>NC_141700.1:297462337-298774837 GCF_964263255.1 Lissotriton vulgaris | reverse complement strand
GAGGAAATGGAGGTGTGATTGATTCTTTGCATGACTGACTAAGTGTGTGAGTAACTCCATGGATGAGTGACAGTCTGTGAGTGTCTGTTTACACTGAGTGTATCTAAGGTTATATCAGAGTCTGAAGAGGTTCATCGTATAATCACATGAATGATGTCATCAGTGATGTGATAAGTAATGTAAAATGAGATGTCATCAGTGATGTCATCAGTGATGTCATTTGAGATGTCATCAGTGATGTCACTGACCATGTCATGAATGATGTAATATGTGACATCATCAGCAGTGGATTGCGGGTGCGCGATATATAGTTAGCGCAACTAACTATATATGCGAATTTCAATGGTTTTGTGAGTAAATTAAGGTTTTGTAAATGCTAATTCCTAACTATATATGGTCTATAACCTATGGTTTTTTCAGTGAATTTTCAAGGTTTTGTAAATGCTAATTCCTAACTATATATGGTCTATAACCTATGGTTTTTTAAGTGAATTTCATTGGTTTTTTAAAAGCTAATATCAAAACCTTTAAAATGTATTCTTCTTTAAATCTTAAAATATATTTTACATGTTTTTAATACAATTTTTTTTAAATTATTTTTATTGTTTCGCTCCCGGTTAGCTTCCCGTTAGCTCAATTTGGAGCCGCGACCCGGTCCGCGAACCGGTAAACGTTCCGTTTGCGTAACTGTTGCGTTAGAAAACAACATCGTGACGCGTCGCGTCAGCATGACGTTTCGCGTTGTCGCGTGATACGTCATATGACGCGCCAAGTTAGCGTACCCGGAAGCGAACAGGGACGCGGCGCAAAGCGCGTAACGTAAACACAGCAGGTCATGTGACTTGGTAATAACACTTTTCATTGGTTCATTTCACTTTTGGTTTCCTAATGATGTAAGACTAGGTCATGTGATCTAAAATTAACACTTTTCATTGGTTTAGAACTATTGTTTTTCCCAAATGATGAAAACCCCTCCTTCTTTCCTCACTCTGACTTTCATCTTTGTGAGAGAAAGACCCTTTGTTATCAGTGAGCAATGGCTTCATTAGTAGCTTCAGCTGGTTCTTCCCCACCACCTCCACCACATCCAAGGAAGAGAGGACCACCTGCTGAAGTTATAATTCAGCAAGAAGAGGAAGAAGAGGAAGAGGAGGAAGAGCAGGAAGAGAGGCAGTTTTTGTCTGAGGAGCCCAGGAGGTCTCATCGGAAAGAAAACTATATTTGGCAATTTTTTTAATTTCCCCGGGGCCAAAAGAAAGTCAATGCACGGTACGTAACTTGCCTTATATGTAAAGATAGACTGTCCAGAGGGACCGAGAAGAAGTACAGTTACGGCAACTACACAATGCATCGGCACATGAGTAGGTGGCATCCTATCAACTACAGTGCTGCGCAGTTACGTGACGAGCAAGATAATCCCCCTTCGATGGCCAGAAGATCAGTAGTACAGGAAGTGACGGGACCAGAGGCGAGGGAGATGGTCCCAAATATACAAATGAGGTTCGGGGAAATCAAACAAGTGTGCGTGCGTTGCAATCAGTTTATTTGCTACAGAGAAAGTAGCATCACTCTAATCAACAGAGCTATTGACAATCATGATTCTCCGAAACGCCCCAGAGAATAAATTCTTTTTTTTTTTGTTGCTCCTGTTGAGCCCTTTACAATGAATCATTTTCGTTTCCCCCCAAAAAAAAAACCAAAAAAAATATAAAAACGTTCAGAAAATACAAAAAACCTAAAAAAAAGTTCAGAAAAATAATAAAAACAACAAAAACAATAAAAAAAAAGTTATTTTCAGAACTACCTCCCCGTTATAAAAAAATTGGTAGAATATTTGGAACTCTGCCAACCTCTATTTCTCTTAGTTCGCTTCCGGGTTCGCTCTCCGGTACGCGAACCGGGAGCAAACCAAAACATTTTTTTAAAAAAAAGAACAGTAAGTATAAGGGAAGGAAACAGACAGTTATGTTAAAAGAAAGACAGCTATAGGGAGTAAACTAGAGATACTGTTACCCGCAATCCACTGCTGATGATGTCACATATTACATAATTCATGACATGGTCAGTGACATCATCAGCAGTGGATTGCGGGTAACAGTATCCCTAGTTTACTCCCTATAGCTGTCTTTCTTTTAACATAACTGGCTGTTTCCTTCCCTTATACTTACTGTTCTTTTTTTAAAACAAATTTTTTGATCAGTCAGAAACAGTGACAATAATAGAGACAGAGTGAGTGAACAAGAGTGAAGAAGTATGAGAAGAGAGGGACTGAGAAAAATAGTGGAAGGAGTAGAGTAATTAAGTAATAGACAAAGGAATGAGAGAAGTAGCAAAGGCAGGAAAGTAAGGGTTAAAGAAATGAAACAGTGGAACTAATAGAAGTTAAATGTGATAGAAATATAACAAAAAGAGTACAAAACATTTACCTTATAATTGTCGTTAAGTTAGTCATTTGTTATTTTTATACTTTCAATCTGTGAAAGAGAGAACAAACATTTGAAAAATATTAAAACATGTTTTTAAAAATTAGAAAAGACAAGGGAAAAGATTGAAGGACAAAAAGTTTTTCAACAACTTTGACACTTACAGAAGCCTCTGCTTCTCCATGCCCCTACACAGTCCTAAAAATATACATTTTAAACTAACAGTATCTTGATGCAGATGAAGTGAGTCCTATCTTGCAACATGGTGCATCTTTTGCATCACTGCTGCATCGGTTTCATGTGGCACGGTTTTTTTACAGCATAACACATCAGCCTAGATGCATCAATTTGCAATTTTGTCGCCTTATAGCAAAACTTTTCCACTGCGTCACAAAAGTGACGCACAGTGGCGCAAAAGAGGCATACACCTATCATAAATCTGTCCCTAACATGTTAAATGATTGATTCAGGATGACGATAAGGTGTGGCCTCTCCAAAGGTTTGTTTAAGGTGAGGCCTACTCAGGGTTTCATATCAAATTTATAATAATAAATAATACATAATAATAATAGATAATACATGTGAAGGCCTACCAATTAAGTAAATCATGTCCACTTCACTCTTGAACAAAGGCCAGACCTCTTCTGTGTCCGTGGGCAGACCTAAACTTCATCTGCACAATGTCATTTGTAAACTTAGGAAACACAGGTGATGTAATTGAAAAACGTGAGAAGTCGAGGAAGCATGTAAACAAATCTGTTTCAGCTTACATGAGAGACCATGGAATGGGCTCCATGTACAACAATAACTTGCGTTACTACATGCAAGATATCTACAGAGGAGATGGAGTTCACTTCTCAGATGAGGGCAACAGAATTTTCATTCTGAATTTAAGACTGTGCATTGGTACCTACTTATAAGTACCTAAATGTACCATAATCAATCCCAAAAGCTCTTCTCAGAGCTACCCTACATCTGATCACTCACAATTATTATTTTTTTCTAACTTTTTTCACTAATTTTCAACAAAGTACACTCCCCGGGGCGCTACCCGGTACGCGAACCGGAAGCTAACCTCGCGGAATTTCATAAAAAAATGTTTTTTTTCGCACATATAAGCCTCCTCAGCCACCCTCAGAAAACCTAGGGGGTCAAGATAAGTCTACCATGCCCCCTTCTACCCATTCTGAACATTTTTTGCCCTCCATCTTGTATCTTAATTCGACCGAAACACAAAATGGTGGACTCCCGTAACGCTTCAGGTTCGCGTACCAGGTCGCTCCCCGGGAAGCGGTCCATCAAAAAAGGTGGGAAAGTAATTTACAGAAAAACGACTGGAGACACTCTCACCAAATATAGATTAGCTCATACTACATACCAATCCCTTTCATTTTCACAAATTTGATTGAAATTCCATTTAGCCATTTAGCCTGTAGACCTCTCTAAATACCGTGAGGTAAATTACTTCACAAAACACATCTGAAGTGTTGGAATTGACAACCAATGAAAATGTTACTTTCATTTTCTACTTTTATTACCTGACATTTGATTGGTTATATACCTGAATATATATAAAGGAAGAGAAGGAAACACAGCCATTTTGACTACTACTTCTTGTTGTACATTTCAATTGGATTTTCACTAATCACTTCAACTTCTTTGTAAAGGTAAGTTGTTATTTTTAAAACTGAAGTATATTGTGCACTATAAGTTTATATGGTAAACTTTTTCTGATAGTTATATACTATCCCTCTGTAGTAGTTATAGATTTAGATAGACTTCTCTGTTATAGTTATGGATGGAGTTAGGCTTCTCTTGTATAATTATGAATTTACTTACGTTAAATCACATACACTTTTTTATATTCCTACTTCCACTCTGATACTATACACTGCCCAAAGATAAATTCACTGATAAAAACTGCCTATCTAAAATTAATCCCAACAGTGCCCTATCTCTACTAATATATATTTTTTTTATCCAAATTTCAGGCAAAATGGAAGGCGAACACAAAGTTTCATTTCAAATTGACCTGCAGGAGAGCAGCCAAGAATTAATTGATCCAAATTATATAGAATTTATGGATGAAACTTGGGACCAAGAACTACTGCAATGTGTGCAAGCAGTAGATGACCTCCTTCAAAATGAGGACATTTTACACCCTCATAGATTACAAACTATGTTCAATGAAAATAATGACATTTCAGACAGTGAAATGTTAGAAAGTTTATTAAATTTTGAAACACAATCACAATTATAAATAATTGCTTAAAAAATAAAGAAATTCAAAAAATAATCAACAAAACCAACAATCAATTAACATACAGTATTTGAAAAGTCTATCATTCTTTTTTCCTTATAGTACGCTCCCCAGAACGCTTCCCGGTTCGGGAACCGGGCGCTCCCCATGCAAAAAAAAGTGAGGCCAACCGCCCTATGGAAATTAACATTGGAAAAACGTGTTTTGGGACCCCCCTTTTTTCTCGGCCCCCCCTTGACGAACCCCCCCCCCCCAAATGCTCAGAAACAAAATGTTCCATATTCCTGAAAATTTCAGCCAATTCCGTCCACAAACGCCAAAGTTATTAGACATAGATTTTTCAAAAATCCCATAGGGAAAAAATCCTAACTATATATACCTACTGGCGACCGCCAGTAGGTAATTAATATATATATACATATATATATATATATATATATATATATATATATATATATATATATATATATATATCCAAGCTCACGTGTAAAAACACACTGCACTCTCGGGGTGTTCAGTCCACAGATTTTATTTTCACGAGGACGCGTTTCGGCGTGTCTGCCTTCTTCCAGCTCGTTTGATAGTGCAGACAGGCCAGCGAGGAGGTGCTTTAAACGGCAGGGAAGCATTCCCATTGGTCAATGCAATCACGGGGAAAAGTCAATGTCTTGATTGTTACCAGATGGTACAGGAAATCCCCATGGTCTCGGGCGGTTATTTTCAGCAATGTTATAGTCTGGATGATAATGACAGCCTCGCCAGAGACCCTCCGATGTTCCCTTCGTTGCACAACTGTTCAGTAAAGCACCTATCAATCCGTTGGCTTGCCTGCTGGACACCCCATCGTCAGACCACGCAGCATCATGGTTCACGGGGCAGGGGATGGCATATATCCGTGGTCCCTTCAATCTGAATGATTGACGCATTCACGACTCCATAACCCAGAATGCTGCGCTGGTGGTGCAGGGCGTATGTAGTTCTGTACTCCACTCCTAATTCCACCAAGGACGCATTCTGCACTCTTCTCGACGGGTGCGGTTAAAATGGTGGTGGGTCCATTCCAAATATCCAAACTCACGTGTAAAAACACACTGCACTCTCGGGGTTTTCAGTCCAAAGATTTTATTTTCACAAGCACGCGTTTTGGCGTGTCTGCCTTCTTCCAGCTCGTTTGATAGTGCAGGCAGGCCAGCGAGGAGGTGCTTTAAACGGCAGGGAAGCATTCCCATTGGTCAGTGCAATCACGGGGAAAAGTCAATGTCTTGATTGTTACCAGATGGTACAGGAAATCCCCACGGTCTCGGGCGGTTCATTTCAGCAATGTTTAAGTCTGGATGATAATGACAGCCTCGCCAGAGACCCTCCGATGTTCCCTTCGTTGCACAACTGTTCAGTAAAGCACCTATCAATCCGTTTGCTTGCCTGCTGGACACCCCATAGTCAGACCGCAGCATCACGGTTCACGGGGCAGGGGACGGCATATATCCGTGGTCCCTTCAATCTGAATGATTGACGCATTCACGACTCCATAACCCAGAATGCTGCGCTGGTGGTGCAAGGCGTATGTAGTTCTGTACTCCGCTCCTAATTCCACCAAGGACGCATTCTGCACTCTTCTCGACGGGTGCGGTTAAAATGGTGGTGGGTCCATTCCAAATATCCAAGCTCACGTGTAAAAACACACTGCACTCTCGGGGTTTTCAGTCCAAAGATTTTATTTTCACGTGGACGCGTTATATATATATATATTACCTACTGGCGGTTGCCAGTAGGTAGTTATAGTTAGGATTGGCTACCGTAGGAAATCCGCAACATTCTATTGGGAATAACTCTGGCGCTGGTTGAGGAATTTGTGTGTAATTTTCCAAAATTTTGGCCAGCTCCACTGCGCTCCTTCCCTGAAAGTTTCGGGGGGATTCAAGAAGTGGGGGTTGAGAAAAAAGGGGGTCCCAAAATATGTTTTCTCCATGTTAATTTCCATAGGACAGTCTGACAAGTCTACAGCTTGAACCGCTAAAAGGAATTACGCCAAACTTGGCAAAATTGTAGGGACTGGTACGCAGATGTGCCTTTGCTATGTTTGGTGAAAATTGCTCCAGTGTTTTTTTAAAAAATTAACTTCAAAAACACATATATATCTATAGGCGCGCTGCTGACGCCCACCGGTGCGCGTACCGGGGAGCGCACCCAGCGCGCTACGGGAGTGCGCGAGCGGAAAGCTGATTGGCTGTCGGGTGTCTGTCAACATTCTAAACAGTCCGGAGAGTCCGCCATCTTGTGTCTTGGTAGAATCAAGACACAAGAGGTGAAAAAGAAAGGGGGGAAATAATTAAAAGGGGGCAGAGTAGACACCCCCTGACCCCCTAGGTTTTCTCAGAGGGGCCTAGAAGGACCCTGAAGGGCAAAAAAAAAATTTTTTTGTTGAAATTTTTGCGGGGTAAGCGCTGGGTTCGTTCCCGGGTACACTCTTCGGTTCGCGCACCCTGAGCGCACCATGGGGAAAAACAGTGTGAAAAAAAGAGAAAAAAAATAAAGTAGAGTGTTTAGAGGAAAGTGATGCATTGCTGGAGTGTGTCAAAAAAATGATGCAACTCCAGCAATGTATCCTTTCAAATGGGGCTAGTCCCATGTGAAAGGGCCTGCGCCAGTTTTCCGCCTGCTGTGAGGCAGGCGCAAGAAAAGTAACGTAGTGAAATCTCATAGATCTCACTGCGTCACTTCTACGACCTTTTCTTGCATCAATATGCCCCCTTTGCATACATTACACCTGGCGCAGGTATAATGTGGCGCAGGGGTTTACAAAGTGACGCATCTATCTAGATGAGTCACTTTGTAAATATGACTCAACAAGGTGCATTTTTTACACCACTGGTGCGTCACAAAAAGTGATGCACCTGTGGCGTAAAAGTGACGCATGGCTTCATAAATTAGGCCTTCATTCTTCTACTCATGCGTCATATTTAATGTATGACGCATTATGTCGCAAGGAGTTACAGATACGTCAGTATTTCTGCCGTATCTGTAAGCGCAAAAGTGATGCATTGCTGGAGTGTGTTACAAAAGTGACGCAACTCCAGCAATGCATCCTTTCACATGGGGCCAGCCCCATGTGAAAGGGCTTGCGTCAGTCTTACGCCTGCTGTAAGGCAGGCGCAAGATTTTGACGCAACGGTGTCCTAAAAGTGCCGCAGTGAAATCTCATAGATTTCACTGCGTCACTTCTACGACCCTGCCTTGCGTCAATACGCCCCCTTTGCATACATTACACCTGGCGCAGGTATAATGTGGTGGAGGGATTTACAAAGTGATGCATCTACGTAGATGCGTCACTTTGTAAATATGACTCCACAAGGTGCATTTTTTACACCACTGGTGTGTTAAAAAAAGTGACGCACCGGTGGCATAAAAGTGACACATGGCTTCATAAATGAGGCCTTCAGTCTTCTACTCATGCGTCATATATAATATATGACATATTATGTTGCAAGGAGTTACAGATACGTCAGTATTTCTGACGTATCTGTAAGCGCAAAAGTGATGCTTTGCTGGAGTGTGTCACAAAAGTGACGCAACTCAAGCAATGCATCCTTTCATATGGGGCCAGCCCCATGTGAAAGGGCTTGCGTCAGTCTTACGCCTGCTGTGAGGCAGGCGCAAGATTTTGACGCAACGGTGTCCTAAAAGTGACGCAGTGAAATCTCATAGATTTCACTGCGTCACTTCTACGACCCTTTCTTGCGTCAATACGCCCCCTTTGCATACATTACATCTGGCGCAGGTATAATGTGGCGCAGGGGTTTACAAAGTGACGCATTTACCTAGATGCGTCACTTTGTAAATATGATTCAACAAGTTGCATTTTTTACACCACTGGTGCGTCACAAAAAGTGACGCACCGGTGGCGTAAAAGTGATGGATGGCCTCATAAATGAGGCCTTCAGTCTACTACTCATGCGTCATATTTAATGTATGACGCATTTTGTCGCAAGGAGTAACAGATACGTCAGTATTTCTGACGTATCTGTAAGCACAAAAGTGATGCATTGCTGGAGTGTGTCACAAAAGTGATGCAACTCCAGCAATGCATCCTTTCACATGGGGCCAGCCCCATGTGAAAGGGCCTGCGTCAGTCTTACGCCTTCTGTGAGACAGGCGCAAGATTTTGTCGCAACGGTGTTCTAAAAGTGACGCAGTAAAATCTCATAGATTTCACTGCGTCACTTTTACAACCCTTTCTTGCGCCAATATGCCCCCTTTGCATACATTACACCTGGCGCAGGTATAATGTGGCGCAGGGGTTTACAAAGTGACGCATCTACCTAGATGCGTCACTTTGTAAATATGACTCAACAAGGTGCATTTTTTACACCACTGGTGCGTCACAAAAAGTGACGCACCGGTGGTGTAAAAGTGACGCATGGCTTCATAAATGAGGCCTGCAGTCTTCTACTCATGCGTCATATTTAATGTATGACGCATTATGTCACAAGGAGTTACAGATACGTCAGTATTTCTGACGTATCTGGATGCGCAAAAGTGGTGCTTTGCTGGAGTGTGTCACAAAAGTGACGCAACTCAAGCAATGCATCCTTTCACATGGGGCCAGCCCCATGTGAAAGGGCTTGCGTCAGTCTTACGCCTGCTGTGAGGCAGGCGCAAGATTTTGACGCAACAGTGTCGTAAAAGTGACGCAGTGAAATCTCATAGATTTCACTGCGTCACTTCTACGACCCTTTCTTGCGTCAATACGCCCCCTTTGCATACATTACACCTGGCGCAGGTATAATGTGGTGCAGGGGTTTACAAAGTGACGCATTTACCTATATGCGTCACTTTGTAAATATGACTCAGCAAGGTGCATTTTTTACACCACTAGTGCATCACAAAAAGTGACGCACCGGTGGCGTAAAAGTGATGGATGGCCTCATAATTGAGGCCTTCAGTCTTCTACTCATGCGTCATATTTAATGTATGATGCATTATGTCGCAAGGAGTTACAGATACGTCAGTATTTCTGACGTATCTGTAAGCGCAAAAGTGATGCATTGCTGGAGTGTGTCACGAAAGTGACGCAACTCCAGCAATGCATCCTTTCACATGGGGCCAGCCCCATGTGAAAGGGCTTGCGTCAGTCTTTTTTTACCCTTCAACACCACCTTTCTTTTACTACATTTTCTTCACTTATCCACATTCCCCATGTTCACTCTCCTTCTCCTCACTCTCATTCCCCACACTCACCTTCTTTCAGTCCCCCTACTTCACTTCCCTTCCCCTCTCGTCCCTTTCTTTGCTTTCTCACTCATTTTCCTTTACTCTCTCACTGCACTCCACTTCAGTTACTCCTTTTGAATTTGTTAAGAATATAGCTCTTTTTTGAGAACTGGAGGTAGTTCTAATAGGAACTGTTTTTTCTTCTTTTGTTATGTTTTTTTCAGAACAAAAACAGGGAATGCAAAACTGCTCAACAGGAGCAAAAAAAGGGGAAAAATTAGGGCTGGGGAAGGCAGCGGTGTTCTTGCCTCTTGCGTGCAATGAGCTTGATGCTCTGCTCACCATAGCAAAGCATTTCATCGCATTGCTTGCACTTTATAGTAATGTCACTAAAAACAGGTTGAATGTTCGGAATCATCTCCAATTCCGCTGCACGTCCTCTCCCTGATGTTGTGGCTCCTCCTGTAGATGTAGCGGCACCATCCCTTGGGGGATTACGTGCCAGGTCTCGGACAGGGCATAGTTCTGGGGGTGCCTGCGTTGGACGTGGCGAATCATTGTCGAATTGCCAAAACTGTACTTCCTTCTTGGGTCTCCTTGGGAAAGCACAGTTTGGCAGATTTTGCATTCAACTTTGAGAGCATTCACCTTTTTTAATCCTTCAGGTATTGAAAAAAACTTTCAAATAAAATGCTCCTTGACCTTGGGCTGAGGAGGCTCTTCCTCAAGGAAGCCATCTGAGTCCTCACTACTGCTGGATGGTCTAGCTGCCATTCTTTGCACAAAATGGTAGGACAGAAAAAAACAGGTCTTGCTGTCTCCAAAGTGAAAGAATAAATGAAGGAAATGGGTGGGGTTTTCATTAGTTGTAAAAAAAAAACATTAACAACCAATGAAAAGAGTTATTTTAAGGTCACATGACTTGACACGCTTACGCTGCGCGAACCGGAGTGCCTCCGGGGGCGCTTACGCGGCACAAACATAAGCGCTTCCGGGGGCGCTTACGCGGCACGTACGTAGGCGCTTCCGGGGGCGCTTACGCGGGCGCTGACGCGGCGCATCTAAATGACGTTTTGCTAACATTACGAAAATACGTTTAAAGTTGTAATACGGGTATTTACAATCAAAAATACTACTTTTATAAGTATGCTACTGAATGTCTTGCATTATTATTTAGTTAAATACATACTTTTTTTTCCGCGCGAAGAAATGGCGCTCACGCTGCGCTCTCGGGTGAGCTTACCGGTGCGCGCACCCTGAGCTACCCAAGACAATATGATAAAAAAAAATGAAAAATACATTGAAAAAATATTCCTGTGAAAAAAAATAATAATAAAATAGTTATAAAAAACAGGTAATAAAAAAAAATCAGTTTAAAAATCGTAGGTTACAAACTCGATATACAAAGGAATTAGCTTTTAAAAAACCTCTGAAATTTACTGAGAAAACCATAGGTTTAACACTCGTTATAGTTAGGAATTAGCATTTAAAAAACCTTTGGAATTCACTGAAAAAACCATAGGTTTCACACCAGTTATAGTTAGCTGGACATTTTACTCGTACAAAACCATTGAAATTCCCACGTTATAGTTAGTTGGACTCACTATAACTTGCGCGCCCGCAATCCACTGCTGATGATGTCACATATTACATCATTCATGACATGGTCAGTGACATCACTGATCACATCACTGATGACATCTCAAATAGCATCACTGATGACATCTCACATGACATCACTGATGACATCACTGATGACCTCATTCATGTGATAATACGATGCACCTCCTCACACTCTAATCTAACTTTTGATATATTCAGTGTTAAACACAGACTACCATTCCAGAAACCATTGACACACCAATTCCAGTTACTACAAACGCACTCACTGATTCCTAAGTGTACACACACATCCACTCATTCACCCATACAATGACTCATACATACAGTCACTCATCAATACAACACTATCATAAGCACTCATACACCTATAGAGATACTCACACACTCTCACTCATCCATGGAGTTACTCACACACCTAGTCAGTCATGCAAAAAATCAATCACACTCCCATTTCCTCATCTATACAGTTATACACACATAACCTTACTTATTTAAACATATACTAACACATACTTTCTCTCTTTTACAATCACTGATACAAGTTCACATTGATCTATACAGTCACTTATGCAATCACAGGCTCTCATGTATAGTTATTAATATATGCCAACTCCCACATGCACTGTGTTTTACATATGTACTTACTTGGACATGTAGCACTGAGATATCCATTCACTCATCAACACACCCATGCACACAGTCAACCGCCCATACAGCTGTTTCCACAGGCACTCTTGAACCCATACATCAAGTGAATCAACTGCTCACTCATCTATGCACAGAGTCACACACCTCTCAGCCACTCCCACACACACTCACCCTCATATACAAATACTTGGGCAACCAATGAATAACCCATATAGTCACTTATATAGCTACTAATCAACACATGCAGCACCTTACACAACAACAGACATGATGATGCACACATTCAGACAGTTTAGTCACTAACCTATGCATTCAGTAAGACACATTTAATCACTCACTCATACAGTCTGTCACGCACCTACTAAATCCTTCATCCACACACTCATACATACACTCAATCTTCAATATTTAAAACATATTTTAACTTTACAAAAACACACATTCACTGGATGATGTCATCAGTGATGTCATCAGTGATGTCATCAGTGATGTCACTGACCATGTCATGAATGATGTAATATGTGACATCATCAGCAGTGGATTGCGGGCGCGCAAGTTATAGTGAGTCCAACTAACTATAATGTGGGAATTTCAATGGTTTTGTATGAGTAAAATGTCCAGCTAACTATAACTGGTGTGAAACCTATGGTTTTTTCAGTGAATATACAGATAGATAGATAGATAGATAGATAGATAGATAGATAGATAGATAGATAGATAGATCAGTCCATTTACATACATTTGGAGCTTCCTTCCTTATTTTTACACCCATTAATTTTGTTTGTTTGAGTTAGATTTTCTAAGTTTTGAATATAAGAAGCAAGAGAAGAGAAGTGCATTATTTCTCAACCTTTTCCCTGTTTTGGCACCTGTTTCAAGTCGCAGTTAATTTGTGACGCAAAGCCTGATCTGACTTCTTTGGTAGATCGGGATGTGTGTCAAAACCAATGGGTGTTCACCCCAGTAATACTACGTTGATGCCAAGCGGGTTTGCACTGTGAAAACGGTACTGTTCCAGCGCAAAACACCCTTTGTGTTTGATCGCAAATGGAATGCGGTACTTTGTGTCATTCGGGCATCAGCACATACAAGCTGGGCCCTAGAATGAAAAGATTAATGTAAAGCTGGCCAGTCGTTATATACCTTGACAAAATCTGATGTAAGAGACCTCATTGAAGACACGTGGCACCTGTTTCTTAGTTTCGGATGTGTTTGTTAGGCTAAAATCTAGTTTCCCCTCGGGAAGGCCACAGGTGCAATGTAGTGCATGGCTTCCTAAGCTTCATTTTGATTGTTTTCAGTGAATACGTGCATTTTAAAACCGATGGGCCCCGATGGGAATATAGCACAGAGGCAGTGGGATGCCATCTGAGAGATTACAAACATTATTTGTAAAGGTTAATTGGCAGTGTCAGCTCTTGAACACACCTACCTCATTTACTACGATAGATGTGCTTAGTTTTAAATGCAGTCCTCTCTGGGACCTTCAGCCTAAAAACAGCGAAAATGCGCTGACAGTTCCGACCACGTGCAGAGTTATTTTTCCAGGCTGTGCTTTAGTAAGTAGGAACACCGTGAAATTATACGTTGTATGTCTACATTTCCCATCAGAAAAAGTTTATTTTATATTATAACGAACCAAAGACCTATGATCCGCCTTTGATCGTGAAATGAATGACCGTTTCTTTCTCATATTTGCACAGATGTATTTTCAAACTGGATGGCCCTTACGATTGCTACATCAGGGGCAGGATCACAAAACATTTTGACTGGCGCTAGTTCATGTCCTTGATGGTAAGTTAATGAAGTGTTTGCACCAAGCGGTTTTAACTACCTCATTGTCGATTCTTAATTCATAGAGGTGGTAATGGGTGACAAGAACTTTTGTGCACATTTGTTGAGTGGTATTTGTTGTGGTTGTGCTGTGCTCTGTTCTTTATTATGCTGCTTTTTGTGCCGCATATTGCGCTGTAATTGTGTTGTATTGTCCTGCTGTTTTGTTTTGACAGTTTTGTTGTTATGTACCCTGCTATGTTTTAAATGTGTAGTTATTGTGCTTTGAGTATGTTATTGTATTATTCTATGTTGTTTGTTTTTTATTTACTTTAGCTATGCCAACAAAGGCTGCTTTTCCAGTCAAGCACAGAACATGCATGAAACAAGCAAACATTTTTCTCGCCTAAGGTGGTAGACTAGTGCTCCCTAAGCCCCCTCAATTACTTAAAACACCAGCCAGTCCAGATCTGTGGCTGAGACTTGTGACGAAGACTTGTGACGAAGTGTCATCGTCACTAATTTGAACTTAATGAAAAGTTAACTTGTACCACGCTTACTTATATGTGAGTACACATTATTTTACATTTAGATTTAGTGAAACAAGTAATTTATATGTTTTTGATTAACTATAGGTAACATACTAACATCAGTGGCCCAAGGAGATAAAAGAAAATGGATCATTGGTTGACTGGGGTGTGAGCCCTAGTTAAGCATCAACCAGAATCCAGCCAGCATGAGGCACAAGCCAACTTTCCATTAACCTGAGCTCAACCCTCTAGTAGTTTGGCACAGAGCAATCAGGCTTAACTTAGAGGCAGTGTGTGAAGTATTTGTGCTTAAGCTTATGGCCTCCCTAAACTTCGAACTAACCCCGGCCTGCTCCGCCAAGTCATTGGGTGTCTTATTGGACCCTAACCTGAACATGAGCTCACACATTAAGGCTACTGCAAGGAGTGCCCATTACAAATTAAAACTACTCAACAAAATCAAGCCTTTCCTCCCGCTTGATGATCTCGAGACTGCAACGCAAGCCCTGGTTCTATCCAGACTAGATTACAGGAAATCTACCCTCACAGACTCAGCAAAATCTCACTAAGCCCCCATGTGAACCACTATAAACGCAGCAGCAAGGATGGTCACTAGAGCTAAAAGGCACAATCATATCACCCCCTCCCTGAAAGAGCTCAAATGGCTCCCTATTGAAGCTCAATGCCAGTTCAAAACTGACTGCCCTACCCACAAAGTCCTTCCCACTGGTAAACCAGTCTACCTGGAAGCCAAGCTCACCAAGGCAAGACAGGCAAGAAACCTGAGGAACACCAACAACCTATTTCTCATTCCCCCAAGAGGCACAAACAAAAAGCCCTGGCCTGCTCCTTCTCAGGCAATGACCCCAAAATCTGGAACTCCCTACCAGCAGATCTCAGAACTAACCCCTCCATCGTGACCTTAAAAAAAAACCTCAAGGATCTCCTCCTCACTCGGTACATTTAACCTTCAGCTCAACACACCGTTAACTACCATCTCCATTTTGATATGTGTCTGTTCTCTCTTATTTCCTGTGTTACTTGTTGAAAAGCGCTCTGATACCCACAGGTCCTGCCAGGGCTATATAAAACTCTCTAAATAAATAAATAAATAGAATACGTGCAAAACTTCAAATATTTATAAAGTGAAAATGCTACATCTAAAGGATCCCACACCAAATTTAAAAATAGAACTTTCTTTAATAAATAAATAAGACCAAAACAACAAACATCCAATTGGTAGGACCAGAGATATACAACTTTATACAATATATTTCTATACTCCTTCAATGGATCCAAGTGGAATCTCCCAAAAGGCTCTGTCCTGGATAAAATCTTTACTGACTGACAGGAGACAAACAGTAGCCCTAGGGCAATTTTCATCAGCAGAAAGACCAGTGACACTGGAAGTCCCACAGGGCTCATCCCTTGGCCATGCACTATTTAATATCTATATGCTCCCCTTATTTCTCTGATAGCCTCATTTGGAATTGCTACCATATTCAGTGCTGAGGATACTCAGCTTATTCTATAACTAGATAATAGCTCCTTGGTTCTGAACAAAACTTTCAAAATTGTTTCACCGTCATCCTGTTGATGCAAAATAATCACCTTAAATGCTACACAGATAAAATTGAAATCCTCTATTTGGCAAGTCAAACCTGATCTCCCTGATCCAATGGTGGCCGAACTCTTTGCCCCACCCCTTGCCACAGTCGAAGTCGCAAAAAGCCTAGGGTTCAAGCTCTAGCAGTAGCAGGAATGTGCTTCAATCTAAATAAATCCCTTAAAATAAACGTTAGCCTCCTTTCATTGGCCTCCAGGAAAACGGTTACCTTCGTTCTAATCTCCTCAAGGTTTGACTATTGCAAGTCTTTATGCAGGATCTTCCAAGCAGCTACACCATAAGCTTCAGATGGTACAATATGCATCTGCTAGACTAGTATTGAAACTCCTCAAACAAATGGAGCTCAACCTCAGCAAGGCTTATAAATCTACACTGGCTACCAACCCACAAGAGGATCCTATTCAAGATCCTCTTACTGGTTTTCAGACTCTTCAAGTCCACCGGCCCCAAATACCTCACTGCTCATTTCAGCTACTAAGACTCAAGCCAATCTTTTGAAGCTTCACTCTGGGTTTATATGGTATCCAAGCTAAATGCTAGTGTGCTTGTTTGTGAGTGACAGTGCACTCTTGTTAATATTGATAAATATGATGTCAGTGTATGCCATGATATATGTATGTATAACAACAAACATACATCGCTGTTG
Source organism: Lissotriton vulgaris (assembly GCF_964263255.1). Lineage (NCBI taxonomy): Eukaryota > Metazoa > Chordata > Amphibia > Caudata > Salamandridae > Lissotriton > Lissotriton vulgaris. The sequence continues at coordinate 298,758,096 of NC_141700.1, read as the reverse complement.
TCCAATCCACCCAATATGACCATCCCATCAAACCGGAGTCATAAATACGTGGTCAGGCAGGCCTCGTGACCTAGGCCTCAAGCAACTGATTGACAGATCACAGGTGGGGTGACATGGAACCCTTAGACAAACGTGCAAACAGGAAAACCCAGATTATTCTCACAGATAGGCAGCAACACTACAATGGTCTTAGAGATTGGCCTCAATAAAACACATTTGGCAGGAGGGGCACATGTTCCCAAAACACTATAAAGTCATATGCCACCATAAGTTAGGAGCACTCAGACAATCAGTGCACAGCATGCACTCTACACACAATATTCACGCACTCCCCATGCCAGACATCTGGACACGTACCCAATGGCCTCACATTGTTGTCATGCAAGGTCGAGACCAAAAGTGATCCCCATGCTAGGAAAGGTGAGGGTTGTTTAGTCGCATGGACCGTTGAGCAAGACACAGACAGTATGCTTGATCCCTGGGTGTTATCCAGGGGGTGTTCTCACAACTTGGACCACTGAGCATAGGCTCTAGGTGTGATATGGAGCCAACATCTCGATCTCATTTAGGAATTTTCTTAGTGCTATTGATTTCTTTACACTGGTAGTATCTGAAAGAAGTGGCAGGTGTTCGTCGCTTGGACCACTGGATGTGACACAGCCGGTATGCATGACCTCTGGGTGTGACATAGGGTGTAATTTGAATGTTAGGGAAATATTTGGACCTTGAAGAGTAAGTAGCAGCTTCTGTTTGGAAAGGAGTGCCTGCAGTTTGTTGAGATGCTCTTTCTTCTCCCCATAAATTGTTGCTATCTATCTCCCTGAGCTGATATTCACAAACTATCGGGCTCACTTAGTTCCGTGTACTGCACAAAGCCTCCTACTGTCATTGAGTAGCATGCACTAGGAGCGGGCTCAACCTTTTTGGACAAGGTCATTATTGCTTCTATTTTCATTGTGGTTTTTCAATTGATGCTTTTTTTCTTGATGCTGATAAATTATTGCAACTGTATTTCATATTGCATGTTATGTCTTGTTAGCATTTCTATGTGTGTATGAAGAAAATGCCACTTTTTATATCTGCTATTCCGCTGCTAAGTTTTATGTATTGTAAAAGTCTGATAGATGCATCTTTGACCAAAAGTTGAGCTCATAGTATAGTAGTTATTGCTGGAATGATCCCTTGTACATTTTCCCCACGATTAGAGTAGAATTTAGGATTCTCTTAAAAACCTTGAGAAGTTAGAAGTGCACTAAATCCCTTCGAAGTTCCCAACTCATCATTGAGCCGCCTTTGACCTGCATGCAAACTAGATTTCCACACAGACTAAAAAGCTAGATAAATGTAGCTGTGAATGGCACACACACACACACTAAGATGCTTGGTTTCCCGTGGCCAGAGATGAGAACCTTGACACCAACATAATAGAACACACAAGGACACATATCTGGACCAAGTATGTAGGGCAGAAGAAGGCTAGAAGAGAGGCAGTGTTAGAACTGTGGGTCATCTTCAAGGTGGCCCGACCTGCAATTCTGTCCCAGAATCCGCACGCAAGGTGTCTGCACCTTCCTACCATGCACAGGCACAGAGGTGCTCTCTCTAAAGCCTGTCATCCAAAGGGACCCCTACCGTACAGGAAACCACTAGATCTAGGGCAGGAAGGTTGCCAGATCGGCATACCCAGACAACTCCGGCCTCATCCCAGTTCGATGCCAGGATTCCCTGAAGTTTGAACCCCCATCCACCATTTACAACCCACTAACAATGGGAGCCTGCACTCCAACCCATCTGGTAGAGCGCTCTCATGTAACTGGGAGTATTTTTAGCAATACTAGATAGTGATACCATCAGTGGAGGGGGAGAAAAGAGGACCCCAGCCCTCCAGTCCGGCACTAAGGGGTGTCCCACAGGGTACACTCTCCCAGGGTATGCCCAGGCAGTGGAAGAAACAACAGGAAGTGAGTTGAATGACAAGTTTATACCAAAGAGAACCACCCGCAAAACAGAGCAAAGGAGGCAGTCTAGGTAGGAGTTAGAGGAGAGAACCAGTTGCGAGTAGAGAGAGAGCTCTTGCCTGGGAGGCGCAAAGGGAGAACAGATCCATGCACCCTACCTGGAGGAGAGCGGAACTAGTTGCTGGACCCGCACGTAGGGGAGCCTGAGGTAGGACCTGAAGGGAGGCCTCTATCAGGAACACAAACCGCCAGATCGTCAGCTTAAGAGAGGGGCTAACCAAGAAATAAGAGATCATGGTAGCTTGACCCAAACTCAATTAATACATAGGAGAAGAAGAATGGCACCTCTCTGCGTGCACGAGGAGAGCAGGGAAGAGGACGTCTGTCGCTAACCCAAACACAGTGGTTGATCAAGCTGACCCCTAGACAGATAGTATTTAGAGAAGAAGGCAAAGTCTTCCCGCAACCATTTTGCCACCTGCTAGCCATCTGGACTGAAAGGGAGGGCGAGAACGATACACTCTGGCTGGAGGAGAGATCCTTTGAACCAAAGGACACGGCCATCGTGGAAGACGTCATCTGGCATGCAGGGGAAGATCCCAGATAAAACTTACCCTACATGAAGGAATGCCTGAAAAGATGGAAGCGCTATGCTGGAGAAAAGCCATTGGAACTGTCCAAGCCAAAATATACCTGTTGTTTGAAGAAGGGTAAGTATTTCCCTTCAATGGTGGTCACGGGCCACTGAAACACTGCTTGTCTAAAAATAATGAATACATGCGTGAAACGAAGAAATTACGTTGAAGTGGCACTTTTATTCATCAATTCATTAACACAGCAGAAAATATATTCATCAATACATTAGCCTTAGTAAGAATATATTAAAAGCACAATTGCAATCAGTCAGAAAAATAATAACACAAAGTACATTTTTATAATGCGCAAGTGCCTAGAAGGCAAACCTGGGATCATAGTAAACTGAAGGGAAACCCACAACAACCTGTAACCACAAGACGTATTTAATGAAAAGTGACACTGTACCTATCTGAAGTAAAGGCGAGAGTCGTGACCACACACAGACATAGAGAGGGTGCTCGTGGCAAGACAGACCGCTACAGGGGATTGTGGATTCAGGCAGAGAGACCCCAGAGCCCCTACCCCACAACCGCATACCAGGGACCTGGGTAATTTAAGGAAAACAAATGAAAAATATCTCTGACTTACCCAGTGGCCGGTAGTGTAGTTGGGAGAGATGGGGTTATCGTGGGCTATCCGCCGGAGTATTCCAGGCCCACCGCAGAAAAGAACAGTCTTGCATGAATAGTTTGTGATCGCAAGCTGAAGAAGGCCAAGTATTTTCCTTCTATGGTGGTCACGGGCCACTGAAACACTATTTGTCTAAAAATAATGAATACATGTGTGAAACAAAGAAATTACGTTGAAGTGACACTTTTATTCATCAAGTCATTAACACAGCAGAATATATATTCATCAATTCATTACCCTTAGAAAGAATATATTAAAAGCACGATTGCAATCAGTCAGAAAAATAATAACACAAAGTACATTTTTATAACGCGAAAGTACCTAGAAGGCAAACCTTAAAGAGAAAACTAACCATGCAAGAATTATGATTTCAAGATACATTAAATGCAATGAATTGGATGAGGATGAGAAACCAAGAATAAAGGAAGGGATCAAAAAAGGAAAAAAAGGGTATCTAGATTAGGATGTACCACCTGAGAGCAGGCTTAGGAGTCCCAATGCAGCCTACGGCCGTCCGGGAACCAACGCTGTGCAAGGCACTGCAGAAGAGTTCTGCCCTCAGACTGGGATGCAGGACCTATATACCTGTTCAATGCAGAACGGTTAAACCGCATTGACGTATGTACAGGCGTAGGTGTTTGACAGCATGCATACAGTGGTCTCCTGTGGAAAGTTGTCTGCAGTAGCCTGAGGGGCCTCGCAGTGTTGGGCACCAGAGAAATGCATGTTTAAGAATATTGGGCCCAGTGGATTTTATTATTGAAGATGGTAACCTGAGGCAGTGTTCTTTGGGTTTGGGCCTATATGCAGATGTTTTTAAATAATTGGTTATATATACGACAAGAGACTATTAAATGAATAAACTGTAGCTAGAGTTATATTTGTAATAACCAACAAATTTATCATAGATAAGCAAGAGGTCCGCAATGCAATTGATTATGGCCATGGTGATAACATCCACTGAATATACCTATATGCCTTCCCAAGTAATCATAGACCTGAAATGGTACACTATGGAGTATTTTGTTGGAATTTTATTATGTAGTGGGCACCAATTATTAAATGTCGATGTCTTCAGTAGATAATATGTACAGAGAATATTGATAACATAATTAAAAACATGTAATATGAAGTATGTAATATAGCTATATGTCATAATTTGAGGAGGGTTGGCTGCACAAAGCTGTTTATAAGAATGTGTATAATGTATAAACTTTGTCAATAATTGTTTTTTATGTGATTTTTATTTATCAGATTTTATCATGGCTTTTTCCTGAAGAAGGTGTTTTCTTACGCCGAAACGCGCATCGAAAGAATAAAATAACACTCGTGCCACTTTTTAAATTGTTCATTGCTATGATGTATATATAAGAGACTGCTATTCCTTTTTGTTATTTAGTGTATAAATGTTTTTTATTGATGAACATATTATGTATATCCTTGTTTGAGGATTTTTAACCATTGATATAAATTAAAAAGTGTAAACTCTCCCACTTTCTGACAATATGTTGTTATTATTATAAATGTGAATTTTTCTGTTATAACGTCTTTTTTATGACAATTGATTTCATAGCGAGGTCGACTTCGATATATATTGGGGTAGCTCTATATTTGCAGATTGCCTAGGAATGAGAAAGCATAACTGATTTTTCCCTGTCCTAGGAATCATTTGATACATGGTTCAGGGGGTCCTTGTTATTTACACAAACCTATATGCAGATGTGTCAAGGGATGTGTGGGTTATCACTTACTGACTGGGTATGGAAAAAATGGTCGAGAGGGCATATTTCCAGATTTTAGCTGGTGGGGCCTATACAGGGACCTTCATGCTACATGAGTCTAGCAGAACGTTATGTTGAGAATTTATATTGTAAAACGTGGCCCTCCGTCATGTCCCTCCTCTTGGTAATTTTTTAACACACTTCTTACAGAGTATCTTGGTGATCTCTCTGCTAGTGGGGGCATCCAGGGCGTGTTGTTAACATAGCACTTGAAACCACCCTGATGTTGTTCCCTTAAGTCGACATATTCTCCATCTGACCTAATAAGTATTTTGGTATATTCTGCACCTGATCTATTGAGCAAGCATTTATATCTAGCAGCTGTAGGGCCTTCGTTCAGGTGTTTCTACCTGGGGGAAGTGGGGGAGCGGTAGGTATGTCATAATGATCGACTGGTGCTGCAGACTCACTCATCTCTAATTGTGTCCCATTCCCATTCCCTGGGGCATGGTCCATGCCCTCATACTGTGTTTTCTGATAAATCCCTGTGCTAGCGTAATTCATTCCTACTACCTTGGTGCTGAAGTTTTTTACATAGTGGCTCCCTATCTGAAAGACGCAACACAGAAGCAACATAATTCCCACTGTGGGGATCATTAATTTCAGGATTGCCGTCAACCATGAAGGCATTCAACCAAAGTCGAACCAGTCCAGAAAAATGTCTGCAGGGGCACCTCCTTCCTCGGCCATCTTCTTTCCCAAGTTGGTCAACTCCTCAATGGCCTTTGTGATTGATCCATTCTCCTGGTCGTTTCCCGGTATGAAAGTGCAGCAGGATTTTCCTATCCAGTGACAGACTCCACCATCTTTAGCAGTCAGCATGTCAAGAAAATTGCGGTGCTCTAGGACCATTAATCTTAACAGGCCCAGTTCTTCTCTAATTGCATTTAGTCAATCCCTAGTGCTGTTGATGGCCTTCATTAATTACCTCATAGTGCGTTACCTTGAGCCATCGGGCATTTGCTTTAGTCTGGAAAAGTGGAACTAGCCCTCCAAAGAAGAGCTGGGCATTGTTAAAGAGGCGAGATTGTTGAGGAATGTCATCATAGGGATTGTTTGCAAAGTATTGAGGCGATCGCCGGTGGCGGAAGGTGACGTCGCCAGTCATTGGGTGCAAATTGATATGGGAGGCATTGGTGGCTGGGACAACCAGGTGTACTTCATGTAGGATGACTAAGGAGCAAAGGCCATTCCTTTGAGGAGGTAGTTGGAGATAGAGGCGTTCGCAGCAAGCCCAGTAGTAGTCCATCAGAGCGGAGGTGCCGAATTGCATATCAAAATTAAAGATAGTGTTGTTGCAATCTGATTTACGGCCAACAGGTACAGATCCATTTCCTAAAAAGCAAAGAAGAGGATTTTTTAGTTTATATGCTTTCTTAGGTTTGGGCTTTGTTCTTCCACCCCAGGTTTACCTCCTGCTTTCCTGAGCCCATATCTGTTCACAGTTATCCTCAACATTCCAGTCAATGTCTTCTTCCAAGTATTTTCAACCCAAGGGGGTCCTAAAGCTGCTGCTTTGCATACAATGTGTCCGGGGCTCTGCCACTTATTGTTAAGGTCCACACATGCCCAGAGGTGCAGCAGCCTCCTATTTCGGCAATGGCATGGGCATGGGCTTGGGGGGTGGGAATATGATAATTCACATGATGCCATGGGTGATGATATTGTTATGTATCCACGCTTCCTAATGGCAGGTGCTTGCCAATCCATGTTATCTACTTTTATCCTGCGCATTTCCTCGATTACCTTCTCAAGGCCTGTTGGGTCAGTGACAACTGTGTATGTAGTATACGTGTTGTCCCAGTCTGTGTTGTTCACAAGTAGAACCACATCTCAGCTGAAATGACCTGAATTTGCCCTTATATGCAGAAGAGAGACAAATGAAAAAGGCACATGGCAATGTGTGGTGGGACTTCTTTAGGGAAAATCAGTCTATCAGCTCTTACTGCATGGGGATGTTAGAGCATACGTAGCAGGAATCATTTGTTACTGTTTTTCCCACTGCTATCATATCTTTATACCATAAATTGTCTAATAGGGAGGAGTGGACCCAATGATCTGTTATTGACTGCTCTGGACCTGGTATGGGCCTTAGACCCGTCTGCATTTCTACTAGATGTTGGAATGTCTTGTACCCTGTCCTCCGCCACGTGGATCTGTGGGGGCAAGGGGCTTTGTTCTGCGAGGAGAAATAGCGAATTGGCTGACTCTGTAGTGGCAGGAAGGGCGTTGGCAGAGTGCTGGTGGCTGTATTGTGAGATCAGCAGTATCATCCCATGTATTATCTCTCTCGCCTGGGATGGAAGTTGGGGGTCCAGGATGCATACTGGTGTATGTGCTGCCAGTGTTACTGTTAGGGAGTTTTGGATTGAGTGTGCTGTGTGGTGCGTTCTGGCTATGTGTGACCGCTGGTACAGTGGGTGGTGTTGTGGATGTCAAGGCATTATTACTAGCTGCATGTTGAGGAAAATAAAACTTTACAGTAATGAACATTTTTTTACAATTAAATGTTGATAGTGCCACTCCAACAATTATACATAACATTAATATAGAAGCAATACATGTCTTTACGTCACAGCTGCTGTTCTCATGAAGCAGCACGTGAGTATCATCTTTGTCTTCATCGACAATGGAAGGGAAGCTGCTGTCCTCATTCAGGGGGACCAAGGGCATGTCATTTTCTTCTTTCAGTCCATTGTCTGGTGCTGCTGAGGTGCAGGGTCGAGTCTGATTTCGCAGAAATGGAACCATGCCTTTCTCTCAGCTATCCGGACGGCAGTTGGTGACAAATCGGTCACCGCAAATGGGCCTTCAAATTTAGGATCCTTCCAGCACCTGATGTGTTTCCAGATAAAGATTAGAGTTCGTGGATGGAGCCCTCCTCCTTCCTCTTGGATACCTGGTAGAAAGGAACTGTGCAGCGTGTGTTAGTGTGCACAAGTAATCATAGAGTTCTACAATCTCAGAGGATGACTTACTATCTGTTTTGGGCCTGGTGGAAGGGACAGCTACATTTATGGATCGACTGGTGACAAGCTAATGTGGCGTGAGGTTGTGATCCAAACTTGGGAAATTTCTTAGTGAAAAGAGGACAATTGGGAGGCAGTAGAGCCATTTTTTTATCGATTGTGGCACTTATTTTACTTTTGAGCAAGCCGTTGAGGTGCTCACAGATGCCATTGCTTTGTGGGTGGTAAGCAGATGTTAGCTTGTGTCGGATGCCTAGCATTGTGGTCAGCGAGGAAAAAATAGCGTTTGAAAAATGACTTCCGTTATCTTTCCGGATGGCGTCGGGGACGCCCCAGCGGGAAATGACCTTACGGAGTAGGAATGTGGCGGCTGCTTTGGCATCACAGTGGAGGCATGGTCCAGCTTCGATCCAGCGTGAGAATGGGCATTCTACCACAACGAGATATCAGTAATTTTGGCATCGATCAATCATGTCGACATAGTCAATGTGGAGTTCTTTGAAGGGGCCAGAGCGTTTAGGGATGGTAGAGGCGACTGTTTTGAAAGATGTGTTTGGTGAGTATTGTTGACAGAATAGGCATTTATTAACAAAGAGTTGTTTTTGCTTGTGGGCATTGGGAATGAACCAGCCTCTCTGGAGACGTGTGTGGGAAGGTGTAGCTGATCCAGTGCGACCTGCAGTAAGGCTTGTGGAATGACAGACTTTCCTGTCATGGTCTGTCTGTAAATGAAATCAGCAGGGTCCTGCTGTACTCCCCTTTTCTTCCACAACTCTTTCTCTTAATCTGGTGCACTTTCTTGCATTTCTCCGAGATGTCGTTGGGCAATGTGATCATATTGCTATGTGTTATCGAGTAAGGGGTATTTGAGTCGGGCGTTCCTTCGTCCATGTCTGTCTGCTATGTTGGAGGGACTGTTTGGGCAAGTAAGATAGGGGCGTTCTGAGCGTCTGGTACAGCTACAGGTCGGGGGCCTCTGGCTGCAGCTTTTGCTGCCCAGTCTACCAGAGCTTTACCACTGGAGACGAAGTCTTGACCATTAGTATGTGCTGCACATATGACTACAGCTACCTCCGCTGACAGTGTGAGGGCCTCTATTAGTTCTTCTAATAACTGCTTGTGAATCAGAGGTGTCCCGTCTGATTTAAGAAATCCACGCCTTTTCCAATGCAAGATGCTGGTGTGTGTTGTTGTGAGAATTTGGCCTGGCATATGCTGTCCACTATTCTAGTGGGCAACTTGCACCAGTCCAAACGACCCTTACTGATGGTAGGTTTAAAGACAACCTATATAGAAAGCTATCCTAGTGGTAGCTGTGGAGAGCAGCCTTCAGGCTAAGTCTTGAAGGAATGTAAAGCAGCTTGTTTTACCAATCTATAATCTCATGAATGACCAAATGAAAGGTGAACCACACCAGGTATATATATAAAATATATTTATTTATTCTAAACAAATCCCTCTAGTCTCTTTATGAGGTTAGAGGCAAAAGTACATAAAGTAAACTTATTTAGCACACAGTAAATTAGCACAATATATGATTAGCCGTAGGGGCGTCACAAACCATTTACTAAGAAAGTGGTATAAGAACCGCTGGGGCCACCAGGAACCACCCAAGGTAGTGACACAAGGGACTCACAGGGGATGCGAGTAGTGTCTAAGCACAGCCCTGAATCACCATTAACTTCTATGGGGAAAGTCACAGTTGAAAAATTACAAAGAAAGGACACTTAGAAGAGGACTTGGAGCAAACCCCTTTGGAAATAGGCAGTTCTAGAGTCAATACCAATGGGAGCACCGGAGTACTCGAGTTACCTCACCCAGGGAAGCCAGTTGCATAGGTGTCTTTTGGTGTTTGGGTTTCGTCGTTGTTTTCGGTGACGAGCTGCTGAAAAGTGCTGCAGGCGACCAAGTCGAAACTGTCTGGGCAGATCCAAGGGTGGATCGAAGATCTGAAGAATCTGAAAGCAGAGGGGACAGAGTCTCGGTCCCTAGCCAGTGACCAGGAAGGCGATGAGAAGATGCCAACCAATGTCGGGTGATTTCAGGTGAAGAAGGTGAAGCTTGACTCTTCAGCCACGAGGACCAGGAGGCGTTGAGGACATCCAGGAGGTGGATTCCAGCTGTCCCATGAAGGATGTTGAGTGCTGCGGTGTCAGTTTACGGATTGGACCCAACAAGTCTTGGCAACAGTAACCCACGCAGAAAGCAAAGATTGACTTCGGTGCTGACCAGCAAAGCCTGAGGGACTCGCCCTTTGGAGGGGAGTGACAGCACATCTAGAGCAACCAGGAAAGCCCAAGAAAGAGAAGAGTTACCGTCATGGGGACCCACCAGTCGACGGACCAGGGATCGCAAAGGCGCCTCGAGCTGAAATGGTAGAAGCGGGTCCACGGAACACTCCTGGTGTGTAGGCCCAGAATCTTCGTTGTAAATGGTGCTCAGGGCTTGGACTACAAGAAGCCCAATGCACAACTTCAGGAAAGCTCGGCAAGTTGATGCACTTGCAAATGTGCACGGTGTCCAGGGGTTCCAGTTTCACATCACTTGGGAGGGTTGGGGGTCTCAGCTTTGCTGGGATCTTGTGTCGGCCTTGGAAAAGTCTGCAAATCTGGGTCCTGTGTCACAAATCCGTTGGGATCCGGCAGGACCCTTGGAAATGCAGACTGGCAAGATGCTTCTTTGCACAGGGACACCAAGGGTGCGCCCATCACTGTCTGAAAAGCATTCTGTGAATGCACCCACACTAAAGCCTGTCTGGGAGGTGGTTACACCTCCTTGTGACAGGAAAGCTATTGTCCAGGCCTACCCTGCTGGAGTTTTGTCCGGCAGTAGGAGGTCAGACTTGTGTCTGTGGCTGCAACATCCATTTTCCGATGCTAGGGCTCTTTTAAAACTATTACAGGTTAAGTAAAGGTGTACTTGTCTTCTCCCTCTAGAAGGGTGGGGGGGGGGTAGGATTCCAAAGTGTTTGACACCGAACACAATATGTTTCCATGCAACCATTCCAAAGTTAGCATTAACTGCAAGGTTGTAACGCACTTAAGAGTATATGGTCTGGCTGCCTCACAGAACAGCTACAGAGAAGTGATTCTGAAAGCTGCAGAGGGGTCCTTCTCATGCATGGGCACCCTCTAGTACAAAACCAAGCACTCTGCCTTCAGGATTGATAAGGCCTGACATAGGAGTGACTCATAGGCTTACATGTGTCAGTGATATAAGTTAGATATAGGTAACCTAAGTCTTAGTAAGGGGTGCACGTACCACCTAACCCAGGCTGCAGTAGCAGACCTGTGGTGCCATTTTGGAAGGCTTCCCAGGGGTGGCATAATACATGCTTCAGCCCCTGGCAGGCCTAGGGGGTACCTTTGCCCCTAGTACTTAAGGTACCATATACTAGGGACTCAAAAGGGTAACCCAGTAACCAATCTGGAGTGTACCTAATGTACATGCAATCAATTTAGAGAGGAAGCAGCTAGGCTTGGGTCCTTGTTAGCAGGGCCCCAGCCAGACTAAAGTTGAAAAACAGTGAAACACCATGAAAAAGTGGGGGTAACCATAGTAAGCAGATCCTACTCTCCTATAGTTGTGACATATGCAGAGTGTGAATAAACGGTGCTGCAGTTGTCCATCCCCTGGTTTAAAGCGGCAATAAGTGCCACTAACTCGGCTGCTTGGGCTGAGTAGTGTGAAAGTAATGTAATCTGCTGTACAATGTCTAGGGAATCAGAGGACTCATGCTGTTGGGCCCTACCCACTGTGTTCCTGTGTATCTGACCCCGGTTTCTTGGTCAATGGTGGAGGACCCTTCAACAAAATATACAGTGCTATGTGGCAAGAGTTCCTCTTTTGCTGCTCCTAACTCCCTGACTCATGGGGAGAAAATGTGGCACAGTCATGGGTGTCATCATCTGAAGCTGCAATGGGATGGGCAACGAATGTGGCAGGATTGACTGTGTGACATTTGACAACTTTCAAGTAAGGCAATGACAGTATGACTTCGTATCCTGACACTCTCTGTGTTGTTAATGTAGTTTGGGCTTTCTGAATTATAGCAAAGATGGCCTGGTCAGTGTACAGTGTTAATGGGGATTCCATGACAATGGGGGTGCTTTTCTCTACAGCGAATGCTGCTGCAGCAAGAGCTTGCTCACATGCATAATGACCTTTCATGACAGAGTCTAACATGCCGCTGAAGTAGGCAACTGGCTTATGGCCCATGGGGTATTTTTGCATAAGTACTGCAGTCATGACCTGTCTGTCGCAGTGAGTGAACAGGTAGAATTATTTTGTGTAGTCAGGTGAGCCTAACACTGGTTTGTTTGTTATTTCCTCTTTTAACTGCTTGAAGGATGCTATCATCTCAGGTGTCCAGTCTATTTTGTTGTGTCTGTCTTTGGCTGTCTTAACTGCTTTCAGCAAGGGGGCAGTTATTGTTGACAAATCAAAGTCCCATTGGTTGACATAATTGACTAGTCCGAGGAATTTCTGCATGTCCTTTACTGTCTGTGGCTCGGAGGTGCATTTTATGGCCTCGACCCTGTCTGGCGTGACTCTCCTTCCTGATGCTGACAGTAACTGCCCAAGATAGTGTACCTCTTTTTGGCAGTACTGAAGCTTATTTTTGTCTACTTTGTAACCTCGGTGTGCTAAAGTAGTAAGCAGAGAAATAGTGTCCTTCCTACATTGTTGTTCTGTGGGACTGCAGAGCAAAATGTTGTCGACATATTGCAGCAATGTGCTGTCACATTGGAAATTTGATAAATCTTCTTTGACAACTCTGTTAAAGACACTGGGAGACTCACAATAACCTTGAGCCAAACATGTTTATGTCATTTGTACACCTTTGAACGAGAAGGCCAATAGGTATTGACTGACTGGGTGTAGGGGGACGCTGAAAAACTCATTTTTCAGGTCAATGACGGAAAAATACTGTGCATCCGGGGGGACATTTGTGAGGATGACAGAGGGGTCTGGGATGATGGGAAACTCTGATATAACTGTTGTTAATTGTGCGCAGATCATGTACTAGACACCATTGATATGGTCTTCCCTTTCCACACCGGGAAAAGACAAGTGTTACACATAGAAATACAAGGGTATATGACTCCCTGATCCAGCAAGGCGTGTATGGTGGGGGCAATGCCTTCCTCTGCTTCCTTAGATAGCGCGCACTGTCTAATTCTGGGTAGGATGGCACCTGGTTTCAGTGTTATCTTGAATGGGGTGGCAGAGTGGATAAGGCCTACGTCTTTTGGACCTGTAGTCCACAGATGTGCCGGGACTTGAGCCAAGTCTGCTTCACGTACAGAGTAAGCATGGGCGAATTTTGCGAATCTCGCGTTCGCGAATTTTGCGGATTTGCGAACTCGCAATCCGCAAAATCCGCGAATTCTTGCGAATTTGCGTTTTGTTTTTTTTTGTGTTCGCAAGGATTTCTGCCAGTTCGCGAGGGTTTCGTACCAGTTCGCAATTGCGAACTTACATTTCGTCGTGCAACGGTCGCAAATTATGTTGTTTCTACGTCTGGTTCATCATCACAGGTTCCCAGCACCCTCTGTTTCACCACTGCAACCCTCTGTTACATCAATGCCACCCTCTGGTTCATCATTACTGTAGATTATGGGGGGGAAAAGCAAGCACACCAGCCCTGCTTCAACTGAGATGAATTAATTTGGGGTTAGTTTATTAATGTGTCACTGTTTTAAAATTCCAGTCTGGCACCTGCTTCCTTATCTGTAATTTTGCTTTCTGTTGCAGTGCATTTTTTTCCCCAGGACCTTCTTTGTGGCCTACTTGTAGCTATTGTATGAGCCTGCTGTGAGGGTCAGAGCAGGGTCATACAATTGTTGCAACTAGCAACTGAATTCTGGAGGGGCCCCAGTCAGGAAGCACTACCGGGAATTGTTACTAATGATGAGTTTGAACTCTTGCCCCTGCCGAGTGCTTTCAGTTTTGAAAAACTCGTTTTTCTGCAATTTCGCGGGGTTCGCGGGGTGCGAACACGCGCGAGATCGGATTCGGAAGCCGCAAATTCGTGCGAATATGCAATTTGTTTTTTTTGCGGCGTGTTAGTTGGCAAGGTTTTGTGCGTTTTTGCGAGCCGCTCGTAGCGCAAGACGCGAAGTTACCCTCGCGGTCGTTCAAGGGCGCAGCCATCTTGTTTGCCTGACGTATTTCCGTTTCCGGGCGCGAAGTGTAATCTCGCAAAGTCCGCGGCTTGCCAGTACAGTCTTGCGCGTGTTCGCAAGGAAAATCTCGCGCGAACTTACCCGCGCGGTCGTGAACGGGCGCGGCCATCTTGTTTCTCATTCATTGCTATGGTTCTGGGCATGGTCTTTGTATCCTCTGTCAATCTCTGCCATCCTTTGCTTGTTTGAAGTTTTTTTTGATCTATTTTACTTATTATCTATCCCTCTATTTTTCTAGCCCTATATTTTTGTGTTTACTGCTACTTTTGGTTAATTTTAAACTACTTTTGTAAACTCTTTTCTTTTCTTCTCTTCCCTATTCTATTTTCTTTATTCCTTTCCGCCCAGACCATGGTGAAGGGAGCCGGGAAGCATCCCGAGAAGGGGAAGGGTCCCGCACCCCGTGTCCGGCTCCCGTGCGGGCGTTTGAGGGGGGAGCTAGTGATGCCACAGGAGATCTTTACCCCGGAGGAGGTGGCCCAACTCATTTTTTATGTTCAGCGCTGCCTCCCCAGGACCATCATGGGAGGCGGCAAGATCAGTGCCGGGTACGGGGCCCGGGAGCGCCAGAAGCGGTGGGAGAAGGTGTGCCAGGCCATTTACCACCACTCTCGGGTCTGGCGCACCTACAACCAGGCCACCCACCGCTGGACGGATGTCCTGACCCGTGAGCGAGATCTGCTCGACCTCCTTGGCCTTGAGATCCCCGGGCTTGGTGAGTAGTAGTAGCTATGTCTTTACTACTATGTTTTCTCCTGCTGTGTTATTATATTGCAAATTTTTGTTTTTTACCAAGAGCAATAATGCTGCTCATTACATTGTAGGTAAATTTTATTTCAAAATCTTCTGTGCATTTCAGGTACACTGCTCTCCTTCTTCTCAGTAGTGTTGCTACTATGCTTATTTGTTTTAGATTTTGTGTTCATTTCATTGGCCTGTGAAATTATGTATGAGTGTAGTTGAAAGAACTGCGTAATGCTACACACTAAGGTTCAGATTTTTAATTACCGGCGCATCCCTGCAAAGTTGCAGGGATGCGCCAGTAATTGTGCGTCACGCCACCATCACCCATGGTGCGCCGTATTTACAATGCGGCGCGCCATGGGCCCAAAACGTCACCAAAGCGGTACGCATCTGTGCCGTAAAGGCGGCGCATTGCTGGAGTTGCGTCGCAACGATGGTGCAGCTCCATCAATGCTCTGGGGTGCCCTATCTCCCCAATCCTGCGTCAAGCCGTACGTCTGCTTCAAGCAGGCGCAGGGTTTGAGTCACGCATCATTGTCCTCAAAGTGACTGATTGAAATCTTGTAGATTTCCCTCAGCCACTTTTAGGATGCGTTCCTGCGCAGGAACGCCCTCCCTTGCGCCGGAACACCCCTATTGGCGCAGGGCTTTACAACGTGATGCATCTCCCAGATGCGTCACGTTGTTAATATACACCGCACCATTGCGCCTCTTTTGTGCTGTCGCTGCGTCACAAAAGTCACGCAACAATGGAGCAAAAGAGCCGCAAGGGCCTTCTAAATCAGCCCCTACAGACTCAAGTCCAGTCCTTCCTTTGTACACATGGCGATAAGAAGAAATAGTGGTGGTGGATTAATAGTTTGAGTATTTTAATGACTGGTGAATGTAGTAGGAAACTTTAGTGTTGTCGCTGATCTTCAATCACGATGGACTTTGGCTGTCACTTTGCGTGCTGCGGACTGCTGCCTGCCAATCCTAGGCAAACCTTTTTAGTACTTTGTTTAGTGAGTTACATAGGGTAGTTTCCAATTCGACGGTCCGCAAATCAAGCAATACTAAAGTAATGACGTAGTCGACCACATGAGATTGGTCAATAATATATCCCGTGGAGTTGTTCCCTATTTGCTATTTCGCAAAAATATTTTGTTACTTTGTTAGTTCTTTTTTAAATGTTTGATTTGGTTGAGAAATATCATCCATGTTTTCTGTTTTTCTTTCTTTCATGTTGTACATCAGCTTCCCCCAGGGGCAAGAGGAGGACACAGGAGGAGGAGGAGGAGGGTGCTGTTGTCGATGCAGGCCAGGACCGGGCAGTCGAGGGCTCCTTTGCTGGCCCCAGTAAGTTTTAATTTTAATATAGAGTCCTTATTTTTTCCTAGCGTTCCTCATTCAATTTTTTCTAAATCGTCTTTGATCTTCTTGTAGACAGGATCTAAATTCTTATCCTGCCTCGACTATGACTCCGTGTGGTATTACTAGATTATTCTTATTAGTCTGTCTGTGTAGCTAACTAAGATTGCACATTTGGCATTTCCATTGGACTCCCATTCTAGTCAGCAATAGCTCTATGCACTGAGTGTAGTCCTCTGGGATTGTCCATAATGTCTTTTCAAGTATTCTAAATGTTTATGCTTTGACCATTGCCAACAATAAAAAGGTGAATGACCACCACCAAGAAATAATAAGATACTACTTTACTTTTGGTTTGGATAGGAGGACAATCCATTCTACTACTGTTGCAGGGACAAATCTGCACAAACAGAACTATGGACACTAAATAATGCATCGCTTAGCTTATCAATTATAATAGGTGCTGTAACTGTTAGACTTTCCACATACCTCAGTGATAACAGACTTTGTAGTTGAACCCCCAATCTCCTTACTGACTAGATAGTGTGGCAGAGTCATTTAGCTCCCAAAGTCACCGATGGCAGAGGCACGGACTCATGCTTGTAAAAATTCGAAAACCTTTAGCTCATCCACTCTAGTCTGGAGGACCAAAAACCACAGAGTCTATTTAAGTTTAAAAGCTTTATTAAAAGTAAACACATTTATTAAATTCAAGTTTGTCATAAAAGTGAACGTGTAACTGAAAATGGAAAAGTGCTTAGTGCTGACGATTAATTGGACACATTTCTTGTGGTCGAGCCGAGCTCTCACCTGGTTTGAACTTGATCCTGCTCGTGTTCTTAGAAGTCAAGGTTCTGTCTGTTAGGAGAAAAAGTGGTGCGTGTTAAAAAGTAAAAAGCAAACATTCATCAGTTGTGCCAAAAAGTGCAGCAAGACAACAGCCTTCCATGGAAAAAGGGACATTTTTACTCTAGAGTACACAGTCATAAATTATTAAATTGTACACTGTTTTTTTCACATTTCTTTCTTCCTCCTAGACCAAATATTATATAGTAGTGAGTGGTGTATTCTAACATTATTACATGTACTTTGTAGGTGGAACATCTGGAGACGGGGCCAGCGCGGAGGTGGTGGTGGCATTGGACGAGGAGGACAACTCTGGGGAGGAGGCGGTGCAAGTGCCGGACAAGGACATGCCTGTGAGGGTTCACACGGTGGTGGCGGGCAGAGGTAAGCTATACATTCCTTAGTCATTGAGATTGAAGACTGCAGAGTGTGCTTTCTGCACGGGTGTATTATAAAAAAAGCAGGTAGTAGCCTCCTCTAAATGTACTTCGACTGAGCTGTGAAGTTTTTGGCGAGAAGAATCCCAATCAGATCTGAGGTGAACTTGATGGATGGGATGAACGAAAAGCGAAAGAAGGGTGTAAGTAAGTGTGGAAGCACGAGAAATGTAATGATGACTGGCAAAGAAGAATGATATGTGTTTGCTTGGTCCCCGAGGTGGCTGGGAAGGTAAGAAAATGGTATGGTGCATGGCTGGGTGAATGATGAAGCAAGGATGGGTGGAAGGAGAACAGCCTGGGTGGGTGAGACAGAAACTGTATGTGTGCAATATACTTTGAATGGATGGATGCCTGGATCATTCATGGTACTATCTGACTCTTAGATAGCATATGTGAATCTAGAGAGAGTAGACGGTCACTGGATGAACTAAGTGTTACTTTGAAGAGCATGTAACACCGCACCCGCACGTCCAATCCAGTGTAGGAAAGGCAAGGAAAAGAAGTTGTAACGTTGTCCAAATACTACCATGAATAGTAGCAGTAGTTTGTATTGCAACTGCAAGCACAGCATATATCCAGTTATTACGGTGGACACTCCCTACCTCCCTTAATAACTTTAGTTTAGTAGTAGTACGTCATTCATGTTTGGGGGTATCACTGTTCACTCAATAATAAGCAAAGCACCTAAAGTCATCCCATATGTCATCAAATACATCCCATGTGAAGTGATAGATAATCAGATAATTTAGCTTCTTCATTTTCCTTTTCTAATACTCATTTGCACTGTAGGGTGAAAGCTAAATTAATTAAGCAGTAGCCCTTTTAACAGAGTATTCTCAGTGCCACCCGTAATAGAAAAGTAAGAGCTTCACCACCTGCATGTACTGGACCGGTACAGTAACGCAAGTCTGTCTCACTCACCATGGTGTGCGTCTGTTTTTCTCTGGTGCAAGTTCACTGCGCTGGCATTATGCCGGCTTGCATAAGATAACGTACCAATTTTCCTAAACAAGAGAGAAGAAGAAGAATACGAGTGGTGTACTGTCATAGTCGACTGTAATAGAAGTCCATAGTGCTCGTAGAATTTGTTCCTTAAACTCCCACTAATGTTAGAGCAAGGATGAAGAAGTCGGAGGTTACATAGATACTGTCCTCAATAGTTATGCACTGTGCTTTCAATTTGCTACTTGTACTGTGACAACTTTCTGCTCAATCATTTTGTGTTAATCTTAAGGAGCATTGGTTACAGACTATGTCTTTCTTTTTTCATGTAGTTGCTCCTTCCAAATCCAAGACACCATCAAGGAGGAAGGAGCTGGCTCGAATGGCCCGGCAACGGAGGCTGGATGCCACTGTTGCTGAATATCGGCGGCTGGTGGCCCTGGAGGAGGAGGAGATGCAGTCTGGTACAACAACAACGTCCACTGGGACAGCTGCATCCTCCTCCGTGCGGGCTGCCAGCCAGCGCAGTGCTCCAGCGGTACGGAGCCGGGCTACCAAAGCCAAACGCCACCGCCCAGCAGCAAAGAAAGCAGCTGCCCCTCACAGGATTTGCAAGGCACACCGGCGCCGCTTATCCCTCAGACTGTCCTACCTGGAGCAGGAGGTCCATAATTATAAGAACGTGGTGGAGGGCCTCCGCTTCGAACTTGCCACCCTCCGCAAGGAGCATGATGCCCTGGCTGCTAATTCCAACAGCACCCTGCCATAGTGTCCCTTGCCCCTTTTTTAGAGACTTTTGGGGGGTGGGAATTGGGAGTTGTGATTTTTGGGGACTTTTGAAGGACAATCGTTGGGGTTAGGGAGGGTCTTGCGGGAGATTCTTTTGTTAGGGCTATAAAAATATACTTTTTGAAACTTTATCTGACCATACCTGTTTTTTACTGCTTTTGAGTCTGGTGGGTGGGGGTTTAACATAACAGTAAGTTTGTTTTCCTGAATAGTCCTAGGACTTTAGTAGTACTACCGTCAATCAAATCTCTCGTCTCTCCTAATACTCCATTATACTACCTCCAACCAAACGCCTATCTTACCTGTAATTTCTGTTTGCAAGTAGGGCTAGGCCCAGGGCTGGCTCCACGGGAAACAGCAAATAAGGTTGGCAATCCTGGGCGGATAAAATTTCCTCATAGCGGTGGTACTAGTGGTGTGACACAGTGGCAGTTGCTTGCCTATGAAAAAAAAGAAAATGAAATCTGGTTTGTCCTCCGGAGCAATACAAAGGTACAATACAGAATATAGCAGGTGACAGAAGTACACTAGAGTAAGAATATATCCTCGGATTTCTTCACCAGCCTGTTGCTATCACCTTATCCTCCCCAGCAAGTGTGTGGATTTATTGCTGTAATTTAGTCACACATCAATCAAAACCACACAGCCCGGGGGAAGAGGGTTAGGGTTTGAAAAATGGATGGGTACGGGGGTTTTTGGGAAAGGTTTTGGGAGACAAGAAAAAGTAGCACAGCATGGACAAACAATTGTGAACATAAACAAATCTTTGGGTACAAACCTATCCATCAATCTTTGAAAGTGCATACACTACTGCATGCATGTCAGTTAAAAGTAAGTAGTACTTTCGACAACTGTGGAAGAAAGAATGCGACAGTACAGGGCGTGGGTGGAAATATTGATAACTATATTCAACATAAGGTCTCTGTAGCCAGATACCTGAGAGCCTTGCTGGTCACTATAAATCCATTCACAAAAACACTCAATGGGGTTGGTCTGGAAGGTATAGTAGATAGAAAAGGAGAAATTGCTTTTTTTCTAGGTGTCCCCTCACTCACCAGGGTTGCCCCTTGGTGACATGCTTCATCATTGGGGCCATCCCAGTCCTCTACGGCCTGGGGCGTGCTGCGACTTGCGAATTACGTAGGAGCACTTACAAATGACTATGTGTGGTGCAGATGTGATAGTGGAGTGGACTAAGTGATGTGTTAAGGGATCAATTTAGAAGCAGAGAGAGATCCAAGAAATGCAGTCACAGTCAGAGAAAAAGGCAAGGGATACTGTATCTATGTGGTTGTAGTGGTCCTGTTGGAAGTGGTAAGTAAGTTGCCTGCAGAAAAAACATCCTCCTTTTAGCGGCACTCCTCCATTGCAGCCGACGCTTCGTCCATCGATGTTGGTCACCAGAAGACACCCTGTAAAAAAAAGCACAGCATAGACAAACAATGGAACATAAACAATTCTTTGGGTACAAACCTATCCATCAATCTTTGAAAGTGCATGCACTACTGCATGCATGTCAGTGAAAAGTAAGTAGTACATTCGACAACTGTGGAAGAAAGAATGCGACAGTACAGGGCCTGTGTGGAATTATTGATAACGATATTCAACATAAGGTCTCTGTACTTAGCCAGATACCCGAGAGCCTTGCTGGTCACTATAAATCCATTCACAACAACACTCAGTGGGGTTGGTCTGGAAGGTATAGTAGATAGAAAAGGAGAAATTGCTTGTTTTCTAGGTGTCCCCTCACTCACCAGGGTTGCCCCTTGGTGACATGCTTCATCATTGGGGCCATCCCAGTCCTCTACGGCCTGGGGCGTGCTGCGACTTGCGAATTACGTAGGAGCACTTACAAATGACTATGTGTGGTGCAGATGTGATAGTGGAGTGGACTAAGTGATGTGTTAAGGGATCAATTTAGAAGCAGAGAGAGATCCAAGAAATGCAGTCACAGTCAGAGAAAAAGGCAAGGGATACTGTATCTATGTGGTTGTAGTGGTCCTGTTGGAAGTGGTAAGTAAGTTGCCTGCAGAAAAAACATCCTCCTTTTAGCGGCACTCCTCCATTGCAGCCCACGCTTCGTCCATCGATGTTGGTCACCAGAAGACACCCTGTAAAAAAAAGCACAGCATAGACAAACAATGGAACATAAACAATTCTTTGGGTACAAACCTATCCATCAATCTTTGAAAGTGCATGCACTACTGCATGCATGTCAGTGAAAAGTAAGTAGTACATTCGACAACTGTGGAAGAAAGAATGCGACAGTACAGGGCCTGTGTGGAATTATTGATAACGATATTCAACATAAGGTCTCTGTACTTAGCCAGATACCCGAGAGCCTTGCTGGTCACTATAAATCCATTCACAACAACACTCAGTGGGGTTGGTCTGGAAGGTATAGTAGATAGAAAAGGAGAAATTGCTTGTTTTCTAGGTGTCCCCTCACTCACCAGGGTTGCCCCTTGGTGACATGCTTCATCATTGGGGCCATCCCAGTCCTCTACGGCCTGGGGCGTGCTGCGACTTGCGAATTACGTAGGAGCACTTACAAATGACTATGTGTGGTGCAGATGTGATAGTGGAGTGGACTAAGTGATGTGTTAAGGGATCAATTTAGAAGCAGAGAGAGATCCAAGAAATGCAGTCACAGTCAGAGAAAAAGGCAAGGGATACTGTATCTATGTGGTTGTAGTGGTCCTGTTGGAAGTGGTAAGTAAGTTGCCTGCAGAAAAAAAATCCTCCTATTAGCGGCACTCCTCCATTGCAGCCGACGCTTCGTCCATCGATGTTGGTCACCAGAAGACACCCTGTCCACTGCCTGCCTGATGCTGAATTGTGGCTCGCTACTGTGAAGCCTGACTCCATCCTTTTTTCCCCATTGCAGAGACTGAAACCCGGCCTGTAATTATTCAACGAAAAACAGGAAGTGATATAATATTACAACACCACTGATAAATAAATATAAGGTATGTAGGCTGTGGAGTGCAAAAAGTCACAATTTGATTTTCCTAGTAGACAGTACAATATTTTTGAAAGTGCGTACTCTGAGTCACCTTTTGAAGGATAAATAAGTATGGGCAAATTAATGTAGCGGATCTTGCCCCTCAAGCTAGGTGTACTGTAAACTGTGTTTTAGAACAAAATTAGATCTTCCTAGCAGTGCTCCCACCCAGACCCTTACTAAAGCCAGTCGCAAAAATGTAGAAGACCCCCAATCAAATCTCAAAAAACGAGGCCTAGCAGAAAACTGGTGACAAAACTTACTTTGAAAGTAAAAGTAGGCCAAAGTACCCCCTTCCTAATTACCCCTTACCCACCGTGGATTGCATTCAAACCACTTGCAAGCAACCAAGCAAAAGTAGCCATAGCCAGCATCGCTCCAAGACTCGAAATCCCCCCCACTCAAACACATGCAATAGAAATACTGCTAACCCTAACGAACCCTAAGTTAAGAATAGTGGCAAAGGCTTTCTTTAACTATGCCAAATCCCCCCTTTCCCACCATGGATTTTCTTCAAATGACTTGCAACCAAAATTACACATTCTCACGAGTGCTCTAAGACCCCAGAACTCAGTTGGAAAAATCTAGAACACCCCGAAACACATGCAATCCTGCTGCTAGGGCTAACCCTAACGAACCCTAAGTTACAAAAAGTGCCAAAAGGCTTTTCCGCGAGGATTTTGTCCCAACCACTTCTACCCGGTATTAGACCTTCCCAGGAATGCCCCAAGACACGCCAACCCACCCGCCAAGAAGCATAACACCCCCAAACAGGCCAAAAGCATAATCTCATACTTGCAATATTTCTGGGCCTTCGGTCCAAACGCACTGCGTAGCTAGGCCATAAGTCGGGGTTGCCACGACGGATTTCCTGAAAAGCAAATGCAATCAAGATTAGAGTGTCCCAGCAGTGCTCCCAGACCACGAAACTCACCCACAAACAGACGGAACCCCCCCTAAGAGCACCTCAAAGGCAAGCAAGTCATCAAAAACACAAAAAAATTTCCGCCTGGGATTTGGTCCAAAACACTTTTATCCGGTATTAGAGCTTCCCAGCAATGGCCCCAGAGCCGTCAACCCAGGAGAAAACGAGTAGAAGACCCCCAAACAGCCAAAGAGCAAAAGTACAAAAATGGGGACTTAGTCAATTTTTCACAAATTTCCCAAATCACTCCGCGCGCGCTCTGCAGCTAGGCCCTAACTCCCCTCTGCCACCATGGATTTGCTTCAAACCTCTTGCAAAGTAAAGTATATATAGCCAGCAGTGCTCCCAGACCACGAAACTCACCCACAAACAACAGGAAGCCCCCCAAACAGGCCCCCGAAAACGCTACATAGAGCAAAATGTCAGAAATAGCCCAAAAAAAATCGGCCTGGATTTTGTCCCAACCACTTCTACCCGGTATTAGACCTTCCCAGGAATGCCCCAAGACCCGCCAACCCACCCGCCAAGAAGCATAACACCCCCAAACAGGCCAAAAGCAAAATCTCATACTTGCAATATTTCTGGGCCTTCGGTCCAAACGCACTGCGTAGCTAGGCCATAAGTCGGGGTTGCCACGACGGATTTCCTGAAAAGCAAATGCAATCAAGATTAGAGTGTCCCAGCAGTGCTCCCAGACCACGAAACTCACCCACAAACAGACGGAACCCCCCCTAAGAGCACCTCAAAGGCAAGCAAGTCATCAAAAACACAAAAAAATTCCGCCTGGGATTTGGTCCAAAACACTTTTATCCGGTATTAGAGCTTCCCAGCAATGGCCCCAGAGCCGTCAACCCAGGAGAAAACGAGTAGAAGACCCCCAAACAGCCAAAGAGCAAAAGTACAAAAATGGGGACTTAGTCAATTTTTCACAAATTTCCCAAATCACTCCGCGCGCGCTCTGCAGCTAGGCCCTAACTCCCCTCTGCCACCATGGATTTGCTTCAAACCTCTTGCAAAGTAAAGTATATATAGCCAGCAGTGCTCCCAGACCACGAAACTCACCCACAAACACCAGGAAGCCCCCCAAACAGGCCCCCGAAAACGCTACATAGAGCAAAATGTCAGAAATAGCCAAAAAAAAAATCGGCCTGGATTTTGTCCCAACCACTTCTACCCGGTATTAGACCTTCCCAGGAATGCCCCAAGACCCGCCAACCCACCCGCCAAGAAGCATAACACCCTCAAACAGGCCAAAAGCAAAATCTCATACTTGCAATATTTCTCGGCCTTCGGTCCAAACGCACTGCGTAGCTAGGCCATAAGTCGGGGTTGCCACGACGGATTTCCTGAAAAGCAAATGCAATCAAGATTAGAGTGTCCCAGCAGTGCTCCCAGACCACGAAACTCACCCACAAACACCAGGAATACCCCCAAACAGGCCCCCGAAAACGCTACATAGAGCAAAATGTCAGAAATAGCCCAAAAAAAAAATCGGCCTGGATTTTGTCCCAACCACTTCTACCCGGTATTAGACCTTCCCAGGAATGCCCCAAGACCCGCCAACCCACCCGCCAAGAAGCATAACACCCCCAAACAGGCCAAAAGCAAAATCTCATACTTGCAATATTTCCCGGCCTTCGGTCCAAACGCGCTGCGTAGCTAGGCCATAAGTCGGGGTTGGCACGACGGATTTCCTGAAAAGCAAATGCAATCAAGATTAGAGTGTCCCAGCAATGCTCCCAGACCACGAAACTCACCCACAAACAGACGGAACCTTCCCTAAGAGCACCTAAAAGGCAAGCAAGTCATCAAAAACACAAAAAAATGTCTTCCTGGGATTTGGTCCAAACCACTTTTATCCGGTATTAGAGCTTCCCAACAATGGTCCCAGAGAAGTCAACTCACCTGCAAAGAGGTACAACAACACCCCCACAAGTGCTGAGTCTTTCTTCATTGGGCGTAAACCAGCCCTCTGGTTTGATGGAAATAGGAGTCTGGAGGAGGAGGATAGAGGAGCATGTTCTTCTGAACTTGTGAACCTGAGGAATGCAGACTGCGGCAACTTCAAATCAATTAGCAAACCAGCGAAGACAGTTCTGCTGATGGGCTTGATTTTGTGATTATCTGATTAAAGTTTGAAATATATTAACTGTGCACAACAAAGAAAGACAGACACACAGGAATAAAACTGAATAGGGACGAAAAAGAAAGTTATTGATTCGTTGTCTCATTTTCAGGGCTCGGTATCACGGTCCAGGAATAAGAATAAGGCTTCGTCATCATACTCTGCGAATTCAGGCAGGGTGAGCTCAGTGTCACCTGACAGAGTAGAAATTCCCTCATCTATGTTGCTGGCCACCTCCTCTTCATCCGGCACGCTCTCTCGTACTCTGAAATCTGGTGGTATGAGGTGCTGATTCATCTTGATCATTGTTAACCTCTCCACATTTTTGGGCGAGAGGCGGCTCCGTTTGGGAGTTACAATCCCACCAGCCACACTGAAAACCCGTTCAGAAGACACGCTTGCGAGTGGGCAAGACAAGTAGTTTAAAGCCAGGTTGGTGAGCTGTGGCCACAATTCTTTTTTCCCATGCCAATACGCCAATGGGTCAAAATTAACATAGACCTCTGTTGAGTCATTCAGATAGTCCTTCACCATCGACTCAAGGTCCTTATCCAAGGTTCCTCCACTTTGCTTAGCTCTTGCTGTGCCTCTGACCTTTTGAGAACCAAACCCACGCAGAGCTAGCCAATCCTCTTCAGCCTCCAATGTTTCTGTTGTGTTTCGTGCAGATGATCCGGTTGCCGGTGTCTTTAACGGCTGAGAGGTCACTTGTGCCACAGCCACAGGTGCAGAAGTGGATTGTTTTGACTGGGGATGGCCTGCTGATATACTGCCATTTCCTTCAATTTCCAGCCGTTCTGTTTCAAACCTCTTGGCTGACAAGGCTAGCCAACGTTTGTACTTTGGAACATGTTCATCATCAAAAGGAAAGAATGCTTGGCCTGCCAGCGCCTTTTTGTAGCGTGGATCCAGAATAGTAGCACAAATGTAATGCTGTTCTGAGTGGATCTTTTTAAGACGTTCATCACCTTGTAGGAGCTCTAATAATTGCTCAGCCAGAAGCAAAGAGTCTTGGTTTTTGTCATCTTTTCCAAACACAGAATACACCTCCTTCAGTTGGTCCTCCAGCATGTACAACAATGGGATAGCTTTTCCCAAATTAGAGTCCTCCTTGCTGACTGCACGCGTGAAGAACTCAAAAGGACGAAGCATGCGTGTCAGGCTTTCAACTATGTTCCATTGCGGCCCACCCATCCTCAGCTCCTCTGTACCCTCTTTAAGGAAATATTGATCGAGTTCCGTATACTGCTCATACAGACGCTCAAGCATGTAGAAGGTTGAGTTCCAACGTGTTACCACCTCCTGGATGAGTGCTTTCACTGGCATTTGACGTTGATATAGCAGGCTCCTCAGCTGCTTCCGGGCCTTAAAAGAATGGCTGAAATGCTTGCACATTTTTCGGCAGGTCTCCAATACACTGTACGCTGCACTGCCTTTATTACCCAAGAATTTTTGGACAACCAGGTTTATACAGTGCGCCAAACACGGCACTCTGAAATAGTAACCGTCCCTCATGGCCTTAACTATATTGGCGCCATTGTCCGTGGAAACATAACCAACCTTGCGTTTTAGTGGGGACAGCCAGTTAAGGACCTTTGTGTTAAAGACATCCAAAATGTTTTGTGCTGTGTGACGTTTCTCCAAACCAAACATGGCTAGTTTTGCATGTTTTCGAGCAGCTTTAAAAACAATGTTCGTGTCAACACCTGTGTTTAGCTTTGCTTTAGCCCCTGAAAAAGAGACCCAGTGTGCAGTGATGCACATGTAATCAGCGCCTGCGCCACTGGTCCACATGTCTGTTGTCAGATGTATAGTGTGAACAGCACTCTTCTGCAAAGCTGCCCCAATCACCTTCAGAACATCTTCATGTAGTGCTGGAACCGCAACTCGGGCAAAATAGAACCGGCTAGGAACCTTCCATTTAGGGCAGAGCGCTGCCACTAATTCTAGAAAACCAACCCCTTCTACAAAAGAAAAAGGGAGAAGGTCCAGAGCTAGCATTTTAGCCAGCTTAGTGTTATACAGACGCGTCATTGGGTGGTTGCGTTCATATTGCGCTTCTGTAAACAACATCTTTTTAATGTTGCCCTGGACCAAGGATTTACGGGATGATGATGATATCTTCGACCCAGTTACGCTCGCTGATGAACTTTTCCGCATTGATGTCTCACTCTCTCCCACACTCTTAGTGTGGCTCCCATGGGGTGTGCTGCTGACAGGGGAACTGGGTGTAAGTGAAGTGTTTGAATCGTCTTCTTCCTCCTCGTCATCATTAGATGAAAAATCAACGTTTTCATTGCGTGCAATTCGGGCTTCCTTGATCGCGTGTAGGTGCGTAAACCATTGGACATCGTGCGTTCTCCTAAGATGACCTCTCTGGCCTCCGGTACCATAGTTGGTACCAAACTTACCACGACTAACTCGAAGCTTACAAATGCTACAAATGGCTATGTTTTCCTTTTTTGGGCAAACACTAAAGAAGTCCCAAACTGGAGACTTGAAATGTCTTTTGGGGCCGGAGGAGGCGGCGATTCTGGTGGTGGTGGTCCTGCTGCTAATGCCAGATGAAGTGGAGGATGTGGATTGCCGAACTTCAGTACGTTTTGCACTTTCACCACCACGAATTGAGGTCGAGGACGAGGTGGGTACCTTCTTGCGAGGAAGAAATATGGAAGCGGTAGGTTTTGGTGTACTACTTAACTCCAAATCTAATGATTCCATTTCCATTGCCTCCTCGCCGACATCATCATCACGCTCAGCAGCTTCTCGGGATAGGGTCAAAATGTCTCTTTGCTGCATGCCCGGTGGGGCTGCAGTGACCTTTGTGATGACTGGCTCGTCGTCATCGTGAGAGGCTTCATCACCAGCAGTATCTGTCACTTCTTGTTGAGCCTCATCACACTCCATAGGTTTGAGTTTTTGGACGACCTTCCTTTTACGCTTAGGTACCGGTGTCAGATCATGGTGTGCCTCACTGTCAGACCGCAGTTGTGGTTCCCAAGACAGATCACTTGCATCAGAACGAGGTGGGCTTGAAGAAGATGTAGACACCCCCCTTGATCTTTTCCTTGCTAGGGATGTGGAAGACAATGAATGATCATCAGGAGGAGTGGCTTCCAATGATACCTCGGCTTCATTGTCGATTTCCTGATGTGCCCCTACTTCGGGAGGAACAACTATTGTGGGCACTTGTGAACCTCCATGCACCTTTGCTTGCGCATCTCCTTTTGCTGCCTCTCCTTCCACATGTACTTGGGCGTGTACTTGCACATGGTGTTGTTGTTGCGGCTGTGGTTGTTCAACACTTGTCAGATGAGTTACAACAACCTGTGTTGATTCAGGGACATTGCTGCTACTTTCTTGCGATGAGCCAACATCACTGGTCGATGGTGATTGGAGAAGTACACTGACTGCCTCTGAAGCACTCAAGGGCTTTGACTTAAGTTGGCGTGGTGGTGGAGGCACTGAACCCAATGGAGCAGGGGTGCTGCTCCCAGCTTGGTCCCCAGCAGATCCTGCTGCTGCAGGCGTACTTTTTTTTTTCTCCCAAAAAACGTGGCGGGTGGCACACCAGCCTCCTTGGTAACTTGCTTCTTCTGCTCCTTACTAGCAACTTTCTTGCTAGAGGAGCTACGGAGACCTTTCTTTGGGGCCATCTTCTTCAGAGCAGGTCAGACAGCAGGCCGCAGTTGCACGAATTGTAGAGTTGTCTGAGGCCAGACGTGACGTCGCGTGACGTTATGCTGCACACACACACCGCTGCAGGACTTCTTCCTGGCACTGGTGGTTCTCTTGAGTCTTGTGCACCTAAAAAAATGGAAGACAGAGGAACATCAGTTCAGTTATAGAGCACAAAAAAATTGAAAAACACTGCAAAATCAGCACAATCCCAATCCATCCATGCCCTCCATAATGTTTAAATTCAAGACAACCCACAGAAAGACTAGGCCCATGCAAGACTCACTACCCCTGGGCATAAATAAAGGTTGAAAAGTAGGCAAAATGGTTGGAGGCCTAACAACAAAGCCTGCATTCAAAATGGCCACTTGCCTGCCAGCACATGGCCAGTGCCTGTAGCTGCACTCAAAATGGCCACCAGCCACATGGCCTGTCCCTCCCCATGAACACCCCCAAAAATCGAAAAACACTGCAAAATCAGCACAATCCCATTCCATCCATGCCCTCCATGATGTTTAAGTTCAAGACAGCCCACAGAAAGACTAGGCCCATGCTAGACTCACTACCCCTGGGCATAAATAAAGGTTGAAAAGTAGGCAAAATGGTTGGAGGCCTAACAACAAAGCCTGCATTCAAAATGGCCACTTGCCTGCCAGCACATGGCCAGTGCCTGTAGCTGCACTCAAAATGGCCACCAGCCACATGGCCTGTCCCTCCCCATGAACACCCCCAAAAATCGAAAAACACTGCAAAATCAGCACAATCCCATTCCATCCATGCCCTCCATGATGTTTAAGTTCAAGACAGCCCACAGAAAGACTAGGCCCATGCTAGACTCAAATACCCCTGGTGAAAAGGCCACAAGTACAGGCCCAAAAAACGAAAATCACTGAAAAATCAGCACAATCCCATTCCATCCGTGCCCTCCATGATGTTTAAATTCAAGACAACCTACAGAAAGACTAGGCCCATGCTAGACTCAAATACCCCTGGTGAAAAGGCCACAAGTACAGCCCCAAAAAACGGAAATCACTGAAAAATCAGCACAATCCCAATCCATCCATGGCCTCCATGATGTTTAAGTTCAAGACAACCCACAGAAAGACTCAGTCCACCCACCACTGAGTACCCCTGGGCAAAAGGCCCCAAAACAGCCCAAAAATCGAAAATTCCAAAATTTTAATTGCAGCAACTGTAATGCCCCAAACAAACTTACTTGTAAAATTTCTAATCCAACAGTGATCCAAAGAAAGTCAAAAAGGCCTCAAATCCAAATATCCAGCAGCATCCACAAAAAGTGCTCCTTCCAGCTCCAGACCCAAATGAAAAGTGACCAGGAGATGGACAAAGCACTGGGAGGAGCCTGCTGAACAGGAACAGGAAGTTGAAGACTGTGGGGCACTTCCTTCCTCCCACCCCCCTGCCCCCCTCCCCAAAATGGACTCCTCGCTAAAAAAGTGCAGGCAAATGTCAAACTAAGGAGTTATTCAGATAAATATCATCATTTCTAGAAGGTTTATGCTGCTTGCTGGTGGATTTCTTGTGCAGATTTGCAAATTTTATATTTTCGCTTGTGCGAGATTGTTGCTGCTCGCCGCATCTCAAATCTCGCAATTGCGAAGTACCGCGAGACGTGATCTCGCCGTACTCGCGTTGACAAACTCTCGCTGTGCAAGTTGGCAAGCCGCGATGACGTAATCGCGCTCGCCAAATTCCCGCGGGATCACACAGCAAGATCCAAAATGGCGCAGCACTCGCAAAATATCGAGAAAAACAACTCGGCAAACGATGATAAACGCCGCGCGCCGCGAAAATTGTATCACCAATGCCGCGCGCCGCAAAAAAAATCCGCTGCGTGCGAATTTGCGGATTTTGCGGGAAATTCGCAAATCTTGCGGATTGCGAATTTCCCAAAAATCCGCAAAATCCGCGAGCGGAACGGATTTTCCGCCCATGCTTAGTACAGAGTCATATTTTGTTATGGCAGTGGGTGTTCTCAACTCCACTGTTACTGAGAGGGGCACTCCATTCCAATAGATGATCTCTGCTTTCAAGTATTCCTCAGGATTGCCAAAATGTTGTTAATCTGAAATGTTTCTCACCAATTATCCAGGCTCAATAAAAATTAGGCAGGCCCAGGTGTGGGCATAATCGTCAATTGCTAGGAATGCCCCATATGTGGAGGTAATTTCAAGAGCATGTATGTCTAGGATCATGTTCCTGTCTGATTCTTGAGAATTCTGGGACTGTGGGCGAAAGAGGAACTCTTTTGGGAGCTGGACAGTGCGGTCATGCAGTTCTGGTGTGTTAACTACAACAATGTGCACCGCAGTGGAAAATTCTCGTTCATCCAGGGCGGGCTCTTATTTGATCTTTCAAGGAGGAGTCCACAGTGAGTGCCATCATCCTTGCCAAGGGTGTACATGGTATAGAGCAGATCATTGCTCCACTCTCATCAAAGTGGATGGTCATGGTTAATTTCGCCATGAGGTCACGCCCTAAGAGATTCACTAGGGAGTGTGGCGAATAGAGCAGTCGTTGTTCCAGCACATGGCCTCCTATCTGTATGGATAATGGCTTGGTGAAAGGGGCTCTTGCTATTGCACCAGAGAATCCCTGTGTGTCCACTATCTGATCTGAAATGGGCAGAGGTGTACCTGAAATACAGGAGTAAGTAGCGCCTGTGTCAATGAGAAAGCTGTACGTTTTGTCGTTTATCGTGATCAGGACAGTGGGGTCATCTTCAACGCTCATAGTGCATGATAAAACTGGGCACACAAGAGTTGTCTGTGGGCTGTCCTAACCAGTGTATCCTCCTGCTTGGTATTGCTGGATGGTGCCTTGTGTGAACGGATTGCTGGGGGTGATCACCTTGCCTCCCTGGGGCGCAGCATTTTGTGTTTGGGGCATCACCTGGTATGCAGGTGCCTGCTGCTGCTGTTGCACGGTAACTTGCATCTGCAGCAGCGGTGTCTGGGCTTGGGGCATCATGGGTGCTTGAAGCTGTACTTGCTGCATATTTTGCTGCTGGGCAGGTTAGGCATAAGAGTACAGTATTTGGGGCTGGAGGGGCTGTGGGTGCATCTGCTGTTGTTGGAATCGGGGTGGTGCTTGTTGGGCGGGACCCATGAATTGTTGGTTCTGATCTCGAAGTCTATTATGGCAATGTCTTTGCATGTGGCCTACCTTGTGGTAATAGAAACAGTTGTGCTATCCTGGCTGTAGTTGGAATCTTTTGTCCCATTCCATTCCCTCTTCTCTTCGCTACATACCTATGTTCCTATTGGTATTGTTTCTGGTGTTGATGTAATAATGTTGTTGGTCTTTGCTGAAAGCAGGTTGTGCTGACATTTATTGTACAGGGGGCTTTGGCTGCACATACTGTATGACAGGCTGTGGGGCCGGCTGTGCCCTGCTTGCGAGTGTGTTCACGGCAGCCTGGGGAAATGTAGTGGCTGCCGTCATCTGACTGACCTGTGAAGCTACCATGACTGTGTCTGGTGCGTCCTTTTTCTTATTAGGTTTCTGTTGCACCAATTTTGTAGCTGCATTCTCTAAAGCTAGCTGTCTATTCTTTTCCTGTTCTTGCCACTTTTTGCAGAAATGTATAATGTGATCCTGTATCTCAGGCCATGGTTTTGCTTCCATTGCTACAACTCCATCCAACTTTTCCTTTACATCTTCGGGCAGTCCTCTCCTGACCATGTGTGAGAAAAGCATGCTATTCCTTCCTGTTGCATTCCATTTGTCTCCTTACTCCTGATGCCATTTTTCCTTCATTTTTTTTTACTTTTTATTAGGTTCAGCATTAGTTATGCATACATTCTTAGTCATCAGTTCAACATTGTATAGTGCAACAATACAGTATTGAGGGGGAAAATAGCATTTACATAGAAACAACATCAAGAACTCTATCACGTCTCATTTCTAATTCTATTGATGGGGAAACACATATACTGCTCCTGTGGTCATTCGATTTGCCCCATTTCATATCCCACTTCTTAGGGCACCCACATGTCATAAATACTTCCTTTTCTGCGACCATACATTAGTCAAGTTCTTTTATCTATGTCCGGACACTCAGTGGGTTTGCTACCCCCCAGCCCTGGGCTATTTCCCGTTTGACAAGGGTGTAGCCCAGTGTGGCTAATTGTTATTCTAACTTGGTAGGATCCGTGGCCACCCAGATGTTAAGTACACCCAGCCCTGGTGTGAGATTCATTTCTTTTCCTAACGCCGTCTGGATATGGGCCGTAGCACCCTCCCATAGTCGCAGGAGCGTCGGCACTCCCAGATTGTGTGGTAAAAGGTAGCCATTTGGGCGCAACCTCTCAGACAAAATGCATCCGTTCTGGCACCTATCTTCATCAAGGTCACTCCTGTGAGGTATAACCTATGAAGAATTTTAACTTGTATCAGTCGGAAGCGGAGGATAATCGCTGCATCTTTGGGGGACATTAAAGCCGTCTGCCAGTCCTCGATGTCGATTGGTCCAAGGTCTGCCAGCCACCGTTCCCTGAGTTTGTGAAATGTGTTAGGTAAGTTGTTACATAGCACTTTATACTTTAATGAGATTGCTTTTGAGTGTAGTGGCCCATCAAGAAGTCGATCTTCCAACTAGGTCGACTCTGGTATATTTGCAGGATCTGGGAAGGCTTTGGTGGTGCATGTTGAATTTGCAAGTAAAGAAACAGTTCTCCCTGTGCCATCTGATATTGTCCCTGAAGTTCCTCAAATCTAAGGATCGACCCCTATTTAATCAGATCTCCAACTGTTGAGATCCCAATTGTATCCCATCTGTCGAAGCCAGGTTGATAACAGAACCCAACTATTGGGCATACCACAGCGGTGTCGCCTTTGTGAGGATATTAGACCAACCCAGTCGGGAGTTTGCCTGATGCCAAATCGCTACCATGTGGAGAAGGGCCCAAAACACCACCCTTTATTTACCTTCGAGTATAGTGTTCCCAAGTAGCCAGATCTTCCCGTTTGATATTTGTCTAATAAGTACGCAGGGTCGTCAGGGGAACGATACATCCAGTGGTTAACCAATTTCGAGGCCCAATAGTAAAGTCGAAGATCTGGGAGGGCGATTCCCCCATCATACCATCATTTCATCAGTTTTTTGGTAGCAATTCAGGGAGCCTCGCCGTCACAGAGCAGAGTGCGAGCCTCATCCTCTACCGCCTGGAAATAGGCCTCTGTGACTCTGTAGGGGCAGTTCTGAAGATTGTATAGGAAGCTGGGAAGGGCCAGCATCTTTTTCCTTAATTCTGAAGATAAAGTCAATTGGATCCTCATTCACTTGCATTGTCAGTGACATGAGGGACCCAACATCAGGGAACATCCGGAAATTTTATACGCAGTTTTGCCGAGACCAGTGTTATTATCTTATTAAATGGTTCCCTATCATACTTTGTTTCAGTCATGGCGATTATGTTATGACTGACGCTTTTGAAGATGTCCTCTGCTTCTCCCATGATGGAGATGAGCAGACTCTTCATATCACCTATCCCTATGTTGTTACCTGCAGTATTTTTTTCCAGCGCCGCTAACCATTTGTCAGCACCCTCCGTGAGGGGTGAGAGAAGCTTTTTGAGATTCTCTTTGTCCATTTGAGACCATGCGACATATAAGGGCGGATCAATGGTATTTTTTTATACAAAAGTGGCATCTGGTGTGTTACCACTGTGGGTCGTGTGCGGTCATATCTGCGTGCATACTTCTGCCCGACCCGTGGGCCTGGACGCATATAGTCATAGTCCCAGTCATCATCCCCTGTTCGTCCAAGATGCATTCCTCGGCAGTTGCCATGTCTTGTGGGTCAAATGCTCCTTCTCTATGCCAAACATTAATTTGGGGTTCATTGGCTTCTGTCCATCCTACCAAATTATCTGAGAAGGGATTGACATAGTAGTCTGAGCCTTCACCTAGTATCACTATCTCATTGGGTGTTAGACCG
This sequence comes from Lissotriton vulgaris, assembly GCF_964263255.1. Lineage (NCBI taxonomy): Eukaryota > Metazoa > Chordata > Amphibia > Caudata > Salamandridae > Lissotriton > Lissotriton vulgaris. Next base: position 298,723,129 of record NC_141700.1, on the reverse strand, counting down.
TTTTTTCGTGGGGCACATGGTCTGCTGAGATACATGTTACTATACTTGCTCGCTCTACTGGTGCGCATAGAGGCAGAGCCGGAGATGTCATTATATTATGTCGTTCGGGGGTCCGTGCGACCCTAAAATTGTGAGGACCTCTAGCTCTGTTGGCCTAGTCTTCCGTCCCGGGCCTGTGTCCCCTGCACTTCGGAATTCCTTGCGTAGTTGGCAGGATCAGTCTGTCATAGTTGGTGCAAGTAGTGGGTCGAATAGATCTATCACAGTTGCGGTCCTTTCTAAGGACGGTGTTTGTTGCGTGGTGTGGGCTTGAGCAGATGAGGCAAGTGTGTGTGCTTGTCCCGAAGCAGCGGCCTGAAAACCAATTGGAACGCCCACTGTTGTACACTCCCCCATTCCCCTAAGTATCCCCAGAAGTGTATGTGTGTAATGCTGGTCAGGTGGGGTATTTATTGTTGCCTGGTGAGATGATGGTGCAAGGCTCCTCCTTCTGAGGGTGTCAGTTATTTTGTCATTTAATCTTTCTAGTTTACATGACATATGTCGGAGTGAGCGAAGTATATCGTTGGTATCGGGACTGAGACCTGCTCTATTGAATACGTCTGGCCAGGCATTTTCATTTGGAATATCCTCCAAGCTTTTGCTAACGTCCTTGGGTATTCTTCAATTGTCGTAGTGGACTTGGTCAAATGCTGGAGGCAGCTGACGTTCCGTGTCCCTATTCTGTTGTTGTATGAGCGAATAAATTTCTAGGCAATTATATTGATCAAAATCACAGTAATGATAGATCAGAGAGTGACAGACAGAGAAACCATGTAAAAAATATATTATGCCTTTAATTATAAACACAAAAGTATAAAAACAAATACAACATAAAATTACATTCAATCGTCAACAATATTCATTAGAGTAATAAATGTTTAAAAATATACAAAACAATGTATAAGTGGCATTCTTTGTCTTTTGTTTTTATCGACGCGCGTTTCGGCGTATTAACAACGCCTTCTTCAGGAAAAAGCCACTGATTAGACTCATGAGAGAAAAAAGATCACAACGATGTGCGGTTCGCTTAATTGAGTTTGCATGTACTAATGGATACGTTCAGTTGATTTATTAGAACAGGCTAAAAAAGCTTGATGTGCGATGACCCAGAGAATTATGGGATTCGAGGCTGGGCCACAGAAGGTATAACTGGGTGGTCAGAGCGTAATCTGGTCCCAGATGAAGGTGACCTTGAACTGATGATTAATATCTGGTATTTAAAAAGATGAGGAATAGGACGATTCTTTAGGTTGAATAAAATGGGTGTTAACCAGCCGCAATTGCCGGGATTCTTGATAAACAAAATCGTCTGACTAATCTTTTTCCACCCCAGACGCTCCCGATAAGAAGTTCCCTGTATCCTGTTGTTTCGCGGCTCTTATGTAATATCAGATCTTGATGTGCCGACGAAAATCATTGCGACAAGAACGCAACAACATAATATTGTCTGTTTGTAATTCCTGATCCACATTTTTACTAGGTAACATTTTTAGATTAGTCTGCCGATTTTGTCATCAGTTCAAGGTCACCTTCATCTGGGTCCAGATTGCGTGAGAGTGACACGATGTAAGCCTGAAAAGAGCAATGTGGTTACTGCGAAGGAGGGTGAAGCGCACCCTATGTGTTTTTTATTTTTCTGACTAGTTACTGGGATATAGGTCTTTTATAAGTTTGTCTCCTATGGCGTCAAGAACAATAAGACAAATTATCAGTCTTAAATCCAATTCCTTTGGTCCTCTGTATATTACCTCAGGGGAAAAATCAGGAAATTCAAGATTGTGACGGGCAAGGACAATAATAATTTTACTTTGGAATGGGTTCCGTTGCGACGAAGTGGTCAATGTGGTCGGTAGTTCTAAACCTGGAGTTATTAGGTGAATGTGTACGTAGATCCAATCTGATATTTTGTGCACAGAGGTGTGCAATATTCTATTTTTTCTATTTTCGTATATTGTCTGCATGGGACCTTTGGTCGTGAAGGGTAGATGGTGCAGAAGTGTGCTAGGGGATGTTATTTTTTATTGTGCTTTGGTGCACAAGTCTTTGATGTAAGGGGGTAAGAAAATGCTGGTGCAATTGAGAGCGTGATCTGTCATGTGTGACTATAGTCAATATCAAGTGATTGGACTATTGTGAGAAGGACAGTACTTGTTAAGGGTGTCACGTGGATAAAGCAAGAAGGGTGACCATCTGACAGACCCATGACTTGATTGTTCATAAGGTATACCATGAGTTGAGGTGGGTTATTGCCGTGGGAGTTGTCGGTCATTCCCTTACATTGAGTGGGAGCAAGGGGATGGGCTTGCAAGGGCAGGCAGGGACGCAGAGTCTTGTGAATACTCGTGCAGGAGTGCCCTTAACAGAGGTGCCGGGTGGTCTTGAGAGTGGGTGTGGTACAATGAAAAGTAAGAGGCGGAGAGTGTGGGAGGGGCCGGGGCGTCAAGATGTGGGAGAGATACTGCTTCGGGTGAGGCCACGGACTGTGTGGAGTCTAATGAAGACTGCCCGTCGGTGATAATCACAATGGGGCGGTAGCGGAACGTTCTGAAGGACTGGAATATTCAGAAGGAGCGGAGTGGGGGGTGGATAGGGTGGAAGAGTTAGATAAGTGGTCAGGCCAAAGCAAGTTAGGGCGAGTGGTGTCTGGAGATGGCGGGGCGAGAGATGTATGTGCGTGGGCGGCAAATAGGTCAGGCAAGGATAGCGTAGAGAGGCGGACTTGGCTATTGGGGGTGAAAGTGACCCTCAGAATTTGCCAAGTGGCGGAGAGGATATCCCAGTGATGATCAGTAAGGGTAGTTAGTTCATTAAAAGTGGTGCTATGGACTGCGGTGGCAGTGCCGTGTACTAAATGGATAGTGCGATTGATGATATGTGGGGGGGTGTTGGACATAACGGGCAGGGGGCGTGGTGAGGGTGGCAAAAAGCAAAGGAGGAAGACTACTCCCCCCTTTTGGCTAGCAGTTGCAGAGGCAAATGATAGACCAATCTGTTGTGAAAGGATGTGTTGAGGGAAGGAAGGAGGCAATAGGAAGAGAGTCGTAGGTGGGATGAACTACCTGGCGGGGTTGCAAATTTGAGAGGTAAAGAGGCGTGTGCGTGCAACCCAGACACCTGCTAACTGGCAGTCCTAGACACTCGGCCATTGGGTGTGAAAGTGTCAGGATAGCAACAAGAAGAGGTACTACCTATCGGCCTGATACTAGCCTAAAGGGTGTGTGAAAGTGTCAGGACAGCAACAAGAGAGGCGGAGGCTGGGATAGGAGAAGGGCAACCAGGGACTGTGTTATCAGCAGGACAAGATGGAAATAACAAAGCAAAGACAATGAAACATGAAAAACATACATCAAATAGGACAAATTAATGAAAAATAAATGATGTGGCAATAAATATAATGCATTTGTGAAGAATTAATGGAGACCATTAGAGACCTAGATATTGAATCACATTACGAAAGAACCCGAGATCAGAAAGCGAGAGGGAGAGATGTCGACAGCACCGAGGAGAGAGACCACAGGAGGTGCAGGGCGGGGGTGGGGGGTGAAGCTAAACAGTAGAACAATAGAGAGAGGGCATAGAGAAAGAGAGAGAAAGTGTAAGTAAGGGGAGAGCAGTCTTCAAGTTTATTTATTATGTTTTGGATCTCCAAAGAGGTCCACATAAAAAAAGAAAATATATGATACAAAGTACGCATACAAATACAACAAACATTAACAAGTTTTTACCAAAATCCTAAGTAATCAGCACAACACAGTTGGATAAAAACCTTCTAATAGATATCTAAGAAACATTTAAAATTAAAAATGCTGAAGCAAAACATTTCATTAGGAGGATTATATAAAGCACATAAAAAAGAATTGGCTGTAAGGATATTCAATTTCAAACAAATTTGTCTAAACCACTTACGACGAAATAAACGAAGTGCAGGACATATAAAAAGAACATGTATGAAGTCCTGAATTGACAAATTACAAAAATTGCAAGTTGCAGAGCAACCATACCACTTAGCCATAAGCTTATTAAGAGCGAGTAGATCCTGCCTCAAGAGAAGCCAGAAACGCCGTATGCCATGGGGTATATTCCAGGTGACATATGGTTGCATATGTTTTAATACGCACGTATCAGTGAGGGGGGATACTTTTTTCTTCGCAAGTATATAGAGGGAGAGCAGTCTGAATTGCAGAAATAGAAGGAAAGAAGAAGAAAGAAAAAAAAGTGGTGGGTGAGAGCTGAAGTTCAAAGAAGAAGGGAGAAGGTGAGAAACAAAGACAGCGCAGCTGAGGCAGCTGGGCTGAAAGCCACAGAAGTGGAAGGTGGGTGAAGTCTGCGAAGTATCCACAAGTGACTTCCTCTTCTGGTGGCAGTGAACTGCGCAGTAAAAAAGGAGTGTCAGGGACAGACACGTTGTTTACAGATAAAAAATAGTTTGGTAAAAGAGAATAATTTACACCCAATCCATGCAAAATTAGGTTGTTAAAAGAAGAAATGAAGGGAGGAGAGAAGCACGTGAAATAATGAGATAGGAAAGTGGAAAATGGGCAAAGAAAGGATGCAGGCATTGAAAAAGGGACCCAGAGCCAGAAAGCACAGAGGAAACTAAACTATGTAGAAAAAAATGTGGGGAAGAAAAAAAAAAGAGATGGAATAAAAACGGAATAAAAAGACAGTTGATGAAATGTAAAATAAATATCATTATGGACTCGCAGAAATATCAATATGAACACGCAAAGTCAATATCAATATGAACACAATGAAGACTGGTGAAACCTGCAATACACCCAGAGTGAGGAATTGTTGGGGACTTGAACATAGAACCACATACAAGAAAGCCCAATACAACAAGCAGGACTGGAGAACTCGAACCACAATTGAGGACTTGAACCTCGAACCACTTCCAAGAAAGCCCAATACAACGATAGCAGGACTCGAACCTGGACTGGGAGTGAACCAGAGAATATTTAAATGCAATCACAATCCCCAGGACTCAAACCTGGGATCAAAGTTAAACCAAAGGGAAACCCACAATATTTAAATGCAATCACAATCCCCAGGACTCAAACCTGGGATCGAAGTTAAACCGAAGGGAAACCACAACAACCTGTAACCACAAGACGTATTTAATGAAAAGTGACACTGTACCTATCTAAAGTAAAGGCGAGACTCATGACCACACACAGACATAGAGAGGGTGCTCATGGCAAGACAGACAGCTACAGAGGATCGAGGATTCAGACAGAGAGACCCCAGAGCCCCCACCTCACAACCACATACCAGGGACTAGGGTAATTCAAGGAAAAAATAAAAAATATCCTTGACTTACCCAGTGGCCGGTAGTGTAGTGGGGGGCGATAGGGTTTTCGTGGGCTATCCGCCGGAGTATTCCAGGCCCACCGCAAACAAGAACAGTCTTGCACCATGGTCGCGAGCTGAAGAAGGGTAAGTATTTCCCTTCTATGGTGGTCACGGACCACTGAAACACTGCTTGTCTAAAAATAATGAATACATGTGTAAAACAAAGAAATTACGTTGAAGTGGCACTTTTATTCATCAAGTCATTAACACAGCAGGAAATATATTCATCAATTTATTAGCCTTAGAAAGAATATATTAAAAGCACGATTGCAATCAGTCAGAAAAATAATAACACCAAGTACATTTTTAGAAGGCAAACCTTAAAGAGAAAACTAACCATGAAAGAATTATAATTTCAAGATGCATTAAATGCAATGAATTGGGTGAGGATGGCAAACCGAGAATAAATGGAGAGATCAAAATAGGAAAAAAAGGGTATCTAGATTGGGATGTACCACCTGAGAGCTGGCTTAGTAGTCCCAATGCAGATATACGGCCGGCCTGGAACCAACGCTGTGCAAGTCACTGCAGAAGAGTTCTGCCCTCAAACTGCGGTGCAGGCTCTATATACCTGTTCAATGCAGAATGGTAAAACCGCATCGACGTATGTACTGGCGTAGGTGTTTGACCGCACGCCTACAGTGGTGTTGCTAAAACCATGAAAACACAGAAGTGGTGTCCCACTGGGTCAGGTGTTTGGGCGGGTGGTCAACAATGCTTGACCGCAACTTATAAACAAAGACATTTTTTTGCGTATGTTTCTTGTAAAATATATGTGATAGCCGAATTTTTAAACAGGTGTCATCATTGCAAGGTGCTGTCTTGGGTTTTGTTTGAGCAAGCTTGGAAATTTTCATAATAAAAAATGAAGCAAACGATATTTGTGAAATGTCAAGAGTATACCAGCTGGTGCTGTGTGTGGGCAAGATAGGTCGTTTTTGCAACTGTGGAAAGTTTTCTACTGTCTCCCGAGTGGCCTTGCAGTGTTGGGCATAATGGAAATGCATGTTTAAGAATATTGGGCCTAGTGGATTTAATTTTTGAAGATGGTAACATGAGGCAGTGTTCTTGGGGCTTGGGCCTATATGCAGATGTGTCAAGGGATGTGTGGGTTATCACTTACTGATTGTATATGGAAAAATGGTCAAGATGGCATATTTCCAGATTTTAGCTGGTGGGGCCTATACAGAGGACCTTCATGCTTCATGGGTCAAGCAGAATGTTATGTTGAGAATTTATATGGTAAAACGTGACCCTCCATCATGTTACAGAAAGGCACGTCAGGGACCATCTACGTGCCATGGGCTCAGAGGGTCTAAGAAGGGCTCAGGACCAAACTGCCCCCATTGATGGATCTCCTGTTTTCAGAAAAACAGCATGGGGATAAACCAAACAATTGGCGATGTCAAGAGTCTACTCCGCAGCCTCATTTAAGAGCAGACCAACACAGTGTTTTCCTGAGCCCGCATCCTAGCCGTCACGCTGGCCAACGACGAGCATGACGGGCTGCTGAGGTTCTGCGATTTCAGATTTCGTCCCGTATCCGGCCGCCATTTTGTGTCCTGTCGCCATTTCGTGTTGCCCTCACTCCGGCTGCATGGCGAACGATGTGCTTTTGCTTTTTCCAGCTGCTACGTGTCCTTTCAGTTAAAAAGTAACTCCCTTGTCCTTGTTCATGAAAACCGATGTCAGGGTTTGGCCGAGTTCGCTAATCCATGTCTGGTTCGATTGATCCCTGTCTCAGCCGATTATTTGCCCCCTCCTATTCTTCCCTTATACTATCTTATCCGACTGGCCTTCGCTATTCTCTCCTTGTATGCTCCTATTACACAACTATCCTTTGAGACACACAAGCATGTCCTGCCACCTGCGAGAGGGGATTGTGAACACCATCACTGATTAATTTGTTGTGAGGGGTGGCACACGGGGTCCGAGAAAGGGGCGTATCTTGAGACACCTGATAGCTTGTTTTTCAGCATTTCTCATTGGTTCGTTTTGTATGTGAAGGGAGTGGGATATTGTAAATGTGTTTACTAAAAAAGATTGTATACCACGGGTTGAAGTGGCAGTCTCCTTAGAAACCACCTCCAGTGTAACTTCTAGGATAACTGTGCTTAGCTGCAGCTAATAAACCTGGCTTCCACGCTCAACGGAGTGTCTCGTGTCTCTGTTAGTTACAAGGGAGCTGAATCCGGGGATTTAGGCGTGCCCTACGCCACCCGGCCCATAAGGCCCGGTTCTCCACTGCATCCAATCCATTTAGATACCAAATGTGGATGGCCCTGAGGGAAGTGATCCCTGACCGCCCAGATGTAGGAAGATTGATGGCAGAGAGTATGAAGCCTGGGAAAACTGTTTCTTACTTTCTAGACAGAATGAGGGACCTGAAACTAGACAACCATTGACCAACACAGGCCCCCAGGCTGCATTCTTCTACAACATCGTCAAAATGGACTGCCTATTCAAATACAGAGTGGACTGGACAGCCAGTAAGATTAGACATCAAACCTTGGTGGGAAATACAGGCACACATATTACATTAATACAGAAAGAAACAGGAAAAGGACAGTGGAAAACAGGAGCAAGCCCAAAGAAACACAGCTAAGCTGGTCCAACATAAGTTACAAAAGACCTCCCTCGAGGGGGCTGCATTGGCTGAAGCATGCAAATAGTACCAGTCTTGAAGGGAGCTCCACCACCACACCACAGAGGGTTTCCACTCAGTCCTAGCCGCAGAGGTCAGGGAATCGCAGCAGCCAGACCATAGAGAGTGCTACTACTGCCACAAAATGGGCCACTTGGTCGACTGATGTCAGCTGAAGGTGAGCCAGGAGCAATGATCGAAAGGTCTGGGCCAGTCCCAGCGAAATCCCCATCCACAAAACCAAGCCCAGATGACCTTGAACATGCCATACATTCAGCCAAGAGGAAATCAGTCAGCAAAAAGCCTACCGCTAACAAGGACCAGGTGGAAGGCAAAACACATGGCAACAGCTGCAGGCAGGGAACCCAGCCCAGCAAGCACCGGGGCCACAGCCACGGCAGGGAGGGGTGACTCCCATAGAACTCCGTAGTCCATGCACAAATATAGAACAATTTGGCACAAAGTCTGTAGAGAAATTCACCAGGGCAATCAGGCATCTCAGTACCTTACTCACAATATGACAAGTTCCCGCCACACACATGATTCTTGTCGTAAGCAAGATGTGTAAACTTCTCCTCTCCCCTAATGCTTTCAAACATCCAAAGTCTGTTTGTCTCATTATGTACCTCCAAAGCTGCAGGAGTAGCATGTCACTAGGTAAGAAGTCCATGACCCTCGCCGAGGGAGGTAGACCCAAAGCATCCTGAATCCAAAGGAGAGAGGGGTGCCAGGAGTGAAAAGGGATCCTGAAGATGACTATTTCACCCCCACACAAGGTGAATGGATATGCTCACCAACCGCACTTAGCTTGTCGAATCAAATAACAAAGGACCTCACAAACCTCATACAAGGGAGCAATAGGCCCTATCCCAGTCATTGCCACATCCAAATAACACAATGCACAGATTAGCTTCTCAACCCCCACTGCTATGCCACAATAAAACCAAAACTAGATGAGACCTTAAAAAGGTGCCCAATGACCTGCAGGAAGTAGCCCAAACGTAGTTAAAAAACTAAGCTTCCAGAAAAAGGGCATTATGAAAACACCCAACTTCATTAGGGAAAACCTTGTTACATACCACATGCTGGGATCAGTGGGGCATACACGTGACTGTCTTCGGGATATGTTGCAATAACCCAGGAACCCCAAATTGCAGCATGCCCCCTTCCTTTCACAGCGCATCATGCATTTGTAGGTCAAAAAGTACCACCAGCATCGATAAAACTATACACACAAACATACACACACATGTTAGGGAAAGCAGAGTATTAGAGAGACGACAATGCCCATAAAATGATAGGTAAAAAAGTGATCCACACACCCACAAAGATAATCCCACTAAAACATTCACCTCTAGCACAGTGAGGGGGAGGACCAAATGACCCCCAAAATAAAACTCGGGTGACCCATGACCAAAAATGACGCCCAAACTTGGGCCCCCCATCCAGTACCTCACCAAAGATTGCACCAAATGGATGCACAGAAATGCCCTGAAAAGTTCAGGAACAGGAATTTCAGAAACCAAATAATGATGTATGTTTTTCTAAAACCTAACCTACAACCCACAGCTCTTATTGAACAGGTCTGCAACTGAACCTTAAAGGCACCACCTTTATTGCAACTGGCCACCTCTTTTGTAGCAACCTCTGAAGTCCCAAAAAAGGCCCAAGTGTTCAAGTCAAAAAGACCACCGACTATTTTTTATGGAATTTTTTTGCAAACAGACTCTTTACACTGTTCCAAGCAAAGACACCTCCGGACACCAGAAATCTGCAGTTAACCCCTCCAGACACCATCCCAAGACCTGCAATGTTCCAAACGTTATGTAGTTTTACACCTTTGTACACCATATGCTTAGCAAGGGAGTGGGCACTTTCATCTGTAGAGAGACATCTGCTTAGTCACATGGAGTCGAATTTGTCATTTCTATAGCACTTGTGTATGTAAGTCTCCGAACTCATTTACATTTACACTGAACAGAACACTAGTATTCCACATGCACTACATAGCGCACTCTTACACAACACATGGTATCAGTCCATGAGAGTCATGGGCACCCAGGCATCAGGTAGGTCGTGCTATATCTGCTCGCTGATACCCTACTTTATGGACTCAGACAGACTTTACTTATCCCAAGAAATAGCCCCCAAAAAGCAAAATGTCTCATCCACCTGTTCCTATGAAGGATTAGGGGCAAGTTTCAAACTAGTAGAGTAGAACCCTATAGAGTAGTAGTAAATGTCACCCGGTATGACACCAACCACACTGCACTGTACCTTGTCACTGAGCCTAGCGATATATATTGAAAGTGAGTCAGACAGGATGGCAGGCGGGGTACCATGGGCGAGGACACTGTTTGGCCCCGAGATTTTCCAGAAAAGAGGTTCTTGGAGGTAGCAAAACCACCACCCCAGTACACAAACATGTGTCTCCCGCCTCCATCTGTGGTCCCAGGATGGCCCTTAGCATATCTGTGGCAGTCTTCTTTAATAACAAATGGACCACAGGCATGGAGATCCAGTGCAGGGCCATCTACCTCGAAGATACAAGGAGAAATGAGACTAGAAGGGAAGGGTTGAATGCCAGCATAGATATCTCATTTCAAGAAATCTGGGACACTGAGATAGTTTGTCTTTTAGTTTAAGAACAGACATGCCTAAAAAGGCCACACAAACAGTTCCTAGACACACAAAGCTCAGATCATATTTAAAAATGTATACTTTTTTAACTAAGAAAATGTCTTTAGTACTAATATACAACTATACTTTTACTCGCCCACTTACAAGCATTTGAAATCAGCAAGTACTCGTTTTAACCCTGACACTTCTATGTCTAAAAACATTAAACTCTCCCCTTTTTAATAATAGAATGACAGACCTTAACCCTCTACCACACAAACATTACTTCCATATTATTTCCATGCAGGGGTAACATTATATCTGTGCAAAATACAATCTGATTCAGTGCAAACTAATACAATCATTTCATGGATGTGAGATTTTTTATCTCTTGGGCATGTAATCAAAAACATTAGATAAAAGAATGAGCAAGTGCAAAAAACTGTTTCTTATATTAAAAAGGTAATTACATGAAAATAGGAAAGAAGTTATAAGTTATAATTCAACAGTCCTCGCTAAACCCTATATCCTTAAAACAAACAGATATTAGAATTTTATATATACTAAAAATAATTACTTAGGAAAAGATAGTGATTACTTTTTCCTTTGTGCAAGATTAAACAGCAAAGTGCATGTTATATTACTATTAAGGAAAATTACCTTTCCTTGCACTGCCTTGTCTTGTATTTGGGGGTATAACTAAAAGATAACAACCTCCATAAGTCCATTCCATCTCACCAATGCGGCAAGCCTTTTTTCTTATTTAACTGATCCTGATCAGCGGGCAAGAATTTTCCTACTGCATAACATACGGGTAGATTATCACATCCTAAAATTAATTGAAGGAGATCCTTTGTATGTCAAATCTGAGTCAATCTAAAGGTCAGTAGCAACAACGTTCATCTAGTTGCAAAACTGGAGCAAATTATAAGTAAATGCATAAAGTTAGGTGGTCCCCTTAGACAGAAGGGACACAAGGCTTTCTCCATCTGGGGTTCCAGGACCAGCTTCCACCTTATAAAAGCTGGCCCTTGCCCCAATATAACATTTAGTCCCCACCTGAGATAGATAGTTACTGGTGGCTAGAAGGTAAGGGGCAACCTCTAATTGTCCTGAAACTTACACTGTATTTCTTGTGTTTTAGAGGGAAAGGAATGATCCCCGCTTGGCACAAATGAAAATTGTGGATCTATACTGCAAGTACCTGACATGCAATGGGGCACCTCTGTGCTGATAGATATCTATTGGCAATGGGGGAGTCTGCCTACACTCAGCGTGACCCCAGATGGTGGGGCCTCTGCACCCTTGTAACCCTATACACCCAACCCTGGTCATCCCTGCAAAAGACATGTCTGAGTTGTTCAAACATCGCTACAGAAGAAAAACTCTATTGCATCAGGTTCGAGAAAAAAGAACTGCTGATTGTTTTGACTGGTCTCAGTACACAGACATTCCAGAAGAATTTTTTTCCGACACTCAAGTCTATGTAGAAGGGTCCATACCCTTCTTCACCCAGCAAGCAAAGGCAAACGCTCATTGGTTTACAAATGACCACATGGGAGTTGCTGAAGATGGACAACAATACTGAACTTGGCCTAAATGCTATCAGACAAGAACTAAGAGCCATCCGCCTCATGGTGATGCAACATCGGTATGTGTTGGACTTGATGACCGCAATTTAGGATGGGGTATGTGCCAAGATCGGTGCATCCTGCTGTCGCTTTATCCCTGGAAACGACATGGACAATGGAACTCTAACTCTTACAATCCTAGCATTGCATCATCTACAAGCTGACATGAAGAAGGAAGAAGGTGCCCCTGAGCAGGACTGGTTTATTTATTTGTTTTTCTGGCACCTCCGATGGGTGACCAGACTGTGCATGTCATAGCTTCCAAGTGTCATTTTTGTGCTTTTTTTGTGATTGTGGAAACTTGGATACTCTCTGGGCAGTGCATCCACCTTGACAAAAGTTTGACTACAGGGGTTCTCTCCCATTTTCTCGCCAGTTTTAGCATGATTCAGATGAAACTCAAATAACAAGTGTGCTACGTAGCGATACCTTCCTGGTGGAAAAAACAGGTCGCCAGGGGTCACTAATCCTGGTATTGAGGGCATAACACTATTGTGATCAGAAAGGTCCTGAGGAATACAGGTGTGACCCAACACTGTGGGGACTACAAACACAACAGAAACATGTTGACGATTTGGCAGTAAGGAAGGGTGAAAGAACTCTCAATTCTTTCCTGTCAAAAGTTGAAGCTAATTTTTTGTAACCTTTTACAAAGAAATTAACTTCAACTTGGGCACCTGCTGCTGTAAGCCTGTAAGTGCTTCCTGGCGCCTCGTTGCCTACTTGCAACTATTCTCTGACCCTGCTCTGACCCTTGAAGCAGGGTCAGAGAATAGTTACATGTAGGCAATGAGGCGCCTGTCATGAAAATTAAACCTCAACAGGAAGCACTGACAGATATAAAAACAAGCATTTGCAATGCAATAGGTCTCGCATTAGGAAGGTTTGAGCTATTGGTCTTGTAAATGACCATTTTTTTTATTTAAGTGTTGGTTTTGAAAATAGCTAAATTAATAGGTTTGTCATTTACAATGCCAATAGTTATAACTTTCGCAAATTTGACACCTATTGCATTTGTAATGCAACATGTTTTGTATTTACGTGACTTAGCTGTATTGATATTACAAATCACAATGGCTTTTAATTTTTTAAAATAATTAATACTTAAATAAAAGTGATTTAAATTTATAATGGCAATAGCTTAAACTTTTGTAAAAAACTTTTGTGAAGATTATGTTCAGTGTATTTTATTGTGACGAAAATCCAAGAACAGAAGTGAAATATTAACATAACATTTGTAATAAAGTTTGAAACATTGAGAGAACATATTTGAACCAGTTGTTGTTGAATGGTTGCGCAGATTGATGCTGGGGTGGCGCTGAGTGAAGCTGGAGTGGTGCTGAGTGGTGCTGTGGTGGTGCTGAGTGATGCTGTGGTGGTGCTGAGTGATGCTGTGGTGGTGCTGAGTGATGCTGTGGTGGAGCTGAGTGATGCTGTGGTGGCGCTGAGTGGTGCTGTGGTGGCGCTGAGTGGTGCTGTGGTGGTGCTGAGTGATAATGTGGTGGTGCTGAGTGATAATGTGGTGGTGCTGAGTGATGCTGTGGTGGTGCTGAGTGGTGCTGTAGTGGTGCTGAGTGATGCTGTGGTGGTGCTGAGTGATGCTGTGGTGGCGCTGAGTGATGCTGTGGTGGCGCTGAGTGGTGCTGTGGTGGCGCTGAGTGGTGCTGTGGTGGTGCTGAGTGATAATGTGGTGGTGCTGAGTGATAATGTGGTGGTGCTGAGTGATGCTGGGGTAGCGCTGAGTGATGATGTGCTGATGCAGAGGGCAGAAAGGCACAAAAAGCAGTCTAACAAAGGGCAGAAGGGCAGAAAAACAAGGGAAAAACGAGTCTGACAGAGGGCAGAAGGGCACAAAAAACAGTCTAACAGAGGACAGAAGGGCAGAAAAACAAGGGAAAACAAGTCTAACAGAGGGCAGAAGGGCACAAAAAACTAGTCTAACGGGCAGAAAGGCACAAAAACGAGTCTGACAGAGTGCAGAAGGGCACAAAATGAGTCTAACAGAGGGCAGAAGGGCACAAAAACAAGGGAATAACAGAGGGCAGAAGGGCACAAACAATGAGTCTAACAGAGGGCAGAAGGGCAGAAAAACAAGGGAAAAACGAGTCTAACAGAGGGCAGAAGGGCAGAAAAACAAGGGAAAAACGAGTCTAACAGAGGGCAGAAGGACACAGAAAACGAGTCTAACAGGGGGCAGAATGAATCCCGCCCTGTGTGTTTTTTCACGAACATGCCACCTTTTTGTGCAATACCTCCACTCAACTGGAGTACTTTCTAATGTCTAATCAGTAAGTGCTCCCTCGTTGGCTAAATGTATAGGGGCAGATTTACAATAACTGGCGCATCCCCAGGGATGCGCCAGTTATTGTGCGCCGCAGCTCCGCCACCCATGGTGCGCCGCATTTACAATGCGGCGCACCGTGTGGCAAAAACGGCACAGATGCGTCACGCATCTGTGCCGTAAAAGCAGCGCATTGCTGGAGCTGCGTCGCAAGCGCGACGCAGCTCCAGCAATGCCCTGGGGGGCCCTATCTCCCCAATGCTGCATCAAGCCTTACACCTGCTTCAAGCAGGCACAGGGTTTTGACGCAGCATTGGCCTAAAAGTGACTGAGTGAATTCTTGTAGATTTCACTTAGCCACTTTTAGGAGGCTTTCCTGCGCCTGAACGCCTTCTGGTTTGCATATCGCCATTGTCTAACCCAGGGTGGTGTGGAGTGCAAAAAAACTATGGATTTGGGCCCAGATCTCTGGACTGGGGTGAATGTGTGACATTGATCCACATTTGGTCCATCACCTGTTTTGTTTGCAAGTGAACGCCTTCTGATGGCGCAAGGCTTTACAACGTGACGCATCTCTCAGATGCGTCACGTTGTTAATATCCAGCACCATAGCACATCTTTTGTGCTGCCGCTGCATCACAAAAGGTCTCGGTAGAGGGTGGGAGTGGTGAACCAGAAGGTGGCAGTGATGAACCAGAGGGTGACAGTGATGAACCAGAGGGTGGCAGGGGTGAAGCAGGGGTGAACCATAGGGTGACAGTGCTGAACCAGAGGGTGGCAGTGCTGAACCAAAGGGTGGCAGGGGTTAACCAGAGGCTGGCAGTGATGAACCAGATGGTGGCAGGGGTGAACCAGAGGGTGGCAGTGGTGAACCAGAGGGTGGCATGGGTGAACCAGAGGGTGGCAGTGGTGAACCAGAGAGTCGCAGTGGTGAACCAGAGGGTGGCAGTGCTGAACCAGAGGGTGACAGTGGTTAACTAGAGGGTGGCAGTGGTGAACTAGAGGTGCTGTGATGAACCAGAGGGTGGCCATCGTGAACCAGAGGGTGGCAGTGTTGAACCAGAGGGTGACAGTGCTGTACCAGAGGGTGGCAGGGGTGAACCAGAGGGTGCTGTGATGAACAAGAGGGTGGCAGTGGAGAACCAGAGGCTGGCAGGGGTGAACCAGACAGTGGCAGTGGTGCACCAGAGGGTGGCAGTGCTGAACCAGAGGGTGACAGTGGTTAAACAGAGGGTGGCAGTGGTGAGCCAGAGGTACTGTGATAAACCAGAGGGTGGCAGTCATGAACCAGAGGGTGGCAGTGGTGAACCAGAGGGTGACAGTGCTGTACCACAGGGTGGCAGGGGTGAACCAGAGGTGCTGTGATGAACCAGAGGGTGGCAGTTGTGAACCAGAGGGTGGCAGTGGTGAACCAGAGGGTGACAGTGCTGTACCAGAGGGTGGCAAGGGTGAACCAGAGGGTGCTGTGATGAACCAGAGGGTGGCAGTGGTGAACCAGAGGGTGGCAGGGGTGAACCAGAGGGTGGCAGTGGTGAACCAGAGGGTGGCAGTGCTGAACCAGAGGGTGACAGTGGTTAACCGGAGGGTGGCAGTGGTGAACCAGAGGTACTGTGATGAACCGGAGGGTGGCAGTCATGAACCAGAGGGTGGCAGTGGTGAACCAGAGGGTGACAGTGCTGAACCAGAAGGTGGCAGGGGTGAACTAGAGAGTGGCAGTGCTGAACCAGAGGGTGGCAGTGGTGAACCAGAGGGTGGCAGGGATGAACTAGAGGGTGGCAGGGGTGAAACAGAGGGTGGCAGTGGTGAACCAGAGGGTGGCAGTGATGAACCAGAGGGTGGCAGTGGTGAACCAGAGGGTGCTGTGCCCATACACGACCGCATGGGTAACTTCACCATGCAAGCGGCCCGCGAACACCCTAAAAGCCCCGCGAACACGCAAATAACCCAGCAAACATGCAAAAAAACAAAAATCCACAAATTCGCACGAATTCACGGATTTTGCGGATTGCGAATTCGATTTTGCGTTAATTCGCGGAACGCGAATTCGCACATTTCGCCCATACTTACTTCAGACCCCGACTCTGTTGCCTGTTCTCCCAGCCTCTGAGTTTAATTAAACCAACTCTTCCTGTTTTGCCAAATGCCTCTTGTCTTTCATTTTTTCAAGGTAAATTCATATTGGAGCAACACTCTTTAAGCTCCTCGTTCATTCATTAATTCATTCAAGTTAGGGGAAAATCATGCCAAAGTTGCCAGGTCCTTCAAAATAAAGCCAAGGTTATATTTCGCCATGTTCTGCATACTTCCTTTCTTCAATCCAAGCACCAGTGCCACTGTGTTCTCATTTAAAATTGTTTTCTGTTAGCTTATTGTGTGAAGGTCATATTTGGTACAACTGAATATTAGGCAGATTTTACTCAATACCTGCACAAGATGGGAAGTAGAGGATACTCCTTTATGTGATATCTTGAAGGCTGAGACAATGGTAGAGGTTAGCACTGTAATATACGTGAGAGGGAGGCCCACACCAAGTACAGCTGGAACACTGTTTTTTGATTGGTTCTTACTCAGTGGGAACCTGTAGAAAGTGTCACTTTCATGTTTTAACTGTGTGAAGAATTTAGTTAGTTAGAATTTGTCTTTGTCCACTTTTGCGGGTGGACGTCACTTTCTAGCTCTGGAGGCCCAGTGCTAATTTTTCAGCTCATAGAGTTACTCTGGGGAGGAAGCACTTTTCTTGACATTCTAATTGGAACCTTTATTTGGTTCTTCTTTCACTATGATATTTGCTGACGCCTGTTGCTTCTGAAATTTTCTGACTTACCCACAACCTTAGTTTAGCTACAGAGTTTCCATTTACAAGGATGATTTTTTTTCTTATTTTGTATAAGCTCTCTTTAATATTGTGCACTTGGATTTGTCGATTTAAATTGATTGGATTACAGTCATTCATGCTTTACTCAGGTGAATACTGACTTATGCTTAATTGATTTGATTTGAGGTTGTAACTTTACTAATTTGCTATTAAACCTTCATAGTTTGCAGTCTTACTCCTCTCTGCCATTACTGTTGGGCAAAATCTGCTTCACTTTCACCGAGATGGTACTGAATTTGTGACATCAGCCTCAGTTCGAGTTAAAGGTCCATCTTAGTGGACATTGGGGAGTTGCAAGTTGTACCAAGTATATGCATTGCAAATACCATCTTTATCTATTCCAATATTGAGATTGAGCTTAAACTTAGTGTTAGCTCACTGCTCATGGCCCTTGAACTGCTTGATGCATACCTAGGAATCGTAAGGCAAACTAAAATTGTTTTGTCTGTACTTCTATCCATGCAACCATGCCCATCCATTTAACCCAGTCTTTCAATCATGTAGCTACACAGCTACTTGCATCCAGTAATTGCTATATTAATAAACCAACCAAACTTGTAATTCAAATTTTACAATTTGTTTATGGGTACAATGAAGTTTTCGTCACAACTCAAATGATTACCGTGATCTTCATCAACATTCCAATTTATGAAGCATCCATGTGATTTAGACGAAGCCTGGACTTGCCAACAATGTTATAGTATGCAATTAGGTCACTAAAATACTTGCACTGCCAAAACTAATTGCTCTGAGATATTTGAGGTAAATGTGTTCTCTATTATAATGCATGTACATAATCTGATGTGTGTGGATGGGTAAATATGGCACAGTTGTAGTCACAAGTCGACTTTCACTCCACTTTAATAAATAGATTATTCCTTTTATCAAAACTGTCAATTAGGACATTGTAAAACACAGCATTAAAAATGATTTGATGTGTAATTAATAACTATTACATTTTTTTAAATGTAGGCTGTACAAAAGTGTAACTAGATTGGCAAATATGAGATTATCAGTGCATAGTAAAATGTCATTGTAAGGCCTGTGGCCCGCCTCCCAGAAATGCAGCCAACCCCACGCTATGCAGGGATTTCTGCCATGTATGGAGGGGGTTGATCTTTTGCCATGTGGCATAGGATTGTTTTGGGGCCTGTAGACTGTATCTCCCAGGGCCATATACAATTAAACAGGGGAAGGGGCATACAGCCCCTCCCTGAGCCTTTTTGGGCCTAGGGACCCCATCCCTCAAGGCCTTATGTATTTTAAAGGGGAGGGGGCACAAGGCCCCCCTCCGTGAGTTTCATTAGGTCCTGGGGACCCTATCTTCAGGTCAGTTATTGTTTTTAAGGGAATGTGGCCCCTCTTCCTGGGTATTATCAGGCTCTGGGGGCCCTATTCCCCAGGGCGTATCTATTTTTAAGGGGAGAGGGCCAAGTGGACCCCCCCTCCCCAAGCCTTATTAGGCCCTGGGAAACCCACCCTAAGGGCCTTTTTTTGTTAAAGGGGACCATGACCACCCTCCATAAGCCTCTTTAGGCCCTGGGGACCTCATCCCCTAGGGCTTGTAGTTTTATTTTAAAGGGGAACGTGTCATGTGGCCCTCCTCCCAAGCCCATTTGGGCTCTGGGACCCCATCCCCCAGGACAGCACACACATATTAAAAGGGGAGGAGGCCGTGCCCCCTTGCACTAGCCATGACAGGTCCTATGTAGCCCACCCCAAGGCCAGAATGTATCTGCCTGAGCCTCTAAAGGCCCAGGGGTTCCACCCTCGGGGCCGGAAACAGACAAAATGGGGATGGGGTCCCCTGGGCCTAATAAGTCTTGGAGAGGGGCCACGCGGTCCCCATCCCCTTTAATTAATAAAAGGCCCTTGGAGATGGGTCCCTCCCCTTTAAAAAACAAAAGCCCTGTGGCCAGCCACTACCCTCAGTAGAGGTTTGGTTTTCAAGTATGGTAAGAAAATATTATTGTACATCAAAAAAATGGAAATTCACTGAAAAAAACCAAAGGTTAAAGTAAAGTAGTTGGGTAAATATGTCAGTGACATCATTATTGTATTGAACTAAAGAAAACACAGAAATTCATCAGTTATAGTTAGCAGACAAACATTTGATAACATAGGGAGGACTCTATAACGGGATGAAAAATCTAATAAAAAAATGCCTTTACCACTATGGGCACTAGATGCTGGAAGGGCCTTCAACTGGATAAGCTGATCCTTTTTAAAAATCACCAGAAAAAGAAGGGCTAGATTTTGGTTGTGTGACAGACATGTCCATCTTTGTGGACAATATCATGTTAAGTTGTAAAATCAGTAATATTCCATTCTGCATTTAAGCCCTGAATAAGCAGCTACATGCCACATATTGGCTATTATAGAGATGAGATTCAAAAGATTCATATCCTCAATAATTATCAATATTTCAAACAAATGTTCATGTGTGGTTTCATAGCACTTCAGTTTCAAATGTAAAATGTATCTGCTGTAAACCAATTTAAAATCTATTTTGTTATAAATTATATTGTTGAACCACATTTATATTGTAGAGTGAATATACTCATAGATAACTATGTAATGAAACCCTAAAATAATTGTAATACCTCCCACCTAATGATAGAGATCCTCAAGGCTATTTATTACATTTCTTTGTTTCTTATATAAGCCAGTCTTAAGATGTCCAACATGGCAGGTTTAATTTATGAATGGCCACTGGCTTATGTTTACCCACGTATGTGTTTATTCTTTAAATAACCCTACTTTTGAATTGATTCACTTTTAGTTTGGTTTTTGGGTAGGGGTGTTGTTGCTGGTACATTTTGCCAAGTGCATGCAGAGTGATGCAGCAGATATTTATTTTGCTGGTCTGTGGCACACAGTGTGAAGCCGATTTCTGCACAATTCAATGGCATGATTTCAATCTCCTCAGTTTTGCACCATACTCAGTAAATCTACTGATATGTCAGTTTACAGAAAATGAGTTTGTCCCTAATACTTGATACTGATTGTTACTACACTCTAAGCATGTTATTTCCTAAGAGGGGTGACATACTAAGAGAGATGTGATTCTTACTGTAATACTGAGGTCTAAGAGGATGGCCCTCAAGATCAGAGGCATAACGCAGGTCCTTGAAGCCTCTATGGTGCTGGGGAGGGACCAACCTTCCAGGGGGCCCTAACTCTTTAAAATGGCCCCATTCAGCCCAAGGTCAATGACTATCTGTGACATACAGGACACTTAGGGACCCTTCATCACATTTTCAAGGTGTCTCCGTCATTTTATGCTATGCTACTGCTCAATATGAGCAATTCTAAGCCGGCCATCTGCTGGTGACAGGATTTATTGTGGTAGGTTGTGCTGAGGCTCTTCAATGAATTAATAAGAAGGGAGTCTGAGACTAATGACCAGGAAATACCTTGAGGCTCTAAGAATACTGAAACCAGACAGCTCACAAAAGTCTTTGGAGTCAGTAGATTACTACTGGGGGTAGGCTATCTACGGGAAAAGAGAGGGTTGAATCTGCCTTCTCCTAAACATTTATATTACACTTTGACAGAGCAATTCAAGCACATTTTATTGCCAGATCGCTCCTAGACCATGATTAATACATTTCTTCCTTTTAAACTCTCTGGATATAGTTTTATATGTCGTACTATAACAAACTGTTTGGGTTGTTTAACAGCTCATTATGCACATGCACTTTTCTGAATCAACACACATTTTGATAGTGAGGACAGAGGATGACAAATCATTAATCCTATGGAATTGTTTTTACGTAACTCTACTGAAAAATAAACTGGTTCATGTGGCTGTTCACTATGCATGTGCACAGCATACATGTAATCTATCTGTAAACATATGCATAAAGGGATTGCTGAACTGACAACTTTTGTGTAAGTATTGCATCTTACCATAGTTTACTGTGTTTTATTATACATTTGATCTTTTGTGAACTGTTATGGTTCGTAAACCGAAATGAAGATGAAATGATTGAATGAAAAGGGAGTTTCTGGAAGGATTTTTGTTGATTCAGAAGTCCAATTACAAATCATTTGTGGTCCTGAGGGTCTAATATATATCCTCTAAGTTAATAAATGCTGAGGTTTTCAATTCTAGCACAATCAGAAGTTTTGTTACAAGCCTTAAAGGAATTGCATAGTTTCTTACAATTAGTTTTTTTTTGCATTAGACCAGATAAAGCAAACGTCATCTTATTTGGATAGGTAAATGTGGCTGCCTCCTATAGTATGTTGATCATGTGTGAATGTATGAGGGATCTTATGAGGAAGGTAAATATCTATGTATTGATTTGATATTAGCAAGCCATACGTCTCCTCTCTGTCTCTTCTCAGTTTGGCAGGCCTTGCAAATGGACTACACAAATCTCTGTCTCTTCTCAGTTTGGCAGTCCTTGCAAGTGGACTACACAAACCTGTCACTTTAAAGCATAAATGTTGATCACTTTTACCATATTTTATTTTTCTTTATTGTCACTATTACATTTTTCTCTTCATAATTAATTTTGGTCTGAACCTTGACATTCTATATGTATTTACTTATTTTGTTGCGTTGTTGGTTTGTTATATAAATCCTCACAAACATTTTCCCTGGCTCTGCCTTGCTGTCCAAATTAAGATACTGAAGGTGAGTTAAGATTTTCCTTATTCAAACCCATTTGAATCTGTGTGGTCTTCAGTCTGGGTGGTGTGAAATCTCATCCCCAGCTTGCATTAAGATTCTTTTTTTTTCTTCTTTATTGCAAGCAAATTACTATTAGTATAGCCATCGTTCCATATCCACTCACCTGCCCCATCAAGAAGAATAACATTTTTGAGTAGATTTGCTCAGATTGTAACTACGATGTTTATACAATCACATGCGGTTGTATTACTCACGTCCCTACCAGCAGGACACGGATCGGCATCCTTGTTAGATCATGGGAAGAATGACAAGATACGGATCATGTTCAAAAAAAGAGACTACTAACCTCAATCACCTACTTACATACAGATGTACTCTAATGTGGCACATTTTTAAGAATTGAAGAATTCCAGACCTTGATGTCCCCTAAAGTACCTGCCAGAACAGAATCATAACTGGGGTAGAGGTGCTTACGAGCTACGGGACAGGAAGACATCCCTGAGGAAGTTGTGAGTAACACCCCAGATGATGAAACATGTGTTGACTGGCTGGGTAACTGAAAAAAGAAAATAAAAGATCGAGGGAATCTCATCATAAATGTGTTTTGATCATATGATTGTATAATCTTAGGAATTGAATTAGGTGGGTGCTCGGGTGTGTGTATTTAATGTCCAAATATAAGTTAGGATTAAATAAAAGTAAACTGAAAATAATAACTAATCAGACAAAGGTTTAATTGAGAAACGCGAAGAGTGGGCTACCGTAGTACCACATTTGGTAGCTTAAGCCACTGTAGCTCCTATTTAGACATTTGCAGAATGGGTTCTTAGAGGGCACCTGACCACAGGGATGTCTACCCCCAGGTAGAATTTGGGGACTGGAGCATCTGCAGTTTGGACTTGTTTTGGGCTTTATGGTAGCCCAGGGGTTAAAAACCAGCCATTTGATGCTACCAGCCACTGTTTTATAGTGGTGACTCGGTTGTTGGTAGTAGGTCGCAGAGCGTTTTTTCAATTCAGGTAGTTATCTGAGTTATTAGAGTTGCGACAGGCATTCCATTGAGTTGCATTTACCTGCAAGCTTGTCGGCTGATGCAAAAGTGTTTCAAGCTCTCCAGCTTCTGGAGGAGATGGGTGTCTTGATTTATTGGTGGCAGGCACAATTAGTGAAGGCCTCCCTATACAGCAAGCATCAGCAGGGGTTGAGGCTGCGGTGATCGTGTGCTCACCACTGCGCCGGACACACAGTAATCCATGAGGCAGAGAAGGCCTGAAGAGATTAGTTATTCAGGCATGTCTTGGTCAGGAGAGAGTGGAGGGGAACTGGCAGGGTAGGTTGAATGGTGGAAGGACCCCGGTTTTGCCAGAGTAAAGGAGCTGCTTGGAGTGCGTACCGGAAGGGGCGAGGAAACAGCATAAAAAGTGTTGGGTGAATAGGGCACCACAGCCAATGAGCATTAGGAAGATGACAGCAGGGGAGCGCAGGAGGAGAGAGTTTACAGGCCACCTCACAGGGGTACAATAGGGGCCCTGGTATCAATAAGATTGGCAGCACTACTAAACTGGATTGATGGGAGGAGGAAAGAACAGCAGGGGTTCTGGTGATAAGCAGCTTGGGTGGGGCAGATGTGGAGACATGGGTGAGGCTAGGAAGCCAATGAAAGTTTATACTAGGGCTCACCTGGAGACAGGAGGGCTGGCCCTGGGGGTGAGGTGACGTAGCACAGCAGGGGCGTGAGGTGAGTTGCAGGGAGATGCACCAGGAGTGCAAGGTGAGTTAATGGGAGAGCTGTCAGGGCAAGACACACAGGCAGTACTAAGTGGCCAGGCAGAGTGGCCAAGCAGGTTCCACAAAAAGTAGTTACTAGCACATCGGGCCTCTAACCTTTTTTACAGGGCAAACAAGACTGCAACATGGCGGACTCAGGGGAGCACGATGCAGCTTTGTTGCCCCGAGTGGGAAAAAAGGCTTGACCTGGTACGGCCAGCTCAACAGCAGCTTTGGATGGCAGGATCACTGCCCAAGGAAGGTCCAAGATGGCTTTGGCAGTGCAACTGACAGGAGGGTACGGGACTACCCCCAGGGACGGTCAGCACAGGACACGGCGTGCTGCATCAGCGGACAGCTGAGGAGGGCAGGGTGCGGCCCCTCAATACAGAATGGATCAGAGTTTAGGTGTATGACAGGTGGTCATGCAGCAGTAGCAGGCAGCCAATGCTGCCACAGGTGCTGTGAAGTTTTACATATTAAGCAAACAGTTTTGGATTATGATGAAGAGAGCGTAGTTGAGGGGGAATTGGTGGACGATGAAGTACATCAAGAGGAACAACATGGGATGGGGGATGCAGGGGTGGACACTTATCGATATATGGATAGTGTCTTTCAGAGATCAGGCGATGGGTGGCAGCAGCACGGAGGCTGTGGAGTGACTTAAAAGAGGGTACAGGTGGCAAAGCGGCCGGCTCCAGAATGAGCAATGACTTTGGCGCCAAGTAAGGATCAGAGAGGCGAGAACATGGCTGGTGAAATGGTTTCAGTTGGTGTGGATGTGATAGAATTGCAGGAAGGTGGCCCAATCCATTTGCAGAAGGGTTTTTATGTGACAGACATCGGGTAGGCACAGAGGAGCAGGTGCTTAGAGGCCGAGGTCCCAGAGGCAGTTGAGGGTTCCAAGGGTAAGGATGGGGGGACAACAGAGTCACAGGATAAGGTAGCAGAGAAGAGTGTAGATGGAGCTGTGGGAGGGAGAAACCTAAGGGCCTGTAGAGCTAAGAGTTGAACATACCTCTGGGAGCACATCTCATGCTTGCGACCAAGGAGAAAATCTGGAATGGGGAATATGTTGAAATGTTGAAATTGTTACATAGGGATTTGAAGGCTAAGGGGGGCTGCAAGGAGGAAGAATATGAGCTAGTAAAGCGTCCTAAGGTCTCCTTGACAATAGAGAATTGGGTGACGGCTTTTCTAATTTATAAAAGCATCTTTTGAGAGGTGTGTTTCACTCTTTAAATATATGGACACCATACAAAAGGTGCATATTTATTATGGGGTTATGCCTGAGCCCAACGTGATGATGAATTTTAGACAGGCATGGATCCCAATGAGCAATAGAGGGAGGTAGATTCAGACCTTTGGCACCATGTGATGGGCCCTGCCAAATTTGGCATGGTAATATTTATGCCAGCAGATTACCTGTTATGTTTGGGCCCCTTCAAGGGAATCCCAACTGGTGAGGGGTAGGTAAGACTGGCAATAGGCAGGATGAGTAGGCAGGTGCCTGCTGGCATTTTAACAAAGGCTTATGCACCAAGGAGTATTGCGTGTTCCGGCACAATGTTCCAGCAGACATCCCCTTGTCAATTGCTTTGGGGCAAGAGGACAATCTAGTAATTCATTGTGGCAGATGGCAGTGGCAGCAGCAGCACCAACAGGGACCTGCCAACAATCAGTTGCACAGCCAGGCCTATGGGTTTAGGGGTGGAGGAGGGACGTAAGGACCTGGGGGCAAGAGCTTGTATGCCCATTAAGCTAGATCGCCTGAGTTTTTGGCTGGCACACTACGATCAGATGGATGATGCCAGGTTGTTGAGGGAGGGGTCCACATTGGGGTACCAAGCCCCGAGGGTAGGCAGACCGATGAACAATATTAATCAGTTTTTGCTTTCAAATACATGGTAAAAAGAAATGGTGTAAGAGATACGGTAACAGAGGTTGGCCGGACTGTTTGTCGATTGGCCCATGGTGGATTTAATTGTGTCATTTATCAGAGTGGTTCCAAAACGACAGGCAGTGTAGAATAATTCAACACCTGTCGTGGCCAGAGGACATCACTGTTAATGATTTCATCCCCAAGTGTCAGGCATTGGTAAAATATTCTTCAGTGTATGTGACTCTGTCCATAGTAGAGGAAGTAGGTTGAGGGGCTCAAATGGCAAAGACTGACATCAAGTCAGCTTTCTGCTTCCTCTTACTCCACCCAGATGACTTTCAGTTGTTGGGAATTCAGTATGAAGGGCAATTGTATGTTTACAAAGTGATCCCAATGGGGTGTTCAATCTCATGTGCGCTATTTGAACAAATTAGTACCTTGTACCAATTGGTGTTTTCATGGTGCATGGGTCACACACACATAACACACTGTCTCGATTACTTATTTGTTTTGTGTAACCCCGGTGCCATGGACTGCAAGTGGATGCTCATCAGTTTTCTAGAGCTCATGGGGGACCAGGGGGTGTCATTGGCACCAGAGAAGACAGTTGGACTCAGTACATTGCTGTCCTTCTTGGGCATTGAAATTGACTCTGGGGCAATGGAAGCCCACGTACCAGAAGAGAAAAAATGTGCAATACAATTGCTGTGGGATGCAATGCTGGAAGAAACAAAAGTCACAGTTAAAGAAGTGCAGGTGGTGTTGGGGCATTTGAGTGTTGCCTGTAGGGTGGTGAGATCAGCAAGGACATTTTGTAGGTGGTTGGGGATTGCATTGTCTGGCTTCCCATAGCCACATCATAATGTAAGATTTTCAGCAGGGACTAAGGAGGATTTGAGAATGTGGCACTTATTTTTAGAATCTACTAATAGAGTACCACCGGTAGCACTGAATGAGGTTGAGGGGGATGCGCAGGTCTACTCTGACATTGTGTGCATCATCTGTGGGATCGTCTTCGAGTTATACTGGCAGGGCAAATGGTGTGCGGAGGAATGGCCACATGAATGGAGGTATTGTGGGTGGGGTATAACTTTTCTAGAATTTTTTCCCCTTGTAGTGGCCCTGACATTGTGGGGAGAACAGTTGGTGCACAATAAGGTTCTATTTTGTGTCAACAACATGACAGTGGTGCAATAGTAAACCGGCAGTCAGCAAGGGATGCTCAAATGTTGAAATTGCTGCAGGTTTTCATGTTGAAGTGACTGACATTTGACATTCTATTTAGAGCATGACCCTTGCCAGGTGTGGGCAATGATATTGCAGATAATTTGTCTCGTTCACAGTGGCGGAGATTACATGGACTGGCCATGGAGGCTGATGGAGTCAGGACCAGGATGCCACAGGAGCTATGCACAGAAGGCAACAGAGGATGATCCGGCTGGTGGTAAATTTGCTGGCCTTGTCCCAACGCCAAGCTTATAGTCAGGTTTGGGAGGAGGTCTTAGAAAGTGGGGTGCAGAGGACGGGGGAGGCTTGGGCCTAGACAGAAAATGTAGTTCAGTTAATGTTGACTTTGATTGCGATAGGACAGTCCAGAGTTATGATCACAGGTAAACTAGCAGGTATTTTATTTATGGGAAACTGCTTTAGGGCTACACTCAATCTTCAGGGGAGCTGGGTAAAAGGATATTGAAGGGGTGCACCAAGTAGGCCTGGAGCAGAGGTCCGAAGAGATGGCCACTGACTTGGGGCTTATTTTGTGGAGCAATCAAGATTCTACCTAGGATATGCACAATTGAGGATGAACAAGTTTTGTTCATGGCATTGATTACCTGGATGCCTTTTGGGATGCATGGGGTGTCCGAGCTCTTTGGGGGGTAGGGTTAGTCGGGTGGGTCCTTTGGGAGAAGGTATACACATGTGAGGCAGGACTACAAGTTTGCCTACACAAGTCGTAAACAGATCAGAAGGGATAGATACGTCCTGCGGCATAGGTACCCAGTGGTCAGTTTTTGCCCAGGGAAATGGGCCACCTTTTGTGGGCAAGGTCTTCCGTTGGGGTTGGTAAGTTTTTTCGGCACCTTGGTGATGGCATTTCAGCTATTAGGTATGTTGCAAAAAGGCCTGACTCGGGTGGGAGTCAATGCAAAGGGATATGGGACACATTTGTTCTACATAGGGAGGGCAACCGAGAAAGGTAGAAGGGTTTGGAGCAGGGACAACATGATGGGCCTAGGGAGATGGGCCTCCAAGTGTTTCCTGCATTATATGCGGGGAGCAAGGAGGATTTTTAAAAAAAATACCATTTACTTAATTATTATTGTTGTTTTACAGGTTCGGTTCCAGGCACAGCAGTCATTGGGATATTGTTATGGATAGTAGGGCATTTGTTCGGTAAGTGGGCCGAAAGGCATGTGAGGAAGAGCAACAACAGCTCAAATTTGGGTCTCGACTCCAACATGTTTTAAGTGCCCTGGTATTGGCAGAGGGGGCATGTGATGGATGGAACTTTTACCTTGTTTAAATAGGTTGCAGGTAGGAGGGAAGTACCCTGATGTGGTGTTGGTGCATTTAGGCAAGAATGACCTAATGATAGACAAAGGAGTGGCACTGATGAGAGCGATGATGGACAATTTACTTGAGGAACAAAAGCAGTGGTCAGGTTTTCACATTGTGTGGACAGAGTTCATACCTAGGAGAGTATGGTGTGGGGACACCAAGCCGGCAACCATAGAGAAGGCGGAGGAGGAAGATTAACGGAGAAATGAGGACCTTTGCCAGGGAGAGAATTATCATTAGAATTGAGCATGCAAACTTCAGCTACGATGCCTTGGAATTTTTCATCGTTCATACTATGGTATTGAGTTATATTTGTTGCAGGTACAGGACGTAGTTGCCAAAGTGTTGAGTGTCCATTACTGACCATCAGAGGGGTGGGGGTGCAGAAAAAGTCATGTATGTGCCAATTTCTAGTTGGCAGTTGGCTGAGAAGTTAGCATGGGTTAGCCAAGTTTATTGTTGTTGACAGTGGCAATCCAGCCTGTAAGCAAGTTCACGCCTGGATGAGGCTGGAAGGTTAGGATTAATTAGGAAGTTAAGTTAGTTAGAGGTTAATAATAATAGTAATAGTAAAACTGTATGGGAGGTTAAAGGTCTCAATTGCTGAAGATCAGCCCAGGAGGAAGTAGAGACTAGCAGGTTTAAGTTTTGTGAATGGGAGGGACATTTAGTGGTGGGGATAGTTTGTGTGTATAAATAGGAGGTATCCCTGACTAAAGTTCCTAAATCGGTATCACTATACTGTTTGAAAAGACAAAAATGTAGGAACATATATGACAAGTGGACTCATACTGACACCATGTAGTACTAAATATGGATCAACAATTCATTGCATTATATAAAACTGAATGCTTTAACATATAGTTAAAAAATTCTTTATTATAATTTTATTATATTGCCATGAATCTAACCTACTAACATTCATTGGTTTAGATGCAGCAATTATACTCTTGTTGTGCACATTGTGCTTTTTGTGTGTCACAATACAGTACAGTTTATATATACAATTAATCAATAGATCATAGCATACATAATTACAAAAATTACTGATTATTGTTCAGAAACATGGCTAGAAATTGGTTATGATTGCTACGGCGTTTCGGCTATCAGCCTTCATCAGAAAGCCATGATGTGTATTCCAAATGTACCTATACAATGTACCTATACAGACTCGTAGGAACTGGCCAAATGGAATGCTGGATTTTTGTGTCTTAGGATGGTAGCTCGTGTAATGTAATAATGTATTACGAGCTGTGGGCTTTCCATACCTGTCCACATTCAGACCATTATCCTTACTTCGTATGCTGATATCTAGAAATTCTACTTTGGTTTGACTAGATGTTGCGGTGAAGAAGATGTTTTCGTCACATAAGTTCAGCCACGATTCAAAGGTGGAAAGAACTGCTCATCGGTAGCGGATTTTGCTAAAAAAGCAGAAGATATGAAAATCAAATTTATAACCCGAGGTTACCCCAAACGTCTAGTTCGTGACTCATACAAGAGAGCAAGATTTTTTGATAGACAACATTTGTTGACCCATCAACCAAAAGAGCCAAACTCTAAATTGGTATTTGTAACAAGGCATTCTGCAATGAATGCCAAAATACAACAAATAATCAATGCGAACTGGCATATTTTGAATGCCACTAGACCCAAGGAACAACTGCTACCTGAACCAGTTTTTGCCTATAGGAAAAACAAAAATATCAAAGATCTAGTAGTGAGGTCAAGAATGCAAACAAAAAACACTGGCCAGACACAAACATCCCTAACCGGACAAACTCCTGTTATAGGCAATTACAAATGCCTTTCATGTGCTGCATGTGAATTCGCAATTGAGACCAAAATTTGGTCCTTTAATAATGTATCTATACAGACAAAAACCTTGACAAATTGTAAAACCACTAATGTGGTATATTTGTTACTATGCCCATGTAATAAAGGGTATGTTTGCGAAACTGCACAGATGATGCCAACTCGGTTGTCGGAACATAGGTCCGCAATCCAAACTGGGAAAATTCATGCACCTCTAGTTAAACACTACCTGGAAGCAAAACATGATGCCAATGAGATACGTTGGCTCATACTCGAAAAAATTTGTAAATCGTCAGGTACATTAAGTACACAAATACAGAAATGCAGAGAACTGTACTGGCTTTTTATCTTGAACACTTATGCCACAGGAATAAATAATGAGGTACCCTGGGAGCAGGTGCTAAAGTACAACTGTGGCTAAACCAATAATTTCTTCTCTAATTTTTTTATTTTTTAATCTATTTCGATCGATTCTGATTGTCCATAAATTGTAGCAAAATTCTTCTCACTTTCATTTGCCATCCGACAATGAGAATTTGTCAATGATAACCCAATTGACTGTTCAAAAATAACTGTTTAAACCAAGTATACTTTACAATATCATAAAGTGAAAACGTCATTGACCCATACATAGAGGAAAAAGTGTGTTGTTTTAGTGTAACAGAGAGTACCATTAAGCATGGAGTCAGTCCTCTAATGCGCTATGAAAAGAACACATTAATAGGCGACATTGCATTTATCCAACACTATAAGATGGCCGCGAGAGAGATACCAGAAAGCGAAACGCACCCATACTCTCTCTTGCTTTCCTATAGATACATTTCCGGGCCATGGCAGTAGAACTTCCGGTCCACATACGACCAAATGCGCACGCCGGCACAAAATATAAAGAGGAGTCTCATTAGACTGCAAACCTAGCTACCGACAACTTGTCAATGCGCCTTGGACTCCGTGACCAGATCCCCTTATTGGAAGACGCTGCCAAGCATAACCTAAGATAAATACCCTCTCTCAGCACATTACACGGACTATCATATGCCCTAGCTGCTGCAACCATTACTAAAACAAGCTGCGTGCTTTTTCTCGCCCTTTGTAAAGGTGTGCCTTTCCCAGCTGTAGACCAGAAGAAGGGACACAAGATAGAGCCTTCACACACTAAGGTAATTGCACTCGACAGGATGGCAATAGGCTAATTGTTCCTAACTGTTTTTTTTTTATCCGTCTCCACCCCTTCCTCATCTTCTTGTCCCTTTGACAGCAACAATTACGATGCACTATCTGATATGAATCAATACGGAGAAACAAATGAAACCACACATTGTTGTGCCGTTAAGGTAATGTGGACCTTACCTAGTATTCAATATATAGGTCCCTCAGAACACATAGACTCTGGAACTAACGTAAGAGTAGGCACTTAATGAAAACTCTCAGCATTTAATACACAGTTTAACCTGTTTCCCAATATACATAGCCGACATCACAATATACATCGCTGTGACGATATTTCTTTCTATCAGTGTGCTATATAATGCATCTTTTATGCACAGACTGTCGTTCCGTAGAAGTTTCATCTACCTTCCATTTGCTGTGAATATGCACAACATAATATATCCCTTCCCCTTTTCCTTTCCTCTGCTGCAGTTCCATAGAACATAGAGGAATAAGGAAAGCAACATATTTACAAGCCCTATGTGTGCGGCAAGCTTTAAATGACAGCCATCATAGCACCAGGTACAAGACAACTGAAAGATGAGATAAGTTAAATGTGTCTTAGATATTTATCTTAATGACACCCTTGTTATGTTCTCCTCACAGTGCATGCTGATTATTTTGCGCTCTAGCTTGAATAAACTACTCGGCAATTGCACGAACTACAAGGTGATTCTAGAGTCCCCCTCTACGTATTGCAGCTGCAATACTAGATAGGTAAGGAACAAGAATGAAATAAAGTAATGAATACTATACCCTTATTCTAATTTACATTAACACCAATTTAAACTCCCAGCTATCCTGACTATTTCTCAGCATGTTTTGCCCAACTACTTTCTTCCCTCCTTCCTTCTTTTCCCCCTCTCCCTCCCCCTTTTTTAACCTAATTCATGACTATATCACACCTAATCCTTTGCTCCTCTTCTATCAGTTTCTATTCTCAGAATATATAGATGATAACTAGCTAGAGAGAATGCATATGATAGGGAAGGCTTGGGTAACTGGAACCTCAGATGAACTGTAAACTATCATGACAATTACAATTGGGGCTCAGGAGGGGTTTTTACACCCCCATGTATTATGCATCAGAGTAGTCTCCTGTGCACACAATAAATTGCTATTATGTGATTTGCTTGCACTAGTGTGTGTAAATGTATATTTGTATATAGAGTTTTTAACAAATGTAAATAATAGATTTAGTGTAATGAATTCACATGTAAAACTGTAAGTAGGACTATGCACTGACACTGATATGGATTTTTGTATATTTGGTTATTTTGTATAGGTACATTTGGAATACACATCATGGCGTCCTGATGAAGGCTGATAGCCGAAACACCGTAGCAATCATAACCAATTTCTAGCCATGTTTCTGAACAATAAGCAGTAATTTTTGTAATTTTGTATGCTATGATCTATTGATGAATTGTATATATAAACTGTACTGTATTATGACACACAAAAAGCACAATGTGCACAACAAGAGTATAATTGCTGGATCTAAACCAATGAATGTTAGTAGGTTAGATTCATGGCAATATAATAAAAATAATAATAAAGAATTTTTTGACTATATGTTATAGCATTCAGTTTTATATAATGCAAGGAACTGTTGATCCATATTTAGTACTGCATGGTGTCAGTATGAGTCATATATGTTCCTAAATTGTTGTCTTTTCAAACAGTGGTGGGGATAGTTCAACATAGATAACATATTTCTATGGTGAGGTTTCAGTGTTGTACAGGTAAAAGGACCAGGGTTTATATATGTGATGGGCACCTGTTTCAATAAAAGCAAAAATGTTCACACAAATCCAGTATTAGTGGTCTGTGCTGCTCCCCCTATTCCCTAGGAAGGTAGTAGACCATTCCGGCTACTATTTACAGAAATGGGTTACTGCAGGAATTCTGTAAGTAAGATGGAAATTCCCTGGGTTTGTCTTAACCAGCTGCTTGCTAATCTCCCCCCTTGTTGTAATAAAGTTGATAGTACTTGACACGCAAATCCAATAAGTGCCGGTGTCAAGGCGTGCTACCAGTGAAATAGGATGATGTCCACCAGCTCTTAGCTGGTGGAAGCTCCGCTTGTCCCTTTCCCCTGGAATAAAGGGGTCTCCAGGGCTTCTATCCGGACTGCTATTCAAGAAGGTCAGGCAGGGTGGGAGAAACCCCACTCACCCCTTACTCATAGAAGGATATTGATCTCTTCAACCTCTAAAATGTTGGGTATCTCAGTAACCCATTGAATTTACTACCCTACAGCAGAGGTGTGTCACCACCAACTGCCAATAGGGGAGTCCAGGTAATTTCCTTGCTGTTACCCCATGAAATGGGATTTCCACTCCATATCCCTGTGGTGTCTCCCAGCACTTTGTTCCTCCATGTGCAAATGGAATATCACCATTATTTCAAAGATCCTGTCACCATATAATTGGCAGGTAATATCATCAATGCTGTGGTGGGATTGTGGTAGTGGCACAGTTACCATGGTTAATGCAAGATGCATTTTGAATTGATAAGTTGCTAATGCAGGTACTCTGCGATTTCAAAATATGCATGTGTCTGAGTATTTATATAGCGCACATCAGGCATTTTCTTGTGATCCTTTCCTCAGTATATTCACTTTCACCTATATTTGGCAATCTTAGTTCAGAAGCTTAGAATATATTATTTGATCTGCCAGTTTAACAGCAGCGCTCCTGTATTTTATGCTGACCTGCAGGCCCTGTGATCCTGCAGGGTTATAGAATGCACCACTTTATGTTGCTTCTCTGAAGTTTGTCTCAGACTGCAATCAGAGATTCTCAATTTATGAATGTCAAAGTCATATAGAACATACATGGAACTTACCAGTCATACTGGAAGCAATACAACATGAACATTTATTCCAGGCTATGCAATACCTTATGAATTAATGTTTGCAGCTCTATCAGTTGGATTTTGTCATTTGGGAAGCACTGTTTGTCATTTGTCATTTCTCCTAGTTCATTCTACAGAGTCTTTGTTCACTTGTAAATGGAGTCATGCCAATATATAAAGTGTCCTCCTTGATATCATTCAAACAACATTATTTCTCTTTTTTCCATAATAGGAACATTTTATATTTAATTATATCAGATTATAATCATATTTTATTACGTTTTGTGGCTTCTTTGTCTTCTCTGTCTTCAACATAACACAAATCAACTGAGATGAGATGCTCAAACTTTTCAACTGTAGATTCTTATTTCTTTCTTACCTAATTAAAGTTCTTGTTCTGAGCTCTGGAGAATGCTTCTTGCTTGCCCACTCCCTCTCCTCTTCATCCCTACACTAGGATGCTAGGGTATCCCTTTGTTATGGTTTTATTTTTGAGGTATTGAAGAAGTCTTGCTATGCCACACTAAATAAGATTCGAAGCTGGTTAACAAGTGAGTGGCTGTCATAATTACCTATAGTGCCATTCATTTCTCAAAGTCCATGTCTTCATATCACAGTCCTTGGATTCCTTTCCATCCCTAAGGACCTGTTTCAGCTTCTTCCACATTAGATATTGTTTGGTAATGTTAGTGGTGGTGACAGTAATGGTAATGGTTGTGAGAATGGTTTTAGTAGTAATAATATTGGTTCTAGTAATTGTGGTGGTGGCAGTGGTGGTTGTGTTGATAATAATGGTCCTAATGATGATTGTGATAGCAGCAGTAATGTTAGTAGTGATGGTGGTAATTCTGTTGGTAATGACAGTAATGGTGGTGGTGGCAATAGTAGTAATGGTGGTAGTTATGATTATTTCAATAGTGGTTATGGTAGAGGTGGAGGTGGTAATGGGGGTTGTGGTAGAGGTGGTGGTAGAAATGGTGGTAGTAGTAATAGTGGGCGCATTGATCAAAGAAGCATACATGTGTAAAAAAAATGCAAGCAATTAGATTGCTATTTAAATTTCAGGCTAGCACTCAAATACCGGCACCGACTTTAAAAAATCATATTGCACGGAAAAACATTCAAAGATTACTTTATATACATTTCTTGTATGACATTGTTTAGCGGTAAAATAGACCCTCTATATTTTAAAGAGTTGGTAACAATATGGCTCTAGACAGCTGTGCTATTAAGTCAGATCTAAAAAAGGGTGTTGATATGGATAATGTTGTTTTGAAGGTGACAAGCGGATTGCCTGGTTGAGGATTCTTCTATTTCTATATGGACTTTGACAAGTAAGATTGGTGAGGTAGTAACATATGGATTACTTACCAGTAATTTTCATTACTCGGATTATTCCTTCCACATCACAGTACTTACTAAAATGAGAAGAAAGTATCAACTTCTGTTCTCAGCACTCCCTATCCAAGTCTCTTTCTTTCTTATTTTTATCCATGACATTACACCCTTTACCTCGTAAAATGGGCGACTGCCTCTCAAACTTCCTGTTGTTTTGTAACCCAGTAGACAGATAGAGCCTGAAAGGCCAATTGGAAGTGAGGGGATAAAGCACATGCTAAGATATGGTGGGAGAATCAGAGTAAGGAAAGTTACCAGTAAGTAATCCACACATTACTTCCTGATCTCTTTTATCATCACGGTCCATACTTAAATGAAGATACGCCTTCATTAAAATCCAAGAATAATAGAAGAACATTCCACACAAAAAACAAAAGAACTTCTACAAAATACTAGCTTTCTTAAAAACAACCCAAAGAAAAAAAACATGTCAACTGACTGATTTAGTTAACCTACAACTTTTATGTGTTACAACTTCTTTTAAACGGATATTTGAACTAAATAGATAGCTAATTTTCTTGATCTAAATTCAGTATTTAATCAACAATAAAAGTGAATGCAAAGCCCAAATAGCCGCTCAGCAATTGTGCACAATGTGCTCACCAGCCCACTCTGCCTCTGAATCTGCCATTCTTCTAGTTGAACTTGCTTGAATTGATTACAGAAAGACATTTTCTGTTCTTTGATAGGTTAAAGAAATCACAGACGTAAACCAGTGAATTGAAGTGGCTTTAATTGACTTGTGTCCCATTTTTGAGGTATCAAAATAAAAAAATGAACTTTAAGAGTCCCAGCCTTCAGCAGATCAGTGTAAATATATCTTAATTTCTTTTACCACTTGTAAAAGATGAAACCTTTGACCTGCCTCAGTGACTGTATTCAGACACAAAACTGGAAACTCAGAGAAGATTGGGGGATGAAAGAAGCAGAGGTTCATTCAGCTTCCGCAAAACAAAGTTCATTAATCAGGAAAAGGGAGATGGGGTAATGAACCACATGTATCGATATAACAGAGTCTCAGGGAAAGTCATCTCTGAGAACCTTAACCACACATTCAAGGTTTAGGGTGTATATTATCTCCGCTCATCTGGTATGGTGGATAGTAACATCAATGGGCCTGTCACTTGAATGTTCCGTTCTCCAAGTGGCCGCTGTCCTCCACCAGGAGGGAGACTGTCTGGATGTTGACAGTAGTGAAAAGATAAAATGATCTCCTCTCCTATCTAGATGAATTTTATTGAACAGAAAGAATCAGGATAGGGATAAGCTTAAAAATAAGGAGGCAGTGTTCAGTGGATAAGTAACTGGTCTACAATACCTAGTGATAAGGTCAACATGTTTTGACCTGAAATTACCCCTATGGGTCTGTTGCCCTTCATCATCACCAAGGAAGTGGAGAGTCTGAAGTTTTGAGCACTCCCCACAGAGTGTGGGCAAGAATATTTACTTACCACTCTTCGTCAATGAGCAAATTCTACTCATGGCTGGTCTGTGCTGTAAGCACAGACTTTGGCCCATAACTGTAAGAAAATCAGAAAAGTTAATCGTATCTATACACATAGGGCCCCATTAGGATGGCGGGCGGATTGCCCCGCCAGGCTGGCGGTAGCCACCGCCAGCCTGGCGGGGGAAATCCGCCCGCCATCTTTCCCTGTATTCCCCCCCACCATATTAGAATGGCGGGGGGACCACAGCGGAGCAAAACACCGCCCTCCACTTTTCCGCCCCGGTCGCCTTGCGGCCGGGGCGGAAAACGAGTAACATGCAGGCGGTGTCTGTCAGACACCGCCCGCATTATTACAATGGGCATTTTACAATGCCTTTCCGTGGCGGCATTGCCGCCACGGAAAGGCATGCGGTGTTCACTCTGGCGGCCCCCTGTGGGCCCCCAGGGTGAAGGCCAAAGGGGGGTGGCACACGGGGGGTACCTGTGGTACCCCCCTGCATTTACATATAAAAAAGCGGTAGGCACCGCGCGGTGCCTGCCCCTTTGATTATGTAAATGCTGAACAGCATTTTTAGTATTGTGGCGGGCGGAGCACAGAGCTCCGCCCGACACAATACTAAAAATACAGGATGTGCCCGCCACAGTGGCGGGCACATCCTAAGCCTGCGTGCGGGACCAATTTCCAATAGGATGGCGGGCGGGCAAAGCCCGTCCGCCATCCTAATGGGGCCCAAAGTGTCATACTAAGAATTTGCTGATTCCCTATTCACTCAGTGAGACACTAATGGAAAAATAACTATAAGATTAATTAGCATATGTAATATAGTAATGAAGACGTAGAAAACTGAAACATTTGCCCTTAGCAAAGTAACATTAGGCTGCCCCTCTAATACTCAGTGGTATCTGCATGATTCTAAGCAGTGTGTGCCTAAGTGGAGAAAACATGATGTAACCTGCTAATACCGAACTGTATCTGCAATGATTTAGGTGGAATGTATGTTATTAGATATTTACATTATCTGAATACTAGTGCTCTAATTCAATATTTGAAAAACTGATGGAAAATGTGTGCGCATTCAAAGGTGTTTTATTTAAAAGTTATGAACAGCAGGAAAGCGATATGCATTATTCCAAAGAAATTATTCTAGTGGAGATTCACAGGTGTACCAATCAATAATTTCTATACTCTTTGAAAACATGTGCGTGCTTAGAAGAGTATTTCTGAACAAATAGGAAAGAGAAAGTGAAAGGGAAGGCATGGCTTGGCAGTTCGGGCTGGACTGTTCCCATGAGGCACAGGGTCAGACTGATTT
The DNA here is from genome assembly GCF_964263255.1 of Lissotriton vulgaris. Taxonomy (NCBI): domain Eukaryota; kingdom Metazoa; phylum Chordata; class Amphibia; order Caudata; family Salamandridae; genus Lissotriton; species Lissotriton vulgaris. The sequence continues at coordinate 298,684,794 of NC_141700.1, read as the reverse complement.
GCATATAGCCATGTCTGAACTGGGGTGACAGAGTGGGCTAAAGAAAGGTGATGGATTAAACCCAGATCTTTTGACTGGGTGTGAGTGTTTGATTGGTTCAGATGCTCCATCCATTACCACCCCTTTTGTACCACTTTTGGCCGCCATAAGTGTGGTAGGGTATGCTCAGACGTGAGTCCCTTGCTCACTTTGCCAATGGATTCAAGCAAGCCGGGCTGAAGACGGCTGGAATGCCAAAAACCGGTCTTCGGAAGCTTGTTTCCGGTCCAGGGAAGGCATGGCCTGGCAGTTCGGGCTGGATTGTTCCCATGAGGCACAGGGTCAGACTGATTTGCATATAGCCACTATACACCCAGTTACCACCCATAGAGCCACTCACATTGCCACTCACTCTACTCATCCATACAGCCACTGGCATACCCACTCACTCACCAATACAGCCACACACACCATCTCACTCACCCACACAGCTACTCACACACCCACTTAAACACCCATTATACAACTCACACACCCGTACACACAAGGATACATACAGTAACATTGCCACTCGCATAATGTATATTGGAAGCACTATCACCCATTAGTAGTGCACCTAGTATACAAATTAACTTTTGTCGAAGGTTTGTATATATGATTAACACCCATAACTCCCAGAAATACTTTTAGTCACTTGATAATGTCATGAGTGATGTAATATGTGAGGTAATAGGCAGTGCATTGCAGGGGCATAAGTTATAGTTGGCTCAGGTGACTATAACTGCTGAATTTCATTGGTTGTGTGCTAGTGAAATCTGAGCCTTACTATAACGTCCATGTAACCTTTGGTTTTTTCAATGAAGGATTGTATATATATATCACAGAATCCGTAGTTGGGCAGCAGCAAAATCTCTACGCTACTTCCACAGCAAACATGGACACAAACCAGTAGATAAGTGCAGATTTCTTTATTTGTTGCAGTATGTCTCCATAACGTTTCGGCTCGTCCGAGCCTTGGAGATATATATATAAAAAACCAATGATATTCACTGAAAAAACCATAGGTTATAGACCATATATAGTTAGGGATTAGCATTTACAAAACCTTATTTTACTCGCATAAAACCATTGAAATTTCATATATAGTTAGTTGCACTAACTATATATCGCGCACCCGCAATCCACTGCTGATGATGTCACATATTACATCATTCATGACATGGTCAGTGACATCACTGATGACATCACTGATGACATCTCAAATGACGTCACTGATGACATCACTGATGACATCTCAAATGACATCACTGATGACATCTCAAATGACATCACTGATGACATCTCATTTGATATTACTGATCATATCACTGATGATATCATTCATGTGATAATACGATGAACCTCTTCAGACTCTAATATAACCTTAGATACAATCAGTGTAAACAGACACTCACAGACTGTCACTCATCCATGGAGTTACTCACACACCTAGTCAGTCATGCAAAGAATCAATCACACCTCCATTTCCTCAACTATACAGTTATACACACCTTACTTATTCAAACATATACTAACACACATTTACTCTCTTATACAATCCCTGATACAACTTCACAATGATCCATACAGCCACTCACACATTCACTGGCTCTCATGCACAGTTATTTATATATGTCAACTCTCACATGTACTGTGTTTTACATATGTACTTACTTTGACATGTAGCACTAAGATATCCATTCACTCACCAATAGACTCATGCACACAGTCAACCGCCCATACAGCTGTTTCCACATGCACTTTTGAACCCATACATCTAGTGAATCCACTGCTCACACATCTATGCACAGAGTCATACACCTCCCAGCCACCCACACACACACTCAGTGTCCCATACAAATACTTGGGCAACCAATCAATAACCCATATAGTTACTCATATAGCTACTGATCAACACATGCAGCAGTTTACAGAACAACAGACATAATGATGCACAAATTAAAACAGTTTAGTCACTAACCCATGCACTCAGTGAGACACATTTAATCACTCACTCATACAGTCAGTCATGCACCTACTAAATCCTTCATCCAGACACTTATACATCCACTCATTCTTCAATATGTAAGACATATTTACACTTTACAGAAACATACAGTCACTGGATGTTGTCATCAGTGATGTCATCAGTGATGTCACTGACCATGTCATGAATGATGTAAAATGTGACATCATCAGCAGTGGATTGCGGGTGCGCGATATATAGTTAGCGCAACTAACTATATATGAAATTTCAATGGTTTTATGCGAGTAAAATAAGGTTTTGTAAATGCTAATCCCTAACTATATATGGTCTATAACCTATGGTTTTTTCAGTGAATTTTCAAGGTTTTGTAAATGCAAATTCCTAACTATAAATGGTCTATAACCTATGGTTTTTTCTGTGAATTTCATTGGTTTTTTAAAAGCTAACATCTGTAGCTGTAAAATGTATTCTTCTTTAAATCCCAAAATATATTTTAGATGTTTATTGATAATTTTTTTTTAAATATTTTTTTTCTTCGCTTCCGGTAAGCGAACCGGGAAGCTTTCCGTTAGCTCAACTTGATGCGGCGACCTAGTCCGCGAACCGGTAAACGTTTCGTTAGCGCAACTGTGACGCGTCGCGGAAGCGCGACGTATCACGTTGTCGCATAATGCGTCTTATGACGCGCCGCGTTAGCGCTCCCGGAAGTGTTCCGGACCGCGAACCGGAAACGATCCGGGACGCGGCGCGCACCGCGTAACGTAAGCGGAAGAGGTCATGTGACTTGTTTATCGAAACTTTTCATTGGTTCATTTCACTTTTGGTTTCCAAATGATGTATGACTAGGTCATGTGACCTAAAAATAACACTTTTCATTGGTTCAGAACTTTTGCTTTTCCCAAATCATGAAAACCCCTCCTTCTTTCCTCACTCTGACTTTCATCTTGGTGAGAGAAAGACCATTTTTCTGTACTTCAACAATGGCTTCTATCCTTGCTTCAGCTGGTGGACCCCCACCACCACCTCCACCTCCTCATGAGAAGAGAGGACCACCATCTCAATTCATCTCTAACAGAGAGGAGGAAGAGGATGACCTTGAGGAAGAGGAGACAGATGAACCAGAATTTATACAGGAGCTGCCCCGTGTTTCCCGACGCAAAACAAGTTTTATATGGCAGTTTTTTTCAATCCCTCGAGGGGAGAAGAAGGTCAATGCGAAGTATGCCACCTGCCTAATTTGCAAATACAAATTATCTAGAGGCACAGACAAAAAGTATAGTATGGGCAACTATACTATGCATCGCCATATGGCCAGGTGGCATCCACTAAACTACAGCCGGGCAGAGTTGCGTGACCTCCAAGATAATCCCCCGACAACTCCTGTGGCCAGGTCAACGTCAACTATCTCTTTAACAGGAAGAGAGGCACAGGAAACCGTGCCAAACATACAGCAAAACTTCAAACACATGAAGTTTACCTGCATATATTGTGGTGCTCTGCTCTCATGTGGGAACATGAGCGTGAAATTAATCAACATTGCGTACGAAAACCACAAGTGCCCTAACCCACCCAAACAGTAATTTGCTCCTGTTGAGCCCTTTTCAATGCCTGTTTTTTGTTGTTTCCCCTCCATGAAAAACACAAAAAAAACATAAAACTGTTCTAAAAATACATAAAAAACAAAAAATGTTCAGAAAAAAAACACAAAAAAAACAACAAAAACATAAAAAAAAAGTTCTTTTCAGAACTACCTCCCCTTTCAAATAAAATTGCTAGAATGTTTAGCACTCTGGCAAGCTCTATTTCTTTTGGTTCGCTTTCCGGTTCGCTGCCCGGTTCGCGAACTTGAAGCGAACCAAAAAAATATTTAAAAAAAAAAAAGAAGAGTTAGTATAAGGGAAGTAAACAGTGAGTAATGTTAAAAGAAAGACAGCTATAGGGAGTAAACCAGAAATACTGTTTAATAGATCTATTTATTAATTCTGGATGACGATAAGGTGTGATCTCTCCTGAGGTTTGTTTAAGGTGAGACCTACTCAGGGTTACAGATCAATTTTACACTTGTTGAAGAATACAGAGCAGATAATGCATGTGAAGGCCTACCAATGAAGTAAGTCATGTCCTCTTATTACATCATTCATGACATGGTCAGTGACATCATCAGCAGTGCATTGCAGGTAAAAAGAGTAGAAAACATTTACCTTATAATTCTTGTTACCTTTTTAAAATATTTTTTCATACTTTCAATCTGTAAAAGAGAGAACAAACATTTCCAAAAATATTACAACATGTATTTAAAAATTAGAAAAGAAAAGGGAAAAGGTTCAAGAAGAAACAGTTTTTCAACAACTTTAACATTTACAGAAGCCTCTGCTTCTCTACGTCCCCTACACAATCCTAAAGATATATATTTTAAACAAACAGTATCTTCATGCTGATGAACTGAGGCCTATTTTGGAACATGGTGCTTCTTTTGCACTGCTGATGTCTCACAATAGTGATGCAATAGCAGCGCAAAAAAGATGTAAAGCCATCATAAAATTGTGTCTAACATTTTAAATGATTGTTTCAGGATGCAAATAAGATGTGTGCTTTCAAGAGCTTTCTTTGAGGTGAGGCCTATTCCTTTTTTTTTTAAAAAACAGTACCCAGAAGTACAGCACTGTAAGCATTAAAATTGACACTTACAGAAGACTCAGTTTCTCCATATCTACCTCACATTTCTAAATGTATATCATAAGTACAAAAAGCAGAACATTAATTATACATGTTAAATGGTTTATTTTTGCTGTTCAGAATGTATCAAATTTCACTTAAATCAGTGACTTGAAGGTATTCATCATGTAACAGCGGGGAAAAAAAAACACAATCAAAATGATTGTGTTTAAAAAACCCATACAACCTAAGAAATCTGAATTCAAAACTCCTTAAAATTAACTTACTTTCAATGACGTCGAAGGATGTCCTATGAACAGCGTCCACTCTGTTGTGCTATAAATATTTTCAGCCCGCCACTTTCTGAAAGAAAACCTCCATCGTTTTGAAAAATATGTTACATACAAGAAAAGACTTCTCACATTCTACCACATGTTTCCACTAGGCCAAATCATGTTGCAGCAATTCAAAACTCTTGTAATTCTTCCAATCAAATCCCGTCATTTTCTATTTTCGCAACTTTCAAAAAGAAAAAATTTAAGATTATTTTCACAATCCTGGACTACTAATATCTTACCCTTCTTTGTCACTCATGTTCTCCTTTTGCCTATGACACTGATACTGCTTACTATGAAGCAGACTTACTTGCATCAGGTTTATATAGTTGGATTTTTAAATTGACATTATAATTAAAAGTTTTGGACCAATAATCTAGACAGCATTGCAGACTTACATTCCCTCTACTTGATGAACCTTTTGCAATTCCTCACAGGAAATCCCGAGATTCTTTCTTTAAAATTTTGGTTTTAAAAACACCAGGTAAGAATTTTTAAGGTCAAACAGCAATTTTTTTTTGAAAGTTACAACGGAATCATTGCAGAATGACCAGCCGTTTCGAGACTTTAAATAAGCTGTATAATGTCCTGATGTTGTTGAAGGACCATCGTGATAGATAATTGCTACAGTTACAAAAGTCCTTCCTGATATTGACAGCTGAGAAGCCACAATTTTTTTTATTAAAGTTGACAATTTTGATCCATCAGGCCTACATCGTTGGATCATTAAAATGACATACTGGCCATATCTACGTATAAATAATGTTGACATCATTTCAGATTTACATTGGCTACACTCCATGCTGTGATCCGCTGCATTTACTAGTTTATTAAAGGAGACTGATTTACTGTCTGGCAAAGTTAAATATATAAATCTTTCTGAGTCTACACTAGTAGTACTTGATACCATACAGTTCTCGCAGTCATGCTGCCATTGATAAGAAAGCCCAAACAGCTGATCTACATCTACACCCTCATCTTGCAATACATCAAGCATATACATTAAAAACTCCTGACAATCTTGCTGATTATTTTCAGAGAAGTCTGTTTGACCTGAACATTCATCTTACAGATAACGAACTTCAGACACACTTTCTACTTTTGTTCGATCAGTGCTACATTTCTCGAAAACAGAATTCAACAAACAGCATAAAATTTGTTCTGAATTCAACAGAATCTGTTCTTTTAAACTCTCTAGTGAAAAGAGAACATTAACCACTACATTTGCATAGCAGTTGACACCAGAACTGTTTTCAAATTGAAAACCGACAACATCTTCAACAGAATCCACTTTCTTTCTGCTAACAATTTTCGGTTCATTGACTTTTGGTCTTTTTGCTACAACCTCCCTACTATTACTGATATTTCTACGTTTCCGGCCTACCACACGTTTCTCAAACAAAGGATATTGAGGCAAATGTGGCGCATACTCTCTTCTTAACCTATTGTATTCCTTAACACAATCTAGATCCGCACAAATGTTTGTGACATCACAGTCAATCAAGTGCAATCCCGATAAAGTTCTAACTCGTGACAATGCCACATATGCCATACCCTCCTTGAACACAGAACTGCCAATATTCACCAAAGCACTGTCTACACTTGAACCTTGCGATTTATGGATTGTCACCGCATATGCCAAGCAAACAGGAAACTGTTTACGGCGAACATATAAGTCTTTAACAAGCAAAAACCTAGCAGAACAACGACCAATTAGCTGTACTTCCTCAATGCCATCAAATTTAATTTTTAAAAATTCTATTCCATCTCTATTTCAGTATTTCTCAAAATCAACAACATTACCCATTGATCCATTTACCAGACCTCTTTCAACATGTAAATTCCTTCTCCAAATGATTCGGCAATTTAAACACACATTCAAAGTCTTTTCAAAACCCGCTGTTTTAGATATAGTCTTCTCTAATGAATCCAATTTTGATTTCAAATTCTCTGACAAAATAATTGTTGATCCCATATGCTCTATTTTGTCAATAGCTTCAAGTTTCACAATCTCTTGCTTTTCTAAATTCAACATTTTGTTGTTGAAGATGGCACATTCTGCAAGAGTTGGCATCAAACATATTACGGATTTCTTCTCAGTAATTGTCTGAAAAATATTCTCAGGCACAATCTCTTGTTCGGGATATAAATTTGAAAGTAATCGTGCATTTAAAGCTTCTTTTCCATGCTCGGTCACTTTTCCAATTCTAATATCTTGTAGAATATTCTTGTAATCTTCATCCTTTGCCTGACGCATATTTTCATGCAGTTCAGCATAATTGAAGTTTAACCATATATTGACGTTGCCAATGCTCCCTAGGCACTTCCTGGTATCTTCATGCGTGAGTATTTTGAACACAGGTTGACCTTTTACTGGTGTCAGCTGCAGAAGATCTCCGAAAACAATGATGTGTTTGCCACCAAATAACACATCATATTCAGTTTTAAGTACTTCTTGCATTCTCAAATGCACAAAGGCAAGCATGACATTGGAAACCATGCTTACTTCGTCAATGATAAGTAGTTTCATTTTCCTCAAGACTCTTGAAACTTCACAGCAAGCATCCCTAGATAACTTGTGGTATTGTAATTTGTTGTCATGCTCCACTGGCAGCATCAGTAGACGATGCAAAGTAATACCTTTAATGTTATGTGCTGCCAGTCCAGTAGGAGCGGTGACAACACAAGACAGCGATGACTCAGTCCTTTCCTGCAAATAACAAGAAATTGCTTTAATGAGGAAACTTTTTCCAGTTCCCGCTTCTCCACTCACGTACAGTCGGACAGGCTTCAACGATGTACATGAGCACTCTTTCTTCTCATGACTTAATCCGTGCTCAATTTGCTTGGTAACTTCATCATATATTTTCCTCTGCTCAACGTTGAGTTGTTTTTCCAAGTCTTCTAAGTTAACTGAATCCTCCTGAGCATGTGCCATGGCTCTTTCCACTTCATTCATAGCAGTGGCAGCTTCATTTTCGATAATAGGTCCTCCAAGTGGATCTTGACTCAATGAAACAGAACTCTGACTGTCCTGAGAACTGTCTCTGGCAATCTCGGCTACAATCGTTGCTTCCTGCTCAATTTCCAAAGTTAGCATTTCTTGATATTTGGGAAAAGCAGGACATTCTATGGTCTCCTTAGCAGCAGTGAAAGAGTCTTCGTAACAGAGGAAATCTCCAAGCAGTTCCTCTTCTGCACGCCAAGGCTTGAAAAGTTGCAAAAGTGCTAAATAGAAAAACTCCTTTTTTTCTGGAGATTCGCCACTCAATTTTCGATGGTTTACTAATTGGCATTTTCTTTGCTTGACCAGGCATCCCTCACTTCCAATTACAGCATACACTCCTTTCTCAATATCTTCTTTGATGTTCCTCTTGAATATATAATTTTGTAGAACCTCATATAGACAAACATTCTCAAGGTGACTGCTTCGATTTGGATAATATGTATCCAACATGTTGGTCTTCAAAATGTCGGTACTGTTTGGTTCCTTTTCTGCCAAATACTCAATTTCCCGGACAGGTTTTAGAACTCGATTTCGCGTTGCAGCAAGACCAAGACTCGCCCAAACGATACTCCTGGATTTGGCATAGAGACTTGCTGAAGACAATCGATCAGAACATTCGTAAGCTCCGATTTCTCGATGCGACAACATCTTCAGACTGAAACTGTACAACTTCTTGCTGAGGCTCTTTTCATGGGAAATGTCCTCCCACATATCCTTCAGTTCTGTCTTTTCTTTTTTGGTGATGTAAGATGTCACATACCGAGCCACAGCCATACAGTTGTCAGCCACAAACTGTATATCCATGTTAGCATTCCACATGGACAAAATCACTGGGTTGTAGTCGTTGATGTACTTGGACTCTTCGTTCCTTTTCAAATTGTATGTATTTTTGGGTGATTTCCTCGTCACATTATGTCGCAGTGAAGACATCAAACTGTTCACTCTTCCTTTAGAAATCACCGGTCGTGGAAAGTTGAAACGACATTTGGTGTAGAACTTGTCCTTGTTTCTGAATTTACGACGACAGTACTTTCCACAACGATGGCTTTGGAAACGTAGAACTTGTTCTCTTAGGTTTTTCTTCTCTGTTGCGTTTGGAACAGCACACGTAGAATACTGTTCTATGAAATTCATCACTAAGTCATCCGGATCTGTTCCAAATTTAGGTGCATCCTTGATCCACAACAACATATGTATATGAGGAGCACCTCTTGCTTGGTACTCCTTTCTCCAGAAGAAATCCAACACCTCTCCAAGAGGTGGATTCTTCTTATTTGTGATGAAAGACATCATAGCTTCAAATCTATGATTGAAGTACCTGCATACATTCACTGGATCCAAAGAACACAGTTCTCCAGGTGTCTTGAATTCAATGTTTTCAATATTTCCATTTGCCTCTCGTAGAAATTCAAGTAAGTCTTCCCAGCCATACTCGGCACAGCTCAGAGTGAGGAACCATGTCGGAGTTCCTAAGTTCCTCAGCATCATTTTAAATCACCATGACGACGGTACCAGTACTCATTAGTACCACGCTGACACGCCATGAGATTAATTAAGTGAGAATCCAAAATACTGTCTTGGACATTGACTTTATGCATAAAATCACTTGCCGAGATGTTTCGCATCTGTATACCACTTTTTAAGATGTGGTTCACTGCATATGACAGTCCAGACAGATCGCTTTCAAACAGGAGATGAAACAAATAGGGAATGCATTGACGAAACCTAGGATCTTCTGCATACAATCGTAAAGTCCGGTATTCAGATGCAGGAATTTGATGAGGTCGCTCATCATATCTTCCTCCTCGACCTGTGGGAAATAGCTGTGGGAAACACCGAGCTTCCAAACTTTCCTCCCAAACACTAATGGGACTCCCTTTGGCTTGTTTCATTTGAAACAACTCAATAGCATTCCCCATGACTTCCTTGGAATGCAAAGGATGAACACTATAATGTTCATATATTTCTTCACTTTTAGAGGCCTCTACTTTCTCAATTTGGCCAGCACACAAATCGCTATCCTCTTCATCACTTATTTCCTCTTCTGCAACATATACATTCTTATAGTACTTAATTTTTTTCTTCAAATACAATGTTGCCTTTTTGACTTTCCTAACATCCACTAAATCTTGCCATATTTTCTTATTCTTTGTCGGAACCCCATTAACCAAGATAACCAGAGGTTCCTCTTCCACTTTTTCTACTCCAATTGTGTTAATGTTTTTGTTCAAATCTAGAGGCAAATAAACAACTCTTCCCTTTAATCCTCTCTGTAAATCTGCTGGAGGCAACTTCCCTGTCTTTGGCTCCATTCTTACAATAGCCTGAAAGGGATGGATACTTTGAATCAAAATAGATTCATAAGTATTTAAATCCTTCAATTCAGAAGGAATCTCAACCAATTCCAAATTATTATGAACTGCCCTAGCAGGCATCTGGTTTTGGTTTAATTTATTACAACAATAAGTACACACACGTTGATCCGATCCCAAATCAAAATAATTTTCTACCATCAAGTATGTGGCAAAATCCTTCCATTCACTATTATTTTCCCTTTCACTTTTTGCATATAAATCCACTAACTTAGTCTGATTCTTATAATAAGTGCGTCGACAACATACACAAGTGAAAATAGGCCTCTCACTTGATTTCATCTGAAACGTGGCAATTTCCTTCTGAAAATTATCTGTACTGGAAACCTGTACATTATCTTCAACATTACCCTCTACTTCTGGGTCAATTTGAACATTCTCATCTTTACTACCAAAGTAACAAAACTCAATTTCTTCACAAATATTCTTCACATCTATTTCAGAACCATGCAAAAGAGCAGCACATAATTGTTTAAGCATAATTGCTGGACTCTTAGCATAATACAACATTCTCACTAATTTTCTCACTTTATTATGATGCACTGCTAGCATCCTGAAATGATGAAAAACACTCTGGCATACTCTCCTGGAAAGACAAGCCAGTGAATGACCACGCAAACCTGTCATTTGTCTCACTCTGCAAGGATCTAAATCTTGCAACAACTTCATTTTCTGCTTCAAACTTTTCTTATTAAATGTCCGTATAAAATCACAAAGCAAATTGATGGAAACCTGTCGCACACTGCAAATAGAACTACACTTCCAAATGTACACAGGACCCTTAGGACGTCTTCCTAAAACCTAATCACTTAGCGCCTCTTCTGTCTCTGTTGTCACAAGTTTTTCTTTTTCAACTGGACAACCATCCTTCACTTCATAAGCTCGACCACTGGTGTCAACTGCAAACACCAAATCATTATCCTGAAAATAACTCTCCTCATTAAAAAATGCCTCACAACTTGAACTATGCATCCATTCTCCGGAAAAAACTTCACAAAAGTTACTACGATTTACTACTCTCTTCCATCTACTTTTTGTTTTGAAATCAGAAATTACCTTGCTTAGTTTCCTAATTCTATTGATTACCAAAATAAACAACTTTCGCTTAATTTCAAAAGCATGATCAATAATTTTCTCTACATTTTTCTTCTTCTTATAAAATGCCACTTTCTGTTGGCCTTTCTTAATATTTTTTAATAAATTAACTATTATCCTGTTACGGAACATTCGTTTGCGAATGTCCCTAAACTGTTGTTTCCTTCTACTATCATGCACAGAGTTATCTCTTCCTCTACCAGTAACATTTTTGATGGGTCTTTCCTTTCCATTTAAATTGCTTTTCTTTTTCTGAACTGAAACATTTTTGGGATAAATACTTTTTTTACTAAAAATATTTCTTAAGAATGATTTTGTGCTCTTACCCGGAGCTTTCTTGGTGTTTTGAAAAGTATTTGGGGAAGAGGACTGCTGCAATAAAAGATCATCCTGCTGTCTTTGACGTTTTCTAGCCTTTCTAATTCGATTTTTCGTTGGCATTTTTCAAATTAAGAAAAGATCTGCAGTTGAATCTGTGGAAAAATATAATAAAAAATGTTATTAACCACTATTACCAAACAGTAAATGAATAACAGTCATCAAAAACTTAATGCCCTACTTATTATTTAACATAGCAAATCTTTTGCACCAGCACTGCATCACAAAAATGACACACAGTGGTACAAAACAGGCATACAACAATCATAAATCTCTCCCTAATATTTTAAATGATTAATTCAGGATGACGATAAGGTGTGGCCTATCTAAAGGTTTGTTTAGGCCCGGATCTTTGGACTGGGGTGAATGTGTGTCATTGATCCACATTCGGTCCATCACCTGTTTTGTTTGTTTGAGGTGAGGCCAACACATGGTTGCAGATAAGATTTTCACTGAAGAAAACAAAGGAGATAATACATGTGAAGGCCTACCAATGAAGTAAGTCATTATTTGAAATCAATTACATTTCTGGATATGTCCTGCTAGAGCTTCATAGGTTGTTTTGGGTCATATTTATAAGGCATTTGAGTGTCTATGATGTTATTTTACCCTTTTTAAATGGAAAGCGTACCTCATGGGGCAAGTTTCTTGTAAATACGCTCCCACTTGCGCTTTGCAAATTTAGATTTTGATTATGGGAGTTACATAGCCATGTTAATAATGTCCAAACAATGGTGCTAGGGCATTCCAAAAAACGCTTTCATGTGTCTCAAGGACATTTTCAGTCATTTCCTCTTGAATGCAGGTATACAATTGATTTATATGCTGTGTTTAAAAACGATTTTTTGAAATCAATTACATTTCTGGATATGTACTGCTAGAGCTTCATAGGTTGTTTTGGGTCATATTTATAAGGCATATGAGTGTCTATGATGTTATTTTTCCTTTTTAAATGGAAAGCGTTCCTCATGGGGCAAGTGTCTTGTAAATACGCTCCCACTTGCGCTTCGCAAATTTAGATTTTGATTATGGGAGTTACATAGCCATGTTAATATTGTCCATAAATAAGGTAAATTACTTCACAAAACACATCTGAAGTGTTGGAATTGACAACCAATGAAAATGTTACTTTCATTTTCAACTTTTATTACCTGACATTTGATTGGTTATATACCTGAATATATATAAAGGAAGAGAAGGAAACACAGCCATTTTGACTGCTACTTCGTGAAGTGCACAACAAAAAATCAACTGATAACTTCAACTTATATTTAAAAGGTAAGATATTATTCATAAAACTTAAGTATGTTCTGTACTGAAACCTAATTAGAAAAACATTTTCTGAGAATTATATTCTATCACTCTGTAATACTTATAGAAAAAAATAGACTACTCTGTTTTAGTTATGGCAGAGCCATTCCAAGAAATTCCCAAGACCATAGGCTAAAAAGGAACGTGCGCGAAGCCCCCTCCAATTTACATAAGTGGCCCCTTGCAAGGGGCCACACGCATATCTCACACCTTCATAGGTGTGAGAATTGATTGTGGTCTAAAAGTTAAAACTGTGGGGGCGCAAAAATGCTGGACAATGGGCCCCCTCAGTGCCTGTGAATGGTCTCCTTGCAATTGAGGGAGCGTCTCCTTCTCCCTCCCCTATACCTCCTGACACCATCCATGGGAGGCCCAAGGAGGGGGCCCCCTGCAATAGACCTTAATTGCAGGCGACACCTTTCTTTGTGAAAAAAACACTATATAAATAACCAAACTGCCAATCTGTACTGAAACCCAACAATGCCCTTTCTGTACTGATATATTTTTTAAAAATTCATTTTTCAGAATTGAAAATGGAAGCACAACAAAAGAACATGAAAACTGAAACAGAAGAAAAAATTGAGACACAAGATGACATGGATTTCTATGACGACACAATAAATAATGAACTTGTGCAATGCGTAGATGCAGTAGATTTTCTACTAAAAAATGAAGAAAAAAATTATCACGATTTTTTAGATTTTCTTTTAAATTTTGAAAAACAAAATGAAAAATACATTTTAATTTCTTAATTCAATAAATAAAAAAAAAATACTTTTAAAATAAAGAAAACAAAAAAAAACCAACAAAAACAACAAACAATTAACATACAGTATTAGAAAAGTCTATCATTCTTTTATCCTTATAGTACGCTGCCCAGAACGCTTTCCGGTTCGCGAACCTGGCGCTCACCACGCAAAAAAAAAATATATTTTTTTTTTTTCGACCCTCCTGGGCCCTTTTAAAACCTCCACATAAAACCTAGGGGGTCAACGAGGATCTACTATGCCCCCTTATGGTAATTTCCCCCTTTGTTTTGGCCTCCTCTTGTCTCTCGATCCTACCGAGAGACAAGATGGCGGCCGCTCCGGACTGTTTAGAATGTTGACAGACACCGGAGAGCCAATCAGCTTCGCTTCGCAAAGTTCCGATACGCGAAAAGTTCGCGAACCGGAGCGCAGCCCGGAGCGCTGTTACAGATATATATCTTGTTTTAAACGTTAATTTCTCAAAATCCACTGAAGCACATATATTGAGACCTAGCAAAGGCACATCGGGCTAACAGTCCCTACAATTTTGCCAAGTTTCGTGGAAATCCATTCAGCCGTTCGGGCTAAAAGTGAGGCCAACCGCCCTATGGAAATTAACATGGGAAAAACGCGTTTTGGGACCCCCCTTTTATCTCAGCCCCCCTTGCCGAACACCCACCAAATTTCCAGGAGCTGCTCAGAAACAAAATGTGCCATTTTCCAGAAAATTTCAGCCAATTCCGTCCACAAACGTCAAAGTTCTTAGACATAGAATTTTCAGAAATCCCATAGGGAAAAAATCCTAACTATATATACCTACTGGCGACCGCCAGTAGGTAATATATATATATATATATATATATATATATATATATATATATATATATATATATATAAAACGCTCCTCTCCTACGTACAAAAGTTGCTCACTCACGGGTGGGTGCTGTCAGCGGCTCTCAGGACGCCGCATAATATAACGCTCCAACTCCTCCTCATATCTGAAGAAGACAACAGCACTCGGGGGGTACTTTCTACCATGCAGATTTTAATTTTGCAGGCGCTCTACACAGACGCGTTTCGGCGTGCTGCCTTCGTCAGTGTGGGTAACAACAATTCATATATTTCCAGTGGATTAAATAAGACATTTTCTCTTTCTATTGACATGAAAATAGACAGAGGACAACCCCACAAAGGTCGCTTTAGGCGCCATCTTAGAGTGTTATATATGTTCAACCTCAAGATGATCACAGATTGTGCAATTAAGCCCTTAGATGGGCGAATCCATACTAATAGCGGGTATATACATTAAATCAAATGTTTGTGTTCTAAACAGACAAAATAAAGCTGTGGATCGGCTAAGGTCCTCTATCCAGATTTATCAAATAATAATCCACCAATATCTACAAGCAATAAACCCATCATGTTACTAAATAAATCGCAAAAACTGTACATCCCAGATGCTTATTATCAATTCATCAATATTGTTTTCTAAGCAAGAATTTCAAGATCCCTTGAACACAACATTATTCTATTTCTTACCATATATTGATTCTTAAGCAAAGGAAAATCTCAAAGCATTGATCAAAATGCGTTGAACGAAGCATGCGGCCCTAATCTGATGAGCGTACAGATTATGCAGAGATAATAGGCAAAAATATGTGCAATTGATAAGCAGTCATGTATACTGGTTCCAAGGGAAACAAATACTGCAACACACGTCAAGTTCTACATCACATCACGACTATATGAAAGATCACATATAGGCTGTCTGATCACCCAAAGCTCATACTGCAATACTCCTCTTTAGTTCTTACAAGCGGGGGAATTTCTTGGATACTGTATAATCTTGATGATACTCTATTTATTTAATTGCCCAAATGGAACGCCATCTCCTCCCCAGCGTTTAAGCCCCTGGGGTACTTCGTAGAGAGATCTATGGTAAATCTAGATTCCAGTCTACGGAGTCGTCTTAGACGGTCTCCGCCCCTCACATTTGGGGGTATGGTGTCTAGACCGTAATATTGTAATAATTTCCGGTCTCGTCCATGAACCTCCGCGAAGTGGCGGGCCACTGGGTAGCTGGGATCTGCTTTGTCGATGGCCCTGAGATGTTCCATTATCCTTAGTTTTAGTTCTTTAATTGTACTGCCTATGTAGCGAAGGCCACATGGACAGTGCAAACAGTAAACCGCATATTGCGTGCTACAGGTAATGAACTTCCTAATAGGCATGCTCCTACCTGTATCTGGTATTGTGTATGAGAGAACCCTCTTACTACTCGCACAGGCTTTACACCTCCCACAGGGGAAAAACCCTTTTTGATCCTTCAAGGTATTTATCCTGGGGGGGGGGGTTATCCAAATGACTGGTGACGAGCATGTCTCCGACAGACCTGGCTTTGCTGAATGTTACTAATGGATTGGGGGGAAGGTCATCCTTTAATACAGTGTCCGTTTGCAGAATATGCCAATTCTTTTTGAACATTCTTCTCAGATCATTCGCCCCGGTAGAGTAAGGGGTGATCATCCTGAATTTATTGCTGTTAGTGGTTTTATCCTTGTCACGGCCGGATCCATCAGATCTGGCAGTGAGTAGAGTACCTCTTGGTATCTTTTTGACCCTTTTCAGCGTGTCATGCAATAAGTCTTCGCCATATCCCCTTATCTTAAAGCGGGATATACATTCAGAGGCGGCCGCCTCGAAATCCGAGTCTCTGGAACAATTCCTACGGAGTCTCAAGAGCTCTCCGTAGGGGATGCTGTTGATAAGTTGTGGTGGGTAGCTACTGCTGGCAAAGAGTGTAGAATTGCCAGCAGTCTCTTTCCTAAATAAGCTCGTGTGTAGCTGTCCATCCTCAACAAACACCTTCAGGTCTAAGTACTCCGCTGCCACCGGACTAATAGAACCTGAAAAGTGAAGGTTGAGATTGTTGTCGTTGAGTATCTTAATATACTCAGTAGCTGTTGCAACATTGCCGTTCCAAACGATGAAAAGATCATCGATGTAACGATGCCAACACACGGTAGTGCCCACCTCCTGCCCAACCCTGCAGCTCCTGGGTACCTGCTCCTCCCACCAGCCCACGAAGAGGTTCGCGTAGCTGGGAGCGAAGCAGGTACCCATTGCCGTCCCTGTTTTCTGTAAATACAGTTGTTCTTCGAACAGGAATACATTATGGGTTAAGCAGAATTCATCAAATTCCAATATCATCAAGTTATGTCTGGCGAATCGCATCTGGCGCTGTTCTAGAGCATGTCTTATTGCCTTCAGACCATGTTGGTGTTCAATGATTGTGTATAAGCTTGTGATGTCCAGCACCACAAGCAAATATCCTGGATTCCACTGTAGGTCTTGTATTCGCATCAGGAAATCCTTTGTATCCCTGATGTAAGATTTCAGGTTCAACACCAGAGGAAAAAGGATATTGCCTACAAAGCGCGGCATGTTCTCTGTCAAGCTGCCGATTGAAGAGATAATAGGGCGTCCAGGTGGACTGTCTTTGCTTTTGTGCAGCTTTGGGAGGTGGTAAATGGTGGGAATCTTTGGGCAGTTGTTGCGTAGGAATAAGTGTTCATCTTTGCCCAGCATCTGAAGATCGTACCATTTTTTGATAAGAATATCGTATTCTTTGATACTCTGTTGTTACGTGTTCATGGTACACTTGATATAAAAGTTTTCATCAGAAAGCTGTCTCAATGCCTCGGTCTTATAGTAATCCCTACTCATTAAAACAACGTTCCCACCTTTATCCGAAGGCTTCACCACAATGTTGTTGTCTTTCTTTAGGTTCATTAATGCCTCATATTGCTGTTCAGTGATGTTGAAATTGTGACTGGTGTGGTGTGACTTGCGATATTTCATGAGGTCATTGATCATAGCTTCGCTAAACGCATCCACAGCGTCTCACGGAGATTGGGGAACAAATATGGAAGGAGGTTTGAAATTGCTCTCCTCCCTCTCCTGTTCGATCCCTTGCAGCTCTGCCCTTTGAGCAGTGTCCAAATGTTCTACATCTAGTATCTCTTCTCTCTCAAGGTCTTCGAGAGCTTCTACTGTTGCTAGATCTCTGCTGCTTAAGGCATCCGTTGCTGTTATTCTTGTTCCCTTCTTATTAGAGTCTTGAGTGTGGGAACGTAGTTTAAAATATTTGTGGAGTTTCAGTTTTCTTGTAAAGCGAAACAAGTCAATACTTGTTTGGGTATACTCTAGTTCTTTGTTGGGGCAGAAGGTTAGTCCTAAACTGAGGACTTCAGTTTCCTGGTCGGTCAGTTGTTTTGATGTCAGATTAACAACCGTTAAGTTTACTTGTTCCTTGGGGCCAGTAGTGTCAGGAGTCGCTATTTCTTGGTGCGATTGCGGTTGGCCCAGCGGGAGTTTCTCATTCCTCCTCTTCCTCCTTTTTCCGCCCCCTGACCTCCTCGTCCTCCTGGTGCTCCGGCTCCTGGCTCCTCCGCATCCGGGGGTTTGTTTTTTCCTCCCCGGAGCCACGTGCTCTTGATCACCTCGTACTCCTCTTGAAAAGGAGTTCTCTTACTTTTACCCGGCTGTGTTCCACGATTTTGTCCCCGCTGTGATTGCTCAGCTTGTTCATCACCTGATTCGTTTTCAGTCACCTCTGACTCGGAGGTGGCAATATCCGCTGTTATGGATGTTCCAGCAGTTGCGCCTGAGCTTTTCAATAGGGCTTTGCGTGCAGCGTCGAATTTCTTGGCATAAGTTAGGATGCGCCCCGTCAGGTAGTCATTGGCGTCCCGTTTGTACTTTTCTTGTTTCCGATTTCTTATTTTGGTCTCATACTTTACCAGTCGAGTTTTCATTTGTTCTTTTTTATCAGTGATTAACATTATGATGCTCGAGTCGGTTTCTTTATCAAGTTCATCATTGATCGATGAGATCTCAGCCAATACTTTTTCACGGTCGCTCCATGCGTATTTGATCAAGATTTTTAAAGTTCCTTCACAGTACGTGGCAGTATGCTCAAACCAATCAGTGAGCAACTGTGGATCCGGGTGCTCGTAAGATGGGACTGTATGTACCCTGAGACCCCTAGGTACCCTTCCTTCCTCTACATATTTGGTAAGGCTAGTCGCCTCCCACCACTTGCGTATCTCACGCTCATAGAGCCTCTCAAGTTTCACCATAACTGATGTTAATTTGTCACATGACGGTTCTGCAGATGTGCCTGCTGCTGCTGCCGACGGCTTTTCTCACCGTTTGAACATTCCTTGTGCCGCTGTATGGCGCTCGGCATCAGTAAACATGATGGTTGTTGCTTGCAGAATTGTTGTTCCACGTCTCGCAGTGTAGCTTGGGACGTTCTGTGCCTGAAGCTATGCTGAGACCGGTGAGCGCGCCTGCGCTTCTGCTGGTAAGATTTCGCCCTCGGACACCCTGCCGCAATGCCCGCTTCACTGTACAGATGCACAAACAGTGGGGGTAAGAATCCTTGATAGCGCTTACCAGACGGCGTCTTCCTCGGGAAGCTTCCAGCTGCGCTCAACAGCCAAACGTCTTCCTCCGTATTCCGCCCTCGGCAAATTGCTTCCCTCTGTTGATGGCGGGAGGCGGCGGTGCGCAGCTTGTATTTTAAAACGCTCCTCTCCTACGTAGAAAAGTTGCTCACTCACGGGTGGGTGCTGTCAGCGGCTCGCAGGACGCCGCATAACATAACGCTCCAACTCCTCCTCATATCTGAAGAAGACAACAGCACTCGGGGGGTACTTTCTACCATGAAGATTTTATTTCGCAGGCGCTCTACACAGACGCGTTTCGGCGTGCTGCCTTCGTCAGTGTGGGTAACAACAATTCATATTTTTCCAGTGGATTAAATAAGACATTTTCTCTTTCTATTGACATGAAAATAGACAGAGGACAACCCCACATAGGTCGCTTTAGGCGCCATCTTAGAGTGTTATATGTTCAACCTCGAGATGATCACAGATTGTGCAATTAATTTATGATTAACACCCATAACTCCCAGAAATACTTTTAGTCACTTGATAATGTCATGAGTGATGTAATATGTGAGGTAATAAGCGGTGCATTGCAGGGGCATAAGTTATAGTTGGCTCAGGTGACTATAACTGCTGAATTTCATTGGTTGTGTGCTAGTGAAATCTGAGCCTTACTATAACGTCCATGTAACCTTTGGTTTTTTCAATGAAGGATTGTATATATATATCACAGAATCCGTAGTTGGGCAGCAGCAAAATCTCTACACTACTTCCACAGGAAACATGGACACAAACCAGTAGATAAGTGCAGATTTCTTTATTTGTTGCAGTATGTCGCCATAACGTTTCGGCTCGTCCGAGCCTTGAATATATATATATATATATATATGTATATATATATATATATATATATATATATATATATATATATATATATATATATATACATATATATATATATATATATACATATATAGGGGTGCCTGGAACAACAAACAGGGGACAAAAACGAAGTAACACAGGAATCACTCACAAATTCAAATACGATAGTAAATCTGGCGAATATTGACTTAACAACGGCGGAGAAACAGTTGTTGTCGCTAGGATTATCGTATTGTCCTGAGAGCAATTTTCATTACACCAAAACCAGGGCCGATGTGTTCCTGTTTATACGAAAACTTAAACTTCGAAAATTCCACAAAATTCAATCTACAAACAAATCGAAAAATAAGCCCATACAAGATAATCCACAAACGGACTCTATAAATCTGTTGGCACAAGATTATGAGTTGTTAACATCAGTCCAAGACTTAATCAACACTAGGTCTAGTTCCCAAACCAACATGGAGTCACAAAATGTGGAAAGTTCACAAGATTTTCCAGTCCTCAGTTCCCAACAAATAAGGAGTCTGGTAAACAAAAAACCGGAAACACCGTTCAAAAGAAAATCGAAATTTGTACCGGTCACAACTAAGGACTCCATTGATGTTTTCAATGAAACTGTGGTCACACAAATCAAAAAACTACACACTAAAATTCAAACGACTAAGAGAAGAAGAACAAAACAACAAATTCAATATGATAATTTAGTAGAGAAACTTAAAAAAGACAATGAAGTGGTAATAAGAAATTCGGACAAGGGAGGAAACATCGTGTTATGGCCCCTATCACAATATCTGACTGAAGCACACAAACAGCTCAGCGATGTCCAATGTTACCACCACAGCTCGCCAATCAATTATAAACAAATGCAAGATGAACTGAGTAGTAAACTACTGGCATGGAAAAGTTTAGGACTTTTAAACATGGAGGAGTTTAAATTCCTAAAAAAAGAGCATCCCCGCACGCCAGTGATTTACTTCATAGCCAAAATACATAAAAACAAGGAAACTCCCCCAGGAAGACCGATTATAGCGGCTTGTGACGGACCCCTTGAAAACCTATCACACTACATAGACTTCTTTCTACAAGAACATGTCTTAAAACTGGAGTCATATGTGAAAGACACGGGGGACTTCCTATCCAAAATAGCCAAGGTTAAATGGGAAAGTGGTTACCAGTTAATAACCCTAGATGTTTCCTCTTTGTATACATGCATTCGTAACATGGACGGGATAAAAGCGGTTCAACATTTCCTGTCCAAAAGGTCTATGGAGTTCATGATGCACAACAAAATGTTGATTGATATGCTTTTGTTTTGTTTAGAACACAACTTCTTTCTCTTTAATAAATCAATGTACCGTCAGGTCCAAGGTGTGGCCATGGGGGCCAGCTTCTCCCCCAGTTATGCCTGTTTATTTATGGGCTGGTGGGAGGAGCTGGTCCTTAGGGAGCAATACCGGGATACTTGCAACAACAACATAGTGTCCTACCTACGGTACATTGACGACCTAATCATTGTGTGGAAGGGCAGCAAAGATGAGGCACAGAATTTCGTAGATAACATCAATATGAATGACATCAATCTATGTTTCACTTCTGACATAAGTGACTGCCAAGTTTCCTTTCTTGATGTTCTTATCAAAATTGATGAAGGCAAAATTAAGACCACTCTATATAGGAAGCAAACTGCAGGAAATACCCTGCTCCATGCCAGCAGTGCACATCCCGGACATCTCATCCACAGTATCCCCTACGGGGAGATGCTGCGGTTACGCAGAATTTGCAGTGATGAGGGGGAGCTCAGGAGACACCAACAGGAGAGTAAGTGTAGGTTCTTAGACAGAGGGTACAGTGCCAAAACAATTGATGCGGCAATGGCCAAATCTCGGTTAAAATCTAGAGAGGAACTCCTACACCATGCTGATAGTTCACCTAAAAACAACATAGGTAGCAGCACAATATCTGAAGAGGCACCCAGATTGATTGTTAGCTACAATCGTCAGCATAGGGAGCTACGCAAAATCTTCCAACGTAACTGGCACCTTATAAAAGAGGATCCAGTAATAGGAGATTCCCTTCCTGAATACCCCTTAATCACCTACAGAAAAGCCACTTCGATGGGGGATGTACTGGTGAGAAGCAGTCCTGAGTATAGGGACAACACGGGTTTGTCTCTAGCACGAAAAGGCTTTTACAAATGCTCCAGCTGCAAAGCTTGTTCATTTGGAGTGAACAAAACTTCCTACCTAACTGCCTTTAGCTCCAAACCACAAAATATTAGGTTTCACCTAACCTGTAAAAGTGAATTTGTGGTTTATATACTAGAGTGCACCTGCAATTTAAAGTATGTAGGCAGTACTAAACTCCCAAGCCACAAGAGGATCCTACAACACATTAGGGCGATCACCAACAACGACCCCAATTATCCCGTGGCAAGGCATTTCCATGAGGTCCATGGTGGTAATCTAAAAGATCTCAGATACTACATCATTGACGCAGTCCCCATGCAGAGAAGAGGAGGGGACAGGGAGGGCATGCTGCGAAGACTGGAGACACATTACATCTTGTCTCTAGATACTAAGCAGCCTAAAGGCTTGAACACGACTGAAGATTTACATACATTCTTAGAATAAATCTTCTATTCCTTAGGAAGCTATGATTCACAGACAGCACAAGATAGTATGATGCCTATACAGCTTTCATTAACTGAGTCTAACATAATGACAAATCGAACAATTTTTTCCATTTTCTTCCAAGATGTACATACCCAATGAACCTGTTTTTGTATTATACATATGGATTTTATATAGGAGGGGAGATAATTAAATTATTTATGGATATATATTTTTGATATTACAGATGGGTTTTTAACTATTTATGCAATTTTAACCATATCATGAGTGGATTGAACAACAATAACAATGAATCAATCCTTGTACAGGTTGCTCAATTGTGGGAATCACTCAGGTTGACAGATAAAGTTTGTTGCATACAAATGGGAGGTACCCTTCGATAAACAAAGATATGTATATGAGTCCATTCACAATAACTTTTTCCTTGCATTTATCCTTGTGAAAAACTTAAATGTCTCTCTAACTATTATCTGTTTTTTGGTAAGATACATTATATGACAATTTGACACACTTTTTTCACATAAGGGTATCGGTTTTTTTGTTTATTGTATAATAAGAGATTTTATGCTATCACGTTTATACCAATGTGTTTAGTTTTTTAAATTTCTCTTTATTTAGATTCACGGTGATGCACAATTTAAGTTTAATGAATGGATATATGGATCATGTGGCTTTAATAATTCAATGTATTTTACTGATACTTCTCTAGTCTTAAAGATTGAACTTTATGCCATCATGAAATGTATTTTACAACTACTCTATGTATTTTACGAGCTACACTATGAAAACAAATTCATAAATAGTATATCTTCTATGTCCATTCCTGCACTTGCACTTTAAAAGGAGGTGCATCCCACGACACTGTTGTCATGTGATTTTTGCTGGTGTGGCTGTTTGGTTTCGTGGAGCCAGGACGAGCTCTTGCAACATATATACATATATATACATATATATATATATATACATATATATACATATATATATATATTACCTACTGGCGGTCGCCAGTAGGTATATATAGTAAGGGTTTTTTTCCTATGGGATTTCTGAAAATTCTATGTGGAATAACTTTGGCGTTTGTGGACGGAATTGGCTGAAATGTTCAGGAAAATGGCACATTTTGTTTCTGAGCGTCCTCTGAAAGTTTGGGGGGGGTTCGTGAAGTGGGGGCAGAGAAAAAAGGGGGGTCCCAAAACATGTTTTTAACATTGAGTTTTCCATGGGCCGTTGGACTCACTTTAAGCTCGAATGGCTGAATGGATTTACACAAAACTTGGCAAAATTGTAGATATGGTTTGCCCGACGTGCCTTTGCTATGTCTCAATATATGTGCTCCGGTGGATTTTGAGAAATTAACGTTTTAAAAAACAGATATATCTGTGACAGCGCTCCGGTTAGCGCCCCGGTTCGCGTACCTGACGCGTAACGGAACTTCGCGAAGTGAAGCTGATTGGCTCTCCGGTGTCTGTCAACATTCTAAACAGTCTGGACCAGCCGCCATCTTGTCTCTCAGTAGGATCGAGAGACAAGAGGAGGAGAAAAACGAAGGGGGAATTTAATGAAAGGGGGCAAGTCAGACCCCTCTTGACCCCCTAGGAATGATGTTGGGGTTATTAAAGGGTCCCGTGGGGCAAATAAAAAAAATTCGATTTTTCGCGGTAGAAGCGCTTCCCGGTACGCGAACCGGGTCGCTCACCGGTAGCGTAACGGGAGTTCGCCATTTTGTGTTTCGGTGAAATTTAATCACAAGATGGAGGAAAAACAATGTGGGAAATGGGTATAAGGGGGCACGGGAGACGTATCCTGACCCCCTAGGTTTTCTGAGGGTGGCTGAGGAGGCTCATATATGTTG
Source organism: Lissotriton vulgaris (assembly GCF_964263255.1). Classification (NCBI taxonomy): domain Eukaryota; kingdom Metazoa; phylum Chordata; class Amphibia; order Caudata; family Salamandridae; genus Lissotriton; species Lissotriton vulgaris. The sequence continues at coordinate 298,660,067 of NC_141700.1, read as the reverse complement.
GAATAAAAAAAATTAATTTTTCGCGCGGTTAGCTGCCGGTACGCGAACCGGGTAGCGAACCGGGAAGCGAACATAAGTGAAAAGTAGTGAAAAAAGGTACATTCGAAATTTGGAAAGAGTAATTATAGTTAAGGTAGCTCTGAAAAGAGCTTTTGTGTTCTGTGTAAGTTCTAGGTACTTATAAGTAGGTACCAATACACAGTCTTAAATTTTGTATGAAAACGTTGTTTCCCTCATCTGAGAAGTGCACACCATCTCCTCTGTAGATATCTTGCATGTAGTAACGCAAGTTATTGTTGTAGATGGCGCCCATTCCATGGTCTCTCATATAAGCTGAAACAGACTTATTTACATGCTTCCTCGCTTTCTCAATTTGTGGACAAAATTGATTGGACCACCTCCATTTTTGTCTTTGGCATATATTGGAATATACCAAGGCAGTTTGAGGAAAAAGTGCCATTAATTGCTCAAAGGTGTCCTTTAAGAGCATTTCCAGACCTACCTCAGTCAAAGTGCCCAAATCATTTCCTCCACAGTGCACTATTATGAGGTCAGGGTTTGGCAAATGCAAAAAGGTTTTCACCAATGGTATCAATTGGTGACATCTCAATCCTCTTTGCCCAATTCATTTGATTTCCACATTTTGTAAATTGAGGTTGTGTAAATTTCTGTTATCAGCATACCTGTGAGCCCAGTGGATGTAGCTATGTCCAAGAATCCAGACAGAAAACATGGTGAGAGGAGGTTCTGCTGCAGTCAGATGAAGTGTGGGAATGAAATGGCAGTTGAAACAGTAGGAGTTTGTAAAGAAAAAAAACTGTGGAGTTTCAGTGCTAATGGTTCATTAGCAGTGATTGGTGGATTTCCATTGCTGAAAACAGAAAGTTAGGGTGCATGGATGTGTTCTTTGAAAGATGTAATTTGAATGGTTAAAAAAAATCATTTTAAGAAAGATTGCAGTGCATTAGCAGGTGTACTGAGAGTTCAGAGTTCATTTGAAACATTGTTGTGTGAACTTGTAAACATGAGAGGTCTGTCAGGAGGTAGTTGCTATGGAAAAAGGGCAGAAAGGGCAGAGGGGGGAAGGGTGTTGATTTGAAAAAAGTGAGGGAAGAGTTTTGATTGGGTGACATGAGAGATATGTGTGATGAATATCAGCATTTCTGTGCCTTTCTTGGTTGCAGCCTCTGGAGTGCATACCTTTTGCTCTGCTAAAGAAAAATTGGTGTGTTTCTGAGACTGTTTTGAAATTCAAAAAGCATTTGCTAAGGTGAGATATGGTTCCTTTATTTTAGAAAGAGACTAGTATGCTTTTTGGAGAAAATAAGGAAGCCAGCTGTGCATTTAAAATGATGTTTTGTGTCAAGTGTTTGCATTATGTTTTCCAAGAAGCTTTTGCATTCTTTTACAAATTGTAATTGTAGATAATGTGAAGTATTAGTACTGACAAGGTGTGCTTCTACATAGGAGCTGTGCTGTGTTTTCAAATTATGATCAGAAAATCATTTTTAAGGAAAAGGAATGCTTTTTAAATTTATAAGAATTTATTTACTTGCGATGTGACTCCTGCAATGCGTCGCTTTTGTTGAATAGATGCATGATGCATCTGTGCTGTTTTTGCCCCATGGTGCTCCACATTGTAAATGTTAAAAGCGATGAATAAGTGGTGCAAGGGCCTTGTAAATACACCCCTATGTGTGCATGGCCATTTTAAGTCACTTACCCCTGGTGCAAGGGCCTTCTAAATATGCCCTCATGTGTGCTTGGAAATTTTAAATCACTTACCCCTGGTGCAAGTTCCTTGTAAATACGCCGTCATATGTGCTTGCACATTTCAAATCACTTCCCCCTGGTGCAAGGGCCTTGTAAATACGCCCCCATGTGTGCTTGGCCATTTCAAGTCACTTCCCCCTGGTGCAAGGGCCTCTGAGACTGTAGGTGTGCTTCTACATAGGAGCTGTGCTGTGTTTTCAAATTATGATCAGAAAATCGTTTTTAAGGAAAAGGAATGCTTTTTAAATTTATAAGAATTTATTTACTTGCGATGTGACTCCTGCAATGCATCACTTTTGTTGAATAGATGCATGATGCATCTGTGCTGTTTTTGCCCCATGGTGCTCCACATTGTAAATGTTAAAGGCGATGCATAAGTGGTGCAAGGGCCTTGTAAATACACCCCATGTGTGCATGGCCATTTTAAGTCACTTACCCCTGGTGCAAGGGCCTTCTAAATATGCCCTCATGCATGCTTGGCAATTTTAAATCACTTACCCCTGGTGCAAGTTCCTTGTAAATACGCCGTCATGTGTGCTTGCACATTTCAAATCACTTTCCCCTGGTGCAAGGGCCTTGTAAATACACCCCCATGTGTGCTTGGCCATTTCAAGTCACTTCCCCCTGGTGCAAGGGCCTCTGAGACTGTTTTGAAATTCAAAAAGCATTTGGTAAGGTGAGCTATGGTTCCTTTATTTTAGAAAGAGACTAGTATGCTTTTTGGAGAAAATAAGGAAGCCAGCTGTGCATTTAAAATGATGTTTTGTGTCAAGTGTTTGCATTATGTTTTCCAAGAAGCTTTTGCATTCTTTTACAAATTGTAATTGTAGATAATGTGAAGTATTAGTACTGACAAGGTGTGCTTGTACATAGGAGCTGTGCTGTGTTTTCAAATTATGATCAGAAAATCGTTTTTAAGGAAAAGGAATGCTTTTTAAATTTAGAATTTATTTACTTGCGATGTGACTCCTGCAATGCGTCGCTTTTGTGGAATAGATGCATGATGCATCTGTGCTGTTTTTGCCCCATGGTGCTCCACAGTGTGAATGTTTAAAGCGATGCATAAGTGGTGCAAGGGCCTTCTAAATACGCCTCCATGTGCGCTTGGCAATTTTAACTCATTTCCTCCTGGTGCAAGTTCCTTGTAAATACGCCATCATGTGTGCTTGACCATTTCAAGTCACTTTCCCCTGGTGCCAGGGCCTTGTAAATACGCCCCCCATGTGTGCTTGGCCATTTCAAGTCACTTCCCCCTGGTGCAAGGGCCTTGTAAATACGCCCCATGTGTGCTTGGCAATTTTAAGTCACTTCACCCTGGTGCAAGGGCCTTGTAAATACGCCCCCATGTGTGCTTGGCCATTTCAAGTCACTTCCCCCTGGTGCAAGGGCCTTGTAAATACGCCCTCATGTGTGCTTGGCAATTTTAAGTCACTTCCCCCTGGTGCAAGGGTCTAGTAAATATGCCTTCATGTGTGCTTGGCAATTTTAAGTCAATAACAATAACATCAACAATGTCTGTTCTGGAACAATCTCTAAATAGAAATAGAGTCTCGAAATTAGTTGAGATTAACATATAACAGAGCACAGGTCATATGTAGAAGCATTCCATTCCATTGCTATTTTCTACCATGAAGTATGTTGCAAAATCCTTCCATTCAATTGTTTGCTTACTGTTATTGATTTACTGTTTGGTAATAGTATTTAATAAAAAAATGTTAATACATTTTCCACAGATTCAACACAAGATCTTCTTAAAAATTCAAACATGCCCTCAAGGCAAAGAAAAAAAAAAGAAGCAAAGTGACTTACACCCCACCTTGGTAAAAATGGAGATAATGGACCTTTGCAGCAGTCCTCTAGAATTAAAAGTTGTGAAGTCACCAAAAAAATTCCGGGTAAGACAACAAAATATTTTTTAAGAAACATTTGCAGACGAAAAAGTATCACTAGAGAACATGTTTTAGTTCAGAAGAAGAGAGCCAATTTAAACGGGAAGGAAAGGCCCCTCAAAAATGTAACTGCTAGAGCAGGAGATAACTCTGTGCATGGTAGTAGAAGGAAAAATCTGTTTAGAGACATTCGTAGACGAATGTTCCGCAACAGGATAATTGGCAATTTGTTAAACAATTTTAAGAAAGGTCAACAGAAAGTGGCTTTTTATAAGAGAAAGAAAAATGTAGAGAAAATTATTGATCAGGCTTTCGAAATTAACGAAAGTTATTTATTTTGGTAATCAATAGAATTAGGAATCTAAACAAGGTAATTTATGATTTCAACTCAAATAGTAGATGGAAGAGAGTAGTTAATCGTAGTAATTTTTGTGAAGTTTTTCTCAGGAGAATGGATGCATAGTTCAAGTTGTGAGGCATTTTTCAATGAGGAGAGTTACTTGCAGGACAATGATTTGGTGCATACAGTTGACACCAGTGGTCGAGCATATGAGGTAAAAGATGGTTGTCCGGTTGAAAAAGAAAAACTTGTGTCTGCAGATGCAGAAGAGGTGTTAAGTGATGAGGTTTTAGGGAGACGTCCTAAGGGACCAGTGTACACCTGGAAGTGTAGTTCTATTTGCAGTGTGCGACAGGATTCCATCAATTTGCTTTGTGATTTTGTACGGACATTTAATAAGAAAAGTTTAGAACAAAAAATAAAGTTGTTGCAAGAATTAGATCCTTGCAGAGTGAGAGAAGTGACAGGTTTGCGTGGTCATTCACTGGCTTGTCTTTCCAGGAGAGTATGCCAGAGTGTTTTTCATCATTTCAGGATGCTAGCAGTGCATCATAATAAAGTGAGGAAATTAGTTAAAATGTTGTATTATGCTAAGAGTCCAGCAATTATGCTTCAACAATTAAGCACTGCTCTTTTGCATGGTTCTGAAGTAGATGTGAAGAATATTTGTGAAGAAATTGAGTTCTGTTACTTTGCTGGTGAAGAGAACAATGTTGAAATTGACCCAGTAGAGGAAGGTAATGTGGAAGAGAGTGTACTGATTTCTAATATAGATAAGTTTCACAAGGAAATTTTCAACTTTCAGGTGAAATCAAGTGAGAGGCCTAATTTCACTTGTGTGTGTTGTCGACTGACTTATTATAAGAATCAGACTAAGTTAGTGGATTTATATGCAAAAAGTGAAATGGAAAACAATAGTGAATGGAAGGATTTTGCCACATACTTGATGGTAGAAAATTGTTTTGATTTGGGATCGGACCAACGCATGGTTACTTATTGTTTTAACAAATTAAACCAAAACCGGATGCCTGCTAGAGCGGTTCAGAATAATCTGGAATTGGTTGACATTCCTTCTGAATTGAAGGATTTAAATACTTATGAATCTATTTTGATTCAAAGTGTCCATCCCTTTCAGGCTATTGTACGAATGGAGCCAAAGACAGGGAAATTGCCTCCATCAGATTTACAGAGAGGATTAAAGGGAAGAGTTGTTTATTTGCCTTTAGATTTGAAGAAAAACATTAATACAATTGGAGTAGAGAAAGTGGAAGAGGAACCTCTAGTTATCCTAGTTAATGGGGTTCCGACAAAGAGTAAGAAAATCTGGCAAGATTTAGTGGATGTTAGGAAAGTCAAAAAGGCAACATTGTATTTGATAAAAAATAATGAGTACTACAAGAATGTATGTGCTGCAGAAGAGGAAGTAAGTGAAGAAGAGGACAGCGATTTGTGTGCTGGGCAAATTGAGAAAGTAGAAGCCTCTAAAAATGAAGAAATATATGAACATTATAGTGTTCATCCTTTGAATTCCAAGGAAGTCATGGGGAATGCTATTGAGTTGTTTCAAATGAAACAAGCCAAAGGGAGTCCCATTAGTGTTTGGGAGGAAAGTTTGGACGCTCGGTGTTTCCCACAGTTATTTCCCACAGGTCGAGGAGGACGATATGATGAGCGACCTGATCAAATTCCTGCTTCAGAATACCGGACTTTACGATTGTATGCAGAAGATCCTACGTTTCGTCAATGCATTCCCTATTTATTTCATCTACTGTTTGAAAGTGATCTGTCTGGACTGTCTTATGCAGTGAACCACATCTTGAAAAGTGGTGTACAACTGCGAAATATCTCGGCAAGGGACTTTATGGATAAAGTCAATGTGCAAGACAGTATTTAGGATTCTCACCTGATTAACCTCATGGCATGTCTGCGTGGTACTAATGAGTATTGGTATCGTCGCCATGGTGATTCCTCACTCTCAGCTGTGCTGAGTATGGCTGGGAAGACTTACTTGAATTTCTACGAGAGGCACATGGAAACATTGAAAATATTGAATTCAAGACACCCGGAGAACTGTACTCTTTGGATCCAGTGAATGTATGCAGGTACTTCAATCATAGATTTGAAGCTATGATGTCTTTCATCACGAACAAGAAAAATCCACCTCTTGGAGAGGTGTTGGATTTCTTCTGGAGAAAGGAATATCAAGCAAGAGGTGCTCCTCATATACATATGCTGCTATGGATCAAAGATGCACCCAAATTTGGAACAGATCCGGATGACTTAGTGATGAGTTTCATAGAACAGTATTCTACATGTGCTGTTCCAAAGACAAAGGAAGATAAAAGTCTAAGAGAACAAGTTTTACGGTTTCAAAGCCATCGTTGTGGAAAGTACTGTCGTCGTAAATTCAGAAACAAGGACAAGTACTACACCAAATGTCGTTTTGCATTTCCACGATCGGTGATATCTAAAGGAAGAGTGAACAATTTGATGTCTTCGCTGCGACATAATGTGACGAGGAAATCACCCAAAAACACATACAATTTGAAAAGAAACGAAGAGTCCAAGTACATTACCGACTACAACCCAGTGATTTTGTCCATGTGGAATGCTAACATGGATATACAGTTTGTGGCTGACAACTGTATGGCTGTGGCTCGGTATGTGACGTCTTACATCACAAAAAAAGAAAAGACAGAACTGAAGGATATGTGGGACGATATTTCCCATGAAAAGAGCCTCAGTAAGAAGTTGTACAGTTTCAGTCTGAAGATGTTGTCGCATCGAGAAATCGGAGCTTACGAATGTTCTGACCGGTTATCTTCAGCAAGTCTCTATGCCAAATCTAGGAGTATCATTTGGGCGAGTCTTGGTCTTGCTACAACGCGTAATCGAGTTCTGAAACCTGTACGGGAAATTGAGTATTTGGCGGAGAAGGAGCCAAGCAGTACAGATATTTTGAAGACCAACATGTTGGATACATATTATCCAAATATAAGCAGTCACCTGGAGAATGCTTGTCTGTATGAGGTTCTACAAAATTACATTTTCAAGAGGAACATCAAAGGAGATATTGATAAAGGAGTGTATGCTGTAATTGGAAGTGAGGGATGTCTGGTCAAGCAAAGAAAATTGGCAAATCATCGAAAATTGAATTGCGAATTTCCAGAAAGAAAAGAGTTTTTCTATTTAGCTCTTTTGCAACTTTTCAAGCCTTGAACTGCTTGGAGATTTCCTCTGTTATGAAGACTCTTTCAATGCAGCAAAGGAGTCCATAGAATGTCCTGTTTTTCCAAAATATCTAGAAATGTTGAATGCAGAAATCGAGCAGGAAGCAACAATTGCAGCTGAGATTGCTAGAGACAGTTCTCAGGACAGTCAGAGTTCTGTTTCATTGAGTCAGGCTCCACTAGGAGAACCAGTTATCAAAAATGAAGCTGCCACTGCCATGATTGAAGTGGAAAGAGCCATGGCACATGCTCAGGAGGATGCGGTTAACTTAGAAGATTTGGAAAGACAACTCAACGTTGAGCCTAGGAAAATATATGACGAAGTTACCAAACAAATTGAGCATGGATTAAGTCATGAGAAGAAAGAGTGCTCATGTACGTCGTTGAAGCCTGTCACACTGTACGTGAGTGGAGAAGCAGGAACTGGAAAAAGTTTCCTCATTAAAACAATTTCATGTTATCTGCAGAAAAGGACTGAGTCATCGCTGTCTTGAGTTTTCACCGCTCCAACTGGACTGGCAGCACATAACATCAAAGGTATTACTTTGCATCGGCTACTGATGCTGCCAGTGGAGCATGATAACAAATTACAATACCACAAGTTATCTGGAGATGCTTGTTGTGAAGTATCTACGGTCCTGAAGAAGATGAAACTTCTTATCATTGACGAAGTAAGCATGGTTTCCAATGTCATGCTTGCCTTTGTGCATTTGAGAATGCAGGAAGTTCTTAAAACAGAGTATGATGTGTTATTTGGTGGCAAACACATCATTGTTTTCGGTGATCTTCTGCAGCTGACACCAGTGAAAGGACAACCAGTGTTTAAACTGCTTACGCATGAAGATACCAGGAAGTGCCTAGGGAGCATTGGCAACGTTAACATATGGTTAAACTTCAATTATGCTGAGCTGCGTGAAAATATGCGTCAGGCGAAGGATGAAGATTACAAGAATATTGTACAAGATGTTAGAATTGGGAAAGTGACCGAGCGTGGGAAAGAAGCTTTACATGCACGATTACTGTCAAATTTGTATCCAGAAGAAGACGTTCTGCCAGAGGAAATCTGGAATATGTTTGATGCCAACTCTTGCAGAATGTTCCATCTTCAACAACAAAATGTTGAATTTAGAAAACCAAGAGATTGTGAAACTGGAAGCTATTGACAGAATAGAGCATATGGTAGCAACAATTATTTTGTCTGAGAATTTGAAATCTAAATTGGATTCATTAGAGAAGACTATATCTAAAACTGCTGGTTTTGAAAAGACCCTGAATGTGTGCTTAAATTGCCGTATCATTTTGAGAAGGAATTTACATGTTGAAAGAGGTCTGGTAAATGGATCAATGGGTAATGTTGATTTTGAGAAATACAGAAATAGAGATGGAATTGAATTTTTAAAAATTAAATTTGATGGCATTGAGGAAGTACAGCTAATTGGTCGTTGCACAGCTAGGTTTTTGCTTGTAAAAGACTTATATGTTCGCCGTAAGCAGGTTCCTGTTTGCTTGGCATATGCGGTGACAATCCATAAATCGCAAGGTTTAAGTGTAGACACTGCTTTAGTGAATATTGGCAGTTCTGTGTTCAAAGAGGGTATGGCTTATGTAGCATTGTCACGAGTCAGAACTTTATCGGGATTGTACTTGATTGACTGTGATGTCACAAACATTTGTGCGGATCTAGATTGTGTTAAGGAATTTAATAGGTTAAGAAGAGAGTATGCGCCACATTTGCCTCAATATCCTTTGTTTGAGAAACGTGTGGTAGGCCGGAAACGAAGAAATATCAGTAATAGTAGGGAGGGTGTAGCAAAAAGACCAAAAGTCGATGAACCGAAAATTGTAAGCAGAAAGAAAATGAATTCTGTTGAAGATGTTGTTAGTTTTCAATTTGAAAATAGTTCTGGTGTCAACTGCTATGCTAATGTAGTGGTTAATGTTGTCTTTTCACTAGACACTTTAAAAGAACAGATTGTGATCAATTCGGAACAAAGTTTATGCTGTTTGTTGAATTCTGTGTTAGAGAAATGTAGCGCTGATAGAACAAGAGTAGAAAGTGTGTCTGAAATTTGTAATCTGTTAGACAAATGTTCAGGTCAAACGCAATTCTCTCAAAATATTCAGCAGGATTGTCAGGAGTTTTTAATGTATATGCTTGATGTATTGCAAGATGAAGGTGTAGATGTAGATTATCTGTTTGGCCTTTCTTATCAATGGCAGAATGATTGCGAGAACTGTAGGCTATCAAGTACTACTAGTGTAGACTCAGAAAGATTTATATATTTAACTTTGCCTGACAGTAAATCAGTATTCTTCAATAAGCTAGTAAAAGCAGCTGATCAAAACATGGAGTGTAGCCAATGTAAGTCTGCAATGCTGTCCACCTTAATTATACGAAGTTATGGCCAGTATGTCATTTTAATGTTCCAACGATGTAGGTCTGATGGAACTAAATTGACAACTTTAATTAAAAATGTTGTGGCTTCGCAGTTGTCAATATCAGGAAGGACTTTTGTAACTACAGCAATTATATATCATGACGGTCCTTCAACAACTTCAGGACATTACACAGCTTATTTAAAATCTGGAAACGGCTGGTCATTCTGCAATGATTCTGTTTTAAGTTTCAAAAAAAGATTGCCTTTCCACCTTCAAAATTCTTACCTGGTGTTCTTACAACCAAAATTTTAGGGAAGGAATCTCGAAATTTGTTCAGAGGAATTTCAAGAGGTTCTAATGGCTCCTACTCTAAATGGCCTTGTGGATAAGTGTAGTACAGAGCGAAAACTCTTTGTGTTTATAAGATAATTCAAGCAGCAGATCAAAACAAGGAGTAGAGGAAATGTAAGTCTGCAATGCTGTCCACATTTTTTATAGAAACTTATGGGTGAAATGTAATTTTACAATTTCAACTACATAAACTGGATGAAAATAAGTTGTGAAGTCTAATTAAAAATGTTTTGGCTACACAGTCATCGATTTCAGGAAGAACATTTGTAACTGCAGCTATTATATGTTATGATGGTCCTTTGACAACATCAGGATATTACACAGCTTATTTGAAATATAAAAAAGGCTGGTCTTTTGGCAATGATTACCATTTGAGTATGAAGCAATGTTGCCTTCTGACTTATTTTCAGAAGTGAGAATTTAGGGTAGGTAACTGGACTATAATGATTCTAGGTGTTGCTGTAATTTAGTGTGCTGTTTTAAATTGCTTTGTATGTCTCATTTTTCTTAAAAACGATGGAGCTTATCTTTCAGAAAGTGGCGGGCAGAAAATAATAACAGCACAACAGAGTATAAGCTGTTCATAGGAGATCCTTTGACATCATAGAAAGTAAGTTAATTTTGAGGAGTTCTGATTTCTGATTGATTATATTATATGGGTTTTTTAAACACAAGCATTTTGATTGTGTTTTTTTCCCCGCTGTCATATATGATGAATACCTTCAACTCACTGTTTTCAGTGAAATTTGATATATTCTGAGAACAGCAAAAATAAACCATTAAATATGTATAATTAATTTTGTACTTTGAATTGTGATTTTTAATATGTATTCATCTTGTCTCATGCTCACTCATCTTTTACTACCTTCTATTAATTAAAATTTTTTTGTTCTTTCTTACACAGATTAAAAGTATAAAAATAACAAGTGACTAAGTTAACGGCAATTATAAGGTAAGTGTTTAGTACTCTTTACGTTACATCTCTATCACATTTAACTTTTATTAGTTCCACTGCTTCATTTCTTTAACCCTCAGTTTCCTGCCTTTGCTACTTCCCTCATTTCTTTTTCTATTACTTACTTACACTACTCTTTCCACTCCTTTTCTCAGTCCCTCTTTAAACAGTATCTCTGTGTTACTCCCTCTATTTGTCTTTCTTTTAACATTACTCTCTGTTTACTTACTCTTCTTTTTTTAAAAACATTTTTTTTTTAGTTCGCTTCCCGTTTGCGTACCGGAGCACGAACCGGGAAGCGAATCAAACGAAATAGAGGTTGCCAGAGTGCTAAACATTCTAGCAATTTCTTATAAAGGGGAGGTAGTTCTGAAAATAACGTTTTTTTAAAATTATTTTTGTTGTTTTATATATTTTTTATTTTTTTTCGGAACTTTTTTTAGGTTTTTTGTATTTTTTGAATGGTTTTATATTTTTTTTGTTTTTTTGGGGGGGTAACGAAAATGATTCATTATAAAGGGCTCAACAGGAGCAACAAAAAAAAAAAGATAATTTATTTTCTGGGGCGTTTTGTACATTGATGATTTTCAAAAGCTGTATTGATTAGAGTTATACTCCTCTCTCCATAGGTAATTAACTTGCCGCAAAAAATACAGGTAAATTTCATGCTCCCAAAGTTCATCTGTATATTTGGGACCGTCTCCCTCGCCTCTGGTCCCCTCACTGCCTCTTGATTGAATGTACTGGCCACAAGTGGGGAGTTATTCTGCAGGTCACATACTTGTACAGCACTATAGTTTATAGGGTGCCATCTTTCCATATGCCGATGCATGGTATAATTCCCATAGCTATATTTCTTTCCTGTCCCTCTGGACAGTTCATTTTGGCAGATCAGGCAGGTAACGTACCGGGCATTTACCTTTTTTTGTCCTTGGGGAAATTAAAAAAATTGCCATATATAACTTTCTTTGGCATGGGACCTCCTTGGCTGTTCAGGTAGTTGCGCTATCGGAACGTTTACCGGTTCGCGGACCGGGTCGCGGAATCAAATTGAGCTAACGGGAAGCTACCCGGTGCGCGGACCGGTAGCGAAACAAAAAAAAATATATATATATATATATATATATATATATATATATATATAAATAAAAAAATTATATTACAAACATATAAAATATATTTTTGCATTAAAAGAAGAATACATTTTACAGCTTTTGATATTTGCTATTAAAAAACCATTGAAATTCACTGAAAAAACCATAGGTTATAGACCATATATAGTTAGGAATTAGCATTTACAAAACCTTAAAAATTCACTGAAAAAACCATAGGTTATAGACCATATATAGTTAGGGATTAGCATTTACAAAACCTTATTTTACTCGCACAAAACCATTGAAATTCGCATATATAGTTAGTTGCACTAACTATATATCGCGCACCCGCAATCCACTGCTGATGATGTCACATATTACATCATTCATGACATGGTCAGTGACATCACTGATGACATCACTGATGACATCTCAAATGACATCACGGATGACATCACTGTTGACAACTCAAATGACATCACTGATCACATCACTGATGACATCACTCATGTGACAATACGATGAACCTCTTCAGACTTTAATATAACTTTAGATACACTCAGTGTTAGCAGACACTCACAGACTGTCACTCATCCATGGAGTTACTCACACACCTAGTCAGTCATGCAAAGAATCAATCACACCTCCATTTCCTCAACTATACAGTTATACACACCTTACTTATTCAAACATATACTAACACATATTTACTCTCTTATACAATCCCTGATACAAGCTCACAATGATCCATACAGCCACTCACACATTCACTGGCTCTTATCCACAGTTATTTATATATGTCAACTCTCACATGTACTGTGTTTTACATATGTACTTACTTTGACATGTAGCACTGAGATATCCATTCACTCACCAATACACTCATGCACACAGTCAAGCGCCCATACAGCTGTTTCCACATGCACTTTTGAACCCATACATCTAGTGAATCAACTGCTCACACATCTATGCACAGAGTCATACACCCCCCAGCCACCCACACACACACTCAGTCTCCCATACAAATACTTGGGCAACCAATCAATAACCCATATAGTTATTCATATAGCTACTGATCAACACATGCAGCAGTTTACAGAACAACAAACATAATGATGCACAAATTAAGACAGTTTAGACACTAACCCATGCACTCAGTGAGACACATTTAATCACTCACTCATACAGTCAGTCATGCACCTACTAAATCCTTCATCCAGACACTTATACATCCACTCATTCTTCAATATGTAAGACATATTTTAACTTTACAGAAACATACAGTCACTGGATGTTGTCATCAGTGATGTCATCAGTGATGTCATTTGAGATGTCATCAGTGATGTCATCAGTGATGTCACGGACCATGTCATGAATGATGTAATATATGACATCATCAGCAGTGGATTGCGGGTGCGCGATATATAGTTAGTGCAACTAACTATATATGCGAATTTCAATGGTTTTGTGCGAGTAAAATAAGGTTTTGTAAATGCTAATCCCTAACTATATATGGTCTATAACCTATGGTTTTTTCAGTGAATATATATATAACTCCTTCCGACAAAGAGAAACAGCGGAGGTCAGAGGGGGTTACTTTGGAAGCGCTTTATTTCTTAGGCAAAACAGGTAGGTAACGGCGAATGCATTTCAGCATCTCAAATGCCTTCCTCAGCACCCAGCAACCATTAGAGTCTTGAGTCTTGCAATGCATCCCACTGCTCTGCCGCCTGTGATATGGTGTTGACGATATTAGGCTCCTCCCCAAGCTGATGCTGATCCTGCTCACCTGTTTAGAGTTCCGCATTGTAACAAACTCAAACTCCCAGAATGCAAATGTCCAGGCATCTGGGTTAGCGGTGTGGGGGGTAAATCAAATAAGTCCAATGTCTAAAGCAGGCTCGGATGGGGTGACTCCTTCCCATATTACCAGGATGCAAAGCACCTCCTCGGGTTCCCTCGAACTGATCAACCAAACGGCATAGGAACTCAATGTGCGGGGGCAGGCATGAGGGTCACAGCATCACACCGGAGGTAAAATACCTCACACCGCCCTCTTCTTCCAACTGTAGTGGCGAACACCGGACTTCCCAATCCCTCGGGCATGTATAGCGCTGTAAAACAGTGCGATGCCAGTAATGTCCGAGTTACTTCAAAAGCAGGACCTTCCGTACTGTGCATACTGCCAAGGCGCAGAAAATATGTGAAACAACTCCTTCCCACAAAGAGATACAGTGGAGGCCAGAGGGGGTTACTTTGGAAGCGCTTTATTTCTTAGGAATAACAGGTAGGTAACGGCGAATGCATTTCAGCATCTCAAATGCCTTCCACAGCGCCCTGCAACCATTAGAGTCTTGCAATGCATCCCACTGCTCTGCCGCATGTGATATGGCGTTGACGATATTAGGCTCCTCCCCAAGCTGATGCTGCTCACCTGTTTAGAGTTCCGCATTGTAACAAACTCAAACTCCCAGAATGCAAATGTCCAGGCATCTGGGTCGGCGGTGTGGGGGGTAAATCAAATAAGTCCAATGTCTATAGCAGGCTTAGATGGCGTGACTCCTTCCCATGTAATTAACCAGGATCCAAAGCGCCTCCTCGGGTCCCCTCGGGCTGCTCAACCAAACAGCATAGGAACTCAATGTGCGGGGGCAGCCATGAGGCTCACAGCATCACAACGGAGGTAAAATACCTCACACCGCCCACTTCTTCAGACTGTAGTGGCAAACACCGGACTTCCCAATCCCTCGGGTATGTATAGCGCTGTAAAATATCCCCACCTGGGAGACCAATTGTATCGGCCAATGACAGTCTCCTTGAAAGTACTTCCATTTTTCTGGACACCTTTCTTTTTCCGTATGTTTTGAACCTTCCTTCATATTGTAGAGACAGCACTGATTTTATTTCTAAGATTGAGGGTATCAGATGGGAGGACAGTTTCTGTATGGTTACGATTGACGTGGCCTCTCTGTACACATGCATTAAACACACCGATGGTCTGAGAGCTTGCAGACATTTTATGAGAGACCGATCGATATTCTACCTTAACCAGACGAAATGCTACTTGAAATGCTGGAATTTTGTCTTACAAATAATTTCTTCTTGTTTGAAAACAACTGGTACAAGCAAGAAGTTGGGACTGCTATGGGGAGTTGTTTTGCTCCAAGTTTTGCCTGCATGCTAATGGGAAGGTGGGAGGAACACATTCTTTGGTCTGAGGACAATGTTGATGTTACCCGCCATATTGTATTTTACACCAGGTACATAGATGACATCTTTTTGATTTGGGATGGAACAAGATCTGATCTAAACAAATTCCTTCTTAACAACAACAAAAATGATGTGAATCTTAGATTCACAAGTAAGGTAGATCCCCTGGAAATTGACTTTTTGGATGTCACAGTAAGAGTAGTGGAAGGGATGATTGAAACAGACTTATACAGGAAACCCACCTCTGGGAACAGCATCTTACATGCGAAAAGCCACCACCCTAGCAGGCAGAAGGACAGCATTCCGTACGGAGAATTTTTAAGAGCCAAAAGAAATTGCAGCTCCAATGATAGCTTTGAGAGAGCACAGGACACAATAACCAGAGATTCAGAGTCAGGGGATACTCAGACCAGGCATTACTAACAGCTAGGGAGAAAGTGAAAGCCAGGAATAGGGAGTCACTTCTAAGCAAGAGAGTAACCAAACATCCCAATAGCCCGGGATCGAGTAACGTCAGGATGGTAACGACATATAGTGTGGAAGCAGGTAGAGTACGAGAAATCTTGAAGAGACATTGGCACATTGTCAAAAGTGATCCCACTATAGGAAAATTGGTCAACAGCTCACCTCAGGTTACTTACAGAAAGGCACGATCTCTTAAAGACATGCTGGTTAAGAGTTATTTTGAGGGCCCAGTGAAGAAGAAGAACTGGTTAAAAGAACAAAAAGGTTTTTACAAATGTGGCAAGTGTAAGGCCTGTGCTACCAGTAAGAATGTTAAGTCCTATCCTCTCCCCACGGGAAAAAGTGAGAATATAGGTAAATTCATGAACTGTAACTGTAACACTGATCATTGTGTATATGTAATTGTATGTCCATGCTCAAAATTCTACATTGGGAGTACCATTTTTCCGATAAAAAAGCGAATTCTTGAACACATGAGAGCAATCAAGGATGTTGATATGTCCTATGCTACTGCTCGACATTGGTTGCGTGTCCACAACAGCGATGTAAACCAATTTTCCTTTTTTGGTATTGACAGAGTCCCAGCGAACCCCAGAGGGGGTAACCGCCTCAAACAGCTGCGTGTCCTGGAATCTCGATATATCATTCGCCTGGATTCGAGAAACTCCTTTGGTTTGAACGAGGATGAGGAACTGTATGTGCACATTGGCTAAGAACCTTATGTTGAGCCGGAAGATCTGCCTTTATACTGCACCAGTTCAACCCATGTCCTATTAAGTGCTTTTGCCCGGATCCCTCAACCTGGGCTTCTGTGTTTGCATTTTTTCCCCTCACTCACATGAATCCTGCGCAGAGAGGGCTCTCTCTGATGCAGGTGAGCTAATTTCATCATTACATCTGAGCTTAGAATATTAGATCTTTACTAACACCATTGCCAAATCCATTCTCTGGCAGGCACGGGAGCAATATTGCACTAATATCATGATAAATGACCTTTCCTGTTCCTTTATGGACACTTCCTTTAAATTCCACAATTTTTATTTTTCACAATCACACCTATGTGTCTGATTATGGCTTGTCTGGCTAGGCAAATCTCAGGCAGCACAGGGTTCACTTTTTGTATAGTTCACGGGGCTGAAAGAAGAATTTCAGCACCCTCTCACCTTTTATTTTCTTTAAATTTATTTTAGTTTTCTTATGAAGCGGCTCCTACATGGCATTGGAGAAATCCGTCACTGATTGTGGGGAAACCCCCCCCCTCCTTAGAGGATTGTGAACTTTAATTGTTTAAGTCTTAATGATCTCCTAGACTACCATTCATAAAATTGGTCTGCAGTAATAAAAATTGGCCACTTGGCCGTGACGCGCACACCAAAAATTTTCCCATTCCGGCTCTATTCTACCTGATTTGGGGCTGGCACAAACTAGACAGACATCTGTGACCGTAATAATTGGTCTCTATAATTTGTGGAGAAAAAATATATGTTTCTATGCACATCTGTTATTTAATTTCAGGCATGAATTTGAAACTCACAGGAACTGTGCATTGTTTAATACGACAATTCGAATAATTGTATGTAATTGTCCATGCTTGTGTTTTAATTTTAAATTTAATTTCAACTCAAGCTGAAAGCATTTCATTTGTGTTTAAATGTACACCTGAAATCATGGCTATACTTGTTATTCGAGACCGTTTTTCCACACAGTCTGTCTTTTACCTCATTTGTAGTTCATTTGAAAATGTAGTCTTGACTTAAAATGTAGTCCTACCTCAGTTTCCTCTACCTCCTGGAGCACTGTTAGGTGTATAAAATGGTGACTGTGTTTACATGTGGTTGGCTTTCAAAGAAGACCGTTTGGTCGAAACGCGTTGCCAATAAACGCAATTTGAACACGGACCCTGGTGTGCAAGTCGTTTGTGTGGTTCCTGGGAGGAAGAAACTGTGGTCGGGAGCCCTTTCAACCATATATATATATATATATATATATTACCTACTGGCTATCGCCAGTAGGTATATATAGTTAGGATTATTTGTCTATGGAACTTTTGAAAATTCTATGTCTAATAACTTTGGCGTTTGTGGACGGAATCGGCTGAAATTTTCAGGAAAATGG
Organism: Lissotriton vulgaris; assembly: GCF_964263255.1. Taxonomy (NCBI): domain Eukaryota; kingdom Metazoa; phylum Chordata; class Amphibia; order Caudata; family Salamandridae; genus Lissotriton; species Lissotriton vulgaris. Next base: position 298,642,266 of record NC_141700.1, on the reverse strand, counting down.
CACATTTTGTTTCTGAGTAGCCCCCTAAAATTTGGGGGGGTTTCGTCAAGGGGGGGCCGAGAAAAAAGGGGGGTCCCAAAACGCGTTTTTCCCATGTTAATTTCCATAGGGCCTTTGGCCTCACTTTTAGCTCGAACGGCTGAATGGATTTGCACGAAACTTGGCAAAATTGTAGGGACTGTTAGCCCGATGTGCCTTTGCTAGGTCTCAATATATGTGCTCCAGTGGATTTTGAGAAATTAACGTTCAAAACAAGATATATATCTGTAACAGCGCTCCGGTCCGCTTACTTTTCGCGAAACGGAACTTTGCGCGCAGAAAGCTGATTGGCTCTCCGGTGTCTGTCAACATTCTAAACAGTCCGGAGCGGCCGCCATCTTATCTCTCGGTAGGATCGAGAGAGAAGAAGAGGTGAAAAACGAAGGGGGAATTTAATGAAAGGGGGCAAGGTATACCTCTCTTGACCCCCTAGGAATGATGTTGGGGTTATTAAAGGGTCCCGTGGGGAAAATAAAAAAAAAATATTTTTCACGGTAGAAGCGCTTCCCGGGCCGCGAACTGGGCTGCAAACTGGTAGCGAAACGGGAATTCGCCATTTTGTGTTTCGTTTTAATTAAATTACTAGGTATAAGGGGGTGCGGGAGACGTATCCTGACCCCTTATGTTTTCTGAGGGTGGCTGAGGAGGCTCATATATGTTGATACATGTCTTCCAGCGGCTGTGCGTGAGCTTTTTTTTTTTTTTTTGCTGCGTGACGTCTGTTAACGTTCGATTCGATGGAAATCAGGAAGTGTTGACCGCCATTTTGACACTGCGAGTAAATATATTGTTAAAAATAATTGTTATAAATTAATTCGTATTGATAAACATTGTCTGCGCCATCTTGCTTTTTTTCCAATGCCACACTTTTGTCGTGCACGGCAGCCATTTTAGATGCCTTGACCAGACCCACTCTCTGCACGCTGTCGATTCTCAGCACGGCTCCCCACCCTCGCAAGCATCTCCCCCACGCACTGGTCACCCCCGCTTTCTCTCTCATGCATGGGCCATATACTTCTCCCCATCTGCGCTGCTCTTCCCTGAGAATCACACCCTGTGCCCGCCCGACACCTCCCTTTCACCCTATTCACTACCGCACCCTCTGACACTCCTCTTCCTCTGTGTCCGATTGTCCAGGCCGGACCCAGGCTATCACCTAGCCCTGCGGATGTAGTTTATGGCCCCAGCTGTAGAGAATCCAGACATACCAACCCTCCCGATTCAGGCGTGAGACTACTGATTTCAGTGCTAGTCTCCCGTCTCCCGATTTCTGCAAGCAAAAACCCGGGGGCATATTACCAACAACTAGCGATAATTTTTGTCTCTAACTTGTTTAGAGACAAAAATTATCGCCGCACATCGGCGATTTTTATCGCAGATAAACCTTGCTATTAGCAAGGTTTATCGCAAATGCGATAAAAAACGGCCGCAATGCATGAATATCGCTGAAAAGTCAGCGATATTCATGCATTATCGAGCAAATGCTCTTAGCCATGTTATCCACCTCCCATTGGATAACATGGCTAAGAACTGCTCACGTCAGGTGTTAGCTTTTGGAGATATTTGCGCTTAGCGCGAATATCTCCAAAAGTTGGTAATAGGAGATAGCGATGTTAGGGACTGTTTCCAGTCGGTAACATCTTGGCACGCCCACTTTGCATGTCATTAGTGATAAATATCACTGACATGCAAAGCGGGGCCCAAGATGGTCGCTATCTCCTTTTAGCTGTCACTAACTGGTGTTAGCGACAGCTTGGTAATAGGGAGATAATTTTATCTCCGCTTTCTTGGCTTTTAAAGCCAAAAAAGCGGAGATAAACCCCCTTGATAATATGCCCCACGATTCCTCGGGGGTTTCAGCTGACAGGGCTTGGTATTGTGTTACGTGGTAATTTTTCCAGGAAACGTCAGAGGGTCGATGCAGGGGTTCTAGAAGGGGTGATAAACCATTTAAGCCTCATGAACAAGCGCATGGTCTTTTAATGATCTGTGAAGTACTCGGGGCGGCGGTGTGTGTGTGTCCTCTTTCAGGAGCGGGCGGGGAGGGGGGGGGCACTGCCAGCAACTTCCAGGCCAGGCAGTGTTCAACACTTGCATCACCCTTTCTCTGCCTGCTATTGCGCTCCATGCTTCGGAAAGGTAAGAAAAAGAACGTGCATTTGAGTTTGAAATGTCCGATCCTGTAGCAGTACACTTGCAAAGCCCACACATGACAATAACCCGATTCAAGGCCCCATTCACCCGATTTTTTAAAAATATATAGCACTCCAACAAAGTGGGATTATAAAACTTTATTAACTTTTAAATATAACGAACGGAACAAAAACTGTAACAAACATTTAAACATTTTTGACAAAAAAAGCAACAATTGTCAGAAGCTGTCTTTTGTGCGAATAGTCCCAAGGCAGCACAACGTGCTGAGTTCTGGACGGCACCCAGGTGATGTCACCTGGGTGCCGCACTGGTTTTTGGGATCCTACAATGCAGCAAAGAAAAACAGTGTGGGGCGTCCCGGGTGGTGCGGAGGAGGCCTCGTCAGTAGCGGTCTGTTGTGCGAATAGTTCCAAGGCAGCAGAACGTGCTGAGATGTTGATGGCACCCAGGTGATGTCCAGTAAACTGCTGCACTGGTTTTGGTATCCTACAATGCTGCTCCGAAAATTGGCGTGGGGCGGCCCGGGGGGGGGGGCGTGGGGGAGGCGGCGTGAACGGGCCTCCCCAGGTGGCGGCCATCCAGCTGAGTTGCGCCCGCTCTTGCGGCTACAGCGTCTCGCTCACCATGTTGTTGAGTTGCTCCCACTCTTGCAGTGCAGCGATAGGCGGCTGCCACATGACTCTTAAAATGGCGGACGGCTCTTCGGTTTTGGGCCTGGTCCACTAAAATGGCCCTGGGACACCTTGGAACTCGGACGTTTGCCTGCTAGGGCTTGGGCTCCATTCTCGAAAGCGTCCCCTCAGCCGTGAAGATTCTACAAAAGTCTTGGGGGCCCTCGACTCCTGCAGGCTTCCGGTGGGGAGCGGCTGCCATGATTGCTCGCGGAATGACCACGACGGAGCCACGAGATGGTGGTGCTCTCATGCTGACGCCAGCTTCAGTCTGAATCATCCAGAAACAAGGTGGGGCTTTCATCGTTTGGGAAAAAAAAAAATTCTAAACCAATGAAAAGTGTTATTTTTAGGTCATATGACCAAGCCTTCCATCTTTAGGAAACCAAAAGTAAAATGAACCAATGAAAAGTTTTATAAACAAGTCACATGACCTGTTATGCGGCATAGGGCTACAAAAAGCGTAGAAAATCCGTTGTCACGTGAGGCGGCGTCAGTAGCGGACCGATGTGCGAATAGGCCGAAGGCAGCACAACGCGCCGAGATCCGGATGGCACCGAGTTAGTGTCCAGCAAGTTGCTGCACTGGTGTGGCTATCCTACAATGCTGCGCCGAAAGTCGGCGTGGGGCGCCCCGTTGGCCTGTGAGGTCGCGTCAGTCAGTGGGGGCTGTGCGTCTCCCCCAAGATGGAGGCTCCTCGGCTGCAGTGCGGCGCCCCTTAGCGTTTCACTCGCCGTCCAACTGAGTTGCGTCCGCACTTGCGGCTACAGTAGGCCAAAGGCAGCACAACGCGCCGAGATCCGGATGGCACCGAGGTGGTGTCCAGCAAATTGCCGCACTGGTGTGGCCATCCTACAATGCTGCGCCGAAAGACGGCGTGTCCAGCTGAGTTGCGGTCACTCTTGCGGTACAGTGACTCGAACGCGCAGAGATCCGGATGGCACCGAGGTGGTGTCCAGCAAATTGCCGCACTGGTGTGGCCATCCTACAATGCTGCGCCAAAAGACGGCGTGTCCAGCTGAGTTGCGGTCACTCTTGCGGTACAGTGACTCGAACGCGCCGAGATCCGGATGGCACCGAGGTGGTGTCCAGCAAGTTGCCGCACTGGTGTGGCCATCCTACAATGCTGCGCCGAAAGACGGCGTGTCCAGCTGAGTTCCGGTCACTCTTGCGGTACAGTGACTCGAACGCGCCGAGATCCGGATGGCACCGAGGTGGTGTCCAGCAAGTTGCCGCACTGGTGTGGCCATCCTACAATGCTGCGCCGAAAGTCGGCGTGGGGTGCCCCGTTGGCTTATGAGGTGATGTCAATAGTGGACCGATGTGTGAATAGGTCAGAACCAGCACAAGGCGCCAAGATCCGAATGGCAAGTCCTGGATGTTCAGTGCCATAGTTGAGAGTTCTGAGCAGTGCTTGTAAGACTGTCTGAAGCTTATTTGCACCTGCTGCAGCTTCACTATTGCCCTGGTGTGGCCAAAGGTCGCACATGACATAGGCGGCCGGCTCCCGAGGTCCGACTGAACTTTTTTCCTTTTCCTTTTTGCTTCTTGTCCCACAATCCGTTTCATCTGAAGACATGACCAGGTCCCTGAATGTGTGCAGGGGGACGTTATTGATTGAATCAAAATGGCGGCTTGACACAAAGCTGACTCAAGCGTTGCTGTTGATGCTATACAGACAAAAATTGGTTTTCAGTTTGTACATTCTTCAGGATTTTTTTTTCCATCCAAGGCTGATTGAGAGTTTGTAGAAAAATGGCTTCAGATTTTCCACATACTACTCTTCAACATCCTTCCTAAATGTAACAATGTGAGACTCACTAGGAGAACGGCTGTTTATGTTTCCTTTCAAAATGCTGCCAACAATATTTTCTGAATGGAAGACACCATCTTGTAGCATAAAGGGCCGAAAGGGGTTCTGGTCTGGCCGATGGTTGGTGGAGACATTTTGACTATATCTTGGACCTGCCCGGCCTCGCCCAAAATGGCGCCGGTATAAATGGGACTCGTAACTCATTGTTGTGTACTGGTTGAGCAACCTTGATATCACGAGATATGAATGCAGTTTTGATGCTCATGGCGGGCGGGGACGAGAATTGATTGAATATTTCGACATCCCTATTGATATTAAGTTCTGATGTGTTATTGATTACTGTACTATTGAAAGTTCGAATTAACGTCACCCATGGTTTTTGCACGCAAATGTATATCTAGATAACTTTTTTGTAAGTGGCCCTGTCGTATTTTAATTACAAAATGTACGTCCACCGATTCCGCAACTGTTAGACACCTTAGTTCTTGCAACCTAATGGCTCGTTCGTTACGTTCCTCTATAATGTAAATGTCTCCTCATCATATACGATTTCAGTTTGCTCCGTGGCCGGCCCACGTGGTTATAGGCCCATATTTGTATACTGACATTTTCACAATAAAGGTTTTTAAAACAAAACATGGTAGTAGTATTTACATTGGTAAAGTTTTTACTGTTAGTCACTGTTTTCGAATCAGTAAAAGGCAAGTGAAATAAAGCAGTCCAATTACATGACGGATAAAAGGTATAATATGTAGGAACGCAGTAAAGATAAATGGTCAAGGGCAGTTGTGTTTTCTACTCCTGCAACATAAAGTGATCGATAAGAATCTGATAATCAGGCGTATCGGCGAGTAAGACAGCAGGCCGAGTCTCTTTTACTCAACGGCTCCGTCATGGAACGAAGAAAGGCCCTTTTTCTCGAAAAAGGAATATATTTTACTTGCAGGACAGTTGTAAATTTTCCGGGAAAGTACATTAGCCTGGAATATTATAACATATATGTTATAAAAAAAAAAGTTCGAAACCAATAAAAAGCGTAATTTTTAGGTCATATGACCAAGCTTTTCATTATTAAAATAACAAAAGTAAAATGAACCAATAAAAAGTTTTATTAACAAGTCACATGACCTGTTATGCTTACGTTACGCGCTGCGCGCCACGCCCCGGATCACTTCCGGGTGCGCTAACGCGGCGTGTCATATAACGCATTACGCGACAACGTAGGTCAAGAATATAGTCAAAATGTCTCCACCAACCAGCGTTCGGAACACAACCCCTTTCAGCAGTCCAAAAAGTTCTGTAAAATGACAACAGAGGGGACAGGCACCAAGAACCATCAGTCAAAGAGGGGAGGGCAAGTTCTTCTCTACCGGGTCATGTTGGGGCGCTACCGGAACTGATTGAATTGGTAGTCTACAGTGTTTCTGGATGTTTCAGACTAAAGCTGGAGTCAGCATGAGAGCACTACCATCTCGTAGCTCCGTCGTGGCCATTCCACGAGCAGACATGGCAGCCGCTCCCCACCAGAAGCCTGCGGGAGTCGGGGGCCCCCAAGACTTTTGTAGAATCTTCACGGCTGAGGGGACGCTTACGAGAATGGAGCACAAGCCCTAGCAGGCAAGCGTCCGAGTTCCAAGGTGTCCCAGGGCCATTTTAGTGGACAAGGCCCAAAACCGAAGAGCCGGCCGCCATTTTGAGAGTCCTGTGGCACCCGCCTATCGCTGCACTGCAAGAGCGGGAGCAACTCAACTACATGGTGAGCGAGACGCTGTAGTCGCAAGAGCGGGCGGTAAACAGCTGAATGGCGGAAGAGGCATAGTGTAGCAAAAGCGGGCGGAATGGCAACTAAAACGGTAAAGGGGCGCCCCACTACAGCGTGTCTTCAGGTCAAACGGATTGTGGGACAAAGTCCAGAATAGAAGAGTCATCAAAAGGCAAAAAGTTCCGCCGGACCCCGGGAGCCGGCCGCCTATGTCGGGGGCGATCTCAGGCTACACCAGTGCTATAAGACTTGGGGAGGGGGTCGGAGCCAAGCGTCTTCTCCGAGTCCGTGCCATCACACCGCCCCTCGGGGGCCTCCGTCAAGCTGTTTAGGGAGGTACCATATAACATTGTTTTCAAATGCAGTCAGGTCCACAAACGACCCTCACTTACTTTGAGAATAGTGAAGCTGCAGTAGGTGGAAATAAGCTTCAGACAGTCTTACAAGCACTGCTTTTCTAAACATTTTTTGATTTTTTTGTATTTTTGCACAGTTTTATATATTTTTTTTGTTTTTGATGGAGGGGAAACAACAAAGCACAGGCATTGAAAAAGGCTCAAACTCAGAACTCTGAACTATGGCACCCAACATCCAGGACTTGCCATCCGGATCTTGGCGCCTTGTGCTGCTTCCGACCTATTCACACATCGGTCCACTACTGACATCATCTCATAAACCAACGTAATGTAAATAGTTATTTAATAAAATGTTTTACCCTGTTACTTTGCTGGTGTGTTGTCTATATTTTTAATATTTGCATAGGGTTTGTCGTTATTTTGGGCGGGGTGGGTGACGGAGCCGAGCTGTCTTGCAGCCCTCATGGTGTGGAGCTCAGTTCATCTCACTATTTTCGTATTTCTCATGAAGGGTTGTTCCTAATATTTCTATTTTAGCGAGGTCAAAAAGAGATCCAATTAGTGGCCTACTGATTTTGCTCGATTAATTTTATTTTTTTTCACGATTTTTCACTATCTGCAAAGACTAAACAGAGTATTGCGACTTTGTGCTTGTTTGTAAATAGAGAATGAACCAAAGAGAATCAATTGTAAAACAGTAAATGCTTGGATAACAATCAATCAAATGGAGAGACAAGCAGGCACGACGGATTACAACGGGGGTAAAGGCCTGCGTTAACTACTCTTCACTATCTGCAAAGAGAGAGTACTACTAAGAGAAAAGAGGGGAGGGGGGCAGCGTTCAAAGCACATCAGCGTGCATAAACACGAAAACGTTTTTACCTATCACGTACTTGACATTTTACAGCTTTTGATATTTGCTATTAAAAAACCAATGAAATTCACTGAAAAAACCATAGGTTATAGTCCATATATAGTTAGGAATTTGCATTTACAAAACCTTGAAAATTCAATGAAAAAACCATTGGTTATAGAACATATATAGTTAGGAATTTGCATTTACAAAACCTTATTTTACTCGCATAAAACCATTGAAATTCCATATATAGTTAGATGCGCTAACTATATATCGCGCACCCGCAATCCACTGCTGATGATGTCACATATTACATCATTCATGACATGGTCAGTGACATCACTGATGACATCACTGATGACATCTCAAATGACATCACTGATGACAACATCCAGTGACTGTATGTTTCTGTAAAGTTAAAATATGTCTTACATATTGAAGAATGAGTGGATGTATAAATGTCTGAATGAAGAATTTAGTAGGTGCATGACTGATTGTATGAGGGAGTGATTAAATGTGTCTCACTGAGTGCATGGGTTAGTGATTAAACTGTATTAATTTGTGCATCATTATATCTGTTGTTCTGTAAACTGCTGCATGTGTTGATCAGTAGCTATATGAGTAACTATATGGGTTATTGATTGGTTGCCCAAGTATTTGTATGGGAGACTGAGTATGTGTGTGAGTGGCTGGGAGGTGTGTGACTCTGTGCATAGATGTGTGAACAGCTGATTCACTAGATGTATGGGTTCAAAATTGCATGTGGAAACAGCTGTATGGGTGGTTGACTGTGTGCATGAGTGTATTGGTGAGTAAATGGATATCTCAGTGCTACATGTCAAAGTAAGTACATATGTAAAACACAGTACATGTGAGAGTTGACATATATAAATAACTGTATAAGAGCTAGTGAATGTGTCAGTGGTTGCATGGATCATTGACAACTTGTATCAGTGATTGTATAAGAGAGAAAATATGTGTTAGTACATGTTTGAATAAGTAAAGTTTGTATAACTGTATAGTTGAGGAAATGGAGGTGTGATTGATTGTTTGCATGACTGACTAGTTGTGTGAGTAACTCCATGAATGAGTGACAGTCTGTGAGTGTCTGTTTACACTGATTGTATCTAAGGTTATATTAGAGTCTGAAGAGGTTCATCGTATTATCACATGAATGATATCATCAGTGATGTCATTTGATATGTCATCAGTGATGTCATCAGTGATGTCATTTGAGATGTCATCAGTGATGTCATCAGTGATGTCACTGACCATGTCATGAATGATGTAATATGTGACATCATCAGCAGTGGATTGCGGGTGCGCGATATATAGTTAGCGCATCTAACTATATATGGAATTTCAATGGTTTTATGCGAGTAAAATAAGGTTTTGTAAATGCAAATTCCTAACTATATATGTTCTATAACCAATGGTTTTTTCATTGAATATATATATATATAAATATATATATATATATTACATTACATACTGGCGGTCGCCAGTAGGTAGTTATAGTTAGGACCAAGTTTCCCTAGGAAACGTGTTTTTCTTTTGCCAATATCTTTGGCACTGTCTGATTAATTTTTGCAAAAGTTTTAAAACTAATGGCCCACTCAGGTCAGCTCTTGTCTTGAAAGTTTCCGGGTGATTTGTCAAGCCAGGGCGGAGAAAAAAGCAGGGTCCCAAAATGCAATTTGTCCATGTTAAATTCCAAAGGAAACTTTAGAAAAGTCTACAGTCCAAATCGCTGAACAGAATTACACTAAATTTGACTTAGTTGAACCAAGTCAGAAGAAAAATGGTCAAAAACTAAGAAAAGGGGGCAGAGTAGAAACACTCTGCTCCCTTAGGCCTGCTCAAGGGGTCAGACAGGGACCCTGAGGGTCAAAAAAAGTATTAAAAAAAAATAGCCAGGATTCACATGGGGTGTGCAAATCCCACAGAAAAAAAAGTGTGGTCTCCTGCCCTTCATTTCTTTTAAGCCCCCGGGTGGGTGAGGCCCGAGGATAATCCTTAATTATGTTGTGCGGGACCGTGGGACCTCCCACAGCCCCGAGGACTGCCATCTCCCCGGGGCTATGGTAATGATTTCCCAGGCCTTTAATATTTAAATGCGGGGGGCCTTGCACCCCTCCCGTAGCCCCGGGGACTGTGACCTCCCTGGGGCTTTTTTTAATTTACAAGGTGCGAGGGGGTGCTGCCCCCACACTGCTCTGGGGACCATGAGCTCCCTGAGGCATGGATTATGTAAATACAGGGGTCCATTGCGCCCCCCTACCCCGGGGACCACCACCTCCTGGGCTTTTTAAACATGCTGGGATTGGGGCCGTGCAGCTCACCTCCAAGAGCCATCCATGGCCTTGGACCACCACCCCCCAGGGCCGACTCCAGCAGTGTCCCAAGATGCCCACCCCCGGAACATTGCAGTTTGCAATGGCAGAGCGGGAGCACTGCTCACACCCTCTCATAGCAAACATCTGCTTCGCTTCATGGAAGCCAGAGCAGGAAAACTGCTCTTGCTTCCATGAAAGCAGCTCCCTTTGCCCAAAAGCAATGCCGGCTCCTGCAGGAGGCCGGAAGCAAGCAGGGACTGTGGGAGAATTGGTGCTCACCGCGGTCCCCAACGTAAGGCCAAATCCTGGGGGCTGGGTCCCCTGGGCCAAAAATAGCCCGGGAGGGGGGCAAGCGGCCAATTTCCCTGCTTTTTAAAAAAAAGCAAAGATGGTAGAGTCCCAGGGGATTTTGGTACCCGGGTCTGATATTGGGAAATGGAACTGGGGGGCAATAATTATTATTTATTTCTCTCATCATAGGAGTCGTGACTTCAACGCAGCTGTCAGCGCGGCCCCCCAGTGTAACATCACAGTGGATTCATGGATCTACCTTAAATTAGTAATTTAGTATATAATTCTGAAGGTAGTGTTGTATTTGTGGACTTTTTTTATAGAGTTAGTGAGATTGAAGTTAATAATCACATTAAATTTCATAGAGTTAATATTATAAAAAATAAAAAACTTAAAGTTAAACTTGAAAAAGGTATAGTGTTGTAGTGCATTGAATTTGTGCTTCTGTTTTCTGGATTTGTGATGGTTTTGGGAATCCACAAAAATGTAAAAAGAATATGTATGCTAAAACAAAATAAGATTCACTGTTGGGTTATAGGGCGGCTCTAAAAAGAGCCCTTGTTTTCATTATGGCTTTGTTAGAACTAAATGTAAGTGCTGATGCACAGCTTAAGTTTGTTGAGAAACACTCTGTCCTCTTCATCTGTGAAGAGAACTCCATCACTTTCCTTAGATGTCATGCACATCAAAACGTACATTGTTGGTATAGCTGGAGCCCATCCTACGGTCTCTGAGGTAAGCAGAAACAGCTTTCTTGACATTCTTCCTAGCTTTCTCAATCTGTAGGCAGATTTGATTAGACCACTTCCATTACTGTCTTTGGCATATTTTAGAGTATACTAAGACAGTCTGAGGCAAAAGTAACATAAATTGTGCAAAGGAATCCTTTATTAGTATTTCCAAACCTACATCAGACAATGTGCCTAGGGCATTGCCACCACAGTACACAATCGTGAGGTTAGGGTGTTGGAGATGCAAAAAGGTTTTATCCAAAGGCATCAATTGGTGCCACTTTAACCTTCTCTGTGCAATCCATTTAATATCCACTTTTTACAAACCTAGGTCGTTGTCAATACCTCTGTGTTCAGCATATGTTTTGTACCAGAAAACATAGCTATGCTCTACAATACATACTGTAAGCATCTTGAAGGGATGTCTGGAAGGAATGAAAAGTTGTTTGTAGCTCAGGTAGTCATTTGGTAGAATGAGATGTATCTAAAATGGTAGAGAAGAGTGCTGTTTTTGAAAAAGCCAATAGGTGATTGGCTATTCATTGACATTGTACACTCAAAAATAGGATGCCTGTTACTTTCCTAAAGAAGAATATTTCAGATTTCTTATTAGTTTTTTTTAAAGTACAGTAAATAGGATAAGGAAATATTTTGCAAAACTCAACCACACCTGCTATTTGCATTTGAAAGCTACTGTGTTGAACTTGAAAATATGGTGAACTTGTGACATGCCAGTACAGTTGAATGTTGCAGAAACGAATACTATGGGAACTGGGATTAAGCAGAATGGGGAACGGGATGAAAGTTAACTGTGGATTTAAAATGTAAAATGGCAATTTATACATAAGTGATATGTTACTAAATTATGCTTTTCTAAGCCAGTATTATGTGTAGGAGTCTGTAAGGGTTTGCGGCTCCATCGTGAAGCCACACTGCGGCACCGCGGGGATCGAGACTCCAGAAAATTACAGAACCAGTTTGGGCACTTTGAGAAGACGGTTAAAAAAAGTTCATGTGTCTAACAAATAGAAATGTGTTTCACAATTTGAAATAATGTAAGAAGGAATGTGATTTGTCACTTATATTTATTTGTGTGCCTTAAGAGAGGGAATGTTTGCCATTACTGGTTTTACATTGTTGAGAGTGGTTCATTAAAATTTATTATGTGGGAAAAAAATTCTTTCATGAGTTTTTGATATTGCATATTCTGCAATACTATTTGAAAGGTGAGTTAAAAATGTGTAAGGTGTGTTATGTATTATGTAGTGGTGCTTTACTGTTTGTAGTTATATTTATAGTTTGGAAAATCTTTATTTCCAAAGTTTTGAAATTATTTGAGAAGTGTGATGCTTGAAATATGTTCCGAAATGTACAGATGTGTATTGTAGTTTGTTTTATTGTACTGAAATGATGATTGAAATAATTTGTGCATACTAATATGTGTACTTTGGTAGATTGATTAGTGATTATGGTAGTTTGTATGAGTCTGTGGAAAGGTACAGTTGAAGTATGCAGCATAATCTTAGGTGTGTCTTTGAAATGGGAAGTTCTGTCTGTCAAGTTTTAAGGTCTGCATATTCTTGTGACTGAGGTATGTGTGTACTTGCACATGTATTCTCATATGGCTGAGATACCCGCCACCCCCTCTCAACACAATCATCCCCAAGAATTGGGAAACCGGAAACAGTTCTTGAACTTTTGGAAGGCGGGAAGGGAGTTACCCTTCCCGGCCGTATTTATTAAAATATGAAACAAAAATAAAACATTAAAATAACAGTTTCATATTATGTACAATTTCATTTCCACATTACGATGTTTGGCTAACCTTAACAGATCTCTAATACAAAGGTTCTCCTAGCCGAACTAACATCCTACAAAACATTTGACTTGAAATTGTACATCCTAACGTTAAGGGCCAACGGCAAGGTCGTAACCGGTGTCAGATCCCTAAACCAGAAATACCCCCTTCACTTGTGAGAGGAGCGACCGCACAGAGGCGTACCTCAAGTGCATCTACCAATTTCCCTTTGTACTTGACGGGGGCCCCAATAAACTCGACGCCATTTAACGGTCGTTCGAGGACTCGTGTGAGGTGTCTAAAAGGTAGCGTAAACCCCCTCCCGCACCCCACACAACTTACCCATCTGCCGTCGCAGATGTCCTGGCCCCGGGAAATTCCCCAGGAGGGGCCGTAGCCCCTCCTATCCAGGAAGGGGCCTTGACCACCTTTCCTTTCCTTCCGGCGGCCTCTCCTTAGACAGGACCGCCTCCCCGTTGAGGGGCCAATTGGCCACCTCCCCCGAGCGCTCCCATCCGTAATGGGTGACGCCCCCTCATAGGGATCTTCGAATTACTGCTCACCGATCATGACCTTACCGCCCGACCAAAATAAATACGACAGTTCTACCTAAGTTACTAAGATTACATAGCAAACATCACTTATTACCCAGCGTAAATACTGATCAATCCAAATTACTTTATTTGCAAAACATACTGAAAATAACCAATCTTTATTGCATCTTAAGAAATTTCACGACAATCATCACAACCTGTAAGAAAACAGAGAAAACAAAAAGGATACTACGTCAACTGTATTTACAACGAATCGCTGTCCTCAGGGGCTGGTGGGTGGGTCAAAATTGGCTCTTCGTTCCGTCTCGAGCTCACGTGCAGCGGGGAGGTGCAGCTTCAGAGCACAGGAACAAGAGGATGCTTTCTTGGCTTGCGCTCCTTTTATCCGTCTTCAGGGCGGGCGTAAACCCGCCCCCGCCTGCCTCCGAGGGCGTGGCCGGCCGCGTCGGTGTCTAGGCCAGCCCACTCTAGGGCGGGAAAAAGGCGCACCCCGGCTACGCCGCTTCGGGCATACCAGCCGAGACTCGCCTCCCGCCCAAGATGGCTTCCCGGGGGGATCGTGGTACTCCACCATACGTTCTGGGGGACCGAATGGTCGCCCCTTTCCATATGGCTGAGATACCCGCCACCCCCTCTCAACACAATCATCCCCAAGAATTGGGAAACCGGAAACAGTTCTTGAACTTTTGGAAGGCGGGAAGGGAGTTACCCTTCCCGGCCGTATTTATTAAAATATGAAACAAAAATAAAACATTAAAATAACAGTTTCATATTATGTACAATTTCATTTCCACATTACGATGTTTGGCTAACCTTAACAGATCTCTAATACAAAGGTTCTCCTAGCCGAACTAACATCCTACAAAACATTTGACTTGAAATTGTACATCCTAACGTTAAGGGCCAACGGCAAGGTTGTAACCGGTGTCAGATCCCTAAACCAGAAATACCCCCTTCACTTGTGAGAGGAGCGACCGCACAGAGGCGTACCTCAAGTGCATCTACCAATTTCCCTTTGTACTTGACGGGGGCCCCAATAAACTCGACGCCATTTAACGGTCGTTCGAGGACTCGTGTGAGGTGTCTAAAAGGTAGCGTAAACCCCCTCCCGCACCCCACACAACTTACCCATCTGCCGTCGCAGATGTCCTGGCCCCGGGAAATTCCCCAGGAGGGGCCGTAGCCCCTCCTATCCAGGAAGGGGCCTTGACCACCTTTCCTTTCCTTCCGGCGGCCTCTCCTTAGACAGGACCGCCTCCCCGTTGAGGGGCCAATTGGCCACCTCCCCCGAGCGCTCCCATCCGTAATGGGTGACGCCCCCTCATAGGGATCTTCGAATTACTGCTCACCGATCATGACCTTACCGCCACAGGCCGGATAGTTGACCGGCTATTCGGACCCCCCACAAAACACTCCTACCTAAAGGTCATGCTGTAAACTCCTTAACCATGCTATGAAGTCTCCTATGAGTAACTCGTTCCCCACCCGGGACAAATGAACACCGTCCCCCAAATACATACTGTCCCCTTTGATACAACCATGCGAAACAGAATGCAGTGTATTTGAACGAAACAATCTACTCACTTTGTTATTTATCTTCCTTACTGAATGATTTAATGCAGTAACCGAAATAGCCCCCCGCCACACTTTCCGTGGGATCATATGGGACCATGCAATTGTGCACCCTGGAACTCTCCTTGCCAACCAACTTACTGTGGAAAGCATTGCCTCAAGAAGAAGTCGTCTACCAGTGGCCACCAGATCGTTACCCCCAAGATGGACTATGATTATAGACGGCGGTGACCTTGTCCGCTCTAACAAACCCTCAAAAAAGAATTGAAACTGGTCAATACAGAGCCCGCCCTTTCCGTAGAAGGACACCCTGTACCCGTATTCCCCAGCCACGTGAATCATATCACCTGCTTTGAATACGTCCGCGGCACGCCTCACATATGAGTGGCCCACGACCCACACCTCCTTATTCGCAGACGGTGATTTCTGACCGCTGATCCCCAGGAGTCGGGTCGACTGTACAGTCCGCCCCGCTTCGTAAGCTTGCGTAACTGAAAATCAAACAGAAACAAGAAGCGTGAGTATATCATTACAGCTTCACAACATTTGCAACCGCACATACCTTTTATAACAGTTCGAGGACCAACGCCCCACACGTTTTACTTGTTCCACACTCAGACCCCTGGCTGTAGCCTCAGTAGCAGCCCCTATCCGAAAGGAATGGGTCCCAAACTCGCCGGGGTTCAAGCCCGCGGCCGAAATCGACATCGCAAGCACCCTCTGGAACTGAAACCTCGTCAGTGGGGTGGCGTCAGCGTGTCTCAAGAAGGTCCCCCCCCATGCTGCAACCCTCTGCGTCAAATATTCCTCTATGCATACCACAGGGCACATGGAAGACCCGGGGATCCTATGAATGATTACACAGTCCCCGATTGCACCTTGATCGGATTTGGACCTAACAAATGAGACCGTCATCGTCTCCCCCCTGACCTGAATGTGCTCCCGGCACAATCCCCCCATCGTATCCCTCTTGTTCTTCGCCACTAGTTCGCTTACCCGCATAGCCCCATGGAATGCCTGCGCAAATGCGGCTCGGAATAACACAGTTTCATACTGGGATGAACATGTTGCAGGGAGTACGGAGGATAACAGGGCCAACCTATCCAGACCTATCGGGTGCCTCTCATCCACTCTGCGACCCTCAAGGCGTTGCCACCCACGTAGCGCTTTCTGCACAACGAAAGACGCTGTCGGGTCCTGGATCCCATGAGCCTTTGCCATAAAGGAAATGGCGGCCCGATGCCTCTGGGCCGTAGCTACTGATTTGCCTGCCTGATGTAAAGAGAGCAGAAATTGTACTACAAACTCTTCCTGACCCCAAAACTCTCCCCTAGCAGTACCCAAAAAGGCCCAATAGGAACGGAACGCCCCTTCATATGCCTTCCTCGTCCCGGGTGCTAAACTCTCTCCCACGAGGTTTCGTAGTTCGGGGCACCGAGAGACCAGAGAGCTTCGGGAAAGGGTGCCGCCACCGGGTCCGCTGTGGGCAGAAAACCCCAGAAGGCCTGCATACGGAAACGAGAAAGCGCATCAGCCGCTTGGTTCATCACCCCCGGCACATGTCTTGCCCTAAACAGTACATTCAGTTGCATGCATAACAACACAATCTCCTTGAGCAGTCTCAGAATCAATCCGCATCGTGCTGCCTGACTATTGATACACTCAACCACGGTCATGTTATCGGACCAGAACACCACAGAGTGATCACGGAAACCCCCGGGCCACGTTTTCAGGGCCACCAAAATCGGAAAAAGTTCGAGAAAAGCAATGTTACTCGTCAATCCGTACTCATGCCACCATGACGGCCATTTTTGAGCCGACCATTGTGTACCAAATATGGCACCAAAACCTATACTCCCCGCCGAATCTGTCCAAAGGCCCAGCTCCTCGGAGGACACCGCTGGTTTGTTCCAGACAATTCGACCATTGAAATCCGCCAGAAATGCCAACCAAATGCGCATGTCCTGGCGAACCTCTGCCGAGAGTCTCGTGCGGTGATGTCCTTCCTTCAGGCCGACCATGGCTTGTGCGATTCAAAATTCAACTGACCCACCACCTGTTGCAATTGATGCAGGTTTACTTTTGTTGCACGAATACATGTCTCAAGGGATAACCTGAATTTCAACACTTTTTCCTTGGGTAATCGAAAACAACCTTCTACCGAGTCGAGCTCGATCCCCAGAAACTCGATCAAGGTCGAGGGCCCCACAGTCTTACCTGGCGCCAATGGCACACCAAATCGATTCATTAAGACACAAAATTCCTGTAAAGCCTGTCCACACTCAGGATCCCCGGCTGCCCCCAAAAACAGAAAATCATCGAGATAGTGCATAACATGTTGAAAACCTGTCTTCCTTGTGAATACCCACTGCAGAAAACAACTGAACTTCTCGAAATAGGCACATGAAATCGAGCACCCCATTGGCATACATCTATCCATGTAATAGCGACCCTGAAACATGAAACCAAGAAGACGCTGATCGTCTGGGTGTACCGGGAGCAACCGGAACGCTGACTCGATGTCTGATTTCGCCATCAGCGCCCCGGGCCCCAGGCGATTCAACATGGCTACGGCCTCATCGAAAGATGCATACCGCACTGAACACACCTCCGGGTCTATCGCGTCATTCACGGAAAGACCACGTGGGGCTGACAAGTTATGTATCAGCCGAAACTCACCCGGGTCCTTCTTGGGGACCACCCCTAGAGGGGAACAAACAAAGTTAACAACCGGTGGCAAATCGAATGGCCCGGCAACACGACCTCGAGTCACCTCCTTCCCAATCTTTACCTGTACCACCGCCGCGTGCTGCAAGACCGACAGTTGATTCTTACAGTTTGCTACACCCTGAAAATCCCCCACTGGGATGCGGAAACCATATGAGAACCCGTTTCGCAACACCCCAGCGGAAGCATGATCCGGGTATTCGTTGAGCCAAGGAATCATTGCCATGGTATCAATCGGGGTAGGTAAAGGCGCCCCTCGGACTATATCAGACCTGTTTGGCGCCTCCCTTACCACCGTTATCACCCGTTTTGGCTCTGCACAAGGACTCAGGATGGGATGGCTGCCCACACCCCCCACACTCATGTCTGAATTTGCATGACCCCTGGGGCCTTGTACATTTCCCTCTGTTAAAATTCCAACAGATCCCCCTTTTCCCTGTGTTGCCACTCGGTTTCGAGTGGTACTCATTACCTGCACCCGTCCGAAAGGGCGTCCCAGAGTTTTGGCGGGAAGATTCTCCTCCGTTACTCCCTACCAATGGTACCTTCAACATTCCTGTACTCTCCATTTTTTGCCATGACACGGAGTCGTAACAATCCCAAGTCAACAATGGGTTGTGTTCCTTAGCTTTTCTAAAAAGATTGTCATAGCAGAACCACTGATTGCCCCCATATGCCACAAAATACTCCATAATACGCGACTGATAAATGGGTAACTCGGTCAGCAGCTCGGGCCTGCGCTCGCCCATGATGGAGGTAAATATGCCCCACGCTCTGCCCCAAGTACCAATGTTCTCGTCAACCTTAAAGGCGGCCATTTTTGCGCGCCAAACACTCGGGTGCATGAGCTCCTTTTGGCTCTTCACATGCTCTATCTCGTAATGGTCGGTAAGCAATGAAAACATGTTTACATACTTATCCGCCCAAATCAATTCCTTAATTTCTAGCGGGACATGCTGGGCAATCTTCTCCCTTCGAGAAGGTACAGACCCCTCCCCCGCAATCGGCAATGGCCGCTTACCTGAAGTAGACCCCGTGCTTGTCGCCGAACTTGGGCCTGCTGTACTTCCAGCCGCCGGAACCTGTGGGGGAACAAAAGATGTTTCCTTCGCAGCCTCCCTAGATTCCCGCAGTTGCCTCATTACTGCCTGGGCGTCGTCAGCCGTGGCGCCCTCGCTATCTTTCCCCAACCACGCTGCCAATTGTGCCGCTAACTCGGGGGGCATATCCTCCCTGTTCACGGGGGTGACCACCACAGGAATTGGATTCCCCTCTTTCGGCACCGGGATTGCCTCCTCACGTGGGGTATCGGGAACCGGGGTGTCTCCCCCAAGTGCTCCCCTTCTGGGCCTCTTGCTTTTTCCACCGGGGACTGCTCCCTGCAAAGGCCGTTTCGTTCCTCCCGCCCCGTCCTTAGCCTCCACCTTTTTCTTCAGATCAGCTATCTCCTTCATGAGCATGCGGAGCATCTGCTCGGTACCGACCCGCTTTCCGACTTTCTTGGGCATTCTCAGACGGGATATCTGTAAGACAAAAGAAAGATTACAACGCTCAAAATTGGCTCTTCGTTCCGTCTCGAGCTCACGTGCAGCGGGGAGGTGCAGCTTCAGAGCACAGGAACAAGAGGATGCTTTCTTGGCTTGCGCTCCTTTTATCCGTCTTCAGGGCGGGCGTAAACCCGCCCCCGCCTGCCTCCGAGGGCGTGGCCGGCCGCGTCGGTGTCTAGGCCAGCCCACTCTAGGGCGGGAAAAAGGCGCGCCCCGGCTACGCCGCTTCGGGCATACCAGCCGAGACTCGCCTCCCGCCCAAGATGGCTTCCCGGGGGATCGTGGTACTCCACCATACGTTCGGGGGGACCGAATGGTCGCCCCTTTCCATACGCGTTATGCATATGAAGATGTTAGACATATAAAACACAGGTATACGTCTATTTGTATGTTTCCTTTATTTATTTTGCCACTAGGAAAAATTGCAGACACATGCATGCATTCTTTCAGGAATATGGTGAGACTAACAACAGAGACATGAGAAGGGGTGCTGCTTTATATTTGACTCGACCCAACACGCTGAGTAGTAGTAGAATGGGGAAGCTGCAGCACAAAAGTTATGTTTAAGACATGCTGGTAGAGGGATTACTGATTAGGCTACTGTGTAAGAGTCTGTGGAAAGGTACACTTGAAATAGGCCACAACATTTTAAGTGTCTGCTTGAAATGGAAAGTGCAGAATTTGAAGTTTTACGGTCTGCATGATCTTGTGACTGAGGTATATCTCTACTTGCACATGTAATATGCATCTGAAGAAATGATAAATGTATAAAACACAGGTTCACATCTATTTGTATGTTTCTTTTATATATGATGCCACTAGGAAAAGGTGTAGACACATCCAAAGGGTTACTGCTTTATATTTGGCCAGACCCAACACCCTGAGAAGTTTCCAAATAGGGAAGCTGCAGCACAAGTGAAGTTTAAGACATGTAGGTAGAGGGATTACTGATTACGCTACTTTGTACGAGTCTGTAGAAAGGTACACTTCCAATACGCCACAACATTTTAGGTGTCTGCTTGAAATGGGAAGTGCAGTGTGTGAAGTTTTAAGGTCTGCATGATCTTGTGAGTGATGTATTTCTCTATTTGCACCTAT
Organism: Lissotriton vulgaris; assembly: GCF_964263255.1. NCBI lineage: Eukaryota > Metazoa > Chordata > Amphibia > Caudata > Salamandridae > Lissotriton > Lissotriton vulgaris. Next base: position 298,621,961 of record NC_141700.1, on the reverse strand, counting down.
ATTCTCATATGTGTTATGCATCTGAAGATGCTAGGTGTATAAAACACAGGTATACACCTATTTGTATGTTTCTTTTACATATGATGCCACTAGGAAAAGGTGTAGACACATCCATGCATGGTTTCAGGAATAAGGTGAGACTTACAACAGAGACATGTGAAGGGTTGCTGTTTTATATGTGGCTAGGCACAACACCCTGCTTAGTAGTAGAATGTTGCAGCTGCAGCACAAAAGTGAGGCTTAAGCATGTTTGTAGAGGGATTACTGATTAGGCCACTTTGTATGAGTCTGTGGAATGGTGCACTTGAAATATGCAGCATAATTTGAGGTATCCGCTTGAAATGGGAAGTGCATTCTGTGACGATTTAAGGTATGCATGGTCTTCTGACTCAGCTAGGTTTCTACTTGCACATGCATTCTCATACTTGTTATGTATCTGAAGAAACTAGATGTAAAAAACACCAATATATGTCTATTTGTATTTCTCTTTTATATATGACATCACTAGAAAAAGGTGCAGACCCATGCATGTATGCTTTCTGGAATATGGTGAGACTTACAAGAGACACATGCAATGAGTTACTGCTTTATAGTGCAGCTCAAAAGTGAGATTTAAGACATGGTGGTAGAGCGATTACTGATTAGGCTACATTGTATGAGTCTGCGGAAAGGTACACTTGAAATACGCCACAAACTTTTAGGTGTCTGCTTGAAATGGGAAGCGCAGTCTGGGAAGTTTTATGGTGTGCATGGTCTTGTAACAGGTATTTGTCTACTTGCACATGTATTCTAATATGTCTTCTGCATTTGAAGATGCTAGACATATAAGACAGAGGTATACGTGTATCTGTATGTTTCTTTTATATATGATGGCACTAGGAAAAGGTGCAGACACATTCATGTATGGTTTCAGGAATATGGTGAGACTTAAAAGAGACACATGCAAAGGGTTACTGCTTGATATTTGGCTAGACCCAACACCCTAAGGGGGTGCAGAATGGTGAAGGTGCAGCTCAAAAGTGAGGTTTAAAACATGTTGGTAGAGGGATTACTGATTAGGCTTCTTTGTATGAGTCTTTGGAAAGGTACACTTGAAATACACCACAAAAGTGTAGGCGTTTGCTTGAGATGGGAAGTGCAGTCTGTGAAGTTTTAAGTTGTGCATGGTCTTGTGGCTGAGGTATGTGTCTACTTGCACATGTATTATCATACGTTTTATGCATTTGAAGATGCTAGACATATAAGAGAGAGGTATACGTGTATTTATATGTATCTTTTAAATGATGGCACTAGAAAAAGGTACAAACACATGCATGCTTTGAAAAACACGGTGAGACTTATAACAGTGACATGGAAGGGTTGTGTTTTAAATTTGGCAAGGCCTAAGGTTCTGTGCAGTTAGTTAGTGATTAGGCAACTTGCTATGAGTCTGTGGAAAGGTACACTTGAAGTATGCTGCCTTAATTTAGGTGTGTCCGTGAAATGGGAGGTGCAGTTTGTCAAGTTTAAGGGACTTCATGGTCTTGAGAATGATGTATGTGTCTACTTCTATATCTATTTATCTATTGTCTAATGTGTTATATTTCTGAAGATGGTAGCTTGAAAACCTGGTCAGTTTGGCTACAGGTAGACAAATCTCTTAGTTCTGCTCTGTCGTTCGGTCGCAGAGCCTGTGATGTCTTTTGAATTAATATATTGCGGAGCCTCCCACATAGCTTGTTGAATACCCAGATGCCATATTTTATGAGCAGACAGGAATACATATACTTTTTTCTAACAAATATAGACAGTAGGCATTCTTAAACACAGGTATTCAACTATATATCAGTAATAAGCCTCACCATATTTCTTAAAGCATACATACATCAGTCTGTGCGTATGGTCTCTGAATTTGTTTAAAAAAAGTCTATATATTCCTCTCAGCTTGTAAAACATGGCACCTGAGTATTGAATAGGCTATTTGAGAGGCTCCGTAACACCTATAAACAGAAAATATTGAGGCTATGCGACCGAATGATAGAGGAGAACTCAGAGATTTGTCCACCAGTAGCCAAACCAACAAGGTTTTCAAGCTACCATTTTCAGATGAATAATACATGAGACAATAGATGTAGAAGTAGACACATACCTCACTCACAACAGCATGAAGTTATAAATTTGACAGACTAAATTTCTCACTTCAAGCAGACACATAAATGTGTATACAGCCTACTTGAAGTGTACCTTTCCACAAACTCATAGCAAGTAGCCCAATCTCTAATTCTTTTGTTAACATGTCTTAAACCTAACTTTTCTGTTGAAGTTTCAGTTTTCACCAACTGCTGAGAATCTTGAAATAGCCAAATTTAAAACAGCAATCTGAACCATGTTACTGTTTACAGGTGCATGTTCTTGTGGCAGGTTTACTATTGTGTAAAGTACAACATTCTATAAATGTAAGTGTTATGGAGACATTTGCAATATAATTCAAATTATTTGTTTATTTAATGTTATGAAAATTAATATTTAATTATTTCAAAAGTTTAAAATTATTTAACAAACTATTGAAATTATCTTTGTTTTTCGGATATTTACTTTTAGTGGTAAAAATCATTGAGAATGGGACAAAAAGATCAAAAGAGAAGACAAGAAAAAAAGCCAGTACTATTTAAAGGATAGAGAGAAGAGGAAATTAGATGAAGTGCAACATTTTATACTGAAGAAAAGAGTTCTGGTAAGAGAACTAAAGAATTTGTTAAAAGAGTTTTACAAAATGTAAATCAATTTGAAAATATTGAAAAGAAAAAGAAAAAGTGAACAAAAAATCAGAAGGAAAGGAAAAAAGGAGATGAATAAAGAAAAGCATATTATGGAAAAAGAATGCATGTTGAAAAAAGGTTGAAAGAGCATAAAGACATACGGAAGAGAATGTTTCGAAGTAGAGTACTGCAAAATGTATTGAAAGATTGTACAAAATATAAAAAAAAAGAACAACAGCTTATAAGAAAAAGCAACAGATTGAAAGTGTAGTAGATAAAGCTTTTGAAATAAAAAGAAAATAATTTATATTAATATTGAAGAGAATGAAAACATTGAATAAAACAATGCTGTTTATGAAGGGGAAACGAATAAGAAAAAACTGGTTTATAGAAGTAACTTTTGTAAAAATGTCACTGGTGAATGGAAGCACACTTCTAGTACTGAGTCTTTCCTTAATGAAGAAGACTATTTTCAACAGAACACATTAGTACATGCAGTTGATACTAGTGGTGGATGCTATGAGCTGAAAGATGGTTTTCCGATTCCAGGAGAAATAATTGCTCTTAGGAATGTAGAAGAAGTATTAGCTGAAGAAGTTCAAGGGAGGCATAAACAAGCTCCTGTATTTAAGTGGTATTGTAGCAGTATTTGCTGTATTCAACAGGAATCTATTGACCTATTGCAATTTATTTTATGACAACATGCAAAAAAAATTATTACACAGAAGATTAAGATGTTACAAGGACTCGATCCATGTAAAATAAGAAAATATACTAATTTGCGAGGTCATTCTCCAGCTTGTCTTTCATGAAAAGTCTGCCGACGTACTTTTCATCATTTAAGAATGTTAGCTGTACACCAGTCTGAAATGCGGAATTTGGTAAGTAGAATGTACTATGTGAAAACTCCTGCATTATGTTTAAGCGAAATGAACACAGCACTTTTGCATGGTTCTGTATCAGATTTAGAGAAAGTTTGTGATGATATACAGAATTGTTTTTTGGATCAGAAGACGGATGTAGAGGAACTGAGAGTTTGATAAGCGTAAGTGTTGAAGAACAAGAGAAAGAGATTAGTATTGATGAGTTTGTGGAAGAAATTACAAAGTTTAGGACAGTTTCATCTGAAAAACCAAACTTTGTTTGTAGTTGTGGTTGTCGTACTCACTATAGAAGTCAAACTAGGGATGTTGATTTATATTTAAAAAGTGAAAAAGAAAATAATGATAAATGGCAGCATTTTGGTGTTTATTTGTTGGTAGAAGATCAGTTTGAATTGGGTACTGATCAAGTTAGTTGTAAATATTGTTACAACAGATTAGAAGAAAACAAAATGCCAGCTAGAGCTGTACATAACAACTTAGAGTTGGTACCTATTGCTCAAGAACTGGTGATTTACATACATATGAGTCTGTTCTTATTCAATCTGTATACCCATTTCAGGCCATAGTTTGGATTCCCACATCCTATAATTTCTAAAGGAAGAGTAAATAGTTTATTGTCAGTAGTAAGGCATGCAATAACTCAGAAATCTCCCAAGAATACATATGACTTAAAAAGAACAGAAGCTTCAAAGTACATTAATTACTACAATCCAGTTATTTTGAAAATGTGGAGTACAAACATGGATTTTTAGTATGGTGCATATAATTCAATTGCTATAGCTCGCTATGTTACATCATATATTACCAGATCTGAAAAGACAGAGATGAAAAAAATGTGGGAAGAAATTTCACAAGTGAAAAGTCTTAGCAAGAAATTGTATAGCTTCAGCTTGAAAATGCTTTCCCATCGAGAGATCAGATCCTATGAATGTTCGAATCATTTGAGTTCAGCCAGTTTATATTGAAAGTCAAGAGGAATCATTTGAATAAGTCTAGGTCTTGCCACCACATGAAATAGAGTATTGAAATATCTCTACAAGAAATCAAATACTTAGCAAATAATGAAACAGAATGTACAGGTATTGTTAAAACTAATATGTTGGATACATACTATCACAAAAGGTGTCCACGTCTCAAAAACCTATCTCTCTATGAAAAACTTCAACATGACAGCTTTAAAAGAAAAGTTACAGCAAATATATTAGAAGAAAAATATGCGATGATTGGATGTGATGGATGTTTGGTAAACATGCCAAAGGAAATCTTATTAACCACAGAAAACTGAGTTGCAAAAGTCCAGATAAAAGGGACATTTTCTAATTAGCACTTCATCAACTCTTCAAGCCTTGGCATAGTGAAACAGAATTACTTAGAGATTTTTACTGCTATGAAGATTCTTTTAATGCAAGTAAATTTTGTATTCAGTGCATAATTTTCCCTATATATCTACAAATATTAAATTATGAGATTGAACAAGAAAGTACTATTACAGCAGAAATACCTAGAGGAATTTTTCAAGATAGTCAATGTTCTGGTCCACTCAGTCAAGATCTACTGGGACAACCAACTATTGAAAATGAAGCAGCAATAGCCATGAATGAGGTAAAAACTGCAATGCAACAAGCACAACAGGGTATTATTCAGTTGGAAAAGTTAGAAGAACAACTAAATATGGAACAGGAAGAAATATATCTACATTTCAAACAACAGATATAACATGGTTTGCTGCACAAAACAAAGAATGCCAATGTTCATCATTTCAGCCTAATCTAATGTACATCAGCGGTCAAGCTGGAACAAGAAAAGGTTTCCTAATTGAAGTTTTGACCAGTTATCTACACAAAACTACAGAATTACATTTATCTTGTGTTGTAACAGCTCCAATTGGATTAGCAGCACACAACATTAAGCGGGGTTACTTTACATCAATTACTTATGCTACCAGTTGAACATGATAATAAATTGGAATACCAGAAGCTATCTGGAGAAGCTTGTTATGAAGTCTCAAGAGTTCTGAAGAAAATGAAACTGTTAATCTTTAATGAGGTGAGCATGGTCTCAAACCTAATGCTTGCATTTATACATTTAACAATGCAAAAGATTAGAAAAACAGATTACGATTTTCTGTTTGGAGGAAAATCTTTAATTGTATTCTGAGATCTACTACAAATTACTCCTGTTAAAGGACAACCTATTTTTAAAACACTTGTTCATGAAGACACTAGGAAATCTTTGGAAAGTGTTTGTTAAGAATATGCAACAAGCAAGTTATGAAGATTATGGAAATATTTTTCAAGACATAAGAATTGGTGTCTTAAAAAACATGGTAAATAAGCTTTAGAAAGTCAACTACTAAGGTACTTGTTTACAACTGGAAACACATCAGCTGAAGTAATGTGTAAGATGCATGGGGACAAGCAGTCTATAGTTTGCCCAATGCCTACACTGCAAGAGTGTTCTATATTTAATCAACAACTTCTCAAATTGGAAACAAATAGTGGAAATATAAGCTATTGATAACATTGAACACCAGGGAGTGACTATTCTTCTTACAGAGAAACTACAGGCTAAATTGATTTCTTTGGAAAAGTCTGTATCTAAAACTGCAGGCTTAGAAAAGACTTCACATGTATGTATGCACTGTTGTGTAATTCTACGGTGTACATTGAATGTAGAAGAAGGTTTAGTAAATGGAGCAATGGGAATAGTTATTGATTTTGTAAAATTTCGGAACACAAATGGAATAGACTTTTTGAATATGAAATTTGATCAGATTAAAGAGGTAAAACAGATTGGGCATTGTGTTGTACATTTTTTGCTTGTAAAAGATGTGAATGTTCGTAGACAACAGTTTCCTCTGTCTATGGCATATGCACTAACTATTCATAAATCTCAAGGGTTAAGTATACTATAGACTGAGCTTTTGTAATTATTGAAAGTACAGTATTCAAAGAGGGAATGGCATATGATGCATTGTCTCGAGTAAGAATATTGTCTGGTTTGTATTTGATAGATTTTGAGGACAAAAAGTTTAGTACTGATGCAAATTGTATAAGAGAGTACAATTGTTTAAGAAGTCTTTATACTCCTGATTTAGGTGAATATCCCCTATATAAGAAACAAATAGTGTGTCCAAAATGAAAATATATAAAAGATGAAATTGAGGTTCAAAAAAAGAAAACAAATGAAGAGAAACTTGAAGGAGTAAAGAAAAAGAAAATGCAAACTGTTGATGACATTGTAGGATACCAGCTGGAAAATAGTTCAGGCATCAACTGTTATGCTAAAGTGATTCTGAATGTTGTGTTTAATCTACAAGATCTTCATCATGAAATCAGGGGAAATCGTGAAAAAAGATTCTGATCTTTACTACATCATGTATTTCATCAGCTGGTAACTGACAGAAGTAAAATCCATACTGATTCTGGTATTTAGCATATTTTGGATATATTTACTGGTTCTTTGACATTTACTCTTAATATTCAACAAGATGCACAGGAATTTCTCATCCTAATGCATGGAGTAATAGAACATGAAGGACTACAGATTGAAAACTTATTTGGACTAAGATACAGATGGGATCATAAATGTGAAGATTGTTCATTTACTTCTACTACTGAAATACAAACAGAACGATTCATATACTTGACGATATCAGACTGCAACTCAGTGACTTTTAACAAATTGATAAAAACAGCCAATCAGGATATGAGATGTTATTATTGTAGATCAGAGATGTTGTCTACATTACATATAAAAAGATTTGGAAAATATATCATTTTAATGCTTCAACATTGTACAACAAATGGAAGAAAACTGAAAATTAAAATGTTTATTGCAAGTCAATTATCTAGTTCAGGAAGACCTTTTATAGCAGTGGCTAATATTTCCCATGATGGACCTAGTTCAACATATGGACACTATACTGTGTATTTAAAGTGTAATAAAGGATGAACACATTGCAATGATGCCAACTTGTATTCAAACTTAGATTGCCTTATAAATGACCAAATTCATATTTGTAATTTTTAAGGCCAAAGTGTTGCCTCTATTGGGAAGATGTGAACAGAAAGTAGGCAGGAGTGCAAACTACTAGTATTTATAAATAGTGTTTGGATTATTATTTACGGTAATTGATATTGCATTTGGAAAATTGTATATAAAATAGTTTATATATTTGTTGTCTATATTATGCCAGATGTAAATGAGAATCTATATTTGACAAATGTATTTGAGATAAATAATAGAGTTAATGTAGATGAAGAAAGTAATTAACAAAGTGTAGATAGAAATGCACATTGCTGCACATATTGAAAATGATGCTCTGCGCTAATTTGTTTTTTTTTCTACAATCAATTTGATTGTTTTTTTCCCTGCTGTTCAATGATGATACTACATTGAAATCACTGTGTATAGTGAAGTTAAGTGAAAACTGAGAACAGCAAAAAAGGGAAACTGAAAATGTTGTATAATTCTAAATGTATGTTGTGTCCTTAAAAATATAATGTTAGAATGTCTCTAATATATTATCATTAAATAACAGTATTTCTTCTTCTTTATAGTAGGTACTGTTGAAGTTTAAAGAAGAGTTTTAATGCAGTTTAGGTGAATACTACTCTAAAATACTTCTTTTAAAAAAAAAACATTTTATTTGATGCAGTACAAAGATTAAATTCAAAGTTGAGAAATTCATTACCACCCCAGACCCCCCACCCCACACCTGAGAAATAAGTACAATAGATTCTGCCAGCAGTGGGAGAAAAAAAAGAAACTGTCTCCTTTGCACAATAATCACTAGCATTGAATGAACTTAAGTCCACATGATAAATACTGATTCCGCTGAGAGTAGACATAATATGGGAGGCAAGATGGCCGCACCTGGATCGTAGAGGGCAGTCGCACTCAATCCCTCTCCTGACTAAGATGCTGATGGAAGTATAAACCAGTATGCTGTGTTCCCACAGAAGCCTGGAAAACTGAGCAATAATAGGCAAGAGGGCCTACAGATTGGTAAACGCACGGAGCACCCACTTTGGGATCTCGACTGGCCTCGCAATATTGAGATCGAGCTTGCTTAACCTGCTCCGGTACGTTACCAGCTACAAGGCGGCCTTTACAATGTCCCTTCGCTCCCAGAGACAGAAGAAGGTATCAATGTATCTCTCCAGCGTCGTAAAAAGTCCGGCGGAGAAAGTAAGCAAAAAGACACTGTGACGCCGGGATCGACTCTGCGTCCCCTCTGCATGACTAGGAAGCCGACAGCCCTAGCAGCGAAGAAGAAGACAGAGCAGCGGGCTATGGCAGCAGACCTAGCCATGGCAGATGAGAGGCGATGCGCCCCAATGCAGCAGCTACAAAGAACCGTGAAGGAGGGCACGACACAAAAGGATACAATCTTGTGACAGTCTACCCTTACCAAAGCCTTCAATATCAAGCCAGCAGAATTGGCCCCAGATCCGACATCAGCACAGTCAGCTCACACGGACGTCAGCACAGGCCGCGGAGAAGCCGTCCTCGAGGACGCTAGGAGTGCGGTTGCCAAGCAACAACAGGGCCCGACTCCAGCAGCGGGGAAAGAGGCGGATACACTGCCGGGCAAGGCAGTAAGCGGCAGAAGGAGTCAAGAGGTGAGCACAAGGGCTGTCACAGAGGTGGAAGCGATAAGCACTGGCAATTCAGACATGATGGATGCCCTGCTACTGGTACAATCGATTTACAAAAGGGGGTGGTGATGAACAGAGTGTCTGAATTGAGCAGACCACTCTTACCCAGTCCAAAGATCAGGGCTTGATCCATCACCGTTATTTATCTCACTGCCCCATCCCAGCTCAGAACCTGGCTATATGCAAATCAGTCTGTCCCTGGCCCAGTGCATCATGGGAACAGGGCAGACTAAACTACCAAGCCAATTCTTTACCAGAAAGGAGACAAGCTACCGGGGACCGGTTTCTGGCATTTCAGCCGTCTTTGGCCCGGCTTGCTTGAATCCTGATGGAGCAGTGAGAAAGGGACTCATGTCTGAGTATACCCTGCCACACCTATAGTGGCCAAAATCGATTTACAAAAGGGGGTGGTGATGAACAGAGTGTCTGAATTGAGCAGACCACTCTTACCCAGTCCAAAGATCAGGGCTTGATCCATCACCGTTATTTATCTCACTGCCCCATCCCAGCTCAGAACCTGGCTATATGCAAATCAGTCTGTCCCTGGCCCAGTGCATCATGGGAACAGGGCAGACTAAACTACCAAGCCAATTCTTTACCAGAAAGGAGACAAGCTACCGGGGACCGGTTGGTTTCTGGCATTTCAGCCGTCTTCGGCCCGGCTTGCTTGAATCCTGATGGAGCAGTGAGAAAGGGACTCATGTCTGAGTATACCCTGCCACACCTATAGTGGCCAAAATCGATTTACAAAAGGGGGTGGTGATGAACAGAGTGTCTGAATTGAGCAGACCACTCTTACCCAGTCCAAAGATCAGGGCTTGATCCATCACCGTTATTTATCTCACTGCCCCATCCCAGCTCAGAACCTGGCTATATGCAAATCAGTCTGTCCCTGGCCCAGTGCATCATGGGAACAGGGCAGACTAAACTACCAAGCCAATTCTTTACCAGAAAGGAGACAAGCTACCGGGGACCGGTTTCTGGCATTTCAGCCGTCTTCGGCCCGGCTTGCTTGAATCCTGATGGAGCAGTGAGAAAGGGACTCATGTCTGAGTATACCCTGCCACACCTATAGTGGCCAAAATCGATTTACAAAAGGGGGTGGTGATGAACAGAGTGTCTGAATTGAGCAGACCACTCTTACCCAGTCCAAAGATCAGGGCTTGATCCATCACCGTTATTTATCTCACTGCCCCATCCCAGCTCAGAACCTGGCTATATGCAAATCAGTCTGTCCCTGGCCCAGTGCATCATGGGAACAGGGCAGACTAAACTACCAAGCCAATTCTTTACCAGAAAGGAGACAAGCTACCGGGGACCGGTTTCTGGCATTTCAGCCGTCTTCGGCCCGGCTTGCTTGAATCCTGATGGAGCAGTGAGAAAGGGACTCATGTCTGAGTATACCCTGCCACACCTATAGTGGCCAAAATCGATTTACAAAAGGGGGTGGTGATGAACAGAGTGTCTGAATTGAGCAGACCACTCTTACCCAGTCCAAAGATCAGGGCTTGATCCATCACCGTTATTTATCTCACTGCCCCATCCCAGCTCAGAACCTGGCTATATGCAAATCAGGCTGTCCCTGGCCCAGTGCATCATGGGAACAGGGCAGACTAAACTACCAAGCCAATTCTTTACCAGAAAGGAGACAAGCTACCGGGGACCGGTTTCTGGCATTTCAGCCGTCTTCGGCCCTCACCACCCCTTGTTGTAAATATTTTTGTCCACCCTAAGCGTGGAAGGGTATTCTCAGATGTGAGACCCTTGCTCATTGCACCATCAGGATTCAAGCAAACCGGGCCGAAGACGGCTGTAATGCCAGAAACCGGTCCCCGGGAGCTTGTTTCCTTCCCAGTGTAAGAATTGGCTTTTGTAGTTTGGTTTGCCCTGTTCCCATCATGCACTGGGACAGGAACAGACTAATTTGCATACAGCCAGGTTCTGAAACTGGGATGGTGCAGTGAGCTAAAAAACGGTGTTGGATCTAGCCCTGATCTTTTGACTGGGTGAGAGCTTTCTGCTTAATTCAGAGACTCTGTCCCTCACCACCCCTAGTTGTAAATATTTTTGTCCACCCTAAGCGTGGAAGGGTATTCTCAGATGTGAGACCCTTGCTCATTGCACCATCAGGATTCAAGCAAACCGGGCCGAAGACGGCTGTAATGCCAGAAACCGGTCCCCGGGAGCTTGTTTCCTTCCCAGTGTAAGAATTGGCTTTTGTAGTTTGGTTTGCCCTGTTCCCATCATGCACTGGGATAGGAACAGACTAATTTGCATACAGCCAGGTTCTGAAACTGGGATGGTGCAGTGAGCTAAAAAACGGTGTTGGATCTAGCCCTGATCTTTTGACTGGGTGAGAGCTTTCTGCTTAATTCAGAGACTCTGTCCCTCACCACCCCTTGTTGTAAATATTTTTGTCCACCCTAAGCGTGGAAGGGTATTCTCAGATGTGAGACCCTTGCTCATTGCACCATCAGGATTCAAGCAAACCGGGCCGAAGACGGCTGTAATGCCAGAAACCGGTCCCCGGGAGCTTGTTTCCTTCCCAGTGTAAGAATTGGCTTTTGTAGTTTGGTTTGCCCTGTTCCCATCATGCACTGGGACAGGAACAGACTAATTTGCATACAGCCAGGTTCTGAAACTGGGATGGTGCAGTGAGCTAAAAAACGGTGTTGGATCTAGCCCTGATCTTTTGACTGGGTGAGAGCTTTCTGCTTAATTCAGAGACTCTGTCCCTCACCACCCCTTGTTGTAAATATTTTTTTCCACCCTAAGCGTGGAAGGGTATTCTCAGATGTGAGACCCTTGCTCATTGCACCATCAGGATTCAAGCAAACCGGGCCGAAGACGGCTGTAATGCCAGAAACCGGTCCCCGGGAGCTTGTTTCCTTCCCAGTGTAAGAATTGGCTTTTGTAGTTTGGTTTGCCCTGTTCCCATCATGCACTGGGACAGGAACAGACTAATTTGCATACAGCCAGGTTCTGAAACTGGGATGGTGCAGTGAGCTAAAAAACGGTGTTGGATCTAGCCCTGATCTTTTGACTGGGTGAGAGCTTTCTGCTTAATTCAGAGACTCTGTCCCTCACCACCCCTTGTTGTAAATACTGCTACTGGTACAGGCGGGCCTGTGCACCCCACATCCTACTGTAAGTAAATGGGGGAGTGAAGTAAGTCTGGCAGCGCAGAACTTAAATTCAGAGGACAAAATACAGGGGAGGCCGTACATAGGGAGAGGTTCACCCGAGGGAGATTGTTTTTACTCACTAAATGAGGATTCTGAGTCTCCAGCGAAGTAAGCTCGGGGGTAGCTCGGACACATACTCCACCACCTCAGGCGATAAAAGCACCCAGAAAAAAGGAGATCCAAGGCAAGGATGCACGGCTCAGAGTCCCCCTCAAGCACGAACAAAAAACTCCTCTGGGAATATTCCGCCACATCTCACGTATACCAGGAAGATAACCCCCTGCCACCAGTAACAGGGGAGACTCCCGCCAAGACCCCACCTCAACATGCTTCAATGGACCTGCTGTTTAACACCCTAAAACAAATGCAGGGGGAAACAAGAACGGAGAGTCGGAGGGCAAGGCAGGCCACTAAAAAAATTCAGACCTCACTTAGGAAGGTGAATAAATTATATGAAGAAGTGACTGACAGAGTTGCACATGTGGAGGAAAGGACTGGAAGATTAGAGGACGACATGGCAGGCTGGCAGTCTTTTAAATCAACCCAGGAAAAACTGGCGGAGGATTACAATGGAAAATGGAGGACTTTGAAAACCGCCAATGGCGAAACAATGTTAGACTGCTTGGCGTTGCAGAAGGGGCAGAGGGCCAGGACACCAGGGGGTTTGTGATCAATCTTCTAAAGGGGGCCTTTCCAGAAGCGCAGTGGCAATGGGAGAGCGAGGTGCAAAGGGCACATAGGTTTCCCCTTAGCTTGAAGAAAGGAAGGGGATGTGGTCTGGAAAGTTTGCCCAGGGCTATGCTGGTGTATGTAGCTAATTATCTGTTGAGGCAGGAGATTATTGACAAGGCTAGACCTGACTCCAAACGGTCATTCAATGGCACCACCTTCTTTGCAAGACCAGATTTCTGCCATGTCACAGTAGAAAGGAGGTGGAAACTTAGGCAGCTAATTGCACCCTTTCAGGCATTAGGCTCAGAGGAATACCTTTTGTTTCCAGACAGGCTTAAGATTATCACAAGGGGACATGTGAGGATGTTTTTCTCAGATTTTAAATTGAAGTAATTTCTGGAGGAATTAAAAGGACAGAAGGGTAGGGTAGGTAAAGTTATCAGATGTTCAGCAGAAGCAGGAGGGGCTTCAAACTCGGGAGAGGGGTCAGCACAACAGGAATGAGTAGGTCCGGGAGGGAGAGGGATGCGACAACTGAGATCCAATCGCAGCCACACATAGGTCATGTGTGACCTATTTGCCTGTAAAGGGGGGGGTTCTCAGGCGAAGGGGGGGTCTGGGTAGGGAGGGTAGGGTGGGGGGGCATGGGTGGGGAAGTTGTTGGTGGACTGGTTTGTGCAGCACATGATAGCATAGCACAGCATCACATAGGCTCTATCTACACTCTCAAGCACTGGGTGAGCAAGAACGGCATAGGACTGGCAGAGGAGGAGCAAATTTCCAGCAAGCATAGATGAGCATAAGAATAGTCTCTATTAATGTCTGTGGTCTAAATGATGGGAATAAAAGGCAGCGGGTGGCAGCACTTTTGAGAACATTGCGATTAGATATCATTTGTCTCCAAGAGACCCACATTGAGGGAACCAAAGGATACTTGATGGAACCGCTAGGTTTTGAAGTATTGACACTCATAAAGTAGGGGACCAAAACAAGAGGGGTAGCCATACTTGCCAAAAGGGGGATATCATGATTAGAAGGAAAAAAGAAGATCAATAGGGCAGGTGGGTAATGCTGGAAGGTAAAACCAGGGGTGAAATCTTCACGTTAGTCTCTGTCTATGGTTCCACTGAGGATGATCCAGACTTATTTGAATTCTTGAATTCCGAACTCCCTTTGTGGCCAGAACCAGTCATCTGCTGTGGGGATTTTAATATTAACGGGTTGGATGGTTTTGGTACGGAAGTCGGACAGATGTATTCTGGCCAGAAGAAACGGACTTGCCAAGCAATACTTAATCTGGCGTGTCACCATGCTCTGGTGGATCTGTGGGCCCAGTGCAATCCAGCTGGCTCTGGAAGTACGTTTTACTCGGCCCCCCATAGGGTTACCGTTAGAATGGACTACTTCTTGATTTCCAGCTCTCTGTTAAATAGTAGCCAGCTAGATAAGCTACCCAGAATTATTTCAGACCACAACCCACTAGTACTAACACTTAGATTAGGAAATACCCCAAAGAAAGAATCCAGCTGGACATTTGTGAGAGCTCTCTTGAAAAATGAGAAATATGTCAAACATATGCAGGATTGGATGGTGTCATTGTGGGAAATCAATAGAGGGAGTGCCCCCCCCAGGGGTCGCCTGGGATGCATTTAAAGCCGGCATTAGAGGGGAAACATAGACCTAGCAGATTTAGAAGAACAACTGTCAAGGGCTATAGAAAGAAAGGACCCCCTGGAGGATATTCTCCTAAGGATTGACCTCAACAAAGCAGAGGCCAGTGAAAGTATTTCGAGTAAGGCAGATACTGATTACCTAACCAAGAGGGAAAAATGCTATGAGTTTAGCGAGCGTATTGGGCATATATTGGCAATCCGAACAAGGCAGAAACTGGTAGCAGGGGAAATAAGGAAATCTCAGACGGTAAGGGGGTGGTAAACAGCCCTGAGGATATTAGGGAGGTCTTTAGAGGGTTCTATGAGACCCTATATGATCAACAACAGTCAATTTCTGCAAACTGGGTCACGGAGTACCTCAGAGATACTCCACATTCAGTACTTGCTGAGGAGGAAAAAGAGGCGTTAGATCTCCCAATCACACTGCAGGAATTGATGGAATCTATGGACAATCTCCCCTCGGGGAAAGCAGCAGGCCCGGATCAAATTCCCGCTGAATTTTACAAAATATTCAGGAGGTCACTCTGCAGAGATTTTCACACAACCCTAATACAAGCACAGCAAGGGAACTCGATTCCCTGCTTATGGGGGGGGCGGACATAATAGTTATTTTAAAAAAAGACCAACCTCCCCTGGAACCGGGTTCCTACAGACCTATTACGCTGATGAATGCAGATACTAAAATCTTTTCTTAAATTCTGGCAACTAGACTAGGGAGGGTAATTGAGAGCCCGGTCAGCACCACGAAACATGGGTTCATTCCCTTGGAAAGGCACCACATAGCATACGAGGCAGATGATTACATTACTGGACGCAGCCGATGTTTCAGGGGACCCTGCCACGGCTGTTTTCTTAGATGAAGAGGAGGCCTTCGACAGGGTCTCCTGGGACTACCTCTGGAAGGCCATGGAATGGTGCGGCATTGGGTTAGGATTCATAAGGGCAATGCAGGCTTTATACAAAGAGCCCTCGGCTAGGGTAGAAATTAATAAAGGATTCACAGGCACACTGCAGATCAAGCAGGGAACCAGGCAGGGATGCCCTTCTTCACCTCTGTTGTTCACGATGTATCTGGACCCGCTACTTCGTAGGTTGGAATTTAACTTCAAAATCCCCCCAGTTAGCATGCATGGCATCGCGTACAAAGCATTTGCTTATGCAGACGATGTGGCCATTATTACCCCAGCCCCAATTAATGCTATCAACGAAATTGAATCAGAGGCAATCTGTACCCTGGGGCAATCTTAGGGTACGCGATTAACAAAGGAAAAACACAAATAGTTAAAAACAGTTTCACTGTGTGTGAGGAAGAGAGGGTGGTCGCAGCAGCTACATATTTAGGGATCAGGGTAACATCAGACCTGAACAGATTAGTAGAGATAAACATGGGGGCCACTAATAACCAAGGTCAAAAGGGATCTCGAAAGGATACACAACTTGCATCTAATTCTCGTGGGGCGCATTAATGTTATCAAAATGCTCATCCTGCTGAAATCTTTGTATTCATTTAGAGCGATCCCCCTGTTTTTTGAGCATGCCTGGTTTAATAAATTATAACATATATTGAACAGATTCATCTGGGCACAAGAGAAAACAAGGAGGGCATATCGCTATATCACCCTACCAAGAGAAAGAGGCAGCTGGGAGCTCCAGATTTTAGGCTATATTATTGGGCGGCGGCGCTACAGTATATCCAGGGGTTAATAGGGGGTGGAAGAGATGGGAGTGTGCAACCCGGAAACAGGCCTACCTGCAAAAATGTATATATCACTTTGCTGGGTGAAGACGCAGATAACTGTTTTTTAAACACTATTGACTTCAGCTACTATAAACACACTAAGTTTAAGACTTTACAAGCAGCGTACAAAATCTGGATGGCCTTCTCTAAAAAAGCTGGGCTTGGCAGATACAATAGATACACCCGCATGACAACAAATGTCTCTCTACCAGGGGAAATATTTAGAGATCCAGTTATGCTAGATTGGAAGAACAGCGGCATACAGAAAGTAGGTGACCTTTTGGGCCCTGGGGGAATGCTCCAGTTCCAGGAACTACAGTCTAAGTTCGATATAAACAGTAGGAGTTTTTTTAAGTACTTACAGGTGAGAAGTTTCTTTGCTGGCAAACAGGGGGGGGCCTTTAGGATTTGGCCAAAATCGAATATTAGACAGCATAGAGGGTAGGGGGAACTGCTCAATTCCACAGCTATATGCAGAACTGAATGTACTAAAAACGGACGATAGGGACAAATATGCGGCTAAATGGGTAGAGAAATTAGGCTCTACTCAGGAGGGATTTCAGGGTTCCTTGGATTTGGGACGTACTATACTTTGCTCAGCCACCCTACAGGCACAACATTACAAAACCCTGTACTCCCTGTACTACACCCCGCTAGAATAGCACAGTGGGGGGCACAACAGGAATACCCTGTCCCCGATGCCACTCAACAGACGCAGATATTATCCACATCTTTGCTACGTGCCCACAATTATACACTCTTCTCATGGCAATCGAGAAATGTATGGATACGTCGCTGGGGGTTAAGACTACCCTGACACCAGAATTAATCATTTTAGGGGTTGCAGGAGAAACAGGAGGTCGGGCTACAGAGTTCCTCTTTATTGTTTCGACAGTGTTTCGCATTTGTATAGCAAAGGCATGGCTAGATAAGACCCCCCCAACTTTCCAAACTTAGGTTGCCAGGTTGCTGGCTACTTACAATCTGGAGAAAGTGATTTATGCTAGGAAAGGTCGCAGGGCCAGAGCACTGGGGATTAAAATCTGGAGTCCCGTCGCACAATGGAAAAGGGGAATGTCTGGCACGCCTGGATAAGACAATAAGAACGGTTGCACTGTATAATTAAAACGTGAATGCTCTTCTTTTTTCAATTTCTTTACTTTTATTTTCATATTTCTATTACTTTTGCCTAAGATATAGGGAATTATCACTATTAGAACTATTAAGGAAGTGTAAATGTGACTAAAAACATTGCCCAACATGTTAAAAATTATTGGATTGTATTATGCTGCTGTAACACTTGGTATAACAATTATATACACAAAATTTTAAAATTAAAAAAAATTCTTAAAAAAGAGAGTAGACATAATATAGCAGATATGTGGCAACTTTATAAAGTCTGTGTGCAAATTTTGCAGAGGTAGTGGAAATTGAATAAACAACAGAGAAAAGAGAACAATTATTAAATAACCATTCCCAGGTAAAGTTGAGGTATAACACAGAAAAAAAAAAATTACAAAAACCTTAAGTACTTTTCTGACTAAGCCATGTACTTAATGGTTCCCAATTCACTAATCCTTTTTTCCTTGCCCAAATCCCATTCTTGGCTTAGATAGCCTTTTCCAGATTGCAGGTCGCTACCAATCTGACCAACTATTGAGAAAACAGAGGGGGTGTGGGTCTATCCAAGAAGAGGTTATACAGATCCTAAGTGTAGTCATGGCTACAAATATTAGTGCTCCCTCTTTCTTTTCATTAAATGTATCTTGTACACCTAACAAAATAATAGCTAGGGTAATCTGGATGTCTTGCAATAGAATCCTACTTATAAATTGTTGTATTTTATCAAGTAGTGGTTCGAGTTTCAAACAGGTAGCAAACATGTGAACTGAATCTGCACTAAACTCCGAGCATCTAGGGCAGAGCGTTCCTTTACTAGTTCCCCATTTAGCAATTCTGCTGGGTGTGATATATAGAAAGAAACCAGTCTTATAGAATCACAAATCACTCTGAGTGAAGCTTAGAGCGAGACGAAATGTATTACAAGGGACATCTAGTTTCTGTTGCCATTTGTTATTTATTTTGGCCAAATCGTCAGACATTCGGCTATTCAACGCCGAATACGAGTTAAAACAGGACCCCGTAACTTATCGACAAGATCTATTTTTGCAAACCCCGCCAACCCACCAGCCTTGTAAGACAGGAAATTCTTTATAGCAATATAATTAAAAGCCTGAGTCTTATTCAAATTAATTTGTGATCCAAGGTCACTAAACAGCCGGGCTCCTTCGGAAGTAAGTAAGTCTCCAAGCTTTGAGATTCCTACCTTATACCAATTTTGGAGATATGTTTTCCCAATAATAGCTTGTAAATTAGTATTGTTGCTAATGGGAGTTTAGAAATTTATTCTACCTAACCAAAGAGTCTGCGTATATTAGAAAATACCCTATTTGCACCTATTAGGGTCTTGAATTTGACATGCTTATAGTAACCAAATTCAAGTTGCCGCCAAAGACACCCTCGAGCCTCTTCTCCAAGTAATAGAGTAAAGGGAGATGGGAGTCACGAGGAAGACATATTTGGATGTTCATGTAGCAGTTCCGTACAATATTGTAGTATTGTGGCACAGTATTATAGTCTTAAACAGGGAAGCGCTCATCCCCCCTGTCCAGAGGAAGAGAGAACAGCTTAAAAGCCCTCCTTGGCTGAGAGTAGGCCCAAATGTATTGGGAAAAGAGTTGCTCAAATTTTGAAGCGTTAGTTTGTTAACCTCTAGAGGAATAGCCCTAAAGAAATAGAGCAGTTTGGGGAAACAGACCATTTTTAAAACGTTGCAACACCCTACTATGGTCAAGTGCAGGTTATTTATCCGGCTAAGTGCTCTCCTTGTTTCCACAGCCAGCGGGGTCAGATTTTCTTTTACAACAGAATCAATATCAGCGACAATGGTAACCCTCAAATATTTGGCTTTGTGAATAATCCTACTGTCCTCCCAATTAATTGCTTCATTTAGGATAATCTGCGTTTTTTTTCTATTGAGTGCATAGCTGGATACTTTCCCAAACTCTTGAGCCTCATGTTCCATAGCTTTAATAGCTGATTCCAGGTCAGGAGTCACCACGACTAGATCATCGGCATAAGCGATAATCTTAATTTCTGCACCAAACCAATTCACAGCCAGAGTATCATGATTGGTTTCTATTTTCTTAATAAAGGGATCAATATAGATGGCGAAGAGCAATGGAGAGCAAGGACAGCCTTGCCTCGTCCCACTTGACATTATAATTGACTCTGTCAATTTCCCATTTATCAAAATTCTGACTGTGGAATCTAGGTAAAGAGCTTGAATAGCTTGAATTACCTTGCGTCCGAAAGGCATCCGCCTCATAACACCCCAGAAATATTATTGCCAGGAGACCCGATCAAACACTTTTCAACATCGGGTAAGATTAATTAAATCGGGTCTCCGGACACTTGAGCAGTGTCAAATAGGGTGATAGTTTGCTGGATGTGTTCTATGGTACTCTTTTTAGGAATGAACCCATGCTGCCACTTTGAGACAAGTGGCTCGATCCTAGAGGATAGTCTAGATGCAAAGATATTAGAATAAACCTTGGAATCACAATTAATAAGAGTGATAGGCCTATATGAGCCCCTCTCTACTGGTGGCTTCTTCTTTTTCGGGAAGATCACAATCTTCGCTGTAGACCAAGATACGGGTGAGGAGGCCCCATTAAATATAGTACTGACCAGATCTGCAAAGAAATCTTTTATTTGAGGCAAATTTATTTTATAAAACTCGACTGGAAAACAGTCAACGCCAGCAGCTTTACCATCCGGTAAACTTGCCAGTGATATAGCAATTTCTTCCCAAGTTGGAGGATTGTCTGACTGAGTATGATCTTCCTCGCTAAGTTGAGATAATGATATATCGTTAAGATATTTGGAGATCTCTCAGGTCCGAGGACCAGGTATTCTCTTCGGTACAGAGGTTGTTGTAGAACTCTCGAAATTCCCTCTGTATCTCAACTCTGTCAGTCGTATCTCCAGTGGCAGTTTGAATCGAAAGTATTGCATTGATGGAAACCTGTTGTCTGGTCCTGATGGCCAGCTGGTTGCCTATGACTTTGCTGCACTCATATGTGCTCTTGTGGGCTGACGCCCATTTTGCAGCTGTTCTTACTGCAAACAATAGACTCAATTTCGGCCTTCACAGCTACTACCTCCATCTGTGCAACTTCAATTTCAGCCCCCAGCTGAACTGCCTGCATTAATATCTCCTCTGCTTTTTTCATTTTATCTTGTAAGTCTAAGACCTGCATCTTCTCTTTCTTATTTTTCCTAATGGAAAACAGTAGCGTCTCTCAATGGACACCTGCTTTTAGGGTGTCCCACACCATTGTAGCTGAGGCCGTCCCAATATTAAACTCAAGGAACTCTTGAATCCAGCCATGCATGTATGATCTATATCCTTCTTCATACAGGAGTGCATTTTCAAAGCTCCAGTTCGAAACTTTTTCTCTAGAACTAGTGGATTGTGGTCTGACAGAAATTGCGGAGCAGTGTCAATAGAACAATCATGCATCAGTGAAGAAGAGATCAGAAAATAATCCAGCCTTGCAAGAGATAGATGAGGGGCTGAAAAATAGGTGAACCCCTCTTGGTTAAATTGGCCCTTGCATCAGCAAGTCTATGAGTATGCATTACATTTGATATGGCCTGATATACTTTGGGTTTCCGACCTCTATATTTCCATTGACCCCTTGCCCACCAATTACTGGGCAGATTGATGTTAAGATTGCCACAGACAATAATTAGAAGAGGCCAGTGAGCCAGTTCTCTTGTGAGCTAGTTTATTACACCTGGATCATCCAAATTGTTCCCATAGATGGGACATAAAGTAAAAGCGGATATGAAGGGTAAGCAGCATTCAGCTATAACCCATCTCCCTAAGGAGTCAGATTTTACTCTGAAGATTTTCAGTGAGTACTTCTTCTGAATCATAATCCCTACTACTTTCACACGTGCACCTTGGGAAGTTCCACCAATGACTTTATACCCCAGCGTGTTCAACAGATGTCTCTGCTCTCCCTCAATATGCGTTTCTTTGAGACAGACAATGTCAGCCTCCAACATACATAGCCCCTGTGCTACCTTTTGTCTCTTCATAGCGTCTTTCAAGCTGCAGATGTTTACAGAAACTATTCTAAGATTACTCATCATATTCGTATCAGAGTCTGGGCCAGTTGAGCTCGACTAAACATTGTTTCGATTCCCAATAGGTTACGTTGAAAGAAAAACAAAAACAACCCCTGTAACCCAACATTAATACCTATACCATTCTGGGCATGACACTCTTTTTTATCTTGTGAACAGTTAAATCTAGAAAGTTTTTTTCTTTTTATTAACATGCTTTTTTGTTGTTTATCCCCCTTTTTCATTTCCTTTTTCCCCCTTTCCATCCCAAACACTTCCCTTGTTTTCCCGCCCCTTTGTACCATACCGCCAAAGACCAGTTTCAGATAGGCTACAACCTATAAAAAAAGAAACATCATCATTTCTCCCACTAACGTATGGTTGTCTCCCCATCCCACCCATCCCCCCCAAAATGAGCAATCAGGGAACCCTGAGTGACGGTCATCTCATTTGAACCTGTGCCACCAGGCCATGCCGGGCTTAACTGCCAAGCTTCAAAAAAAAAAAAGAGAGAATAAAGAGCGATAGCTTAACCCCAACCTATAGTGCCCTTCCCTAGTTGAGCAAGCCTACTAGTACCCTTGCATCACTACTCCCATGTACCAAACAGTGGCTACAGTATTTAAGGCTATAGCTAACAGAGCGACAGAGGAGTTTTAAGAAATTCGCCTTAATCAGAAGAGAGAGAAAGTAATACAGCTTAACTCAGCCCTTTCTTCCCTTTGATTTCTTTCAAAAGTTCCCCAGCTTTAATCTCTGACAGAAAAATCTACGAAAACCCATTTAAGATCACTTTTAGTCTTGCTGAGTTCATAAGGAACAACTGAGCACCTAGCTGTTGAAAAGGACCTATAAGCAGGCAAAGATGCCACCTCCACTCCACTGTAACGTGATGAAAGTCATGCTTTGCAAAAACAGCACTCCGTTTGACCCCTTCTGGGAATTAGGGCAAGCATGGTCGTAGACCAACTGTCTAAGGAGAGAGTTCCCCCCCAAAAAACAAAAAAGCCCTGGGTTTTGCTTCACTGAAGCTGCTGCCATCCCATTGTGGCTTTCGATTGAAAGGGAAACTATGTGCCCTCTGGATCTCATGGACCCAGTTCCAGTTTGTACAATCTGGAAAGGTGTCTCGTAAAAGCTTAACAATATATAGCCTTGGGTCATTCCCCTCTACCCCTTCAGGAATCCCCAGAAGGCAAAATATTATTTTGACGTTGTCGATTTTACTGTTCTTCCAACTTTGACATGACATCGATCAAACATGCAGCTTAGGAAGTGTCTTGTTCTTTTAGGGTAGTTACTTCAACTTCCAGATTTTCTGTACGGCCTTCCACCATAGCAATACGATTGCCAATGTCAGTAAATATTTTATTTAGCTTATGCATTCCTCCCTGCAGTTTTTTGGTGGCCCCTTTAGCAAGGCGGCTACTGGAGCGAGCCTCGTCTTGGAATTGTTTTATGGAAGTCAATATGTAGGTTAAAGAGGGTTCTGCCATGTATGCTGTACTGATTCAGCACTCTCACAGTGCACACCTTTGGCTGTTTCATCCGTCAGAGGAAAAAGCAACTGAGAGTCCGAAAAATCCCATTTGAGCTGACTACGTCTTTTAGCCTTAATGTGTATTTTTTTCTGCCGCTGAACAGTTCCGGTATAAAAGGAGGGCTCAGACTTGTTATTATTAGAAGAACTGTCAATACTTGAGCTGATCACGCCATCCTCTGTTAAAGAACCATCAGAGCCTGAATAGAAGTGTTCTCCAATAATTTCAGTAGTCTTGGAAGCCTGGGTGCCGAGTTTGTCCTCCAAGCCTACCTCCACAGGGCTGGCCACAAGCGCAGGGACAGAATCAGAAGAGCCAGAGGTGGATACAATCGCCTGCCTAGGCTCGAAGCTTCCAAAGAAAGCGCTGAGGAAAGGTCTATGTCTTTGTTGGATTTCTCGGAGCTATCCTGGCTGTCTAGTTTGACCCCAGCTGTTAAAGCCCGCCCAGATTAAACAAAGATACAGGCAGCCTCCTGGGGATCGCCTGGATGCACTGCGCTCCCATCTGTCAAAGTCACTGTTGTAAAGGCAGTGAGGGGAGTTGGCACCTTAAATGCAGGGAAATGTTTTGTAGTTGAGGGCAGAAGACCGAAATCTGCATCAGTAGCATCCTTCATGCTTCTTCCGCCCCCAAGTCTCCCTGCCATCTTTTTCGGACCACCAGTTTCCCGTTTACCCTTGGGAAGAGTATCTGTCCTCTCGGCCTCTCCTTGAGCCGCGCTGGCCAGAGCTGCTTTCACTTTAACGCTACTCACTCCCCGGGTCAACGTTTGCCTGATGTTGCGCTGGGACGCTGCTGTTAAGACAACAGAAACCAAACGGGTCAGAAAACAGGTATCTGGGTCCTCAGGCGTTCCAATCAGGACACACACTACTAAGCAACCTGTGGCTTCTGGCTCATCTCCCACAAACCAGGCAATAGAACGAACCGCCACTCGAACTTCATACGTCCTCCTGCACGGCGTCCGATACCTCACTCTGAACGATCTGAAAACCAGCATCACGTCAGGTAAGAGCAGTTGATTATCGATGTCCGGCAC
The DNA here is from genome assembly GCF_964263255.1 of Lissotriton vulgaris. Lineage (NCBI taxonomy): Eukaryota > Metazoa > Chordata > Amphibia > Caudata > Salamandridae > Lissotriton > Lissotriton vulgaris. The sequence continues at coordinate 298,597,629 of NC_141700.1, read as the reverse complement.
GGCGTGGCGGCTGAATGAAAAGAGCTCACACTAGAGCCATCTTGCTCTCAGCCCTACTCTAAAATACTTCTACTGAGTAATGCATCTAAATTACTTAAAAGGTAAGAATACATAATATAATAGGCATGATAATGTGAAACTTTTTAAAATAGTTGAATTATATGTTATTTCTTTTTAATATAAATAATGTTGATCCTTTAGACTACTTGAAAATTATCATTGTGTTGCTTATCTAATCAGGCGGGCAGTCATCTTTTCACGTAGACAATACCCATGCACTTATCCATTCTCTGAAGCACAAGTCTTGCACTAATAGGAAAATACAGTCATTACCCTCAGTTCTTTCTTTCACACAGGCACTACCCATGCACTCATCCAATCACCCAGGCAGTATCCCTGCAGTTATGTGATCACACAAGCAGTGCCCATGCAGTCATCTAATTGTCCAGGCACTACTCTTGCATTCAACCATTTACTCAGGCAGTAGCCATACACTCATCCATTCACGCAGGCACTCCTCCTGCACTTATACAATCACCCAGGCTCTACCCATGCACTCATGGAATAAGTTAAGCAGTACCCATGCAGTTATGTAATCACTCAGCCACTTCTCTTGCACTCAACCATTCACTCGGGCACTACCTGTACACTCATCCTAAAAGATTCTGTTCTTTACTACATCATGTATTTAAACAGTTGGTAACTGACAGAAGTAAAATTCATACTGATTCTGGCATTCAGCATCTTTTGGATATATTTATTGGTTCTTTGACATTTACTCTTAATGCACAACAAGATGCACACACATGTCTAATCCTAATGCATTGAGTATTAGAACATGATGGAATATAGATTGAAAACTTATTTGAACTAAGTTACAGATGGGATCATAAATGTGAAGAGTGTTCATTTACTTCTACTACTGAAATAGAAACAGAACGGTTCATATACTTTACGATATCAGACTGCAACTCAGTGACTTTTAACAAATTGATAAAAATAGCCAATCAGGATTTGAAATCCTTATGTTCTGGTTTTAGATCAGAGCTGTTGTCTGCATTACATATAAAAAGATTTGGAAAATATCTCATTTAAATGCTACAATGTTGGAGAACAAATGGAAGAAAATTGAAAATTAAAATAAATGTTTTTAATGTGAGTCAAATATCTAGTTCAGGAAGAACTTTTATAGCAGTGGCTAATATTTTCCATGAAGGACCTACTTCAACATCTGGACAATATACTGTGTATTTAAAGTGTAATAAAGGATGGACACATTGCAAAGATGCCCACTTGGAATTCAAACGTAGATTGCCTTATGAATGACCACATTCATATGTGTTATTTTTTTGAGCCACGGTTTTGAGTACATCATTTGGCCTATTGGAAAGATGTAAACAGAGAGTAGATAGGAGTGCAAACTACTAGTATTTATAATTAGTGTTTGGATTATTATTTACGGTAATTGATATTGCATTTGGAAAATTGTGTACAAAGCAAATAGTTGATATATTTGTTATCTATATTATACCAGATTTACAAGAGAATCTAGATTTTGGCAAATGTATTTGAGATGAATAATAGAGTTCATGTAGATGAAGGAAGTAATTAACAAAGTGTAGATAGAAAAACACATTGCTGCACATATTGAAAATGATGATCTATGCAAATTAGTTTTTTCTACAATCAATTTGATTGTTTTTCCCCCGATGTTTAATTATGACACTACATTGAAATCACTGTGTATGGTGAAGTTAAGTTGAATCTGATAACAGCTAAAAAGAGAAACTATTATGTATTTCTAAATTTGTGTTGTGTTCTTAAAAATATAATGTTATAATTTCTCTAATATATTATCATTAAATAACAGTTGTTCTTCTTTATAGTTGGTACTGTTCAAGTTTGGATTTTTTTTAATGCTGTTTAGGTGAATACTACTCTAAAATACTTCTACTGAGTAATGTGTCTAAATTACTTAAAAGGTAAGAATACATAATATAATAGGCATGATAACGTAAAACTTTTTTAATATTTAAATATATGTTATTTGTTTCTAATATAAATAATGTTGGTCCTTTAGACTACTTGAAAATTATCATTGTGTTGCTTACATAATCAGGCAGGCAGTCATCTTTTCACGTAGACACTACCCATGCATTTATCCATTCTCTCAAGCACAAGTCTTGCACTGATAGGAAAACACAGTCATTATCCTTTAGTTCTTTCTTTCACACAGGCACTACCCAATCATTCATCCAATCACCCAGGCAGTACTCCGGCAGTTATGTGATCACCCAGGCAGTGCCCATGCAGTCATCTAATTGCCCAGGCACTACTCTTGCATTCAACAATTCACTCAGGCAGTACCCATGCACTCATCCATTCACTCGGGTACTCTTGCACTCATGCAATCACCTAGGCTCTAACCATGCACTCATGGAATCATTTAAGCAGTACCCATGCAGTTATGCAATCACTGAGCCACTACTCTTGCACTCAACCATTCACTCAGGCACAAGCTGTACACTCATCTATTCACCCAGGCAGTATCCATGCACTCATCCATTCACCCAGGCACTACCCAAGCATATATGCAATGACTTAACCACTACTCTTGCACTTAACCATTCACTTAGCCACTACTCATGCACTCATCCAATGACCCAAGCATTACTCTTGCAGTCATCCTTTTACTCATGCAGTACCCATGCACTGATCTAATCACTCAGTCCTTACCGTTGCAATCATAAACTCACTCAGGCACTACCTATGCACTCCACCATTCACCCAGGCAGTACCCCTACACTTATGCAATCAACCAGGCAGTGCCCAACCACTCACACAATTACTTAGGCACTAGTCTTGCACTTAAGTATTCACTCAAGCACTGCCCATCCACTCAGGCACTACCTATGCACTCATCAAAGATGTAGGCATTATGATTAATAAACTTTTATTGAACTAAAAAAAGAAAGATGTAGGCATTACCTTTAAACCCATGCTTCCACTCAAGTACTTCCCATGCACTCATTCAATCACCCATGCACTATTTCTGCACTCATGCAATCAGACAAGCACTACTCAGGCAGTCATAAAATCACTCAGGCACTACTCTTGCAATCAACTATTCACTCAGGCATTACCTGTGCACTGAACCATTCTTTAAAGGACTACCCATACACTCATGCAATGAGTCATGCACTACTCAAGCACTCATCCAATGACCCAGGCATTACTCTTGCAGTCATCCTTTTACTCAGGCAGTACCCATGCACTGATCTAAGTATCCAATCATTACCCTTGCTCTCACAAAGTTACTCAGGGACTACCTATGCACTCATCCATTCCATCAAGGACTACCCGTGCATTCATAGAATGGCCCAGACATTAGCCTTGCACTCATCATTTCATTTAGGTAGTTCCCATGCACTCATAGAATCACCCAATCACTACCCCCACAGTTATTCAATCAGCAAGACACAACCCATGTACTTTTGCAATCATTCTAGTACTAGTGCTGCACTCAACGATTCAGTGAGGCAATACACATGCACTCATCTATTCACTCAGGCACTATTCATGCAATCATTCAATGACCCAGGAATTACTCTTGCAGTCATTCTTTCACTCAGGCACTACCCACACACTGATCTAAGCACCCAGTTATTATCTTTGCACTCAGGCACTAGCCATGTATTCTTCCAATCACCCAGGTAGTACCCCTGCACTTATGTAATCACCCAGGCACTGCCCATGCACTCATGAAATCACTCAGGCACTGCTCTTGCACCACTCAACCATTGAGTCAGGCACTACCTATGCACTCATCCAATGATCCAGGCATTACCCTTGTATGCATCATTGCGCTCAGGCACTACCCATACACTTATCGAATCATTCAGGCACTACTTCTCCAGTTATGCAATCACTTAGACACTTCCCATGTGGTCATACAATCACTCAGGCACTACTCTTGCACTCAACCATTCACTCAGGCAGTACCCGTGTACTCAGCCATTCCTTCAAGGAATACCCATGCACTCATGCAATGAAACATGCTCTACCCATGCACTCATCCAATGACTCAGGCATTACTCTGGAAGTCATCCTTTTATTCAGGAAGGACTCCTGCACTGATCTATGCGCACACTCATTACCATTAGACTCATAAAGTCACTCAGGCTCTCCCCATGCACTCTTTGATTCACTCAGGCAGTACCTTAGCACTCATCTTATGACCAAGAAATTACCTTTAGACCCATGTTTCTACTCAAGTACTTCTCAAGCACTTCTCATGCACTTATCCAATTACCCTCACTATTCCTGCAGTCATGCAATCACCCAGGCACTACCCACACACTCACGGAATGACCCAGGCACTACCTATGCACTCATGCAATGGCGCATGCACTCATCCAATGGCCAAGATATTAACCTTGCACTCCAAGTCAAGTCACGTCAAATCAGCTTTATTCGATTAATTAAAATAATAAAAGCAATCACATAACATTTTACATAAAAACAGACGATTCATATATAAAAAAGAGTCAATTCATCTTCATAAATGTACTGTTAAAAATGATTAAAAAATTAAAAAGAAACCTCATACAAATGGGTAAAAAGTTAATTAAAATGAGATCACACCTCGAGATTGTCCATCAGCCGACCTTTTTGCCTTGATACGCATAGCAGCAACCAGAAAACTTGCAACTTCAAAGATCACCCTAACACTACCCAGCACTTGTAAGTACAGCAGTGCGGGACGCACTTGTGTGAAACCCGCCTCTCTCAATAGTGGAAGCAAAAACAGTTTTCTGATGTTAGAAAAATGGTCACAAAACATGATAAAAGGCATTAGTGATTGATCAGAAAAATTGTCACAGCTGCAGGGAATAGACTGGTCGGGTTTTCCCCATACTGGATAGTGGCCCAAAGAGAACTGTATAATGTTAAATCTGAATCTAACCAGAAGGTGTCGATGGAACGGGATGGTAACAATCCGTAGGTAGGGTTCAATTGCTGGAGTGGTCAGAAGCATGTAGTTTGCTCTGATGTTGGGTTTTAGAACCTCCACTGCTTCCCGTTCTTGCATGGCTAATCCCAGAAAGCTCTCCTTAATCCAGTTAACGTCGCCCTTAGGTATCAGATTTGGGGAAGTGTATAGATCTGGCCGGCCCAATCTGCACAGAGAGTTCTTGATGTATACTAACCAGGGGATTTTATTTAGTCTGTCTAGAGCCATGCACTCATTAAGGATGGTGTGATTGAGAGTGATTTCGATATTCAACCATGTTTTGGCCCAGCAGATTAATGGAGCTATTTGTATCTTGTCAGAGTTGTAACCAAGTCCTAGCTCTGAGTGTATTGAGAATACTGGGGTTGATTGGGGGACTGCTAAAATAGATCTTAAAAATTTATTCTCTATGGTCTGCAGTTTGCTTTGCGGTAGAATGTCCCATAATGATGCACCATATAATGCTATTGAAAGGCATTTGGATTTGTAGACTGTTAGAAGAGCCTCAGTGGGATGGGACCCCAGTCGTTTGGCGAAGCTCATTAGCGCTGAGGAGGATCTAGTGACAGCTATACCTTTTGCTTGAAATTGGGGGGGCCTAGGTACCCTTTTCGTCAAAAATTACACCCAGGTATGAGAATACCGGGACCCTCGATACCTCCTCACTATTACAGGTAAAGCATTTTATTTTAGCAGTCTTTGGTCGTTTGCCCACCACCATGACATGAGATTTTTTGTTGTTTACCTAGAGGTCAAGGGATTGCATAAACTCCCCGAAAGCATCAAGGAGTCTCTGCAACCCCAAGCCTGTGCGGGCTAAAAGCACTGCGTCATCCGCGTGAAGAAGGGCTGGTACCGCATAGTTACCAGCTCGCGGTATGTCTGGTGTGACCCCTTCCAGGGATTCTTCAAGAGAATTTATGTATAATGTGAACAGAAGGGGTGCAAGAATGCACCCCTCTCTGACACCACGTTTAGATCTAAAAGACTTAGTACATCCCCCTTCCTTATTTACTCTAATGGCAGTTGAAAGTCATTGGTGAAGTACAGCTAGGAAGTTCACCAATGGCGGATCTATCCCTAGATTAAACAGAATGGACCACAGCTTAGGTCGATTGACAAGGTCAAAGGCGATGTCAGGTCCATAAAGGCCAAGTATAGCAGTCGCTCCTTGGCTTGGGTATATTTACCAATCAGCATGTAAAGATTTAGGTATTGATCAAGTGTACCTCGCTTGGCCCTGAACCCATATTGTAGTTCAGAGAGGACCCCCTTCTCCTTCAGGCAGTCTCCAAGTCTCTGTAGAATGACTCTACCCAAGATCTTAACGGCAGAGTCAATCAGTGAGATCGGCCTGTAGCAGGTGGGGTCACTCCTCGAGCCTTTTCTGTATATGGGTATTATAATGGAGGTAGCCCATGATAAAGGGAACCCTGCTGTCAATGTAGAGTTAAAGACGTTTGTTAGTATTGTAGCCCAAAACTTAGGCAGAGACCTGTATACATCAGCAGGCATGCCATCTGGGCCAGGTGCCTTATTTTTTGTCATCTCCTCTATGGCCTTTAGGACCTCAACCTCATTAAAGCGTAATGGAGTAACTGGGTGCGTGGGTGCAAAACCCAGCTCTTTCATAACGCCCTCCTCACTGTCATATATCTTGCTGAAGTGATCAACCCATGCCTCGTCAGCGATCACACAGTCCGTGACCAAATTATAAGTTCCCGTAAAGGATGAGTGATTAATCGTAGCCCAGAATTTACTGCAATTTTCAATAACATCAGTTGACATAAGATTTTCCCAGGCCTCCCTCTCTATGGCCTTTCTGCGATTCGCCATCGCCATCTTGTAGCTCTTTCTTCGCCCAGCTACAAGCGTGCGATTCCTGGGAATTCGTTTTAAGGCTGACATTAGTTCCTTATCAGTTTTTGCGCAGTTAGCATCAAACCACCTAGGTTGGCTTGAAGCCTCCCGCTTTTTTTACATCTGAAATCCTCCTTAATTTGAGTACAGATGGCGACAAAAGAGCCGATGATGTCTTTATCAGCTGCCATGTCATCTGTTCAAGTTACCATGTCTGCACTCATACTTTCACTCAGGTAGTTCCTATGCACTTATAGAATGGAAAGGGGCGACCATTCGGTCCCCCCGAACGTATGGTGGAGTACCACGATCCCCCCGGGAAGCCATCTTGGGCGGGAGGCGAGTCTCGGCTGGTATGCCCGAAGCGGCGTAGCCGGGGCGCGCCTTTTTTCCCGCCCTAGAGTGGGCTGGCCTAGACACCAACGCGGCCGGCCACGCCCTCGGAGGCAGGCGGGGGCGGGTTTACGCCCGCCCTGAAGACGGATAAAAGGAGCGGAAGCCAAGAAAGCATCCTCTTGTTCCTGTGCTCTGAAGCTGCACCTCCCCGCTGCACGTGAGCTCGAGACGGAACGAAGAGCCAATTTTGAGCGTGGTAATCTTTCTTTTGTCTTACAGATATCCCGTCGGAGAATGCCCAAGAAAGTCGGAAAGCGGGTCGGTACCGAGCAGATGCTCCACATGCTCATGAAGGAGATAGCCGATCTGAAGAAAAAGGTGGAGGCTAAGGACGGGCCGAGAGTATCGAAACGGCCTTTGCAGGAAGCTGTCCCCGGTGGAAAAAGCAAGAGGCCCAGAAGGGGAGCACTTGGGGGAGACACCCCGGTTCCCGATACCCCACGTGAGGAGCCAATCCCGGTGCCGAAAGAGGGGAATCCAATTCCTGTGGTGGTCACCCCCGTGAACAGGGAGGATATGCCCCCCGAGTTAGCGGCACAATTGGCAGCGTGGTCGGGGAAAGATAGCGAGGGCGCCACGGCTGACGACGCCCGGGCAGTAATGAGGCAACTGCGGGAATCTAGGGAGGCTGCGAAGGCAACATCTTCTGTTCCCCCACAGGTTCCGGCGGCTGGAAGTACAGCAGGCCCAAGTTCGGCGACAAGCACGGGGTCTACTTCAGGTAAGCGGCCATTGCCGATTGCGGGGGAGGGGTCTGTACCTTCTCGAAGGGAGAAGATTGCCCAGCATGTCCCGCTAGAAATTAAGGAATTGATTTGGGCGGATAAGTATGTAAACATGTTTTCATTGCTTACCGACCATTACGAGATAGAGCATGTGAAGAGCCAAAAGGAGCTCATGCACCCGAGTGTTTGGCGCGCAAAAATGGCCGCCTTTAAGGTTGATGAGACCATTGGTACTTGGGGCAGAGCGTGGGGCATATTTACCTCCATCATGGGCGAGCGCAGGCCCGAGTTGCTGACCGAGTTACCCATTTATCAGTCGCGTATTATGGAGTATTCTGTGGCATATGGGGGCAATCAGTGGTTCTGCTATGACAATCTGTTTAGAAAAGCTAAGGAACACAACCCTTTGTTGACTTGGGATTGTTACGACTCCGTGTCATGGCAAAAAATGGAGAGTACAGGAATGTTGAAGGTACCATTGGTGGGATGTAACGGAGGAGAATCTTCCCGCCAAAACTCTGGGACGCCCTTTCGAACGGGTGCAGGTAATGAGTACCACTCGAAACCGAGTGGCAACACAGGAAAAAGGGGGATCTGTTGGAATTTTAACAGAGGGAAATGTACGAGGCCCCAGGGGTCATGCAAATTCAGACATGAGTCTGGGGGGTGTGGGCAGCCATCCCATCCTGAGTCCTTGTGCAGAGCCAAAACGGGTGATAACGGTGGTAAGGGAGGCGCCAAACAGGTCTGATATAGTCCGAGGGGCGCCTTTACCTACCCCGATTGATACCATGGCAATGATTCCTTGGCTCAACGAATACCCGGATCATGCTTCTGCTGGGGTGTTGCGAAACGGGTTCTCATATGGTTTCCGCATACCAGTGGGGGATTTTCAGGGTGTAGCAAACTGTAAGAATCAACTGTCGGTCTTGCAGCACGCGGCGGTGGTACAGGTAAAGATTGGGAAAGAGGTGACTCGAGGTCGTGTTGCCGGTCCATTCGATTTACCACCGATTGCTAACTTTGTTTGTTCCCCTCTAGGGGTGGTCCCCAAGAAGGACCCGGGTGAGTTTCGGCTGATACATAACTTGTCAGCCCCACGTGGTCTTTCCGTGAATGACGCGATAGACCCGGAAGTGTGTTCAGTGCGGTATGCATCTTTCGATGAGGCCGTAGCCATGTTGAATCGCCTGGGGCCCGGGGCGCTGATGGCGAAATCGGACATCGAGTCAGCGTTCCGGTTGCTCCCGGTACACCCAGACGATCAGCGTCTTCTTGGTTTCATGTTTCAGGGTCGCTATTACATGGATAGATGTATGCCAATGGGGTGCTCGATTTCATGTGCCTATTTCGAGAAGTTCAGTTGTTTTCTGCAGTGGGTATTCACAAGGAAGACAGGTTTTCAACATGTTATGCACTATCTCGATGACTTTCTGTTTTTGGGGGCAGCCGGGGATCCTGAGTGTGGACAGGCTTTACATGAATTTTGTGTCTTAATGAATGGATTTGGGGTGCCATTGGCACCAGGTAAGACTGTGGGTCCCTCGACCTTGATCGAGTTTCTGGGGATCGAGCTCGACTCGGTGGAAGGTTGTTTTCGATTACCCAAAGAAAAAGTGTTGAAATTCAGATTGTCCCTTGAGACATGTATTCGTGCAACAAAAGTAAACCTGCATCAATTGCAACAGGTGGTGGGTCAGTTGAATTTTGCCCTAAGAGTGATACCAATGGCGCGCCCCTTTTCCCGCTCGATCGCACAAGCCATGGTCGGCCTGAAGGAAGGACATCACCGCACGAGACTCTCGGCAGAGGTTCGCCAGGACATGCGCATTTGGTTGGCATTTCTGGCGGATTTCAATGGTCGAATTGTCTGGAACAAACCAGCGGTGTCCTCCGAGGAGCTGGGCCTTTGGACAGATTCGGCGGGGAGTATAGGTTTTGGTGCCATATTTGGTACACAATGGTCGGCTCAAAAATGGCCGTCTTGGTGGCATGAGTGCGGGTTGACGAGTAACATTGCTTTTCTCGAACTTTTTCCTATTTTGGTGGCCCTGAAAACGTGGCCTGGGGGTTTCCGTGATCACTCTGTGGTGTTCTGGTCTGATAACATGACCGTGGTGGAGTGTATCAATAGTCAGGCAGCACGATGCAGATTGATTCTGAGACTGCTCAAGGAAATTGTGTTGTTATGCATGCAACTGAATGTACTGTTTAGGGCGAGACATGTGCCGGGGGTGATGAACCAAGCGGCTGATGCGCTTTCTCGTTTCCGTATGCAGGCCTTCTGGGGTTTTCTGCCCACAGCGGACCCGGTGGCGTCACCCTTTCCCGAAGCTCTCTGGTCTCTCGGTGCCCCGAACTACAAAACCTCAAGGGAGAGAGCTTAGCACCCAGGACGAGGAAGGCATATGAAGGGGCGTTCCGTTCCTATTGGGCCTTTTTGGGTACTGCTAGGGGGGAGCTTTGGGGTCAGGAAGAGTTTGTAGTGAAATTCCTGCTCTCTTTACATCAGGCAGGCAAATCAGTAGCTACGGCCCAGAGGCATCGGGCCGCCATTTCCTTTATGGCAAAGGCTCATGGGATCCAGGACCCGACAGCGTCTTTCGTTGTGCAGAAAGCGCTACGTGGGTGGCAACGCCTTGAGGGTCGCAGAGTAGATGAAAGGCACCCGATAGGTCTGGATAGGCTGACCCAGTTATGGTCCGTACTCCCGGCAACGTGTTCATCCCAGTACGAAGCAGTGTTGTTCCGAGCCGCATTTGCACTAGCATTCCATGGGGCTATGCGGGTAAGCGAATTGGTGGCGAAGAACAAGCGGGATACGATGGGGGGACTGTGCCGGGAGCACATTCAGGTCAGGGGGGAGACGATGACGGTCTCGTTTGTTAGGTCCAAATCCGATCAGGGTGCAATCAGGGACTGCGTAATCATTCAGAGGATCCCCGGTTCTTCCATGTGCCCTGTGGTGTGCGTAGAGCAATATTTAGCGCAGAGGGTGGCAGCATGGGGGGGGACCTTCTTGAGACACGCTGACGCCACCCGACTGACAAGGTTTCAGTTCCAGAGGGTGCTTGCGATGTCTATTTCGGCCGCGGGCTTGAACCCCAGCGAGTTCGGGACCCATTCCTTTCGGATAGGGGCTGCTACTGAGGCTACAGCCAGGGGTCTGAGTGTGGAGCAAGTAAAACGTGTGGGGCGTTGGTCCTCTAACTGTTATAAAAGGTATGTGCGGTTGCACATGTTGTGAAGCTCTAATGATATACTCACGCTTCTTGTCTCTGTTTGATTTTCAGTTACGCAAGCTTACGAAGCGGGGCGGACTGTACAGTCGACCCGACTCCTGGGGACCAGCGGTCAGATATCACCGTCTGCGAATAAGGAGGTGTGGGTCGTGGGCCACTCATATGTGAGGCGTGCCGCGGACGTATTCAAAGCAGGTGATATGAGTCACGTGGCTGGGGAATACGGGTACAGGGTGTCCTTCTACGGAAAGGGCGGGCTCGGTATTGACCAGTTTCAATTCTTTTTTGAGGGTTTGTTAGAGCGGACGAGGTCACCGCCGTCTATAATCATAGTCCATCTTGGGGGTAACGATCTGGTGGCCACTGGTAGACGACTTCTTCTCGAGGCAATGCTTTCCACAATAAGTTGGTTGGCAAGAAGAGTTCCAGGGTGCACAATTGCATGGTCCCATATGATCCCACGAAAAGTGTGGCGGGGGGCTATTTCGGTTACTGCATTGAATCACTCAGTGAGGAAGATAAATAACAAAGTGAGTAGATTGTTTCGTTCAAATACACTGCATTCTGTTTCGCATGGTTGTATCAAAGGGGACAGTATGTATTTGGGGGACGGTGTTCATTTGTCCCGGGTGGGGAACGAGTTACTCATAGGAGACTTCATAGCCTGGTTAAGGAGTTTACAGGATGACCTTTAGGTAGGAGTGTTTTGTGGGGGGTCCGGATAGCCGGTCAACTATCCGGCCTGTGGCGGTAAGGTCATGATCGGTGAGCAGTAATTCGAAGATCCCTATGAGGGGGCGTCACCCATTACGGATGGGAGCGCTCGGGGGAGGTGGCCAATTGGCCCCTCAATGGGGAGGCGGTCCTGTCTAAGGAGAGGCCGCCGGAAGGAAAGGAAAGGTGGTCAAGGCCCCTTCCTGGATAGGAGGGGCTACGGCCCCTCCTGGGGAATTTCCCGGGGCCAGGACATCTGCAACGGCAGATGGGTAAGTTGTGTGGGGTGCGGGAGGGGGTTTACGCTACCTTTTAGACACCTCACACGAGTCCTCGAACGACCGTTAAATGGCGTCGAGTTTATTGGGGCCCCCGTCAAGTACAAAGGGAAATTGGTAGATGCACTTGAGGTAAGCCTCTGTGCGGTCGCTCCTCTCACAAGTGAAGGGGGTATTTCTGGTTTAGGGATCTGACACCGGTTACGACCTTGCCGTTGGCCCTTAACGTTAGGATGTACAATTTCAAGTCAAATGTTTTGTAGGATGTTAGTTCGGCTAGGAGAACCTTTGTATTAGAGATCTGTTAAGGTTAGCCAAACATCGTAATGTGGAAATGAAATTGTACATAATATGAAACTGTTATTTTAATGTTTATTTTTGTTTCATATTTTAATAAATACGTCCGGGAAGGGTAACTCCCTTCCCGCCTTCCAAAAGTTCAAGAACTGTTTCCGGTTTCCCAATTCTTGGGGATGATTGTGTTGAGAGGGGGTGGCGGGTATCTCAGCCATATGGAAAGGGGCGACCATTCGGTCCCCCCGAACGTATGGTGGAGTACCACGATCCCCCCGGGAAGCCATCTTGGGCGGGAGGCAAGTCTCGGCTGGTATGCCCGAAGCGGCGTAGCCGGGGCGCGCCTTTTTTCCCGCCCTAGAGTGGGCTGGCCTAGACACCAACGCGGCCGGCCACGCCCTCGGAGGCAGGCGGGGGCGGGTTTACGCCCGCCCTGAAGACGGATAAAAGGAGCGGAAGCCAAGAAAGCATCCTCTTGTTCCTGTGCTCTGAAGCTGCACCTCCCCGCTGCACGTGAGCTCGAGACGGAACGAAGAGCCAATTTTGACCCACCCACCAGCCCCTGAGGACAGCGATTCATTGTGAATACAGTTGATATAGTATCTTTTTTGTTTTCTCTGTTTTCTTACAGGTTGTGATGATTGTCGTGAAATTTCTTAAAATGCAATAAAGATTGGTTATTTCAGTATGTTTTGCAAATAAAGTAATTTGTAACAAGGATTGATCAGTATTTACGCTTGGTAATAAGTGATGTTTGCTGTGTAATCTTAGTAACTTAGGTAGAATTGTCGTATTTATTTTGGTCGGGCGGTAAGGTCATGATCGGTGAGCAGTAATTCGAAGATCCCTATGAGGGAGCGTCACCCATTACGGATGGGAGCGCTCGGGGGAGGTGGCCAATTGGCCCCTCAACGGGGAGGCGGTCCTGTCTAAGGAGAGGCCGCCGGAAGGAAAGGAAAGGTGGTCAAGGTCCCTTCCTGGATAGGAGGGGCTACGGCCCCTCCTGGGGAATTTCCCGGGGCCAGGACATCTGCGATGGCAGATGGGTAAGTTGTGTGGGGTGCGGGAGGGGGTTTACGCTACCTTTTAGACACCTCACACGAGTCCTCGAACGACCGTTAAATGGCGTCGAGTTTATTGGGACCCCCGTCAAGTACAAAGGGAAATTGGTAGATGCACTTGAGGTACGCCTCTGTGCGGTCGCTCCTCTCACAAGTGAAGGGGGTATTTCTGGTTTAGGGATCTGACACCGGTTACGACCTTGCCGTTGGCCCTTAACGTTAGGATGTACAATTTCAAGTCAAATGTTTTGTAGGATGTTAGTTCGGCTAGGAGAACCTTTGTATTAGAGATCTGTTAAGGTTAGCCAAACATCGTAATGTGGAAATGAAATTGTACATAATATGAAACTGTTATTTTAATGTTTATTTTTGTTTCATATTTTAATAAATACGGCCGGGAAGGGTAACTCCCTTCCCGCCTTCCAAAAGTTCAAGAACTGTTTCCGGTTTCCCAATTCTTGGGGATGATTGTGTTGAGAGGGGGTGGCGGGTATCTCAGCCATATCACCCAAGCACTACCCCTACAGTTATTCAATTAGAAAGACACAACCCATGTACTATTGCAATCACTGTGGTACTACTATTGCACTCAACGATTCACTGAGGCAGAACGTATGCACTCATCTATTCACTCAAGCACTACCCATGCAGTCATCCAATGACCCAGGGATTACTCTTGAAGTCATTCTTTTACTCAGGCACCACCCACACACTGATCTAAGCACCCACTTATTACCTTTGCACTCAGGCACTCGCGATGTACTCTTCCAATTACCCAGGCAGTAACCCTGCACTTATGTAATCACCCAGGCACTGCCATGCACTCATAAAATCACTCAGGCACCACTCTTGCACCACTCAATCATTCACTCAGGCACTACCTATGCACTCATCTAATGATTCATGCATTACCCCAGTAAGCATCCTTGCACACAGGCATTACCCATACACTTATTGAATCACCCAGGCACTACTTCTCCAGTTATGCAATCACGCGGGCACTACCCGTGCAGTCATGCAATCGCTCAGGCACTACTCTTGCACTCAACCATTCACTCAGGCCGTACATGTGCACTCAGCCATTCCCTCAAAGACTACGCATGCACTCATGCAATGACTCATGCACTACCCAAGCACTCATCCAATGACTCAGACATTACTCTTGCAGTCATCCTTTTACTCAGGTAGTACCCATGCACTGATCTAAGCACCCAGTCATTACCCTTGCACTCACAAACTCACTCAGGCACTACCCATGCACTCACCAAATCACCCAGGCAGTACACCTGCACTTATGCAATCACTCCTGCACTGCCCATGCACTCAAGCAATTACTCAGGCACTACTGTTGCACTCAAGCATTCACTCAGGCAAAACCTATGCACTCATCCATTCACACAGGCACTACTCTTGCACTCGACCATTCATTAAAACTCTGCTCCTTTACTCTTCCAATCACTCAGAAACTACATACACACGAATGCATCACACAGACACTATCTATTGACTCATGAATTCATACAACATATAGCTTTTCTTTTTTAAACCAGAATATTTGGTTCCGTAAGAACAGTTTTTTCTTCTTTTTGAAAAACTATTTTATATATTTTTTTGTTTTTAAAACAATTTTGTAGTTTTTTTGCTGTTTTTTACAGTTTAAATTTTAACAATTAAAAAAACAAGCACAACACAGTGTGCGCAACTGCAGGAACAAAAATAAAAAAGTAACAATGATGAGCATTTAAAGTGTCCAGATTTGTTTGAACAACACACTTAAACAGTTTTGCACTTTAGACATAACAGTGCAATTTGGTGCTATGCTCTTCACCTTGTCACCAGTTTGGGTATTTGATGACTGCGCCCCTTCTCATTCATCAGCTAGAAGATGCACAACTCAACCAGATTTTAAATTAATCAATAAACTGGCTAGTTAAAGGATGCACGAATCGTCTTAGACGCACGGCAGCCTTTTTGATATTTACAGCGTTCTGAATGAGAGGTGGGACACTTAACTAGTGCTCCTGGAGATAGCACCAACCTGGGCGGGTCCACCTTTACTTCGGTTGTGGTTGTTTATATGAGACCTACATTTACCCCAGGTCTCCACTTTACCCCCTAGTTGATAGATACAACCGCTACCTCCAAATTTCTTCACAGCATTTAGTGCACAAGGTACGTATGGATAGGAACGTTTACCTCCTTAAATACCTATGACTAGTTGGGTATTGATTATCAACCTTACCCGCAGATTCTGCCTTTGACGGATCCACTGCTGAGGGTGTTGGCTGACGCCCTCCCTCCCCAGACGATTGTTAAAAAGCAGGAAAACCTTCAAAACCTTCAGGTGAGCGACGCCAGACTTGGCACTGACTCACGGTTTTAGAACCCTGATCACACACCCAGAACTAAAATAAACCCTTATTCCTCCCCAGGTTGTCCCCTGTTGTTTGTCCTGATGAAGACCCGATATGGTTGCCAGAAAGCCTGCACCTTTTACTAGGGTCAAAACGTCGACGTTGTGTTACCTACCTGTCCATACTAAGTTTCAACCAAAAAAGAAAAAATATACGTGTTTGTTGGAACTATTGATTTCAAATTATGGATTGATACATATGTATATCTTTATATGTTATTGTGTCACCACACAGTCATTACTTGTCACTATCACTCACTTGAGCACCTTATTGTAATTGTGATATCTATGTTATTAATGTTTTGGACAACCCGTGTTCAGTTCTGTCTATGATTAACACATATAATTTAATCAAAAGGAGACTAGCTCATGTATTACGAAATTAACAAAAGTAAGAGACTCTAGTATGTTTCGTTAGGGGTTAGGAACACCTGGTAAGTGTGCTCATGAAGCCCTCACCCACCAACCTAGTTGGTGGCATGCTTCATCATCGGGCCCACCCAGTGACACCTAGCGTGTCCCAGGTGTGCTTCGACGCCTGATTACAGCGGAGCAGGTATGTCGCTGAGTGTGCAGTGAAGAGTGTTATGGAGGTGATTTTAAAACGGCTTGACGGGGGTCCCAGTACCCAAAGGTAAATTAAACTTTAATACCTGGGCCACCGTCAGCGGTTAAAAATAAGGCTGTTGGATGTTAGAGGCGAGTTACAACCTCCCACATCCAGTGGTGGGTCAACATGTTTCAGCCAGTGCCTTATGAATATGCTGGCTTTCTTGAGGACCTAAGTAAAAAATGTGTATGTGATTAAACTAGTGGGTGTGTAATTCAGACTATGTGTATATACGCCCTAAAGTGTTTTTCTATGTGTGAGAGGGGGATTCCCTTCTAGCAGTTTTTGCTCCAAGGTTGAGAAGTGGCAAGGGGTTGACCAGCTTTTCTGGGTGGAGCCGCTCTGGACCTGTAGTGCCTCCTTCGCATACCGGTATGCGAAGGAGGCACTACAGGTCCAGAGCGGCTTGGCGGGGGTCCCAGTACCCTTTGGGTACTGGGACCCCCGCCAAGCTGTTTTAAAATCACCTCCATAACACTCTTCACTGCACACTCAGCGACATACCTGCTCCGCTGTAATCAGGCGTCGGAGCACACCCGGGACACGCTAGGTGTCACTGGGTGGGCCCGATGATTAAGCATGCCACCAACTAGGTTGGTGGGTGAGGGCTTCATGAGCACCCTTACCAGGTGTTCCTAACCCCTAACAAAACATACCAGAGTCTCTTACATTTGTTAATTTCGTAATACATGAGCTAGTCTCCTTTTGATTAAATTATATATAAACCCTGGGGATAAGGACTAGCTTTCTGGTCCTCTCTCTCTCTCTTGATACGCAATCATTATGATTAACACATGCCTGGTTTTCAAAATAAGAAAAAATTTGCGAAAATCAAAACTTTGGTGTGTATGTTTTCTCCTTTTCATTTTCAAAAGGTTATGTTGTCTCTCCCTTTCCAAACAATGTAAAAAGTATTTCCAAGAATATTATTGTGAAATATAAACAAAGGGCTATATATAAATATTTGAATCTGACAAAGAAATTAGTGTATTCTCAACAGAACCATTGTTTTTGTATATATCTTAGAACCCAGGTTCTGAGGGTCACTGGGCCACCCCATTCGATTTAATGGGCCTTCTCATTCATCAGCACTCTTCAGTCTTGCCAGTTCGGCTCGGGTGATGTCGTTTCCATGCATCGTCCTCAAATGTTTGCACATTGAGGACGTGCCGCAACAATATTTGCGCTCGGAGCCCTGAGACAGCACCTTCTGACATACTTTGCATGTCACCTTTTGAGCATTTACCTTTTCTATTCCTTCTGGAATTGTAAAGAACTCCCAAATAATGCTCTCCTTTTTCTTTCTTGGGGGTTCATCCTCTTCTTCGAGAAAGGTCTGCTCCTCCTCTTCTTGCAGGTCTCTTGATGTTGCCATTTTTATAGATGTAAAATAAAATATAAAAAACACCAACCCTCCTGCAAAATAGCTGGTCTTAGAATGAGAGTGACCGTTGGTGACCACACCCTAAAGAAGAAAAAAGAGGGAGGGATCCAGCAAGTTTAATGATGACATGTTGTTTGACCAATCAAACCTCTTTTTTATGTGTCACATGAGCTGCTCGGCTCCTACAGGGTGCCACCGCGTACTGGACGCGATTCCATTGTTTTTTTATTTTACATTTGAACAACATTAGGTTGTAGGTTTTAATATTTCAATTGCAAATGACTGTACCTCCTCATTTAAATAACAGTAAATAAATATACATTTATATACAATATAATTTTTTTTAAAACCGATAGATTTGTGTCCCATACACAAATCCGGAAGTTGCAAACTTCTCGGACGTACCGCGATTCCTGAAATTACTATTAAAAAAACGTTTAATCATTGATCAATATAAAAGTTTAGAAACTATCTTAATAAACCTCTAACCTTGAACTTAATATTATTATTGTCTATATATATATGAAAAATATATATGTGAAAATGAAAAATCACGCAGGAGCTGCGTTTTATACGCTGATCTGGAACTAACGGTTGGCAATGTGCAGGGATTTGCGTCCGGTACACGACTCCATGTTTTTATTTTTAAAAAAAATATATAAATATATATATATATATATATATATATATATATATATATATACACATATTTTATAAATGTGTGTGTATATATATTTATTTGTTTAAAGTAAATATTTTAAAATATGTACAACTGTAATTAAAAAAAGTTCAATCATTTAAAAAATATTTATTACATATTTATATTTTAAATATTTACACATACATATATATAAAAATAAATATATGAATAAAAACCATAGGTTATAGACCATATATAGTTAGGAATTACCATTTACAAAACCTTGAAAATTCACTGAAAAAACCATAGGTTATAGACGATTATATAGTTGGGAATTATCATTTACAAAACCTTATTTTACTCACACAAAACCATTGAAATTCGCACATATAGTTAGTTGCACTAACTATATATCGCGCACCCGCAATCCACTGCTGATCATGTCACATATTACATCATTCATGGCATGGTCAGTGACATCACTGATGACATCACTGATGACATCTCAAATGACATCACTGATGACATCACTGATGACAACATCCAGTGACTGTATGTTTCTGTAAAGTTAATATATGTCTTACATATTGAAGAATGAGTGGATGTATAAGTGTCTGGATGAAGGATTTAGTAGGTGCATGACTGACTGTATGAGTGAGTGATTAAATGTGTCTCACTGAGTGCATGGGTTAGTGACTAAACTGTCTTAATTTGTGCATCATTATGTCTGTTGATCAGTAAACTGCTGCATGTGTTGATCAGTAGCTATATGAGTAACTATATGGGTTATTTATTGGTTGCCCAAGTATTTGTATGGGAGACTGAGTGTGTGTGTATGGGTGGCTGGGAGGTGTGTGACTCTGTGCATAGATGTGTGAACAGTTGATTCACTAGATGTATGGGTTCAAAAGTGCATGTGGAAGCAGCTGTATGGGCGGTTGACTGTGTGCAGAGAGTGTATTGGTGAGTGAATGGATATCTTAGTGGTACATGTCAAAGTAAGTACATATGTAAAACACAGTACATGTGAGAGTTGACATATATAAATAACTGTGCATAAGAGCCAGTGAATGTGTGAGTGGCTGTATGGATCATTGTAAACTTGTATCAGGGATTGTATAAGAGAGTAAATATGTGTTAGTATATGTTTGAATAAGTAAGGTGTGTATAACTGAATAGTTGAGGAAATGGAGGTGTGATTGATTTTTTGCATGACTGACTAGATGTGTGAGTAACTCAATGGATGAGTGACAGTCTGTGAGTGTCTGTTTACACTGATTGTATCTAAGGTTATATTAGCATCTGAAGAGGTTTATCGTATTATCACATGAATGATATCATCAGTGATGTGATAAGTAATGTCAAATGAGATGTCATCAGTGATGTCATTTGAGATGTCATCAGTGATGTCACTGACCTTGTCATGAATGATGTAATATGTGACATGATCAGCAGTGGATTGCGGGTGCGTGATATATAGTTAGTGCAACTAACTATATATGCGAATTTCAATGGTTGTGTGTGAGTAAAATAAGGTTTTGTAAATGCTAATTCCTAACTATATATGGTCTATAATCTATGGTTTTTTCAGTGAATTTTCCAGGTTTTGTAAATGCTAATTCCTAACTATATATGGTCTATAACCTATGGTTTTTTCAGTGAATTTCAATGGTTTTTTAATAGCAAATATCAAAAGCTGTAAAATGTGCTTCAATTTGTTCCGCGACCCAGTCCGCGAACCGGTAAACCTTCCGTTAGCGCAAGTACCGCGTTAGAAAGCAACATCGTGACGCGTCGCATAAGCGCGACGTATCACATTACTGCATAATGCGTCTTATGACGCGCCGCGTTAGCGCACCCGGAAGCGCTCCGGAACCCGAACCAAGGAGCGAAACGCAGCACCCCGGAAATGTTCCGAGGCGCGGCGCGGAGCGCGTAACGTAAGCATAACAGGTCATGTGACTAGTTTATAAAACTTTTCATTGGTTCATTTTACTTTTAGTTTCCTAATGATGGAAGGCTTGGTCATATGACTTAAAATTAACACTTTTCATTGGTTTAGAACATTTTTTTTTCCCAAATGATGAAAGTCCCACCTTTTTTCCTTACTCTGACTTTCATTTTTATGAGAGAAAGACCTGTTTCTGCTTGTTCAGTCATGGCATCTGTAGTAGCTGCAGCTGGTGGACCCCCAGCACCACCACCACCTCCAAGGAAGAGAGGACCACCTCCTCAGGTCGTCCTCCAACAAGAGGAGGAAGAAGAGGAAGAAGAGGAAGAGGAGCAAGGGACAGGGAGGTTTTTAAAAGAACAGCCAAGGAGGTCCCATATAAAAGAAAATTTTATTTGGCAATTTTTTTCATTTCCCCCACATCAAAAAAAGGTAAATGCCCGGTACGTTACCTGCCTGATCTGCCACGATGAACTGTCCAGAGGAACCAAAAGAAAATACAGTTATGGTGATTATACCATGCATCGCCATATGGAGAGGTGGCACCCGATAAATTACAGTGCTGCCCAAATACGTGATTTGGTGGATAACCCCCGACCTGCCAGTACATCCACCAATGAAGTGGCAGTGACGGGATCAGAGGCAAGGGAAACGGTCCCAAATCTACAAAAGAACTTTGGCCAAATGAAATTAACCTGTTTAACTTGCTGCAAATTAATTTCCTGTGGAGAGAGGGGTGTAACTCTAATCAATAGAGCTTTTGAACATCATCAATGTACAAAACATCCCAGAAAATAAATTTTCTTTTTTTTTGTTGCTCCTGTTGAGCCCTTTCTAATGAATCATTTTTGTTTCCCCCCCAAAAAAACCAAAAACAATATAAAACAACAAAAATAATTAAAAAAAGTTCTTTTCAGAACTACCTTCCCTTTATAAAAAATTGCTAGAATGTTTAGCACTCTAGCAACCTCTATTTCTTTTGTTTCGCTTCCCGGTTCGCGCGCCGGTACGCGAACCGGAAGCGAACTAAAAAAATTTTTTTTTTAAAAAAAAGAAGAGTAAGTAAACAGAGAGTAATGTTAAAAGAAAGACAAACAGAGGGAGTAACACACAGTTACTGTTGAAAGAGGGACTGAGAAAAGGAGTGGAAATAGTAGTATAAGTAAGTAATAGAAAAAGAAATGAGGGAAGTAGCAAAGGCAGGAAACTGAAGGTTAAAGAAATGAAGCAGTGGAACTAATAAAAGTTAAATTTGATAGAGATGTAACGTAAAGAGTACTAAACACTTACCTTATAATTGTCGTTAATTTAGTAAATTGTAATTTTTATACTTTTAATCTGTGTAAGAAAGAACAAAAATTTTTAAATTAATAGAAGGTAGTAAAAAAAGAGTGAGCATGAGACAAGATGAATACATATTATAAATCACAATTAAAAGTACAAAATTAATTATACATATTTAATGGTTTATTTTGGCTGTTCTCTGAATATATCAAATTTCACTGAAAACAGTGAGTTGAAGGTATTCATTATATAACAGCGGGGGAAAAAAACCACAATCAAAATGATTGTGTTTAAAAAACCCTTAAAATATAATCAATCTGAAATAAGAACTCCTCAAAAGTAACTTACTTTCTATGACGTCAAAGGATGTCCTATGAACAGCTTATACTCTGTTGTGCTGTTACTATTTTCTGCCCGCCACTTTCTGAAAGATAAACTCCATCGTTTTAAGAAAAATGAGACATACAAAGCAATTTAAAACAGCACACTAAATTACAGCAACACCTAGAATCATTATAGTCCAGTTACCTACCCTAAATTCTCACTTCAGAAAACAAGTCAAAAGGCAACATTGCTTCATACTCAATTGGTAATGTTTGCTGAATGACTAGCCTTTTTTTATTTCAAATAAGCTGTGTAATATCCTGATGTTGTCAAAGGACCATCTTAATATATAATAGCTGCAGTTGCAAATGTTCTTCCTGAAATCGTTGACTGTGTAGCCAAAACATTTTTAATTAGACTTAACAACTTTTTTTCATCCAGTTTATGTAGTTGAAATTGTAAAATGACATTTCACCCATACGTTTCCATAAATAATATGGACAGCATTGCAGACTTACATTTCCTCTACTCCTTCTTTTGATCTGCTGCTTGAATTAGCTTATAAACACAAACAGTTTTCGCTCTGTACTACACTTATCCACAAGGTCATATAGAGTAGGAGCCATTAGAACCTCTTGAAATTC
This sequence comes from Lissotriton vulgaris, assembly GCF_964263255.1. NCBI lineage: Eukaryota > Metazoa > Chordata > Amphibia > Caudata > Salamandridae > Lissotriton > Lissotriton vulgaris. The sequence continues at coordinate 298,574,795 of NC_141700.1, read as the reverse complement.
CTCAGAACAAATCCCAAGATTCCTTTCCTAAATTTTTGGTTGTAAGAACACCAGGTAAGAATTTTGAAGGTGGAAAGGCAATCTTTTTTTAAAAGTTAAAACAGAATCATTGCAGAATGACCAGCCGTTTCCAGATTTTAAATAAGCTGTGTAATGTCCTGAAGTAGTTGAAGGACCGTCATGATATATAATTGCTGTAGTTACAAAAGTCCTTCCTGATATTGACAACTGCGAAGCCACAAAATTATTAATTAAAGTTGTCAATTTAGTTCCATCAGGCCTACATCGTTGGAACATTAAAATGACATACTGGCCATAACTTTGTATAATTAACGTGGACAGCATTGCAGACTTACATTGGCTACACTCCATGTTTTGATCGGCTGCCTCTACTAGCTTATTGAAGGATACTGATTTACTGTCAGGCAAAGTAAAATATATAAATCTTTCTGAGTCTACACTAGTAGTACTTGATAGCCTACAGTTTTCGCAATCATGCTGCCATTGATAAGAAAGGCCAAACAGATAATCTACATCTACACCTTCATCTTGCAATACATCAAGCATATACATTAAAAACTCCTGACAATCCTGCTGAATATTTTGAGAGAATGGTTTTTGACCTGAACATTCGTCTAACAGATAACGAATTTCAGACACACTTTCTACTCTTGTTCTATCAGCGCTACATTTCTCTAACACAGAATTCAACAAACAGCATAAACTTTGTTCCGAATTGATCACAATCTGTTCTTTTAAAGTCTCTAGTGAAAAGAGAACATTAACCACTACATTAGCATAGCAGTTGACACCAGAACTATTTTCAAATTGAAAACCAACAACATCTTCAACAGAATTCATTTTATTTCTGCTTACAATTTTCGGTTCATCGACATTTGGTCTTTTTGCTACAACCTCCCTACTATTACTGATATTTCTTCGTTTCCGGCCTACCACACGTTTCTCAAACAAAGGATATTGAGGCAAATCTGGCGCATACTCTCTTCTTAACCTATTGTATTCCTTAACACAATCTAGATCCGCACAAATGTTTGTGACATCACAGTCAATCAAGTACAATCCCGATAAAGTTCTGACTCGTGACAATGCTACATAAGCCATACCCTCTTTGAACACAGAACTGCCAATATTCACTAAAGCAGTGCCTACACTTAAACCTTGCGATTTATGAATTGTCACCGCATATGCCAAGCAAACAGGAAACTGCTTACGGCGAACATATAAGTCTTTTACAAGCAAAAACCTAGTTGTGCAACAACCAATTAGCTGTACTTCCTCAATACCATCAAATTTAATTTTTAAAAATTCAATTCCATCTCTACTTCTGTATTTCTCAAAATCAACAACATTACCCATTGATCCATTTACCAAACCTCTTTCAACATGTAAATTTCTTCTCAAAATGATACGGCATTTTAAGCAGACATTCAGAGTCTTTTCAAAACCCGCAGTTTTAGATATAGTCTTCTCCAATGAATCCAATTTAGATTTCAAATTCTCAGAAAAAATAATTGTTGCTCCCAAATGCTCTATTCTGTCAATAGCTTCCAGTTTCACAATCTCTTGGTTTTCTAAATTCAACATTTTGTTGTTGAAGATGGAACATTCTGCAAGAGTTGGCATCAAACATATTCCAGTTTTTTTCTCAGTAATTTTCTGAAAAATATCCTCTGGCAGAACGTCTTCTTCTGGATACAAATTTGACAGTAATCATGCATGTAAAGCTTCTTTCCCACACTCAGTCACTTTCCCGATTCTAACATCTTGTAGAATATTCTTGTAATCTTCGTCCTTCGCCTGACGCATATTTTCACGCAGCTCAGCATAATTGAAGTTTAACCATATGTTAACGTTGCCAATGCTCCCTAAGCACTTCCTGGTATCTTCATGCGTAAGCAGTTTAAACACTGGTTGTCCTTTCACTGGTGTCAGCTGCAGAAGATCACCAAAAACAATGATGTGTTTGCCACCGAATAAGACATCATACTCTGTTTTAAGAACTTCCTGCATTCTCAAATGCACAAAGGCAAGCATGACATTGGAAACCATGCTTACTTCGTCAATGATAAGAAGTTTCATCTTCTTCAGGACTCTAGATACTTCACAACAAGCATCCCCAGATAACTTGTGGTATTGTAATTTGTTATCATGCTCCACTGGCAGCATCAGTAGCCGATGCAAAGTAATCCCTTTAATGTTATGTGCTGCCAGTCCAGTTGGAGCGGTGACAACACAAGACAGCGATGACTCAGTCCTTTTCTGCAGATAACATGAAATTGCTTTAATGAGGAAACTTTTTCCAGTTCCTGCTTCTCCACTCACGTACAGTCGGACAGGCATCAATGACGTACATGAGCACTCTTTCTTCTCATGACTTAATCCATGATCAATTTGGTTGGTAACTTCGTCATATATTTTCCTCTGCTCAACGTTGAGTTGTCTTTCCAAATCTTCTAAGTTAACCGCATCCTTCTGAGCATGTGTCATGGCTCTTTCCACTTCAATCATAGCAGTGGCAGCTTCATTTTCGATAACTGGTTCTCCTAGTGGATCCTGACTCAATGAAACAGAACTCTGACTGTCCTGAGAACTGTCTCTAGCAATCTCAGCTGCAATTGTTGCTTCCTGCTCGTTTTCTGCATTCAACATTTCTAGATATTTTGAAAAAACAGGACATTCTATGGACTCCTTGGCTGCATTAAAAGAGTCTTCGTAACAGAGGAAATCTCCAAGCAGTTCCGCTTCTGCACGCCAAGGCTTGAAAAGTTGCAAAAGAGCTAAATAGAAAAACTCTTTTCTTTCTGGAGATTCGCAATTCAATTTTCGATGATTTACCAAATGACATTTTCTTTGCTTGACCAGACATCCCTCACTTCCAATTACAGCATACACTCCTTTATCAATATCTTCTTTGATGTTCTTCTTGAAAATGTAATTTTGTAGAACATCATACAGACAAACATTCTCCAGGTGACTGCTTCTATTTGGATAATATGTATCCAACATGTTGGTCTTCAAAATATCTGTACTGCTTGGCTCCTTCTCCGCCAAATACTCAATTTCCCGTACAGGTTTCAGAACTCGATTACGCGTTGCAGCAAGACCAAGACTCGCCCAAATGATACTCCTAGATTTGGCATAGAGACTTGCTGAAGATAACCGGTCAGAACATTCGTAAGCTCGGATTTCTCGATGTGACAACATCTTCAGACTGAAACTGTACAACTTCTTACTGAGGCTCTTTTCATGGGAAATATCCTCCCACATATCCTTCAGTTCTGTCTTTTCTTTTTTGGTGATGTAAGACGTCACATACCGAGCCACAGCCATACAGTTGTCAGCCACAAACTGTATATCCATGTTAGCATTCCACATGGACAAAATCACTGGGTTGTAGTCGTTAATGTACTTGGACTCTTCGTTTCTTTTCAAATTGTATGTGTTTTTGGGTGATTTCCTCGTCACATTATGTCGCAGCGAAGACATCAAATTGTTCACTCTTCCTTTAGATATCACCGACCGTGGAAATGCAAAACGACATTTGGTGTAGTACTTGTCCTTGTTTCTGAATTTACGACGACAGTACTTTCCACAACGATGGCTTTGAAACCGTAAAACTTGTTCTCTTAGGCTTTTATCTTCGTTTGTCTTTGGAACAGCACATGTAGCATACTGTTCTATGAAACTCATCACTAAGTCATCCGGATCTGTTCCAAATTTGGGTGCATCTTTGATCCATAGCAGCATATGTATATGAGGAGCACCTCTTGCTTGATACTCCTTTCTCCAGAAGAAATCCAACACCTCTCCAAGAGGTGGATTTTTCTTGTTCGTGATGAAAGACATCATAGCTTCAAATCTATGATTGAAGTATCTGCATACATTCACTGGATCCAAACAGCACAGTTCTCCGGGTGTCTTGAATTCGATATTTTCAATGTTTCCATTTGCCTCTCGTAGAAATTCAAGTAAGTCTTCCCAGCCATACTCAGCACAGCTGAGAGTGAGGAACCATGTGGGAGTTCCTAAGTTCCTCAGCATAGATTTTAAGTCACCATGATGGCGGTACCAATACTCATTAGTACCACGCTGACAAGCCATGAGATTAATCAGGTGAGAATTCAAAATACTGTCTTGCACATTGACTTTATCCATAAAGTCCCTTGCCAAGATATTTCGCAGTTGTACACCACTTTTCAAGATGTGGTTCACTGCATAAGACAATCCAGAGAGATCACTTTCAAACAGTAGATGAAACAAATAGGGAATGCATTGACGAAACCTAGGATCTTCTGCATACAATCGTAAAGTCCGGTATTCTGAAGCAGGAATTTGAGCAGGTCACTCATCATATGGTCCTCCTCGACCTGTGGGGAATAACTGTGGGAAACATCGAGCTTCCAAACTTTCCTCCCAAACACTAATGGGACTCCGTTTGGCTTGTTTCATTTGAAACAACTCAATAGCATTCCCCATGACTTCCTTGGAATGCAAAGGATGAACACTATAATGTTCATATATTTCTTCATTTTTAGAGGCTTCTACTTTCTCAATTTGTCCAGCACACAAATCGCTGTCCTCTTCTTCACTTACTTCCTCTTCTGCAACACATACATTCTTGTAGTACTCATTGTTTTTTATCAAATACAATGTTGCCTTTTTGACTTTCCTAACATCCACTAAATCTTGCCAGATTTTCTTACTCTTTGTCGGAACCCCATTAACTATGATAACCAGAGGTTCCTCTTCCACTTTCTCTACTCCAATTGTATTAATGTTTTTCTTCAAATCTAAAGGCAAATAAACAACTCTTCCCTTTAATCCTCTCTGTAAATCTGATGGAGGCAATTTCCTTGTCTTTGGCTCCATTCGTACGATAGCCTGGAAGGGATGGACACTTTGAATCAAAATAGATTCATAAGTATTTAAATCCTTCAATTCAGAAGGAATGTCAACCAATTCCAGATTATTATAAACCGCTCTAGCAGGCATCTGGTTTTGGTTTAATTTGTTATAACAATAAGTACACATACGTTGGTCCGCTCCCAAATCAAAACAATTTTCTACCATCAAGTATGTGGCAAAATCCTTCCATTCACTATTGTTTTCCATATCACTTTTTGCATATAAATCCACTAACTTAGTCTGATTCTTATAATAAGTCCGTCGACAACACACACAAGTGAAATTAGGCCTCTTACTTGATTTCACCATAAACGTGGAAATTTCCTTGTGAAATTTATGTGTACTGAAAATCTGTACACTCTCTTCCACATTACCTTCTTCTAGTGGGTCAATTTCAACATTGTTCTCTTTACCAGCAAAGTAACAGAACTCAATTTCTTGACAAATAATCTTCACATCTACTTCAGAACCATGCAAAAGAGCACTGCTTAATTGTTTAAGCATAATTGCTGGACTCTTAGCATAATACAACATTCTAACTAATTTCCTCACTTTATTATGATGCACTGCTAGCATCCTGAAATGATGAAAAACACTCTGGCATACTCTCCTGGAAAGACAAGCCAGTGAATGACCATGCAAACCTGTCACTTGTCTCACTCTGCAAGGATCTAATTCTTGCAACAACTTTATTTTTTGTTTTAAACTTTTCTTATTAAATGTCCGTACAAAATCACAAAGCAAATTGATGGAATCCTGTCGCACACTGCAAATAGAACTACACTTCCAGGTGTACACTGGTCCCTTAGGACGTCTCCCTAAAACCTCATCACTTAACACCTCTTCTGCATCTGCAGACACAAGTTTTTCTTTTTCAACCGGACGACCATCTTTTACCTCATATGCTCGACCACTGCTGTCAACTGCATGCACCAAATCATTGTCCTGAAAATAACTCTCCTCATTAAAAAATGCCTCACTATTTGAACTATGCATCCATTCTCCTGAGAAAACTTCACAAAAATTACTTCGATTAACTACTCTCTTCCATCTACTATTTGATTTGAAAACATAAATTACCTTGTTTCGTTTCCTAATTCTATTAATTACCAAAATAAATAACTTTCGCTTAATTTCGAAAGCCTGATCAATAATTTTCTCTACATTTTTCTTTTTCTTATAAAATGCCACTTTCTGTTGGCCTTTCTTAAATTGTTTTAGCAAATTGACAATTACCCTGTTGCGGAACATTCGCCTACGAATGTCCCTGAATGTATTTTCCCTTCTACTGCCATGCACAGAGTTATCTCCTGCTGTAGCAGAAACTTTTTTGACGGGCCTTTCCTTTCCATTTAAATTGGCTCTTTTTTTCAGGACTAAAACTTGTTCTATAGTTATACTTTTGTTTCTACAAATGTTTCTAAGGAATAATTTTGTTCTCTTACCCGGAGCTTTCTTCATGCGTTGACGAGATTTTAATGTAGAGGACTGCTGCAAGCATTTAGTAATCTGCTGTCTTTGACGTTTCGTAGCCTTTCGGATTCTATCCTTAGACGGCATTGTCTAATTTCTAAATAATCTGCAGTTGAATCTGTGGTAAAATATAATAAAAAATGTTATTAACCACTATTACCAAACAGTAAATCAATAACAGTAAGGATTTGATTCAGCAATGCCATAAAGATGATTCAGTGAAATCTTCTTAATTTTACTGTGATAGTTTTACAGGGCTTTCATGCAAATGACTGCCCACCCTGCAACAAAAAGCCCACATGAAAGACGCACATTAAATTGTGTACTTACCTGCAATAATCCATATGCCAGTGTTTAGGTCCCTCCACACTGCCCCTCCCCGCCTCCCTGCCCCACCGTAAATCCCTCCACGACCCGCGGCTGCTATCTTGCAACATGGTGCATCTTGAAAATCTCTCCTGCATTATAAAAGTGACGCAACAGCAGCACAAAATAGGCGCACAGCCATCATAAATCTGCCCCTAACACTTTAAATGATTGATTCAGGATGACGATAAGGTGTGGACTATCTAGAAGTTTGTTTGAGGTGAGGCCTACTCAGGGTTGCAGATGAAATTTAGGCTTGTTGAAGAGTACAGAGGTGGTAATACATGTACAGGCCTACCAATGAAGTGAATCATGTCCACTGCACTCTTGAACAAAGGCCAGACCTCCTCTATCTCCCTGAACACGCCTAAACCTCATCTGCACAATGTGATTCGTAATGTTAGGAAACACAAGTGATATAATTGAAAAACGTGCAAATATTTTTGCACATTTAACAATCACATCACCTGTATTTCTTCAGCTTAGTTATCTCATTGTGCAGTTGTAGTCTACGTCCTATGTAGAAGCACACCCTATCAATACTTAAATTACCCAAGCACACATGGGAGCGTATTTACAAGGACCTTGCTCCAGGGGAAATGTCTTAAATTAAAATTGGAAAAATTACATCAAAGGGACTCAAAGGCCTTGTAAATATGCCCCAAACAACCTATGAAACACTAGCAGTACATATCAAGAAACCTAATTGATTTCAAAAAACGTTTTTAAAGCTTTTATGTAAAACAATTATGTACCTACATTCATGGGGAACTGACTTAAAATGCCCTAATACACATGGAAACGTTTTTTTAAGGTCCTTGCACCTTTTCTTCCCTCACTTTTAACATGGCTATGTAACTCAAACAATCAAAATCAAAATTTGCCAAGCACACATGGGGGCGTATTTACAAGGACCTTGCACCACGGGGAAAGTGACTACAAATGGCCAAACACACATGGGGACGTATTTACAAGGCCCTTGAACCAGGGGGAAGTGACTTGAAATGGCCAAGCACACATAGGGGTGTATTTACAAGGCCCTTGCACCACTTATGCATCATTTTTAACATGTACACTGTGGAGCACCATGGGGCAAAAACAACACAGATGCATCATGCATCTGTTCCGCAAAAGCGACGCATTGCAGGAGTCACATTGCAAGTAAATAAATTCTCATAAATTTTAAAAGCATTCCTTTTCCTTAAAAACGATTTTCTGATCATAATTTGAAAACACAGCACAGCTCCTATGTACAACCACACCTTGTCAGTACTAATACTTTACATTATCTGCAATTACAATTGGTAAAAGAATACAAAATCTTCTTTGAAAACATAATGCAAACACATGACTCAAAACATCATTTTAAATGCACAGCTGGCTTTCTTATTTTCTCAAAAAAGCATACTAGTCTCTATCTAAAAAAAGAAACGATATCTCACCTTAACAAATGCTTTTTGAATTTCAAAACAGTCTCAGAAACACACCAATTTTTCTTTAGCAGAACAAAAGGTATGCACTCCAGAGGCTGGAACCAACAAAGGCACTGAAATGCTGATATTCATCACACATATCTCTCATGTCAGACAATCAAAACTCTTCCCTCACTTTTTTCAAATCAACACCCTTCCCCCCTCTGTCCTTTCTGCCCTTTTTCCATAGCAACTACCTCCTGCCAGACCTCTCATGTTTACAAGTTCACACAACAATGTTTCAAATGAACTTTGAACTCTCAGTACACCTGCTAATCCACTGCAATCTTTCATAGCATCATTTTTTATTAACCATTCAAATTACATCTTTCAGAGAACACATCCATGCACCCTAACTTTCTGTTTTCAGCAATGGAAATCCACCAATCACTGCTAATGAATCATTAGCACTCAAACTCCACAGTTTTTTTTCTTTACAAACTCCACTGTTTCAACTGCCATTTCATTCCCACACTTCATCTGACTGCAGCAGAACCTCCTCTCGCCATGTTTTCTGTCTGGATTCTAGGACATAGTTACATCCACTGGGCTCACAGGTATGCTGATAACAGAAATGTACACAACCTCAATTTACAAAATGTGGAAATCAAATGGATTGGCCAAAGAGGATTGAAATGTCACCAATTGATACCATTGGTGAAAGCCTTTTTACATTTGCCAAACCCTAACCTCATAATAGTGCACTGTGGAGGAAATGATTTGGGCACTTTGACTGGGGTAGGTCTAGAAATGCTCTTAAAGGACACCTTTGAGCAATTGATGGCACTTTTTCCTCAAACTGCCTTGGTATATTCCAATATATGCCAAAGACAAAAATGGAGGTGGTCCAATCAATTTTGTCCACAAATTGAGAAATCGAGGAAGCATGTAAATAAGTCTGTTTCAGCTTACATGAGAGACCATGGAATGGGCTGCATCTACAACAATAACTTGCGTTACTACATGCAAGATATCTACAGAGGAGATGGCGTGCACTTCTCAGATGAGGGGAACAGAGTTTTCATACAAAATTTAAGACTGTGTATTGGTACCTACTTATAAGTACCTAGAACTTACACAGAACCCAAAAGCTCTTTTCAGAGCTACCTTAACTTTAATTACTCTTTTAAAATTTCGAATGTACCTTTTTTCACTAATTTTCACTTATGTTCGCTTCCCGGTTCACTACCCGGTTCGCGTACCGGCAGCTAACCGCGCGAAAAATTCAAATATTTTTTTCTCGACATATATGAGCCTCCTCAACCACCCTCAGAAAACCTAGGGGGTCAGGATACGTCTACTGTGCCCCCTTCTACCCATTCTGAACATTATTTACCCTCCATCTTGTATCTCAATTCTACCGAAACACAAAATGGAGGACTCCCGTAACGCTGCAGGTTCGCGTACCGGGACACGCACTGACAAGCACTCGCTCAAAAAAGGTGGGAAAGTAATTTACAGAAAAACCACTGGAGACACTTTCACCAAATATACATTAGCTCATACTACATACCAATCCCTACCATTTTCACAAATTTGGTTGGAATTCCATTTAGCCATTTAGCATGTAGACCTCTCTAAATTCCCTGAGGTAAATTACTTCACAAAACACATTGGAAGTGTTGAAATTGACAACCAATTAAAATGTTACTTTCATTTTCTACTTTTTTAACCTAACATTTGATTGATTATTACCTGAATATATATAAAGAAAGAGAGAAAAACACAGCCATTTTGACTACTACTTCCTGAAGTACATTGCAAGAACATTATCATTGACATCTTAAACTTGTTTTTGAAAGGTAAGAAGTTATTTTAAAAATTTGAAATGAGAACTATGTTATGATAATTTGTGAAAACGTTTTCAGATAGTTATATACTGTCCCGCTGTAAGAGTAAGAGATTGAGATAGGCTTCTCTGTTATAATTATGGATTAAGTTAGGCTTCTATGGTATAATTATGAATTTACTTAGTCTTCATCACAGGCACTTTTTAATAGTTCTACTTCCTGCCTGAATCCATACAGTGCCCAAAGATAACTTCACTGTTAAAAACTCACAAGTACCTGCCTGAAATTTAACCCAACAGTAACCTATCTCTACTGATATTTTTATTTTTTATGCAATTTACTGCAAGAAAATGGAAGCACAACAGAAAGAAAATAATATTTCCTTTCAAATAAATATTGAAAACAATCCAAATGAAGAAAAGGATGAAAATGACTTTTTGGATGACACATTAGACGAAGAATTAATTGAATGTGTAGAAGAATATGAATCATGGAATGAAAAGGAGGACATACCTGATGAATTGATGTTACAAATTCTTTTAGATTTTGAAAAATCTGAACAATAAATTTAAATTTTAAAATTAAAAATTGTTTGAGACATTATTCTTTTTTATATGTAAATTATGAAATAGTACCAAAATAGATATAATATAAAGTGAGACTTACAATATACTGTACAACTTGTTTGTGTTACATAGTAAATTTGCTCATAATTACTTCCTTTCTCCAACTATATTATCTCCAATGTGTATTTAACATCTCTTTATCATCTCCTGCCTCCATATTGTTTCGGCTTTCCAGACAGACTATGGTATGAATTCCATATACCACAATAACTTCTGAAACAACTTGCAAGATATCTACAAAGGAGACGGCGTTTATTTATTTTTAGACTCTGCATTGGTACCTACATGTTGCTACGTAAATAAAAATAAACAAAAACAAAACGAACAATCAATAAACATACAATATTTAAAAAGTCTATCATTCTTGTTTCCTTATAGTACGCTCCCCGGACCGCTTTCCGATGCGCGTACCGGGCGCGCCCCACGTAAAAAAAAACGATTTATTATTTTTTTTTTGCGCCGCGGGGCCCTTTTAAAGCCTCCACATCAAACCTAGGGGGTCAGGGAGGATCTACTATGCCCCCTTATGGTCATTTGCCCCTTCGTTTTGGCCTCCTCTTGTCTCTCGATCCTACTGAGAGACAAGATGGCGGCCGCTCCGGACTGTTTAGAATGTTGACAGACACCGGAGAGCCAATCAGCTTCGCTTCGCAAAGTTCCGTTACGCGAAAAGTACGCGAACCGGAGCGCTACCCGGGACGCTGTCACAGATATATCTATTTTTTAAAACGTTAATTTCTCAAAATCCACTGGAGCACATATATTGAGACCTAGCAAAGGCACATCGGGCTAACAGTCCCTACAATTTTGCCAAGTTTCGTGCAAATCCATTCAGCCGTTCGAGCTAAAAGTGAGGCCAAACGCCCTATGGAAAAATGAATGGGAAAAACGCGTTTTGGGACCCCCCTTTTATCTCGGCCCCCCCTTGACAAAACCCCTTCAAATTTTCAGGGGCTGCTCAGAAACAAAATGTGCCATTTTCCTGAAAATTTCAGCCGATTCCGTCCACAAAGTTATTAGACATAGAATTTTCAAAAGTCCCATAGAGAAAAAATCCTAACTATATATACCTACTGGCGACCGCCAGTAGGTAATATATATATATATATATATATATATTATTTTTTTTTTCACTGGAAAAAACACAGGTTTCAGGGACGTTATAGTTAGGCTGACATTTCACTCATACAAAACCAGAGAAATTCAGCCGTTATAGTTAGCTGAGCTAACTATAATTCACGCCTCCGCAATGCACTACTGATAATGTCATATATAACATCACTACATGACTCTTGTATAGCTCTGTCTGTCCTCAATTACCTATTCCTTCATCCTATCAACTCAGAAGCTGCTTTATCTTTTCACTCTCCTTCTGGTATTCGTGCCACAACTATAAGATATATATATATACTTTTGAGCCAATTAATCTAACTGGGAAGAGGTCTGCGCCTGCTGAGTTGCCGCTTCGAAAGCGATCAGGAGTGCTGTTTGATTCCTATCACCGGACTTTGGCTGTTTCCGGTTTCGCAAGACCTGCCCACTTTCCAAAGAGGCTCGGCGTCTCTTCCAGCCAGCTACCCTTCGGAGTATTGTAATTTAAACTCGGACGAGTTTTGTGCTGGGCCCCCCGCTTACCAGAGACTATCTGCATTGAAAACGACAGCGGGTTGTCATTCGGCAGGGTGCTCGGGGAGTCAGCGAGGTCGGCCGAAACATGGATGAACGCCTCATCAGCCCCAGACATCACCATTGCCATCCCGGAAGGATACAAGATCATCCGTAAGGACCGCACTGACCAAACAGGAGGAGGCATCGCTATCGTCCATAAGAACTCCATCCGCATCTCAACCAGCTCAGACGTCAACCTTACCAGCGCCGAACACCTTCACTTCCAGATCCACACCGACCCCAAAACCACACTCAGAGGCACACTCCTCTACCGACCTCCAGGACCCCGTGCACAATTCAGCGACGTTATCACTGACTTTATCACTCCACACGCCCTCCCCTCCGAGGAATACATTCTGCTGGGAGACCTCAACTTTCATCTAGAAAAGAACAATGACAGCAACGCCACCTCCCTTCTGGACAATCTCGCCAACCTCGGACTCAAACAACTTGTCACTACGCCCACCCACATCGCAGGTCACACACTCGACCCTATCTTCACCTCCAGCAAACATGTCTCCTTCAGTCACACCACCACTCTCCATTGGACGGACCACAGCTGCGTACACTTTATCTACAATAAGACCACAACTCACAACCATCCTCAACCTACTCTGCGAAGAAACTGGAACAAAATCACCATCGACCAGATATCCTCATCGCTTCTTCAAAACCCACCTGCCCACTCCTCAAACCCCGACCAAGCAGCCATTAACCTCACCCAATGGCTATCCAACAGCGCCGACATCCTAGCACCGCTGAAAAAACGTCAAATCAAACTAGGCAGCAAAAACGCCTCCTGGTTCAACGAGGATCTTAAGAAATCGAAAAAACTCTGTCGCTCCCTCGAGAAGGCCTGGAAAAAAGACCCAAACACCAACACCAAGGACGCCTTCAAAAACGCCACCCGCATACACCACCAACTAATCCGATCTGCCAAGAAAGCCGCGTTCAAAGACCGACTAGACAACAACGCCCACAACAGCAAGGAATTATTCAACATCGTCAAAGAATTTACCAACCCCTCAGCCAACTCCAACGACATCACCCCCTCTCAAGCCCTCTGCGACTCCCTAGCTTCGTTCTTCCACAACAAAATCGCAGACATCCACAACAGCTTCGACAACCGACCCGGAGACCAACCCACCCAACCTTCTGCAGGACTTTCACCCCCCCTGAACATCCTTAATGACTGGAACCCAATCTCCACTGATGACACCATCCGCCTGATGAACTCCATCCATTCAGGATCCCCCACAGACCCCTGCCCTCACCACATCTTCAACAAAGCAGACTCCATCATAGCACCACACCTCCGAGACGTCATCAACTGCTCCCTCAACTCCGCCACCTTCCCGGAAAGCTGGAAACACGCAGAACTTAGCGCCCTTCTGAAAAAACCCACAGCGGACCCCACCGAACTCAAAAACTACCGCCCCATCTCGCTCCTTCCATTTCCGGCCAAAGTCATTGAGAAAGCCGTCAACAACCAGCTCGCCGCCTTCCTCGAAACCAACAAATCCCTCGACTCCTCACAGTCCGGCTTCCGAGCCAAACACAGCACGCAGACCGCCCTCATCGCAGCAACAGACGACATTCGAACTCTTCTGGACAATGGAGACACAGTCGCCCTCATCCTCCTCGACCTCTCCGCTGCCTTCGACACAGTCTGCCATAGCACCCTTTTACAACGCCTCAGAAACATCGGAATCCAAGGAAAAGCTCTGGAATGGATCACCTCGTTCCTCACTGGAAGAACCCAGAGAGTCCGCCTCCCACCATTCAACTCAGAGGCCACTGAAGTCATCTGCGGCGTACCCCAAGGGTCCTCACTCAGTCCCACCCTCTTCAACGTATACATGAGCCCCCTCGCGACCATCGCGCGCCAACACAACCTCAACATCATCTCCTACGCGGATGACACTCAACTGATCCTATCACTCACCAAAGACCCCAACACCGCCAAAACCAACCTACATGAAGGAATGAAAGAAGTAGCCGAGTGGATGAAGCACAGCCGTCTGAAACTGAACTCAGACAAAACAGAAGTCCTTATCTTAGGCACCTCCCCCTCCGCCTGGGACGACTCTTGGTGGCCAGAGGCCCTTGGAAAAGCACCCATCCCGACGGACCACGCACGGAACCTGGGCGTCATCCTGGACTCCTCACTCTCTATGAACAGACAAGTCAACGCCGTTTCATCATCTTGCTTCAACATTCTTCGCATGCTCAAAAAAACATTTTGCTGGATCCCCACCGAAACCAGAAAAACGGTCACCCATGCATTGGTTACTAGCCGCCTGGACTACGGAAACACCCTATACGCCGGTATCACCGCAAAACTCCAGAAAAAACTTCAACGCATCCAGAACGCATCAGCCAGACTCATACTAGACATCCAGCGTAAAGACCACATCTCTAGTCACCTGAAAAACCTTCACTGGCTCCCCGTCAATAAGAGGATTACTTTCCAACTCCTAACCCACGCACACAAAGCACTTTACGAACTTGGACCCGAATGCCTCAACACACGACTTTCCTTCTACACCCCCTCCCGCCAGCTACGATCCTCCAACCAAGCCCTTGCTACCGTACCTCGCATCAATAAAACCACCATGGGCGGTAGATCCTTCTCCTACCTCGCAGCTAAAACCTGGAACTCACTCCCCACTCACCTTCGTCTCACTCAGCACCATCTAGCATTCAGAAAGCAACTTAAAACTTGGATATTCGACAAGTAACTCCCCACCCTTCTTCAAGCGCCTTGAGACCCTCCGGGTATGTAGCGCGCTATATAAATCTTTTTGACTTGACTTGACTTGACTTTGCGAGCCTGGAACGCCGATTCTGGTAAGACACCGTTTGCTAAAGCGTCTGCAGTATTATGATTGAAAGCGGGTCTTCTCATAACCTATGATAAGAACAATATATTTCTCCATCCTATAGCATTGAAGTGGCGACATCACTCAAAAGCCAATATTTTCTGTGCAGCCATGATTTCCAGCGACGCGCTGAAAAGTAGAGAAACGGCGGCTGAAGCGCTGTATGAAAATCTTCCGGCGGTTAACGATGCTCCGCCTGCAACTAATCAGGGTGCTTCTACCAACAGCAATGTGAAAGATTTGTTGAGGACTTTGGAGAAGTTACTTCGAAATGAGTTGTGAAAATGGTGGGAAAAAAGTCCCTGGAGAAATACTGTGATGCTAATCGCGTACCACGGGGTCTGAGAGTATTAATCGTCCCCACCTACGACAACCCGGACCCCAAGATGCTACAAGAATGGGCTGACAACAATTTACAAGCCTCAAGGAATATGCTGCATATCTTAATTAAATACGCTCAAACTGACAGAGAGACCCTGTTGGTGGAAATAGAACGGATCAATGGTTTATTAGAAGCCACGGGAGAAACTGACTTGATCGCTAAATCCAGGAAGGAGATCGAGGCTCGTTTGAAAAAATACGAGGAGTCTATTCAGGAACGGAAAATCCAAAAATTTGCGAGAGACCAACGCAACTATGCGACGGGTCGCATATTCACTTTTGCCCGCAAATATGACTCCTACAAACGAAAAGCCATGTCTGGACAACAGAAAACCGAGCAGGTGGCGGGCCAACCCGTTAATGTCAACAACGAGGCCACAGAATTCGATAATGCATCCTTCACTTCCAATAGTGGTTCTGAAGATAACAGATCAGTGGTTTCTACGGATGCCTGCAACCTGACAGATTTTTCCGTGGTGGATGAGCTGTATTTTGTCAGCGAGGACCAGAGGTATTCTCTGCTCCTCCGCAACCCTCAACAACAACAAAGCGAGGCGCAGCACGGGGCAACACCCGGAGGAACTGGAACAAACCCCAATAAGGCAACAGAACACGGTAATTAACTTGACAGACCTCGTTTTGTCTAAAGCTGAGGAGCAACTTTTGTCGGTAGGCCTCTCATTTTGTCCGACGACTAAATTTTCTTAAACTCAGACATGCATAGACGTTTTTAAATTCATCAGGAAGATCAAATTGATGAAATACTTCCAATTGCACCCTAAGCCTGATGATTCAGCAAGTACCAGCAGCAGTATACTACCAGAGTCAACAACTGCTCCCTTGCAAGTAAGAAATCTCGAAGGCCTTCAAACACTCCTCTCCTTAGCGTTTTTAGCGACCGAGTCATAGCTGAACTGAAACAACTGAATAGGACTACTTTGGGAAAGAAAAAACAATACAACCATAATACCGAGCAATATTGGTTGTTGATGAAGAAAATTCAAACCGACCAATCAGTGATTGTTAAAAACGCAGAAAAAGGGCGGTAACACGTTACTATGGGCCAAAGTGGATTATATCCGGGAAGCAAAAAGACAATTGGATAATCCCCTGTGTTACACCCAGAACACCAAATTTGCCATGCTGAAAAGCAATGACGTGACTAGAAAAAAGATCCATCAATGGCAAAGACAAAGTCTCATCACCAAAGAAGAGGCCAAATTTCTCAGCGTTACACACCCAATCACGCCTGTTTTCTATCTTCTCCCCAAAGTACATAAATGCATCACTCCTGTTCCCGGTCGTCCTATTATTTCGGCACGTGGTAGTATGAATGAAAATCTTTCTAAGTACATTGATTATTTCCTCCAACCCCACATGACTTCACTCCCTTCTTATCTCAAAGACACTACAGACTTTTTGGTTAAAATCAAACATGTTAATTGGAGTTCTGATTTCTGTTTTTTGGTGATGGACATTGAATCACTGTATACTAGCATTAATCATTCTCAAGGTTTGGAGGCAGCCAAATACTATTTAGACTCTCGCAATGCCATTCTGCGTAATCATAACATCATGCTGGTAGAAATTATGAACAGCTGTTTAACCAACAATTACTTCCAGTTTGAAAATGAGTTTTTCCATCAGGAACGGGGTGTTGCCATGGGTTCGTGCTTCTCCCCCAGTTATTCATGTTTACATGTTGTCTGGTGGGAGGAGCACGTGCTAGGCAAAACCCACAGCCAGTGGCTTTCACATCTTGCCCACTACTGGCATTTCATAGACGACATCTGTATCATATGGAAGGGTTCACAAGCTCAGGCTCAACAATTTGTAAATGAGATTAACACCAATACTCGTAATTTGAAATTCACTGCCACTATTTAATTAGACTCGGCCGAGTTTCTAGATGTTCAGATGTATATTGAACAGGGTAGGCTCCACACCAAGCTTCACAGAAAAACAACAGCGGGCAATGCAATTTTGCATGCCCGGAGTGCCCATCCCTCCCACACAATTAACAGTATACCATTCGGTGAATTTGTTCGCATCAAAAGGATATGTAGTGATCCTACTACAGCAGATCTTTGCCTGAGGGAATCCACTAAGAGATTTCAAGAGCGCGGTTACAGTTCTGATCTTTTGCAACGCGCCCTCTCGAAGGCATCTCTACTTTCGAGGGATGAATTACTGGCTCCCAAAATTGTGACTATTTCTGAGGAGAGTGATACTAAGTCAGTTCGTCTCATTACCACCTACTGCTCACAACAACACAAGCTGAGACGGATTATCAACTCAGAATGGCCAATTATTCTGACGGATGTCATTTTAGGTCCGATCTTACCTCAGAAACCGGCGATCACCTTCAGGAGGGCCCCCTCCATGAAGGACGCTTTGGACCAGTCCCAACCTGAATTAACACCGAAACGTACTTGGTTGGCCAAAACAGGTTTCTTTAAATGCACGTCCTGCTGTGCGTGTACGTTCGCAGTGAATGGGACGCACTACAAGTCAGCATTTAATGACAAATTATTCCCG
Source organism: Lissotriton vulgaris (assembly GCF_964263255.1). Taxonomy (NCBI): domain Eukaryota; kingdom Metazoa; phylum Chordata; class Amphibia; order Caudata; family Salamandridae; genus Lissotriton; species Lissotriton vulgaris. The sequence continues at coordinate 298,556,673 of NC_141700.1, read as the reverse complement.
ATTACAGAATATTTGACATGCCGTAGTGACCATGTAATTTACCAACTTAAGTGCACATGCAATCTTGCCTATATTGGCAGCACCAAACTACCAGCCAATCAAAGTATTTTACAGCATATACGTGCGATTGTAAATTCCGACAGTAATTACCCGGTGGCTCGCCACTTTAAGGCTGTTCATGATAACAGATTAAAAGACTTGCATTACACACTTTTAGGGTCAGTTCCCGGACAGGGGGGAGACAGAGAGAAACTCCTTAGACAAAAAGAGACTTATTTCATCTTATTGCTCGATTCTAAGGCACCAAATGGTTTAAACGCCATTGATGAACTGCATAACTTTTTATAATGGTAAAATAGATTCATTGTGTTTGAGTTTTTTGAGAAGGTTCACCCTAAGTTAGTCTAACTAAGTACACGATGATTAGACAATTTATGGGTTTAGTGCTTCATTAAATGAATTATGTTGATTTTCAAATCATGTGCTTCAGCCTTAACCATTACATATCATACACTGTTTATAATTTTAGTTTTTTCACCCAAATCACATGAGCACTTTTTGTTTTTGTTGGCATATCAAGATCATGTTTCATGTTTTGTGTAGTATAGTGATCTCAAGGAGGCACACTTTCTTCAAAATCATGGTTGGGTCAACAGTTGATTTATTGACAATTCTTCAATCTTTGCATTGAGCTTGTGGGATGACATATTGGATTAGTATCATACTCTTGATGACATCAAGCTATATTTTCGAATGTAATTCTTCGAAATGAATACCGACTAAATTTGTCAATATACTATACTTGATTGTGGAAACGTTCATAATGAATTACAAATAATGTGTTCCAACCTCACACGTATACACATGAGCACTATGCTTGGATTGCTTCTAGGTGTGTCCTTTTTACCTTGTTTTCCTGAAGCACATTTTCTTCACAATGTTGATCTTTTCATTGTATGGACTTAAGCACTATGCTTTAATTTGTTCTGATGTGCAATTGTTTTGTTCGATACACAAACAGAAAGATACTTTGAACTCATGAATTGATGTTATGCCTATCGATTTTGTTATGCTTTTAATCCTGTTTCTACGGGTGATAGAGCTCTTTGCACACTATTTATTGTTACACCTACTTTGGGCGCGTCATGTGACCAAGCTCCTCCCACGGAGCGAAAGGCGTCGAGGAGAGCACTTGCTCTGCACTTTTGCAATTTCATTTTCCACTGCCTTTATCTGATGGTGTGATGGTGTTTTACTTTTGAGCCAATTAGAAGAGGTCTTCGCCTGCTGAGTTGCCGCTTCGAAAGCTGTCAGGAGTGCTGTTTGACATGTATATATATATATATATATATATATATATATATATATATATATATATATATATATATATATATATATATATATATATATATATATATATATATACATATATATATATATATATATATACATATATATATATATATATATATATTCACAGAAAAAACCATAGGTTTTAGGCCATATATAGTTAGGAATTTGCATTTACAAAACCTTGAAAATTCACTGAAAAAACCATTGGTTATAGACCATATATAGTTAGGGATTAGCCTTTTCAAAACCTTATTTTACTCACACAAAACCATTGAAATTTCATATATAGTTAGTTGCACTAACTATATATCGTGCACCCGCAATCCACTGCTGATGATGTCACATATTACATCATTCATGACATGGTTAGTGACATCACTGATGACATCGCTGATGACATCTCAAATGACATCACTGATGACATCTCAAATGACATCACTGATGACATCACTGATGACATCTCAAATGACATCACTGATGACATCACTGATGACAACATCCAGTGACTGTATGTTTCTGTAAAGTTAAAATATGTCTTACATATTGAAGAATGAGTGGATGTATAAGTGTCTGGAAGAAGGATTTAGTAGGTGCATGACTGACTGTATGAGAGAATGATTAAATGTGTCTTACTGAGTGCATGGGTTAGTGACTAAACTGTCTTAATTTGTGCATCATTATATCTGTTGTTCTACAAACTGCTGCATGTGTTGATCAGTAGCTATATGAGTAACTGTATGGGTTATTGATTGGTTGTCCAAGTATTTGTATGGGAGACTGAGTGTGTGTGTATGGGTGGCTGGGAGGTGTGTGACTCTGTGCATAGATGTGTGAGTAGTTGATTCACTATATGTATGGGTTCAAAAGTGCATGTGTAAACAGCTGTATGGGCGGTTGACTGTGCATGAGTGTATTGGTGAGTGAATGGATATCTCAGTGCTACATGCCAAAGTAATTACATATGTAAAACACAGTACATGTGAGAGTTGACATATATAAATAACTGTGCATAAGAGCCAGTGAATGTGTGAGTGGCTGTATGGATCATTGTGAACATGTATCAGGGATTGTATAAGAGAGTAAATATGTGTTAGTATATGTTTGAATAAGTAAGGTGTGTATAACTGTATAGTTGAGAAAATGGAGGTGTGATTGATTCTTTGCATGACTGACTAGGTGTGTGAGTAACTCCATGGATGAGTGACAGTCTGTGACTGTCTGTTTACACTGATTGTATCTAAGGTTATATTAGAGTCTGAAGAGGTTCATGGTATTATCACATGAATGATATCATCAGTGATGTGATCAGTAATGTCAAATGAGATGTTATCAGTGATTTTATCAGTGATGTCATTTGAGATGTCATCAGTGATGTCATCAGTGATGTCATTTGAGATGTCATCAGTGATGTCATTTGAGATGTCATCAGTGATGTCATCAGTGATGTCACTAACCATGTCATGAATTATGTAATATGTGACATCATCAGCAGTGGATTGCGGGTGCGCGATATATAGTTAGTGCAACTAACTATATATGAAATTTCAATGGTTTTGTGTGAGTAAAATAAGGTTTTGAAAAGGCTAATCCCTAACTATATATGGTCTATAACCAATGGTTTTTTCAGTGAATTTTCAAGGTTTTGTAAATGCAAATTCCTAACTATATATGGCCTAAAACCTATGGTTTTTTCTGTGAATTTCAATGGTTTTTTAATAGCAAATATCAAAAGCTGTCAAATGTCAAGTACGTGATAGGTAAAAACTTTTTCGTGTTTATGCACGCTGATGTGCTTTGAACGCTGCCCCCCCTCCCCTCTTTTCTCTTAGTAGTACTCTCTCTTTGCAGATAGTGAAGGGTAGTTAACGCAGGCCTTTACCCCCGTTGTAATCCGTCGTGCCTGCTTGTCTCTCCATTTGATTGATTGTTATCCAAGCATTTACTGTTTTACAATTGATTCTCTTTGGTTCATTCTCTATTTACGAACAAGCACAAAGTCACAATACTCTGTTTAGTCTTTGCAGATAGTGAAAAATCGTGTAAAAAAATAAAAGTAATCGAGCAAAATCAGTAGGCCACTAATGGGATCTCTTTTTGACCTCGCTAAAATAGAAACATTAGGAACAACCCTTCATGAGAAATACGAAAATAGTGAGATGAACTGAGCTCCACACCATGAGGGCTGCAAGACAGCTCGGCTCCGTCACCCACCCCGCCCAAAATAACGACAAACCCTATGCAAATATTAAAAATATATACAACACACCAGCAAAGTAACAGGGTAAAACATTTTATTAAATAACTATTTACATAACTATTTTATACTTTTTGTTGCCCGATCCGGCTAGCTCAATCGATCGAGCATGAAACTCATGCACTCTGATAGCAAGCGTTGCTGCTGATGCTATGCAGACCAAAACTGGTTTTCAGTTTGTACATTCTTCTAGATTTTTCCATCCAAGGTTGGTTGAGTTTGTAGAACGATGGCTTCAGATTTTCAACATACGGTGTGGTGGCACGGACTGGGAGGGGGCGCTTGGCTCCTGCCCCCTCCCCAAGTAAGATTTTCATACGTGAGTGTACGTTCATGGTTTTGGTCCCTGAGTTGCTTCAATGTCACTGCCATTCTCAAATGGCATAAGTTCTGGATGTTGGGTGCCATAGTTCAGAGTTCTGAGCAGCGCTTGTAACACTGTCTGAAGCTTATTTGCACCTACTGCAGCTTCACTATTCTCAAAGTAAGTGAGGGCCGTTTGTGGACCTGACTGCATTTGAAAACAATGTGATATGGTACCTCCCTAAACCGCTTGACGGAGGCCCCCGAGGGGCGGTGTGATGGCACGGACTCGGAGAAGACGCTTGGCTCCGACCCCCTCCCCAAGTCTTATAGCACTGGTGTAGCCTGAGATCGCCCCCGACATAGGCGGCCGGCTCCCGGGGTCCGGCGGAACTTTTTGCCTTTTGATGACTCTTCTATTCTGGACCTTGTCCCACAATCCGTTTGACCTGAAGACACGCTGTAGTGGGGCGCCCCTTTACCGTTTCAGTTGCCATTCCGCCCGCTTTTGCTACACTGTGCCTCTTCCGCCATTCAGCTGTTTACCGCCCGCTCTTGCGACTACAGCGTCTCGCTCACCATGTAGTTGAGTTGCTCCCGCTCTTGCGATGCAACGATAGGCGGCTGCCACAGGACTCTCAAAATGGCGGCCGGCTCTTCAGATTTGGGCGTGGTCCACTAAAATGGCCCTGGGACACCTTGGAACTCGGACGCTTGCCTGATAGGGCTTGGGTCCCATTCTCGAAAGCGTCCCCTCAGCCTTGAAGATTCTACAAAAGTCTTGGGGGCCCCCGACTCCTGCAGGCTTCTGGTGGGGAGCGGCTGCCATGATTGCTCGTGGAATGGCCACGACTGAGCTACGAGATGGTGGTGCTCTCATGCTGACGCCAGCTTCAGTCTGAAACATCCAGAAACACTGTAGACTACCAATTCGATCAGTTCCGGTAGCGCCCCAACATGACCCGGTGGAGAAGAACTTGCCCTCCCCTCTTTGACTGATGGTTCTTGTTGCCTGTCCCTTCTGTTGTCATTTAACAGAACTTTTTAGACTGCTGAAAGGGGTTGTGTTCCGAACGCTGGTTGGTGGAGACATTTTGACTATATTCTTGACCTACGTTGTCGCGTAATGCGTTATATGACACGCCGCGTTAGCGCACCCGGAAGTGCTCCGGTGCGCGAAGCGCAGCTTCCCGGAAGCGATCCGGGGCATGGCGCGCAGCGCGTAACCTAAGCATAACAGGTCATGTGACTTGTTAATAAAACTTTTCATTGGTTCATTTTACTTTTGTTATTTTAATGATGAAAAGCTTGGTCATATGACCTAAAAATTACGCTTTTTATTGGTTTCGAACATTATTTTTTCTTAAACATATATGTTATAATGTTCCAGGCTAATGTACTTTCCCGGAAAATTTACAACTGTCCTGCAAGTAAAATATATTCCTTTTTCGAGAAAAAGGGCGTTTCTTCGTCCCATGAGGGAGCCGTTGAGCAAAAGAGGCTCGGCCTGCTGTCTTAGTCGCCGATACGCCTGATTATCAGATTCTTATCGATCACTTTATGTTGCAGGAGTGGAAAACACAACTGCCCTTGACCATTTATCTTTACTGCGTTCCTGCGTATTATACCTTTTATCCGTCATGTAATTGGACTGCTTTATTTCACTTGCCTTTTACTGATTCGAAAACAGTGACTAAAAGTAAAAACTTTACCAATGTAAATACTACTACCATGTTTTGTTTTAAAAACCTTTATTGTGAAAATGTCAGTATACAAATACGGGCCTATAACCACATGGGCCGGCCACGGAGCAAACTGAAATCGTATATGATGAGGAGACATTTACATTATAGAGGAACGTAACGAGCGGGCCATTAGGTTGCAAGAACTAAGGTGTCTAACAGTTGCGGAATCGGTGGACGTACATTTTGTAATTAAAATACGACAGGGCCACTTACAAAAAAATTATCTAGATATACATTTGCGGGCAAGTACCATGGGTGACGTTAATTCGAACTTTCAATAGTACAGTAATCAATAACACATCAGAACTTAATATCAATAGGGATGTCGAAATATTCAATCAATTCTCGTCCCCGCCCGCCATGAGCATCAAAACTGCATTCATATCTCGTGATATCAAGGTTGTTCAACCAGTACACAACAAGGAGTTACGAGTCCCATTTATACCGGCGCCATTTTGGGCGAGGCCGGGCAGGTCCAAGATATAGTCAAAATGTCTCCACCAACCATCGGCCAGACCAGAACCCCTTTCGGCCCTTTATGCTACAAGATGGTGTCTTCCATTCAGAAAATATTGTTGGCAGCATTTTGAAAGGAAAGATAAACAGCCGTTCTCCTAGTGAGTCTCACATTGTTACATTTAGGAAGAATGTTGAAGAGTAGTATGTTGAAAATCTGAAGCCATTGTTCTACAAACTCTCAATCAGCCTTGGATGGAAAAAAAAATCCTGAAGAATGTACAAACTGAAAACCAATTTTTGTCTGTATAGCATCAACAGCAACGCTTGACTCAGCTTTGTGTGAAGCCGCCATTTTGATTCAATCAATAACGTCCCCCTGCACACATTCAGGGACCTGGTCGTGTCTTCAGGTCAAACGGATTGTGGGACAAGATGCAGAAAGGAAAAGGAAAAAAGTTCTGCCGGACCTCGGGAGCCGGCCGCCTATGTCATGGGCGATCTTTGGCCACACCAGGGCAATAGTGAAGCTGCAGCAGGTGCAAATAAGCTTCAGACAGTGTTACAAACACTGCTCAGAACTCTCAACTATGGCACTCAACATCCAGGACTTGCCATCCGGATCTTGGCGCCTTGTGCTGGTTCCGACCTATTCACACATCGATCCACTACTGACATCACCTCATAAGCCAACGGGGCACCCCACACCGACTTTCGGCGCAGCATTGTAGGATGGCCACACCAGTGCGGCAACTTGCTGGACACCACCTCGGTGCCATCCGGATCTCGGCGCGTTCGAGTCACTGTACCGCAAGAGTGACCGGAACTCAGCTGGACACGCCGTCTTTCGGCGCAGCATTGTAGGATGGCCACACCAGTGCGGCAACTTGCTGGACACCACCTCGGTGCCATCCGGATCTCGGCGCGTTCGAGTCACTGTACTGCAAGAGTGACCGGAACTCAGCTGGACACGCCGTCTTTCGGCACAGCATTGTAGGATGGCCACACCAGTGCGGCAACTTGCTGGACACCACCTCGGTGCCATCCAGATCTCGGCGCGCTGTGCTGCCTTCGGCCTACTGTAGCCGCAAGTGCGGACGCAACTCAGTTGGACGGCGAGTGAAACGCTAAGGGGCGCCCCACTGCAGCCGAGGAGCCTCCATCTTGGGGGAGACGCACAGCCCCCACTGACTGACGCGACCTCACAGGCCAACGGGGCGCCCCACGCCAACTTTCGGCGCAGCATTGTAGGATAGCCACACCAGTGCAGCAACTTGCTGGACACCAACTCGTGCCATCCGGATCTCGGCGCGTTGTGCTGCCTTCGGCCTATTCGCACATCGGTCCGCTACTGACGCCGCCTCACGTGCCAACGGATTTTCTACGCTTTTTATAGCCTTATGCCGCATAACAGGTCATGTGACTTGTATATAAAACTTTTCATTGGTTCATTTTACTTTTGGTTTCCTAATGATGGAAGGCTTGGTCATATGACCTAAAAATAACACTTTTCATTGGTTTAGAACATTTTTTTTTCCCAAACGATGAAATCCCCACCTTGTTTCTGGATGTTTCAGACTGAAGCTGGCGTCAGCATGAAAGCACCACCATCTCGTGGCTCCGTCGTGGTCATTCCGCGAGCAATCATGGCAGCCGCTCCCCACCGGAAGCCTGCAGGAGTCGAGGGCCCCCAAGACTTTTGTAGAATCTTCACGGCTGAGGGGACGCTTTCGAGAATGGAGCCCAAGCCCTAGCAGGCAAGCGTCCGAGTTCCAAGGTGTCCCAGGGCCATTTTAGTGGACCAGGCCCAAATCCGAAGAGCCGTCCGCCATTTTAAGAGTCCTATGGCAGCCGCCTATCGCTGCACCGCAAGAGTGGGCGCAACTCAACTACATGGTGAGCGAGACGCTGTAGCCGCAAGAGCGGGCGATAAACAGCTGAATGGAGGATGAGGCACAGTGTAGCAAAAGCGGGCAGAATGGCAACTGAAACGGTAAAGGGGCGCCCCAGTACAGCAGACGAGCCTCCACCTGGGGAGGCCCGTTCACGCCGCCTCCCCCACGCCCCCCCCGGGGCGCCCCACGCCATTTTTCGGAGCAGCATTGTCGGATACCAAAACCAGTGCGGCAACTTACTGGACATCACCTGGGTGCCAGCCACATCTCAGCGCGTTCTGCTGCCTTGGGACTATTCGCACAACAGACCGCTACTGACAAGGCCTCCCCGCGCACCCCCCGGGGCGCCCCACGCCGTTTTTCTGAGCTGCATTGTAGGATACCAAAAACCAGTGCGGCACCCAGGTAACATCACCTGGGTGCCGTCCAGAACTCAGCACGTTGTGCTGCCTTGGGACTATTCGCACAAAAGACAGCTACTGACCATTGTTGCTTCTTTTTCCCCAAAAATGTTTAAATGTATTTACAGTTTTTGTTGCATTCTATATATTTATAAGTTAATAAAGTTTTATAATCCTACTACTTTGTTGGAGTGCTATATATTTTTAAAAAATCGGGTGAATGGGGCCTTGAATCGGGTGATTGTCATGTGTGGGCTTTGGAAGTGTGCTGCTGCAGGATCGGACATTTCAAACTCAAATGCACGTTCTTTTTCTTACCTTTCCGAAGCATGGAGCGCAATAGCAGGCAGAGAAAGGGTGATGCAAGTGTTGAACACTGCCTGGCCTGGCAAGTTGCTGGCAGTGCCCCCCCCCGCCCGCTCCTGAAAGAGGGCACACACACACCGCCGCCCCGAGTACTTCACAGATCTTTAAACGACCATGCGCTTGTTAATGAGGCTTAAATGGTTTATCACCCCTTCTAGAGCCCCTGCATCGGCCCTCTGACGTTTCCTGGAAGAATTAGCACGTAACACCATTCCAAGCCCTGTCAGCTGAAACCCCCGAGGAATCGGGTTTTTGCTTGCAGGAATCGGGAGGCGGGAGACTAGCACTGAAATCGGTAGTCTCACGCCTGAATCGGGAGGGTTGGCATGTCTGGATCTCTACAGCTGGGGCCATAAACTACATCCGCAGGGCTAGGTGATAGCCTGGGACCGGCCTGGACAATCGGACACAGAGGAAGAGGAGTGTCAGAGGGTGCGGTAGTGAATAGGGTGAAAGGGAGGTGTCGGGCGGGCACGGGGTGTGATTCTCAGGGAAGAGCAGCGCAGATGGGGGGAGGTTTATGGCCCATGCATGAGAGAGAGAGCGGGGGTGACCAGTGCATGGGGGAGATGCTTGCGAGGGTGCGGAGCCGTGCTGAGAATCGACGGCGTGCAGAGAGTGGGTCTGGTCAAGGCATCTAAAATGGCTGCCGTGCATGACAAAATTGTGGCATTGGAAAAAAGGCAAGATGGCGCAGACAATGTTTATCAATAAGGATTCATTTATAACAAAATATTTTATCGCAGTGACAAATTGATGGTCAACACTTCCTGATTTCCATCGAATCGAACGTTAACAGACGTCACGCAGCAAAAAAAAAACAAACGCTCACGCACAGCCGCTGGAAGACATGTATCAACATATATGAGCCTCCTCAGCCACCCTCAGAAAACATAAGGGATCAGGATACGTCTCCCGCACCCCCTTATACCTAGTAATTTAATTAAAACGAAACACAAAATGGCGAATTCCCGTTTCGCTACCAGTTTGCGGCCCAGTTCGCGGCCCGGGAAGCGCTTCTACCGTGAAAAATCAATTTTTTTTTATTTTCCCCACGGGACCCTTTAATAACCCCAACATCATTCCTAGGGGGTCAAGAGGGGTCTACCTTGCCCCCTTTCATTAAATTCCCCCTTCGTTTTTCACCTCTTCTTCTCTCTCGATCCTACCGAGAGACAAGATGGCGGCCGCTCCGGACTGTTTAGAATGTTGACAGACACCGGAAAGCCAATCAGCTTCGCATCGCAAAGTTCCGTTTCGCGAAAAGTACGCGAACCGGAGCGCAGCCCGGAGCGCTGTTACAGATATATATCTTTTTTTGAACGTTAATTTCTCAAAATCCACTGAAGCACATATATTGAGACCTAGCAAAGGCACATCGGGCTAACAGTCCCTACAATTTTGCCAAGTTTCGTGCAAATCCATTCAGCCGTTCGAGCTAAAAGTGAGGCCAACCGCCCTATGGAAATTAACATGGGAAAAACGCGTTTTGGGACCCCCCTTTTTTCTCGATCCCCCCTTGACGAAACCCCCCCAAATTTTCAAGGGCTGCTCAGAAACAAAATGTGCCATTTTCCTGAAAATTTCAGCCGATTCCGTCCACAAACGCCAAAGTTATTAGACATAGAATTTTCAAAAATCCCATAGGGAAAAAATCCTAACTATATATACCTACTGGCAACAGCCAGTAGGTAATATATATATATTTGAGGATTTGAGGATGATGTAGCTACTACCAGTAATGGAGCCGGCGCACGTAAATCGGATGTAAGGAATATACTACGTGCATGGGAAAAATTGTCTAAAAAAGAAATTAACAAGTGGTGGGAGGTTGCAGCCCTGAAAAAATACTTGGATGTGAAACGCATACCGCGTGGACTACGCATCAATCTCATGCCAAGCCACCAAGATACTAGCAATGAACTACTAACAGAATGGGGGAATACATTTTGAAATCTTCACTAGGACTAATGGAGATTCTTGTAAAACATGTAGAAATAGCTTTGGAAAAAATTACTAAACAATTAAAAGATCTAGAAAAAGAACTGGCCACAATAGATTTAAATCCAGAAATGAAGAAATTCAAAGAGGACCTGGAAAAATTCATTGATAAACACGAGGAAAGTGTCAGAATCCGAAAACAAACCAAATTCCAAAGGGATAAGGAAGACTATGAGGATGGACGTATTTTCACTTATGCCAAAAAATATGAAAAATTCAGAAACAGTGAATTCGGAAGTATGTCCTCTGTCTCCTCCATTGTTTCAACAGAACCAAGCCTCAGTGGGGGGGGGAAGAACAAAGAGAAGCCAGAGCGAGGAATTCTTTTTTAGGCAATTTAAAACTGGCCTTCAACCGAAAGACTTGGGAAAAAACAATGGGTCCCCCCAGATACACAAACCCAAGAGGAAGAGGGAGGGGAAGAGGACGAGGAAGCACACCCCAAAACACACAAGGAGAGGCAAACAAAAATACGGCACAAGCTTCTGGCACAGACCGCATAGGAACAATGACCCGCAATATGAGAAAAAAATGGAATGTTTAATCGAAAATGAAGAAATCTTGGAAACGGATTCAAACATAACTAACATTGACACTACAGAACATGACACTCTTCATAATCAGGAATTACAAGTGATCAATTTGTCATCAAAACAACTAAATGACATTGAATTACAAGTCCTCAAACGTGGTATGAACTTCTGCCCTACCAGTGGCATGAATTTAGCTGAAACCAGAATAGATCTTTACAAATTTATTAGAAAGATCAAACTCGCCAAACTATTCATCGACAAACCTAACATGGCTACCTACAGGAGAACAACTATACAACCTACTTTTCAAACTCCCATTGAAGATGCTGAACATTTTGTTAATCTCATGGAACTAAGCCAAGCACCCCAGGAAGGAGGTGGACATGTACAAGCATATTGTGTGCAATTAGGAGCTGGAATCTCCAACATGAAACCTAAGTCCAGATTCTACCCACAACTACCACCTGGAAACAAAATTGACTTCTTTCAGGAATGTGTTGTAAAAGATCTTTACCAACTAAATACACCATTCACTAAAGACAATTTATCTAGACAAGAACGCCAGGCCCTAAACTCGCTACAACAGGATGACACAATCGAAATCAAAATCGCTGATAAGGGTGGCAACGTCGTCATTCAGGACAAGGAGGCTTACATGCGGGAAGCTTATTCACAACTCCAAAACACAGAATATTATGAACGACTAAAAACCAACCCTTTACCTAAACTGAAAGAAGAATTGGATACAAAATTAGATTTATGGTTCTCACAAAAACTACTGGATCCTGATGAATATAAATATTTACAGACCAAACATCCCAAAATGGCAACAATTTACTTCTTGCCGAAGATTCATAAACATGCCACTAGACCACCAGGCAGACCTATAATTTCTGCGAAAGGGGCATTGTTGGAACCCATTGCTAACTACATCGACGTATTCCTTTTACCCTATGTAAAGGGCCTAACATCGTACATAAAGGATACGGGCGACATGCTCAGAAGATTACAGGATACTTCATGGCAACCCACGTACAAATTAATAACAATGGACGTAATATCGCTCTATTCCAACATTGAAAATAAAATTGGTATGGAAGCATGTAAAGCCTTCCTTAAGGACAGAAGTATACAACTCGCTGATCACAACAATATGTTGCTAGAGATGATTTCTATGTGCCTGGAGCAAAACATCTTCTTATTCGGAAATGAAATCTTTCGACAGGCAAAAGGCACCGCGATGGGCTTTTCCTTTAGCCCATCGTATGCCTGTCTCACAATGGGACAATGGGAAAAGACATGGGCATGGAGATCGGAAAATGACCAAGCAGTCCAAAAAACCATAGCATGGTTGAGATATATTGACGATTTGCTGCTAATATGGGAAGGAACAAATGAGGAATTTGAAACGTATTTCAAAATTTTGAACAACTCCAATTTTGGTTTACACTTCACTTATACGATCAGTGATTCCAGGGTCGTGTTTCTAGACACAGAGATCTTTGTCAAAGATAATGTATTACACACCACACTACACCGCAAAAGCACAGCGACAAACGCGGTGCTACATGCGCAAAGTTTTCATCAACCCAGCCTCTAACAAAACATCCCGTATGGAGAGTTCCTCCGGATCAAAAGAATTTGTTCAAATGAAAATGACTGGAAAAAACATCAGGATTCAGCAAAAACCAGATTCCTAAAAAGAAAATACAATCCAACTTGGATACAAATTGCCTCCAATCGTTCTACTATGATTAACAGAACTGATTTATTGAAGGACAAACAAAAACCAACAGAGGTTGAACCAGAAAAAATACGCTTCATCACCACTCATTCAACGGCCAACCAAGCAATTACAAGAACTCTTAAAAAAAAACTGGCATATTCTTCACATGGACCCCACAGTATCTCAAATTGTTGGTGATCACCCCAATGTAACCTATCGAAGGGCAAAGAACTTAAAGGACAAACTGATTCACAGCCACTTTCAAGAGCAAAAAAAACCAGAAGCCTGGCATAGACCGAAAGGATTTTATAAATGTTCAGGATGCAAAGTATGCTGCATCGCAAAGACAACCAAAGAAATAAAAATGGCCAATAAAAAAACATGGAAAATTGAACAATTAATCAATTGCAAAACTCAGTTTGTGATATATGCCCTGGAGTGCCCATGCTCCCAAAAATATATTGGAAGCACCAAAAAAGAACTGAAACTCCGAATTTTGGAGCATGTCCGTGCAACCATCAATTGTGATCGCAGCAATGCCATGGCCAGACACATGGAAAAAGAACATAAGGGTGACTGGAAATCCCTATCTTTCTATGGAATCGAAAGCGTTGGACCAAATCGAAGAGGTGGTGATCGCGAACTGGTGTTGAGGCAAAAGGAGTCCAAACATATCATGAACTTTCGGACCTTGAGCCCGTTTGGGCATAATCAGGATGAAGAACTGCATTGCCACCTGTAAAGCAGTTTTGATACATTTATCAGACAGGAACTGATGCTAACTCTTTCCTTTTTTAACTTACTGAATTTACATTTAATTTGCTTTCTATCCTGGACATATGAAAATGTGTAGTTTAAATGCCCAATCAAGCGTTAATGTATGAACTAAAATGCATAATAGTTTTTGCCCACTGGATCTAATGCAACAATCGTCCCTTCGGTTGTACATATGAAATATGAAATGAATGCACATAGAATCTACCCACTAGAGGGCCTTAATTGAATTGTGGTTAAGCAAGGTTATGAACTAATACGTTTAAAACGCAATCATGATTAATACTGACAGGGCTGTTATTTTTCTGTGTTATTATGTGTTTAAACAGAGGAAATCCATAATAAGCTGTTTTTTGTTAATTCACTAAAACTACATGTCCCAGAAATACCATGTTACAAACAGGAAGTGATGTAACTTCATAGTGTTTACCCCTTTTCACTTTTGTTTATTTAACACAAACTGTTCCCACAACATACTAACCTGTGAGCAAGGTCTCCGTAGAGACCGAAACGCGTTAGGTTTTGCTGGATGCTGAAAATAAAGAAAGAAAATTGCTAATCAACTTTAAACCCGGTGTGGTTTCTTGATCTTGACACACGGGAGTGCACGAGGAAAAACCTTCCCTCGGAAAAACGGAATAATTTGATCGCAGCGGGTCCTGCTGCGCCTCGCGTGCACCGCCTTAGAGCGCCCGAGAGCCTCCGCATCTGGGCCAGACGGAATCGATTTTACAAAGAAGGCTCGGGTGAACGCCGACTTTGACAACTTGGAGAGAGACGCGTGCGAAGCAACACGGAAAGGGAACCTGCTGGCGCAGGCTGGAAACGGGAGACGGCGGTTCCGGAGGGGACCGAGTCTGTCCGAAGTACCCTGCTGCCGGTAAGCAACCTGGGCGTGTTTCCGCCTAAAACACAATAACATTTCTCTGCACTATTACAGAACTGTCGGTTGGTCTCTTGAACAGTCAACTTCATTGGTTTCATGCTATACGAGTGACACGAAACTCGGGGAACAAAATCCTTTTAAAATTACAGTGTAATGAAACTGACGCTAGTTTCACAGTGACTGCAGGAGCCGTGTGCAAATTTACAATTTTTATAAACCTTTGTTGAAATACAGCAGAAAATACTTATTTCCAGCAAAACATGGATAAAAGAGAAGCATCACGCACAACCCTGATACAAACTTGCTTTGAGGATGATGTAGCTACTACCAGTAATGGAGCCGGCGCACGTAAATCGGATGTAAGGAATATACTACGTGCATGGGAAAAATTGTCTAAAAAAGAAATTAACAAGTGGTGGGAGGTTGCAGCCCTGAAAAAATACTTGGATGTGAAAAGCATACCGCGTGGACTACACATCAATCTCATGCCAAGCCACCAAGATACTAGCAATGAACTACTAACAGAATGGGGGGAATACATTTTGAAATCTTCACTAGGACTAATGGAGATTCTTGTAAAACATGTAGAAATAGCTTTGGAAAAAATTACTAAACAATTAAAAGATCTAGAAAAAGAACTGGCCACAATAGATTTAAATCCAGAAATGAAGAAATTCAAAGAGGACCTGGAAAAATTCATTGATAAACACGAGGAAAGTGTCAGAATCCGAAAACAAACCAAATTCCAAATGGATAAGGAAGACTATGAGGATGGACGTATTTTCACTTATGCCAAAAAATATGAAAAATTCAGAAATAGTGAATTCGGAAGTATGTCCTCTGTCTCCTCCATTGTTTCAACAGAACCAAGCCTCAGTGGGGGGGAAGAAGAACAAAGAGAAGCCAGAGCGAGGAATTCTTTTTTAGGCGATTTAAAACTGGCCTTCAACCAAAAGACTTGGGAAAAAACAATGGGTCCCCCCAGATACACAAACCCAAGAGGAAGAGGGAGGGGAAGAGGACGAGGAAGCACACCCCAAAACAAACAAGGAGAGGCAAACGAAAATACGGCACAAGCTTCTGGCACAGACCGCATAGGAACAATGACCCGCAATATGAGAAAAAAATGGAATGTTTAATCGAAAATGAAGAAATCTTGGAAACGGATTCAAACATAACTAACATTGACACTACCGAACATGACACTCTTCATAATCAGGAATTACAAGTGATCAATTTGTCATCAAAACAACTAAATGACATTGAATTACAAGTCCTCAAACGTGGTATGAACTTCTGCCCTACCAGTGGCATGAATTTAGCTGAAACCAGAATAGGTCTTTACAAATTTATTAGAAAGATCAAACTCGCCAAACTATTCATCGACAAACCTAACATGGCTACCTACAGGAGAACAACTATACAACCTACTTTTCAAACTCCCATTGAAGATGCTGAACATTTTGTTAATCTCATGGAACTAAGCCAAGCACCCCAGGAAGGAGGTGGACATGTACAAGCATATTGTGTACAATTAGGAGCTGGAATCTCCAACATGAAACCTAAGTCCAGATTCTACCCACAACTACCACCTGGAAACAAAATTGACTTCTTTCAGGAATGTGTTGTAAAAGATCTTTACCAACTAAATACACCATTCACTAAAGACAATTTATCTAGACAAGAACGCCAGGCCCTAAACTCGCTACAACAGGATGACACAATCGAAATCAAAATCGCTGATAAGGGTGGCAACGTCGTCATTCAGGACAAGGAGGCTTACATGCGGGAAGCTTATTCACAACTCCAAAACACAGAATATTATGAACGACTAAAAACCAACCCTTTACCTAAACTGAAAGAAGAATTGGATACAAAATTAGATTTATGGTTCTCACAAAAACTACTGGATCCTGATGAATATAAATATTTACAGACCAAACATCCCAAAATGGCAACAATTTACTTCTTGCCGAAGATTCATAAACATGCCACTAGACCACCAGGCAGACCTATAATTTCTGCGAAAGGGGCATTGTTGGAACCCATTGCTAACTACATCGACGTATTCCTTTTACCCTATGTAAAGGGCCTAACATCGTACATAAAGGATACGGGCGACATGCTCAGAAGATTACAGGATACTCCATGGCAACCCACGTACAAATTAATAACAATGGACGTAATATCGCTCTATTCCAACATTGAAAATAAAATTGGTATGGAAGCATGTAAAGCCTTCCTTAAGGACAGAAGTATACAACTCGCTGATCACAACAATATGTTGCTAGAGATGATTTCTATGTGCCTGGAGCAAAACATCTTCTTATTCGGAAATGAAATCTTTCGACAGGCAAAAGGCACCGCGATGGGCTTTTCCTTTAGCCCATCGTATGCCTGTCTCACAATGGGACAATGGGAAAAGACATGGGCATGGAGATCGGAAAATAACCAAGCAGTCCAAAAAACCATAGCATGGTTGAGATATATTGACGATTTGCTGCTAATATGGGAAGGAACAAATGAGGAATTTGAAACGTATTTCAAAATTTTGAACAACTCCAATTTTGGTTTACACTTCACTTATACGATCAGTGATTCCAGGGTCGTGTTTCTAGACACAGAGATCTTTGTCAAAGATAATGTATTACACACCACACTACACCGCAAAAGCACAGCGACAAACGCGGTGCTACATGCGCAAAGTTTTCATCAACCCAGCCTCTTACAAAATATCCCGTATGGAGAGTTCCTCCGGATCAAAAGAATTTGTTCAAATGAAAATGACTGGAAAAAACATCAGGATTCAGCAAAAACCAGATTCCTAAAAAGAAAATACAATCCAACTTGGATACAAATTGCCTCCAATCGTTCTACTATGATTAACAGAACTGATTTATTGAAGGACAAACAAAAACCAACAGAGGTTGAACCAGAAAAAATACGCTTCATCACCACTCATTCAACGGCCAACCAAGCAATTACAAGAACTCTTAAAAAAAAAAAAAAAAAAAAAAATGGCATATTCTTCACATGGACCCCACAGTATCTCAAATTGTTGGTGATCACCCCAATGTAACCTATCGAAGGGCAAAGAACTTAAAGGACAAACTGATTCACAGCCACTTTCAAGAGCAAAAAAAACCAGAAGCCTGGCATAGACCGAAAGGATTTTATAAATGTTCAGGATGCAAAGTATGCTGCATCGCAAAGACAACCAAAGAAATAAAAATGGCCAATAAAAAAACATGGAAAATTGAACAATTAATCAATTGCAAAACTCAGTTTGTGATATATGCCCTGGAGTGCCCATGCTCCCAAAAATATATTGGAAGCACCAAAAAAGAACTGAAACTCCGAATTTTGGAGCATGTCCGTGCAACCATCAATTGTGATCGCAGCAATGCCATGGCCAGACACATGGAAAAAGAACATAAGGGTGACTGGAAATCCCTATCTTTCTATGGAATCGAAAGCGTTGGACCAAATCGAAGAGGTGGTGATCGCGAACTGGTGTTGAGGCAAAAGGAGTCCAAACATATCATGAACTTTCGGACCTTGAGCCCGTTTGGGCATAATCAGGATGAAGAACTGCATTGCCACCTGTAAAGCAGTTTTGATACATTTATCAGACAGGAACTGATGCTAACTCTTTCCTTTTTAAACTTACTGAATTTACATTTAATTTGCTTTCTATCCTGGACATATGAAAATGTGTAGTTTAAATGCCCAATCAAGCGTTAATGTATGAACTAAAATGCATAATAGTTTTTGCCCACTGGATCTAATGCAACAATCGTCCCTTCGGTTGTACATATGAAATATGAAATGAATGCACATAGAATCTACCCACTAGAGGGCCTTAATTGAATTGTGGTTAAGCAAGGTTATGAACTAATACGTTTAAAACGCAATCATGATTAATACTGACAGGGCTGTTATTTTTCTGTGTTATTATGTGTTTAAACAGAGGAAATCCATAATAAGCTGTTTTTTGTTAATTCACTAAAACTACATGTCCCAGAAATACCATGTTACAAACAGGAAGTGATGTAACTTCATAGTGTTTACCCCTTTTCACTTTTGTTTATTTAACACAAACTGTTCCCACAACATACTAACCTGTGAGCAAGGTCTCCGTAGAGACCGAAACGCGTTAGGTTTTGCTGGATGCTGAAAATAAAGAAAGAAAATTGCTAATCAACTTTAAACCCGGTGTGGTTTCTTGATCTTGACACACGGGAGTGCACGAGGAAAAACCTTCCCTCGGAAAAACTGAATAATATATATATATATATATATATATATATATATATATATATATATATATATATATATATATATATATATATATATATATATATATATATATATATATATATATATATATATATATCTATATATATATATATATATATATATATATATATCTCTCATGACAACAGCTGAGAGGGAATTGGAAGGTGATGACACATGTCTGCAAACGTTTAGTCACCAGCACGAAGAAGGGGCCTGTTCTTCCCAGGCACTGGAAATACCATACCAAATATCCGTGGCTGAGAGATGGGACACACAACATTTTTTTTAAAGTAAGCCTCTTTACAGCATCCTGATATTTAAGAATAATTTATGGGGGAAATCGTTACACCTCTCATGTACAGGTGGAGCAGTGATTCCATCTTCTGGGGCCACATAAGTAGTCTGACTGTAACAAAGAGCTAAAAGAGTGTGCACCCCTGAAATCCTATGGTTCAGTCTGCCTTTGCCCATTCTTGACCTGCTGATTTACAACTGGAAATCAGATTTGAAGAGTATTTACTTTCTACAGAAACCTGTGACCCTAGAATATTTCTTTTTTGAGCAAAAGAATGGAAAGGTGCAGCTTGCTGGAAATAGAACTATCCTCGAATTACTTCGCTTGTAAACAACAATAATGCAAATTACAAAAAACACAAGTAGTAAAACAATGTGCCGACTACCTCTTCTGCAAATTAAGTGCAGAAGAGATGTCCTGAAAAACAAACAGGCTTCTGTCACCTTGCCCACTTATGGCAAACAGGAAAACAGCATTCTTATATAGAGGCCTAATTAAAATCATCAGTTCCCCACAGAGTTGTACTGTGATATGAATCATTCTTATTATATTTACATTTAGAAATGTCCAGAGCTGCATGTTTGGGATCAGCTTTCTCTGTTTGAAAATCAAATTGCTTTTACAAGCAAAGATGTGGCATGCAGGCATTTGGAGATGTACCTTATCATTTACTTTTTTTGATTCCTTCTGGAATTGTAAAGAACTCCCAAACAATGCTCTTTTTCTTTCTTTGGGATTCATCCTCTTCTTCTCACAAGGTCTGCTCCTCCTCTTCTCAGAAGTCTCTTGATGTTGCCAATTTGATAGATGTAAAATAAAATATAAAAACCACCAACCCTCCTGGAAAATAGCTGGTTCTAGTATGAGAGTGACTGTTGGTGACTACACCCTAAAGAAGATAAAAGAGGGAGGGATCCAGTAAGCTACAGAAAAGGCATGTGCACACAAACACAGCCTGGAGGTGGGTAAATGATTGAAGAAAACATAGCTTATAGAGCCAAATATTGCAAGGGACTTTAAGGAAAGCTGTTGCACGTAGCCTCACTCTCTAGTATGCTAGTCAACTTAACTCCGTCTTATTCAGTTTCCACACAGCCTGTACAGGAAATGCTCCCAAGTTCATTCACACTTAGGCCATCTATTAGACGTTTTCCTTTGAACTATCGTACAGTCAGGAAATTATAATGCAAACTTCTACAAGAACATGCTGCTATTCAACCTCTGAATACCTACAGAGACAAAATATGGTGTGAGTACCTGACACAGAAATGGCGCACAACAGGAGTCCAGAAAGCAGAGCATGGTCACCCCAGCATAGTTGCAGAGAAAGTGCCTGCTGCAGGATGGATATTTGAGGATATGGGTCAATCAATACAGGCCCCGGGAGTATACACATCATCCTTCATGATGTGTTCCTCGCCCCTGAACACCTATATACAAGTCCCTTTCGCCATGTCACTTCTTCCCAAGTGACGCGCCGATGGAGCAAGTGGCTTTTACAAAATCCCTCACTGTCACTCCCTTCCGCAGCGATGCCTGTTGCTGGGGTAGACAGTGAATCTATGCCCTGCACCTGCTAATACCTCTCCAGGCTTTGGAACTTTGAAAATTAGCAACTTGCAGATGGCATGCGTACTCTCTGCTGCTTTTGCAAAGTTATCATGCATATACTGACTGGGAAAAAGGGAGAGTGAGCAGATGCCAGATGGGTACTTTACAAGCTGCAATTAATGCATCTTGCATACTTTAGCCTGCTGTCTGAACCTGCACAGCAGTTTTCATTCCTGCCGACGCTGTAAGAAACCCGTCTCCCTTGCTTTTACAAAACAAAAAACGAAATTTAAATAAAAGCACCACTCACTTTTCTACATCAAATCCTATATACATGAGAGCTCCTTGATCTCTCGGGGATGGTGCACTACTGCTGCAAGCACGCTGCTCAGCTGAGCCTGCATAACAAAACACACAACATCAGCTCATTACTTACGTTTACACATTTTACAACTCAATTGCAAGCATTTAGTCCGCAGTTCATTTGTAAAATGGATACAATTACATGCAATCTGACTGATAACTTCCAAACACATTTCCAGCTTGAGAGCTTACTGTAGCAGTCTGTACATTGGTGCATATCGGAGATGCCAGAGCTGGATAGGCTGCCACCCAAATTGGTCGTGCTTGGCATGTGAATGGCAGCTGCCATCTGAGGACAGGATTGGGGATTGGTGTAACTCTGCTCAGAATGGGCTTTGTGCAACATAAAGCCTGCTGCATTGTTCAAACGCCACCACATCTGGGATAGTCGCCCTTTGCCTCATTTTGCAAAACAGCTCCTCCCCTTCGTCCGATCTCAGCCAAGTACACTGGTTGTTCTTTTTCTTTTAGATATTTACCTCATTTCACTCAACTCAAATTGAACATCAGTGCGAAGATGTCTGGTATGCTCGCTAATGAAAAACGTGCTGCCTACATAATAACAGCAAAATCTTTTTACATGCACAATTGTTTTGTTTGTAAGCTTAGCTTGATATATGTGATAGAGGGGTCAGTGAAGGTGTTAGGAGCCATGAGATGGAGTCAATTGCAACATATGAGTGAGACAGAGAAGAAAAAACATTGTGTACTAGAGGGTGGTGGTCAGGGCCGATCTGATCGGCTGGAGCACCTACAATTTCAACATGAGGCTGATTAGATCGGCCTATCGCACTGAAAAAGATATATTATATATAAATATATATATGTGCCTCGGGGAACTGGTGATCCCCAGGAATTTTTAAAGCCATAGGAGGGGACTCCGCGCACCCTTCTCCTTTTATAAAACAAATCCCTGTGGAAGTAATATCCCTGGGGCCTGGGCAGGTCCGCCAGGCCCCCCAGTATTATTGACATAATCCCTGACTAGGTGGTGGTCCCTGGGACAATATTAAGCCCTTGAAGGGGGGCCCTGAGCACCCCCTCCATTTTGTTGTAACCAGGCCCACCCAGGTGCTTTCGTTGAAAACAAGCGCAGGAGACTACAGATTCATGAATTTACATGATTTTGTGGAAAAAATACTTTTTTGACCTGGCGTTGTCCCTCTGTGACCCCAGGACCAAGGCTAGTGGGTTAGGGCATTCCTACCCACACCCTTTTCTTTTTGTGGTTTTTCTTGGGACTTGACTGACTCTGAGTCCCAAGATGGCTGCCAACACTTCCTGGTTGAAATATTGCAAACCAATCGGAGCTCTGCAGATCTCTGCACACGCTCATTGTTATTCGTGAATGCTTCACGACCACAGATAGTCTAAGTTGGATTTCTTTTAATATCTTACAAACTGCTGAATGGATTTACACCAAATAACAAAAAGCACAATCTCCAGACCATAAGCTAGCTTTCTGCCAAATTTGGTGAAAATTCATCCAGCGGTTCAGGCTGCAAGAGTGTCTTAAAAGTATACGGTAATTAACATGGAAAAACGTCCCACTTTGTGACCCCCTTTTTACTCAGCCCCCACCTGACAGATAGCCCTGAAACATTCCATACACAACTAAACCTAACTTGACACTTTTTTGGGAAAATATTGTGAAAAGTCACCAAATTGCGCCAAAGCTATAGGTAAGTACAAACAATATTTTCCAATACATTTGCTAGACTGGGGGTGAAGCAGAGTCCATCACTGTAGCAGATCTTTGTTGATACACTGTTTTGTCAAATAGGAAAACATTTTGTCTAGACAATATAACCATCTTTTCCAGCATATAAGTGTGATCTAATATTGATATGGGCCTACTTCAAAAGAAATACATGCAAGCATCTACCCCTTTCTTCTGGGCAATACATGTGAGCGGAGATCCAAGGATCTCATCAGGTAAGTACTTTCCCACTTTATCTCATGTATCCTTCTCAGAAAGTCAGTACTGTCACGACAATACGATCTTAAATATGTGACAAATGGTGCCAAAAAATGATCAAGGAAAATTGTTGTATTTTCTAATTAACCTTCATTGAAGGATGCAAAAGGCCTCCCTGGTGATCTAGTTGGATGTTTATGTACCTTTGGCAAAATATGTAAGCAGTCTAATTGTGGATTGTTGGTTTTAAAAACCGATACTCATCTTCTTCTAATAAACCACCACTTAACTATTCACTCAACATACTATAATACTTTTTTATTACTTGCACTATCGAATTCGTGGTATATATTCTGGAGTCCCCTTTTGGCCTCATACATATATATAGGAAGTACCATTTCAAATCTTTATTTCGGCCATTGGCCATAAAAGATAAACAATACACATATACAATCACAAATAGATCAATGCATTAAAAGATAAAAACATTGGAAATGCATATGCTAAAAATACTGTAAAAAACTATGCGTCTAAAATTTAGGAGGGACCCAACACCTTTAAAATACGGCGTGTGCCAGACATTAGTAAGAAATTTTGTCAATGCGAAGACAGTTGGGCCAGGGACATCAGATTTTAAAATCCTGTACATTGGGGCATATTCCCTACAGCCCATATTTCTAATCAATGGGAGGAGCCAATACTTTCTCGCTGCCATGTAGGCTGGGCAGAAGAAAGCCACGTGTAAGTTGGTTTCCTCCATGGCATCACAGGCCAGACACTGCTTTGTGGTGGGAGGCGATGACCAGGTACTAGTAAAAGACCGAAAGGGCAAAGTGCCGTATCTCCATTGGAGAAACAGCTTTCTGGAAAGCACGGGGGAAATAGGATCCAAAACCCTCTCAAACCTATAAAGGTCCTTGCTTTGCAAAAACACAGAGGATAAAGACCCTTCTGCCTGGGCATCTAGGGCCCTAGCTAATTTTTGTTCATGGTATACATTAGCCAGGGACCTTTTGGAGATGTTGAGTGCGGCATTCGCAGGGTCAGTCCATAGATCAGGGAGCCCTATTTCCATACAAGTGGATTGGATGTTTTTAACCCAGGGGATACGGAGCGCTTTTGGGTGGTTCAGTAGTTCCACCAATTCCGCCCTGTATGCTGCAAGATCATTACTGCTCCACAGCCTACGCCAGAAAGCTATGGGTCTCAAGCTTATTTCATCAGCTAATGGTCGTAGACCCAGATCAAGCCTCAAGGGAAGGAGTGGGGTGCTGGGCGGAAGCGCGGCTATCTGTCTTATAAACTTATTTTCTGTTAGTGACAGGCTCCGGCAAGGTGTGTGTCCCCACAATTCCGCCCCGTACATGGTCGCTCCCCTGGCCTGGGCCTTGTATATCTGGATTAGCGCCCCCAACGGGCGGTATGAGGAGCCGGTCATCATCCGGGCAATGCCCCCCGTATTTTGTGTGAGTTTGAGATTCGCCCTACTCTGATGGGATCCCCAAGACATGGTTTCGTTAAGAGTCACACCAAGATATTCAAAGGTGGCAACTCTCTCGAGCCGTGCTGCTCCCAATTGCGGATTCGGCCGCAATTTTTGGCTCGGATTCTAAACCATGAATTTAGTTTTGGCCGCATTGATTTCTAGCCCCCTGTCAGTACAGAAGGCTACAAATGAATCGAGGATCCTCTGTATCCCCATAGGGGTTTGGATAGCAGCAGGGTGTCATCCGCAAACATAATTGCGGGCACCCTGCTGCCATTCAATTTAGGGACGTCAATGTAGTCAGTGGCATTCAGGTGGGCGATTACCCCGTTGACGAAGAGGCAAAACAGGGTCGGTGCCAACACACAACCCTGCCTTACCCCTCGGTCAACGGGGAATCTATCGGTAAGTTCCCCGGACCTCCCACACCTCACTCGGGCATAATTATTATGGTGCAGCCTCTGTAAGATTGATAGGAACGCCCATCTCTGCCAGGATGCTCCAGAGTTTCCCCCTGGGCACCAGGTCGAAGGCGGCCCGTAAGTCCACAAAGATTGTGTAGAGACTACCGCCCTCGAATATTTCTGCCCTCCAATAGATGATGTTTAATCTAAAAACCTGGTCCACTGTGGATACACCCTTCCTAAATCCCGCCTGATAGGGACTAAGGACACCCACCTCTTCCATCCAGTCCTGGAGCCGATTCAGCAAAACCCTGCGAAACAGTTTCTGTGCTACGTCAATTAAACTGATGGGTCTGTAGTTGGCTGGGAGGAGGGGCGAGCCCTTTTTGAAAATGGGCACCACCTCTGCCCCCAGCCAAGTACTAGGGATTTCCATGCCACTAAGAACTCCGTTGAAGAGAGCGGTAAGGTAGGGAGCCCAAACAATGGGCTCCTGTTTAAACAAGTCCCCAGGTAGGCCATCCAGTCCCGGTGCCTTTCCAGAGGCAAGACCTGCAATGGCAGCAGTGACCTCACCCAGCGTTATTAGCTCCCCTTCATAATCTGGCCAACCAACCCCGGTAGCAGCAAAAAATTCTCCCGGCTCAGAACTGTATAGGGACTGGAAGTGTGCCTGCCACACCCCTGGAGCAATATTAGGCTCTATTGCCGATTGGAGATTTCCCGACCCCCCACTCACTATCCTCCAAAACAGACGATGATTTTTGATCGCTAGGGCTTTGGTAAGTTCTTCCCACTGATTTTCCTCCCATTCGGCCTTAGCGTGGGCCACGAGTTTCTTGTAGGCCCGCCTACTTTGTCTTAGGCTAAAATATATATTAATTAACACAAGTTTAGCTTGATTAGGCCAGGATAATGAAACCACAAGGATGTCATCGGAGGTAGCCGACAACTGTGTTGCCACACAGCCTAGATGAGATGCAACCCAGGTCGTAAGCCCCCCTGACGGATGGCCTTTGCCTTCCCACCTAGCTGGAATGAAAAATGACATGTAGCCTTGGTGACCATAATCCTTTCTAGCCCAGGTTTCCTGGAACATGCAAACGTCTCCAGTCTCGATGTAATTTGCCCAGTCAGGGTCAGCCAATTTGTTGGCCAGTCCAGCAACATTCCACCAGATTAACCTCAAATGTTCAGGGGTGTCAGTTGCCGTGCCAAGAGGGTTGGAGGAGATGGTTTCAGACACTGGTTCAGTCAATAGTTCAGGTGCATTACCAACAGTGGGAGCAGATGGCTCAGGGAATCTGCAGGGGCCATTATCCAGAGGCACTGGATCATTCGGTAGATCAGGAACATTACCAACAGTGGGGGCAGATGGCTCAGGAAGTCTGCAGGAGCCATTTTCCAGAGTCACTGGGTTATGAGCGGAAAGTCAGTCCACCCCATCCAAACCTTTCAAGCAGTTAAAACGGTTAAAATGGAAATAGGGTGTGTCAGGCAATTGAAAGTTTGGGCGTTGTGCATAATCCTTATGTCTGCGCCTACGTTCCACCCTTATCCATTCATCATGAGGTGGATCGTAGTGCATGTGAATAGGAGGGAAGAAAAAGGATACTGGCAGGGTCTGAATAGTGGAATCCAATGAGCGATTCACTCCTTCACAAATATGCAAAACGGTGCCCGGATCTTTGAAAGTTACCAAAATACAGTCCCCTATTATTGTTTTTCTGGTTTTCCCTAACCAGGGGACCCTTCTAACCATGATAATCTCATTGTTGAAGTGTGGTGGTAGGGGTCGGTTCCAATT
The DNA here is from genome assembly GCF_964263255.1 of Lissotriton vulgaris. Taxonomy (NCBI): domain Eukaryota; kingdom Metazoa; phylum Chordata; class Amphibia; order Caudata; family Salamandridae; genus Lissotriton; species Lissotriton vulgaris. Next base: position 298,529,857 of record NC_141700.1, on the reverse strand, counting down.
TAGCCATTTAATGACCTTTTTCTTTAGGGATTGGAAATCTTCATTTTCTCCTGTTCGTAGTTGGGGGGCACCTGCTAACACCACCGTTAGTCTGTTGGCTTCTGGCGGCAAATCTGGTCTCCGTGGTCTTGGGACTGGCCGACCCGGAGAGGGAGAGGGAGTGATGACAGCTTTAGTCCCTGTCTGAGAGCTGTAAGGGGCAGGGTCTATTAGTTGTGGAGGCCTATTAGTTGGGTTATTGCGCGGTGCCTGGACTGGAATAGCCATTAGTGGCTGCAGGGGGGGGGGGGCAGTGGGAGCGCCCTGAGGAGAGACTTTATTGGCACCCTGTGAGACTCCTGTTTTAGGGGGGTTTCCTACGGGGAGGTTAGGTCCCACATTTTTGGATTGCTTACTAACTAAGGTGTTCAAGGTAGTAAGAGATGTCTCTAGAATAGTAAGCCTGATCTCAACTTTTTTCAAGCTGTCACTAATGGGCTGCAAAAGGGAACAAAATAAAAATTCTATACTCCCTATAGATGTAAGAGAGGGGTTTATATTAGATGTATTAGCCACTAGATCGCTATTAGTAACAGCTGTGTTGGGACTTAGATCCTTAGAGGGGGCAGCGATAGGCGCAGTCTCATTATCCTTGCCAGATAGGAGCGCATTTTTATATTTTTTACCAAAATCTAGATGGGATAGTTTGGTTTTCCCCAGCCCCCCCCCCCTTGACTTCCTACTGCGTTTGCTAGGTGGAGGCCTGTGCAACTCCACCACAACACTTTGCTTTGGCTTGCTCTTCTTATTTATGTTCGAAGGGGGAGTTTGGGTAACCAAGTTCACTGGGATATTGGATGACAGGGATGGAGTTGTGTCTATGATCTTTTCAGGCAACATACCAGGGGTGCTTGGGATTTCCCGAAGTAGGAGGGGAAAATCCTCAAGGGTCGGTAGATTTAGGCTATTGGGGGGGGTACCCTCCTCTTGAGAAATGGGATACAGGATAATTTCTGTCAGGGGTCTACTCTTCATTGATTCAATGGAGCGCCGGCGCTCCGCCCTACGTCTCTCCAGGGAGTTTTCTTTGCCCCCATCTCCTTTGGCGGATTTAAAGTAATTGTCCAGCGTCCCTGTATTGCTTCCCCCCTCCCTTGATGGAGTTTCACGTGGTGCCGGTGAGGGCATCACCCTAGTTAGAATCACAGTTCAACCGAGGTTGTAGGGAAAATGTAAGGGATATGGCCCAGCCCGGCCTCCTTTGGCCCCTGACGGCCACAGACGGTCCCGCCCTTGTCCCGGGCTTCTCCCGGCGCGCTCCCGCGAAGCGGAAGCTCTGAACTCCTTTGTACACAGCCTCACCCTCCTGGAGGGCTGATAGGCGGGGGGCGTGGCCAGCGGGGAGAGCAGCCCAGGTGTAACTGGTTGGGCGCGCAGGGACTCCTGGACGCTGGAGTCCCGGCCTCAGTGCTCGCAGCCCCGCTAGCACCCTCGCCTGCACCGCGCTCCACAAAACTTCCTTAGAGCAGCTCCCACAATCAGCCAAGCGCTGCGGGACCCGCGAAGCGGGTCCGGCGAGGCGCTACGTTTTTCCTTGCGTGAAGGGGTGCTCAGGCTTCCAGCAGTGTATCAAGGTCCGCAGTGAGAGCTTCACTATTGCCTGGAGGGTCCCAGAGAGTCGGGTGTTGGCTCCGCTTTTGTCTCCGTTGGCGGGGGGCGTGGCCAGCGGGGAGAGCAGCCCAGGTGTAACTGGTTGGGCGCGCAGGGACTCCTGGACGCTGGAGTCCCTGCCTCAGTGCTCGCAGCCCCGCTAGCACACTCGCCTGCCCCGCGCTCCACAAAACTTCCTCAGAGCAGCTCCCACAATCAGCCAAGCGCTGCAGGACCCGCGAAGTGGGTCCGGCGAGGCGCTACGTTTTTCCTTGCGTGAAGGGGTGCTCAGGCTTCCAGCAGTGTATCAAGGTCCGCAGTGAGAGCTTCACTATTGCCTGGAGGGTCCCAGAGAGTCGGGTGTTGGCTCCGCTTTTGTCTCCGTTGGCGGGGGGCGTGGCCAGCGGGGAGAGCAGCCCAGGTGTAACTGGTTGGGCGCGCAGGGACTCCTGGACGCTGGAGTCCCTGCCTCAGTGCTCGCAGCCCCGCTCGCACACTCGCCTGCCCCGCGCTCCACAAAACTTCCTGAGAGCAGCTCCCACAATCAGCCAAGCGCTGCGGGACCCGCGAAGCGGGTCCGGCGAGGCGCTATGTTTTTCTTTGCGTGCAGGGGTGCTCAGGCTTCCAGCAGTGTATCAAGGTCCGCAGTGAGAGCTTCACTATTGCCTGAAGGAAGTACCAAGTTGCCACTGAAAAAAATTATTCTTAAACACCAACTTGCCATAACCAACCAGGATTTTAATTATCCTGTAGCAAGACATTTTTACAGTATACATAATTGCAAGGTTAAACTATTCAAGTTTTTTGGCATAAATCGACTTATGAAGCATATTAGGGGAGGCAACATGGAAAAGCAATTTCTTGTCCTTGAGTCGCAGTAGATAATTGACTTGTATACCGAGATGCGATGTGGTAGGAATAAGGAAGAAGAATTGGCAACATATATCGGACTATAGTCCACTTGCACTCATGAGATACTCATATGCTGATTATATAATGCTGCATAAGCTTATAAATTAACATATGTATATATTTTTTAGTTGTGCTCATTTTTCCTTTTTCTTTTTTGAAAGACACTACATTTGACCACATGTATGATTAAAATCCACATTAATCATGACTGGGCACTTGCCCATTGGCAGATGGAAAAATGGATTAACTGGGGCACTTGCCTGATATGAGACAGGTCATTATCATGCAGTGATATGTTATGTTCCATAATGAACTTAAATGCATGAGAAGTCAATGTCATGAACAATTATTATGTCCATATACAGTTTTATATAATTTGAAATATGTATTACTTTTTACCACTTTGGGATCCATGATGTTGTGGTTTTAAGTATTTCACTTTTATGCGCTTTATAATGTGGGTGAAAAAAATGGAAATGTATTTTGCATTTAACCCTATGAATTACAGCAAATAATAGAATTATCGTTCTCTTACTGAATATTAAGAGATGACATTACAATGGAATAGGAAATATATGGATTTAAGGAAGTCTCTTTCTTATGTCTATTGACAGAAAGAAAGACTAAAAATCATTGATTATTTGCACAATGAAAATGTATTTCACATTTTTATCCATAATTTCTGCATTTTATTATGTAATCGTTTGAATTAATTTGACGTGTAAAGATTGCTTCTTTGTTTATGAGTTTTTTAATGTATTTCTAGGTTGCATGTAGCATCATATGTAACTTGACAAAGGCAGTCCTGACCAAAACTCTTTGTTTTTTCTCAAAATAAATAAGAGTATTGGATTGGTGCGCCGCATCCTTTGTCCGTCAAACTGGATTTGCTTTGAAAATTTGGGAGGCTTCTGCCACTACAGCAGGCACCTGCACAGATAGGCAGGTTATACAGATATATATATGTATTGACTACTATTGGTCGCCAGTCGGTAGTTACGGTTAGGACCAAGGTTTCAATAGGAAAGCATTCTTTGTTTTGCTAATAACTTTGATGCTGCTTAAAAAATCTTCAAGAAATTTCAAAGAAATTACCCCTTTTTAGTTCAGCTGCTGTGCTGACGGTTTCAGGGTGATCTGTCAAACAGGGCTGAGAAAAAAAGGGGGGTCCCAAAAGGCATTTTCCTCATTTTATGTATATGGGGATTTTTCATTTTTTGAACATGACTACATCCCGAACCGCTGACTGGACTTACACCAAATTTGGTGGACAGGTAGATCTTGTTGCAGAAAGTGTGCCTTTTTGTGATTTGGTGTAAATACATTTAGCAGTTTCAGGAATATTTAAGTTAAAAAATACAGATATCTGAGAGCACAAAATCCTACTGAAATTTGAGTGGCTGCCAACACTTACACCATGAAGTGTTGGCAGCCATCTTGGGACTCGGGTTGAAGCCGAGTCCCACAATAGATGTAAAAAAAATAAAGGGGGGCAGAAACACTCTGACCCCCTAGACCTCTGGGCGGGGGCGGGGGGGGGGGGTTCCACTGAGTCCCACAGTGCCCAAAATGCATATTTTTAAATAATTTGGTAGAATTTCACACTTTGTTAATTACGGGCCCCCAGGTGGGCCAGCTCCCAGGGGCATTATGCAGATAAATGAGGGGGACACGGGCCTCCTTTCCTGGGGCTTAATATGCCCCATGGACCACCACCTTCCCTGGGTTGCATTGTGGAAGAAATTGGAGGCCTCACACGCTTCCCCGGTGACCACCACCTCCCCAGGGCCTCTCGGACCCCCCAGCCATCTGGACTGCCACCTCCTTGGTGCTTAATGTTTGCAAAATGCGGGGGCTGCATTCACCCCCTGCAGCCACAGGGGTGCCACCTCCCCAGGCTTTAATTGTAATTGATGCAGGAACTACACGGCCACCCTGCAGCTGCAGGACCTGCCACCATCACGTGGCTTTAATTATAATTGATGCGGGCCACGCAGATTCCCCGCAGCCCCAGAAATGGCCACCTCCCAGGGCTTTTGTCAAACGGAATACTGGGGGCCATGTGTACCGACCTGCTGCCCCAGGGTCAGCCACCTCCCCAGGGTCTTTTCAAAAATGTAATGCACTAGGGCTCTGTGGCCTCCGGCAGCCCTGGGGACCACCACCTTCCCGGAAGAAATTAGAACAGACTCCTGCAATGTCCTGGATGCCCACCCCAGGACATTGTAGCTAAGACTTGGCAGGAGCATTACCACTTCTTTCAAGCCATAGCAAATTCTGCTCCACTTTCAGCAAGCAAAAGCATAGAAAATGCTCTTGCCTGCTAAAAGCGGTGCAGAATTGCTTTTGGTCTGAGCTGCATGTTCAGCAGCTCCCTCTGCTGGCTCCAGCAGGACGTAGGGAGCTGGCAGAGAGTGTGTGGTCCTTTAGGCTCCCCCCACGGTACCAATTGAGTACAAGTGGGTGCCCTGAGGCTGGTCCCCCGAGATGGGGCCATGCAGCCCGCTCCCTTTTAAAAAGAAAAAAAATCCAAAAAATGAGGCAGGCCCTGATTGATGGTTTCTCCATGGCCATATTCTGCCCGGGAGGGGGCCCGTGGGGGCCTTTCCCTTTATTTATAAAAGAAAGGTGGGGATGGTGTCCGTGGGGCCAAAATTGGCCCAGGGAAGAGGGGCCAAGCTAACTTTAACTTACACCCCCATCATGCACTGCTTATGATCTCATTAATTATTACATTACTCATGACATGGTCTATGACACCATTTCAGACATAACTCATGACATCATTGATGACATCACCAATTGTAAATTGATACTTGTATAGCGCACTACTCACCCGCAAGGGTCTCAAGGCGCTTGTGCGAATACCGCTGTGGAACCCATCCTGGCTTTCCCTGTGAGGTGTCCACTCCTGGGCACCCCCAAGGTGGAGGCCAGGCATCCTTAGCGTTGTGGGGGCCGTTGTGGAGATTAAGCAAGCTATTGCCCAGAGTTGCAGAGTGGGACCCATGATTAGAATAGGCACCAAGGCGAGAATTATCAGGTCCATGGAATTTTGAGCCCAAGACCCGCCGAGGCGGGGAATTGAACCCTGGTCCTGGGCCAGACCTCTGCATCAGGGTCTGCCGCTCTAACCATTGAGCCACACTTCTCCACCAATGAGACCAATGACATCATCCAGGCTTCTTTTGTACACATTACTCTACAAACTAGTATGGCATTATAGGCCTGAAAGTAAGTAAAATATAGCTATGAAGCATCATTAATGCCATTACAAATACAATTCACTTAAATTGCCCAAGTGGAAAAACGCTCCCTGTGCCAATCAGAGTGCTCTCATGTGAAACTGGTGCTCCCATGAGACTCTCTCAAGCCTTTCGCAGACCCAACCATCCAAAAATACAATTATTTTTTAAATCTTAATTTCTCAAAAACTTACAAAAGAACTTGCACGAAATCACAGAAAGCACAATCTGCGGATCAAGATCTAGAAGGAGTCAATAGAAAATGCATGAGGATTTTGAGTTTTATAATCCCTTTTTTCATGACCCATGCTTATTGGATAACCCTGAACCTTTCCATATAGCAACTAGTCAAACAGTAGCACCTTTTTGGAAAATCTTGTGGGGACTAGTCAAACAGGGCTAAAGTTGTTAGCAACACAAAAAACACATTTCCTATGGAAACGCTGACCGAACTACCCAGTGGTGGTAGCCACTCTGTAGTTATAGTAAGAATGGCCTGAGTTAAGAATCCTTCTTTTTTGACTGTCAATACCTCTGCTCTCTTTTGATGACTCTCCACAAACCTATGCAGACCTATTCCTTATTCTACATTGGCTATGATACTGTACTGTATGATACTCCATATAACGACACTCCACTCAATGACACTAGCCTGTATGATTTGAAACACATTTTTACTAAAACGAAAAATACAAATTCAATGACAACAAGGTTAAGGATGGTATAGTTAGGAAAACTTTATTTTTTCCTTCTATGCAAACCCAACGTAAACCATACACACATTAGACATTCTAAAGGTATAGTTACAGCTTAAATTTATAATTTTCACAACACCAGCTGCAACTTCAATTTATAATTTATGCATCACCTTCAATTTACTATAAGTCATGCATCTCTGTACACAGTCTTGTCATCTCAATCGCTACACTACATTAGCTGCAACTTGCCACTCTACCATGCACTGTGCTCTTGGAAAATATGTCAGTTAGGATGTCATAAGTGTTAGTATGTATGCTATCATTTGACATGCTATACTTAATATAATATGCAAAGATATATCAAGTACATAGAGAAATGGCAAGTTATAGTTGATGTTGTGTACAGAGTAAGGTGACAAGATGCTGTATGGCGGGGCACCATGGATCATCCTTGGTTCTACATGAGCAGATATAATGCTGTCTGTTTCCCCACTTACATCACAGCAGTTTCCAAATTTGCCTCAGACTGCAGCTCTCTCCTCTCCATAAAATTCTTTGAGAGCATGCCCTGGCGGCAACTCTCAATAGACTATACAGTAAAGACTAAGATCACAGAGGTACCAAACATAAATAGGAAGTGTGGGTGCTAAGGGGGTTTTAAGAGGTAAATCTTAACGGAAACCTGGCTAAACTAATCATCCTTGCCCTTCCTGAACATACTAGTTCCCCCAAACTATCACATCACAATACTAGATAGAATTGATAGAACTGGTGGTGGTATTGCCTGCCTTCATCGGAACGATCTCTCTGTGAACCATCCCAACTCCCTGGTTCTCTCTTCCTGCGAATATTTATGTCTAGATATCACTAACAATAACAAGCCAATATTCTCACTACTCTCATTCTATCATACACCAGGAAACAACCATACCGTCATTGAACACATAATGGATATCCTAGCCATAAATGTCGGACAACAGAGCATTCAGATATTCCTGGGAAACTTTAACCTCCACTGGATTGACCCTGACAACCCTGAGGTCAGTAGCCTCAAAGCTTTCTTAACTGACCTTAACTTGTCCCAAATTTGTGACAGCCCCACCCATGAAAAAGGCGCAAACCTAGAATAATTTCCAAAGCCAACTCGACCCTGCTGAAATCGATCCTCCCCTGTGATTGGTCTGACCATCACATCATTACTTTCCACATCAATAAAGCAGTTAAACTACTCTCTGTCCAACCCAAGAGAATGAAAACCTGAAAGAGGAACCTAAAAAACGTCAATACTATTTCACTCGCAACTGCTAGAACTATCCTCACTCCCACACCTGGTAGTTTACATGACATACATGATATGACTAATCATGACTTCCACTCTATGAACATGTTATTAGACAATATAGCTCCCCTACAATTGAAAAGAGTCTCCAAAAAAGACTCAAACTCATGGTATGATGGTAGACTAAATGAAGACAGAACATCACTAAGAGCAATTGAACGACAATGGAGACCAGCACCATCCTCTATTCACCTCAATTACTAAGAAGCACGAGAAATGCCTATTTCAGAAAAATTAGACGATCAAAAACTGACTTCATCAGTAAACAATTAGACCAAGCCACGAATCGTCCCAAAAAACTATTCGAAATAATCAAAGCTCATTATAAGGGTGTCGTCCACTCCCCTCAAGTTAATTCAGAAACACTGCCCAACTGAGGCATTTTCTTCCTTTTTCACAACAAAAACAAAAAACCTAAAGACAGACCTTCTCAATTATCTATTAGCTCAAACAACGCTGCCAGGACCTCCTTCAACTTCTACAGCGAAGAAACTATTCAAAAAATACTCACGGCCTCCCTCCAATCACTTCATGGACCATCTCCCAGCAACCAACTTAAAATACTTCATTCAAGTGTTAGTGCCTCTATAGACCAGGATTATAAACACCTCTCTGCTGCAAGAAACCATCCCAGATATCCTCAAAGCTGGTCAAGTATCCCCCATCTTAAAGGAATCATTGGCAAACCCGTCAGACCTGAATAACTATCGCCCTATATCCATAATCCCTACCCTAGCCAAATTATTAGAAAAATGTGTTCACTCGCAGCTTAACAACTACATAGACCACTTCAACCTGCTCAATAAATTCCAATCAGGCTTTCGAACAGGGCACAGTACCAAACCAGCCATGACCCACATAATAGACGACGCATCAAAAATACTGCACCAAAACAAAGCCTGTTTACTAATCCTGCTTGACCTATACTCTGCGTTCGACACCGTCAAACATTACAACTTACTAGACCTCTTGAAACATAGAATGGGACTATCTGGAACCGTCCTCAACTGTTTCACTTCCTTCCTTCAAAACAGAACACAAAGATTAAAGACCAATCAATCTTTATCCAAGCCCACTCCAGTCACTTTAAGAGTTCCCCGACACTCTTCAATCTGTTTATGGAACCACTCACTGAGCTTCTCAACTCCCCAAATGTCCAATACCACATCAGTCAGTCAATAAAACTTTATTAGGTTTTTTACAACCATAAAAGTATACAAATAGGAGGGGCGTGGCTAAGATGGCGGCTCGGTAGGACGTGTTCCGCGGTGGCGCCCTGCACCCGATCCCCCGACTGGGATTCTAGCGGACCATCGCCTCCACCGAGCCGGCCACCATCGGCGGACAGGGTCCGCAATTGCCGCTGTGAAGCGGGGGCCGGTTACGGGGCCTGAAGCAGGCGAGAGGTGCCGCAGAGCAGAGACGGCCGCAGCCGCGACTTGGCGCGAAGGTAGCACCTGGGACTAGGCGCACGGAGACCCGGGGAGGACCCCCACAGCGCTCCCGCCACCGGAGCAGAAGAGTCGGGGACACCCACGGCGTTCGCGGAGGCCGGGGGGCGAGACCTGGCTGCGGCGGACAAAGAGCCCGGCGGAACTGAGGCGGTCGGCGGGGTGCCGGGTCCGCCGGCTGCCGGGATTACTCGAGGCCCCGGCTTGGGCCTAGTTGCGGTGGGCGCAGCTTGGCCTCTCTGTCGGCCGGAGAGACCGGCGCGCAGCAGGGTGAGGAGCCCAGGGGACAACAGCGACGTCCTGCTAGTGCCCAGCCGCGGAGCCGAGAGGGCGGACTCCCTCCCCGCAAGAACAGACGTGGCCCGGGTGGAGGGCTGAAAGCACCGGACGGCGGTGGGGCCCTGGCGCACTGGGCACGGGGGACCTCAGAGCTTTATAGGCGGCCAGGAGACGCCCGAGGCACAGCCGGGATCCCCACACCGGAATCCAGCAAGGAGCGCCCCAAGCAAGGAGTCCTCACGTGGCCCACAAGGCGGCTAAATGCCAGCAACAGCGCCCGACTCCTCACGAGGGGCCAGCAGAAAGGGGCAAAAGGGGGTCAGAGGCCCACAGGAGGAGGAGAGAGTGTACGGGCCACAGAGGCGTCAGGGGGCCTCGGGAGGTGGAGGCCTGAGCGGCCCAGCGGAAACCGGGGATTACCACGTGCGCCACAGCCAGCGCTACCCACAGGAGGGAGCTTCAAGGTGAGGGCCCTCGGCCGAGGCACGGAGGTTACGGAGTCGATCAGGGCGCGGAACTGAGGCACTGTGCGTGCACGGATCGCCCCCCCAATTAACCGGCCCAGGCACGCCGAAGCAGTCTGCAGTCTTGCCGGAGACTGCGACTCAGCTGCGGCCCCCGGCCAGGACTGGGAACACCATGGCGTCCAACAATCGCAAAGGGAACCACAACATTTCTGACATGCTGGTCAAGGGTTCCTCCAAGGGCGACAAAACACCGGACAAGCCGGCCCCGGTGCCCCCCCCTAAGGGGAATGACCACTCAGAAGGTGAGACCCCGGCGACCAAGGCTTTCATGGAGGCCCTCTTCACCTCCCTTAAGGAGGACATCCAGACCTTCTGTCAGGAAATGACCGGGGAGTACAAATAACTCAGGCGCGATGTCGACGATCTGGGGGAGAGAGTGGCGGCCAACGAGCTCTCGGGCCACGCCAGGAGTGAAGAAATAGAACTCCTCCGACAGGAGATCGTCCGACTCCACGACCAGCAGACAGACCTCCAGTCCCACACGGAGGAACTGGAGAACCGCTCCAGACGGAATAACATCTGAGTCCGGAACGTGCCACCCAAGGCAGAGGGTGACGACGTGGCAGGGTACCTACAAGCACTCTTCCGGATGGTGTTGGGCGAAGATGATAACTTTGTGATTCGCATCGATAGAGCCCACCAGGTGGGCCTGGCCCATTGGACCCAGGGGCCTCCCCCGGATATCTTGGCCTTCCTGCCGGACTATCCCCTAAAGGAGCGCATACTGAAGGCGGCACGTCTCAAGCAGCCCCTTCGTTTCCAAGACCACAACGTGGAACTTTTCCAAGACCTATCGGTGATCACCCTACAGAAGCGGCGGTCATTTAGGGTTGCCACAGCCTTCCTATGCAAGGAGGGGGTCCCCTACTCCTGGGGGCACCCTTTCCGTATCATCTTTAAGTGGAACGGCGCCCTGCACCAACTGCGATCCTTACGAGACACCTGCGCCGTACTGGACATCCCGTATGAGGAGCCGCTGCAGGATGACGCGGAAGAGGGGCGGTCATCTGGGAACGCATCTGGCTCCCCTCGGACGACGGGGGACGGCTGGCAGAAAGTGCGGCGAGGCAGGCAGCAGAAGAAGTCACTTAAGCCTAATCCCGACACAGTAGCCCAGGAACAGGCCGCAGCGATCCAAGTAGTATCCAAAGACACTGGTGCAGACTCGTGAGACGACTTCAGCGATGGTCGACAACAGCTAAGTTTTTGCTCCGGGTCGGGGGGGGTCGGGGGGCCAAAGGGCTGCCACTGCCACACACCCTTACTTTGACTCATTTACCACAGGCCTAGACTGTCAAATGATTGGCCTGGGACTATGTTCACCTGTTGGGGGGTAGGGGGAATGGGGCAAAGGTTGGTGGGGGAGTTGGGGTTAGGGCGGGCGTAGGGGTGGGGGTGGGAACTCGGTGTGTTCAAGGCGGACTATGGCCGGGCGTCCTGGGGAATGGTGGCTCGGGGCACAAACTAGGGCAAGCGGACCAATCACACATCTATGACAGTTGACAGTATTCGCATCATCTCCCTTAATGTGAAGGGACTTAATAATCCTATCAAGAGGAGGGCAGTTCTCTCGTTCCTCGCACGCTCTGGGGCGGAACTCTGTCTGTTACAGGAGACACACCTGTTAGCAAAAAGACTGGCACCGCATGAAAGCAAGGGCCTTCCCTCATCAATTTTACTCCACCACTACTGAGAAAAAAGCAGGAGTAGCTATACTGGTAGCCAAGCATTTTAGGGGACGGGTGGGTTGCAAAGTAGCCGAGAATAAAGGCAGGCTCCTAGCACACACAGTTCATATAGGCCCTTCTTCCTTCACACTGGGCTCTATCTACGCACCCAACACTAAACAGGAGGCCTTCTTGAAGGGGGCGCTGTCCGAGGCGCTGTCGGGGGACATGAGGCTTGTTCTGGTAGGCGGGGACATAAACCTGGTCATGGACAATGAAAGGGACAGGTCCGTGAAGAGGTTTGGGGACACGGGGGCACTCTCGGAGTCGGGGAGGCAGTGGCTGAGGGACAGAGGGCTGATTGACATATGGCGGGAACGGCATCATACCGCCCCGGGATACACTTTTTATTCGCATGTGCACCACACCTATGCTAGGATAGACCACTTTCTGGGCTCCACAGACATGATCCCCATGATTCAAGACATAGACATTACACCTGCGGTGCTTTCAGATCACGAGGCGGTGGTCCTCCAGCCGACAGTCCCGTGCACACCTCCACATAGGGGCAAATGGCGTCTCCGGGAGAGCCTGCTCTCCCGCGAGCGGGAGGTAAAACAACTGTCCCAAAGCATCACCAGCTACCTAGACCAAAACGACACCGGGGAGGTGGCCCAGGCGCCACTGTGGGGGGCGCTCAAGGCGGTCATTCGGGGTGACATCATTGCGATCGCGGCGGCGGATAACAAGGAGCGACAGGACCGGAGGCGGGAACTAGAGACTCAGGTGCTAGAGCTGGAGCGGGTTCATTGCCGGACAGGGGCCCCCCGGATCTGGCGCAAATTGAAAGCAGCCTGGGCACAACTGGCGAGTCTGGACCTGGACAGGGCAGAATATGCGGCGCTCCGCCTCCGCCATACGTACTATGTAGGGGGCGACAAGACTGGTCACCTACTAGCCAGTAAGCTTAAGGCTAAAACTGTTCGCTCCCAAATCCCCGCTCTATGCTGAGACGATGGCGAGGAAGTCCGAGAGGACGACCGCATAGCGGAGGTGTTTCGAGCCTTCTACGCACGGCTCTATGCTGCGGACCCGGCCCCGGGGGGGAGGCGGGGAGGGCCTACTTGGAGACTATGGATGTCACCGCTCTCAATGACACGAACGCCAAGGCGTTAGATGCCCCTATCCGCCTGGAGGAAGTTATATCGGCCATTGCCCGCCTAAAACCCCTGAAGGCCCCGGGCCCAGATGGCTTCTCCGCGGGCTTTTATAAGACCTTTTGCCCTCTCTTGGCGCCGGTCCTCACAAAACTATTTAATTCATTTGGGGGCCCGGGATCGATCCCGAAGGAGATGCTTGAGTCAGAAGTCTTAGTCCTACCAAAGCCGGGCAAGGACCACTCGCGATGTGCGGCATATCGGCCGATATCGCTCCTCAATCTCGACCTCAAGCTCTTCACGGGTATCTTGGCCTCTCGGCTGGGCCCCTGCCTGCCAGGCATCATCGAACCGGACCAGGCAGGCTTCGTCCCCTCCCGGCAGTGCGCGGACAACACTAAACGCATCATGCATGTCATAGACAAGGCTCACTTCAACGCCTCTGATGCAGCACTACTATCGGTCGACGCCGAGAAGGCATTCGACAGGGTGGACTGGAGTTTCTTAGATCACACGCTGACAAAATTCGGGGTGGGCCCCCGTTTCCGCTCCTGGGTGGCAGGTTGTTATTCGTCACCAAGGGTGACAATCAAAGTAAATGGGGTTAGCTTCAGCCATTCGACATTCAAAGGGGCACGCGGCAGGGCTGCCCGCTCTCACCGCTCCTGTTCGCTCTCTACATTGAGCCTTTTGCCCAGCGTGTTCGGGACAACCGCTCCATCACGGGGATCAAGTTTGGGGGGTTGGAGCAGACACTGAGCCTGTACGCGGACGACATCCTTGTGGCGGTGGACAATCCAAGGACCTCTTTGCCGGCCTTTCTGTCGGAGATGGAGGCGTTCGGAGCGGTGTCGGGCTTCAAAATGAATGTACAAAAGTCCGTTGTCCTCCCGCTGGGTAGCAACACCCGGCCGGCTAACAGAGAGTCGCTGCACATAGGGGGTCTCGAGGTAAGCACCACAATACAGTACCTGGGGATAGACTTGACGCCGGCGACTGCCCAGACGGTCGACCTTAACTACACTAAGCTTCTGTCACGAGCCCAGGGGGACATAGCGCGGTGGAAACAACAGCCGCTCTCGTGGCTGGGACGGGTGGCAGCCATCAAAATGTCCCTTCTACCCAAGATCCTGTACCTATTTCAGACCATCCCGGTCACTCCCCCCTTGGGGATGCTGAAGAAACTGCAGGACGTCCTGAACCATTATGTGTGGGCTAACAAGAGGTCCAGGCTGCGGCGCGACTTGACCATGAGGGTAACGGCAGAGGGGGGCTTAGGCGTCCCAGACTTGCGGTGCTAATTTCAGGCAGCGCAGCTCAGATACCTTCTGGAGTGGTCTAGGCCGACTTCAGAAAAGCACTGGTTATTTCAAGACAGGGCCATGGCGGGTCTGCCCCTGTGGAAGGTCCCCTTTCTGGCACGGCCTAATAGACCGACATACCTCAAGAAATCCCCTATCACCAGAACTCTCCTACAAGTATGGGACGCTACTGCGGTCCCGAAGGGCCTGACGACTTTCCCCTCCCCCATGACTCCCCTGCTAGATAATCCGGCGTTTCCCCCGGGCAGACCGCCGGGCTCGTTCCACCAGTGGCGACAGTCTGAGTGCCGCTCCGCGGGCCACCTGTTTGATACAGAGGGCTTTCTGGCTTGGAACATAGTGACAGCGGACTGCACACTTGACAAACCGCTCCGCTACCAATACTTCCAACTTAGGCATTGGCTGACACATGCCGACGAAGCGCCCTTGGCCAGTCGCCCGCTCACCCCCTATGAGAGGTGGATTATGACCAAAACGTCGGACTCACGGTCCATCACGGAACTTTACCTAATGCTGTCCCCGCCTCCCCCAAGGGGGAATCTGCCAGACAGAAAAGATGGGAGAAGGAACTGGGGCGTGCCCACTCTGACAAGGAATGGCAGGACATATATTATCGGGCTCAGCACACGGCCAGAAACACAGCTAGCAAAGAGGCGGCGGTGAAGATCGCCTATTATTGGCACCTGACTCCGGAACGACTACACTGGGGAAACCCGAGTAAAGACCCCAACTGCTGGAGAGGGTATGGACAAACGGGGACCATGCTACACATTTTATGGGAGTGCACCGAGGTACAGGAATTTTGGGAATCAGTGCTTAAGGACATAGACACCCACTTCGACACCGACATTCCTCGCTTCCCTGCTTATGCGATACTGGGGCTCCCCAACAGATTGATGTTCCCGCTCAAATCCATAAGGGTTAAACAGATGGGATTGGCAATGGGGACTGCAGCCCAATACATCCTGTCGTTATGGGGGACCACAAGGAAGCCCACTCATACGGGCTGGCTACATAGATTATGGTATATCATGGGGATGGAAAGGATACAAGCCTCACTCACACAGACCTTAGAAACGTTTAGAGAAGTATGGCAGCCACTCATCTCCCTGCTATCCCAAGAATTCACGGGACTCACCTGCCCGAAGTACCTCAGGGTTCTGAAACTGGCGGAGGGCTTCCGCGACGAGACGACCAAGGGAGGCCACAAGGGTTAGCCTACACCCCGTAGGGTCACCTCTAAATGCTACAAGGAACACACCGAGTGGGGAGGGTAGGGGAGGGTTGGCAGGGGTAGGGAGTTGAGTACAGTTGGGGTAAGTTGGGATGGGTGGGGCACCTTGGGGGGATGGTGGAAAAGAGTTCCTGCGGACAGGGCGAGGCTTGTCTACCATCATACGAGCATGCATGGACACCTGGCAACCCCTCGCTTAACAGATGGACGGTTCAGTAATGCGATGCCTCGGGGGTGGGTGCTGCAGCTTTGTTCATTTCAATTACTGTATGTATGGTATTGCTTTGTGGAACTCAATAAAATACATTTGATCCAAAAAAAAGTATACAAATAAACAACATATCATTCAATAAAAAAGCTAGATCAGAATCATAGAATTCTCAATACTCACTCTTGGGCCTAAAATCCTTGAATCATTAAAAAAAAAAAAATTATTAAAACCAACAATTTCATTTTTAAGGGGCGTAGTCCTTTGAATATCTCTCTACACATTACTGTTGTCCTTTAAAGGCTCACTCTCCTTGTGACTTAAAGATCTAACCACCATCAGTACTCATTATATTTGAGGAGCTCTTTCACTTTTTTATGTATTTCCCCAAGGCACAAGCTATGTCTAAATTGATCATTTTCACTAAGAGGTTTACAGCTTGCATCCTATTTTTAACATCATAGTTTTTCAAAATCAGACATAAAACCTCTCTTCGGATTTCTAAAACCTTCTGGCAATCCAATAATAAATGCAAAATATCACAAGTAGTTTCTAAAGTGCAGGTGCATTTTCCTTTGCTGATTATCATCAAGCTTTTTACCCATTTATAAGCGTAACAAGGATTAAACCCAACTCTCAATCTTAGTACTTTGCGCCTTAGCAGACAACTAGGTAGCCTATCAATATAGGGATAGTGTAGTTAATTTTGCCACGCTGAGGCCATATGGAGAACTGAGCTTTTCCGCAAGGGGAAATCTTGGTCCTGGATTCGAGAATTTTTTTTCCAGTATCCTAAGTTCCTTCCTATCTATCTTTAAATACCAATACCACATGTACGCAGACGACACACAACTCAACAATAAGGTAAAAAAAAAGAATCGCCTGTATGACACATACGGCATTGCATCACAAAACCCCAAGATACCTAGTGGAGAAATTAGTACTATCGGGTGGTAATAGAACCACCAGGAGTTCCTATAATCTTCTACTGAAACCAAAACAATTTACCAAGAAGAAAACATATAACTGTTCCATCTCAGGAATGGCCCCCAGGATTTGGAATGCCTTACCCCCGAAAACAAGACAGAACCCTCACAGGGCATCTTTAAAAAAAGAAGTGAAATTGATTCCCCTGGCCAAATTCACTTGAACTATTATATGCAGTCTTGTAGATATTTGCAATGCGGTAATAGTTACCACTTTTGGACGAATATAACTCATAGTATTTTTTATGTATAGATCTATTACCTATATTTGTTGTAAAGCACTCTGATACCTGCAAGGGTCTTGTTCAGGCAATAGAAAATCTTCAAAATAAATAAATAAAATAAATAAATAAAGGTCAGAATATCTTCTTTGAAAATAGGCAAAGAAAGAGGCCTGGATAGGAGGTTCCAAGAACTGAAGGTGGTAACTTTAACGCATTTTAGTAAGTACTGGGGCCAGCAATAAATTTAGAAGGCAAAGCACTTTTATAGGTCACCCAAGAGAGTAAACTGTCAGTGAGCGCTGTTCATCTACATTATAATTCGGCTGGAAGATTTGACATTGACATGCAGTCACTGTGGCTCCACCATGGGTATAACACTATTTAGTCAGAGACAACCTGAATACACTTATTTCACTTAGTAGCTTCAGAGTGTTCTGATAACCTGTTCTTTCTTGAATACAACATGCATCTGAAGAAAAGAAAACAAAGAGTGGTCTTGAAAACTAAAGCATGTATTTTCATTGGCAGTGGATTATTAAAATACTTTAGATGCAAAAGACTGTTGAAATATAAAACAGGATAATCTCTACAGCATCACTACAATATTTTTATGAATTTAGACAGAGTAAGATTTACATCTCGGGAAGAAATTACTTAAACCAATTGGAAAGAAAATGTAAGTTATGTCGTCATCTATAAAGGACAGTTTTACTGATACAGTGTATTTACCCAAGCATTGGCATTATCCAAAATATCTGCCAACCCTTTTGTCTTTCATCTACCTGCTTGAAACAGTTCTAAAAATATAAATATTTTCAGGTTGAACCTGAAGGTATAGAATCTGTGTATATTGTTTATTTGCTTATGTTGGCCTTACTAAGCTTCAGGAATTAGGCTTTAATAAAAGTATGTTCACAATTTTTCATAGTTTTTAATACCTCCCGTGCATTTTAAAAACATATCCGTATATATCCTTTTTTAACCTTAATTTTATTTGCAATTGATTGGTTGTTACACTCAGCTTCTTCATAAAGGGTCTTCATATTGTTTACATGATAATAATATTCTGATAAAATTCCTAATAGTTCATGTTTATTGTAACAGTTTGTTCAGTACAATAGGTGTTAATATTGTCGAGTTTAATGTTACTCAGTGTACGGCCCACACACACCGAAATGTCTACATGTTTTTGGGATTTGACCCTGTGACCTTGAGGTCACTGTAAGATACCAGCAGTGAGCGCTATAACTCCTTGTGCCATTTTGCCAAAAAGTATACCGAGCAGTCCCCAACAGGCTTTAAAGGGAAGCTGTCCTCAGGCATCTGCGGTATGAAAGGGAAGTTGTCCTCAGTTGTCTGCAGTATGAAAGGGAAGTTGTCCTCAGGCGTCTGCAGTATGAAGGCATTCAACATTCAGAGACCACTTTAACATCAGGAATGAATCATCTCATTGCAAAGTGCTGACAGCAGTCACTCAGTCAGAAACTTTATTTCACCAACACAAAGTAGGCATAAAAAGTGTACTACATATAAAAGACAGTTTACAACATTACAACACGCATAGGAAAAAATCATTAGTTTAAAAACACAGATACAAGTTCATGATCATTTACACAATCATAAAATCATTTCGTTTTATAGAAAAATAGTTTCAGGTAGTTATAGATCTCTTTTTTAGTGCCAGTAATAAAAAAAGAAGCTAAAGAAAAAACAGATAAAAGGATCAGGAATTAGCTGGAGATAATAAAGTGCCATGCGACACTGTTTAAAATTAATTTTACTCATAATAGGGATAATGAAACGTTTCCTATCATTATAATAAAATTTACAAAAAAACAAGAAATGCATGTCATCCTGCGTAAATTGATTATCACGTACAAAATGGGAGTTCAGAAAGAACAAAAACATTGCGAGGAGTACCCAGCATTAACGGAATATAATTTAAACGAAACCTCACCAAGACATACCTATGTTGCAGATTAGTAACGAAGGTTAGATAAGTTCTATTTGAGTTCGTTAATTCTATGATGGGTCATGCCAGGTAAGTTTAACTGTTAATATTTTTAATCTTCCTTTTTATCTGGCGATTTGAAAGCAGCCGAGCTTTTAGGTCAGTTTCAATATAGAACCGCAGTTAGAAGGTTCCAAGAAGAGGTAATGAAGCCCAGCCTCCTTCAATGTTATTTCGACATAAGTTAGCCAAGCAATATTACCTACTCCATCTAGTTTCAGAACATCTTTGATAATCTCTCTTGTCAAGACAGGGGACTCCTTTTGCCATATTGAGTGCCACATAAGGATAGGGGCCATTGCAATTATATCAGTTATATAAGGGGCACCTAGTTCCATGTGACACTTGTAGTTGGCACATGACTGTGGTAACAAAAGGATCCTTTTTAGAAAATTATCTGCGATAATCTGCAGTTTTGTGCAGTCTTTCATGCCCCAAACAGCTGCCACATAGGTAGCAGTAGATACAGCCTTGTCTTAGTACACTGTTTTTATTAGATCTATTGGTTTTAAACCAGGTTTTTTTATAAACCTAGTTAGAGCCCCGATGTTTTTTTCCATCTGCGTTCCTCTATTAGTAATCATCTTTTGCCATTTTGTTTGAGAATTAAACATAATCCCAAAATAAGTCAACAACCCCCAGTTTTCCCTCTTCTGTAGTGATTTGCAGATAGTTTCGATAATTTGAACCTGCTACTAAAATAAATGACTTTAAATAGTTCACTTTCATGCTTAAATTACACATAAATTGTGTATAATCCTGGACTAGACGACGCAGTGCATTACTAGTAGGAGCTAAGAGTACAGCGTAGTCTGCATATAATTAAAATGGCACTTGACTGAATTAACCCCTTCCACGCAGAGCTAATTCCCCCGCGGTGCGGGTGGGGAGGGGCCTCGCACGGCTCCGCAGTACTCATGACAAGTCCAGCTCGTTATGCTGCACAGTGGAGCTGTGCTCATGACGGGCTGGACTCGTAATGACTCCGCCCACTCTTTTAGAACGCCCACATAGGCGGGGATTTTGCCACGCTTGGGAGGCGCCACGGCAGCATGACGAGTCCAGCTCGCTATGAGCACACGACCACCGTGCAGCATGACGAGCTGGACTCATCATGAGCATGGAAAAGGTTAATATAGGGGACATATGGTGTAGAACCCAACAATGCGGATTCCACCATTAGTATAGAGTGTGAATAAGAAGGGGGCGAGAAGGCACCTCTGCCTCACGCCTCTTGCAATTTTAAATGGCCTTGTGCACTCACCATTCCTCCCATAAGGAACACAGGCTGAAGCATCTGTGTACAGGTCACAAATAATATTAATTCAACATTCAGAGACCCCTTTAACATCAGAAATGAATGATCTCATTGCAAATTGCTGAAAGCAGTCGTTTACAAAGCTTGTGAAATCAACTGTACAAATGAAACCTACAGCTAGTAAAAAAATAATGAAACATTTTACTATCGATATAATCCAGTTAATGAGAGCAGTTAAGGCAACAACGCAATTGCCCATCCTTTTTTTTAGGTCCAGAGGCGCTTAATCCACTATCCTTTTTTCTAAAGCTAAAATATTAAAGACACACTCCTTAGAGCAAATAGTGCTATGAAATAGGAGGACAGAGACTCAAGCATCCACGAGTTGGCTTTTTAAAAAAAATATCATACATTTACACCAGTTAAGTTTACTCCCATGTTTGGTTTGGAATTTTGGGAATTCACAAAGATCTCCAAGAGACAGTACTTATGGAAAGCTGTGACAATCAAACTTTTTCAGGAATACTGCAGGAAATTACCATTTACGATCTTGTGAAGCCTTTTCGACATGCTTAAATGTGTGTAAGGTACAATTGTGCATATTGTATGATTGTGCATGAACTAATATCTTACAATTCACCTGGTAACTTTGTTTTTGACTCTGTGGCAATATTATGTCTCCCTGTGGAGGAACCAATCACCATCCTCAATTTTCTCCTGAAATATTCCCATTCCCACCATGAAAAATATTGCATTCATGCCCTTTACGGGAATAATCTCCAGCCATTTCCAGAGGAAACATGCAAAAAAGTAAACAAGAGGCTTCTGAGTAGTCACATTCTAGAAAGTTTGTGAATATTGCTAAACTATCAGCATATTCCTGTCCTGTGTCACAAACTACAGGATAATATTAAACCACCTTTGTGTAATAGTGCCTGTGCGTAACGTGTAAAACAACATTTTTTGAAAGATAAAAGGGGTTTTACACTCGTAACTATGGTTATTTGCATGAGTAAGCTGAATATTACTACCTAAATACCTTTAAGAACTGAGTCTTGAACATTTCACAATTTTTAAATATGTATAGGGAGTTATATTGCATTATGTAGGATACATATTATTATACAGAACAAATTTTTAACAAATGTTGGATTCCTTATGGAGGGGCATTTTAAGGACTTTGGGGGCGCCTGTTCAGAACAGCTTTGAATTTATAATCAATTTTCAGCTCTTTCATGCTCTCTTTCACAGGTCACTGACAGTGCACAGGCATTTTGGTCCAAATACTAAATTTGTTTACATCTAATATTCAGGGATTTCTTGTTTTCAATGTTCTAACACAGCAGAATCTTACTGAGGGACATATTTAGGGAAAATCGTGCAGCACAGCGACTCACCTTGCTGCCCTGTGTGACAGTGAAAAGGCAGGAGTACACCATATACTGCATTCCATGGACTGACGGGAGACTGCCGGCTCGCACACAAAGTTTGCAAGGTTAAAGCTTATCAGGGCTTTGGAATCTACCAATAGTTCTGCTTACAGGCTGCAGGACTAACAGTTAAGCCAGTGGAGGGGTTTGACCTGGATAGGAACTGGGCGTTCTCGGGCCAACGCCTTCTTGAGTTTACATACTACTCTGGGTCATAAAACAGAGGGAAATCTGAGGGACTTGGATGTGGCTCCCTACCCTGCGACTTGACATATGAACTGGGTTTATTGGAAGAGGTTTCCATAACACAAGTGCAGGAACTTACAAGAAGGTGGGCCATACTACGTACAACTCATAGGATCTTTTATACTGCATATTTAGGCTTATGCTTGGAAACCTGGAGGAACCTAGAGGACGAAGCTTGCTTTGACGGATCGTGTTCTCTCCATAGGATCAGATTACATGCATACATCCTACACGTCCGGTACACTGTCCTACTGTTATTCCAAACATACATATTATTGGAACTGGCTTTGAAAAAGTCCTGCTGGACGAAACATGTGTCGGATGCCAGTGTGTTTTTGTGTGTGGACACTTGAGATCAAGAAAAGAAAATAAAAGAATAAGAAAAATCTGATGGACTTATTTTTTTTACCATCTATGTCACTATTTGACCTTATGTTTGTTGGAGACTTACCCTGTGTGCCACGGCATTTGTGTATACTATTTAAAAGAATACTCTGCAATCCTGCCTTTGTCTCTGCACTGGTCCAGTTTTGGCTACCCAGCGCCAATGCAGGCACCCATGCCCCATGGTGCCTTTTTTGCATGCGTTGTATGTTTGTGTTTGTTCAGGAATGGGCACCTTCCTGTACAAAAACAATCCCCTGAGGCATATTCCTCATTTTATGTGTGCTTCAGAATGCAGTGCACCCAGACAAAGGAAGTATCTAGGAAAAATAAAGATATTTCACCTTGTTTTGCCTCCCCTGAGATGGTTATCTTTTGGGCGCATTCCTAGGTCTACCACTTTTGGTACATCTGAGAATGCGTCAAAAACAGTGGGAGTTGTGTGGGAACAACCACAAATCACACATGGAATGCCTTCCCAGGTTAGAGTAACGCAACACAGTGATCTGTGCTGTGTTTCTCCAGATTTATGAAGCAACTCGACTACGCAAGGTGGCCTTGCATGGCTTCATACATTGCCTTTTGGACTTGCGTCACTCCTGCACCACGTTGCCTGGTGTAAGAGTGATGCAACTCCTCTCATAATTATGCCCCTAATATTATTGCAAATAATCTCTGCGACTGCCTCCCATTTGTCCTATGTGAAGTCCTGTTTGCTGTAAAAGAAGCTAATTCTATGAATATTGCATGAAACATAAACACAACATGGCTCTGTCTGCAAAAGGTCCAAAATAGACTCCCATACATCACTCACATTGAAAAAACATTAAAGGAAAACTCTATTTTTCAAACAATTTGTTGAAGAATTATCCAAGATGATCAGGTTAAGACTCTGCAGTACAGAGCTGGCTCTATAACGGGGGGGGGGGTGAAATACTGGAGCCCTGAGCCAGTGCCCACTTTACCCATGCATTAAACCATCTCTGTCTGTATTGCCAGAGTTCAACAATCATACCCCATGGGCAAGCCTGCAAAAAAGTATTTATACACATATACATTACACTTCATTGAAGAATAGTTGTTACTGGGATGTATATGAATGCAAATCTAAATACACAAAGAATTAGGACTGCATATGGAGAGGGTGAATGATTACAATTCAGGTGTGCACTCGATGTTCCTTTGAGAGTTTTCATCATCAAGTGGGTATTTGGTATATTGTATTTTCTACTATTATCAGGTATTACCGTATTACACTAAAAAATAGTGGGGAAGTTCATGGTTCTTGATTTTTGTTGTGCTTCTCTTGAGATCGCCCTATTTGGTTTTGTTTTGTTTTATTTACCATGGACAAATAGTGATCACTTCCACTTTCATGTTTACTGAACTTACAACACACTGCCTGCCTCTTGCCTTTTGTGTCTATCTTTTTAGTGTGTTTTATCATAGAAGAAGGGGTTTGGAGCTCGGACTGACACTCACCATCCCCCCACAGCAAGCACCTCAAGATCATTATCAACAGCAAACTCAATATGACCACCCAAGTCAACGCGATCAACATCTCATGCTTCCACACCCTGAAAATGCTGAGGAAGATAGGCACAGGGCTCCCAATCAGAATACAGGAAACCATCTTGCACACCCTTGTCACAAGTGACCAAAATTGCCATTTTTACAGAGTTTTGCTTACTCAGAAGCATCAATTTTGACCAATTTCAGGCACAGAAATGACTTTAAACACACTTATTTGAGTTGAAAAGTAATAATTCACATTCAACAGTAATTTACAGCCAAAAGATTAAATGTTAAAATTTCATAAAAATTGACCATTTTGGGAACGTTTGACAACTCTGCGGTCATCGTTTTACGTCAGAAAATTGATTTTTTGGACTGTACCAAAAATGATTCAAAATGGCAATTGGACCGTGCCTCATGTTGAATAACAACTTTTTAAACCCTCACAGTGGACTATAGGAAACCCCTTTGTACTGGGATCAACAGAAAACTGCGCTAGAAGGCTTGCGACCATTCAGAAACTCTACTCTTAACCTCCCACTCCACACCCACATCACACAACACCTGAATGGGCTCCACTGCTCCCCACAAACAAATGAGCACAATTCAAACTCTTCACCTACTCTTTTAAGGCATCAATAACCCTGCCCCAACATCCCTCAACAATCACTTCTGCTTTCACAAACCTTCCTGACACATCCACCAGTCTGAACTCTTACTTACACACATAAAGATAAACAGATCTGGCAGTCTAAATCCTTCTACATCACTCCTAAAGTGTGGAACACACTGCCCCTAAACATGAGAGCCTCTTTCTCACTTCTTGAATTCCACAAGAATCTGAAGACCTTTTTTTTTTCGAGTAGTTCCACTAGGCCCTCTGTTTGACTAGAGTCACACGTGCTCAGCGCCAGGGTACCCTCTTGGGTAATAGGGTGCTCTCCAAACTGCATACCATAATATAGGTTGGGTTGGTCAATACGTCTTAATGTGATGCTTAAAATGAATCTCAAAGAGAAGTAAATTGACAAATGTAATGACTTTATTTTTTATTGCTACTTTATAAGGATGGGTCTTCGAATTTCAATTTCACTTTATCTTTTTTTCAATGTTAAAGAGATAAAGGGCCTTATTTAGAGTTTGGTGTAAAAGGATACTCCGTTACTAATGTGGTTGAAGTCGGATCAGCCATACTCCAAGTGCAGTGTAGCCTATGGCACTTATAATACGATGGAAGGGATATCAGGCATGTTTTAATGAGGTATCCGATTCACCAAACTCTAAATGAGGCCCAAAGTTTCCTATTATTTTTAGGAAACTTGCAAGAGAAACAATCAATTTGTTGATTTTTTGTGGGTTTTTTTGTTGCTGAAACCCACCGCTTCAAACTGACTTACAGTTAGTGGAAAAACATTAATTTAATAGAACTATATTTATTACATTGATTGAAGAATAAATCAAGATGGGCATCAATTTTACTATGCATGCAAAGGTAGGTACACAAAGGAGGAAAAGATTATGAATCATGAAGGTGAAGTCATATTTATTAAGCTACTTCTAGATGGTGTGTTGCTTGTTATTGGAAACAATTATACAACTAATTTTGGACACGATACATCTTTCCTTAAAGGGCAGCACGTGTTGCACCATGTTCATGAAGGGCGGTTCACACTGGTGATACAAAGGCTCCACCTTGACGTCAACCTAAAGGCCCTTGGGCTTCGTAGGAGGGGCGCCTGAAGAACTGCTGATCATTGCCGCCCACCGCCAGACGTGTCAGTTGGGCAGCCTGGAGCGATGGTCCCGGGTGCTGAGCGGAAGCCCCGAACCGGGCGGAAACTACAGATCCCAGCCCCGCTTGCGGCAGCAGAAATGCCGCTTACACCGCCCACACCACATCACGCTAAGTGCACCAGGAGGAGCTTAAATCATCGCTGGGCTCCCGCAGCATGGGACGTGCGCGGGCGTGCCCGGCGCTGCCCGTTCGAAGCCCGGGCCAAGGGCGGGCCCGTCCTAGCCCATCATCGCCAGGAAGAGGCAGGGCAGGGCCCCCCCTTACTTTGAGGCAACAGGACGCAATGTATTGTCTCTGATTCCATCGCCGTATGACTTTTCCTGTATATCTTTGGGGGCTTGTTAACGCTGACATAACCACCCTGTGGTGAACTTTGGGGAAACAAAAAAGAAAAAAAGAAAATGTTCTGACTGTAAGCCAACCACCAAAGCCCCATTCGGACACTCACAGTCATTTAATGGGCAAGAGGAAAGCAATGGAAGGTGGGGGGGGCTGCTGGAAACAAAAGAGGTAAAAAGGTTAAAAAAGTTAGTCACGCAGCCAGCAATTGTGTTCTGGATAGTATTGAGATCATAGTAAACTGAGGAAATAGAAATTTTTAGGTAGTCATTGTGACCCCCACTCGCACCCTAGCCATGCACCCATGGTCCATGTATGTCATGTAATTCCCTTTCCGTGCCTGCCATGAAGACGCATTTGCATTTGCGTCCAACGTTAACATGTCAGTTATTCAGTCCTCCCAGAAAACCACGTTAATTTGGCTTTTAGGCCTATGGTGCCCACGTCTTTACATGTTGCACTTTTAAATATTGCAAGACACACGTTCTCCACGTTTTTCTGGCTCAGTCGAGCCAGGCCCTTAATTGAGGCTCCGAGTCTCTTCAGTCTCTGAAAGCTGCAATTTAGGTATGCATCCCTGACCTCTACCTTACTTCCTGCCCAGGCGAGCGGTGCCCGGCTCGGCCTGGCCTGCCTGCCAAGACGGTATTTTGCCTACAGTTATGTGCTCAGCCTCCGCAAAAACACATTCCAGTCTAGTGAAATAGGTAAACATATTCCCGGCTGCAGAGCAAAGGGCCCGGCCTTCCTGTCTCCTTGCAAGTGATTTACTGAACCCGTTACCATGGTAGGCCCATGGCCCCCGTACATTACATGAAGAACCATATGCACGCACTAGCATTCAGTATTGAACGGCCTCTGCCCGAGAGACCTTTTACTTCAGGTAATACATCCTCTAAACACAAGATACCAGATATGCTATAGGTGCAGGTCGTTCTGACATCCCAGACACCAGTCTCCTCTACTAGTGCTAAAGTCAAGCCCCAGCTCTCCCCAGTTACACGTCTACACCACGTCATGCTCAGTTGCGCGCGCATATGTGGTAAAGGTTTCTGCTGATCCTGCAAACTTTCATTTTGCATCCACCCACTTATGACACTTCTGTGACTCATCAAGTGCACGCCTACGTGTACGCCTCTTTCCACGCCTTCTCTTACGCACATGTGTTCTTATCTCTCTTTTCACTTGTTACGCCTACTGTATTCATTTCAATTATACAGTTTTACTATATATAATGTGTGATGTTAATAAAATGTTGAATATCCCTTCCTGAACCTTAGTGGTGATGGAACCCGATGTCCAGTGTCTCGAGATACTTAATTAAAGCCCGGTTGACTCAGATACCACGGACTCTGCCTCTCATTTCTATTGAGCTATCCTTATTGTCATTTAATGTATAGAAAAATAGTCCCGGTAATTTTATTTACCACATAATCTGGCGCCCGAACAGGGACCCCTCCCCTTCCCCTCGCGCCGGCGATGTAACGCAGGCTCCTGACCCCTTCTACAGCCGTGACGGACTCCTGTGCACACCTGCGGGTTTTCCTGCTATCTCCCTCAGGCCCACGGAGGAGACGGAGACTGCGACCCGGCATCTAGACGAGGCGGTGAGGAATGCGGAGAGTCCCGACCAGAGCCCAAGCCGAGAGAGCAAGGTTCGAGGTATCCGGAGGCCCACCTGTTCTGAAGCGCATGCGTAGTAGCAGCCAGACGTCGTAGCAGTCCAGTCCAGTCCAGTATCCGAGGCCTTCAGTTTCTGCTTCCCGGTGAGTACCGTTGTTGGGGACGCATATAGATGGGTTCATTAGATTGTGCCCGGTCAAGACGGGTCTGGGTACACAGACCCGGTCCAGACGTGTTCACTTAGGTGGATACGGTATGACGTGTCTCTTTATGGGACCGGTATGTCTGTACTGTTTTAGCAGTGCATCTAGAAATTCAGTATTTTAGTGGTGTATCTCGAGATTTTCAGAATTGTGTTTTTCTATGTACTAGGTAGTATCTGTCCGAAATGTTTTAATGTGTTTAATGTCGTGGTATGAATGATTGTTTGCGATTCATTACTGTGTTTATTGTGTTCACGTTCAAGTCAGTTCAAATATGCCGCTGTTTTCGAAATTACGTCAGATAGGAACCAGGAAGGGGATACTCGAAGAGGCAGTTCCCGTCCCGCCTAGGGATACTCCAGGTCATTTTATGTACCATAAACATGGCTTAGATGCCATACTGTACTTAGATTTATGGGTGGACTATACCAAGGATCTGGAAGAGAAGTATAGATGGCCTGTCTCAGGGACATGGGATGCTGAATGCATCATGAGAGTAGAAGAAGCACTATGGAAAAAGAAAGCCAGGCAATCTCAGAAAGATGCCATAGAATTATGGCGTAAAGAAGCGCATAGAAGAACAGAGAAAGAAATAAAGAAAGCAGAGAGAAGTAGAGAAGAATCTGAAAAAGCTAAAGAAAGAGAACTACTAGATGAAGGTGAACGAGTTAAAATAGAACAATTAGACAGACAAAGAAATGCCCTTAATACAGGCATGTATCCTGTTCTTGCCGAGGGCCTACCCAAAGTGACCCCGGAAGTACCCTGTAACTTGCTGCCACCATTGGTCCCGACTAAACTGCGTCATAAACAGACCGCAGCGGAAATTCTTCTTTCTTCCTACTTAGATGACACTGTCCCAGAGTATGCAAATACAAATCCTCCTCCAAATGTTCATCCTCACAACCCTGTTAACACGATTCCCCCCACTGTTCAACCTGTTACCAATCCCCCTCCCAATCCTTTTCACACAGTACCTGTAACTCAGGACCAACCTACAATACCGACACCTACTTTACCAGCACCAATATTACCAGTGCCAGCGCAGCCTGCAAGTCCCGGCGGCTCACATCTAGGAGCCCCGGGAGGAGGTTTCTCCACCCCTCCTCAAGTTAAACGAATATCGTTACGAAACTTAGCCCTGAAACGACAACTAGACAGTATTCACATGCCTACTGACACTGCCCTACTCCAGTATGTAGATGACCTATTGATTACAGCACGGACCGAACGTGACTGCGAACGTGCATCACTGACAGTCTTGTACTTCCTGGCCGAGAAGGGGCATAAGGTGTCCCCTTCTAAGCTGCAATTCTGTGCCCAGCAAGTGGTATACCTTGGACACTTGCTGTCCAAGTGGGGTAGACAGTTGACACCAGACCGCATTCAGTTAATTGCACATCTTCCACAACCCAAGACACAAAAGGAAGTACGGGCCTTTATTGGCCTCACTTCTTACTGCAGACAATGGATTCCCCAGTATGCATATCTAGCCAAACCACTCATACAGTTGACAACACAGGAGGCAGCGACTTCGATTGTCCTCCCTTGGACTCAGGAACATACACAAGCTTTTGATGAACTGAAGAAAGCTTTATGTCAAGCACCTGTTTTAGCGACACCATGTTACAGTAAACCTTTTACACTTTTTGTCACTGAACGCGATGGCACAGCATTATCTGTTCTCACACAAGATCAAGCAGGAAAACACAAGCCTTGTGCTTATTTGTCTAGTACATTGGATCCAGTGGCCCAGGCTCTGCCTGCGTGCCTGAAATCCGTTGCAGCAACAGGTCTAGCAATCAGACAAAGCGACTCCATAGTGTTAGGACATCCCCTGACAGTACAAGTCCCACACTCCGTGGAAGTTCTCCTGAACCGAACCCAGACACAACACCTGACCATAGCAAGACTGACAGGATATGAATTGACACTGTTTCAGCCACACATAGAGCTCAGACGTTGCAATATTTTAAACCCTGCCACATTGTTACCCTCGAGCACAACTGACCATACACCACACGACTGTGTGGAAGTCATTAATACTGTAACAAAACCAAGACAAGACTTGACAGACATTGCATTGCCCGACCCAGACCTGACACTTTATGTGGATGGTTCATGTATGAGAACAAGCACAGGAGAGTTAGTGGCCGCATATGCAGTGACCACTGAAACTGAAGTCATAGAAACACATCGTATTGACACATTGTCCGCCCAAGCAGCAGAGCTCATCGCTCTGACCCAAGCCTGCATACGAGCCAAGAACCTGAAAGTAAACATATACACAGATTCACAGTACGCATTCGGAGTCGTACACGACTTCGGTGTCCTCTGGCAAGAAAGAGGTTTTTTGACTTCTCATGGAGCCAAGATACAACATGGTCCCCTCATTCAATCTCTGTTAGAGGCAATACACTTACCTACAGCCATTGCCATCATGAAGTGCAAAGCTCATACGAAAGTTACTAACACCATTTCCCAGGGTAACGACCTGGCAGATCGAACAGCTAAATTCACAGCTCAGACTCAAACAGACATACCGACTGACCCGACAAAGACTGAAGTATCATCACAGACACATTGTATGACAGTTAAGGATCCCATACAAGATGTACTCGACATACAGACACATGCCACTCCAGACGAAATCAAGAAATGGATAGAACAAGGAGGGGTCCAGACAGATCAGGGATGGATGACGAAGGGAAAAGCCACATGGTTTCTCCCCGACTCTATGGTTCAAGTTATCATAAATACAGCACATAGTCCAGCACACTTAGGAGAAAAAGCCATGTTAGACAGTATACAAAATATTTGGTCCAACAAACATTTACGAGCAGCAGCAAAACAGAAAGTGCGTACCTGCATGATCTGTTGTCAGTTCAATCCAGGCAAAGGAATTCCCGTGGAACAAGGTGGATTTCATCCTCCTGACCACCCTTTCGAAGTCCTCCAGATGGATTATATCCAGATGGAACGATGTCGAGGATTTAAGTATGTCCTCATAGTTGTATGTGCCCTATCCAGATGGACAGAAGCGTACCCAGTCCCAGATTACACTACGGTGACCACTGCCAAACAGTTGGTCTGTGAATTCTTCCCGCGGTACGGCTTGCCCCGTGTCGTGTACTCAGATAATGGACAGCCATTCTCGTCCGAACTCATGAAACAGGTATCACTCCTGTTAGGATACCAGTGGAAATTTCACTGCGTACGACACCCCGAAGCAGCTGGACTCGTTGAGAGACATAATCAGACTCTGAAAACACGGTTAGCGAAGGTCTGTGCAGAAAAAGGTGTAGATTGGATGGTAGCCTTGCCGGTTGCCCTCTTTTACATGCGTATGGTAGCTCATTCCAGAACCGGACTATCCCCGTACGAAGTGGTCTTTGGGAGACCACCGAATATGTGGGGTACACCTATGCCGCGTAAGATCACCGATGTTGATAGTAATATGCTGACAGATTACCTGACTTCCTTGATGTCTGCACTACTCTCTTGTCGTTCACAGGTCGCGGCTGCCTTCCCGGACAACACCCAAGTGAAACCGCATGAAATCGTTCCTGGTAATTATGTCTGTATAAGGAACTTCGACCGCTCAAGCCCTTTGGAGCCCAGGTGGCGGGAGCCGAAGCTGGTGTTGATGACCATGAGGACCGCTGTTAAAGTAGAGGGAAGAAAAGTTTGGCTCCATTCCAGCCACATAAAAAGATTCCATGGACTGTGTCCAGAGACATTTCCCAAGGACTGCCCTGATTCCGATACTGACACTAAACTCCCCTTGTTAGAAAAAACTCTGCAACAGGAGTATAGAAGAAAACTACGGTCTAGTAAGTCAGACAGCGTTTAATTGTTTAAGTCCCCTTTGGGTGAAGCGGTTAGACGGGTTCCTGACATGTATGAGATAGACCCAAATAGTGAGAGAGATAGACAGAAAGTCAAGAAAAACAAATACTGTAAGAATCTGCGTAGCAGATGCATTGTTTTCTTAATCATTATGTTTTTTCTGAGTATATCGATTATATGTATAAGCTTGATACTACATGTTTTCTTTCCTCCTCTTGGTTCACATGTACATTCTTCTTTTAATGATACCACAGAGAACACCTTCAGTGACCTGCCCCCTCACGAACTATCCTATCGATTAGCAATGCGCAACGATACCTTCATTCGTATGTTACATCATACTCACCAGACCAGCAATGCCACAAATTGCTGGGTATGCGGCCGACTCCCACCTTATCAGAAATACAAGGGAGCTCTGCCCCTCTTTCCCTACCCGTTTAAGCATAATGGTTCGTGCGAAGGATGGTTTGCTTTAATGTCCTCCTTAGATAGTAAGTCCAAGGTTTCCCAGGGCAATTGGATATGGGGGAACCTGAATACAGTCATGAATAAAGCATGTTTTCCAGACGCAGACGGTCTTCCCCAAAGGAAAGGGACCGATCTAGAAAATGAAGTGTATGAATTAGGCAATTTTTCCCTCAACCTCATGATTCTGAACGTCCAGTCTGAGACTAATTCGGACTTGCCGTTTATAACAGTTTTACCAGTGAAAGGCGAATTATGCGTTAGAAAGAATGGTTCAGTACATTTAGGACACAGTGATTGTAATACTGTGGTCGAATTCAGCGATAAAGGAAAGTCTACTTTCAAAGCTTCTCGCCATTCCTATTTTATTTGTGGTCAGACAGCTTATGTACATCTGCCCCTGGATTGGGATGGAAAGTGTTATATTGCGTTCCTTTTGCCACCTGTTTTCCTAGCCCCATCTGATTATCATCGAAATTCACACCTCGTACATATAAGACATAGAAGGGAGATCGAGTCCCCGATTGTCGATCAGACTGAAACAACAGTGGAGCAATATACCGATTTCAATAAAGGATTCTTTTTCTTCATAGGCCCCATTCAAAATAGTAAATTAATACGTAGATTAACCAGAACTTTGGAAGCAGTAGTGAATGAGACTACTTCTGCCTTAGGTAACCTGACCGAAGAGCAGTCTGCTATGAGACTTGTTGTTCTTCAAAATCGCCTTGTTCTTGACGTCATCCTGGCCGATAGGGGCGGGGCTTGTAGAGTGATCGGATCCAGTTGTTGCTTGTTTATTCCTATTAACGCGCCATCAGTGTATAAAGCAATAACAAGGCTTCATAAGATAGCTCATCAGATACACCAGAATCCTGGCACCTGGACATGGTCCGGTTGGCTCTGGAGTGTGATATCAGCCTGGGGATGGAAAGTACTGTCATTCCTAGGAATAATACTGCTCATTATATTCAGTTGCTGTCTCTGTCTGCAATGTGGGCCAGCGATTTGCGGCTTGTGCGCCACTGCTTGTATTCCCCGTCCACGTCCACGTTCCCGTTCCTGAATGAAGAAAGATGAGCAAATGATGTTATACGAACAAATAGATGGTCTCATGAAAATAGATATATCCTAAAGGGCGCAGTAGGGGCCAAGGAGGGAATGAGGAAATAGAAATTTTTAGGTAGTCATTGTGACCCCCACTCGCACCCTAGCCATGCACCCATGGTCCATGTATGTCATGTAATTCTCTTTCCGTGCCTGCCATGAAGACGCATTTGCATTTGCGTCCAACGTTAACATGTCAGTTATTCAGTCCTCCCAGAAAAACGTCTTTACATGTTGCACTTTTAAATATTGCAAGACACACGTTCTCCACGTTTTTCTGGCTCAGTCGAGCCAGGCCCTTAATTGAGGCTCCGAGTCTCTTCTGTCTCTGAAAGCTGCAATTTAGGTATGCATCCCTGACCTCTACCATACTTCCTGCCCAGGCGAGCGGTGCCCGGCTCGGCCTGGCCTGCCTGCCAAGACGGTATTTTGCCTACAGTTATCTGCTCAGCCTCCGCAAAAACACATTCCAGTCTAGTGAAATAGGTAAACATATTCTCGGCTGCAGAGCAAAGGGCCCGGCCTTCCTGTCTCCTTGCAAGTGATTTACTGAACCCGTTACCATGGTAGGCCCATGGCCCCCGTACATTACATGAAGAACCATATGCACGCACTAGCATTCAGTATTGAACGGCCTCTGCCCGAGAGACCTTTTACTTCAGATAATACATCCTCTAAACACAATATACCAGATATGCTATAGGTGCAGGTCGTTCTGACATCCCAGACACCAGTCTCTATCTACTAGTGCTAAAGTCAAGCCCCCAGCTCTCCCCAGTTACACGTCTACACCACGTCATGCTCAGTTGCGCGCGCATATGTGGTAAAGGTTTCTGCTGATCCTGCAAACTTTCCTTTTGCATCCACCCACTTATGACACTTCTGTGACTCATCAAGTGCACGCCTACGTGTACGCCTCTTTCCACGCCTTCTCTTACGCACATGTGTTCTTATCTCTCTTTTCACTTGTTACGCCTACTGTATTCATTTCAATTATACAGTTTTACTATATATAATATGTGATGTTAATAAAATGTTGAATATCCCTTCCTGAACCTTAGTGGTGATGGAACCCGATGTCCAGTGTCTCGAGATACTTAATTAAAGCCCGTATGACTCAGATACCACGGACTCTGCCTCTCATTTCTATTGAGCTATCCTTATTGTCATTTAATGTATAGAAAAATAGTCCCAGTAATTTTATTTACCACAAAACGAGTGTGAAGAAATTTTAGGAGGTAATAATGCAGTACTTAATGTTGGTGGTGAACAGGAGGAGGAGGGTCTTGGTATCAATCCACAAAGGTCAATTCCATCTATGTTTAAAAAAAAGCTAAACCAACAACTTAACCCTACTTCTCATAGCACATTGGTAGAGGGTATCACTATCTGGGTGCCTTTCACATCTATTCCCCCAGCGCCACTTTTAAATCTAACCGATATAGGGGGTATAAGTGACAAGAGAATCGCTAATGAGCCCTCTCCAACAATCCCCTGTTTTAATCATTTTGCAGCGCTTGATTGTATGGAAGAGGGAATTGTAACTACAGCTGGGAAGGTTTGTGGTGTTACTGGCACAGTGGCCGCAGTAAGCTCATTTAACACCTTGGCTCCTAAGGGGTAAGTAAGTAAGTAAGTAAGAATAAGCTTTATTCGATTTGCGTAAAATCATAAAAGCACAGCAAATACATGTAAAAGCATCACACTTAATAGGAGTTTATATATTAAATTTAACAGTTAAAAAGAGCTGCAGTCATAATCAAATCTTTAAAATCATCCAATACCATTCAATTTGAATTGCAGTTAATACTAATCGGCACAAAATACATGGAAAGACCCAGACAGAAGTGTTTTACAGCATGGTTTTCCGCAACAGCATGACAGATCTTAAAAAACGAGATACCGCAAAGATCACATGCTCGTCTTCCAATTTTAACAGTCTTAAGAAAGCAGGCCTGCAATTTCTTACTCCCCAGCGTTTTAACAAAGGTTTCAAATAAAGTTTTCTGGGGGTGGAATAAAAGGAACAAAAGAACATTAAATGCAGGTTAGATTGAAGTGCGATGTTATCACACGGACATATCAAAGTCAATGTAGACCAGTTGTTCATCTCCGGGATGGAAACAATACGAAAGAAAATACCAAGACGTAAACGGGTCAAAAGCATTCTATAATAAGGGCTGGGGTCCACTTTTAAATACTTTTGCATGCCTTCGATGGGGGTGATTTCTTGGAAATTTAGGATGGTTTGTTTGTTTTTTTCAGTGTTCCATCTCAAAATTTCCAGATGGGTGGTCAGTGTTTTCTTGAGACATGATCTAGGTACGCCCTCCATGCTCCTGGGATTTACATAATAGTCCAGGAGACCTATGTCACTAAGTACAGATCTTACGTACGACAACCACCGGAAGTTTGCGACCCCATCTAGGGCCAAGCAGTCCTCCAGGAGGTCCCTATTAAAACTGGCCTCTCTAGTTGTCCATACCTTGTGCCATAAGAGAATTGGGGCCATCTTAATTGTGTCGCCCAGGTGCTTGACTCCCGCCTCTATGTGTGTCATAAATGAGGATGTAGTCTTTGGGACACCCAGAAGGTAGCTGATGAACTGGTTCTCACAGCTCTGCAAGGATTGGTCCTTCTCGATGCCCCAAAGTCCCGCCCCGTAGGTGGCTGTGGACACACACTTCGCCTGATATATTTGAACCAGTTCTTTGGCTGGTTTACCACCCACTCTGTTTGAAAAGGCGCGTAGGGCGCCTATAGTGTGGATAAAGGCCAGCTTTCTTGCTTCGATCGCCTGTTTCCAACGACATTTCCTGTCAAACATTATACCAAGGTAGCAGAATTTTTCTACGGTGGCTAAATTCTGTTTATTCAGAAGCACTTTACAAGGCACCTTACTGCGCTTGTTAGTGCATGGCATAGTAAAGGTCTTCTGAATATTTACTTTCAGCCCTCTATCCTGCATAAAACCTGCAAATTTAGACACTGCCCTCTGCAGTCCCACTTGGGTCTGGGACATTATAGCCGCATCGTCGGCGTACAGAAGGATCGGGACCGGTAGACCTTTCACGGTAGGGTAGTCGTTTTGAAAAAGAGAAAGATGATGGCCCACTGAGTTAATATAGTAAGTGAATAGCCTGGGGGCTAGGATACACCCTTGCCTGACCCCTCTTGACAAGGCGAATTTGTCAGTACATTCGCCTTGCTTGCCAAATCTTACTCTTGCCCCGCAGTTATGATATAATTCTCTAATAAAAGTAATTAGGCGTGCGTCAATACCCATTTCGGCCAATGTTGACCATAACAGAAGATGGTCCACGCAATCAAAAGCCGAACTCAAATCAACAAAAGTAATAAAAAGTGATCCGCCTCTAGCCTGCGTGTATTTGGCACAGAGAAGGGCCAGGTTTAGACACTGCTCAGCAGTCCCTATACCCTTCCTGAATCCATATTGGAGGTGCGAGACTACATTATGTTCCTCCTCCCATTCTTGGAGTCTCTTTAAGATAATCCTCCCTGCTAATTTCATAAGGCCATCTAATAAAGATATTGGCCTATAGCAGGTTGGATCATCACGCCTGCCCTTTTTAAAAATGGGGACCACTATTGCGTCCGACCAGCTATCTATAAACCCCTGTTGATTGCCTTTATTCAGCACATTTGTGAGCAAGGGGGCCCAAAAATCTGGTTCAGCCTTGTACACATCTACCGGGGTGCAATCTGGCCCAGGAGCTTTTCCCGATGCACTGTCCCTAATTGCATCATACATCTCCCCCACCGTGAATATTATGTCAATAGGGAATGCAGAAACATGGGGATCGGTCTTTCTCCTACTGTCTATAATTTGTGGGACAGTTGGGACATGCCCTATTGGAGTGATGGTTTCAGCTGGCTTTGTGTCCGTATACAGCTGCTTAAAGTGTGTCAACCATCTGTCACCTGTTATTGCCAGATCAATTTTATTGCCATTATTAATGGGCTGGTACAAGGACTTAACAAGCCTCCAAAACTTGGTGGGGTTTTTCTGGGCAGAAGCTTCTCTTAGTGTATCCCACGCTTGCTTTTTTAGGGCCAGGGTTCTTTCTTTTAATGCACATTTATATGCTTTCCTAGCACTACGAATTGTTTCGGGGTCCCTAGGTTTGAGGGCTAAAGCTTTTTTGAGAGATTTTAATGCTTTTGTGCACTTCCCATCAAACCACCCTTCTCTTGGTGAATAGTTATTATTCGCTGCCCGGGTCAGCAAGTTTTTTATCCGCTGTTGGATGTTGCCGAAGGCGGTCATAACAGAAGAAGAATCCGCCGGTTCCTCTAGACAGAGGTTAACATCGTTTGCGGAATCGGAGAGTAGTTTTTTCAAGAATGCAGCGGGAACAATCCTCTCCCATTTCACAGCGTAGCCATTAGATTTGGATAGATCTACACTATAGGGATACCTGGAAAGGGTAGGGTTCTTGGAATTACGTTCCTTTGTTTTTACACTAATAGAAAGGGGGTAATGGTCACTAAATACATCCTTGCCAACCACACACGAGGTCAGAATTCCGGAATTGGCAGTAGAAATTAAAATGGAGTCAATAATTGAATTACAGTCTCTACCAAAAAACGTTGGCTCAAACTGCACGGGTGAGGGACAGAGCAAGTTGGCAAAACAAAGATTAAATTTAAGGACAAAAGTGTTTAACAACATCCCCCTCTTTGTATGCACAAAATGAGTTGGGTTTTCCTCGCCAAGGTCCGCAATACCACACAGGGGGGATTCGGACTGTGGACAGATGGTGCAGTTAAAATCCCCTACCCACATTATTGTTGCCCCCTCGAGGTGATCCACAATGTGTGACAACAGACGAGATATATTTGACATAGTGGTCTCCAGTTCAATATCAGCCATATTATTGTAAAAGTTCAGCAGTACTATGTTCTCTAATGTGCCCCACTTAAGGAGTAAAATTTGAAAGTGGGTATTAGAGAGGAATTTATGGATCTTAACCTTAGCTACTGTTGAAACATAGACACAGAGCCCCCCCTTATTGTGGCCCTGGGCTGATGGTATGGCAGGAGAATGAAAAGTTTGGTACCCCAGTAAATGCACTTCCTCACAGCACCAGGTCTCTTGAAAACATAAGATGTCATAAATATGGACAACATTCAGCCAAGCTTTGTTGGAAGCCTTGCTGGCTAGTCCCGCCACATTCCATGAGATGAGTGAACCAGAGGCAGTGGCATTGCTGATGTCTCCATGAGGACTGCCTAGATTCACACAAGGTAAGTCAAGTTGTTGTATTCTGGTAATAGAAGTATGGGAAGGGTTCAAGGCATTGGAAATGGGGCCGTTATCCACGGACTGTTGAGACTGTGGATGATCCGGTGACCGTAATTCATTCAGTGTGTCCGTACCCACTTCTATTCTGCCACTATTGCTCTTAAGAGGGCTGGATAACGAGGAATGGATGGAAGTGCAATGGCTAGTCCACAGGCCATCCGAGGATTTCTCTGCGATAGGTGGTTTATGGAGTCATTCATTGTCATCTAATCCTGATAATGGATGGTAAAAATTGGACAGAGGTATATTCCAGAATTCTTTTGGATTGTGATGACGTGGCTCACCCCAATGAAAGTTGGAATTATGGGGTTTCCTAGGTGGTAATGGTGCCTGACTGGGTTGCTGCCAGAAGTCATTGATGTTTTCGAATAGATTCTGATCTCTTAATGTCTTAGCATAGGCTAGACTATCTCGGCCGGAAGGTCTATATGGCAATGGGGCGAAAGTATTCGGATGGTAGGGAAAAAGAGTGTTATGGCCCTTGTGCTGGTTATGAAATATAGGGGTGTTGAAACCACCGGGGGTTTTTGGGCGACCATAGCTATCAGGGTGGTAAGGTCTGGGCTGGGGTGGCGGTTTCCTCAGCATAGCCTCAGGGTAGAAATAACTCAGGTTATGAGTTGAAATTCCCCCCTCCCCCATTCCAGGGTACCAATCACTAATATAGGTTACCAATCTGTGATCCTTGAAGTTTACTAGGATCACGTCACCTTCAATATCCTTGGGTCTAGTACCTACCCAATGGCATCGCCTGGCCGAGACGATGTCGCCATTAAGGTGAGGCGGGAGTGGTCTATTCCTCCTCAGCCAATAGATGACCTTATTTTTTAGATTGGCCTGATGTTCGCGCTTACCTTCTGGCGGGGGCAACACTCCTGTGAGGGCTATAACATAATTTATGCATTCTGGGGGCAGATCTACGTTATTCTGTGTTCTTCTGATTGAGTGATGTAGCACGGTGGGTGAGGGTTTTGGATTAGTGCTATTGTTGGGACGCGTAGTGTGGAGCATTATAGGAGAGTTGGGTTTATCCACAGTCGGAGGTTTTGCTGATACAGTTGTTTGACTGTTACTTTTATTACTATTTTTAACGTGTGATATGGAGTTCTGGGCCGGTTTTCGTGGCCCTGGTGTTGGGAGTGCAATTGCCTTGGGTGTACCAGACACTGTCTTAGGTGTTTTAGATGTTTTAGGTTCTTTAGATGGCTGTGTTGGAACTCTAGGGGCATTCAAGTTCAAAGAAGATGGCACTGAATGCCCTTGTAGAAGTTTTTCCACATTCTCCCCTAATCTTTTGATCCTTTCAGTAAGGGGAAGGATCAATGCCTTAATAAGGCAGTCGATGTCATTTAGTAGACCCGCGTAACTGGGTACCGAGATAGAGCTGGAAGTAATCTCTTTCGCGGGGTCTACAGCCCCAACCTTATTTGGAATAGTGAATATGGAAGGTGACGGTTGATTAGGGGGCACGACTCTCTTTTTAATTGTCAGCTTCTTTTTACGCTTCCTAGGTGGGGAGCCAAAGGAGAATTTACTGGAGGGGGTTTTAGGGCTTTTAGTAGTGCCCCTGGGTGATGGCAATGGAGGCTGGCCCACGGTAGTGCACTTAGTGTGGTGGTCAGATATGCTTGGTGTGAACACGGGAGATGGAATATCTGGATCATAGAGAGGGGCTGGATCTACAGCGGGGGTACATAGGTCTATTGACTGGATGTCAAGTGCCTGAGAATTGATGGAATCCGAAATGATGATGATATCGTTCTGTACAGTGGGTTTGGTCTGAAAAATGAGAGGAATGTCATCTATGGGAGGTGAAATATTGACATGGTCTACTGATGAAGTAAAATCCATATAAGTGGAGCTAGCTGTTGTTGGATCCAAAAGTGTTAAAGGTTTTGATTTCAGCCTGTCAATGGAAAGACATCGACCCGCCCTTTTTTCAGCCAAGAGGAGCTCCCGGTCTACGTCAGTCTTGATTTTGGCAAAGAATTTGTCCAAAGGGCCTAACAGAGAGGACCCTTGTGTGACTGGTGCCTGCGTTGCCTCAGAAGACGACATCACTATAGGCAGTAAGGCGGTAAACAGGGCGTGTAGGCAAGATGTAATAAAGATAACTTACTGGGACAAGTAGGTTGGCGGGTAGGTCTAAGAGAATGGGCCCAGCCCGGCCTCCTTTGGCCCCGGACGGCCACAGACGGCCCCGCCCTTGTCCCGGGCTTCTCCCGGCGCTCCCGCGCTGCGGGATCTACGTCTCCTTTATGTAGCTCACTGCTATGGGGACCAGCGGGTGGGCGGGGCCAGCAGGGAGAGCAGCCCAGCTGGTCACAAGGGCGCGCAGGGACTCCGGGTCCTTGGAGTCCCTGCTGGTGCTCGCAGCCCTGCCGGTTGCCGCTACAGTGCCCCTGGTGGTCAGTGTCAATGGGGTGCAATCGCCGGTGTCCGTGGGCGAGGTCCAGAAGTCCAGGTGTCACGGAGGCGCTGAGTTTACAGGCAGCGCGATGGGGATGGAAATGCCCTCACTCCCTTATTCAGCCGACTTTTAAAATCAGGAGCGGGCGGGCGGGGCCGGCAGGGAGAGCAGCCCAGCTGGTCACAAGGGCGCGCAGGGACTCCTGGTCCTTGGAGTCCCTGCTGGTGCTCGCAGCCCTGCCGGTTGCCGCTACAGTGCCCCTGGTGGTCAGTGTCAATGGGGTGCAATCGCCGGTGTCCGTGGGCGAGGTCCAGAAGTCCAGGTGTCACGGAGGCGCTGAGTTTACAGGCAGCGCGATGGGGAAGGAAATGCTCCTAAGGGGTTTTCCCGTCCTGCGCTGGGTATTCAGGATCCCCATTGTTCATGACAAGGTCAACTCGTCATAAGCACAGCGCAGGTAAAACCCATGATGAGTTAACCTTGTCATGAGCACTGAAGGGATTAAATGTAGAGACTCCCATGAGGGGCTATTGCAGAAAGTGGAAGCTCTCAAAAGAGAGGTAGACTCCCTGAGGAAAATTGTTGATGCCTTAAATCTTACGGCTAATTGTCCCCGCATCGGACTAGGCCACTGACCGGTTCTCCCCCTGAGGGGGAAAGCGGGGTTCCCCCCGGGCCGCGAGACCGAGGAATCCTTTCCACTTTTAGGGCCCCTGTCTTTAGCTCTAAGAAGACTTATGCTGAAACATTGAAAGTCCCTGGGGTTCGCGATACCATTCCTAACATCATGGGGTCACAGGGACATCACCTTGGGGTTCGTAATAATACTCCCAACATCAGGGGGCTACATGGACATTATCCCGTAGGTACGAAGACAAATACTCAGACCACAGTTCATATGGTGAAAGTCCCAAATTCTTCTTCTAGTCAGGGGTATGAAAGTGATGAATCCCTCCGCAATAAGGCCATACACTGGCTGCACCATGTCAGGGGATGTAGAGCTCTAATCCGGGAAGTCATTGTGAGAGCAAGGAGGATTGTGTCACATAACTCTGAGCTAGACTGCATCGAGTTGTTGCTAACTAAAGCTGTTCTCGCTGAGAATTTATTGGCCCTGGAATTTCATACCCCTTCCCCAGAGCACTCTACCATCCAGATTAGACGCCTACCGCTTTGGTCACCAACTGGGATGAGAGATCAAGAAACGCTGGGGAGATCTAGAGGGGGGTCAGGCCTGAATAGGGTAGATTGACTAAATCCAGGTATTATCGAAAATTGTAATATCTCTATATCAGGATCCAGATGCAGTGAGATAAACGTCCCTGCTAATTCTTGTTCCTTAGGACTTCCAATTGCCCAGGGTCAGGATGTTGAAGGAGTGTGGACATCTTGTGATGGCCTAGTTAACACAGTAGTAGAGGCCACGACTAATACAAACACACTAAACCTCCTTTCCTGGAATGTAGCGGGGTTAGAGAAGAAACTACTGCTCCCTGAATGGAATAGATTTGTCGAAAAGTTCGAGATATGTCTATTCCAGGAAACATGGAGTCTAACCTCCATTCATAAATCAGGCTATATCACGAACTTCATTTCGGCAACTAGTTCAGGCAAGGGCCGGCCCTCTGGGGGGGCTACAAATCTGGGTCAGTATCACCTTGAACTGGACAATCGTTACCAAAAGCTTCATCTCATGGGACATCTTGCACCTAACTGTTAGAGGTGCACCTAACAGCACAGCATTAGAACTTTTGAACATCTATGCAAGAGGTTCTGCAGCCTCCCAGCTATCCCCGACTGTAATAACTTTTGAAAGTATGCTATCCTGCACCCCGCTGCATTCTAACATCATTGTAGCAGGGGACCTTAACTGTACGTTCGAACCGCTGAGTGCTGAGGATTTCCTGGGTATCACCGAAGAGGATTCAAAATGGGCTATCCCTCCACTTAACCTAGACCCTATCAAGAAGTGGCCTCAGAGGGCCATTCAAATCAATGCCCTCATTCTGGAATTTAATTGAAGAGCTGTAAATGGAAGGACAAGCTCCGATTTACACGGAGCAAATACCTTTAACAGGGTAAGCTCCCTGCTCAGTATAGACTACATTCTTATTGATGTCCGATTATGGAGAGACCTTCAGGACATGGTAGTCGAATCTTCCATAGATAGCGACCATAATCCTCTCTGTTTACAAATTAATAATGTCTGGCGATCTCTTGGTGCAGAGGCTTATAGCCCCCCCTTTTTGTCCACCAGAGAGGGAGCTCCTTCTAACTGCAACAGACGCCTTAAATGGCTTAAAGTTTCCCAGCAGGAACACAAACTGGAAAGCATTAAGGGAGTTCTAGAGGTTAAGAACAAGGAACTAGCGGTGCTCTCTAGTGAAACGGGGGTGCAATCCAATTTCCATCTGTTTTACCAAGAATCAATTGACAAACTGAGTTCATTTTTTATTGTTGAGGGGAAATCGGGCCCAAGGCGAGACCAGGCAAGGCCCTCTAACCCATGGCATTCCTCGGGCTGCAGGGAAAAGAGGAAGGCCCTATCTCTTGTAGTTAG
This sequence comes from Lissotriton vulgaris, assembly GCF_964263255.1. NCBI lineage: Eukaryota > Metazoa > Chordata > Amphibia > Caudata > Salamandridae > Lissotriton > Lissotriton vulgaris. The sequence goes on along the minus strand of NC_141700.1, from coordinate 298,486,458 downwards.
GAATAAAGATCTCCTAGTAATGAGAATAGCAAGAAAGGAGTACTCTAGGGCACAGGTGAAAGCAAAGCGAAATTAGGATGAGAACCATTGGCAGGAATTACAGCATGCTTCCATGCAGAGGGACTCAAAAAACATTTTTGGGACTTAATCATCAGTGGGACCAGAAGTTCTGTCCCAATCCCTAACCATATTACGTGCCAGCAATGGCAGGAGCGTTTCTCCAATCTCTATTCGGGAGATGAATGCTCTTCGCCCTTAGCATTTGAGCCCTCCCAAACCCCAACAGGTCCCCATCATAATTTAGATTGCTTTGAGCTCCATGAGGTGGAGCTAGCAATAAACAGCATAACTCCCGGTAAGGCTGCGGGACCTGACGGTCTCCCCGGGAACCTGCTATTGCATGATCCAAAGCCTTGGGCCCTCTTCATCTTATTGATACTGAACTTAATAGCGAGGGGATCACCTGTCCCAGACTCTTGGAAAGGATCAGAGGTTGTTCCAATTTTCAAAAAGGGGAATAGGGAGGACCCTGCAAACTACCGTCCGATTAATTTAATCGATGTGATCCAGAAGGTGGTGGGCAGGGTCCTCCTTATGGGGATTGGAACATGGATGGAGGATGGTAGTATTCTGTCCCACTATCAAGCGGGGTTTAGGCAAAAGGTGGGAACAATGGACCAGGTGCTCAGATTCTTCATAATCTATTGGAAAACAGTGATCTTAGGGAAAGGTAGTCTGTATTTGGCCTTCATAGATCTGAAGACTGCGTTCGACCTGGTGCCTCGGAAAAACTCTGGCTGGTCCTCAAACAACTGGGCATTTCCCCCCAGGTTCTTGATATCATACAACACCTGCATAATGACAACTATGCAAAACTTAGGTGGGGATCACAGGGACCACTGACAGAGAGGTTCATGGTGAACAGGGGGGTCCGCCAGGGATGCGTGCTGGCCCCCACCCTGGTTTCTTTATACATCAGTTGGTTGACTATCTAAGGCAAGGACCAGCAGACGCTCCCACAGTTGCTGGGGAGATGACACCTACCCTCCTATTTGCCGACCATACCCTTTTGATCTCCAAATCACCGGGTGATCTCCAGAAACTTTTAAACAGGTTTGGACATTTTTGTAATTCTCGAGGGTTGATACTTAATACGACTAAAACAAAACTTGTGACCATCAACCCGTCCAAACGTTTTAGAAATGGTATTACTCTCAACAATTCCCCCTTGGATACTGTTGAGTCTTTTGACTTCTTGGGAATCCGTGTCTTTAAGAATATGAGTTGGGGTTCCCATCTAGCCAAAATGCTCCTAAGCCATAAGCGGGTGTCTGGGGCTATCATTAGAGAGCAACATCTATCTGGGAGTAGGCTAGTTGCCCCGGCGCTTGCAGTCTACGACGGCAAAGCATTACCCTCGGCCCTATACGGGTCTGAACTCTGGGGCTTCGAGAACGTCAGTGAACTTGCCAAATCTGAAAATAAGTTTATAAGAGATCTTATTTCTCTCCCTGTCTCGACCCCCTTGAAACCTCTGTTTTATGATATGGGAAGGCGCTCCATTCGGGATATTGTATGATTGTGTCCCCTGCTCTTCTGGGCACGCATAAAAAGGACCGCTAAATTGTCCAACTATGCGGCTGCTCTTGATGAACTGATATTAGCTGACACAGGGAGTAGGATTAAATGGATAACTGACCTATTTTAACAGACATAGGTTTTAAGAAGGCCTGGGTTAGCCAGGTCCCTCCCACAAAGCAGGATCTGAAGCGTATCTATTGGGATTGGGTGAAGTCACACGTGTTTTTGAACCCCAAAATAGGGAAACTTACCGAGGGGTTCTTTGAACACAAATCCATCTGTATATTGGAACCCTACCTGGATTTTATACAGGTCCCTAGGGATAGGGCCCTGTATGTGAAGCTGAGACTAGGGACCCTTCCCATCAACAGTGTGACAGCTTCCTGGAAAAGGTCTAGTTCAACACCTATACCCTGTCCAGGCTTCGCCTACCATAATGAGTCTATTGCACACCTTTTATTCGCCTGTCCGGCTTACAGATTGGCTAGAGCCAAGTGGCTCAAGCCAGTCTGTCAACTGATTGGCCCAATGAATCATCGTGCCGCACTCCGCATCTTATCCACTGATACATCATCATTGACAGTGATTTGCGGAGTAGCTAAGTTTTTAGGTTGTGCATGGTTGCTACGAAACAAGATCTTGGCAAAAAAGGTGATATGTCCCAATAGCTTCGATACGCTTGGCTAACAGCGAGAACAGGACCTAGGCTCAGAGTGATTAATGTCTAGCTCAATAGCCTTCATGTTTTTGTTATAATACTTTTACTCTGCGAAATGGGTGCCCTTTCTTATTCTCTGTATTTTTTAAACGAATGGATTTTAATATGTAATGTAAATTGTAAAGTATGGTATGAAGCACAATGCACTTTATTTGCTGTAAATTTTTTAATACCTGAACTTTTTAAACTGTATATGCTTTCATGATATTTTTTTGTATCGAATAAAGCTCATACTACTACTCTTTCCTTAAAGCGATTGGGATAGGGTTATTCTAGTTGGAAATGTAAATGTTATTTTAAAATCACTTTTAGCTAGATCAGTGGAAACAGTTAACCAGAATATGAAATCTATCAAAATGTTATCCTGGTTAAAATATTTAAAATCTTGGAGGATGAATGAAGATTTATGAACCCCAATGAGAGGGAATAGTAAACATAAGGCTTGCTACAATAAAAACGCTTTGCAAGTCAGGCCTATGAATTACTATATACTACTACTGGAAATTCATGAGAAAGTCAAACCTAAGTTTATTCAATGCAAAGAGGGAAGTTGAGGTAAACATGTAGAGGATGGACCTTCCTGGAGTACCAGTGGTTTGTTTGTAATGAGTTGAGCAGCTAGATAAGGAGAACAAATACCCTCAATAGCAACACTAAAACAGTGCGTTACGTTCACTCATGCTGAGGTTCAGGGCCAACCTTGGTACAGGGCAGATGCACGTGAGATGGCTGCTTCTTCAGTTCTTCTGTGGAAGTAAAGTGGGACTCAATTCAGGGTCTACCCTACTTCCTCCCTCAGGCAGTGCTCCAGTCACATATTTAAGGAAGCTACTCAGGGTACCTCTCTACTTGTATTTTGTATTACTGGCTGCCTTTAATAGAGGTATACATGCTATCAACCATGTGCCTACGTGTTTTGGGTTCTGTGTTACCTTAAATATGTTTTGTTATGCCTGGAATAACATATCAAGTGTGTATTAACAGGAACATGTTGTCTCTGGCTTTAATGATCTGCAAGCAGTGCTTGTTAACTGGTTGATATTGCCTCATGATACTGAAGGATTGTAGCAAGAAATGAGGCAAAGGGCTGGTCTAAATACTGAGCTGTAATCTTCATTACAATGAGTCCTACTCTCATGTGTTACAGTCCTTATGACCTTTCATCCCTCCTGAGCTGGCTGGCATTGACCCTTTCTTGGGTGATGCTGGAATATTAAGCAATAGTGGAATCTAGGAGTGGGGTGTATGCTGTAGGCCACTACATGAGGACAGGCTCCCTTCTGGAAATGAGGCGGTGTAACAAGGGGAGAGTAGGACTCACGGAGATGAAGATTGCCACCATACAATCGTCTCAACCATTACAATATGCAATGTATTGCTAGCACAGTATGAAAATGTACACACATTTCCAAATAGTATCTCTCTATGTAATATTTCGTCATGAGAAAGAATGCCTCCTAGCTCATTCAGCTCTGAAGACATTTGGCAATTTACTTTTTTTCATCTTTTGAAACGAGTTGGCATTCAGGGACTAAATAACTGTATTTGAGTCTGCCAGAAAATTCAGATAAGAAGACAACTCATCTATGACACACTCTTATCGGGGCATCCAGGCATCCCCTGGGATAGAATTGCTCAGAGAGGAACCACACGTATTTATTTCAAGGCCCAAAAGATAAGCTTTGTGCTTCAAGTATGTCAGAATCCCAGAGGTTGGAAATAATCCAAGTTAAAGCAGAGACATAACAAACAGCAACTGACAATTTCTTTTGTGGCCCACCACGGCTGCGGCATGAACATGTAATATTGTTTATGAGAGTTGGTTTTTGTAACCTCAGCTGCCATCACAGCACACATGCTTTTTAATGTAGTTTTCGCAATGGCTGGTGAGCAGGAGATGTTTAAACTAAATGAGCAGTTCTAAAATCTATGTGTTATCCTCCTCATGTGCTGGTGTACATGGTTAACATTAAGTGATGAACAGAAAGTCAAATCTAATATTTGTTCTATTCTGTATTCATGTCTCTTCATGAAATTAATACCAAGGTCTTTTCAAATTGCATTAGTTGCAGACATGTTGAATATATCTTTACGAAAAGCATCTCTCACCACGCTGACCTTAGTAGACACAATGCAGTTTTTTTAATATCACGTGTCGTTCATTTTTGTTCCTAGCTTTGCTACTTATAATGCCCACCTTTCCAATACTAATTGTTTCCAGAAGCAAGCGGCCCAAGGCAGCAAGCAGTGAAATAAGATTAGATGTCACACGAAAATAATGGGGATTTTACTTTCCTAAGTAGCATCTCGATTGTGCGGAATTGTCCAATAACTCTTAGAGACAAACTAGAAAATACCGGGCCCGGTTTAGATATTGGCAGGTGTCCGGCCTTCTGGCTGGGTGGCATAAGTCGTCCACCCTGGCTGGACTATCCCCCCACCATATTTAGAGTTCACTGACACCCACAGGGATTTCTATGCCTGCTGAGCGGCCATCGCCGCACCAGCTCTTCCGAAGTCACTGAATGTTTGCTGAGCAGCTGGCATGTTTGTTGAAGCCGCTCAGCAAACTTTTTAGTTTTTTAAAAACATACTCCTAAAGCGGGAGTTGGCTTTTGAAAAACAAAATAATGACCATCTGAGTTTATTTCCAAGTTGTGAGGGGTCATTTCATTTTTTTTTCTGGTTCAAGTTCCTCTGGCTTTCCCTGCAGAGGTCATTTAGAGACCAGATCGTCTACTGAACCCTGAGTCTGACTTGAAAATGATAAATTGAGGAAAATGCTATGACAAATGTGAATTCACAAGCAGATGGCCAGGGCTGCATTAATTCAAGGACAGTTGCTCTACTTCCAAATATGATGCAACATATTATCAGGGATTTACGGGATCAGATTAAAACACTTCAGAAGACGGTTGAGAGTCTGGAGGGCAAAAACTAATGGATCAGATGTCCATCCCTGCAGGGCAGGGGGGGGGGGGTTCTTTACAAGTACTAGGATGACCACCGATTCACGCCCCGGTTCAGATGTTCCCCAGGTACAGACAAACAATATTGATTTTCAGACAGTATTAGCTCGGCCTACAGTGGAGACAAGGGTGGGTACAGCAGATAGGAAGGGATGGCCCCAATCCTCTCATCCAAGGTCGAGTCTATTTGAATGGAAACCTTTTACAGTGGCCTGGCGGCAGCATTCCCGCCATATGCTTGTATTTAGATCTCTGCCGAAGTAAGGAGATGTCAGCCAAGAAGGAATGTTCAAGAGGGAATTTACAGCCTGGGTACTGTGGGGGGTCAGCCTGCCATGATATTTCTTGATAGGGTTCCTAAGTTAGCCTCTGGGGTTAGAGAAGATTCAGACTCCCTAATTAACAAGGTAATATACTGTTTCAGAGCGACAAGACACTGCTATGCACTAATTAGGAGTGATAATATAGGGGTTGAAAGTCTGTGTACCACTGTTCATTGCACTGATAAACTGTGTATTTCAGTTGTCAATAATGATTTGGTGGAAGGTCTCATGGCAGTTGAAGCTCGTACCATCTCCAATGCAAACACACATATTAAGTGTCAAGACCCAGCTATGTCTAGAAAGTTACAACACAGGGGGTCAAGACCTTGAGCTAGGTAGGTTTCCTCTGGAGGAAGAGCTGATTCACCCTTTAACCGCCCACACACTGACTGATCCACCTCACCTGGGTAGGGGGAAACACACAGAAATCAGATGGACCTAACTATGTTTTCAGAGAGTGTGCCTCCGGCTACAGGTACTGGGGGAAGCACTGTAGGGGAATCAGTCCCCGCTTTCTTGAATGGGATCTTACAGCCCCAGGATTCCCATATCAAACTATTGTCATCGAATGTAGCAGGATTAACCGAGCTACTGGAGGAGGATGAGTGGGGTCATTTCACTGACACATTTGGCATCTGTCTCTTCCAAGAGACATGGTGCCTAGTCCCACCCGCAAAAGTGGGTATACATCTTTCTGTGTGAATGCAAATCAATCTGTAAGGCGGACCCTCAGGGAGTTGCGCATGTGGATTAAAACAACACTCCAATGTAGAATAACCCCAGTGTCTGTAGCTTCTAGTGACATATTAAAAGTTAGATTGGTGTTTCCAGCTAGGTTGACATTAAGAATCTACAATGTTAATAATAGAGTGGAGAACAATAGCAAGGAGACCAAGATAAATAGTGTTGTGGAGCAAGTGGTTCTGGAGAACCTGGACAAAGATTAGCTTTTGGTGGATGGGGATTTAAATGCCACCTTCGAACCTTTAGCTGTTTTCATTCTTGACCTAACACAAGAACAGAACAACCAATGGGTTATTCCTTATCTCGATCTACCTCTTTAGGAGATGGGGCTTCCAACTCCCCTGCTGAACACTCTTATGAGACTACACTCTGACACACTTGCCCAGGTGAGGTGGGGGCAAGATGGGGCTCTGACTGGCCCAATCCAGATTGATTGGGGGTGTCAGACAGGGGTGTGTTTTCGCGCCCACTCTCTTTACTCTAGATATATATATATATATATATATATATATATATATATATATATATATATATATATATATATATATATATATATATTCACTGAAAAAACCATAGGTTTCACACCAGTTATAGTTAGGAATTAGCATTTAAAAAACCTATTAAATTCACTGACAAAACCATAGATTTCACACCATTTATAGTTAGCTGGAAATTTTACTGACATAAAACCATTGAAATTCCCACGTTATAGTTAGTTGGACTCACTATAACTTGCGCGCCTGTAATGCACTGCTGATGACGTCACATATTACATCACTCATGACATGGTCAGTGACATCACTCATGACATCACTGATGACACCATCCAGTGAATGTGTGTCTTTCTGAAAAATAAATTTGTTTTATATATGTATTTGTAAAGGTCGATGGAAGAATAAATGTTTAAATAAGTGTGTAAATGGATGTTTTTTTAAAAAAAAATTGGTTGGGTAACTGGCTTATTACGTGTATCTTAGTGAATACATATATTAGCGAGTATTGTTTAAATATTTAAATGTTTGTATCAGTGTTTCTCTTTGTGTATAAGTGGCTGCAGGGGTTGGTGACTGACTCACTGTTTGTATGTGTTTTGAAGACAGCATATGTGCAGGACTGTATGGGTGGATGAGTGTGTATATGTGTGTGTTAGTGAGTGAATGACTGTCTCACTAGTGTCTTCATTAGTAACGACATATGTTTTAATCTAGTATATGTGAGTATTGATGTATATAAGTGAGTATATGTGAGAGTGAGAGATTGTTAGAGTTCCTTTTTATATAAGTATGAGTTTCTATAAGTGATTGTTTAAGAGAGTAAGTATGGGTAAGTTTCCTTAGAAGTAAGGTGGTAGTGTGTGTATAAATGTATATGCAAATAAATGGATGTTCAATAGTTTATTTGCATGTGTGAGTATGTGTGTGAGTAACTTTTGGATGACTGCTGATGTGTAACAGGATGTATAGGTGTATCACTACATATGATGAGTGAGTATATATATGAGTGACTATATAGAACTGTTGGTGAATGAGTGGATGTGTATATAGATGGTGGAATTACTGAATTGGTTGTTGTTACTGGTTTGGGTATCTCCATTTTTTTGAAAATGTTTGTTTCTATTTTTGAATATGTGTTTCAAGCGTTACATTACACTGAAATTAGGTCTGTCACTCTGTCACAAGGATGGTGTCATCAGTGATGTCATGAGTGATGTCACTGACCATGTCATGAGTGATGTAATATGTGACGTCATCAGCAGTGCATTACAGGCGCGCAAGTTATAGTGAGTCCAACTAACTATAACGTGGGAATTTCAATGGTTTTATGTCAGTAAAATTTCCAGCTAACTATAAATGGTGTGAAATCTATGGTTTTGTCAGTGAATTTAATAGGTTTTTTAAATGCTAATTCCTAACTATAACTGGTGTGAAACCTATGGTTTTTTCAGTGAATTTCAAAGGTTTTTTAAATGCTAATTCCTAACTATAACTGGTGTGAAACCTATGGTTTTTTCAGTGAATTTCAAAGGTTTTTTTAATGCTAATTCCTAACTATATAAGACCTGAAAGCCCACCAGGAATCTCCAGTATGCGCCAGGGGACTGCATTGCAGAGAGGTGTAATGAAGCCACAACCCTTTTTACACCTCTCTGCAACGCAGCCCCCGTGCATGTTTGAAGAGGGGGAACTAATTCCCCTTGCATACTGGGGGCCCCTGGGGGCCAATTAGCCCACCTGGAACCTCCAGTATGCGCCAGGGGCTGCATTGCAGAGGTGTAATGAGACTATGCCCCTTGTTACACCTCTCTGCAACGCAGCCCACTGCCGCGTTTGCAGAGGGGGAACTAATTCCCCTTGCATACTGGGGGTCCCTGGGGTCAACTGGTCCACCAGGAGCCTCCAGTATGCGCGAGGGAGCTGCATTGCAGAGAAGTGTAATGAGGCCACACCCTTGTTACACCTCTCTGCAATGCAGGCCACTGGCGCGTTTGTAGAGGGGGGACTAATTCCCCTTGCATACTGGGGGTCCCTGGATCATATCTGCCCAAACACCGATATTCCGAACGATTGTAAATTACTTTTCTTGAGAAACATTTGGATTTGGATTATCATGTCCTATACTTTGGAATTTTTGAAAGACTGACTTTGAGGATGCTATAAATTACTCAAGTCTGCCCGAATTGTGTGGGTAAAATTGATACCTAGTCACTTTGAATAAGAATATACTTATGTCTCGTCTAACATTTGGAAGAAATATCTAGTTATATGACAACTGGATACCGACATAACTTGAAGGAAATAAGAACGCCCTGAAGAAGTTCTGTTGTACAGAACGAAACCTTTCGGCTGGCTGTGGTACATAAACTTAAGGAAAATAAAAGCATTTGAATATACACCAAGATTCAGCGCTTCAATAAGGACTCTAAGTGATATGATTTGATTGGACTCATTGTGAAAGTGGTGCTGTGCCAAACTTTGGAATATTCTCCACTACTCTCTACTACTTACTCTCTCCTACTCCACTACTCTCAAATACTCACTGTCTACTACTCATTCTCTACTACTCTACTACTCTCTCTCTACTACTCACTCCCTACTACTCGCTACTCACTACTCCCTACTACTCACTATCTACTACTCTCTACTACTCACTCTCTACTACTCTCTCTACTACTCACTCTTTACTACTCACTACTACTCTCTACTACTCACTCTCTACTTCTCACTCTCTACTACTGTCTACTACTGACTCTCTACTACTCTCTCTCTACTAGTCTCTACTACTCACTCTCTACTACTCACTACTATTCTCTCTGCTACTCATTCTCTACTACTCTCTACTACTCACTCTCTACTACTCACTCTCTACTACTCACTCTTTACTACTCTCTACTACTCACTTTCTACTGCTCTCTACTACTCACTCTACTACTTACTCTCTACTACTGTCTACTACTCACTCTCTACTACTCACTCTCTACTACTCTCTACTACTCACTCTACTATTCACTCTACTACTCTCTACTACTCACTCTCTGCTACTCTCTCTACTGCTCTCTACTACTCTCTACTACTCACTCTCTACTCTCTATTACTCACTCTCTACTCTCTACCTCTCTACCTCTCTCTTCTTCTCTCTCTACTAATCTCTACCTCTCTACCGCTACCTCTCTACCTCTACACCTCTACACCTCTACCTCTCTACCTCTCTCTACACGCACACATATACACATATATGCATATATATATATGCATATGCATTTATATATATATGTATGTGTATGTATAAAAAAAAAAAAAAAACATTTTTTTTTTTAAACAGCTACTTTTAAAACTGTCATTCTTTTTCCCCATGGTACACTCCCCGGTACGCTTACCGGTGCGCGTACCGGTGCGCGTACCGGGCGCTCACCCCGCGAAAATCAAAAAATTTTTTATTTTTTTTTTGCTCCACGGGGCCCTTTTATGGCCCCCACATCAAACCTAGGGGGTCAAGGGGGGTCTACTCTGCCCCCTTATGGTCCTTTCCCTCTTTGTTTTGGCCACCTCTCGTGTCTCGATCCTACCGAGACACAAGATGGCGGCCGCTCCGGACTGTTTAGAATGTTTACAGACATCCCAGAGCCAATCAGCTTTCTGCGCGCAAGTCGCGGTAAGCGCCCGGTGCGCGTACCGGTGCGCGTACCGGAGCGCGGCTATAGATATATATATTTTTTTGAACCTTAATTACTCAAAATCCACTGGAGCACATATCTTGAGACATAGCAAAGGCACATCGGGCTACCAGTCCCTACAATTTTGCCAAGTTTGGTGGAAATCCATTCAGCCGTTCGGGCTAAAAGTGAAATCGACCGCCCTATGGAAATTAACATGGGGAAAACGCGTTTTGGGACCCCCCTTTTATCTCGGCCCCCGCTTGACGAATCCCCCCCAAACTTTCAGGGAAGGACCGGAACGCCGCGAGGCCATTGTGAGGAAATTTTCAGGCAGATTCGTCAACCGGCGCCAAAGTTATTCCAAATAGAATTTTCAGATTTAACATTGAAAAAAATCCTAACTATAACTACCTACTGGCGACCGCCAGTAGGTAATATATATATATATATATATATATATATATATATATATATATATATATATATATATATATATATATATATGTATATATATATATATATATATCAAGCAAGTGTAACCTCCCAGGCTCCGACCGCAGCGACCCAGGAAATCACGCAGATCCAGTAACTTACTTATAATATATATATTCACTGGAAAAAACCATAGGTTATAGACCATATATAGTTAGGAATTAGCATTTACAAAACCTTACTTTATCCAAACAAAAGGAAAGCAATACTAAACGGAATACAAAGACCGCGACCAGCGTTACAGCCCCAGCAGCACGGGATGCCAGGTTGCTACTTACCCTGTGTGATCTAGGGGAGGCTGTTGATTCAACATCAAGTGATGGAGTTGTTCCGAACACCCAGAGAGAACTGATGAATGTGGATATATGCCAAAAAGGAGCTGGAGAAAGTCCTTTCAAGCCGGTAAGCACGTTTATGCCTGTTATGCCAAAAGACGCGGTAGACATATACCACGAATGTGTCACGGAAGATCTTAAAAAGTTAAACCGCATTGTGCAGGCTCAAACATATAAAGACAATGCCAGGGTTAATCAATACAATACACTAATGAAAAAATTGAGTCAAAATCAGGAAGTGGTAATAAATAAATCTGACAAAGGTGGGAACATTGTCTTGTGGAAGAAGGATGAATACACTAAGCATGGGCGGAAAATCCGTTTCGCTCGCGGATTTTGCGGATTTTCGGTAAATTCGCAATCCGCGAGATTTGCGAATCTCCCGCAAAATCCGCAAATCCGCGAGCAGCGGATTTTATGGCTTGCTCGCACTGTTCGCGTGAGTTCGCGGCTTCCCAGTACAACTTCGCGCCCCGCGAATAAGCGCTAAATTGCAGAAATACGATCTTAGCAAAACTGAAACTACTTACCAGGTTCAAAAGTTCAGGCTCATCATTAGTAGCCATTTCCTGTAGTGCTTCCTGAGGGGCCCCTCCAGAGTTCAGTTGCCAGTTGCAACTATTATGTGACCCTGCTCTGAACCTCAGAATAGTTACACATATGCCACAAAGGTCCTGAATTACAGCTAAGGGAGACAAGCAGGAGCCAGGCTGGAAGTTCAAATCCATTAATCAGCCCCTAATTCATTATTGTCAGTTGGGGCAGGGCAGGTGTTGTAACTAATTTTGCAACAATGAAAGCACTTAGCAAGTGCAAAAGATCACTAATCAGGAAGCACTAAGGAAGCAGGTGCCAGCTAAAAAAATATTCTGTGACACATTAATCAGCCCCAAATTAATTCAGGTCACTTGAGGCAGGGAAGGTGTGCTTTGCTTTGCCACAATAATGTAAAACTGGACAACCAGAGGGTGCTGTGATGAAACAGAGGGTGGCATGGGTGGGCCAGAGGGTGGCATGAGTAGTCAGAGAGTGGCAGTGGTGACAGAGAGTGGCAGTGATGAAGAAGAGTGTCCCAAACAGGCCGGACACGTAGAAACAACAAGTTCGCAAAACTTGCGACCCGACAGGTAAGTTCGCGTTTTGCGAAATTGTACAAAACCCTCACGAACTGGCAGAAACACGCGCGAACACAAAAAATTTTTGCGAATTGCGAGTTTGCAAATCCGCAAAATTCGCGAACGCGAGATTCGCAAAATTCGCCCATGCTTAGAATACACGGCTGAAGCCATGAGATAGTTAAATGACCCCAATTGTTACGAAAGATCAAATGGGATGGCATATAAGAGAGCCAAAGATGAATTGAAAAAAATGCTTATCTCTTTTAAAAGAAACAATTTGATCTCACAAACTGAATTTGACTATCTCCACATTGAACATCCAGTGATACCTATCTTGTATTTGATCCCTAAAATACATAAACAGAAAATTCCTACACCTGGCCGACCCATCATAGCGGCCATCAATAGTGTCGGAGAAAATATCTCACGATATATTGATTATTTTCTGCAGGACATTGTGAAAGACTTACCTAGCTATCTTAAAGATACAGGGGACTTTTTAAACAAATTGAACTCCATTCAGTGGCAAGAAAATTGGTGTTTATTAACCCTAGACATCGAGGCATTGTACACTTCAATAGATCACTCTAAGGGTTTGGATGCTATCAAACACTATCTTGGTCTACGATCGTGTGAATACTATGCGCACAACAAAATGTTATGTGAATTAGTGCATTGGTGCCTTCATAATAACTACTTCATGTTTGCTAAAAATGTATGGAGACAAGTCCGGGGTGTGGCGATGGGATCGTGCTTCTCCCCCAGTTATGCGTGTTTACACGTAGGCTGGTGGGAGGAGCGCGGTCTCATCAACACACCGGGATTTCAACATGTTCAATACTGGAAACGGTTTATTGATGACGTGTTCTGCATATGGGAGGGGAATGAGGAAAGTGCTCGTTCCTTTGTTGATGCACTTAATACGAACAATGATAACCTTTTCTTTACGGCCAACATCAGTAAAGTGCAGGCAGACTTCCTAGACGTCCATGTAACCGTAGACAATAATACTGTTATTACATCATTATACCGTAAACCTACGGCAGGTAACAGTATACTTCACGCCAGTAGCAAACACCCTCAGCATGTTATTGCGAACATTCCATACGATGAGTTGCTGCGTGTTAAAAGGATCAGCAGCACTCCTGAGATATTTGAGCAAGAGGCCCAAAATACCATCAGCAGACTCAGAGCGAGGGGCTACAAAGACAATATTTTAAATAGTGCTCTCAGACGTAGCCGAGATAAACCTAGGGATGCTCTTTTGAGATCTGCTACAGCAGAGTTGGAATCTGACAACTCTGCCCCCGCCTGATTCTGACCTATAGCAAACAGGAGAGACAAATCAGGTCTATTGTTAGGAAGCACTGGCCTATCCTTAAGACGGATAGTTTCCTGAGTGACATACTTCCCAGTGCCCCTACCATAACCTACAAAAGGGCCCCCAGTATGCACAACTGTCTGGTTAAAAGTAGCCCTGAGCTGGGCAGTGGCAGTGCCTGGCTCAAACAGAAAGGCTTCTTCAAATGTTCCTCTTGTAGGGCGTGAAATTCGGTGTTAACACCTCTCATTATCATACACGTTTAGTTCCATCAGGAAAAATATCCGGGGATATTACAATTGTCATAGTGAGTATGCTATATATGTCCTGACGTGTACCTGCGGCCTTCGTTATGTGGGCAGCACCAAACTTCAGGTGCACGTCAGGATCTTGCAGCACTTACGTGCGATAGTAAATAATGACAATACCTACCCGGTAGCACGCCACTTCAAGTCCACACACAACAATGACTTGTCTAATTTAACATACTATGTCATTGATGTGGTAGCACCCCTCACACGAGGAGGTGACAGAGAAAGACTGCTAAGGAAAAAAGAAACTGAGTATATAATGGAGCTGGACCCTAACGGGTTAAATACAACGGAAGATTTGCATCATTTGTTGTGATTAGGCATATTATTACCATCATGTGCTATGCTATTTGATCATATTTCTCTTATTAGATCTAGAGAGTATTCACACGCGGTTTTTTCATATTTATTCTTTTCAAGGTCCTGCATAATGTAAGAACTGGTACTTGTAAAGAAAACTCTAACTGCGCTGAAACTGCACCACGTTGAAATCTAATCAAGATTCTTTAATTTTGTAGATCTTGAGTTGAATTGTTCCCTGTAAATATATGTCTCTTGTACAAACTTTGTGTATATACTGTTGATAAGTGAGTTAATTGATATCAACAAGGATTTTCTTTGCTTTTCACTAAATCACTTTATTACTTATTTTCAAGAATCACGTTGGGTCTTGGTATATGAGTTGAGGCACTTATAATGTACTTTTTTAAATCCTAGTCATGAAGATATTACACACAAATGAATTGTGAGTCTAGGAGAGGTACCTTACTTGATGGTACAGGTTTATCGAGTCATGATGTGTGAATATGTATATAGTATTGTAAATAGATAGAGGGTATGTATATATATATTTTTGTACATAGGAAATGAGTATATATAGATATTATATTTTTCTATATGTTTATACTTTATTTCGTATTTAAGTTAGATCCTTCTTTTTTTCTAACACATCCGATATGAACATGACTTTATACCAATTATATATATGAAGTTACAGACATAAGTTTTTGCATTCATGCAGCTATTTTGTCTTCAGTGCCCTTCTCACTGTTTTATATTTGTTTGATGGTGTGCACTTATATAAAACTACTATAGTGTGTTTTTTATGTCTATACACCATGTGACTCACTGAATAGGTGGAGCATCACGCAAAAAAAGTGTATAAATTTGTTGCTGACCAGGTGCGCGGTGTGTGACCAAGAGCACAAGTTGCTCGAAACGCGTAACCTGAGAGGTTTTGATTAAAATCTCCCTTACTGCAGCCTACGTGGTCCGTGTCTTCATTTACGGCTGGAGTGTGCTGTTTGAAGAGTTTGTTTGCATATATATATATATATATATATATATATATATCAAGCAAGTGTGACCTCCCAGGCTCCGACCGCAGCGACCTAGGAAATCACGCAGATCCAGTAACTTACTTATAATATATATATTCACTGGAAAAAACCATAGGTTATAGACCATATATAGTTAGGAATTAGCATTTACAAAACCTTATTTTACTCACACAAAACCATTGAAATTCCATATATAGTTAGTTGCACTAACTATATATCGCGCACCAGCAATCCACTGCTGATGATTTCACATATTACATCATTCATGACATGGTCAGTGACATCACTGATGACATCACTGATGACAACTCAAATGACATCACTGACAACATCCCTGATAATATCATTCATGTGATAATACGATGAACCTCTTCAGACTTTAATATAACCTTAGATACAATCAGTGTAAACAGACACTCACAGATTGTCACTCATCCATGGAGTTACTCATACATCTAGTCAGTCATGCAAAGAATCAATCACACCTCCATTTCCTCAACTATACAGTTATACACACCTTACTCATTCAAACATATTCTAACACATATTTACTCTCCTATACAATCCCTGATACAAGTTCACAATGATCCATACAGCCACTCACACATTCACTGGCTCTTAGGCACAGTAATTTATATATGTCAACTCTCACATGTACTGTGTTTTACATATGTACTTACTTTGACATGTAGCACTGAGATATCCATTCACTCACCAATACACTCATGCACACAGTCAACTGCCCATGCAGCTGTTTCCACATGCACTTTTGAACCCATACATCTAGTGAATCAACTGCTCACACATCTATGCACAGAGTCATACACCTCCCAGCCACTCACACACATACTCAGTCCCCCATACAAATACTTGGGCAACCAATGAATAACCCATATAGTTACTCATATAGCTACTGATTAACACATTCAGCAGTTTACAGAACAACAGACATAATGATGCACAAATTAAGACAGTTTAGTCACTAACCCATGCACTCAGTGAGACACATTTAATCACTCTCTCATACAGTCAGTCATGCACCTACTAAATTATTCATCCAGACACTTATACATCCACTCATTCTTCAATATGTAAGACATATTTTAACTTTACAGAAACATACAGTCATTGGATAATGTCATCAGTGATGTCATTTGAGTTGTCATCAGTGATGTCACTGACCATGTCATGAATGATGTAATATGTGACATCATCAGCAGTGGATTGCGGGTGCGCGATATATAGTTAGTGCAACCAACTATATATGGAATTTCAATGGTTTTGTGTGAGTAAAATAAGGTTTTGTAAATGCTAATTCCTAACTATATATGGTCTATAACCTATGGTTTTTTCAGTGAATTTTCAAGGTTTTGTAAATGCTAATTCCTAACTATATATGGTCTATAACCCATGGTTTTTTCAGTGAATTTTCAAGGTTTTGTAAATGCTAATTCCTAACTATATATGGTCTATAACCTATGGTTTTTTAATAGCAAATATCAAAAGCTGTAAAATGTCAAGTACGTGGTAGGTAAAAACATTTTCGTGTCTATGCACGCTGATGTGCTTTGAACGCTGCCCCCCCCTCTTTTCTTTTAGGAGTATTCTCTCTTTGCAGATAGTGAAGGGTAGGTATCGCAGGCCTTTGCCCCCGTTGTAATCCGTCGTGCCTGCTTCCCTCTCCATTTGATTGATTGTTATCCAAGCATTTACTGTTTTGGAATTGGTTCTCTTTGGTTCATTCTCTATTTACAAACAAGCACAGAGTCCCAATACTCTGTTTAGTCTTTACAGATAGTGAAAAATCGTTAGAAAAAACAAAAGGAATCAAGCAAAATCAGTAGGCCACTAATGGGATCTCTTTTTGACCTCGCTAAAATAGAAACATTAGGAACAACCCCTCAAGAGAAATATGAAACTAGTGAGAGGAACTGAGCTCGACGCCATGATGGCTGCAAGACAGCTCGGCTCCGCCGCCCACCCCGCCCAAAATAACGACAAACCCTATGCAAATATTATAAATATATACAACACACCAGCAAAGTAACTGGCTAAACGTTTTATTAAATAACTATTTACATGGCAGCCTGCTGCAACATCGATCCAAATGCATACCCCCGTTCCCGGGATTTCTCCCCGACTACTCTGCGGCCTACGAGATGGAGAGGCCGGGGCGTTGACTAGGCGGGGCCTCTGGCCGCAACCACAGCGCCAACGATCGCTGCTGACAGAGGGGAGCCTTGCCGGTGACAGCCACTGATCTGAAGAACCGCTGCCTGTGGTGCCTCCCTGAGCCGCTTGACGGAGGCCCCCGAGGGGAGGTGTGCTGGCGCGGACTCGGATGGGGCACTTGACTCCTGCCCCCTCCCCAAGTCTTGTTGCCCTGGTGTGGCCTGAGATCGCCCCCGACATAGGCGGTTGCCTCCCGGGGTCAGGCGGAACTTGTTGCCTTTTGGTGACTCTTCCATTCTGGACCTTGTCCCACAATCCGTTTGACCTGAAGACACGTCCTGCGGTGCCCTGGTCCAACCATCACATATACCTGCGCCAGGAGACGGCGTGGGGTGCACTGGAAGGGAGAGGCGGCGCAAACTAGCCTCCCCCACCTCCCCAGGTGGAGGATTCTCAGCTACACCCCAGCGCTTCACTCGGCCACCTGAGTTGCGCCCGCTCCTGCGGCACAGAGCCTCGCTCAGCCAGCTGAATTGTGCCTGCTCTTGTTATTACAGCGTCTCACCCGCCATCCGGATGAATTGCACCCACTCTTGCGGTACAGTGACAGGCAGCTGCTACGGAGCTCAGGAAATGGCGGTCGGCTCCACAGACTTGGGCCTGGCCTGCAAGGATGGCTCTTGGCAACCCTGGAACTCGGACGCTTGACTGCTAGGGCATGGGCCCCATTCCCAAAAGCGTCCCCTCAGCCTTGAAGATTCTACAAGAGTCACCGGGGCCCCCGACTCCCGCAGACTTCCGGTGGGGAGCGACTGCCATCATTGCTCGCGGAATGGCCACGACATAGCCACGGAATGCTCTCATGCTGACGCCAGCTTCAGTCTGAAACATCCAGAAACACTGTAGACTACCAATTCAAACAGTTCCGGTGGAGCCCCAACGTGACCCGGTAGAGAAGAACTTGCCCTTCCCTCTTTGACTGATGGTTCTTGTTGCCTGTCCCTTCTGTCATATGACGCGCCACGTTAGCGCACCCGGAAGTGCTCTGGTGCACGAGGCGCGAAGCGCAGCTTCTCGGAAGCGATCCGGAGCGCGGCGCGGAGCGTGTAACGTAAGCATAACAGGTCATGTGACTTGTTAATAAAGCTTTTCATTGGTTCATTTCACTTTTGGGTTCCTAATGATGTAAGACTAGGTCATGTGACCTAAAAATAACACTTTTCATTGGTTGAGAACTATTTTTTGTCCCAAATGATGAAATCCCCTCCTTGTTTCCTCACTCTGACTTTCATCTTTGTGAGAGGAAGACCTTTTTTCATCACTTAGCAATAGCAAGTGTTGTAGCTTCAGCTGGTGCATCCCCACCACCACCACCACCTCCTAGGAAGAGAGTACCACCTCCTCAGGTGGTGGTTGAGCAAGAGGTGCCCCCCCCACACCTTCTTGTTGCCTGATTCGGCCAGCTCAATCGATCGAGCTTGAGACTCTGTTGTGATCTGAAGAACCGCTGCCTGTGGTGCCTCACTGAGCTGCTTGACGGAGGCCCCCGAGGGGCGGTGTGGTGGCGCAGACTGGGAGGGGGCGCCTGGCTCCTGCCCCCTCCCCAAGTCTCGCTCGGCCAGCTGAGTTGCGATTACTCTTGCGGCCTACGACATGGAGAGGCCGGGGCGTTGACTATGCGGGGCCTCCGGCCGCAACCACAGCGCCAACGATTGCTGCTGACGGAAGGGAACCTTGCCGGTGGGAGCCACTGATCTGAAGAACGGGCGCCTGCGGTGCCTCCCTGAACCGCTTGACGGAGGCCTCCGAGGGGCGGTGTGGTGGCGCGGACTGGGAGGGGGAGCTTGGCTCCTGCCCCCTCCCCAAGTCTCGCTCGGCCAGCTGAGTTGCGATTACTCTTGTGGCCTACGACATGGAGAGGCCGGGCGTTGACTAGCCGGGGCCTCCGGCCGCAACCACAGCGCCAACGATTGCTGCTTACGGAGTGGAGCCTTGCCGGTGAGAGCCACTGATCTGAAGAACCGCTGCCTGCAGTGCCTCCCTGAACCGCTTGACGGAGGCCCCCGAGGGGCGGTGTGGTGGCGCGGACTGGGAGGGGGCGCTTGGCTCCTGCCCCCTCCCCAAGTCTCGCTCGGCCAGCTGAGTTGCGATTGCTCTTGTGGCCTACGACATGGAGAGGCCGGGGCGTTGACTAGGCGAGGCCTCCGGCCGCAACCACAGCACCAACGATTGCTGCTGACGGAGGGGAGCCTTTCCGGTGAGAGCCACTGATCTGAAGAACGGCTGCCTGCGGTGCCTCCCTGAACCGCTTGACGGAGGCCCCCGAGGGGCGGTGTGGTGGCGCGGACTGGGAGGGGGCGCTTGGCTCCTGCCCCCTCCCCAAGTCTCGCTCGGCCAGCTGAGTTGCGATTGCTCTTGTGGCCTACGACATGGAGAGGCCGGGGCATTGACTAGGCGGGGCCTCCGGCCGCAACCACAGCGCCAACGATAGCTGCTAACGGAGGGGAGCCTTGTTTATTTATTTATTTATATTCTTATAACGCGCCTGATCAGCCCCGAAGGGGTATCTCCGCGCGTAGCTTCTGTGAGGGATGAGAAACATATTTAGGGATGACAGTGTAGGGGAGCAGGAGGGAATTAATCTAGGGTAAAAAGGTATGTTTTTAATTTTTTCCTAAAAGTTAGGAGATTGGGGATTTGTCTCAACTCTGGAGGCAGGGAGTTCCAAAGCAAGGGGCCTTTGAGTGAGGGGGCCCGGCCTCCCTGTCTTGCTCCGGTCACTCTGGGCACCTGCATCAACATGGTGTTACTGGAGCGCAGAGAATGTCCAGGAGAGTAGGTGACAAAGATATCTCTTAGGTATTTGGGACCGGACCCGTAAATACACTTATGCATTATGCAACATAGTTTGAAGTTGATGTGTTGTCTCACCGGGAGCCAGTGAAGGTGAGA
This sequence comes from Lissotriton vulgaris, assembly GCF_964263255.1. Taxonomy (NCBI): domain Eukaryota; kingdom Metazoa; phylum Chordata; class Amphibia; order Caudata; family Salamandridae; genus Lissotriton; species Lissotriton vulgaris. The sequence goes on along the minus strand of NC_141700.1, from coordinate 298,465,929 downwards.
GAGGAGTGGGCGAGATGGGGTTTGGGCGGGGGCATTCAAGATGAGTCTTGCTGTAGTGTTCTGCACCACTTGCAGTCTGCACAGTTGTTCTTGATTGGCAGAGATGAGTAGACCGTTACAATAGTCTACTCGTCCGATGACCAGTGCTTGTACCAGAGTTTTCCTGTGGATGTCGGGCAGGAAGGGGAAAATGCATCGTAGAAGCCCAATTACTCGGAAACAGGTTCCCGTAACCTGATTGACATGGTCTTTTAGTATCAATGTTTGGTCTAGGCGCACTCCCAGATTTTTGATGGTCTGTTTAGGCACGGGGACAGGTCCTAGCTCAAGTGGCCACCAGTCCGGGGACCAATGCAGGGTGGCCCCTCCAAACAACATGACTTCAGTTTTAGTCACATTGCATTGGAGGAAGTTCTGGGCCATCCAACCTGCCACAGCTCTCATACCATTTTGAAAGGATTGCATGACTGCAGGTGTGATTGTTTGGAAGGGAAACAACAGCTGGGTGTCATCAGCGTAGGAGATTGGGGAGAACCCGTGAGATCTTATGATGTCTGCCAAGGGGGCCACATATACGTTAAATAATGTGGGGCTCAGGCATGAGCCCTGTGGCACTCCCTTGGTGAGCTTCCTACAGATAGATTTGTGGGAGCCTAATTTGACACCTTGTTGCCTGTCCGCAAGAAAGCTTTCAAGCCACGCAAGGCCGGTCCCTTTTACTCCCCCCTCCCTCAAGCGGGCGAGAAGAATTTTGTGCGACACCGTGTCGAAGGCAGCGGACAAATCCAATAGCACCAGAATCACTGAGCTCCCCCCGTCAAGTGACATCCTGATGTTATCAGTCACTGACAGGAGGGCAGATTCTGTGCTATGGTTTGGCCTAAAACCAGATTGAGAGTGGTCTAGGCCGCCCGCTGCCTCGATGTAATTGGACAGGTGCGCGTTGACATGTTTCTCGGCCAGCTTGCTCAGATATGGTAGGAGGGAGATGGGTCGGAGATTGGAGAGCTCCGTCCAGGGGAGAGCAGCATTCTTACGGATGGGGTTCACCACCGCTCTTTTCCATTCAGTTGGTACGTGACCCTTCTTCAAAGACTGGTTGATTACACCTTGAATATGGGGGGCCTAACAAAGTACTCAGGGAGGCTAAAGTTTTAGCAGGAATAAGGTCATCCGGGGACCCGGATTTTACATGGGTCATTAATGTTAGAAGCTCTCTATAATTGATAGGAGGAAAAGTGGTCAACATGAAATTAGTGTTTTCAATGGGGAGGGGGGCAATCAGAGTGCCATTATCTGTTTGAGATGCTAGGATTTTATCATAAATGGATTCTATTTTGTTTTCAAAGTATAGGGAGACTTCCTCGCATAGATTTTGTGAGAAGTCATCCGGACTTACACATGCCATAGGCTTGACAAATGTCTCAAGAATCCTATAGAGTTCTTTCGGAGAATTGCCAGCTTCCGTAAGTTGTTGGGCTATGTTGTTTTTACGGGCAGCTTTAACGTGTTTATAGTAATTTGTTTGAGTTGCACGGTGGGCCTTCTTGTTATCCTCCGAGTGGAATTTTCTCCACCTCTTCTCTATCCTCCTACATTCTTGCTTCTCCTTTCTGAGAGCCTCGGTGTACCATTTTTCCTGTTTAGCCACAGGAAATTGTCTAAATGCTTTCAGGGGGGCAATTTTGTCAATGGCTACAGTAAGTGAGTCGTGAAATGTTGTTAAGCTATGTTCCACTTCATCAGTGTCCTTAATATCTGGTTTTTCCCATACCTTTTGTAGTGCCTCCAATGTGAGTTTATGCCACTGTCTGCGCATAGTAGGGGGTATGGATTTCTTACAGGAGCCTTTGTTAACTTTAAAAATAGTGAACTCTAATAAAAAGTGGTCAGACCAGTTAAATTGGGTCGGTTTATTGCAGGATATATTATCAAAGTTGGTATATATCAGATCAATGCAAAGTCCGCCTTCATGTGTGGGACCCTGGTTTTTTTGAGTAAGGCCAATAGTCGCCAGATCAACAGACAAGCTTTTAGTCTCCGCTGATTCAGGTTGATCGGTATGTATATTAAAATCCCCTAGAAGAAGGAAATCCTCCTTAGCCCGTATATGTGGGCCTAGTGTCTCTAAGAGGGATATAGAGAAATTTGGACATGTAATTGGAGGTCTATAAATAAGTGCTCCCTTACTGGTCTTTCTATTGGGGAAAGTGATTCTATAGACCATTATTTCCAGTTCTTTACAGCATTGCCTATCTAGGATATCTAGTTTGAGGCACTCTTTATAAATTATGGCAATGCCGCCACCTATTTTTTCAGGGCGGTCTGAATGGTGGAATTTGTATCCCTCTGGTACTCCCAGAGCAATAGCGGATATTGTGTGAGGCTTTAACCAAGTTTCAGTAATGAAACAGATATCCGGGGTCGGGGAATGTACCAGGTCCCAGATCTCGATTTGGTGTTTGGGCATTGATCGAGCATTTATGAGAATGCAGTGCAAATCATCAGATGATGTCCTTGGTTTATGTGAAACAAAATAATTAGTGGTGGAAAAATGGCAGTTTAAACATGAGAAGGGTCCCTCTGGGCATGGCCAATTATCACTTGTATAGCAGGGAGAGATAGGTTGCCTTAGTTTTAATAATGATGATGCCTCATACCTGATGGGTTTGGCCACGCAAATGGGCGGCATAGTGCGGAACCGCTGCCCCGTCGACTTGTCCTGTCGCGGACGGGCGCAGACGGGCAGCTCTTTGCCGGTGGGAGCCACTGATCTGAAGAACAGCTGCCTGCGGTGCCTCCCTGAACCACTTGACGGAGGCCCCCGAGGGGCGGTGTGGTAGCGCGGACTGGGAGGGGACGCTTGGCTCCTGCCCCCTCCCTAAGTCTTGTTGCCCTGGTGTGGCCTGAGATCACCCCCGACATAGGCGGCTGGCTCCCGGGGCCTGGCGGAACTTTTTGCCTTTTGGTGACTCTTCCATTCTGGACCTTGTCCCACAATCCGTTTGATCTGAAGACACGTCCTGCGGCCTGGTCCCTGAATGTGTGCAAGGGGACGGTATTGATTGGATCAAGATGGCGGCTTCACAGAAAGCTGACTCAAGTGTTGCTGCTGATGCAATGCAGACAAAAACTGGCTTTCAGTTTGTACATTCTTCAGGATTTTTCCATCCAAGGCTGGTTGAGAGTTTGTAGAACGATGGCTTCAGATTTTCAACATACTACTCTTCAACATTCTTCATAAATGTAATTCTGGTCCTGCCGCTACTTATTGGAGACATTAAACTATACTCTGGACCTGCCTGGCCTCGACCAAAATGGTGCCAGTATGGGAGCGACTTGCAACTCCTTATGACGTTCTAGTTACTTAGCCTTGACGTTATGGGGCATGTATGCGGTCTTTGTGCACATGGCAGGCGGGGAAGGGTACTGACTGGGAATACGGACAACCCTATTGATGTCGATTTTTCATTATTGAGTATTGTATTAATAAAGCTTCGAAGTAATGTAACGCATGATACTCGCCCATGGTGTGCGTATGGACGATTTTATTGTAACTGATCCTGTTATACTTTCAATTAAAAAATCAACCTTCACTGATCCTACAACCGTTTATCACGTTTAGTTTTTTCAATTAAATGGCTCGCTTGTTACATACTCCTATACCCCTGGCTTTTGAAAGACACCATCTTGTAGAATAAAGGGCTGCGTCAAGGGTGGTATTGCCCAGAATGTCTTGTTTTCTAGTGCTCGTAATAACGAAGCCAGAACTGCCGAAAGGGATTCTGGTCCTGCCGCTACTTATTGGAGACATTAAACTATACTCTGGACCTGCCTGGCCTCGACCAAAATGGCGCCAGTATGGGAGCGACTTGCATCTCCTTATGACGTTCTAGTTACTTAGCCTTGACGTTATGGGGGATGTATGCGGTCTTTGTGCACATGGCGGGCAGGGAAGGGTACTGACTGGGAATGCGGACAACCCTATTGATGTCGATTTTTCATTATTGATTATTGTATTAATAAAGCTTCGAAGTAATGTAACCCATGATACTCGCCCATGGTGTGCGTATGGATGATTTTATTGTAACTGATCCTGTTATACTTTCAATAAAAAAATCAACCTTCACTGATCCTACAACCGTTTGTCACGTTTAGTTTTTTCAATTAAATGGCTCGCTTGTTACATACTCCTATACCCCTGGCTTTTGAAAGACACCATCTTGAGGAATAAAGGGCTGCGTCAAGGGTGGTATTGCCCAGAATGTCTTGTTTTCTAGTGCTTGTAATGACGAAGCCAGAACTGCCGAAAGGGATTCTGGTCCTGCCGCTACTTATTGGAGACATTGAACTATACTCTGAACCTGCCTGGCCTCGACCAAAATGGCGCCAGTATGGGAGCGACTTGCAACTCCTTATGACGTTCTAGTTACTTAGCCTTGACGTTATGGGTGATGTATGCGGTCTTTGTGCACATGGCGGGCGGGGAAGGGTACTGACTGTGAATACAGACAACCCTATTGATGTCGATTTTTCATTATTGTATTAATAAAGCATCGAAATAATGTTACCCATGATACTCGCCCATGGTGTGCGTATGGACGATTTTATTGTAACTGATCCTTGTATACTTTCAATTATAAAATCAACCTTCACTGATCCTGCAACCGTTTGTCACGTTTAGTGTTTTCAATTAAATGGCTCGCTTGTTACATACTCCTATACCCCTGGCTTTTGACCCTTTCCTACGAGCGGTCTGTACTACCGCCCTCGGGCGATCTATGTAATGAACAGACTACCATTGCAGAAACACAAGGGAATGCATCTCAGAGAGATAAGTCAAGTACGTGGTAAATAAAAACATTTTCTTGTTTATGCACGCTGATGTGCTTTGAACGATGCCCCCCTCCTCATCATTTAGATTACCACCGCCCATTGCACAATACCCACGCAAAAAAATGATTTTTTTTTTTTTTGCCCCGCGGGGCCCTTTTAAAGTCTCCATATCAAACCTAGAGGGTCAGGGAGGATCAACTATGCCCCCTTATGGTCATTTCCCCCTTCATTTTGGCCTCCTTTTGTCTCTCGATCCTACCGAGAGACAAGATGGCGGCTGCTCCGGACTGTTTAGAATGTTGACAGACACCGGAGAGCCAATCAGCTTCGCTTCGCGAAGTTCCGTTACGCGACAAGTACGCGAACCGGAGCGCTACCCGGAGCGCTGTCACAGATATATATATTTTTTTGAACGTTAATTTATCAAAATCCACTGGAGCCCATATATTGAGACCGAGCAAAGGCACATCGGGCTAACAGTCCCTACAATTTTGCCAAGTTTCATGCAAATCCGTTCAGCCGTTCGAACTAAAATTAACATGGGAAAAATGCATTTTGGGACCCCCTTTTTTCTCGCCCCCCCCTTGACGAACCCCCCCAAATTTTCAGGGGCTGCTCAGAAACAAAATGTGCCATTTTCCTGAAAATTCCAGCCAATTCTGTCCACAAACGCCAAAGTTATTAGACATAGAATTTTCAAAAATCCCATAGAGAAAAAATCCTAACTATATATACCTACTGGCGACCGCCAGTAGGTAATATATATATATATATATATATATATATATGGTGTAGCTGGTTCACTGGACAGAGATGGGTGTGATGCACCTAAGATAGGAAGTCAGATAGTTACCGCTCTCCTCTTTGTGGACGACACCTTGTTAATTTCTAAATCACCACAGGGGTTGCAACAACTTCTGAACTCCTTCCAATTGTTCTGTGTGGAGTGGAACTTGGCGCTTAATAACTCTAAGACCAAATGCATGATTTTCACCAGTCAGAAGTCGACCTTCTGTAAGTGCAGGAAGCTAGTTGGTGATATAATTGTTGATGTAGTGTCTAGATTTGAGTATTTAAGCACTAAACTGACAAGAATCTATGTTGGGCACCACAGGTAGCAAAAGCGTACCTATCTTTGATCCAGTATACTACTCATTTAAGGTAAATTCATAGAAAAACAACATCAAGAAGGGTAGGTCCAACCTTGAAAATTTATAATAAGATGGGACTCGGGCGGTTTCATATGGTGCCGAGTTGTGGGACTATTCACATATTGAGTCTCTTTCTGTGGTGGAACAAAGGTTTCTTAGAGCCCTATTGTATCTCTCTACCAGTACACTGTTGACTCCCCTATATGTAGACATGGCCCAAAACGAAATTGCCCCGATTGAATGCAGAGTTCTGATTTATTGGCATAGGTTTTGAATAGCATCTACCCTGGAGACCCTGATATGGTATTAACATTTGGTCCCACTGTATGCACGGAAAATACAGTGGCTCTGTGGGATCAAATCCTTACTTCTAAGATTTAAAATTGGATGAATATTGTACCTTACCAGAGAGTATGTCCCAGATTGGTAAGGCTAGCCCGAAGGGACTTGGGAAAGTGTGGCAATTGATAATATCACAGAGTTTAAGGGCTCCCTATCAGTGTCTTTTATTGACCGGAAACCAAGAGCAGCCTATGAAACCACTATTGATGAAATCATCCCTCCATTGGCGAGGAAACTTAATCTCCAATTCAGGTATGGCAGCTTACCCATAAAATAATTTACGTGCAGATGGCAACAGGAAAAAGGTTCATCTGACGATTTGTGTGCATTTTGGATTAAGCGAGCTAAACTCTTACAGTCTACCACTGAGCTTTGATATGAATTACTTGATGTTGATGAAGTTACGTGGTGGGCTTTTTTATGCTCTATATTTTATCTGTGGTTTAGTCCCTTGCTAGTTTAAGTTAATGGTTGTGACATGATTTTTTGTGGTTTTTATATTGTGTATTTTAACAGCCAACTTTTATGTACTGATATTTATATGTGTATTTATATGTATATGTGTATTGTGGTTGTCTTGTTGTCCATACTTTTATGATCCATAGTGATCAAAGTAAAGTTGATGATGATTTAGGAGTTACCACCCTGTATATTAGATTCACATGAATACATGGCCTAAACAGTGTCAGAGCTTCAAAAAGGAGCTTTCCTTTTGAACATCATGTTCCACGTTCTATATGGCTTGGCTGAATTCTATTCTAAATTTGTTTCTAACTTTTCTGAAAAAACATATCACATGAGGAGTTTACTAAAGAACAAGGTTCCTTTTGTATGGTCTCAAGAGTGTCAACAAGCTTTTGACATTATTAAGAAAGATGTGTGTAGTGCTCCTAATCTTCAAGGTTTTGATCCAGTTGCCACTACATTTATTACTACGGATGCTAGCTCCAAGGGGTTGGGAGCTATTTTGAGTCAAAATTCTGAGTGCAATCAAGAAGTGGTAATCGCGTTTGCTTCCAGGTCTCTGACGCCCACGGAAGAAAAGTATTCCGTGATTAAGAGGGAGACAATAGCTGTTGTTTGGGGGCTCGAACACTTTAGGAAATTTGTGTGGGGTAAGTTCTTCTACGTTAGATCTGATCACAAGTCACTTACACTGTCATCCACATTCTCTTTATCATGCTCTTGGTTATCAAAACACCAAAAAAGTCCACGAGATTTTCCCATGGAAGTTGGACCAGGATCACACGGAGCACTAACAACTAATGGTTGTGACAAGGCTAAACGACTAAGATGCCATTTCTCACCATTATCCAAGGTAACTGAATTCTGATGAATCTTAGCAATTTTCCTCGGAGAGCTAAACTTGCTCTGACCTTTACAAACCAACCTAGGATTTTTAATAGAAACCCATTGTCCAATTCTAATTTGACCGGTTTAGAACCATGTTTTCTATCATGATAAATCCTATTTTTAGTTTGCGACAAGGCAAGATTAGATTTAACCTCAATAATATCATAAAAACACATATCATTCATCTTCATCCAACTAGGATTGGTTTTAGATAACGGTTTCCTACATCTCATAAGTGAAAATGGACTCATACCCAAAGATGGATGGGGTGTCACACGATAGGCCCATAACATTTTCAATAATTCACTGTCCCATTCAAGTTTGGACTTGATGCACAATTGCAGAGTACTCTTAATAATTCTGTTAAGTCTCTCCACAACCCCATTGCAAGAAGGATGATATAGTGGAGATAACTTATGTCTAATCCCTTGGACAAGAAAAAACAATGCATTTCCTTGGACTTAAATTGTGCACCATTGTCCGTGAGAATAGATGGACAACATTCCTGTACAAAAATGTTTTCCAAAAACTCAATTATATTAACAGCACTGGCTTTGCTAACCACCTTTAACTCAAACCACCTAGAAAACAGATCCACCAACACAATAATAAATTGCACTGTCTGATCAAACCAGTTGATAGGACCCATAATATCCATTGCCAAATCCTCCCAAGGAAGATTCGGAGAAGTCACCTCACCCAGAGGTGGATTAAAAGTCTTTTATGATTTATCTGAAGTCTCACAATTGACACACGCCCTAACAAGCTTCTCTCATTCCATTCCTTGCCACCAATACGGATCCCTTACTCTAGACTTAGTTCTCGAAATTCCAGGATGACCTTCGTGAGACAGCTGTATAATTCTATCCCTTAAAGATTCTGGAGGAATAATTTTATCACCTCTGATAAGAAAATTATCAAAAACAGAGAGTTCGTCCCTGACCTCCCAAAAACCTCTCAGGACATCATCCAAATTCTTTTTAGAAAAGTCATTCCAACCATTTACAACTTTAGATTTGACCATACTCAAAATATCATCACATGAATCAGCTGCAAACTATTGCTCAGAAGAAATAGAATCAAAGACTTTGTCATAGGCAACAACACTAGCCACAGAATAATCATTCCAAGAATTCCTATCAGCCTCAATAGTAGGTAAGGAAAATCTACTCAAGAAATCTGCAATGACATTTTTCGCCCATGGGACATACTTAACTTCAAACAGGAAATCTTGCAAATGCATCGATAGCCTGGCTATTCTAGCTGTAGCTCTCAAAAGACCATCAGTAGTCAGTAACTTTGTAAGTGGCTTGTGATCAGATCTAACGTAGAAGAACTTACCCCACACAAATTTCCTAAAGTGTTCGAGCCCCCAAACAACAGCTAATGTCTCCCTCTCAATCACAGAATACTTTTCTTCCATGGGCGTTAGAGACCTGGAAGCAAACGCAATTACCTCTTTGATTTGGGATTTGAGACACAAATTGATGCCTCAGAAAATCAAAGGTAAATGAAGGGTACTTATTACAGATTTGAGGGCCATCTTGAATTACCAGGGAGTCTGGATCATGTACGCAGTGAGTCAATTCTGTCTGAACCAAGAAGATAATTTTCCCTCGCTCATGCTTCACCAATCTCATTGTGTGTATTAATATAGAAATACTGATGAAATCAAAGGAAAAGCAATATAGTAGAGTTTATGAAAAATCTACGAAAACTAGTGCACTTTTATCTCTTTGGGCAAAAGTCAATGAGATTGCACACAATGATCACATTCTTCAGAATGAGGCTGACCATCTACTTCGAGATGCTAAACAATTTACAGGTAGATATCACAGCAGTTGTATATAGAGAAAGATGAAGTTGACAACAGTATTAAAAAGAACATTTGTTTTGCGCCAGCCATCACATTTTTGTTTTGAACATAAAGTTCAACTAAACACCTACATTTTTTAAAATGACTATATTTTGGAGTAATCAAAATATTTTTGGGGAGTAATCAAAAGTCATCAAACTTTACAGTGGCTGGGGTATAGAGCTGAGTTCTACAAAAAATTTTAACAAAAATGACACCTGTTTTGGTTAACAAATATATATTATATTGTGAAAGACATACTTGTCCCAAAATATAAGGTTAGCACTAAAGTGGCATAAAATTGCGATTCTCATATTAACATGACTAGAGAATCTGGATTTCATTAAAGACTCGGAGACTGACATTATGCATTTATCTTTAATGCAGACCCAAGCAGCCGCATACATCACAATATAAACGTTCCAAATAGAACAAAGGCAACAGCTAAAGGCCATGAGGCAACAACAGACAGCCGCTTTTAAATGGACAAAGATACGTTCTTAATAAACTTAGACATCAAAATCCTAAAACAGTCTTCATAACTCGAATGGAAGAAGCAGGAAAATGAAGAGATTCATGCAGGAAAATCCAACGAAGCAAAAAGTCGTAATCAGGGACCACAATCGGGGGTTATCTGAAAACATAAGGAAATTAGTCCAAGAAATAACTTAAATAAAAAATTCAAACATGTCATATAGATTCAAATATATAAATACAAAAAAGCATAAAACATGCCATAAAGAGTATAAAGCATAACAATAAATTGTATAAGATAACAATATTAATTGGAATGCCACCAGAGGTGGGAGGGGTGGATAATGTCAGCCTCTGAGTCTTAAATGAAATCCAGATTCTCTAGTCATGTTAATATGAGAATCGCAATTTCATTACAAGACCGGAGGCTACATTATGCATGTTGGTAGATCCCTAAAACAGCATCAGACATGTATTGAATAGGTTTACAATAATGATGAGCGAAGGCACTGGCATTAGACCAGTCAGCAGCTTTCAGGATGTCATCCAACTTACCTCCGGACCAAAGGGATTTGCTGGCCATAGCACCTCTAAGGGAGTGAGCTTGAAATGTATTTAAGTCAATACCAGCTAAGCTCATAGCGGACCTAATCCATCTAGCGATAGAAGAGGAACTAATTCCTTTGTGTGGTTTAATAAAGGAGATAAGCAATTGATTAACACCTAAAGGACGGAGTTCAGACATTCTAAGATCATATTCTTTTATTCATTCAACAACGTGCAGGTTGGGACAAAGATCAAAACGAGGATAAAAAATGGAGTCAGACATAGTCTTAGTTCCTTTATGGATGTCAAATTTAACACCAAACATATTGTAGGAACAATAGGAAATATCTGAGCCCTGATATCCGAAGATCTTCTGCAAGAAACCAGGCATAAGAGAGTAGCTAGTTTAATAGAAAGATTCGTCCTGTTAAGGAAAGAGTTGGAGGGCCAATTATTTAAGAGATCAAGAATCAAATTAACAACCCAAAGCGATTCATATCTTGCTTTAGGAGGTCTCTTAAGACGAATACTTTTCATAGCTCTAGAGATGATGACATTTTTACCAATAGTCTTGCCATTGACAAGAGTATGAATGGTAGAGATCGCAGATCTAAAACAGTTGATGGATCTATAACTAAGTCCCCTTTCAAATTGTTCAAAAAAAAAACTGGTTATGTCAACAATAGGGGCCTCCAAGGGATCCAGGTCTCTTTCCAAGCACCAACGCACCACCAACAGTGGTACAAGATTTCTTTGGAAAGTTTTCAAAATGTACTAACTGAACCCCAAATTGAGGCCTCGGATAATATCGAGATGGCTTTATCTAAATATAATTCTGCTATCAGCGCTGCGGTTGATTCCATAGCTCCCATGAAACCTTGCAGGAAGCGTCCCACACAGTGTCAGGAAGTTTGGTATACAGATCAACTAAGTTCGCAAAAGCAAGCATGTAGAAAGTTAGAAAAGGTCTGGAGGAGAACTCACTTTGAGGAGGATAATAATTGCTATCATGTCGCCCGGGCCAGTTACCATAAAAACATCAAATTCGCCGGAAAGGCCCATATTGCCTTACAGCTGGCCGACGCTGGTAATTCTTCTAGGGTATTGTATCAGATTTTACAATCCTTCACTACCCCTAAGGCTTGTGAGAGCCTTGATCTGCCCTCACAACAACTATGTGATGACATCTCTCTATATTTCACCAATAAGATAGAGATGGTCTATGATAAGGTCATAAGGACGAGCAACCCTATGAGTTGCCCTTTGTTGTCATCACAGAATTCTACGGCTACTAATTCCATCTTGCTTACTGCGTTTCCTGTTATTAGCCTGGGTGAGGTTGACGCATTAATTGGTCAAGTTAAGTCTGGCTCCCCCTTAGACCCTATCCCTGCAAGAGTTGTTCCATCTTTGGTCAAGTTGCTCGATCCCATCATCCAGTCCCTTGTCAATCTTTCCCTCTCCCAGGGCCAGGTACCACAGGAGTGGAAGGCGGCTCAGGTGAGATCTATCCGCAAGAACTCTAGCATCCCCTGGACTGAATTGTCTAACCTCCGACCTATCTTTCTTCTTCCGTATCTGAGCAAGCTAATGGAGAAGCATGTTAACATCCTTCTGTCGAAGTTTATTGAGCTAACTGGAGGTTTAGATCATTTCCAGTCCGGATTTAGGCCTAACTATAGCACCGAATCAGCGCTCCTTTCAGTGACTGGTAATATCAGAATGCCCCTGGATAAAGGGAATTCTATGATTCTGGTGCTGTTGGACCTGACCGCAGCGTTTGACATGATCTCCCATGATATCTTGCTCAGTCAACTGGAAGAGGTGGCACTCAGGGGCTCGGCATTGTCATGGATGAGTAGCTTTTTATCCAGCAGTACGCAGAGTGTCAGTATTGGTTCATTCCGCTCTGCACCTGTGGAGCTGACCAAGGGGGTGCCGCAGGACTCTTGTTTGAGCCCCACACTTTTCAACATTTATGTGGCCCCCATGCCTGTCTCATGAGGTCATACGGTTTCATCCCTGTGTCGTATGCCGATGACACACAGCTTCTCTTCCCATTCAGGACATTAACCATGGCGGTTAAACAGTCCTTTTCCGATGGCATGAGGGCTGTATCACAATGTATGGCCTTGAATTTCCTGCAGTGTAATGTAGGGAAAACGGAAGTGATGCTTTTTGAGGAAGCGCCACTGTTGTGGACGCCGGACTGGTGGCCATTAGATCTGGGCCCCGTCCCTATCCCCAAGCAGGTGGTGAAAAACCTGGGTGTCCGTTTGGATCAAGGTTTAACCCTAAAAGAGCAAGTTAACCAAACAGCTGTCTCCTGTTTTCATATTATTGGGTTACTCCGAAGAATGTTTCCACTACTTCCGGACTCTACCAGGAAAACCCTTGTCCAAGCTCTAGTGCTTAGTCGCTTGGATTATTGCAATGGGCTACTGATCTTAGTGAATGACAGCTCACTTAGCAGACTTCAGGTGGTCCAAAACACTGCTGCTAGGTTAGTCTTGAATGCACCACCCAGATCGTCATTGCGCCCCCTTTTGGAAAAGCTCCATTGGCTGGTTATCCACCAACATATTAAATTTAAAACTTATTGTGTCATTCACAAGGGTCTGCATAATCTGGGCCCCACGTATCTGGCGGAGAAATTTGTCCCTTACGTTCCAGAACGTGCTCTTCGCTCCAGGAATCAATCCCTCCTTAAAGTTCCCCCCATTAGAAAGGAAAGACTTGGAGGAAAGGCTCTCTCCTACCTTGGCCCCTGACTTTGGAATAAACTTCCTGCCACTCTTAGGTTATGTGCGGATCACTTTACATTTAGGAAACTGTTAAAATGTTTTCTGTTTTCAAATTTAGTAAACACTTTAGGACCTCAGGACCATCTACTCTTTTTCTGTTGATTTGAGCGCAGAGATACTCCTTCGGTAGTCGATTCTAGCGATATACAAACCCATAAATAAAATAAAAATAAACGTACCCAAAGTTTCCAGATTCTATTGTATCTGTAATGTGTGCCTGGTGCCCAAGACTACCGGAGGAGAGTTGAAGCCGTTTCTGAAAGGCCTGAGATTTTGTTAGATCTCCTGACACTCTCCAGGCAAGAAGGGATAAACTCCTGTTGAGAATTAGAGGATGTATTTGATCATCTACATCTGTGAGAAGATTCTCTAGGGAAGGAATCAAGAAGGGGATACTGCAAGTCAGTTCCAGAACGGTAGGGAACCACGCCTGGGAAGGCCAGAAGGGTGTTATAAAAAAAAACACTGATCTAGTCTCACTTTCTGAAGGACCCTTTGAATCATCGCGAAAGGGGGGAAAGCATATCCTCGGATATCTTTCCAGGGTTGAAGGAAGGCGTTGACTGGCAGAGCAGCCTGGTCGGGCATCCAGCTAAAATAACTCTGGAGCTGGGAGGTGAGTCTGCTTACAAAGAAGTCCACCTCCAGAGGTCTCCAAATTTTGTTCAGGGTTTTGAAAACGGAAGGATCCAGTTTCCAATCATTGGAATCTATGAAGAATCTCGAATTCCAGTCTGCAGAGGTGTTCACCGCTCCCGGAATATATTCCGTTTTTAGAGCAATCTTGTGCTCGAGACAAAACATCCAGAGCTTCTTTGCTAGATCTGATAGGTCCGCAGATTTGGTTCCTCCTAGGTGGTTGATATAGGCTACTGCTGACATGTTGTCCATCTTTTAAAGGACAGATCTCCCGTGAAGGGAATGTCTGAAGCTCATGAGTGCATAGAGCCCGGCGGTCAATTCTAGGTAATGTATGTGGTGGAGAGATTCTTCCGGAGACCAAAGTCCTCCAGTGTTCTGACCCAGAAGACAGGCACCCCAGCCATGCAGGCTGGCATCTGATTCCAAGACGAATTCTGGGGTTGAGCCAAAAATAGCTTTCCCATTCCATGCCTCTAGGTTGTTCAGCCACCAACTCAATTCTGAACGAGACTCTTGGTCTAGAGAGATATGATCCCCGTACCAAAGTCCGGATCTCAGAGCTCTTGCTTTGTTTCTCTGAAGAGCTCGATAATTGATGGGACAGGGAAAAATGGCTTGTATGGAAGATGAAAGGAGGCCTAGGAGTCTGGCCAAGTCCCTGAGGGAGAGGGTTTGACGTTTGAGTTCGTGTTTTATTTGCTTTTTTATCTTTAATATATTCTTTGAAGGAAGAAGGAGGAGGCAACGGACTGTGTCGACCGTGAAGCCCAGAAATTCTAGAAATCATGAGGGAGTCCGGCATGATTTTTCCTTGTTTATGATGAAACCTAGACTCTCTAGGAAATTCATCGAAAAGTTCAGATCTTGGATTAGATGTGAATAATCTTGCGCCATAATGAGAATATCGTCCAGATAGTTGATTAGACGAATACCCCTTGACCTTAGGTAAGAGCGACTGCTCTCATCACCTTGGTGAAGCACCAGGGTGCGGAAGAGAGACCAAATGGAAGTGCCTGAAATTGGTACAGGTGACCTTTCCAAAGAAACTGGAGAAAGTGTTGATGAATTTCTGCCATAGGAACAGTAAAATAGGCGTCCTTCAGGTCTAGTTTGACTAGCCAATCTCCTTCTGGAAGTAAGTCTCTGAGAAGGTGAATTCCTTCCATCTTGAAGTGTCTGTATGTAAGGAATCTGTTCAGTTCTCGCAGGTTTATGACCGGCCTCCAACCTTTCTCCTTTTTTTCGACCAGGAAGAGGTTGCTTACAAAGCCCAGTAGTTCCATAGGAATCTTCAAAATTGCACCTTTCTGAATCATTGAAAATATTTCTTCATCTATGATACTTTATTGGTCTGGAGATAAGGGAATACCCTTTGGGAAGGACTTCTGGGTGTGTGTGTGTTTGAAGTCTATTGTAAAGCCTTTTTACTGTGTTCAGTACCCAACTGTCCTGAGTAATCAATTTCCAATTTTTTAGGAAATATTTTAGCCTGCCGCCCACCTTTAAGGGGAAAGAATGGGGAGGTAAAGGGGGAACACTCACCTTTGGGGGTGGTATACAACGGTTACCACGCATTTTCACAACGCAGTACCGTTAGCACGCTACTTTTACCACGCAGGTCGTTACAACGAAATGCGCTGGGGGGCGCTCCAGGATAGTAAATACTTTAATTTACTATCCAACTCCTTTCCCTAGAGTCCACGGGGACTGGAGTTGGAATAGTAAATTAAATAATTTACTATCCAGCGCCCCTCCACGCAAGTCGTTGTAACGACTTGCGTGGTAAAAGTAGCGTGGTAACGGTACGCATTGTAAAAGTACGCGTGGTACCGTCATACATCCTTTGGGGGTAGAACTGTGGATTGTGGGATTGTTGTTATTGTTGATAGCCTCTTCCAATCCCATGTCCTCTGAAATTGTCCCTTTGGTTGTATCGGCTGGAAGATTGGCCTCGTCTTCCGGCCCTTCTGAAAAGGTTATTACTAGTGTTAAAGACCTTGCGCATGTTTTGTTGCGCTCTGTTGAGGGCAGTAAATGTGGAAATGTATTTCCCTAGTGAATTAATGAGATCTTCTTCAAAGAGAAGTCCTTTCTCGTTCTTAGAGGGTTCTTTCTCAGCGAGATCGCTGAGTTTGGGGTTGATCTGAGTAAGGACAACTCTAAGCCTTTCGGCGTTGATACTCGCATTTGCATTTCCTAAGAGAATAATGGACCTCTGGGTCCAACCCCTTATCATCTCTGTATCGAGATGGGTGCCCTGTGCATGGCTCTCTTTCGCCGAGTCGAGGATTATTGTGAGAGGACCAAGGACTTCGAGTAGACGATCCTGGGAACTTTTAAAAGATTTCTCAATACCTTTTCTATGGTCAAGCCCTAGTTTAAAAAGGAATTTAATCAAGTCAGGGTCGAGGTTAGGGGTGTAACAGGTTTTATCACCAACAGAGGGTCTAGAACATTCTGCGCTCAAAATGTTACGTGTTTCCCTTTCTAAGGGATATCTAATCCATTTTCCTATAAACTTCGCAACATGTTCTTGCGGACACCACTCTGAGCTCCGAGGGTGTTTCAGGTTCTGAGGTGAAAGCATTTCTTCACCTAGAGGGTTACGAATCACGTCCTTTGAGGAGGATGGTGCATCATCGAATGCATCTCCGAAATCTTGGTCCTCCTCGTTGAGATCGAGGACATATTCATCTTTAAATCCAGAGTTTTCTGATTCACCATCATCAGTGCCATAATGAGCATTTCTTATATGTGTGTCGCTTAGGACACCTATACTTTTTGTGCTACCACGGACACCCATGCGATCGAGGTGCGAAGACCTCCATCACTCCATGAGGTGCTAGGACCTCCTTTATTTAATGAGGTGCTAAGTCCTCTCATGCCCATATCACTATGTTTGCTCTTCTTCAATCTCTTACCTCCAGAGCCCGATAGATTGTCTGTAATCAGTGTCGTCTCATCATGTTGAGGAGGACGTTTTGAAGCCATAAGATGTGAAAGGCTCTCCATCATACAAGACTTTATCTCTAGATGGAGCATTTTTTTGAATGAATCATTGTCCAGATTTGGTGTAGGGGCGGAAGCTTCATCTGATTCTGCGCTGTACATAGTATTGATAAGGATATGCCAAGGGGCTAACCTTTAGGGGCACTTGTTGCTTAGACAGAGGCTAAATTTAAAGGTCAATATTACAAGCGAGTAAGTAATGTTTAATATATATATATATACAACGCCTGGCAGACCAATAATCTCTGCCATTGGGAGTATGGCGGAACACATGGCACAATTTATTGACTATTTCCTTCAAGAACTGGTGACCAAACTGCCCACTTTCATCAAAGATACTGGGGATTTTTTGAAAAAAATTAAGAACATTCCGTGGTCTACAAACTTGCTACTTATAACTTTGGATATAGAAGCTCTTTATACGAGCATAGAACATGAAGCAGGCTTAAGAGCATTAGAATATTTCCTAGGAACACGGCCTCTCCACTGTTATAACCACAACAAAATGATTGTAGAGTTTGTAACATGGTGTCTCCAGCACAATTATTTTATCTTTGGGAAAGAGGTATATCTGCAGAAGAGAGGTGTTGCCATGGGGGCCTGCTTTTCCCCCAGCTATGCGTGCTTGCACGTAGGCTGGTGGGAGAGGTGGGTCCTCATGGGGCAACACTTTCAGACTTTTTTGGAACATGTGACCTTATGGGTCCGTTATATAGATGACGTGTTTTTAATTTGGAAGGGTGATGAGGAGAGTGCCAAATCTTTCATCTCTGACCTCAATAATAATTCTATAAATTTAAAGTTTACATCTCATATCAGTAAACATCATGTAGACTTTTTAGATGTCAGGGTATCCTCGAATGTCGACAAATTATCTACCACCCTCCATAGGAAAGACACGGCTGGGAATTCCACGTTACATGCGAGTAGTTCACATCCACGCCACGTGATAGATAACATACCGTATGGCGAACTACTTCGTCTAAAACGGATATGCAACAATGAACAGAACTTTGCCGAATGCAGCTCTGATGCAATAACTAGATTTAAAGCAAGAGGGTATAAGGATAAAATATTGCATAGAGCGATTAACAAAACAAAACAAATAAATAGAGAATCTTTGTTTCTACCTAAACCTTCTACAACAACCGCTGCTACAGACACGGCTCAATGCGACATCAGATTTATCACATCCTTTAGTAGCCAGGAAAGAAAAATCAGGGCGATCCTGACCAGAAGTTGGCCAATTCTAAAAACTGATGGGGTTTTGTCTTCCCAACTTCCCAAGAACCCCACGATAACATTCCGTAGGGGTCCCTCCATGCGGGCACTATTATCTAAACCTTTTCCTGAACTTGCCAAAAGTCCATCTTGGTTTAAACCCCGGCCGGGGTTTTATAAATGTTCAAGTTGCAGAGCCTGTAGATTCGGCATAAACACCACCCATTACAGCACCCCTTTCAGTGCCGCGCCATTACCCATCAGGGAGAATTACAATTGTAAGACGGAGTATGCTGTTTATGTTCTGGGGTGCACCTGTGGCCTGAGGTATGTTGGCAGCACCAGGCTCCAGGTGCACGCCAGAATATTGCAGCATCTTCGGGCAATTGTCAACAATGACAGTGCCTACCCTGTCGCGAGACACTTTAAAAAGATACATAACAATGATCTCAAGTGTCTCACGTATTTTGTACTCACATCGGTGCCAAAACCCCGCAGAGGGGGCGACAGGGACAAAATGCTCCGCCGTCTTGAATCCAGAATGATATTGGAGCTAGACAGTAAGGTCCCCAATGGGTTAAACACGACGGAAGATCTTTACCATTTTCTATAGGGCTCTATGGAAAATGAGGGGAAGCGTGAAACATATAATGAGCAGGTAGACATTACTGATAGTGACATCCTTAATCCTTGACTTTCAAACCTCCCACACCAGATTAAGTACTATGAAACATCAATACTTTATGAAATGATCAGTAACATTTTTTCTTATTCTTGACACTTCATTCCTTTATTTGTATCTTTTAATATAACAAAAAGACACACACGGGGTATAATACATTGGTTTATTAAATCCAGGTGTATAGGTATATTCCACTTTTTCTTTTCAGGTTGTACTTTGTAGAATTTCCCTTACAATTTTGTCGACTGTATCACTTGGATTTAACCTTATCAGTTTTTTGGTTTTGCATTACCACCCTCCTTTATTTAATTAATTTTTTCTCCCCCCCTTTTTTTCTATTAAATTGTGGGGTTGCCATCCACTGTAGATGTCCCCAATAATTATTCAACCCATAACATATGACAGTCATCAAATGCATTAATTAGTTTACATTGCGATATTTGCACATTCCAACTTTGGAAAAAATGGCTTTTAGAGTAATCTTTGATAACAAAATGTGTTTTTAAAGTATTCATAATATTACTTTTTAACACATGCCGTTTTTATTATGCATTTTATCTATTTATCTATTTATGTTATACAAATGCGACATTTTGCACATCAAATCATGCTGCTTTGTTACAATGTATTTATAATATCATGTACTGTTGTTATTGGGTCAAAAATATTTGAGGGTGGTATTCACATCATTGCATTCATGCAGATAGAACAATACCAATGAATTTATTCATATTTATGCAAAGATACGAATGACAAACATGGAATTATTGTATCAAGAATTCACACTACAAAGGACCTTTGTATTGTTCATAGTGGGAATGACTTCGACTTTGAAGTATGTTGTCTATTTTCATTAATCCCATGGTGTTATTCACAGCATTTAAGAATAAGGCGTTCACCATTGCATTTCACTGTGATCAAGGGCATCCGCCCGAAATGCGTCAGTCCGCTGCGCACTTCCTGAGACTAGTGCAATAAAAAACATCTTTGCCTTATTTTGGGACTCGCTGGTCTTTGTTCGCCACTGGTTGGAGGTTCGAGATCGTGCTATTGGATTTATATATATATATATATATATATATATATATATATATATATATATATATATATATATATATATATATATATATATACTCGCATTGATTAGAGCGAGTAAGCCTGTTTAATATATTAACTTGCTTGATTAGGGCAAATATTAAATACCAGATCCAAAAATTCCATATACGGGCCCAAACTCGACTCAACTGACAGAAAAGCAAAGGAAGCGCTGAGCTCAAGCGCAGAGTTGACAGGTTGCTATGACAAATTTCCTCCGGACTCCATTTGCTTTAGCGAGAGCCGGAGGAGAAGAGAAATGCCCCTAGCAACAGGACGACGTATCGTCGCCTTTGCCAACAGACTTTCCTCTAATGCTCCGTTGATGTTAGGAGAGCAAACGGTGAAAAACAGGCCGAAGGAAAAAGCATCCAGTAAAGGTAATAAATAACGATGGTTATCGCCAAAACTAACCTCATGATGAACGAGAGCACAACACTGCAGCCATGTATATATTATAACGTATTTAGCTTGATTAATAAAATTCAGTGGAAGGAGGCCGAAAGTGGCAGATAGGCACTACGCGGCAAAAATGTCCACATACATACAATGTAAGGCACGAGAAAGTGAAATTCTTCGTATTCAAAGGCATACTAGAAGGGAAATAAGGAGGGTAAATCTCCATAAATTGGAGTTTGGTAAAGGGAGGGGGTGTGAAGGGATCAGGGGGGAGATCAAACCCTAAATACAAATATCAAAACTAACTAAATACATATTAAAACAGATAAGTAAAGGAAAGAGCAAAGTTGAACTTATCCGCTTAGGAGCTGCATTTAAAAGAGGCTGTCTGTTGTTGCCTCATGGCCTTTAGCTGTTGCCTTTGTTCTATTTGGAACGTTTATATTGTGATGTATGCGGCTGCTTGGGTCTGCATTAAAGGTAAATGCATAATCTAGCCTCCGGTCTTCCAATAAAATAAGTAAGTAATTTACCATATTTGATTAAATAAAATCTTTCATGAAGTGACGTTAAAAGTTATCACTGCCCAAAGGAGAAAAACATAATGATTTCCTTCAAGTTAAATTAAGTAATCCAATATAATCTGTAATTCTGTGCATCAGCCAAAAAAGAACACATTAAAATGAATTTCAAACCAATCATCATAAAGATAAAACGGTAATTGAATTCTTATAAAAACCCGATTAGCAGTGCCAATTGCAAGTTGAGATTGCAAAGATGCAGTTTCCATAATTGATTATTGTGAGGATGAAGTGAATTTCCTGGAGACCTCCTTCAAGACTTTGGCAACTTGACAGAGATCTGAGATATTTTGTGAGTTAACACTGTGTTTTAAGGCTTCCTTGCATTGTCTAATGTTATTTATCAGAAAAATCTGCTTAACAAGTACTTGCCTCTAATACACTGCCCGGGACAGCAGCAGAGAAGGTGCAATATAGATTATGTGTCGTGGTCACAAAATCTGCACCTGAAGTTAGAAAATTGATGATTGGTCCAAGACAGTCTAAGTTCCTATATTGGGAATAACAGAAAACTCGTACAAACAATGTATAGTCTTACTGTTTTGTGTATTGTCTATGTTAGATAAAGCTGAGTGATCAAGGTTTTGTATGCTGACAAGGTATATTGCAAATCTTTGTTTTGGCATATCCAGAATGTCAACAGTATGACTAAGCAGCATGACTTGTGTGTTTATGGGAGATTTAGGTGCTGAGTATGACATGTTACTTTGGTAGATTGACTTTGCCTTCCGGTTCTTGATAGAGTGTGTTCGATATTTAGCCCAGAGATTCCCACTGAGACAGTTATTTGTGAGAATTGGCTTGAAAACTTCTTTCAGTGTTCCCTTCTTGGCTTTGACCAATGAGCAGTATGCCAAGTAGTTCACTTTACATGCAAATCTTGATGGACTAATCCAAATTCTAGTCATCTTTCTGGTATCAAGGAGCTCCAAGGTTAGAGGGCCTTTCAACAAGTGTTGCACTGTCTTAACTTCAGTCTCGATGCAAAGGGATCTGTGAAGTCTTGATACAATACTGATCGTTAAAGTTTGGCTCCTCTGTGCCTAATTTTTGCCAAAAGGTATCTCAGCGTACCTTTTTCTGTGAGCCAGATATGCCCAGATATGTGTGAGATGCAGCGTTTCTCAAGATGAGGTGACAAGAGTATCATACTTTTTCAATTTTTTTCACATTTGCCAAAGAGCATATCTTTTGCTTTTGACTGGCTCAATTCGAATTTGTTTTCAAGATTTAAAAAAAATCTAAAATGTTTAAGGCCATTTGCAGGTTGATGTAGGTATGATCTAATATGATAATATCATCCACGTACTGTATAATTTGCAGGTGATGATTTAGTATCTTTGAAGGAAATGATCTGGCTTTTCCTAACGATGAGCTATTGTCTGCTGTGTAGAGACTGAAGAGGAGGGGGGCAAATATGCAGCCTTGCTTCAAGCCCCTGTCCATGTACATTTTCTATGAGATTGCGGACTTTACCAAGTTTTACTTGCACCCACCTTTCGGACTATAAAGATATAATTGCTTTAAGTAGGAGGGGCGGAAAGCCCACAACAACCACTTTTTTCCACAGAATCCAGCAATAAACCTAATCAAAAGCTGCTGTATAAAGCATGCAAATGATGTGGCCTTTATTTGTTGACTGCACAATTGATCAAAAATGATAGTGTCACAGCGCTATCCCTGTACTATGGTTAGGTCTGAAACCTGTTTGGAAGAAAGGAATGGTGCTGTCTTCATTCAACCCTTTTTCAAGCTCCTGTAGTAAACTTTTTGAATATGCTTTTCCCTGTGTATTTAGCAATGCAATTAAGCGATCTTGTAGAGGAGAAACAATAGAGCTGCACCAGGAATCAACCAATTGTCAGGGCTTTCTCAGTTTTCACTCTGTGGGTGCTCATTTCCCTTCAAGTCTGCTAATAAAGTTCCAGAACTTGGATTGATCGTTGGTTTTTTAAAACTTAAAGATAAGCAACCATTGACTTTTGATATATTTGATTTTCTCCTCCCACATTTTCATCTTATAATCTGCTTTTATTCGGTTTCTAAGATAGCGAAGTATGCCTACTGACTTTTTTGGTTTAGATTATGTATGGTTTGTTTTTCATTTGTCTACTCATTTGTTGTGTGTTTATTGTGCTGAAATATGTTCATTCACTCCCCAGATCGAGCCATATAACTACCTCGAATAGTCTCCATTCTGCCTCTTCCTGTGAATATTCTTAGTCTTGTATATTAATCTACCTAAGCCTTCCATCAGCCTCATATTACTAGGTCCCTGGCCTCTCCTACACTGCCCTGAAGACTATGCTCCAAGAGACTATTTTGAAGGTATGTGAGCTTGGGCAGTCCTCCTTTGATTTGTCTGTAGTTGCTTTTTTCTCCATCTACTAGTTTTTTCAGATCCATTGAAGTTGTTTCTATCTATCTCCATCAGGCCCTTTTAAGGCAATCCATACCTCTGTGTGGTTCCCTCTTATTTGTGCTTCATCCTGTAGCACCTATATCCCTCTATATGGAGCTTTCCCACTAGGCCAGGTAAGTATCTAGTCTTCTAGATTGTTACTCTGTATCACGACTATGATTACCTGTAGACTCACATGGGTTTATTGTCACCTATTGGAGGCATGTACCACATGTGTCCCACAACCTTTTTTCATCTCCTTGGGTTTGACATATGGCTATGTCTTTACTCTTTTGGTGCCATTCGACAACCACATCTTTTACACTAAGGCCCACGGGTGATAGTGTTTCTCTTTCTCTTTTCCAGACTTGACTCACTCAGTACTATTTCTATTTCGAAATTAAGCACTCTATTCCCATGCTGCTTTATACACTTTCCCCATTCTTTATCCATTTAGCCTTTATTTATAACTTGAGCTAAGAAACTTGCTTAAAATGGATTTTTTAATTTGCAGTATTCGTCCACTGTTGATACCAATACTCCCTGATTCCCCTATGATTTTTAGTGTCCTGAGAAAGGTGTGCCCTCATCTGTGGGTCATCACTGAAACGCGCATAGGCGCACACTGTGGAGACCACCAAGATAGAACCGCTATATATTATGTCTGCTCTATCAACAAACCAATATGTGTTTTTGAAGTGCATCTGTTTAGGAAAATGTATTCATCAAGTGTTACCTGTGTTAAATAGCAATATCTAACATAATCATTGTTTGCCATAGGCATTCTCTAAAGATACTGAGACTGATCTATTCCTATATAAGCGGACATCACATTTTAAGGTTTCTGTATGTACACTATAGCGGACTCGTCTTCCCAGATTTCTATGTGTCTTTTATTGGTTTTAGAATGTATTAACTGTATGTTGTATGAATGTGGTATGTGTGGAAGTTGGTGATCAGCGATGTTCATGTTCTTTGTCTTGGTGTTGCTTCCTTATATTGTATTGACTTGACGTATATAGAATTTTTCTTTGATGTGATTATTAGGCATTTAAGTTTCTATTAGTTGGCATCTATAATAAAAATGAAAATGTATCCTTTTTGTTGTTTCGTTGTTTAATACAAGTGTGTTAACTGTATGATTTTTCTCAGATATATGCGTCTTTACCTTATCTGTCTGTACAGTTAAGCACAGCTTTTTTGCCTCATTTGTGACTCATATCGAGCTCTGTTTTAAGATTAAATCTTTTTATTGACAAAAAAATAAATCAAAACAGTTACACAGAAAGTCGCCTACAACCCCAACCAGGCCGGCCACTGCAATCCTAAGCATAATGACAGACAGCTCACAGTACATAAAATGGATAGCTTGAGATTAAAGGGGCGATATACAGCATATCGCCTACAACCCAAATCGGCCGGCCGCATGATCTGTTTTGATGGCGAGTGATTCCGCCAACTAATGAAGTTTGCGGCCAGGATAGTTTATATATACTTCAGCATGTCATTTTTCCCTGATTTACCTGCCTGCTTATCCTTACCTCAGGGACCCTCTCTCTTTTTGTAAAGGCAGGAGTGTGGCTAGTGTGTCAATGGCCCTATACCAAGGAAGGAAATGAGTCCCTAGCTGCTGTTTGAATTACAAAATACAACAATAATCAGGGTTCAATGGCCCACTCAAGCCTTTGGGCCTCGGTGCCACTGCACTTGCTGCTCCAATGGAAGTTATGTCCCTGTGTATAGGTACATGCTTGGACTGCAGGCTCCACATCCCAACTTTTAAAATGGAGAATGCTTTTAGCCGAACGGTCCAAATTCTCTGTACAAAATGAGTTCTTACATGGGTCTACTTGGCAGCTATCATTTTATTGCTTGTGATGGGGTTAGCATGTGAATGCACAGCAAACATGCTAACATGTCTTTGTAGTCCTGTTTTACTTTGTAAGGAGTGCTTAATGTGTACAAATGTACAGAGCAGTGCACTATTACTGTATCATATACAATGTGAAAAGGCGTTAAGTGAAGGGGGAACATGCATGTTTTGGAAATAAATGCTCAAAGGAATGTCATTTTGGAAACTCTGCGGCTGTATTTGACATTGGTGCTATATATGATTTGTGGTTAACACTGATCTATGTGTCCTTGATACAAGTACATCAAACAGTTAGCACTGCTTACTGGTGCAAAATGTTACTGTACTTTGGTATACAATCAGAACATAATACAATGCAAAATCATCTCTATGGTGAATTTCATTAGCTCAATAAACAGAAGTTTACATAATTCTGAAAAGGATGAAATGACTGATGTTGTCAAATCATGTAAGTATATGTGAATAGAAAGACCACTGGCATAAAACCAGGGGAGGTTTACCCAGTTGAACTGGACAAGACACCTTTGCGAAAAAAAGGGCTTGACAAAATGAACAGTGGATCAGTCCAAGGCCTCTCAGAACTAGACAGATCAGCAGTCGCTCTCCTATTGGGAAGTCAGAGAGGGGAAGAGGTTTACTCCCCCTACTGATCCATTGTAATCTTTTGAGGAGAGGAGATCCGGGAGAGGTTCACTCTCTTCCTCCTTACCTCCATCTATTACCTAGAGCTTAGTTACCTCAGACTTCTCAAAGTGTGGTTTGAAGGGGGTTAACAGGCAAGACCTTTAAATGGTTACTGGGGGTCTGGAGGTCCATCAGGTAGGTACCCACCCTCTTGCACTCTTTTACCTCATATGGTCTAGACCACTTGTCCAGCAAGGCCCAGGGCTCCACTGGCTCCATTACCCATACCCTCTGATAAGTTGTAACTTAAAAAGAGTGACCTTCTGGACATACCATAGTTACTTGACTTCCTGACTGGCTGCTAATTTCTCAATGGCTTTCTTCCAAAACCCCTTCAACTGCGATTTTAGAGCCAACATGTAGCTTACTACATCTTGGGAGGCCTTCTTGGGAGCTTGTACTCGTCCCTCCTTCACAAGGCGGAGAGGTCCTCAGACAAGGTGGCCATACAGATGTTTGAAAGGGCAAAACCCGACACTCTCCTAAGACACCTTCCTATAAGCAAACTTCAGCCATGGCAGGAGGATTTCCCATTTCAAGAATCGAATAGGTGTTAACCCCACTCATATCTGCACCTCAAATTTGATTTTGTCCACACTGGAGCTAACGATCAAGTGGACATGTCACCTTTATTAATTTGTTGAGAAACCATCCATTATTCCTCCCTTTTTTATGTTCATACACCTCTCCCTGTGTGTATGTATCTACCTATTGTCTGTTCTGATCTGTATTTTTTTTTTAAATGAATGTGTGTCCTGATGTTGTGTGCCTGTGTGCTTCATTATCTGTGTGTTCATCTGTGTACATGGTTTGCCCTGGCATCTCTGTAAATGTGAACTTTGGCCAAACAGCTCACATTGTTTCCCCCATCCTAATGATTTCTACCTGTTCTCCTTCATTCTTCAAGGGAACCCTACTTTTCCTTCCTGCATTCTCCCTGCAAACATGTTACTAAGGGGAAACAGCTGTTACACCGCAATCGTTACAACGCATACAATTACCCCGCAAGCCATTGCAAGGCAAAAGGTGTGTTGCAGGGGGTAGAAGGTGTTGGATTTAACTCCAACACGTTCCCTACTGTTGCCCACACTGGAGTTGGAATAGTAAATTAAACTATTACAACTTCCAGCGCACCCCAGACAGCAATTCGGGGTAAAGATTTCCTTTGCAACAGCATGCGGGGTAATTGCATGCATTGTAACATCATACAACCGTTACTAAGACCTATTACTCACTACCACTCCATTTTGGAGAATAGCATTACATGACAGAAGTTCATTTGTATTGCCTTTCTAATTCTCTCACTTTCACTCTCCTGTCACATCTTGAACTTTAAGGTGCCATTAAGCACTTTACAAACAGCCAACATAACACATCATTTCTGTTGGTCTTTAAGTATGACTACCTGAATGTCAAGTGGTCTATGTAGATGGGTTAATAAACGTATATGTGCCTGATTGGCTCTTTAATGGTCTGTGTCCTTCAGCGTCCAGACTTCTCTTAGTCTGTATGTGCATGGATATCTGTGTGTGTATTGTTTTATCTGTGTATGCACATGAACCAATGATCTTTGTTTATGTGTAGAAATGCGAAACATGTTAGCTTTGTATGTGCTTATGCTTTTCCTTCTCGTACCTCCTCTTTGCTTTCATGATGTTTTGCTCGCTACAATTTCCCATATTGTTGTCTGTTGTAGTTTTATGACTTTTCTGCTGCCCCTTCGCAGTACTGCATGATGAAGTGAAGAACTGAGCCTCCTTTTGTATTGTTCTGCACAGTAACAGTAATGGGACCACCTGATTTTCTATTGAGAAGGTCTCCATACCGATGGTCCCTGTAAAAACCAAACACAGACTGGGAGGTTCAGAGGGAGGAAAATCTGGGAAAGCTGGAACCTGTACTCCTAAATAATCTGACTTAATTTTGTTTTAAGTAGCATGAGAGGTAAAGAGAAAAATCCCTTCACAATACCTAGATTTCAAAAGTCCACCTCACCAAGTAAGAATTTAGGTTGACAGCCAAATTCAAGTAAGTTTGTTTAATTCAAATTCTGAAACAGATTAATATACGCCAATCTGAGCATTATTGTGTAAAAATACAAAGTAAACAGAATGAAACTAAATCTCCGAAACGGATTCAGTCGGTATAACAAAATGAAAACAACGAACTCGATCACCGCAGCATATGTTATCAAAAGTCAAAATGAACTTTGTATTGCATCAAAGTTTCAAGCAAAGGCCCTACAAATCCCTAACTGTCCCTACGCTAATTTAACAGGGAAATCATAACCCAAAGCAAGTTTAGCAAAGGTGGGGAAAAAATGAGCCTTCCTAAGAAGTAACTCCAACCAGGATCATGTAGCATGACGCCAAACAGCCAAAGATGAGGTTTGTACCTAAGGCATCCTAAAGCAGTTTGAGATGTCCCTAACTACATTACAACATACGCAAATACTGAATTAAGGTGCCTCACATAGTGCCACCAGTAATAATTCAATTTCCAGCACCCTCCAACTTACTTCCTCTGCCTCCATGTTCACACACTGAAATATTTCATAGGTCCTTGGTGCCATCTCCTTCTCCCATGAGAACCCGTCCCCCAACCATTATTGCACTTCTGCTTCTCAGGCCACTGTGTCTACTAGGAACAATAACTCTTTCTCTCTACTAATGAAGCCTTGGCCACCTGTAGTGGGTACGCAAAATACATGCAACATTCCAAAATACAAGCAATATACAAATTCAAATGTTAGCTGGAAAATGCATTAGAGATGCATTTCAGGATTACATTTAGGCTAAATTAACAATGCACAGGTTACATTAAGTGCTCACTTTTAAAAACAAATAAGGAATACTTTTAGCACATTTATACAGTTATAAGTAGCAAGTCTTAATATACTAGCGTTATGAGTGTAATATTAAAGAAATCAGCAAACACATGTAGTTTGTTATCCCTTAGCACAATACTAGTGGACCCCCTGGTTAGTTACATTTCTAAAGTTCACACAAAAGTTGTGTACTTCATGAGGATACTTACTCATTTTGTATTCCTCTTTCTTCTTTTCATAGATGAATCACACACAATAAATGTGAGTGCAGATTAACCATGATTATAACACACACCTACTATAAAGTCAAAAAGGTGCCCAAATTAATCAGCTCGAAAGGGGAAGGACACTTGAAGGTCAAGCTTTAGACTGCAGGTCTGGCAATTATTTGACAACATTGCTCCTACATTAAATCTCCCTTTCATTGAACAGCTACCTCCTCGGATGCTGGGGACACAACATTAGCATTGATGCGTTTATGAAAAGACACTGTGCACTGGGGAAAAGGTTCATCCACGGTCTGTGGAAGGTTACAGTCAGCTACCTGAGTCATCATACGTGTTAGCTTTACTCTTAAAATGCACAATAAATCAAGGTACATTCAAGTCGGAGTCTTATTAACTTGTGAGATTCTGGAGGAGTGAACACTCCTCATATACATTTTTCATTTGTGAAATATTACAAAAACATCACCTTGCGATACATGCCAATTGGTTACACTTTGACAAAATGTGAAAAAGGACGTTCCTAATTTGTTTGATAATAGCGGTAGTGGGCACCAGCACTCATATTTGGGAACAGGATTTATTTTTCATTATCAAATACTGAACCAGTGTACAAGGAACATTGTCAGAAAGGGCATGAAAGAGACAACAGTGAAAAGGAAGATAGCGAGGAAGAAAAAGAACCTTCATTTGGGATAAAGAGACCGTAAGTGTTGGGTGGCGGACAAAAGGGGTACAAAGTGTAGTCAACACTAGAAGGCCTTGATATCCAGAAACCCTGGCATTCGGTAGCAGTCTCTCTGCATTTATTTTCTTTTTTTATACATAGTGGTTACATTTTTGTCTTATTTTTTTATTGCAAGCATATGCCAAAAAACGTAAAAGAAGAAAAATATGGTGACAACATGCTTAAAATAAATATTTTCAATTATTAATAAGCATTGCACATTATTATATAATTATTAATATAACATTATGGATAATTTCATAGCACCAGGTGTACTTATACTACATGCAGAACCCTTTTTTTGTTTTTACTGCATATCATATTATCCTGTTTGGTGCAAATAAATGTACTATTGAGCTTCGAACTGCTGTAACCTGAAGTCATGAAAGACATAAGAATGACAAAAGCGTAAATAATAGGAAATACAAATCGGGCTAATAAAGTATTAGACCACCAGCTCTGGCTCTGAAGTGACATTCTTCTAAAGTGATGTGCACAGGTGACAATTTGTCATCATTCACAGTAAAGAGCATCCATGGCTAAATGGCTGAGGTGGGCTGATCCATTGTCTCATACAGTATGCTGCAGAGGGTGGAGCAAAATGTGAATGACAATTGATAGACAATGTTTGAATGACTGCTAAAAAAAACACATCACATCCATAATTATTCATTTATATATTTTTTGTATATTTTTTTTCACCACATGAGGCTGGTGCAACAGCTAAACCTCTCACTAAGCCAGATATATGAAAGGCATACGGTCAGTTTGCTTTACATTTCTTCAAGTAAAGGAGTAAATATATGCTGATGAAAATGACTGGCACTCGTTCACTTCACATTTATTGACTTTCACGTTTATGAGAAGTGTAATCTGCTTTATTTATTACTGCACATTATTTTGGATAACAGCTAAAATGACATGTTCAAAAAATAAATATGTCATTCGGATTGTTTAATTTGCAGCGCCGAAGGTGTTGAATAATTTTTCAGTCACCCTTTACTGTGAGCTTAGCAGCCAAATCTATTTTACCACGTTTTAATGATGTGAATCGACTCAAATAAATAGTCAAAAGTAAATAACTTGGGCCTGCCTTTATAAAATTAAACTTCGATCAAGAAAACTCCATAATAATTCATGCTTATTCTGTGTTCAGCAAAACAATTCCAGTAATTTGGTTAAAATGGAACCAAACATAAATATGAATTGAACTACCTCTCAGTGTTGGCAATTATGGTATAAGGTATATACAATGTACTCACTTTTGGCTATAGAGATCAGTTTTATTTATGCCTCTAAAAGCCCCAGCCAAGGACCACGTCTAAGATCCAGGGTAACTCATTCATTCATTAATCTTTATTCGGTTTATAAAAAACCCATTAAGGATACATATAAAAACAATTCATACATATAAGGTAACACAGTCAAGATTAATCATTCCCAGGTTCCCCCCTTAGCAGTCACAATGAATAAAATGTTGCCTTTACAATATATAACCAGTTAATGGAATGCATAGTTCCAATGCTAAGCCTACTATTCAGTATACTAAGACTATTATTTAATTTGCTATCATAAAAAGAGTAATGGGTTCAAGGCAAGAATTAATAAAGTGTGAGTGCTAAAAAGTGCAAAAGATACTGAAGCAGCACATAAAATTTAAAACATTTCAATTAAAAATCTTGACCTATAAAAATTAAAATGTCATGCCTTTTTCTTATTGTAATAAATTGACAGCAAATAAATATCTGCTAACACAAAAACAATTTTCTTCGATGTCTATTTTTAGAATACTAGAATGGCGAAAGCTGGGCAGAAAAATAGTAAATAGGAATCATTGCCACTTTTGCGTGTCCATGTTGCTGTATTAAAATTAAATTACAAAACGTCATAGCGGAATTTCATATATAAGGATTTTGCCATTTGCGGTTGGACATCATCCAGATAATGCTCAAAAAAGGAAAATGGTTTTATTAACAGGAACTGCAACGTCAACCTACCAATATCGGGACTGTAGGAGATATTATTTTCCATGAATGCCCAAATTGTAACTTTCAAGATCTTTTTTGAGGACAGTGTTAATAAATTGGGTGCATCCCACTAATGATTTAACCCTAGTTTACAGAACCATAAGCACACATGCCTAACCCACTGGAAGATAACATGCTGATCAAGTCTTAAGATCTCGATAAACCCCTCTTTATAAATCCACAAATGGACCCAGAATAACAACAGTCTCAATATGGCCTGATGATCTATGCGTTTATATATTCAGATTTAGGCTAATAGAGATCATGGGTGTACATGCCGGAAGATGTAACAACACCCTGAAGAACTTTTGACCCCCCACAAACGTATTCCTGATAGTAACCCCCCAAAGTTCTGCACCATAGAGGGTAGCAGATTGCGCCCTATATTTATAAACTTCAAGTGCTAGGGACACAGCCTTGGTTACACTATGTTGATGTTTTTTTCAATATTGGCAAGGTGTTTTGAATCAAAAAAGCCTTGCTGTTTTGCAGGTACGAATACCGTGTCAGTTTGGTATCTAGTTTAATATCTAGGTAGCTTAAATTGGGCACATATTCTAGCTTCTGTTTTTGGACTATGATATTTTTTTTAAAGATTTATGAGGTTTTACGACCATATATTTTGTTTTGCTAGAATTCATTTTGAGGCCCTTTGAATCGCAATATTCGCTAGAAGAATCTAATAAGTTTTGTAGACCCTTTGGGGTTTGTAATGATAAAATAGTGTCATCAGCAAATAAAAGAGCCAGTACTGGCACCCCTCCTAACTTTGGCAAATCATGTTTACACCCTAGAAGATAATTCGCAACATCATTTAAATATAATGAGAAATGGGTAGGTGCCAGCACACAGCCTGCCTTACTCCTCTCCTTATAGGGATTGCTCAGTAAGTTCAGCCCTGGGTCCCCATCTGACTTTAGCATGGCTGTCTTCATGCAATCTAACTATCTGTATGAGAAGATCTTCGGGCACACCTTGATTTTTAAGGGAACTCCAAAGTGAATCTCTGGGGATAAGAGCAAGGTGTCCTTTTGTTAGAGTAGTATATTTCCATCCTATACAGAGCAGTCTGAAGACCTGGTCAATTGTACTGGTTCTTGCTATAAACCTAGCTTGATACTGTGATAGAATGTTATTTCCCTCTATCCAGACATTAAGGGGCCCATTAGGATGGCGGGCGGATTGCCCCCGTCAGGCCAGCGGTGGTTACCGCTGGCCTGGCGGGGGCAATCCACAGTTCGCAATCCGCCCGCCATCCTCTCTGGAATGACCCCCGCCATATTAGTATGGCGTGGGGGTCCGCGGCGAACAGAAAGACCATCTGCCGCATTTCACAGGGTTTATATGGTGGCAGTGTCTATCAGACACCACCAGCCATATTAGGATGGGCCTTTGAAGATGCTTGGAAAGCATGCGGTCTTCACTATGGGGGCCCTCTGCAGGCCCCATTGGTGAAGGCGAGGTGGGGGGGGCGCACACGGGGGGTACCTGTGGTACCCCCCCCCTGCATTTGCATACACAATGCGGCAGGCACCGCGCGGTACCTGCCGCTTTGTGTATGCAAAAGCATCACAAGCATTTTTAGCATTGTGGCGGGCGGTGCTGAGAACACCGCCCGCCACAATGTTAAACATGCATGATGTGACCGCCACTGTGGTGGGCGTATCTGAAGAACCGGGTTTTAGAACCCAGCGGCGCCAGGGGCACGCCCAAAGTCTTCGTGTTCACCTGTCTTAGAATACAGAGACACAGGATACTTCTCGGTGACGTCAAAGATCAAATTTATTGGCTGCAACCAGGAACAGAAGTCTACGAAGTACGACACAAGTAGGTTTGTCAGAGACTGCTCAATCTTCGTAAGGCGAGACATCGTCTTTTATGCTAAAAATCACATTCCGGACAAACACCCACTAGTTACAATTTGTCCAATCATAAGCATCATTACAAGAGGTATCACATGACGACAAACCCACTTTTCAGTTGTCCATCCCACCATCAATTACACGGGAAATCCCAACATTCTTTCTCGAACAGGCCGGACAAACCCATAATAAAAGACCACAACCCATACCATAAGTAGACCATAAAAGAGGGAACAGAAACAGATGAGAAGTAGGATAAGGGGTGTGTTTGTGCATACCAAACTTTACAACGTCCTGCTCTCTGATCCTTAATCTCGATCAACTACTGGACAAGGAACTGGCTTAGCAAGGTTAGCTTCAGGCAACGAGGTCAGTTCACTCAGGTCATTCAGAAGTCAGCTAAAGTGTACGTGTACTAAAGACTCGTTCGGTTGATGTCATCGGCCTATGTGAGGGCTACCACAAAATGGCTGCCATGCACAAAATGGAACCCAAGGGTTCAGAACGAAATCCCTAAATACCTAGTGAATCCATCGGTCTAACATGGCGAAAACACTCGTACTTGCCGCACTCACTAGTTACGGTTCGCTACTATCAAATTTGTAACGAAACTATGACCTTTATGAAACGGGTTCATAATTCACGGAACCTCATATCCCAATACCCCCCACGGGACCCCGGCCCTTATGGCGGGCAGTCCCTTCCCCTGATGGGATGGGGGGTGGACTAAGTCCACCCGTCATCCTAATGACCCCCTAAGTTTTGATAATATCTGCTTAGCATAAATCTTTTGTAAAGTGTTGATTATACTTATAGGCCTATAGTTGGCAGGGTCTTGTCAGTTTCCTTTTTTAAAAAATTGGGATATAAGAATTGGCTATTTCAAGATCGGTCGGTAGTGGGTACATCTCTCAGGAAGATTCCCTTTCTCAAGAAGCCGCACAGACCCCCCAACCTCTATGTTTCTCACATCACACGTACTACCCTAACAATATGGGACCAGACCAACGGAAGACATGGGTTGATGACCTTTCCCTTCTCTCTTACCCCACTCTTTGACAACCCAGACTTTAACACAGGGATGGTTGAGACTTCCATCATACAGTGGTGAGCCACAGAATGCCGAGCACTGGGACATTTCTTTGATATCCAGGGGTGATTCCCTTTCCCCAGCTCAGGTCTGATTTTGGACTGCTTGAGTCTGACCAGCTCCATTACCTGCAGCTACGACACTGAGGGCTCTACCCTGACAATAGGCTTCACTCACGGAGACATCTCACCCCATATGAACGATGGCTAATGACAAGATCATCTGATAGGAAACTGATCTCAGACCTCTACAAGATGCTGCTTTCCCGATACAAACACACATACAATGCTAACCGCTCAAGATGGGAGAGAGATCTGGGACGCAAACTGAGCAGTAAAGAAGGGGAGGGGGTATGCAAGCACGTTTCAGGCGGCACTCTTAGAAGACATCGGACCATGTTTTAGAGTCCACTATATATTGAAGCGTAGACAATTTTGGAAGATTGAGAAGGAGGAGGACTAGTGGACCGATCGCAGCATTTGAAGTATTGGATGCCCTTCATTGGGTGTTGCAATATCATCGTCTCGCCATACTATTCCAGTGTCTAAAACGTCCGGTAGAAATAAAGAAAGAAAATATGCGAGATACAGTAATAGAGGCTCCCGAATTTTGAGTAATTGTCCCTCTAGGAATAATTTATGGGGTTTAATCCCCTCAGATGCTGAGATTGCTTTGCAAACCCGGTTTTTATACTTAAAGACGTATATCGGCACTTATTAAGAGGGTGCTTACACCTATTGTTGGAGTATGTTATTTTACCTTTCCCAGGTGGAGTGGCTCCCCCCCCTACTTTGGGGTAGTATATCTGGCAGGTCCTGATGAAGGTGGCATTCTATCAGCTTGTAGCCACCGAAAAGCGGCGACCACAGCCTCTATAACATCCTGCCCTTGTGCAGTTTTTGTCTTTGGTCATCCCAGTTACTTTGTCATTCTGTAATTGTGTTCCCCAGATAGAATATGAATGTGAAGGTGTGTCTGGATATGTGTGAGTTGGGTTTGAATGGGTTGCTGTGATGTTTCTGGTTCTCTCTTCCCAGGTTTTCATAATTTGATTATATGTATTGTTTTTCTCATTTCTACCGATTTACGAATTAATTATGTTGAACTATGTTATTTGTAAAAATATTTATGGATTTGTATAAGTCATGAAAAAGTGTTTTTATAAAATGAAATAAAAATAAAAATTATATATTTTTCAGGTATGTTGTTATAATTTTCTCTGAGTGGGTTCACATATTAGCTTGGGCGCTCACAGTTGGCTTCTGGGATTAATTTCTATGTATAAACAACTTTGGTCATGAGGAAGATTATTCTTTAGGTTTGATCATTTTCCCCTCTTCTCCCTGACCTTGTTCTGTACCTTTAGAGGGGGTCCCCTTCCTTTTTGCATTGGGAGGGGGTATACTACAGGGCACAGCACACAGTAAGCAACATGGGCTGCACAGAAACTTTTACCAAATTAGACACCTACTGGTATTACACCCCAGTACACTTGCATCAGGCAGACCTCACGCAAAGTGCGGAGTGTTGAAGGTATTGTGGGAAATAAACTGAACAAGAGTCCACCTCCTTTGGGAATTCGAATACGTGCAACAATACTGGTCCCAGATTTTAGACAAAATTGATAAGCATTTAGATACCGAGCTCCCTATATTCCCTGCCTACATTCTTTTGGGAGTGCCGAACCCCCTAACATACCCACTCAAGTTGAAAAGAGGCCACCAGATAGCGATCGCTCTGGGCACTGCTTCCTAAAATATTCTACTCCACTGGAAAACCTCCCGGATTCCTACTCACTCAGGCTAGCTCGACGCCGTTGGCACATTCTGGGGATGGTAAAAATATCCCTAGAAACTAGATGGAAAGGGTTTGACATTTGGAGAGCTCTGGCAACCACTCTTGGCCATCCTTGTCCAGGAGTTTCAGTAACTAACCTGCCCCAGATACTTGCGCCTACTGTGTCTTATCACACCTGACACTAAGGCTCCGTGAAGTTTGACACAATTGGTAACGCTACACCCTCAGCACAATCTCCAAATCACAGTGGACGTGGGGGGGATAAGGGAAGGGGGGTTTCTCTTTTTTGTTATCCCTTCGTATTAGGTTTAGTCTGTTTAAAATACCAAGCCATATGCCAGGGCTCTGTGAAGCCCACTATTTGCTGCTTTGCACACTGTGCTGTGATATTTTGGTTGTCTCTCTAACAAAAAGAGTTAAATCATAAAAGTTGGGATAATTTCAGCTCTTTCCATGACTCTGGTAATGGGGCTCCCGGCGCCACAGCTTTACAAAGAAGATTTACAAAAGGTCCCCATACTGCTTTGTGGTGTCTTAGCAGGTCGCTAGGTATTTCATCGGGACCAGGTTTGTACACTGGCTTAACCGCATCAATGGCTGCCAAGGTTTCTTCTATGCTAAAATATGGGGCATACATTTGTCTGCTTTGAGTGTTTGCTAGGGGGCTTGTTGTGTGTCTTAAATGATTACTTATACGTTCTATAGTAGCCTCTGAGTATAGTTTTGAAAAAGGACTAAACCATGCAACTGAATCCAAAAAGAGATCCATGCTGGTTCTACCTGTTTTGTTGCCCTTGGCTAATAATTTCCAGAAACCCGCATGGTCCTTTGTCTTAGCTGAAATGATCAAGTCGTCCCTGATGCGATCATCACAATCTCTTTTTGTTTGTATTATTCATTTTTATACTTTGCTCTTTTATCCCTCAATGCCTCAATATCATTATATTTTATAGTCACTAGCAACTCACTCTTTGCTTTGCTGCACTCACTATTGTACCAGTGGAAAGCTGAGGGGTAAATAGCTGCCAAGGACACCTCATCTTTTCTGGGGAGTTTACTTGGGATCAGTTTCAGTTTATCTATCATGGTGTAATGAATCTGCACTTTAGGGATCTCTGGAGTAGGTAGTTTGATAAAGGGGCAATGACGTCTGAAAAAGTAGTATAGATCCTTGTCATAGCTTTACCATTACCTTGGATCGATGGCCATTTCAGGGCTCTACGGTAATTATTAACTATCGGTTGAATTGGGGTTATAGTACTAACATTGTTTCTCAAATTCCTACTTTCAAAGAGGGATCCTGCTATTGTTAGGCACAATGGATAGTGATCACTATCATTGTTGGTATCAACTATTGGGTCGAGTATATTAGACCAGGAATTAACAGTGGCCATTATGTAATCAATTCTGCTCTTAATAGATCCTCTATTAAATGTATAAGCACTTGGTCTATCTGAGGGCAGCCTGCCATTGCAGGCCCTAAGTCCCTTCTCAGAAACTAATCAGATCAGTTGCGCTTCTGCAATTGTACAGCAATGAACAACAAAATGCTGGTACTGATAACCAATTAGCCTCTTAACAACAGCACATTGAAATAAAACAATGTAACCAAAAGACCTCTGTTTCCATATGAGTTCATAAAAGTTCATTTATCAACATATTCATTTCTATGAATTCATGAATTTAATTAAAAAGCATTAAAAAACATTCTGTTCACCACACTCACACTGATTCTTCTTTTTGACAAACCTCCCCCCACCGTCAAGTCACTTTCATACACATTGTTTCCAGCCATTACCAACATCCTTTCACAATCATCCACTATTCCCACTCAACATACATTCCAGCAGCCTTCTTCCCAACCCACTTTGAACAAATACAAGACAATACCCAATTCAGAAAATCAATTACAATAAAGGCCAAAGAAGAATAAATTCAAAAACATTTACAAAAATCTCCAATTTTTAACATGTTACGTACACGCAATTGGCCACACACAGGTCAACGCGTTTTGAACCCCCCCAAAGTCTGGTGTTCTCCTCAGGACCGACAAGCTGCAACAAAAAACACAAGACATATACCTTGATTTTTTAGAACACATCAATGGCCCCTCTCTCCTGCCCTACCCCGATAGCCACAGTCAACTTAGCTCAATCAAGTCACTATATCAGTCATTCTAAGCTTCTGTTAAATCATGAACCGCACAAGGTTAGTCCCCACTGCATTGTATAAGGGGTTTTATCCTTTAAGGAGTACTGCCTTGGACTCGAGAAACAAAAGAAAGAAACCAATTTACCAAACTGTGGATAGTAGTCAAAAAGGAAGAGGAGACTAAGCCCCACTACTTATACCGACTACTCTGCCTTTTATTGAATGGACGTGAGGGTGGAATTTATTAGTGCACTGTGGCTCGGGCCTGTTTCCTAAAAGGGGAAGATAAAGGAGTCATATTTAACCTAAGCTAAATTCACGGTTTCACTCTTAAAAACTGGCTAGCATTCTGACAACAGCTTAAACCGAATTGTAACGAGGGCCCTCTGTGTTTAAGCCGGATGGCTCAATCGCATGCAAGCTGCTATCTTGTCCTCTTACACATACGATGACTCTCTAAACACGTACCTTTCAAAGCAAGTCCTCCGCTGTATCTATCTTCGCAGGTCACCAAGAAGTTTGGTGCTGGCTTGATGCGGAATCATCAGCATATAAAACGTGAAAGCTACGGTTCTACGTGTGCGCACTGCACCTTGGGCAATGTAGTCATCTTCTACTTTAGTTGCGCCCCTAGAGACTTCTTGGTGTAAATGCTAAACTCCCTTTCTAGTACGGGTGATTTCAATGCAACTAATATATAGGGCCTGATCGTAGGCGGCTTTCCACAGGTAAAAGCTACTTTGAATGTGGAGGAGGCTCTTAGAATGGGCAGAGCCTCTAAAGCCCCAGGCCCAGACGGGGTACCTTTGGACCTCTTTAAAAGAAATCCAGCACTTTGGGCCCTGTACTAATAAATGTCTTTAGAGCCGTTATACCTGGCCAGACCCCACAATCTTGGAAGAAAGCTGTTGTAGTGCCAATATTCAAAAAGGGAAATAGAAACGATCCGGCCTGTTACAGGCCAAGATGCCACATGTAAGGTGATGGGGAGGTTGATTCTGGCACACCTGGAGTTATGGGCTGAGAATGTTGAACTAATATCACAAACCCAATATAGGTTTAGGAAAAGAATGGGAACTGTCGAACAGTGCTTTAACTTGTCGATGATCATGTGCAAGTACAGGAAGTGCAGGGAAGCATCAATCCACCTGGCTTTCATGGACTTGTCCAGTGCCTTCGACGCAGTGTGCAGGAGCAAGTTTTGGGTGCTGATGGAAGATATGGGGTTTCGAGGAACCACTTGTCACTCTCCTCCGCACACTACATGTTCCCACTTCTGTAGTCATCCTGTTTGGCTCAGGGGGAGAGAAGACAAAGCCCATCGTGTCGACAGAGGGTGGCCGGCAAGGCTGCATCCTAGCCCCATTTTTATTTTTGGTTTATACAAATGGGCTGGAGCAGTTTCTGTTACACAAACATTTGGACTTCCCAAAAATAGCAGGTGCCCAAGTACCTTTATTGTCGTATGCTGACGATATGGTCCTGATAGCCTTGACTGCCAACATCCTTCAGGGATGTTTGGATGCTTTCACTGAATATATGACGTCACTAGATTTGAAGGTGAATTATAAGAAACCCTTTGTCATGGTATGCAGGCCCAAATTAACGAAAATACACAGTGAATGGGACAGCTATTGAGAAGATAAAAAAATGTTGTTATCTGGGAAATGTTTTTAATTCTGACCTTAATTGGGGCCAACTTTTTGTATCTCGGGTGCAACAAGCTTCAATAGTTATTGAGGGGCTGTTTCGATTTGCGGCCAAACTTTGTCATAAGACTGTTGCAGAGCTGATAACCCTATACAAATCAAAATGTCTGTCAGGAGCAACTTATGGTGCAGGAGTGTGGGGATATCACACATATCCGGGAAAACATTTTTGAAGACCCTTCTATTTATCCCGTCTAGTTCGCCTACCTCATTTTGTCACTCAGAGGTGGGCATGGATTACATTACAGGGAGAATACACATGGCAGCACTGTTTTTATGGGGGAAAATCTGGTCTTCAGAGGAATTTAATTTCTACCAACTTGTCTTAAAAGATTGCATGAATCCAGACAATGCAATAGCGGTACCCTGGTTACGCTATGTTAAACAAACTTTTTATAAAATAGGGTTAAAAGATTTTTATGATAAGCCTGAGTGTATAGCGCCAAACATGAAAATGTCCATAAAAGAAGCTTTTGAATCTGAGCTGAGTATATTTTCTAGGTCCACAGACAGACCGGACCCCCCTTTTTTAAAACAGCAACAATTTTATCTGTCTTTTAGCATACAGGGAAATGCACGTTTTTTAATGACTAGATTTCGTTTAGGCACACTGCACTTTCTTGTGGCTTTTCCAAAACAGGTGGGGTGGTGTGAGAGGCTACTCCCCTGTCCTTGTAACAACACAGCCCAACAAAATACTATGCACCTTATGTTATTTTGCACATTATATAAAGACCCCAGGGCGCGTTTTCTTAAACCAATTTTAAACGAAAATTGTTTCTGCTCCCATAGAGAGGGTTTTAATTATTTGCATTCCCTATCAATTGTTTCCATTTGTAGCTCTATGCTTAGTTTTATAAAAAATGTTTACAATAAGGAAACAATATGCAATATAAAAGTACGTAATTGGGTGTCTTATTGTCTGCAAAAGATATGATTTATGCTTTTTTGTAAGTTTTGTCTTATTTTATGATTGTATGTCTTCCTTGTGAACTTTTATGATTCATCTGGAATCGAATAAAGGTTTCTGACTGACTGAATGTCTATGCTCCGCATCAGCCTACTCCCATACTATTCTGGGCAATAAAAGATGGATCTAATATTGTGCAGAT
Organism: Lissotriton vulgaris; assembly: GCF_964263255.1. Lineage (NCBI taxonomy): Eukaryota > Metazoa > Chordata > Amphibia > Caudata > Salamandridae > Lissotriton > Lissotriton vulgaris. The sequence goes on along the minus strand of NC_141700.1, from coordinate 298,424,455 downwards.
TGTATGACAATCCTCCATATAGATACATCTGTACAACCCATAGATGGGTGCAATCCGGTAGCAATTTGTATTATTTCTCAGATTAAACATATCAGTCAGGGCTATCATGGGGTAAAAATCTCAAAAGTTCCCAGAATGTAATCAGTTTCTCAAAGGGTAGTGAGTTCCCTTGTCATAATTTATAAATCTCCGACAGTTCGTTCAGTCCCTTTTTGCAAACATAGTTCCAATTAAAAACTCTTTGCATTTTAATAAGCCATTGAGAGACTGTCTGAATCGTCTTGGATTTCCAATTGGCTAGGATTAACGATCTTGCTACTAAAGTGGCAATAAAGATGAATTGGTGCTGGCCAAAAATTAGCTCTTCTCTTGAATCTGCTGTGCCTAAGAAAGCGGCTGGAGAATCAGGGGAAAAATTTATTGAAAGTTTTTTTCCAATTTCTAAAAACACATTTTGCCAGAAATTCAATAAGTGGCTACATGTTAATCCCATGTGTACCCAATCCCCAGTTGCTTGTCTGCATCTGAAGCACCTAGGATCCATGGCAGGGTAGATTTTGTGGAGTGTGGCAGGGGTATAGTAGATCATCCATTTCCTAAAAAATGCCATCCTTCTTAAATTACCTGCTCTTACTGCCTTGCAGCTCATTCGTTTTATAACCCTGCCACTGTTAAAGATTAAAGTGACAGCCCGTAGATGTGCAGACTCTTTCTAGATGATCCAAAATCACCTGCTTGTTCTCTGCAGACTTACATTATCTATGCCAGTTCCCCAGCCCTTTAGTTCTTAGTACTAAATGGGCTTTTCCAAGGTGCATTCCATCACTATTTTATGTAACTATTAATCTAGAGCAGAACTGCTTAATCTGTGCATAGTTAAAAACACGAAGCATGCTTATGTTACTATATGGACTACAATTTCCTGCCAGGATAAGAAATTCTTCTTTTTATAAAAGTCTTGTATGTTATGAAACCCCAACTTTACTCACTGACCACCATTCTAGGAATTGAACACATTCTGCAAGATTCAGCTGAGGATGGAGCCCAGGGATTCTGTGTGCTTCCCAGATTCTATGGAAATGCGTACTTATGACCCTGGGATCTTATATCAAGACCTATTCGGTAATTTGGGGATTCGTAAAAAAGAATCAAAGCCATTCTTATATTCCATAAGCATTAAGACCAAAACAAAATTGCAGCAGACATATCCCATGCATTATTATAGTGTAGCCAGTTAATGAGCAAGGCTTGGTAGTAGAAACTAAAGTCAGGTAAGGCAATACCTCCTTCTTCCTCTTCCTCTTCTAACTGAAATGTCTGTAGTCTCAATCTCGTATTTTTTTGCTTGCCATATAAATTGTCTTATTTCTAAACAGATATGATCACAAAAAGACTGAGGGACCCTAGTAATATTAATGGGAAATAGGAATAAAAAACAGTGGTAGAATACTCATCTTAATAAGAGCCACTCATCTCATGATTGTTATAGGAAGATTTTTCCATTGTTTAAAAAGATTATGGTTTTTGTTTAACGTTATGTTCCATATAGGTACCCTAATATAGGCTAAGTTAGTCAGCTAACCCATCAACTATATTCTCCCTACCATTACACTACATAAAGATTCTTAGTTATGACCTTTTACCTAGTTACGGTAATGTCCAAAAATGACATGGGGTTTCCACCGAAAAGCTTAAGCCTCATTCTTTACACACAAGGATTCCATGAATCACAGCAGGACAGAAGGCCTACCATCTCCTGCATGATAACTATGTATAAGGGTCATTCCTTCCGTCATCCCAGTCCGATATGACACAGCAAGGTATATCTCCATGGGGTACCACTTTGGGTATACATACATCATCTCTTGCTGAGATAGACAGAGGAGAAGAGGACTTCCATAGCGACACACTGATGCGAGACACTGAGGCTCCTGAACGGAGATACTCCAGCTTGCAGTGGTCTGAAATCCCTTGCGTGGTGTTCATTTCGAGACCAAGACGGGGTCCCACACTCTCTCACTTCAGGTAATGGGGTTGCCCTTATCCTAGAGGGATTCTTGGCTTTATACCCACACATATATTAGGTACAATCAGGTACATCTAGTTAGGGATGCATAGTAGGAGTACACATTTTACTACTGTCATGTATTTCATATACTTGCCTGTATTAATTGTTTTAGCTCACTGGTAGAAATCTACCATCCTTTTACTTTATTAGTGCTTAAAATCATTTATATCTGTTACTGTCTAATGGTTGTTTCAGCACACTTATTTTATACTAGAATGACGCTGGTTCAATAAATGCTTATTGAAAAGCGTCCCCACCGTTTATTCTGTGTATCTCTCTGAGAGAAAATGAGCACGAGTGACTGAGAAAAAAGTAGTACACTGTTTCCACGATTCTGAGGGATCAGGGTTGTCATGATCGATAGCTGGAAATAACTATTCTCTCCTTGGTAAGAGGAGTTTCTAGTGGCACTGTGAGCTTGCTGGTATACATGCTAACATATTCAGTAGGGGCGTCCAGAATCAGTCTGACTTCAATCCTATAGTATATGTTGTCTAAAAGTGCAGATCCTATATAGGTTTATAGGAACTACACAACATAGCACCGCCAACATTGGTTTGTACGTATTTAACAGTATAATCTGAGTTGTTCAGTCGTGCTATTCTCAAAGACCCCTACTCACATTTCCCCAGAGACGTCTGGAGTGGGAAGGAAATTATCCACCACAGCTGAGTAGGCTAAAATCCTATTTATTGGCTGCAGGTCTTTAAGCTGGAAGGACAGACAGTTCCTATTGTTCACAAAACCTTATCTTAGTTTCCATGAAACTTCTTCCTTCTTCATAACAATAGCTAACAAAGACGCTGCTGTGCGAACACAGCCTGTCATGGTCAGGGACGAGGAAGAAGGGGAAATTAACATTTCAGAAAATGTTACAACTGCCCTTACCTTAAGACAAGCAGACAATGGGGTCTCAGCTAGGGGTGCGACAGTAACTTTAGTGATTGAGGCTCACGAGTCATATGGAACAGAGGTGTTCTATTCATGGGTTCAATTCCCACAAGCAGATTCAAAATCAAATACATGTAATTCTTACTCTGAAGATGAAACAACAGAGGAATACAGACCATATCAGGACATTGAAATTCTGCTCACCTACCAAGAGCACATAAACTGGTTTAAAGGCGCCCTTCCCCATACAAGAAATAAGGCAGACTAGGTCCGCTCGGAAGAGACAGGGCCACTTGGCCTGCCCTTGCAGCTTACACACTGCATCTAGACATTGACACAATGCCAGTAGCAGACTTATATACACTTCACAAAGAAGTAATAAAACTCTACAGGAACATGACACAATTCATGATAAGAACACTCACACTTCAGCCAACAAGAGCTACACAAACAAATCAAGTTCAGAGTTCAATGACTAAAATTACTCCACAAACGCTACACGCAGTTATGGGTAGAATGCCAACTAAACATGAGTAAATGCCATTCTGGATAGCTCAAAAATAACACAGCTAGAGGCAGTATTTCCACACACAAGCCCTCAAGAAAAACACAGTACGCTAACAAACTGCTTGCCCATGAAGATAGCTCCCCAGATAGAGGATTGTACCACTTGGGGTACAGTCTTCTCTGCCAAATATACCAGAACACATGATATCCCATCATTAGCAGTAATACCAGACATATTAAGACAATTACAAACTGAGTATGGAGCAGAACTTGCTCTGAACTAAGGGATGAAATTATTAGGTCATTTTACTCAAGTATCAGCTATAATATTAGCAAATCTAAAAGGGGATGCAGCAGCAATGGCAATACGCAAACGCCTGAAGAATTTCACTCCTTTACAACAGGAACGTAAATTACCTAAAATTATCACAGAAACCTATGCTGAATTAGGAAGAGATAGTTTGGGAACTAGGGCAACAAAACCTCAAGTCATCGGTGGTCCTGAGAAGGATAACACCAAGCAAGCACCTGATACTTCTAAGAAGAAATGAGATCATAACCATAAAAAAAAACTTAGAGAAAATAGATCTCAATCCAGGAGTGGGCCTCCTCAACAGGAGCTCTCCAAAAGGAGATACAGGGGCAGATGTACGAACATTGTGATTTGCGACTCACAAATTGTGACAAATTGCGAGTCGCAATTTGCGAGTCACAAATCACGATGTACAACAGTGCCTCAGACACTGTTAGCGATTCCCAATGGGGTCACAAAATGCAAGGCTCATGAATAATAATGAGCCACTGTCAATTTGCGACCCCATTGGGAATGGATGGCCCTCCCATGGATTGTGCCCTGCTGGGCTCAGCAGACCACCATGTCTGGGACTGCTTTTCAATAAAGCAGGTTTTTAAAAAAACATATACCATTTTCCTTAAAGGAAAATGGGATGCATTAATAAAAAAATGAAGTGTTGTTGTTCAATTTTTTAAGGGCAGGCATTCTTAGGACTCCTGACAATTAAATCTCACTTCTTGTTCATCATTTTTTGTTAATATTGGATTGCCTGAATTTGGTCCGGAAACAAAAAAAATACAGCGGACACTCCTTTTCTAATTGTTGTGGTGTAAATTGAATAGTTGTGGCTTCTAGGCAGTGGGGCCATGAAAAGTTGAGCGTGGTATCACAGATGATATTTAGTAATATTAACTTGTGCAACAGTAGGGCCTACACTGCTTTTGCTTATTTTTTGTCTAAGTAATATATTGTTGCTGTATTAAGTTCTTTTTCTAGCTGCAGTCTTTCCTCATACTCTTGCTGCTTCCCCTCTAAAAAAGGCTTTTAGAGCACCCCAAACTGAGAATTCCGAAGCTTTATTAACATTTCGCTTTAAAAACTCCTCTAAGCCAGGCACATAAGGGTGACCCACTACTCATCAGTTAACAGGGATTTATCAAATATCCATCTACACCCAGTTTTGTCTAGGGTTTTAATTTTAAACTTAACTGAAATTTCTGTGTGGTCAGAAAAGGGATTTCCATATATCTCAGACTCCGTCTTTAGAAGAGAATGGGAAATAAGAAACAAATCAATCCGAGAGGAAGAGTGGAATCTCCCTGAATGACATGTATATTTCTCTCACCTGGAAATTCATCTCTCCAACTATCGAGCAAAGCAAAATCATGTACTAGATCCTGACACAGCCGTATCAACTTAGGTTTTGTTTTCGTTTTGTGAGCCCTTGAAGATTCAATAATTGGGTCTAGCAGTAAACTAAAATCACCATCTATCACAAAACACCCCAATTGCGCAGTTGCAAAAAATCCTAAAGCGACTGTATTGTTACAGCAAAGTCATCAATGGGTCCATAATAGCTCACAAAATTGAAAAGCTGTATGAAAATCCTCAAGTCCCCAAAGCCACCTGGCACTATGATCTCTATGCACCATTGTAATTTCACACTGTAAGTTTTTAGCTACTAATATGGCCTCCCCCTAATAGTTGGATTAGAGGAAGCATAGAACTCATGCTGAATAAAACCTGGAACTTTATCCATTAAAGATTTTAGTGTAGTTCCTATATTCCCAATAGGCTCTGTGCATTGGATTAATATATACTATAGGTTAGACGTTGGACTGAGGTTGACTGGGTCTCTATCGAATATAGTAGACGTAATTGTGAGTGCCAGCTAGCTCAGAGTTCACTAGAAACTTTCTCGAATTCACAAGAAGGGATTAGTTTCTGCCAACCGCATAAACATGATAACTTTGATTCCCAAGAATAGGAAATGTATCTCTAGAGTCGCGGAAACAATAGATAGTTATTTCACTCAGTCAATCATGCATGCTTCGTTTCACCAGACGTGCAGAGAAAGAGAGAGACGGGCGTTTTCAATAAAGAGTATTTATTGAACAGTCTTCTGTCTCATGCAGGAGAAATGAACTGCTACAATCGAAATACTGGTTGCAAAGTACAATGCGTACAGTATGAAAAGTATTATAAAATAATACTGTAAAAGCATGATATGGTTTCTAAGCCATGAAATACATAGACTACATACATTAATAAATAAAGACTAAAAGTACTCAACTGATGCTTTTAAAATACGCCTACCCCGGTGTACCTAACCTAAGTCTAGTACAAGGGAGGAAGTAAGTGAGGTGTAGCTTAATTTCAGTATTCTTTGCCAAGAATCCCTCCAAGAATTCTCTAAGGGTCTAATCAGCTCCGTACCTTGGTTTTAGAATGAAGGAGGTCTTGTATCTCTCTCTCCGAACTCGATTTCCCAGCAACCCGCAAGGGCAACCTGGAAACACTGCAGCTGGATTTCTCGGCAAGAGAAAAGACAGCGTCACTCAGTGCGTCTGCTGGAGGGGTCGTCTTCCTTCGGCACTTGCTGCGGCGAGCTGTGTCGTGTAGGTAGATAGTCGAACTGCTCCAAACCACTGTGTGTTTGCCTGAGCAAGTGTTGGCATATTTATACCTTGAAGGTACCGAGATTGACTTAAGGTTGGACATAATAACGTCATCAAAGACTCAGTTCTTTGAAAACTCCATGATTTCTTGGATAAATTAATATTCAAGCAAGAGGAAGTCTCTGACTGCTGAAGGTGGGTTTTTCCAAGAAATCGTTGTGGATTTTCTTAACTAGTGGAAGTTACCATGCCGTATTTGGACTGCATGGGCTTAATCTAAATATGGTTATGATTTCTATGCCTATATAAGGATAGGGTAATTTATACCTATATGTGGGCATGAATCGGGAAAATTACACTAGGGTCCTAAATTCATATACAACACCCACTCCACTTTATTAAGTTCAACATTACTAAATTATAAGTATTTGAAACATATCTAAAGCATGTGTTTACAGTCCCACCCAATATACAAAAATTTGCATTTTGAAACGGCTGTACACAAAATGAGTATAAACTGTACGCATTTGAGAAAAGTGTTCAACTATATAATATATATAGCATGAAATGATTAATGCTAACCTAATGAATCATCAAATTATATTCATGAAATAGCTCTTAAATACAGAAAAAAGGTTGAGACCATCTCATAGCATAATATTTAAACTGTTTTGGTTTTGAGGACAAGGCCAAATATTGTCTCTAGGATGTGTTTAAAAAGAATTCTTGTTCTCTATGAATAGTTCTACTTTGAAGCAGATTATTCTGTGCCCCCCATTTTTTTTTTTATTTGGATAAAGTTCAAATTGAATCATAGAAAAATAGAGTTCCCAATTGAGAATGTTTGTTTTGAAAAAGCGAAGGTCGGATTTCAGAGTTCATGGAACTCTGTAGGCACGGTTCTCGGTTGCAGGAGAAAACATCAGATCATCTAGGCTGGCAAAGAAACCGTCTACCATAGTAGGCGAAAGTGAAACTATTTCAGTTAGTAGATCAAATGTGCACAGATGAGAAGCATCACCGTCAGCGTTAGTCGTATTAGCAATGTTCGCAGTAGGTGGTACCTGTATGCCTGTTGTTCCAAGTATCTCACCCTCAGTTAGACTTGCCGGTGAGACCTCAATGAATGCCGTCACCAGGATTGGTAGGCGTTGGGGGCAACATGATGCATGAGTCGTTACCAGACCTAGCAAGGCGTCAATATCCGATGTCACTACTGATGGAAGTGTAAGACAAATGTCCAACACGCATTCTTCTCCGCAAAGCAGGCATCATAGAACAGGTACGATGCAATCTTGCCAGATTGGTCTGAAGGAAAGGAACCAGATGGTATTCAGATCTCTTAAACGAGCCAAGCCAAGAATCTGTGTAACTCTGTCACGGTACCGCATGGCTAGAAGAGCGTCTTCCATGGTAGCCTGGGTATCGTTGTTGACTGGACTTGCCATAGTGGAGCAGAAGGAATAAAAATAGAATTCCTGCTACGAGTCCCAAAATGAGAGGCAGGCCACCGAACACACAGTGCACGAAGTTTGGAAAAATGCCGAGAACTGCTTTAAAGGGTGCTAACAGTCCCGAAAAAATCGTCTCAAATACATGTGCAATACCACTTGTATCAGACATGTTTAAGAAACGACCTAACATTTCTGCGAAATGTATTGGGCAGTTTGTTGATAATAGGGCATGTATCTCTGCAGAAGTCCTTGTGACTTGCAGATCATACGTTTCTCTGGACGAGGTCAGTGGCACAGTTTTTTGCAAAAGAATGGCTTTCATTCTGCTTAAAGTATCAATTTGTATAGAAGAGATATTCAGTGAAGGCCGTAACGCCGACTCCCTGTCTTTCTTGCCTTTTGGAAACAATACTTGCATACTACAAGTGACACTGGCTGACACACTAACTAGATATACTGGAAGTACTTTTTTCTTTATTTTTCAAAGATCTGCTATGAATAAAACATAGCAGTCTATTCTTTCTTTTATTGCTAATTTATTATACCCGTTTCTTATTGTCAGAACGCTTTTTCATTTTCTCATTTTCTGAAAATCTTTTTGTGCATATACAAACTGTACAAATATACAAAATATACAAGTTTATACAAAGTCTACAATAATAGTCTTCTGATTCCTAAACAACACATTCATACCATACCTTTCACACTACAAACACTCAAATAACATTCACACATATAACAGAGGCTACCTCTGAGGTATAGGTCAATGTCAAGAAGAAATTATTTGTATTGCAAGAAGTTTAAACAAATTTGATGAGTCACAATTTTTTTGGAGTTCTAATACTTCAAACAATTCGAATTAAATTATATATTAATCCAGTCTTTCTAAACTTTTTTATTTGTTGACAAAAACCACAAAAGATCTACGCGTTTCGAACACCCGAATTGCGGGGTTCTCCTCAGGATCAACACGATTTCTATGAAAAGAAGAGAAATATGTTCCAAAGTTAGACTACCTTGTTTATTAATGTCCAAAATCACTCTCTAGTGCAGCCGCCAGCCGGCTAAAACCAACATACATTTTGACTCAAGTTCAAGGTGTCTCTCAGGACTGGTGAGGGTGTTGTATTAAATACATTGTAACAAAAAAGAATACAAATACATTACAGGCTATTCCTGCTCTATGGGAGCGGGTGCTACTGACTTTGGCTGTTAATAAATGCACTCACCTCGCAAGCAACTGAAGATCGCCTGGGGTGCCTGTGAGCAAAAAAGAGAGAAAACACAGAACCGTTGTTCTTTTGTCAGCCTTAGAAAGCACAATTCGAAGATTGCCGTAGCCTTTTGTTTACACGGCTTACCCGGTATTAATATCCGGTTTGCTGGTATGGATGTGTTGTTTAGGAATCAGACTGTTATTGTAAATTTTGTATAAATTTGTATATTTTGTACATTTGTACAGTTTGTATATGCACAAAAAGATTTTCAGAAAATGAGAAAATGAAAAAGCGTTCTGACAATAAGAAACGAGTATAATAAATTAGCAATAAAAGAAAGAATAGATTGCTATGTTTTATTCATAGCAGATCTTTGAAAAATAAAGAAAAAAGTAATCCAGTATTGGCAGTTGTTTTGTTTTTGTGATTAAAGTAGGCTTAGCCTTGCTGTAGAGGAGCCTAGACCCTGTTCTGTTCCTATGACACTAACTAGATAGGCTTTTCCTGGCAACATACCACAACAGTTGTGATCATTCAACATTATGTAGCTACCATTGGATAGCTGCCTAAAAACTGGATCTATCACTGCTGCTGGTGAACCGTGCAGGTGACAAGAAAGGTTTTTTGAAGAACCCTCGCAGGCTCAGAGTAATGTAATACCTTGGCATAAAAGTGTACCGCTTAGTGAGTTCTTACAATTTTTACCACTAAGAAATACTTCCTTTCCCCCACTCCAACATTTGTGTGTGTATGGAAAGTCCAGGTTGACTTAATGTACCCTTTACCCAACCTTTTATACAGGCATGCTGGTATGTGTTTTAAGCAATACTGAAACTGGAAAATCGTCACTGGTATCGTGATGGTGCCATGTATTATCCATTCTACGACAGGTTTCTCAGAAACTGTTAATGGTAATCTTTTCAGTTTTTCTATGCTCAGCACCGTATAGTCTGCTCCTTTTTGTGCCAAAGAGATTTGTTTATCTGTAAGGTTAAACACAGAAAACAATGAGTGGTGTTGATTAGACGCCATGGCACGTAGCCTGAACGGAGATTTTGTAACGTCCAGCCTAAAAGCATTATAGAACGTAATTGAGACTGGCCATGTTGTAACATTTGCAAGTCCTGCTCTATTATGTCAATGGCAGAGGATGCAATGCTGTCCAAAGAATAAATTCTGGAGGACAGAGTCGTTAACCCATTGTCTACTACAGAGAGAGCTTTCTCTAAATTAATACGATCAATTTCTCGTATTCTTTCTGCAGTTTCCATTTGCGAGATTTTCCATGCTTCATTGTAAGCAGCGTATATAACGGGGTATATGAAACATTTTTGATGTTGTTTACGAGGTTTAAGTAAGAAGTCTCCTAAATCAACGCCTTCTTTGAGTAAAGTCAAATGTTGTTTATTTTCTGGAAGTGTGGATTTCTATAGCCACTCAAGGCATAGTTTTCCTACACTGTATGTTGTTACTATCCCTGGATGTTATCTCTGGGAATATCTTGGATCTGGCCTATTCACTTTGAACACTTGTGTTTTGTTCATGAATCTATCTTGACAGTATTCATGTCTGTGGGCCAGATTAACCATTTTTTCCATTCAAGATTAGTTCTGTTTTGTTGTAAAATCTGTTTTACGTCTACCTCTTCATCTGCAGTGTTATGTTTGTCAGGTGTGGGCTTAGGTATTGACAGTTTGTATAAATCTTTTATTTTAGCCAAGCCAAGACAAGATGTTTGTTGAACAGTGTCATGTAAAAACATTATTTGCTCTGGGATATGCAGGCTCTGAATAAGGCTTCTAAACCTTGCACCTGCCAGTCTTTTGTGCCCCAGACAGTTTGTGTCTCAATGTTGTCTTTCCAAAAATTCAAACTTAATGTAGACAACTGAGCATAAAAGTTTGCAGAATAAATTTGTTTAGTATTGGTCAACATGTTTTTCATTCCTGTCTTATTCAATTATTCATGTTCAGTAAATTTAGCTGACATTTCTAAATCTGTCATCATATTATTAACAGTTTCAAAGTCCCAATCATCAGAAAATGTGCTGGGTGAATGTTTTAGTGACCATAGGTCTGAATTTGCTGGGTGAGACAAAGTCACTCAAAGACACCTTAAATTGGTGTAGAATCTTCAACAGTTCCACCGGGCCATAAATGTCATATTCAGTTGTATCCCATTCTATACCACCATGTATAGGAACGGCTGTGATGTTCACGGATGACAGGTCTCTTCGCTCACGGTGAGATGATTTGTGAGGTTTCAGGAGCAAGTTGATGTTCTTATTTGCTGTATCCATTGAACTGTATTTTCCATCTATCATTTTCCCAAACAAAAAACAAGAATGAGCCAAAGTAGGAGAACAAGTACACCTAACACAATCCAAAATGCAACCCATGGTGAAACCAGATATGTATTTTCAAGTTGATGAAAGAGTTCTGTTATTTTTTCTGTGAAAGTTTTATTTGCTGGCGTAGTTTCAGGTTCACTGGGATCCTCAGCAAATGTATCAAAGTTGATAAAATAACCAGAGGCAGTTCTGTCAATTGTTGGAATTGCATCAGGATTGTTTGAAATCGCTGGGGCTGTTTCTTCCTTTGTCATATTAGTATAGTCAGATGCTACATCATGGTAGACAGGAGTTTCTTGTCGAACTGTTATTTGGGTCTCAAGAGGCACAAGTTCCATGGATTTGTTGCATAGTCCTTCTTCTCTCACTGCAGGTTTTTCAAAGGTGATAAGTCTTTCAGTTTGAACCTCTTGGATTGTAGCAAGATTTGGTCGTCTGCTACATCTTGGAAGTCCACTGGGCCTACTACTGCTTATCGGCCCATGATGTGGTTTGACCAGGTCGATGGACACGACTCGGTTCTCCTTTTTACCAGCAAGGGACGGTAGTACCACTGATCTTGTTCCGTGGATAGCTAAGATAGGTAGTGCTTTTCTATAGGAAGTCCCACATTCCTTCTTCACCGTGATCTTTTCCCTGACTAGATCCCCAATTTTTGGAATCCAGACAGGTCTTGCTGGGACAGGTGGTTTTTCTTCAGTGGTCGTTTGCTTCTGTATTCTGTTACTCAGATTTCTTCTTGTTTCATTTAAGTCCTGTAAAACAGCCAAACGATCGTTGATACCAAATGGTTTTTGTTACACCACTGAAGTTTGACAATCGAGATCTTCGATTATCATTCTAGTACCAAACAGTAATTCATATGGAGTGACTCCACCCAGAGAATTTCTTGGCATATTGTTAAGACGACGTTGGACACTTGTTAGATGTTTGACCTTTCTTCTTCTTCTTTTGAAATCTAAATGACTTTGGTCATTTATTGGACTACAGTTTCAATGCTATAGGAAATCTCCTTCTTTTGTTATTTTTGTGATGGAATGGATGTTTAGGAGTATGTATGTGGTGTATGTGTGGCTCTTTACCTGGTTGTGCACATTTAATTGATTCTGTGTTCTACATGAATTTGAAGAAATAAGGACAACTTGATTGTGTTGTCAAATGTTTTTCTTGTAGCCATTGTGCAGAATGTATATATTTTTATAATTGATGAATCTGAAAAATATGATATAAAAAAGGAAAAGAAGAAAAAAAGACTTTTTAACTGCAAAAATGAAATAAAATGAGAAAATATTTTTTCATCTTGTGTAGATATTGTTGGTATATGCCCTATGTGTGAGAGGTAACTCCTATGGTATAAGTAGTTATAGGTCAAGAGGGAGCCCTCTTCTTGTTGTAGATGTTTGACCCACCCATCACCCGAGCCTAATACCCTCGCTGTTATAGATTGCTTTATGTCACGTTTTTTTTTCCACTACCGCATTTCCCTCAGGATGGAATGGACTTGAGTCCCGCAATGCAACGCCCAAGCTGGTCACAGCCTCCTTGTAAGCTTGAGAGCTAAACGCAGGACCCTGGTCAGAATGTAGCATGCCGATTGCGTATGTGCCGATAAAGACTCGCAAATCTTTTATAACAGTTCGGGCGTCAACAGAGAGCTGAGGCCACATCCAAATGAATCTTGTGCAGTAATCCACTGTGACCATGATATATTTATAGTTGCCATCCCTTTGTAAGGGACCACAGTGGTCCAGGTAAACACACGCTAATGGTTTATCTGAAATCAGAAAGGGCGTCTGCACAGGTCGTTTTTACTGTAGAAACTTTCATTTTTTGACAGATTTCACATTCTAGAACATAGTTTCCAGCTTGTTTCCTCATGCAAGGCCACCAATATCTCTGTTTTAATAATGATACTGTGGCAGAAACTCCTGCGTGTGCAGTGGCGAGTCCTTTGTGTGCTGCCAAGATCAGTCCTAACCTATGTTCCATGTTATGTATTGCCCTATTCCCCACCCCTGGGATTCGAGCAAAAGGAACATTATTTGTATCAGTTATATATGAGTACTTTACTGGAAAGCCTTTCGGGAGTGTTTTACCATTGTCTTTTACTGAGGCAATGACAGCTTGCATTATGCCGCCATCTATTTTTGTTTTTTGAACGAGTGATTGCAGCTACGGAAGCCCTTTACACAGCTGCCTTTGCGGCTTCATCAGCCAATGAATTCCCTTCAACGTGAATGCCATCATGCTGATGAATCACGTGAGTCTTTTGTAGCTCTTTCTGTAATAGAATTACTTGTTCCCAAAGCATTTTATGCTTAATTTTGCCACCTTTTGAGTCTTTGAAACCATTTTGATTCCAGTTCTGCAGATATTAATTGTAAGACTGAACGCAGTACTTCGAATCGCACAGTATGAGTGTGGGGAACTCGCGATCAGCATTTCCAAGTGCCATCTTGAAAGCTTGAAGTTCAGCTAGCTGAGCTGTGCAGTCTCCGAGTGATTGAGTTTTAGTGACCATAGGTCTGAATTTACCTTCGTGCCAGCGACCTTTAACAATCGCGCACGCAGCACTATAAGCTTGTTTACCCCCAATTTCGGGCTGTGCTGATCCGTCTGTATATATTACACATCCGTAATGTTCTAGAGGCAGAATCTCGGTCGGCAGAGGACATTTGTGTTCGTATTGGAGAAATTCTTGTGTTTTCAAGTACGGGTCAAAGAAGTATTTAACGTCTGTTGCAGCAAGAGAATTAACCCATTGTATCCATCTCGGATGTAAAGCCTTAGCATTTGGAATGCTCGCTTTTGTCACTGCCTGTTAGGCAGGTACAGGTGTAACGATCATTATGCGTTTTCCCTGTGCGAGGGCTCTTACTTTTGCTACTGCAGTTTGAACCGCTGTCAGAATCTTTTCTGTAGAAGTGAATTTCACTTCAGCTTGTGTGTACAAGTGTGATTTGTATGCTATTGTTACCTTTTCACCTTCATTAAAGATTAGGCATGTGAATCCGCATATCCCTGGGATGATTCTGATCACAAGGTTGTGCACGTTGTAGCATGTTTGTAATTGTGTTTTTACTAATATGTCAGTTTGCACTGATCACAACATTTCTGCATGTTTTTGAGTCCAATTTGTTGGTTTAAAATCAGGTTTTATTAGTTCTTAGAGAGGTTTAACCCTTTCTGTGTAATTCATAATGTAAGTTCTTCCAAAATTCAGGAAACCTAGAATTGACTGTAAGGTTTTCCGCGTGTTTGGAGGTTGAGCAGCGCACATTTCTCTAGAAAGTTTGCTGCCAGGCTTTTGCCTTCACTTGATAACTCGTAGCCTAAGAATAGGACGTTTGAGGTGGGCAATTCGTGATTTCTTAAAGTTGAATTTGTACCCTTCAGAAGCGAACCCAAGTATTATGGTGTTCACTCTTTTCAAGTGCACGTCCAAATCATCATCTGTAAGATAGGTGTCATCACCATAAGATAATGCCTCATCATCATACGTTTGTAGTAACTCTGTTACTCTGGCTGAAAATAACCCTAAACTATTCTTGAATCCGTGGGGGAGATGGCAAAATTGTCGCTGTGTCACCATAATTGAGAAAGCGGTCAAGTACCTGCTTTCAAGTGCAATGTTTTGACAGAAGAAACCATTTGAAATATCTAGCTTCTTGTTTAACTGGATACTGCCTTTGTGCAATGGGTTGATTTTTTAACTGGATTTGATGATGAGGACAGTCATCATCCCATCCTATGTGATTTTTGTATAATGCTGGAGCCTGGACTACAGCCCATTTTCTGGCATAGGTGTATTTTTTATGAATTGGAATGTGATTTGAGAAGGCTAGCATAATTATCTCTTCACCATGTGGGCACTCCCTGACAAATTCAGGTGGCCAGTCTTGTTCAGCTAGAAGAATGTCATTACCCTTAGATAGCTTCTCCCAAATGAGTGCCTTTATTTTTCTAGGTATGCCCCCCTCCATCCGGAGTGTTACTTCGTATAACATATAGGGTACACTAACCCTGGTGTCGGCAGTTTCAACTTGAATGCATTCATTCAAGTCCACTGTCTCCAGATAATCATTCAGGATCTTGCGAGCTATGGTGACTTCTGCTGCGCTGTCTAGCATTGTCTGGACCCACTCCCCGTTCTTTAGTTGTGTCCTCAAGATCCTTTGCATGTCTGATCTTTACACTTGCTACCTTCTTCTTTGTGAATTGAGCTTTCTTATTTTTAGGAACGTGCTGTTCGTCTTTGGACTTCACGCGTTCTTCCTTCTGTTCTGATTGTTCTCTTCTTTTGGATTTCTGCTAGGAAGTCTGAAAGGTACGAGAGGAACATGTATCAGTATCTTGATATCTATCCGGTTTTCTCAAATTATACCTATTTCTGAGGTTATACCTCTTTTCAGAGCGCTCCCGTTGGGGAGACCTACCTCTGGACTGGGAAAGTTTCTCTTTAGGAAGTGTTTGTTTACTATTTTACCACTTCTTTTTAGGAGTAGTACGATTATTTTTAATAAAAACCTTTTCAGGATTTTCTGTTAGTTCGGGTTTTACTGGTTTCCCCCCCAAACTATCTCTTCCTAGTTCTTCATTGGATTTTCCAATAATTCTTGCAAGTTCATATGGCTGCTCTGTTATATCTGTTTCTTTTAGTTTTTGGTGGATTCCCACGGACGCTGCTTCTCCTTTAATATTGCTAATAGTATAGCCGAGACCTGTTTAAAATCTTTTAGTAACTTCATACCTAGATTTAAGGCAGGTTCTGGTCGGTATTCATTTTGAATCTGTCTTACGACGTCTGGTATTACCGCCATAGACAGAACACCATGTGTTTTTGTGTAGATTGAAGCAAAGACTGTACCCCAAGTGTCACAGTTCTCCACATGTGGTGCTATCCCCATTGGTAAACAGATTGACAGAATTCTGTGTTTCTCCTGGGGTTTACTATCAGGAAATACTGACTCCATCTGAGTCATTTTTTGAGCTAACCAGAACGGAATTTGTTACTTTTTTGCGGGCAATTTACCAATGACTGATTGTATAGTCTGTGGTTTGATTTTGTTTGTGTTCCCTTGGTGAGAGGTGTGTTGTGGAATCCTTACAGTAGGTTGGACTGTTACGGTCCGCATGGCATATTGAACTAATTGTCTATGTATTTTAATTAGCTGTTTTAGCTGGGCTAACAGTTCTGGACCTGTCATGTTTTCAATGTCAGGATGTGGTTTATAGCTGGTTAGTACCGGCCATGTTGCTCCTGGTCTACCTAGAGGACCGAGCCTGGTAATGTGATTTTGATTTTGTAAGGCGCCTTTAAACCAGAGCTGATGCTCTTGGTAAGTTAATGGAATTTCAATGACCTCGTAAGGAACGTATTCCGCTGGAGGTTCCTCTACTTTGTAGTAGTGGAACTCATGCGTTACTGCATTTGCTGGAGGAAACTGACTCCAGGAGTAGAATACCTCTGTCTGCCAATATTCATATGCCTCTATGACGAATATTACTTTACCACCTCTCGATGATACGTCATTATTTATGAGTTTGTAAGTTATTGTTTTTCTTACATTTGCCGGGATGATTATAGTATCATCGTCGTTTTGTTGGAGACTTGTGTCGTCTAAAACTGCTTGAACAACTCTAGCTAATTCTTCGTCACAATTCATTATTTTGTTGACTGAAAGTTTGCAGAACAAGTTTCAGGGAAACTAAGATTAGGTGCACAATATTTTGGAACACTGTATCCTTCAGCGTTGAACAAACCAAAAACTAATACATAGGATTTTCGTCCTACTCAGTTTTTGCGGATATTTCCCTTTCACCTACTCCAGACGTCTATTGGAGTATTTTACGGGGAAAAAAGGGGTCTGTGTGAAAAGCACGACTGAGTTACTCTAGTATCTAGCGTTAAATTATCGCCTTACCAAACGTTGGGCGCCATGTAGTGTAGTTCCTATATTCCCAATAGGCTCTGCGCATTGGAATAATATATACTATAGTTTAGACGTAGGACTGAGGTCCACTAGGTCTCTATCGAATATATTAGACTTAATTGTGAGTGCCTGCTAGCTCAGAGGTCACTAGAAACGTTCTCGAATTCACAAGAAGGGATTAGTTTCTGACAACCGCATAAACATGACAACTTTGTTTCCCAAGAATAAGAAACGGATCTCTAGAGTCGCGGAAACAATAGATAGTTATTTCACTCAGTCAATCGTGCATGCTTCGTTTCATCAGAGGTGCAGAGAAAGAGAGAGATGGGCGTATTCAATAAAAAGTATTTATTGAACAGTCTTCTGTCTCATGCAGGAGAAATTAACTGCTACCATCGTAATACTGGTTGCAAAGTACAATGCGTACAGTAGGAAGAGTATTATAAAATAATACTGTAAAAGCATGATATGGTTTCTAAGCCATGAAATACATAAAATACATACATTAATAAATAAAGACTAAAAGTACTCAACTGGTGCTTCTAAAATACGCCTACCCCGGTGTACCTAACCTAAGTCTAGTACAAGGGAAGAAGTAAGTGAGGTATAGCTTAGTTTCAGTATTCTTTGCCAAGAATCCCTCAAAGAATTCTCTAAGGGTTTAATCAGCTCTGTACCTTGTTTTTAGAATAAAGGAGGTCTTGTATCTCTCTCTAAGAACTCAATTTCCCAGCAACCCGCAAGGGCAGCCTGGAAACACCGGAGCTGGATTTCTCGGCAAGAGAAAAGACAGCGTCACTCGGTGCGTCTGCTGGAGGGGTCGTCTTCCTTCGGCACTTGCTGCGGCGAGCTGTGTCGTGTAGGTAGATAGTCGAACTGCTCCAAACCACTGTGTGTTTGCCTGAGAAAGTGTTGTCATATTTATACCTTGAAGGTACCGAGATTGACATAAGGTTGGACATAATAACGTCATCAAAGACTCAGTTCTTTGAAAACTCCATGATTTCTTGGATAAATTATTATTCAAGCAAGAGGAAGTCTCTGACTGCTGAAGGCGGGTTTTTCCAAATATTCGTTGTGGATTTTCGGAACTAGTGGAAGTAGCCATGCCGTATTTGGATTGTATGGGCCAAGTCTAAATATGGTTATGATTGCTATGTCTATATAAGGATAGGGTAATTTATCTATACTACTATTATAAAGGAGGAACTTTGAGGCTTTGGGCGGGTAAACTCGGGAACCACAGCGCCAATCCACACACCCGATACATCGTTGTAATCCTCAGGGTGTGCAGATGGACATAGGCTATATAAAGTTGAAAAGTACGTTATATTTAAAAAATTTACATTATAAAAAAAGTAGTCCCCTCGAAGTAGCGCCAGCCGCGACCTGTGTGCTGACGTCAGGAGCGCGGGGAGGTGTGGCATCCAGGAGCACGAGGAGGAGTGGCGGACATGGCGCAGGGGAGGAGCGGTGACGAGCGGTCGACATGGCGCAGGGGAGGAGGTGAGGAGCAGCGGACCGGCAGGAGGAGCGGTGACGAGCGGTGAAATGAGAAGCGGCGGCTGAGGTAAGGCTCCGGGGGAGAATGTCGGGCAGGCGGGGTCGGGGCAGGTGGGGGACGGGGAGTTTTAACAAAAACAGAAGGGTACAATTTACATCGGCTGAGGAAAGGCTCCGGGGGACAATGTCGGGGCAGATGGGAGTCGGTGGCTGGCGGGGGACGGGGACTTACAGCATCAGCCATGGAGATTTATGCAGAGCGCCTCAACACTGGGCCTTTGTGACATCCGGGGGACAATGTCAGGGCAGGCGGGGGTCGGGGCAGGCGGGGGACAGAGCGGCCGGGGGCTCGGGCTGCTGCGGAGGTCGGGGAAGCCTGATTGCTCCCGGACAAGGTCGGGACGGGCTGCTAGTACCTATATATGGCCATGAATCAGGAAAATTACACTAGGGTCCTAAATTCATATACAACAATATCCTTCCTTATAGTGTGTCTCTTGTAGGAAGATTGTTAGCTTGTATACCTTTAAACCAAGCCAACGTAGAACGTTGCTTCACTCTACTGTTAAAACCATTTACATTGCACGCTACTACCTTTAGCTGCCTAAAAGACATCTTTCAAATAAAGTAGGCACTGAATGAAATTTCCCCAATCATGTCCTTGAACTTCCACACTTCTGCTAAAAAGATTTCCCTCCAGTGTCTCCACCTCCCCATCGTCCTCCCCCACCCCTGAGACCCCTCACCCCTCTTACCATGGGCCCCCTTGTCTCCGGAAACCCCCGGGCCAGGGTTCCCTGGGTGGCCCCTCCTACTTCACTTGCACTACCCTCCCCCACTCCATGCCCTTACCTATCCTCCCCCTTCCATGAATTGGGGTGCTCTGATATGGCAAGGTAGTGGGTAAGCGGCTGGCAGCCGAAAGCAGCTGACCTGCATGACCGGACCTCCATGTGGAGGAGTCCATAATTAAGTTCACTGAGGTTTCCCCAAAAGAGCACTCATCCTGGATATCAAGGTTTGGAGTTAACTCTGCTGTTATATGACTGATCGATTTATGCTGATCCCTTTTGGTGAGACCTGTAAATAATAGTACTGCTGCCCTCTGCTTACCGCCAGAGAGGGCCTTTGTTGTTGGAACTTCATTTGGTACTGTCATTAATTCATCCATTCTCAGGCGAGAGTCAGGGCTTGATGCATGTGGGGGAGGCTCTATCACATTGCAGGCATCCCTAACTAGCAAGGGTCTCCAAACAGCTACTGGATCTTTCATCCCCTGTTGCCAATCAGACGTTCTATAGCCCAATTGCCCAAGTGTCTCGTTGGAGGAGTCACTCCAGGGTTTACCACCTTAATATCCTAAATTCTATTTCCTTAGTAGAAGGATTCTGGCTACGATTCTTAGTACCCTGCGTGGAGTTTGCTACTAGGCGGTTTTTAACAGTGCTGTCTCTGGAGATTCTCTTCATGTTCCTCGTAGAGTAGCACTTTGAGAAGGTTACATGAGAGGGGACGCAAGCTGCTCCTAAACCTGGCTAGGCTGCTTCCGCACCAACCCCCCTGTCTACTGCTGCGAGGGCAGCCTAATGCCCGCACCTGAGGTATTGAAATCCAATGTTGGTAGCACTGGCGGTGTAAATTTATTGCAGCAGGCACTATGGCAATATCATTTGTAAAATAGTAAAAGCAGGTTTTTTCTGACCTAAACTTGTGTGTTTTAATCACACATCCTTCCAGCACCAGAGGCGCATGGCTGTTCTTGGCTTCTGTGCGGCGTCTTCCCCAGCTCCATATGCTGGCAGGCACCACTAAGCACAGCAGACCATCCCAAGTCTGCTGAGTCCACTATGACAGCACATGTCAGGCCATCTGCCGAAATGGATCGAGCTCCCCTTGCTGCCTTTAGTTTTCGCTTCTGGCTTGGTCCTTCCTCTGCTGCAGCAGCTTCATGTCCGATGAGCCAGGCTGTGACCGCACTAGTCGGCCCGTCTGCCGAAAAGGCGTGAGCTCTCCCGCTGCCTTTTGACAAACACTGTCCTGTCTCATCTGCAGCAGCTCCATGCTGAAGCTGCCAGCCGACGAACCTTCCCCACCTTCAGTCACAGAGCATGACGGGAGCTTCTGAATATCGGACCACTTGAAGGTAGTCTATTTTTGAAACCCTGGTTCTACTGGTGCAGGAGAACCAGGGTTTCTAATGGTGGGCACGAATGAGCAGAGCCCACGCAAAGATGGGCTTGCATTTGACGTGCCTTGGTTGTGCCATTAGAACAGACATGCACCAGCATTTAAAAAAGGTAGTCTATTTTTTGTGTTGGTGCACGACTGTGCCAATGGCACAACAAAGGCACGTCAAATGCAAGCCCATCTCTCCTTGTACCTCGCTCAATTGTGCCCACCATTAGAAACCCTGGTTCTCCTACACCCATCAGCCTTCTAGTGTCATGTATTATTCAAAAGCACTCTAGTCTCTCAGCTCCCCAGGTAAGTTATGCACCTGCTGGCCATGTTCTCCCCCAGCCCCTACAATATCCTATGGTCTGCTGTTTTTGTGGTTTTACTACTGCTGATACTACCACTTCTAATATATTTCTGCCAATTCTGCTTTCTCATAAAGCCTCTTCTCCAACAACTTAGTAGTTCATTTCCTATGGTCTAAATTGACACAGTTAACTGCTTTGTTATCAATGTTAGGTCACTTCCAAAACATCAATAATATGTTATTGATTTTACAAAAGCACACAAACCTGATGCATTTTTCAATATGGACACATGGCTGTGAGACCCTCCGGGCCCACACATTGCCACCACTGTCCCTACTGAATACTGTATCATACATAAGGATAGTCATAATAAAACTAGTGAAAGCCTAATGATTATATCTTACTTCAGCATATTGTGTACACTCCTTGATAGGAATGCCCTGCAAGATGGAGAATATGTAGCATACTGTCTTAAACCTAGCCCTACCAGGGCCTATTCAGGAATTGTAGTATACCCTTCTCACTTGCTTAGGCCCAACTTTATCTCTGAAATTGTGTATTTTGTGTCGTATTAAAAATCTCAAAGTGACTAAGTTTACAAACCACAGTGCTTTGAACTTCCAACTTGAGAATACTGACATCTTGATGCAGTCACTTTCATTGAAGCCATGAGTACCATTGATCTATCTCAAACTGAGACTTCACCCACCCACCATGCTAGTTATGTAGTTGATCCTAGTTTCACTATCTTCAGCTCCTTTTAGGTTTAGACAGCTCTCCTTATTATCTGAACAGATCACTTTACCTTACTTTTTTCTATTCCACTTTCCTCTTTTCTTGTCACAAAACCCATCCTTTCTGCCCCTCTGGCAGTTTGTTCCTGGTCTAAAATCAACCATGCTTACTTTTTCAATGCTATAGCTCTATCAATGTTCCAGGAGCCACCTGTGTCAAGAATAAACCTCAAGCCACCAGAACAGTTTACATCTGAGTATTCTTCTCATATATGCAGGTAAATCGTTAACTGATCTTAACTCTACATCTTAATGCCTTCCAGGTCATCATGAGCCAAACCAGCCTGCCCGAGACTTTAATTAAGTTGACTTTGTCATACTCAAAGAAGCTTGACTTAGGGTTAACAAAGATTCTTCAAATACTTTATAATAAAAGTGTGGTTTTCAAGGAGAAAACCTGGGGAATTGATTCATTTTGGATTAAGTGTTTCCTCGTACTTCAACCATGGCCACACTGATTTTGAAACGAAGGGGAAGCCTTCCTTAAAAATGCGACTGTTTGGCTTGGTAGAAGCGTAGAATGTCTGAACAAACAACATGTTTAGTGTTAGTTTCAAGGCACATTTTTCATCTCCCTTAAATTTATGGCTTCAGGAAGTGCTTGGCTTTTCTTTTGCGAGAGCGTTTATTTACACCTGCTACACGTGGCATCACAAGCATGCGTGCTCATGATGATTAAAGTCCAGTGCTGGACCTCATGGTTTCCTGGTGGCTGCCATTTTGTGGCCACGGAAGTTCTGAGCAATTTGACTGCTAACTCGTCTACTATACATATATAACTATACATTACAACACTCACGTTGGATGGGAAAATGACCATCATTACTACTACCTCAGGTCAACTTATACTGCAAATCTTGAAATCGTAAACAGATTATCTCTTCGTTCATTTGACCTTGAACTGTAAAGATGGGTAATGCAACTCCAGGGACCCCTGATGGGTATTCCATTGTTCCTGACAGCACAAGTGGCAGGTGAGTCTGAAGACTGGTGGTGCCATTTTTAAACGGATAGTGGTTGCATACCGAAGGGGCAGACATGTCGAGATGCCCCCATCCGTCAGTTTTTGTCTCTTTGTTGGCCAGGAATGATTGCTCTCTTAATTGAATCTTCACAACTGGATATACTTTTCATAACAGAAACCTGGACTACGGCGGACTGTGGGATGGAACTCGGTTGGGCTTGCCCACCGGGCTACCTCATAAGACACACTCCCCGATCTTCTGGTAGGGGGGGCGGAGTGGGCTACATCTATAGAGATTTAATCTCCCTTTCAGTACTGATTGTAAAAGAAGTGTTTGAGCTCATGGGCTTTTCCATTATGGCCCAGGGCGGCACCTTGATAGCAAGCCTCTTATGCTATAGACCTCCCTCGTCAACCACATCAGCCCTTCAGTCACTGATCGACCTAATCTATGACCTTTCAAACTCCCATGCCAAGTTTTTGGTTCTGGGTGATTTCAATCTTTGGCCTTCCGGCCCTCATGATCTGGACTATTGGGAACTCTGCCAAGCTTGCTGCAACATACAACTTGTACAGCTGGTTTCACCATCTACCCATGACAAGGGGCATACCCTAGACTTGGTATTTGCCGATAAGGAATTGGTTGTGGTGAATGAGGTCGTGGCTCAGTGCTGGACTGATCATTCACTGATCAATATGTCCTTTGTCATGCCCATTCCGTTAAAATCAAGTACCTCGAATGGCACTAAGTTTAATCGACAATGGTCCCGTCTTCTGAGGGAGTCGATTCGACCAACTCTACTACCTATGACCTTTCGGGTGGAGGATAGTGTGGATAAGAGGTATGATGCTCTCTGCCAGCAAATCCTGACCTCCTTAGATGAATTGGCCCTATGTGAAAGGTAAAGGACAGACCAAGAGGAGCTAATGCTTGGTTCAATGCTGATCTTGGATAGAATAAGCTCCGCTGTAAACAGGCGGAGCGTACTTGGAGGAGAGGGTACAAGGAGCTGGACAGGGCAGCATATAAAACGGCCCTGAAGGCATATAAGATCCAGCTAAAAAGCGCAAAAGCCAAATTTTTAGAAGATACCTTGGCGAAGGCCGCTAATAAATGGCAGACTCTTTTTAAGTTGGTTAATAATTTATCTAATCCATCCTGCACAGTGTCAGCCATTCCGGCTTCCCAGGAACTCTGTGATTCATTGGCCCTCGCGTTTGAGGAAAAAATTAGGAACATCCTGAATGGACTTTCAGTGCCGGACAGTCTGCGCCATCTCCATCCCCCCCTCCCCCTGAAATCCTCCTGTCATTCGGTACCCGTATGGGATAAAAACAAGGCAGGCCCCTCTCGGTTGTCCTGTTTTCCTATTCCCTCGTTAGAGGAATTCTGCGTCCTGGCCAATGGCGTATCTTCAGGTTCACCACTTGATCCAATGCCTCATAAGATCTGGAAGGCTTTTAAAGCTGAGTTGTTTCCTCCACTCCATTCCATCTGCTGCCAGTCACTGACTACAGCATTAGTTCCAGACAGTTGGAAGCTGGCAATAGTGACTCCATTGCTAAAGAAGGCTTCTCTTGACCCACTCTGCCCGACCAACTACAGGCCTATATCGCTCTTACCATTTGCGATAAAAGTTCTTGAGAAATGGGTGACGAGAGCCTTGTCCAACTTTCTGGAAACAAACTTCTGTCTGGATGCAGCCCAATTTGTCTTCAGACCGGCCCATGGCACCGAGACCGCATTGGTCACCGTGTTGGACGATCTGCGAACGCGTGTCGACAGGGGCAAGTCAGCATTTTTAATGCTGCTTGACATGTCTGCCGCGTTCGACACGGTGAGCTATGAGGTCCTCTTGGCGCGTCTTCAAAACGTGGGAGTAAACGGTCTGGCCCTAAGCTGGAGAACATCTTACCTTAGCAACAGACAGCAAGCTGTGGCGTTACCAACATTTCGATCAGCCACACGTCAGGTGAATCAAGGTGTCCCCCAAGGGTCGGCGATTAGCCCGATTCTTTTTAACCTATATCTCCGACCCCTGGTAGACCTAATCAAGTCATTCGGCATATCAGTCATCAATTATGCCGATGACACTCAATTGATTTTCTCACTTGAGGGCACCGAGACAGTTTTGAGGGACACCTTTCACCGCTGCATGTCGGCGACAGCAGATTGGTTACGAGCTAACTCACTCCAATTTAATGGATCAAAAACGGAAGTACTCCACTGTTCCCTAGACCGCCTCCCCTGTGGGCCACCGGACAACTTCTGGCCTACCTCCATCCCGGGCTCGGTGGAAGCTGCTGAATCGGCTCGTAATTTAGGAGTTCTGTTTGAACCCAATTTACAGCTCGACGCCTCTGTAAATAGGACGGCAGCGACTTGCATGGGCCTGCTGCGTGCCCTACGCAAGATCTTAGCAATACTTCCCCAGGACGCCAGAGCAGAGGTAGTGCAGAGTTCTATTCTCAGTAGGTTAGACTACTGCAACGCACTACTTCTGGGAGCCCCTAAAACCTTGATCCTAAAGTTGCAGAGGATCCAAAATATGGCTGCTAAATTGGCTCTATCCTTGCCACGATCAGCCTCATCGTCTGCAGCACTAGCTGATCTGCATTGGCTGCCGGTCCAGAAGAGGATTGCCTTCAAGGCTTTATGCCTTGTATTTAGGGCCCTGCATGGACTAGGACCAATACCAATTCAAAATCTCTTCTCATGGTACCAAGCGGCCAGACCTTTGAGATCATCCTCGGCGTTCCTGGTGAGAACTCCCAGGATTAATAGAGTGAGGATGGGCGGCCGTGCCTTCACTTTCACGGCCGCCACGCTATGGAATACCTTACCTCTGGCATTAAGGAGTTGCCAAGATCTGCCCTCTTTTAAAAGGGACCTTAAGACCTACCTGTTCCCAAGAGCAATGTAAAATACACCCCGCCTGATGGTTAGATACGGTCTCAGCGCCAGGATACCCTTTCGGGTGACAGCCGCGCTTAATAAGCATTAAATACAATACAATACAATACATGATCTCCCTTTCTTGCTAACTGTAACTCTGAGTTTGTGTCTCTTTGCTTTTGTTTTAATCACATTGGAATTTAACGAACCTTATGTTCCCTTGTATTGTGACTGTTCTTATGTGAAGAGCTTTGTCACTCATTTGGGTCTTATTGAAACTATGTAAAATTGCAAATAAATACATTAAATAAAGTTGCGCAAATTAAATATAACTACGTGACGGGGTTGAGGGGGCTGGGGGGCCGAGAATTCTGTTAAATACAAGTGCCAATTATGTTGAAAGTTTGCCTCTAAAACACAGCAGCTTTTTGGTTCACCTGTTCGAATCCCGGTCAGGCCATCCATGTGTCGGAAATATTTGCTGAAATTCGAACTTATAGCTGTTAAATGTGCTATGTTTTTAGAGGCAAGCTTCAACATGCTCAGCTAGTGTGACAGCATGCAAAAATGCATTGCCAGTTAGGAAACTGCAGTATAGCCATCACAGGATGTTCACAAAGTTTACCCACAGGGAAGATATTCGAAAGTCGCCGCAATGAGACTGGGGCCTCGCTGCTGAACTCATTAAACAGCTATTTAACCTACCTTTATTTAAGGCCCAGTGCCACTCCACCTGCTGCACTGTTTGTTAGCTGTGCCCCCGAGAGAGCAGGTTGACTTAAGTGCACCCTTTGCTTTTTAGCTTCTCTGTAGGACTTCGATTGACGGTGACAAGTAAGTTGATAAATAATGCTCTCACCCTCCCTCTAGCGCCTTGAGACCCTCTGGGTGAGTAGTGCGCTATACAAATTCCTGAACTTGAACTTGAACTTGACAAACAGAAACAGACAACGTGGCATCCTAGGGATCAACTCCATTTTAAAATTTCTGAAAATTGAAATAGAAATTAATTAAAAACTGTAATTTAAATACATATATCCCTACCTATGTGTTTAGCATATGTCCCTATCGTACCCCCGCAATTCTCAGGACCGCCGATCGATTGGAGTCCCAATGTATTGGCAAACTTTCACTGCAGGTACAGCGTGGTGTTAAAAGAGGCCTATTTGCCGTCTGCTTTCCCAGGAGCCTTACGTCAAAGCACTGTCGACACAAGAGCTAAGAGGTTTAGCGTCGCTTCTTTTTATCGCTTGTTTGCAGAGGGTACACAGCAGAAAGACAGCTCACCGGCATCACGAACACTTCTGCGGGCATTCACAGTGCCAGTGTGCGTATTGACAATAAAAGATTAATCACCCTTGAAAGGGGCGTTTATGAAGATCAGCAATGAAAGAGCTGCTATTTAAATCAAAAGCCGGTGGTGTAGTCCGGAGCAAAGACATTTTACAAGCCTTTTAAAATCAGCATTTGTGTTTCTTCACTCGCTGGTCCTGTTTAGGTGCTTTCGATCATTTTTTTGGCTTGTGAAAGATCATGGGGAATATTAGAACTTCATACCTCTGAGAGGGTAAGGTCCACGTGGAACCCAGGGTTAGGTATTGGAGAAAGGTTTCAGAAATTAATTCTTTGGTGGTTTGTAAAGCACGCCCTGCGATCCGATTTTTTTCGTTTGTGAGACTTTCCCATGGAGTCCATGAAAGCAGGGGAGACAGTAGGTAAGAAAGAGCAGAGAGAGACAGATCAGTGGGACATAGGTCATTTTACCTATTAGCACGGGCGTAGCTTAGTCAGTAAGATTTGGGGGGATGTCAGCTTCATATATCCCAACAATCATGCTGGCATATATTAAAATATACTACATGAGATGAAGGGCATGACGCGTGCTTAAGTGGGAGGGGAGAGGAGTGCGGATTGTTGGGGGCATACAAAACACAATATTTTACAAGTAATATTTTTGAAAACCGAGATGAGAGAGAGTGCTTGTGTGTGTTTTTGTCTGTGTGTATGTACAAATCCCAAGTGAAATCCGACAGACACCTTACCATACCCGACTGTACCCAACTAACTACTAGATATTGCATTTATTAGGGGGTGTTACACCCCAAACACCCCTCCTGAAACTACCCTGCTGCCTATTAGGGCAATAAAAAAAGCAATGGGATAATAGTAATGTGGAAATATAAAACATTTACAATTGGCTTTGTAAAAGCACATGGTAACAAAAAAGGATTTAATCAGTGCAAAAAGTATAGGTCAACAAAATAGTACAAACCTTAAAGTCAACTCCATATACAAAGTGGGCAATTGAAAAGGTCTTATGGCAAAAAACAAGTAGGGCAATTAAAAAATGCAAGTTGTGATAAAAGAGAAATTGGGGTAATATTGTGAGATAGTGGGTGATTAGAGTATTCTAATAAATTCAAACAAGCAGGCACCAAAAGAATGCATAGTAAGTGAAAAGAATGGAAAAATAATAAAAACGGACACCATGTCATGTGGACTGTAGAAAATATGTTAAAAATCAGAAGTGTCTGCTGTCGATCTACACTTGCCTACCCAAACCTTTGTTGCGAATTCCTATCTTCCGGCGGCGCTGCTTTGGGGCTGCAGTTGAATCGTGTAGATCTTGCGACCCGGGATGGAGTTTCCTGGAGAGTGTTGCGACGCAGAAGCCCGTCTTTCCAAGCTTGTTTTCCCCTTTGGCTTTGTCGTGCCCCCTTGACTCCGCAACTGCCATTTCCTTACGGATCCGAGCCTGCACTGACTTCTCCTCACACTTTCGATGCCCGGCGAGGGATCGACGACACCCTGCTGTTCCTCCTGCAAATTTTGGTGACTTTGACTTCCCATTCAGCCTTGTTCCTGGGGTAGGTGTTCTCTCTGACTTTTAAGTCGGTTCGGTTTTGCACGCATTGCCCGCCATTTTGTGTGAGGTATTTACCTCCATGACCTGGACTCTTGGACTGATCCTCACTGTTGGTCAGCCTCTTCCTTCCGCCCTTTGACCATCGCCCTCAGTTTAGGCCCATATTTGAATCCTACCCTTTCACAGCATTATCCCAATGAGGCACCCTTTACATCTTTGTTTTGCAGTCCAACGCGGTGAGGGTGACCCGCCTCACACTGGATGCTCTCAGGAATCACCGCTGGTTTTGTCAACTTCTGACCTTTATGGTGTTCCCTGCCAGTACTTTACCCCTTGGCTTGCTCCATTGGTCTTGTTTTACACATCATTTATCTGAACCAGAAACCAATGTAGCTGTAATTTTAGGTAACGTTTTCCCCGGGGACCCCTACAGACCCAAGACCACTGCCCCTAAGTGCATCACCACCTGAACACCTGGCTGAACGATGGCTAGAATTTCCTGCTCTGTAAATATGCAATATATAATTGTCCAAGCCTAATCACTGTTAAAATGTAATCCTCAGGGAATTTGCAATTTGTATATATATAATTCTAACCACTAGTATATGTAGTAGACCTTTGTACTTACTACCACTCCTATGTGATCTAAGAGTGTATCTCTTCCTTTAGTGACTTTACAACTTGTACATTTTTTTCTGTTTGTATCTCTTATGTAACTCATGTAATACAAAGTCCTTTTGTAACACAACTGGTTCTTTTGTAAAGCGATCTGACACCTTCGGGTAATGTTTACGCTATATAAAATTGCATTAAATAAATAAATAAATAAATGTAAATCCCTATCTCTAGGAATGCTAACAGCCCACTGAAAGTGGACGATGATTAGCCTTGATTCTGGTAATTACTAATGTATCTATGTCTTTATATGGTATTCGTACACTGAAAATCTAACCAAAAGAGTGCCTGAGCTCTGTACAGGGTCAAAGACAAAGTTGCAGTCTATCATTGAGTGGCGTGGTAGAAGGGTTCTGAGAATGGGGGATTACATCACAACTTTGTTGTGATGTAATCTGCTTCAAAGAGGTTTTTAAACAGATGTGTCTTCTGCTCTTTCCTAGAATGAAGCAATGGTTCAATTCTTGATGCTTAAATGGAGAAGTCATCTTGCCTTGTTTTTTCCTATGTTTCACTTCTTCATCTCCAGTGTTATGGTGCCTTGGCTGCATGTATGTTTTCTCAAGTGGTGATCCTGTCAGGCGAGTTCGCTGGTTATAATAGTTTTGGAGATGATACAACTGGCTTTTCAGAATAGCATGGGCTGGCAAGGGAAGAGAATTAAGATCCATCAGGTTGGAGGTGATATATTCATGGTTCAGGACCTGTTTAAGGTGTACTGCAACACGTAGAATCATTTAAAGGGAAGAAAAGAGGGCTCTAGGTTGCTGTGGAGCAATGAAATGCACCATCCAGAGAGGCATTTTTTTTCAAGCCGAGTTGTGTGTTATTGGAATATTGATGAAGGAAGTTTATTGCTGTTATCTGCAACTAGATCCAGAAGGGCTTCATGTAGAGGTTAAAGATGATGGGAGACAACATGGAACCCTGGTGTACTCCACAGGTGATAGCGACCTTCTGGAAACTGGAGGTGCCCATGTAAATAAACTGGTGTTGGTTGGATAGGTTGCAAGAGAACCATTGAAGGACATTTCTAGACTATCTCATTCAAGACTTTGGGTGTGGATAAGGGTGAGTTTATCAACGGTTCTGAATGTGTCTATGAGGTCCAGTAAAAGCAGGACGCAGAGGCTATTTTTTTTATCTGAGACCAAGAGGGTATTTCTATGATATGTACTGTAGCTGTCTCCATGATGCAGAATTATTTGAGGCTAGATTGGTAGTTATATAGGAGCAGGTTTGAGACTGATGTGCTAGTGAATGAATGAATGCTAACATTTCTAATGAGTTTAGCTACTCTTGGGAGTGTCCCAGCGCTAAGGGAAAATAACTTACATACTAAGAAAACCACAACATGATGTAAAAAACATCAATTCAGTATTGACGGCCACAATATTATTATGCCCTAAAAACAAAAAACAAAGTGGTCGATTCCGATTGAGGAAAATGCCCTCCGAAAAGCCGTACAGAGCTTTTTTCCCATACAATTCGTATGGAGAACCGTACCCGTATGTACGACCTAGTATGATGTGTACCCAAAGCTGTTCTCCGTACGAATCGTACCAAAGACCGTACAACTCACTGATCCATACGAATCACATTCGGAACAAACAGTACGCAACGTCCGTACGGATCGAAGCTGTATTTTGCCACCCAGCAAGTACCAATCGTATCGACAACACTCCAAACGACTCTTTTTCTACGGGAGCTTAAAACATCAGTAAAAGCATATTTCGCCTCGAAATGCGTATGAAACCGACCCCCCGGGTATGGTGCGTACACGTCATGATAGCAGGAGTACGGTGCATCTGGGTACGGTGCGTACACCCCTGGAGTTCAGGGGTATGTCCCCATGCGTACACCCCATGAATGTTGGCGTACGGCGCGTAGGGGTACAGTTCGTACCCCCGAAGGCCGTAGGTGTACGGTGCATACACCCGTGCGTACACCCCTTGTGTTTAGGGGTACGGTGCATATGTGAATGTGTGGCTCTCTGTACTAATTGCCTATACGCAACGTGTTCCGTACGAATTGCGTACTCATACCCCGGTCCGGATCGTACTTGGCGGGTCATACGACATGTTTACGAATCGTACAGTTCACTGTGAGAGTCTAATTCGTATGGATATAGCCTTGTATTTCATACGGTTCGCACAGATTTGGACGTATTTCTATGCTACGGATCGTACTACGCGATTCGGATGGATTTGTACGAATCATACGGAAACAGCTTTGAATACGAATCATCGTACGGATTTGTTTCCCGAATCAGAATCGACCCCAAAGTGTTAAACAAAGTTCTTTTCTTGATTGGTAACCAATGCAAAGCAATGAGGTGTTGAGAAATATGGTCTCAGCAAGTGATTTATAACAACAAGTGAGCAGCCGCATTTTATACCATTAGTAGCCAGTTTAAGAGAGAGGCTGGTAAACCCATGTACAAAACATTTGCATAGTCCAATCTTGAGATCACAGAATAGATCATGGTTTTCATAGAATTAAATGGTAGATGAAAAAAAGAAATTTCTATAATGACTAAAGCTGAACAAAACAAGGACCCACCACTTCTGCTACCTGAGGCTTAAATGAGAGCTGACAATCAAACTTAACTTCCAAATTCCAAGTCACTAAGGCAGGCAGAGGAGGAGGTGGCATGAAGAATGGCCAAGAATTCTCCCACCACAGAGATGGGGAAGACACAGACAGAAAAATTCTATATTTTCAGAGTTGCATTGTTGGTTGCTGGCCCGTATCAAGTCCAGTACTGACCAAGGCAAAGTTTAAAAGACTCTTGAGCAGGAGGGGACTAACTTTCAGTCGAGAGACACAGCGGTGTATCATCTGCATAGGAAATAACCATCACACCAAAAGCTTCTACCAAGGTGGCCAAAGGGAACATGTAGGCGTTAAATAAAGTAGGTCTCAAAGATGAGCCCTTAAGCAGCCTAAGGTTAAGAGCTTTAGAAGAAGAAGAAAAAGATGTCATCCATATAGCCTGACCGCTATCTCTTAAAAAGGAGCAAATCCACTTTGTAGAAGGATGTGTGGAGTGTATCTCATTCCACCCTCTGTAGAAGAATTAAGTGGGGGCTGCAGAGGGTAAGTAGACATAATATCGAATTTTTAATATCGAATGTAGGTAATATCGAAGTAAAAATATCGATATTACCATAATATCGAATAATAGAATATCGATGTTTTAAATATCGTTTCATTTTTAAAGTAATAAATATCAAAGTATATAAAATCGAATTGATAATATCGTTTTACTTTAATATCGATTTTTTAGTGTTGTGAAAAATATCAAAAATAAATATATAGAATGTTTAAAATATCAAAAATAAATATATAGAATGTTTAAAATATCGATTTAGTAAATATCTAAATACTTAGTTTTTGTTTTTTAATTTATAATTATTTTAATTTATGTAATTATTTAAAAAAAATGAATTTTAAGATATGTTTTAGGAGCGGGATGTTGGTTTATTAGGGGATAAAAGTGGGGAGTGCTTTAAAAGAATTTGTTATACATTTGTAATAAAAATTATTTCAAATCTTTAATTTTATTAAAATTTAAATTTTTTATAATTTCAAAATTATATTTGTAGAAATTTTAATTACAATTTTGAATTTGTATTAATATTTTAGGAGCACAATGTTGGGTTATTAGAGGATAAGGGTGGGGAATGTTTTAAAATAATTTGTTATAATTTTTTTAAAAATATTATTTCAAAAATGTAATTTAAAACAAATATAAAATTTGTTTCATAATTTCAAAATCATATATGTAGAAATGCTAATTAAAATTTCGATTTTATAGTAATTTTTTAGGAGTGGGATGTTGAGTTATTAGGGGATAAGGGTGGGGAGTGTTTTCAAAATATTAGATTTTAATTTAGAATTAAAATTTTAAATTTAAATGTAAATATTTTTGAAATTAGAGAATGTTTTTTGAATTTTGAATACATCTTTAATTCAGAATTTGTAAATTTTTGATAATAGAAATTTTTGTAATTGTAAATTTTAATACAAAATTATTATGATTTGTTCGGGAATTATATTTATATTTGAGGGGTGGGATGTTGGGTTATTAGGTGATAAGGGTAATTAGTGTTTTAAAAATAATTTCTTGTAATTTAGAAAAAAAATTAAATTTTTTAATTTCCAATTGTTTTTGAAATTTAAAATATTTTTGTAATTTTCAAATTACATTTAATTAATTTTTAATTAAATAATATAATTTTTAGTTTTTTGGGAATGGGATGTTGTGTTATTAGGTGTTAATGTAGTGTTTTTTTGTAGAATGTGTATTAAGAAATTTACATTTTTTATCATGTTAAAATTACTTAAAATTTTGTATTTTTATCTAAATTTAATTTTGTATTCACAAAAGTCAGCTGCTTAGTGTCTTGTATCTTCACTTATTTTTTATTTAATTTGAGTTAGAATAGTATAATATATATGGTCAGTGTCCAGTACCTTCCCTGACTTTCACCTAAGTGGAGTGGGAATAGTACATTATATTGGGTCAGTGTCCAGCGCCTTCCCTGACTTTTATCTAACTGGAGTGTGAATAGTAAATATTATTGGGTCAGTGTCCAGCACCTTCCCTGACTTTCACCTAACTGGAGTGGGAATAGTACATTTTATTTGGTCAGTGTCCAGGACCATGCCTGAATTTCACGTAACTGGAGTGGGAATAGTAAGTTATATTTGGTCAGTATCCAGCACCTTCCCTGACTTTGACCTAACTGGAGAGGGAATAGTAAATTATTTTGGGTCAGTGTCCAGCACCTTCCCTGACTTTCAACTAATTGGAGTGGGAATAGTACATTATATTTGGTCAGTGTCCGGCACCTTCCCTGACTTTCACCTAACTGGAGTGGGAATAATAAATTATATATGGTCAGTGTCCAGCACCTTCCCTGAGTTTAACTAACTGGAGCGGGAATAGTAAATTATATATGATCAGTGTCCAACACATTCCCTGATTTCACCTAACTGGAGTGCGAATGTAAATTATATATGGTCATTGTCCAGCACCTTCCCTGGCCTTCACCTAACTGGAGTGGGAATAGTAATTTATATATGGTCAGTGTCCAGCACCTTCCCTAACTTTCACCTAACTGGAGTGGGAATAGTAAGTTATATTGGGTCAGTGTCCAGCACCTTCCCTGACTTTCACCTAACTGGAGTGGGAATAGTAATTTAGATATGGTCAGCGTCCAGCACCTTCCCTGACTTTGACCTAACTGGAGTGGGAATAGTAAATTATGTTTGGTTAGTGTTTTGCACCTTCCCTCACTTTCACCTAATTGGAGTATGAATAGTAAGTTATATATGGTTACCAGTTTAGTGAAAAAAATATTCTTTTAAAATTAATGTAATAAAAATATACTTGTAGAATAAACATATGTAAGTGAAATATATATTAATACATAAATATTTAAATAAAAATAAAAATTTTTAGAATACACATTTTATTTTTGTAGAAGCAAGTAGAGAGGAATAGTTTGAATTTTTTTATTTACAGTATGGATTTTACATTAGTCAAAATAAAGAAAATATGAACATATATTTTCATTAATGTTGAAGTTTTAGGTAAACACAGTTTATCACATTATAACTTTTAATACCATAAGTATTTAGAATCAATGAAAAATACATATATATTTATTTACCATTTATAACAGTTTTTTAATTCAACTATTATATTTTTTAATAACATTTTTGTTTTTTGTCATAAATATATAAAGTATATTTCCCATTAGAAAAATGTTGTAACATAATTATTTTGTTATTCACAATAACTTACAGCTTCAGAAAAAAATTGTAATTGTTTTTCATTAAAGGGCCGATTCCGATTCAGGAAAATGCCTTCCGAATAGCTGTACAGAGCGTCTTCCCCGTACGAATCGTATGCAGAACCGTACCTGTACGTACGATGTAGTACAATGTGTACCCAAAGCAGTTCTCCATACAAATCATACCGAAGACCGAACAACTCACTAATCTGTACGAATCACATTCAGAACGCACAGTACGTGATGTCCGTACGGATCGAAGCTGCATTTTCCGACCCAGCAAGTACGAATCGTATCGACAACACTC
Source organism: Lissotriton vulgaris (assembly GCF_964263255.1). NCBI lineage: Eukaryota > Metazoa > Chordata > Amphibia > Caudata > Salamandridae > Lissotriton > Lissotriton vulgaris. The sequence goes on along the minus strand of NC_141700.1, from coordinate 298,388,830 downwards.
CGTAAGATTCTTTTTCTACGGGAGCTTAAAACGTCTGTAAAAGCAGATTTTGCCTCGAAATGCGTATGAAATGGACCCCCTCTGGGACGGTGCGTAAACCCCATGGTTGCAGGGGTACGGTGCATCGGGGTACGGTGCGTTGATCCCTGGATTTCAGGGGTACGGTGCGTATGTCCCCGTGCGTACACACCATGATCGTAGGTGTACAGACTGTAGGGGTACAGTTCGTACACCCCAGTGTCATATGTATACGGTGCATATACCCCTTGCGTTCACCCCTTGATTTTAGGGGTACAGTGCGTATGTGATAGTGTTGCCCTCCGTACGAATTGCTCATAGGCGATGTTTACCATATGAATCGCGGACTCATTCCCCGGTCCGGATCGTACTTGGCGGGTTGACAGCATTTTTACGAATCGGATGGTTCACTGTGTGGGTCGATGCCGTACAGATTTACCCTTCATTTTCGTACGGTTCGCAATGATTCAACGTACTTTCTCGGAACGGATCGTACTACACGATTCAGACGGATTCGTACAATTCGTACGGAAACAGCTACGATTACGAAATGTACGGATTTGTTTCCCGAATCGGAATTGACCCCTAAATATTTCAATAATGATATTAATATATAATATATATTAATATTATTATTACATTTTTTATTATATAAAAAAAATGGAAAACAGGTAATCATTTTGTTACAATTTTTACATGCTTGATATGTATTTTGTAAACATTTTTATACATAAAAAAATGTATAATAATTATTATTAATTTGGTATTTATTATTATTATTAATTTACAAAGGGTAAATTACACAATATTTTTTAAACATACAGAAAAATATTTGTAATATTTACAGTTAAGTATAATATATGTTTTTCATTTTTAACATTTTTAAAAATATATTAAAGTTGCTATTTTGATATCACTGGGACTATATTCTAACCACGTAAGGTTATTTTGCTTCACTTAGTACTGGAGAAGCTTGCGGTTGGAAGCTATGTCGCGTTGGGCAAGGTAAGGTGAATTGTAACTATTATGGGCCCGATTCCGATCTGGGTCGGAAATCACTTCGACCAAGATGGATCCGGGGTGTTTTCTGACCGATCCGGGCTCCTGGAGTCCGACCGAGCGAGTACGATGCGGCCGTATGCTGTCAGACTCATTTCGGTTGGACTCCTATTGAAGTCAATAGGAGCCGGTCATACAACCCGTACGTCGGCTCCCATTGACGGAATTGGTACATTCTGGACAAGTGCGCCCCCTACAGTGTGTACACGTCAGTGCGATCCGCACCGTACATGCCTGTGTTGGGGAGACCCATGGGTCTCCCCCTGTGTCCGAGCTGTAAGGCTGCGGGTACCAGGGGGTCCAATGCGGATGCCCAAAGACCAGCTCCGGGAGCTATTGCGTATTGCGAGCCGGAAGCTCTGACTCGATCCGGCTGACCGAATCAGGCATCGTACTGCTCGGTCGGAATTTGCCTCCATTGCACGCCACGGTTAGCTTACGGACAAGATGTACGGAGCGGTTCGGACCCGGAAACGATTTGGCCAGAGATTTCACGCTTGTTCGCATCGTACTTCGTCGTCCGGACCCGTGTACGAACTGGACGGAAATTCAGCCTCTGAATCCGACCCGCTAATCCCAAACCCGATTCGGATCCCTTCCAACCGAGATTGGAATCGGCCCCTAAATGTTGGAAAATACATATGTTTAAGTGTAGTTAGGAGGTTGGTAGTTTAATTTAGTTATCTGGTCGTGATTTTTGTATATTTTAGGTGTTCGTAATTTTTTACGGTGGTGTCGTGAGTTACTTTTTTAGGCCTAGTGTATTTAGTTTATTGTGTAATGAAATATGTGTTGTTTATATGTTTTACATTGATGTTATACTATTTATTGCAATGTATTCGGGGCTTTGTGTGGGTGGGTTTGTTTTCAATATTTTTGCAGGTTCCTGTTTATCACGGTTACGTGCCGGAGAAGGAAGCGTTTTTTTTTTTTAAAGAAAAGTGTGTATTAGTTGCTTAAACTAATATTGTTACACTTTCTTTCTTTTTTTGTGGTTTCCTGGAGGGATTATTTACTTGTTTAATTCTTATTTCGGATTTTTAAGGGGTTCGAATTTATGGTGGAGAGGAAGACGCGTTTAAAAAAAAAAAATGTGTGTATGTTACTTTAAATAATAAAGTTACCACACTTCTTATTTTTGGGATTTCCTGGAGCGTTTTTTTACTCTTTTTATATTTATTTGGGTTTTTGATCTATTGGATTTATCGAGGATCTATTTTTATTGGTGATATTGCATTTTTGCATTTTATTTTTGGGTATTTTTTGGATTTACCGCAGACTACCAGTATAGTATAAGTATTGCATGTTGTTGGACTACATCTTCTACTGCTACATGAATTGTAAGTTTATTTATTTTACATTAAGTGGGTGGGAAATGTTATTATATTTGTGTGTGATGGTTATTACAACTTGAGAAATAATTTATAATTGTACATATATATTTAGTTTATTGAAAAAAATATGTATGACACTTATATATCATTTCTGAAAATATAATATTTATTTATGTTTGGTAAAATATTACTTTGTATAGTATTGTGTATTTTTATTTGTGGATAAGTAAATTTGAGGAGGCTTTTGGCTATTAGAGATAGATAGTCTAGGCCTCGTGTTGATGGGTATAGGGTCACCTTCCCTTGAAGTAGTTTAAACATTTGTTTAGTATGTTTGGTTAATTTAGGACCAATTTGAGTTACAGATTGTTCTATGCATAACTCCTGATAGCTTTGTTCTTTCTGTAAAGATTGCAGTAGTTTTTGTAGGGTAGGTTTCTCTCTACTTGTAGTTGCTTGGAAGGTATTGTGCCATCCTTCAACACTAATATTTGTTTTGGCTTCCTGGTTTAGTGTACTTAGGTACACATTCCACCAAGGAATGTGGAATTTTGGTTGTCATCTATGTCCAGATCGGTGCAGTCTTCCCACCCATGTGTCTTCAAAGTAGTCTCAGAGTGGTGCTAATTTCTCTTCATTTCTTTTGTAATAGGGGCTATCAATTAGTATACTGTAGTGTTCTGCTACGTCAGTGACAGGTACATATGCTAGGGCTATTAGCTTTTTTGATGCCCCTTGGGGTTAAGTCAGCGCAATACAAGTTTCCATTCATTCATTCATTTAACTTGGTAGGCAAAAGTGCTATCTGTAGCATATTGTACGCTTAGGGGCTGATTCCGATTCGGTAAACCAATCGTACGACCGATTTGAATCCGTAGCCCTTTCCGTACGACTCGCACAATTCCGTCTGAATTGCGTAGTACGATTAGTTTGAAATATATACGACCGAATCGTTGGGAACCTAACAAAAAGCAAGGGAAAATCTGTATGACACGGACCCTCACAGTGAACCGTACGAATCGTAAACATGCTGTACGACCCGACAAGTATTATCCGGACCGGGAAATGAGAATGCGATTCGTACAGAAAACGTCGCGTATGAGCGATTCGTACGGAGAGCCACACAATCACATACGCACTGTACCCCTGCAATTTTGAGGTGTACGCACTGTACCCCTGCAATCATGGGGTGCACGCACTGCAACCCTACGCACCGTACCCCTGCAATCATGGGGTGTACGCACCATACCCGGGGGGGTCCATTTCGTATGCGGTTTGAGTTGAAATCTGCTTTTCTGGACGTTTTGAGCTCCCATAGAATAAGACTCGTATGGAGGGTTGACGAGATGAATTGTACTTGCTGGGTCAAAAAATGCTGCTTCGATCTGTACGAACGTCGCGTACTGCATGTCCCGAATGCGATTAGTATGGATTTTTAAGTCGTATGGTCTTTCGTACGATTCATACAGAGATCTGCTTTGGGTCCAAATCGTACTTCATCGTATGTACGGGGACGTTTAAGGGTATGTTTCGTTCAGGAAATATGCTCCGTACGGCTATTTGTAAGGGATTTTACTGAATCGGAATCGGACCCTTAGTGTACATTTTTGGAGATGTCTCCAAAGGCTTTGGTTAAAATGATAATAGCAGACTTGGATTGCTGTATGTGGAAACATTTTTAAGATAGAATTTATCATTGCCAATTCGAAATTAATAATTATTTTTGGGGGGAAATAAATATTGGTTTCTTATTTTATTGTATTTAGTACATCTATATAGGTATTTTGTTGTTTATTTGGTAATAGGCACGAGATAAATGGTATATCAGAATGATGGTATAATCTATGTACTGTGTAGAGCTGGCAAAATGGTTTTGGGCAGGTTTTAAAAGTTCCGTCCATCATCCAGCTGTGACATTGTTTTAATTTCAATAAATTGTTTGCAGTAACAAACATTATTATTCTGTTGGAAGGGCATTTGTTGTCAAAAAGCCGAAATTGTTCATTATTGTGGGTTACGCTTAGTTCAGGGGGAATCACAACTTCTTCTAGGGTTTTAGGATTAGGTAGAGTAGTTGTTGTTGCCCTTTTTTGTCTGGCAATTGTTCTTTTCAAAGAAGCTGTTTTGGAGTTAGCATTTTAGGATTTTAAAATAACTGAAACATATACACTTACTTTTTCAATTTGTGGAGTTGTTTAGTCTGAAGAAGTACGTTTTGGATGTTTTTCAATTTTCCTGTAAAAGAGATAGAAAACAAATCAAATATTTAGTAGAGGCTTTTTATTTCAAAAATGTAGGTGTGTTTTAGAAATTTTAAATATACTTACATTTATTTATTTTTTCTGAGGAAAATGTAGAAAGTTTTGTGCTGTGTTTAGGAGATGTCTGTAGAGGAGATATAAATGGTATAAAATAGAGGTTAGTAAATTGAACTTATAACGAGTTTTACTTCTAGGCTACTACTTTTGTTTTATTTTAAGAATAGTTTAACTTACTTTGGGTAGTTCTGCAATATTATTTTCTTGAAGAGTTGTTCTTTCAGGAAATAGTTGGGTAGAGTTTCACCTTCTTTTTTCGTTAGAGTTAGAAGTTGGAAATAGATGAAAAAATGTTGTTCTTTTATACTGTGTATTTGATTAGTTGCTTCATTTTATTGGTTTATTCAGAAATGGGAGCATTTCATTGGTTGTTTTTTTTTTATTTAATTGGCTGTTTGTTTTAATTTAATGGAAATGCTAGTTAGTTATTGATTAGTGTAAAAATATTTTATTTTCGTTTTCCTCCTTTAAATATATGTGAAATTTTTCGATTAATTACATTGTGCAAGTATTATATTTGTGAGCTATTTTTTTAAAGAATTTAAATATTTTTCTGTGTGACATTTTGATTTTTATATGTATATGTATTAGTAATGGATTATTTTATGTTATGTAATTGTTGTGCAGTGTTTTATAATGTAAATATATATTGGTTTGTTGGAGTTATATTTTATTTGCTTATTTTTACAGGGTAGATATTTTTAAAAATTCGATGTTTGTGTCATCTATATTTTTGCATTCAATATTTTTGTTGCTTTGTATTTATTTTACTGGTAACAATATTATTTTATCTATATTTATTCTTTCGATATTGTGTATTTCGATATTTATTAACTACGATATTTTGTACTCGATATTTTTGTATTTTATTAAATAGGTATTAGCATTCGATATTATTGTAATCAATCTTTTTACGCCGATATTTTTTGTATTCTATATTTTGGTATTTGATATTATGTCAGTGATCCGCTGCAGAGAGATCTAATAAGGTCAAGGCAGCATTTTGTACTTGACGTAACTGCGGCTTGATGGAATTAAATACTTTAGGAAGAGCTAATTTGGTGCTGTGCCGGGGTCGGAAGCCCAACTAGGAGAGGTGCAACAACTTAAATCACTCAAGATACTCTGAGAGTTGACTGTTGTTCAAATGTTCTAACATTTTTGAGGCAGCCAGGAGAAGCGAAACAGGGTGAAAATTCTCCAACTGAGACTGGTCTGCCTCAAGTTTTTTGGCAGTGGGATTTCTTTATTTTCCTCCCAGCTAACTGGAACCTATGCATTCTGTAAAGAAATATTGAAAAGCTGATTGAATATTGGGTTAACAACCTTGCTGCCTCATGCTAGGGGCGAAGGGGTCACAGTTCCACTGGAGAGACAGATTTACAGCTCAAAATAGGCTTTGTCCACTCTTCTAGTGGAAGGTGTTTGAACTGTAAAAGCTTGCATGCCATGGTGCAAGCTCGGCTCATCAGCATAACATCAACTGTTAAAGTGCCTACATTTTTCTGATTTTCTCTATAAAAAGTCAGATAGCTTATATCGCAGTTCATATGCGGTCTTGACTCTGTGTATAGACTGCCTTTTCAGTTATCTTGCCAATGAAGAGTAGGCGAATGATAGATGAGAAGTTTGCGAAGTCACCAGGGATGTGTGAGGGTTTCTTGAGGTGTTGGATTATCTGGTGTTCCTTAGGTGCTTCTGGGAAAACCCATGAGTGAGTGACATGTTGAAGATGGTGAGTAGCTTTGAGAGAGAGTCTCCTGAAAAGCCTTTATTGAAGACTAGGCTAAGATATTATCAACAAAACAGGTGGCTTTTGGAGAGTTAGGGAGGTCAGCAAAACCTTGGAGACACTGAGACTTGAACAATGACTTGTGTGAGATAGAGCATGTAGTTGTGAATGTCAGAGGAGATGCAGGCATGGCGTTGTTAATGTGCTCTTTGAGCTCCTGATCTTTTGAAATGGAGATTTATGGCACCACACATGTCTCTGAAGTGTAGGATTGCAGAGTCAAGGAGAGTGATGATGCAGTCCTTGATTGTCTTGAAGAGCATTCTGCTTCTGTTGACAGCTTCATTAAACATGATTGTATAGTGTTTGCCTTTGGCTGACGTGATGAGGCCTCTAAATTGTAGGAAAGTGGAATATTATGGGGCCGATTCCGATTTGGTAAAATGCCCTCCGAATAGCCGTAAGGAGCTTTTTTCCCATACAAATCGTAGGCAGAACCGCACCCGTATGTAGGATGTAGTACGATGTGTACCCAAAGCAGTTCTCTGTATGAATCATACAGAAGACCGTACAACTCACTAACCTGTACGAATCGCATTTGGAACGCGCAGTACGTGATGTCCGTACGAATCGAAGCTGCATTTTCTGACCCAGCAAGTACGAATCGTATCGACAACACTCCGTACGACTCTTTTTCTATGGGAGCTCAAAACGTCTGTAAAAGCAGATTTTGCCTCAAAATGCGTATGAAACGGACCCCCCGGGTACGGTGTGTACACCCCATGATTGCAGGGGTACGGTGCGTACACCCCTGGATTTCAGGGGTACTGTGCGTATTTCCCCATGCATACACCCCATGATCGTAGGTGTACGGACCGTAGGGGTACGGTTCGTACACCCCATGGTCGTAGATGTACCGTGCCTACACCCCGTGCATACACTTCTGGATTTCAGGGGTACCGTGCGTATGTGATAGTGTTGCCCTCCATACGAATTGCTCATACGTGATGTTTACGGTATGAATCGCATACTCATTCCCCAGTCCGGATCGTACTTGGCGGGTCGTATGGCATTTTTACAAATTATACGGTTCACTGTGCGGGTCGATGTCGTACGGATTGAACCTTCATTTTCGTACGGTTCACAATGATTCCGACATATTTTCTCACAATGGATCATACTACGCGATTCAGACGTATTCGTATGATTCGTACGGAAACGGCTACAGATACTAATCATCGTACGGATTCGTTTCCCGAATCGGAATCGACCCCTATGTGGTGTAGGGGCTAGACCTCGTCATTAATTAATATCACGATACTCCAGATACCCCAGATATGGTCCTTGGATTTACGCTAATAAATCTATAGCTCCGTCCTGGTAGTGAGGCAGAGAGTAGTGAGCCCTTACAACAGGAACACGTGTAAAGCATTTCAGAGTAGCAAAATGGACGATAAGTAATTGCCATGATTCGAGAGAAATCTGACACCAATCTGTCACCAAATAAAAATAAAGTGTATTTTTATTTTAATTTAGGCACCAAAGCGATCAGAATAGCAGACATACAACTAGAGTTATAGATTTTTGAAATAATATAAAATCTGTGAAAAATAATACATTGAAAATGTAACATTGTGGTTAATGAGAAAAACCTCAAGTGACAATTGGTCACTTGCAGGTCAAGTTGTGTTGTACCCTTGCAGGGTAACAATGATGTGAGTCTCAGGACCATGCTGCAGCAGTCAGTTCAGTTTTAACTGGCCTGTGAAGCCCTGGTGCAGAGTTGTCCTGGCTGTAGCTGGTCCTGAATGGGGGCTGCGGGAGAGCTTCTTTTACAGCTGAAAGGGCTCTATGGGGGGAAAAGATGCAAAAACACAACAAAGCAGTGGTTGCTGACTTCAGTGAAAGGTGGATAGAGTTTCCTCTAGGTGCAGCACCAGGTAAAGGGGTCTGTTGCTGGACTGGCGACCCACAAGCTGTAACTTTGGTGTCTGGTGGTCCCAGGGATCATAGTAACTCCCTGTAACTTCGTACAAGGCAGGACTACACTTCACACAATGCACTAGATCATCTGGATATGGGTGATCACTCGGAGGGCTCAATAGCTAGCGATTCTTTGGATCCGGAGCGTAGTTTTACCTGTAGTTTGCAGGGGACTAGTGTCACTAGTCCGGGGGAGTCTGAGGGTGCTTCAGGCTTCCACAAGGGTCCCTATGTCTGGGAGTACTGAGAGATGACCTAGGATGAGTCTACATCAGGAAGTTCCAGGAGTGTTGCCACAGGAGCATGGTAACCCTTTTTTGCTTGGTGTAAGCCCTGTTGTCACTGACATGGGTCTCTTCTTCTGTCCTCTTTGGTGCAGGTTGTTCAGAACTCTGCTTCTGGTGTAGGGGGATCCCTTAAATCCTACACGTAGGGGAGTTAGGGGTGTGGGTGTAGGTAGCCAATGGGCTACTTGTCCCTGCTGCTAATCTGCCCCTGAGTTAACAACAACCGTGGGTGTAGGTCACCTTTTCTACCTAGAACCCTCTGTTCTTACATGCATGAAGATGGCAGAAATCTAATTTTAGTGTACAGCCTTCTCGGGGTTGTCATGTCATTGACTAATTAATTTACACCTGTACAGGTGCAAATATGCCTGAGTCAGGAGTAGGCTGTTTCCTCCTTTGGGAGTCAGCCCTGATGCTTATCAGAGGCAGTGCAACCCTTGAAGCTCACCACCTTGATGGGCCACTTAACTAGCCTGCTTGGTAGGAGAAAGGTGTGAGCTCCTTCCTGACCAAGCCTTTGTTCATGACTCCTGAGAGCGATCACACTGATTGGCAGTAGGTCAGAATCCTATCTCAGCAGCAGCAAACTCGGGCAACATGAGCTTGGCAACCACAGCACAGAGGAGCTGGGGCAACTAGGTAGGCAACCTCTAAGGTAGCCATCTGGGTGCATTCCACATCGCTCTCGACGTGAGATTTCTGTCAGGAGTGAGAAAGCACATTCTTTAATACCAAATACCAAACATGACATATTTAGGCAGTGCCATAATGGAGCTGCAAACCTCAGGTTTGTGCCGGTGTCAGCCCATGTTATCCTATGGCAGGCCTGCTGGCAGTAGATTACTTCGGTCACTCAGGTTGGCACAAACAGTGCTGCAAGCCCTGGAGACCCCCTGTACCATCCATGCCCTGGGTGCCACTGATACCATATACTAGGGACTTATAAGGGGGTAAAGTTCTTGCCAAGTGGGAGTGCCAATTTATACCTAACAGTTTGAGGAAGAGAGCACTGCCACTGGGGCCTGGTTAACAGATGTCAGTGCACAGTCAGAGTCGAAAACTAGCATCTAGTAGCCCACATGGGGCATACATTGGGGGGGATATGCAAAAAGCCCTGTTTTCATACATGTTTTATGGAGGAACTTCAATAGTGTAAAATCATCTGCAATTCTGTTGTGCTTCCTTTTTTTCCCATGTGCAGATGAAACATTTATCATTGTTGAAGTGTTTGGAGTATCAAAGATGCTGAAGAGTTTACCATTCACTTGCTTGTTTTAGTTGGAGTGTTGGTGCTCACTTGGCTTTCCATAAATGTGCTGAGGTCATTTAGAAGGGTTCTGATGTCAGATTTGCAGATAAAATGGCAAAAGATGTGTTTCGGGACGTCTTTGAAGAATGTGAAGATATATTGTTCTCTATGGAGTTGACCTGCATGTGTTGATTGGACCTTGAGCAGGGTGATGAGCATAGCAAGGTGGAAATTTCAGTCCCATTGTGAGGGAGGTTTGCACTGGATAGTTGGTGATGGTGAGTATATTAGGGTGAGGATTTGGACTTGGGATTGTGCTGCTTGAATAACGATCTGTACCATGTTGAATGTATCAACGAGGTGGAGAAGGGTGTCTTTTTCTTTTTTCATGCTTGAGTTGTCTGAGAGGTTGAAGTCACTGAGGAAGGTGGTGTCTGTGTCACAGATGGATGAGGTGGCCATAAAATAAGCAACTTAATTCATAATGTCCTTGTTCTATTTGCGAGACATGTGAATGAGATGGAAGGTGTCAGACGAAGTTGCAGAGAGTGGAAAGTGGCATGTAAGGAGCTCTATGGAGTTATGTTGCATGCTTGTCAATGGTGCTGGACCAGAAAGACTTTATGACCAGCAAGGGCTCCTTCCTTCTTATATGCATGATCAACATTGTGGATGCTGTTCCCTGTAGGAACATTTAGGATGTTCAACAATGTACGACTGAGCCATGATTCTGTGATGAAGAGTGCATCAAGCTTGTGAAAAGTGAGGAGGTCTGTGAAATCAGGAGTTTAGAAAACTATATTGTGTGCATTATTGAGAACATGTTGTGGGATGTATATTGTAAGACCTGTCAGCCTTAGGGTGATTTGTACCCAAAATGTTTTGCCTCTCCTTCTCCATTTTGCTTTTTGTTGGCCATAGGACTTTGTGCACTCTACCACTGCTAACCCGTTCTAAAGTGCTTGTGCTCACTCCCCTAAAGCATGGTTAAATTATCTTATACCCAACTGGCTTATTTATTTTACCTGTAAATCCCTTGTAGAGTGGTATACTATATACCCAGGGCCTGTAAATTAACTGCTACTAGTGGACCTGCAGCACTCATTTTGCCACCCACGTAAGTAGCACTTCCCATGTCCCAGGTCTGCTATGGAAGCCTAATTGAAGACTTGGCATTTACACCACCCTGCCGAATCTTAAACTCTCCATTTATTACATATAAATCACCCCTAAGGTAGGCCCTATGTTGCCCGTGGGGAAGGGTGCAGTGTAATTAAAAGATTTGACATGTATTTTTACGTTTTACATGTCCTAGTAGTGAAACTCCTAAATTAGTTTTGCGCTGCTGGGAGGCCTACCCCTCCCACACAATACCATTGGAGATCCCTTTTTGCATTTAATAAGCTGCAATATCCAATTGGGAGCAGGTCGCTATGTCATTTTTGGTGTCTTTGGAATTGTAATGAAAAACACTATTTAATGGGTTGGGTTTTTTATTACAATTTTGAAAATGCACTTTTTTGAAAGTTGCAACAGAATGCAAAACAATGTCATACATTCACCCCAGTACAGAGATCTGGGCCTAACTCCATCGTTTTTTTTCTCCCTGTGCCATTCCAGTTTGAACCCTGCCATATCCAAATCAGTCTTGACCCTGCACCCAATGTGAACAGTCCAGGCGGGACTGCCAGACCAGGTCCTCCCTGGGCTGGAAACAAGCATCCTAGGCCTGGTTTTGGGGTGACAAATGACAATGGATTCAAGCTAGCCTGGCTGATGAGGGGTGATACCCAGAAACTGGTACCAGGATGCTTGTTCTACTCCAGGAAGACCTGGTTTGGCAGTTTGGGCTGGACTGCACCCATGAGGCACAGGGTCAATACTGATTTACATATAGCTGGGTCTGAACTGGGGTAGCGAAGTGAGCTAAAGAACGATGATGGATTCAACTCAGATCTGTGACTGTGGGTGAGTGTCTGACAAGTTTCAGCACTCTGCCCATCATCTCCCTGTGTTTGCAATAGTAAACTACAGTACACTCCCAAAAAAAGACAGTACAGCCTGCAAAGACACAGGGTCAATACTGGTTTGCATATGGCCAGGTCTAAACTGGGGTGGCATGGTGAGCAAAAGAATGATGGATTTAGCCCATATCTCTTGACTGGAGTTGAATGTTTTGATTTATTCTGCATTCCATCCATCAATTTTGTGTCTTTTGCTTCCTCTGCCTAAGTGGGCCGGGTATGCCCAGACATGGGTCCCGGGCTCACTGTGCCACTGGATTCAAACTATCCTGGCTGGTGAGGGGTGAAACCCCAATACCCGTCCTAGAATGCTTGTTTCTGGTCCAGGGAGGACCTGGCTTGGCAGTTTGGACTGGGCTGTTCCCACAAGGCACAGGGTCAAGACTGATTTGCATATGGCCAGGTCTAAACTGGGGTTTCATGGTGAGCAAGGAAATGATGGATTTAACCCAGATCTCTTGACTGGGATGAATGTTTTGATTTGTTCTGCATTCCGTCCATCAATTTTGTGTCTTTCACTTTTAGAAAGTTAGCATTTTCAACGCTTAGCCCTTTTGTGCCTGCAGCATGTCTTGTGTCTCCTGACTAACTGTAATTGACTTTTAGACTTTGTGAATTTCTCCCACACAGTGGCATAATAGAGAGACTAGGTGTGCCTGTATTGGTCACCTACTGGCAGGATGACGAGGCTGAGCTGTGCACATCCCCACTTGCAACTGAATAGGGAGTACTCTGCCGTCACACAAAGGACCTATCACCTCCACATTGTCCCTGCAGCCAGCTTAGAGCCAGGGCAGGGGAGTCAAGTAAACTCCATGCACTTCAAAGCCACTGTCTTGAAGATTCACTCACCTTCCAGCTGATAATTTGTATCCTGTATTAGAATTAATCACAATTAGTGTGTGCTAATAGGCCTGCTGTGCCTTCGGCTAGTTACTGAGGTCAAAGATTTCTCTGGAAAAAGGAAATAAAAGTGAGGAAGAATTGTTTAGGGTTAGCGTGTTCTTGGGAGGAAATCGGGTAACGGGTACCATACCCTTTGCTTGGGTTCTTTTCACTAAGGAGGCTCTCCTAGCTGCAGCTGAAACTGATCTCTGAGAGTTGCTGCTTGGTCCTTTAATAGAGAGTTAGTTTGTTTTTTGTAAGGGGCTGGAGGAGAGTTCTGACATTAAGGAGAACTCTCATTGACTCTTTGGAAATCCAATTTAGTAGTACTTTGTGAGGCCATTAGAAAGACAGATTTTCAGAGCATGAGGTGAAACATTATATCAGGTAATCTTTGTTAAACATCTAGTCCTGACAAATACAGTGACATGATATATGCAGTATAATTATGGCAAAGCATCTGGTGAACACTAAAACTATTGAGAAGTATAGTGTATTTTATGATATTAATGTCCATTCATATAAAAGGATAATGAACAAATTGATAAGACAACTGCAACATGCTCTCAGACTAGTTGATGATCAGTTGGTGAGCCTTTCTAGACAATTTACGAAAATCTTATGAAGCATAAAGAACTTTCAGCTAGTAAGAAGTGTTGAAATACTTCCAAACAGCTATTTTTGAAAAGGCAATACAGCCTTCTGTGAAGTAGGCTCAACAGGCTGTGGCCAAAAGGTAGATATAGCCAATGGGAAATGTAAAATGCACGATGATTGGTTTGACCATATTTGGTCACTCTATATTTGTGGTTCAATTAAGACATCCTGACTAGGGAGCATGGGTAAAGTGGTAAAATATATTGTGGAAACAGAAAACTCGGGCACAAACTGGCGCACCCTCCTGTCGCACTGCTGTAGGGGAGACTTCCCTCATATTAAACACTTATTATAAAGTTATCCATTTTAACCATTTTAAAAACATTTTAGAACCCAACATTATACAGTTCCTAGTTCCATCACTCTTCAGAACTCCATAAGTCACTGCAGAGACAGCAAAGTTCCATCCTGTTTCTTTATTTAATTATTTAATACGTCCACTGAGGGTTCATAAGGCATTTCACAGTAGCACGTTAAAATAAAGGTCAAGATAAAAACTTGCAGCAAAGATGACTCATTACTTATGCCCAATGCATTTCGAGCCTGACCTGCTCTTCGTCAGGGGTCTCTGTAACGAAATGAAAAACACATCTCAGCTACCCATTTACTGCTGACATAAACAATACTAAACAAAACATACCTCTCCTATTGAACCCAGTGATTTCTAGGGTGTATTACATTTGTGGGAGAAATGGTTTTTTCAAACTACCCAGTATATGGTACGAAACTTGTTATCTGGGTATGGTATTTCCCAAAAATCTATCATGTGGACGATTTTGACCATATGGTTTGGGAAGAGAAATCAAGACATAAATGTGGTTTGAGTGCAGGAGAGATTGTGGGAGATATTTTCTGGGCTATTATACCTAGTGTGGGTGTGATCCATAATGACGTCAAGATTAGGAAACTATCGACCATGATTGATAAGTTGTCTACCAGCACTGCAGGATCCATGTTGCTCTTAACTACTGAGATGGCTGCTTTTAGATAAATGGTTTGCAGAACTATCTTGCTTTACACATCCTGCTTGCAAAAGAAGGTGGAATGTGCCGGATACTTAAGGTTCAGCAGTGTTGCACTGATATCCCTTGATAAGAGTAGAGATTTACAAAAGTATATCAAGAATATTACTGACCTTCACTAGGACCTAAGTGGCTTGGCAACTGAAGGAGTTTGGGATTCAATTGGAAAGGAATTTAGTGCTATTGGTAGTTGGTTTGCAAACCTGGGAAGTGGTATAGTTGGCTCATTCCTGAAACCTTTGCTTAGCATTGCCATTTGTGCACTTAACCTTGGTGGGTGCTGTCAAAGGGCACAAGAAATACAGAGAAAGGTAGGGACAGAGTCAAAAATTGGGTACAATATGATAAGAAATGGCACAAGAGGAGTACCATCATGATTTGAAATGAATGGAAGAGTTCAAAAGAAAGAGAATTGCAAACACCAGGTTTTAGATCTGTCCATCTGATAAGACATCTGATCAGATGATAATAATTTGGTGAAGGCTTGATACACAATCAGAGGGGGAATTGGAGGAGAGTATTTTGGGCGTTTTTAAATTAACATTTGGAGTGCCTTATAATCACAGTTAGTTTGCACTCATACATATATATAATCTATATGAATAATATATGAAGAGAAGAAAGAGGACTACAAGATTATTACGAATCCTAATGAATAACCAGACTTTCGTGTGTACTAAAGGGTCAGGTTGCAGAAAACCCAATTGTGTAGCAATTCCACCTACTTACCTCATGCATAATAATGAGATAGGTCGCAAATTGCAACCCACTATTAATTGCAGCCTCCAGAGGGATCTCATGTAAAGCGCTATGATACCTCCGGGTCTAGCCAGCGCTATATAAAACTTTTCAAATAAATACATGGTTGCCTGCTAAGGTCAGCAGGCCATCATGTCTGTGATTGCTTACAAATAAAGATTTGATTTTAATGTAGCCCATTACCCTTAAAGGAAAACAGGATCCATTTAAAAACAAGCATTTGCAATGTAACAGGTCTCACATTTCCGCGAGTTTGAGCTATTGGCATTGTAAATGACAATGGCTTTTAGTTATGTTTTGGTTTTGAAACATAAACAAAATGCATTGTCATTTACAATGCCATTAGCTTAAACTTGCGTAAATGAGAGACCTATTGCATTGAAAAATGCTTGTTTTCACTGACATTAATGAGGAATTTATTCACGTGAACATGGCCCTGTTAATAAACTTTAGGACAACAAATAGTTGAGTGGAAGTGTGAAGGGTTGCAACACTATTAAAACACCTTTTAAAAACAATCCCTATGTCATAGATGCATTATCACGGATTCCTGATTTGTAATACTGACTTTGTATGTTTAAACACTAGCATATCTACAATTACATGGTTTGTGCTTGGGAGTTTTAACAAAGAAATGTCAACACGTACCTGTTTTGTAATTTTTTTTATAATTGCCCTTTATTTCTGCAAATTGTTCCTTAGGTGGATTCTAGGTTAACTTCTCAGTCCCCAAAGACGATTACTCAGAGGTGACTTTCTCGGTTTACAATAAGCTGGATGTACAACAGTCAACCAAAAGCGCCATAAAGGTACTCTACACATGAAATGAAATACCAGTATTTGTAAAGTGCACAGCTACCTCCGAAGTGGTGTCCCGGAGCTGGGGGCCCTCTGGAAGATTAAGCAAGCTATTGTCCAGAGTCACATAGTGCTGTGCTGACCTGCCGCCAGTGCCGGGGTTCGAACAATGAGCCCCAGATTCCAGTGTCAGTCGCCCTGGCCGCTAACATCCTTTAATGAATGACTTATCATACCTTATACTGGTCATTCACTCAGCCCTTGCAGCACACTTCTTCTTCTGTGCCATTCTGTGCTGCTGCTCTGTCAGCCTGCTTCACAAATATATGTGGGCCTCTAATGCAGCCTTGTCTTCACTAACTGTGGGGCCCTGGAGAGCCTCGAGCTGGTGCTGTCTCGAGTTTGCAGCTATTCACAGCCCAAGCAGTTACTCCAACACAGACTTTTTTGCTGAGCAATGACGAATGAAACAAGCTTTAGTGGCTCTCGAGCTTTAGCTGTAAACCTCGTAAGCTAAAGCACGGGTGCCTCATTGCTTGAAAAGTAAAGAAATAGAAAAAGTAATCTATTTCTTTACTTTGTAAGCAATCTGGGCACCTGCGCTTTAGCTTACGATGTATACAGCTAAAGCTTGAGTGCCACCAACGTAACAGTTAGCAAATAATTAACTGCTTGCATTCAAAGCCAGCCTGGTAGCTGTCTTCTGGAAGACTTCAAAAGGATGCCAGCCACATCGAAGGAACTGTAAGTGTGATTGCTGCAATAAAATGTAAGCAGCTATGTCTGAGCACCCACAGTGTAACACAAGGTAGAAAATATAATAAAATAGTCCCCCCGATGAGCGGATCAACAGAACAAATCTTAGTTATATTGTACTAAGTCCCTGCTCCTTGGAGGAAAAAGGAGGGACAAAGAGGCAGGGCTGGCCACTAGTGAGCAAGGATTTTTAAAGGACATCGTCACAAACAAATGAGAAGCAAGGAATGGCATTTGGATCACAGAGATATATGTATACTAAAGTATACAAGAGGTCTCACGCTTACGCTTGACCTAAAAATGAATAGTTTCAGTAACATTTTTAAGAATAAGTTATGGGACCAGTGCCTATTGCTAAACAAATTCTTTTTTACATTTACAAAGTGACAGGGGTACCTTATGGACCCCTTACCATATGAAAATTATTTTCCACTACATGTCTGTAGTAGGTAAAGTATTAGTAGTAAAAGTAAAAACTCTTTATTTGGCCATAGGCCTTTAAAGTAACATAATACAATTGTTAAAAACACAATATATAGATTTCATAAAATGATACAGCAAATAACAGAAAATATTACATAAGAATGTTTCAAAATCAGCCTGATTGCACAAAAGATAATCCACAAGCACAAATCATAGACAAAAAAATACATGCTCCGCCATGCCTAAAAGTAAGGTTCATGCATATCATAATGTAAGTAGCAGCTTAAGCTAAGTGCAGTCACAGACCAAGTAAACAATTGACAATAAAAAGGCCTACACCAATAAGTTCATTAGTAAACATATTAATTGGCAGGGATCAAATTAATGGACCATTTGCCTAAAATATAACTACATGGACAGAACATAAACTGGCGATGACAACAATGACTCCCTCACTGCAGCATTTTGCATGTGCAAACCATGCACTGTCCCGGACTGCAACTGTAATAGATAAAGTGCAAGAGCACTATTTCTCAGGCAAAAGGCCTTGTTACGTCCTCATCCCACCCACTACCGAAAAAACTAAAAATGCAGAATTCTAATGTTAAAGTGGAAGACTAGTCGCTTCCTAATCACAGCCACTGCCAACAGGAATCTACTTATACAACAAACAAACGTGTTGACTATTATCCGAGCTCAAGATTCGGAAAGCAAGTTGAAAGTGATTAAACCCCAAACTCTGACAGTAGGGTTTCAGCTATTTTGCCCGCACTCAACATACAGTGAACAACGAAATAAGATATATTCTATGGTGTCTACCCTCCCTGGACAAATAGAACATGATCGCTTGTCACTTGCCTGGAGGTTCGTCTTGTTCCATCTATGAGTGTAGCTGTTCACCACTAGAGTACGGACCCTAAATTTCATACAAAGCATCTTTGCCCACTGCAGAACGACCTCATCAAGATAGGGTTGAAACAGAGGAGCTCATTTTACGAACAGAAACCTCCCAGTAAGGCTGCCGCTGTCAGTTTTCTGTATACACCCAGTATTTATGTTCCCCCAAAATATTTTTGTCACAAGACTCTTTTTTGAAGGGTAGATGGCACAGGGATTGATCGACAGAGCTTCCAGACCTAACCTGAGGAGCAATTTCTGAATGTGGTCTAGCCAAGGAGCAATTGTGTCCCCATCCAAAATAATTAGTTCACGTAGGATTTGCATATACGATTCAAGCTCATGGCATGACCGTAGCCTAACCCAGTATACCAAAGGTCTCAGAACAGCTAAATCACCAATCTGCTTTAATTCCAAGTCTAAATACGGGGGTACTAGTGGCGTGGATTGGGAGAGGGAGGATATGGACCTCATAAAATGGTTTTCTCTAACAGAGAAGCTGTCCATAGAACTTGTGCCCTAAACCTCAGCCTCATAAAGGGCAGCCACAAAAAGAACAATTGACTGACAGAATGCTGAACAATTTCAAACAGTCATCCTTGTACAGATATCTAGGCCTAAATCCATTGTTGTTTTGCTTCCCATGCCATTAAAGTTTAAACCCAGCCATATGCAAATCAGTCTTGACCATGTGTTGCAACTTGGCACTTGGTATCTTCCACTCTCTCCTGTTTCCCCCCTCCCTCCTCATGCACACTTGGTATGACCCGTAGCTGTCTCTGGAGGCAGCCATAGAATGTTGTTAGATTTGGTCCTGTCAAGCTGGGAGCACCTTTTAATGATTGATACCGAATAAAGTTCATTGGAAACATATCCACGTGTGAACATTCCTTACTACATTTGTGGCGACGAGGGAAACGGAGCTGAGCCAGGGTCAGTGGGGTGCTCTCCCCTGGAAGAAGTTAAGCTTGGACATGGACAACGTGTGAAGAATTGAGTTAATGAGCTGTGTCGGGCGTTCTTGTGTGAAAAGAAACAGAAGAGGAGTAAGTCCCGAGTGGATGAATTTTAAACTAAGAAAAAGTTCATCAGGTGAGCAGCTGAAGCAAATGAGGAAGGCTGAGCGGAGCGGGAGATGAAATTGCAGATAATGGTTCCCACCGCGTTGTGAAGTGAAATAAAAAAGCCTTGGTCAAGAAGTTGAGAAATCGGCTCTGAAAGAGAAGTTCATTGAAAGTAGCGGCAGAAGCATTTGGAGAAATGATCTGCATCGGGCGTTCTTTTGAAAAGTGAGTGTGTGAGGAGAAGTAAGACCCGAGTTGAAGAGCTGTGACAGAGACGAAAGCTCGTGGGGTGAGCAGTTGTAACTGATGAATTAACATAAACCAGTTTAAGAAGGGGAAGAGAAAACAAAACGGATTGAAGCGTAGGAATATAAAGCGGCGTGAGGTGACAAGGGAGCTGACACCAATTGATCTTCCAGTAAAAGCTTTTACAGTCACCATCTCTCTGCGCATCAGCCCCTGATAGATCCCCCAAGTGAGGGGGAGAACGATAATCGGGTGTCGGGCCGGGCACCGTGATTTCCCATCACCCACTCGAAGTAGTCTGTGGGAATCGGAGCGCTGGTGCAAAGTCGTGTGTCATTTCGGGCACAGGGAAGGCGTGAATGCGGAGCTCGAAGGCGAGGACGGCTCCTGAAAAGAATCAAAGTAAAAAAACTAGTAAAGGGTACGCGCTGCGCTCTGCGCTTTGAGGAACACTATACTGATGGCGCGTAGGCAAAAGTAAACATTGACTCTCTGTCAGGTCTCCGGCGTGGAGCGGCGTGTTTGCTTTGAGGTTGTCATTCATCGAGCAACACTCTGCCTGACACCTTTCCCGCTCCTGAGCTAGATGAAGAGAGCAATGGACATTCTGTGAGGACAAGCTCCCAAAGTTAACCTGACTGGTGAATTCTGTAGGAGGCGGAAGTCCGTAATGTGAGCATCTGGAATCCTAAAGAGAGCCTAGCGGATGAGGAACGAAAGTATCATAAAATTGTTCTCACCGCATCGGAAAGTTAACCTCATGAGCATTGGTGGAAAGGAAGGTAATTTAACCCCGGTATAAGTGGAAGACCCTACCTGAGGTGAGAATCCCTGCCAGTCAGCACGTCGCTACTCTCCCCGGTAGTGCGTCACCACAATGCAGCGGGAAGCAGATCTGAGTTGAGGAAGAAGAAGCGACTTTGGTAAACACCCCGGAGGGTGCCTCAGGCGGAGCCCGAGCAGGCGTAGGTGAAGGGAATTCCTGGGTGTGTGAAAAGGAAAATCGAAGAAGTGGAGATTCGTCATCGCGGGAGGAAGCGTCAAGTAGAGGTGAGAGGTGATAAGTAAAGAAGTGTCAAAGGCAAGCTGTCACGCGTTTCCAGCCGTGAGCTGCGCTGAAGAGACACATTGTTCTGCATTTAACCCAGAGACATATTCAGGCAGAAAACGTCCCTAGTTTAGCTGATGTGGGCGGTACTATTTTCCCCCCGATGAAGTTGAGGTACGATTTCATGAAACATTTGGCTTTCACAAGAGGAAGATATGTGTTGAGGAAAGAAAGGTTGTAAATGAAGCCTAAGTTAAACCTTTACAAACGTCTCTGAAGTATAAAATAACGCTTCTGGTTATGAGATTTACTGAGGAACCAAGGGAGATCTCGGGAGGTGAAGCGTGAGATAGCAAGATTGCTCAACTGGGCACTGAGACTGTTCCCTGACTCACACAGGCGTGCTCCTAGTATATTGAGCGTGAGGAGCATCCGAGAGTGGGTTTTGTAATAACAATTCCCTTTCCCAGAAAAGTTAAATCGTGAAGATTCACAGACGCCAGTGTCACCCCTACAGACTGTAAATGGTACAGACGTCACATTGTACTGCCACCCAGTGGGCTATTCTGCTCAATGCACTCTAGTCAACAAACCTGCAGTGGGGAAGAAGGAATAAGGGCTGAGACATCTAAAAGACGTAAAAAAAAAAAAAATTATAAATAAACACAGGAGTTCACTTATTATTACATGAGCACGTTTGTGAAGAGTAGTACTCTAAGAGGAAATTTGGCGAGGCTGAAGGGGGCAGTAGAGCTTGTCAGGGTAGACTGCGTTCCTGTTTCATTGGAATAAAAAAATAAAAGGAGGAGGAGGAACCCGCTACCCACAGGCCTGAAAGTGCGATCTTACCGAGCGGAACTTTCCCCATCAGCACATTCCTTTTATCCATCTGTGGCAAAGGAGCACACAACGAGACACTCTCGTCCCGACATCTGTTGGAGGGAGATGAACATTGCACCTTCATGAGCTATCATAGATACAACAGCACGGGCAACATGGAGTGGGGCCAGAAGTACAATTTTCCGCCACCCTTGCCTTTTATGGAGGAGGATGAGCAAAATGTCACTGATTGGAGTGTGTGGAAAGAGTATTTCGAGAACCACATGTCAATTTTTGAGGAAGAGGCAGTATCCTTTGGGCCTAAGGAAAGGGCTGAAATATTGCTTTACAGCTTAGGAACTGGAGGACGGAAAAAGTACCGAGAAATGGAAAAGGCCTTCATGATAGGTACGATCAGGAATGTTTATGAGGACATCTTGAGCGTATTGGATGAACATTATGTACATGACTCATTGGGAAAAATACAAAGCGAAGAAGTAAAGAAGGAAAGGAGGGGTGGCCACGACGAAGATAATCTAAGTGAAATAAACCCGGGATGTACCATCTGTATAGGCGGAGTGATGACAGACATGATAACAGATTCAGGTTCCTGTCATAGTATGATGAGCAAGAGGGAATGGAACCGAAAATTAGTTAATAAATATGGAAACGTATTCAAAGAGGCAAACATTTCCCCAAAGTCTAATACAGGAGAGGAGATTAAAGTAATAGGTTACCAAGTCATGAATTTAATGTACATGGGAAATCAGTCCAGGAGCACTATTTACATAACAGAAAGTGGACCCACCCTCCTGGGGTGGAAGGATCAAATGGAACTGAAAATATCATACAAAGGAAGAAGAAGAGAACATATGAGGGAGCAGGCACAGAAACAAAGCATGAGGGCAACAAAGGGAGGTGCGTCAAAGAACCCTACGCCGCCCCCCAAGGGTGCTGAAGTTTTTGATGGGGCTGCCAGTATTAAAGTACCAAGGGAAATTACCACCATAAGAAACTTGAAAGGAAAACGAGAATCTTACCGATGTATGGTGGATGAGAGAGAAATACGTAAGAAACTAGAAGGCAAAAGTAGAGAAGGTTTAGGAGGAGAAGAAGAAGTATCCGAAAGGAAGGGTGAACACACTAGGGCATTAGTAAATGAGCGAAAAAAAACTAAATGTAAGGGTAATCCATACAATAGCAAAGGGATGGGGCAAATGACCTCGCCATCTGAACTCGAGAATAAAGTGAGGGAGGAGTATGAAGTCAATAATCAAAAGAAAAGTGAAGTGGTCTCAAGTTGGAAGAGGGAGAAGAAAGGAGAATACCCTCGTAGGCCCTACTGTGGGACGGTGGAGAGAGAGAGCAAGGTAATGCAAAGAGCTATACTAAACGATTTCCAGCCAAATGTACAGTCAGGACATAAGGGTCCGCGTTATGATGATAGGTGCAAGCACAAGTTTCAGGATCTAGGAAATACCTCTGAGTTCTCCAAGGGAAGATGCAGGATGAAACAAGAGGACGGAACCAGGGCAGTGGTGGATCACGTCGTTCAGCGCGAGCTATTGGAAAAGGAGGTCAAGAGAGTATTAGTGGCTGGTAGTGGCCAAGGAAGGAAGGACAAAAGAGCGCCGAGACCAGTCACCGTTGATGTTACTGCAATAGAGACATAGTGTGCCCGAAGAAGTTGACGGGCACTGCCCGGGTTCAAGTTTCTGTTTAAAGAATTAATAGGAGCATCTCTTCCTGGGACATCTCCCCAGTGGGAGATGGAAGGACTGGCAGGATTAGTGCAGAACTCCGTTTTGTTGATGTCCATCAATTAGAATGCAAAGAGAAGAGGGGGAGGTGTCTGAGGACGCGCCATAGAGAGGGGAAGTTCCTGCAACCCTCCTTTGACATCCACCTGCTTACCCTATTGCGTCACTAGCCAGTAGATCGCGTGGGACCAAGTGGTACAGGGTCACCAGTCCCGACCTGGCCCCCCTCTCCTCCGCAAGTTCTTCAAAGAGGTGGTTAAATGCTCCTCTATAGTTACTTTCACACAGTTCCACCCAGTGGGGACAGCCTTTTCAGGCTCTGGGTTTGAGGTGCCTCCCCTTTTCCCCACCTCGCATTTCTCGGCTCCTTCTCCTCTGTTGTTCCTCCCATCGAACCTTTTACCTCTCTCCCATCATCCTCCTTTCATTCCCTCATTGCCTCACCTTTCACCTTTCTCTCTCCCCTTCACCCAACCCGTTCTCTTTGCTGTTCCACCTTTTCTCCCATTGTCTCCCTAGGGGGGATGATGTGTTGCAACTTGGGCTTTGGTATCTTCCACTCTCTCCTGTTTCCCCCCTCCCTCCTCATGCACACTTGGTATGACCCGTAGCTGTCTCTGGAGGCAGCCATAGAATGTTGTTAGATTTGGTCCTGTCAAGCTGGGAGCACCTTTTAATGATTGATACCGAATAAAGTTCATTGGAAACATATCCACGTGTGGACATTCCTTACTACACCATGCTCCCCATGCTAAAATGTCCACGGACTCGATAATTCTCGCCTCGGTGCCTACTCTATTCATGGGGTCCCACGCTACAACTCTGGGCAATAGCTTGCTTAATCTCCACTACGGCGGCCCACCCGCTGCGGGATGCCTGGCTTTCACCTTGGGGATGCCCAGTAGGGGTTATCTCACAGGGAAAAGCCAGGACGGGTTCCCAAGGCAAGCGCCTTGATGCCTTCGGGTGATACGTGCGCTATATAAGTCGCAATACATTTACATTTACATTTACATGGGAACAGTCCAGCCCAAACTGCCAGGCCATGTCCTCTCTGGACCGGAAACAAGCATTCTATGACCGGTTTTCGGGGTATCACACCTGTTCAGCCAGACTAGCTTGAATCCAATGGAATGGAGAGCAAGAGACCCACATCTGGGGTGGCATAGTGAGCAAATGAACAATGGATTAAACCCAGATCTCTTGACTGGGGGTGAGTGGTTGAAAAGTTTCAGCACTCCATCCATCATCTTGTTGTGTTTACCATAAAGTGCAGCCGACTGGACTGCAAACGTATAAACCTCCACTACTAGGGAGACTGCTTTCTAGGAAGAATCTTTGTGCATCCTTCATATAGTCGCTGATTTATGTAATAAAATAGACCTAGGCTTCTTGATATGGGATTATCACGTCATGAATCTGCTGAACCTTATACCAAGATAATCAAAGTGTTTAACTTCCTCAATTACCTCAGCCCCCAGTGTTAAGTTCCTATGGAAGGACCTGGGTGGCCTTAGAGTCATGAATGTAGTTTTCTTTGCATTACCCTTGAGCCCCCTATTACTACACAACTCCTGAAATTTGTTTAAATAGTTCTTAATTCCCACAGGTGATCTGGTGATAAGGAGTGTATCATCAGCGAAGAGCAGGCCAGGGAAGGCAACACCACCAAGTTTAGGTGCCGCATTGATGCAATCATGGAGGTAATTAAACACATTGTTGAGATAGAGGGAAACAGTGTTGGTGCCAATATGCAGCCCTGGTGCATCCCCGTGTGATGCTAATCCTCTCCGTTAGTGCCGCGTCCCTATTCCAAAGCACTTGGGCAAAGTTGTTCTCATGTAACTTCTCCAAGATCCCTACCAGGGTTGGTGGAACCCTCATCGACCTGAGAGTGGCCCAGAGATTAGCTTGAGGGACAAGATTGAATGCTGCTCTCAGATCAATAAAGGTAACATGTAGATGATCCTTTAAGATCCTAATGTACTTCCAGAGTATCAAGGAAAATCTAACTATTTGATCCACAGTTATTACCTGGTATCTAAACCCACCTGGAACGGTAAAAGGACATCAAAGTTGGTAACCCTTGCCTGGAATTTAGCCGAGACCTGCCAGAAAAGTGCCTTCTGCAAGACGTCAATAAGGCTGATCAGCCTATAATTGCTTGGAGCTCATCTAGCACCCTTTTTAAAAATTAGAATAACTACTGCTCCTCTCCATGAATTAGGGAGAAGAGCACCTGACATGATGGAAATGGACAGGATGCTGATGTTAAGGTCCCAGATAAATGATATATGTCACCAGGATTAAGCTCTAGCCCTGGTGCGGTTTTAATGATAAAATCGCTTCCTTAGTATCCACTAGAGAAAAAAGGTAATAGTGTCAAGCATCGCTGGATCTGTGTTAACCTGCAAGTGCAAGACTGAACTACAAGGCAGCTGGGCTAGGGAGGGCATAGAATAAAGATTACTAAAATGTTTGACCCAGATCAGCGTATTAATATGATGGGCAGTAGGAGGTCGAACTTCCAAACTGCTATGGGGACATCCTTCCTTTTGGGAGCTTCTAATAGATCCTTCCAATTTTTCTCATCCCAACTCTTGTTACTGGCCTCTAGCACTTTTTTGTACATGTTCTTTGCCTCACAAATCTGCTAGGGGCATAGAAATTTATTAGCAGTTAGTAGATTTAATTTGGACTGTCTGCAGTCTTTAGAGAACCAGGGGGTTGGTTCAGAGGTGGCCCTCTAATGATTGCACGCTCACATCCACCTCAAAAAGGCAGGTTAAGGAAGAGAAGAAGTTGTCCTGAATAATAGTTATAGGGATGTCATCTATATTAAAACCCTCATATGGAGAGAGAGCTAAATTGTAGAGATTGTAGATAGAAGCAACCCACAAAGGGCAAGAATTAATTTAACTTAAGGGACATCCTGGAATTCCCAATGATTACATTCCCAGGTAATGTCGGCTGAACTAGAATTTCATGCAGTGAAGGTGGAGAGGATTGTGATCACTCTCTGGCCTAACAATAAGTAACACGAAAGTCAACCAACCATTCCCATAGGTCGAAAGATAACAATATGCAGTAAATCCTACTTTTGGTTAGGCCCCGAAGAATGTATAAGCCCTAATCCAGTCAGAATCTTTCCTTCCATTACATCAGTGGCAGCTCCTCTGCTAAGGCAGAGGATCGCTTTCCCATTGTTTTTCAGCAGTGTAAAAAAGGAAAAATAAAATGGTAATACAATGTTATTTTCATTTTATTTTTCCCTGCTGAGGCAGTTTTGTGGGGCAGGGTGGGGGTGGGCTGCTCTCTTCACAGAGCAGGGGAAGGAGTGGTGGACACTCTGTAAGTGCGCATGACAGTTTAGCCAAGCATTCATGCTCACTTAGCATGTTCTCCACTAGGCTGTACTGCACAGGTTGGGTGGAGAACATGCATAGGCTTCCAGTCCTTGTCTGAACGGCGAACCACCAATCACGACGCTGCTGACAAGAGCATTGCGATTGGCTTAGGGGAACCTGGGTTCTTCCTGCTGTTTCCGGCTGGACTTGTCGGGAAGAGACGCGACAAGATGATGTAAGAAAGTTGCAATGAAAAGATAATGGTATTTTTTTCTTCATACCTCCCCACACCGCCATCCCGATCCGTGCCAGCCACCATCGCCTTACCTGCCCGAACTCCATGGGCACTAGTGAACAGGGCCAATTCCGCAGCCACTACAGGGCATATTTTTAAGGGGGGGCATTCAATACTAGAATACCCATTGCTGAATCCCCTGCTTTAGTTACCAGCAAGCTGTAGTCCAGCGGCTCAAAAGTGGTGCTAAAATCCCCTCCTACGATAAGCTTTGGTTTGTACCTCAAGGACTCTAGGTGATTGTCAAGGACAGACAATACAGGAAATGAACAGTTAGAACTCACATTACGGTTGTAAATGTTATCACTGTTAATAGAGGGCTCTTTACTAGCCTTTAAAGTCAACCCTAGGACACTGATTTGGAGAAACCCAATATTCCAATTAAGAGAGAATTTGACCCATATCAAGAGGCCCCCAGAGGAAGAAGGGAGTGCGTCAACTGAAAAGGTTGCAAAGCCGAATCCATGAAACGGCTCTGTGGCCCAGGTCTCCTGGAGAAGGCAGAGATAGAAAGAATCGATAAAATCGCCCCATAATGGGTCGCTGAACTTACTACGTAAGTCTTCCAAATTCCAGGAGAGGATCGGCAGGTATCCCCTGGGTAAAGTATTAATATTTTGCAATGTGATTTCTGTCGCTAAACATTAATACATACCAGTCCGAGTCGGTATTTGGAAGGGACACCCTAAACACTCCTCTTCCGAATACCAAATCAGTATTTAGTTGCAAAGTCAAATTGTGATTTGGTACCTTATTACCAAATTGCAATTTGGGTTTCATAGATGATGAAAATACTTTTAGCGATCCGAAACTTCCTGATTCTGCGAATCGGAGCTTTTGCGACTGCAAAAACGCTTTGTACATTTGGGCTTTCATAACTGGTCTGGACTCCAGTCCACCAGGGAAATAGAATAAAAGGCCTGTCCGGCTCTGATGTTCATTTTAATGCTAACTGTACAACATTGGTTGCCGAGAGAGGATGTGCGGCTCGTGTTGGAAGGGATCCCTTAATTCACCTCTGAAATATGTAATAGATTTTCAGTGCTAAAATTCTCCCGTTTGTTATTATAGAAAGAGATGTCAGCCAAGCACTCGACTTATGCTAATACAAATGTTCCCATTTGAGAATTTAGCAATAAAATATATGAAGCAACAACGCATTTCGTCGTTGATTCAGTCAATTTTTGTCAGCTTCAAATATGTCAAAATACCCATAAATCAATCTGACAAGAACAGCTACATTCGAACAAAGAAACCACATGTTCTTTCCTCGTGCCCTGGATGGTAACAAAGCTCGGAGGCCTTTTCCTTTACTAGGAACATTAGCTCTGAAACGCAGGAGCGCTGGAAACACCATAAAATGCGTAAATCCTACCACACAGAGTGTGTTTTGCTTGTATTATTCTGATCATTGGCGTGCACAAGAGCGCTTTACGAGAGTCGATCAAAAAAAAGTCATAAGTGCAATCCTACTGTGTCGCGTACCACGCTTTCAGTCAGTTAGCATTTGAAATGAAGTGCCTCTAATGAAGAGACAGTTTCACGGTTATAATGGCGCCATTTATAAAGCCGCCCCTCAGATCTTGTCTCTGTGTTGAAGCAAGCTGTTCAACTCAACACCATAATTAATAGGGGGTGAAGTGCCATTCCTTTAAACTGGACAGGCCAGGAATTATAATACGCTGTTTTATTTATTGATTCAGGTCTACAAGAGGCCCGTGTGCAATCCTTGGTAAAAGTTCATTATTTGTCAGCTACCGCTGCTCAATACAATCAGAGAAAAGAAACAGAGCGGAAAAAGATGTCGGTTCTAAGCCACGACCGCAAAATGCATGTGGGTGAAGTTAATGAGGCCACAGTGGGAGTCCCTCGAGGTCCAACATACGTTAACCCCTTGGGGCTCATTAATAATGCTAAATCAATAGGCACCGCACCAGCTTCCTTAATGGGCAGACGTGGGGGGAGGGGCGATGTTTTTCCTCTCTCCCGCGTTCCTCCCTTCCTCAATGACTTTAAGAAAATAATCCTCTGAAACAAAAGTTTTTCTGATTTTTTCAGTAGAAACTAGAATTGTGGAGGCATGCTTGCCATTAACATCAATGACCAGGTTGACTCAACTCTGTGAAATATACCTCAGCTTTATAAAATGAATGTGAAATCCTTAGGGCACAGTGTCAAACAGCTGGTGTCTGCTCAGTCATGCAGCAGGCTAGGGTAGCCAAGCATGTTTAGGTCCTGGCTGCAGCAGGGAGAAGCTGCGCCCTAGAAACAGCTATAAAAGGCGCAATGTCAAGAGGCCAACAGTTGGCGGAGTGATTTACTGAGCAGTAGAGCCCCCCAGGTAGCATTTCCAATTTTACAAACTCCATGACAAGTGTACTTCCACATAGGATGAATTAATGGATTTCTGTGATTAAGGAAGTCATTAAATTAATTAATTACTTTGACAGGAATACAAAGTGGTAATCTCCATTGAGTTCTGGTCTTCTATTCCGAAGTCCTTAATATATGCATGTGTCTGCAACCTACAGACATCTGTGGGGTGCATAAATATCTGCAACCGCTGCTGTGGTCTATAGTAAAGGCATTATTCTCAGTCCTCTTCATGGTTTGCTCACACCAGCTGTCACCAAAGCTGTGACACAGAGGCTCTACGCAGACTGAGGCACAGAAGAGAAAAAGCTTGCCAAAGCTTAAAAATGATAACTTTTATTTTTATGTATTTATTTCAAGAGTTTTATATAGCGCTGGCAATAACCCAGGCCATCAGAGCGCTTTACAACATTGTCAAAGGCATTATCAGTCAACAGCATTATAGTATACAACAGTATCCAGAATAGAACCATAGATTATCCTTGAGAGAAACATTCATAGATCAGGATAGAGATTCCAGTTCTGCACTGATTCAGACAATCTACCCAGAACATCCGAGGGCCTCACATCAAGCATCAGCTGCAGGAAGACAAATTCAACTACCTGATTTTGTCACTGCTTGATTATGGGACTGCCCTTTGGATCAGCCTTCCCAATAAGCTGTTGGGCAAGCTCCAGGTGACAATGAATAATGCAGCAAGATTGCTGCTTAAACAACCAAAATGATGAGCGCATGCCATACCGCTGCTACAACATCTTCATACCAGTCAAACAGAGGGTCATGTTCAAGGGTTTCTGCATTGCGCACAAGATACTGTATCGTACCGTGCCATTTAACATTAAGAAACGTCTGAGGAACTACGTGCCCAGTAATTGCCTACATTCCTCTGAGACGATCTTACTGACCTGTCCACGCTTTAAATCTCAGTTTTGATACCTCGGACTTAAAACGGATTGCCAGATAGACTGAGGAAAGAACCCGCTCTCCTCCCCTTTCAGAAAAGACTGAAAACTTTTTTATGTAAACAAGCTTGACAGTAACATGTATCACAACCTTCAGATAAGCATCAAGAAACCAGTGGTATTTGTGTGCTATATAAGTGTTATTAACATAACGTAACATGGTGCTTTTTCAACTTAGATGTTTTGCTTCACCTGAGGAGCATAACCCCAAATTGGACATCTTTCCCTCTTTGGCTCATAAGTGGTGAGATGCACCTTAATCTGAGAAACTATCAGCCGCATTTAAAGCAACCTCGAACATCAATAGCTACTCTGTGCTGATGAATGCCAATTACCCCTAAACGCGTGTAGAGATGTCCACCACTGGCTGCGATTTGACTGATTGTGAATAGTTCTACTCATAAGAACTTAAATTATTGTGAACTGCAACTATCAGCAAACAGCGGGGAGAACAAGGACTCTGAGATGTAGGCAGTGGGCTCCCTCTCCATTATAACTATTGGGGTTCCCCTGTATTCCGCTCCCACTACAGCTGTTTTGCTGATAAGTCAAGACATTCCTCTACATGATTAGTGCGGTGCTGTGCGCACTAAACAATAAGCGGAATTACAAGCAATCTGAAACCTAAATGGCTACTCTCTTCTGATAATGACAACTACAAAGAATGGTTATGTCTAGAGATGTCTATCACTGTCTGCGCTAACACCGATGGATCCCAAAGTGATTAAATATTTATTTGAGTCTATTAAACAGATTCATAACATTGTTGACTCGTACTTTCCACTTTCATTTAAAATTGTTATTCAATGTTATTTTGTATTTGGGCATTTGACTCAGGGATCAGACTTTCATTTTATAGTTTTTAAGTTTTACTAATTAGATCTAAATGGGCAACAAATTAACCTCTTTGTCCAGATAATATATTTAAACATAATGTATGTATGTGGGATGTTTCCCATGGCATTGGACAGAAGAGAAAATAACAAAATACAGGGTTCTGCAGAGGCAAGCAATACGGCTAATAGGGCCTTGTTCAGGCACAGTCTAAGCAGTCTGTTAGGGATTACGAAATGCAAAATGGAGTCACACTCGCTAACTGAAGCCTGCACATTATGGGGATAACTCAGTGGGTTGCATAACGTGAATGAAAGTGGCTTCTATTTAGCCACAAACTACTAACCTAATATCGCATGAAACAAGTGCATTGCAGGAATGAAAATTTCAAACTTAACAGACCCTCCTTTCAGCAGAAGTGGCTAAATGCTTTATTTTGCTATCGGAAGGGTCTTTACAATTCTAAGGGGGGGGGGGTGCAAACGCATAAGTACATATGTGACAATCATGTAACAATGTAAAAGAAAACAACACACTTAATATGAAAATCCAACTAATACTCAAAAATCCCCTTGTCCATGAGCATAATATCCTGAATATCCTGCAGCATCATAGTGGACACTTTATTATCACGTCCTGAGAACTGAGGAGAAGGGGTGAGCTTGCTCACACAATAGGTGCAACAGGCTGGAAGGCAATTAATACATAGGCAACATGTGAAGATAACCCCTGCAATAGCTATTAAGACCATTAGTATCTTCCAACCCCACAAAGTCAGCAGGCCCAGGAACCACCCTGTCAAGGAACATCTTGGTGGATATCAGATGCATGCTTGTGGAGCTTCTGTATGGTAGAATATACACTGGGGGCGTGATCAGGAATGTACTCGCAGCAACAGCTGCCTATGACGTGGCAGGCTCCACCCCTATCAGCCAGAATGACGTCTAAAACCATCCGATTTTGAAGAGCAATGAGCCTCGTAACCTGAAGCTCGACTGTGATATTGGTCAGTATTCCTGCAGTAGTAATAATAACTCCCTCAACTACTCTAGCAAGGTGACGGATATTACAGCTGTTGAACATGGGACCCCAAAATGACAGAATGCCCTTCATTACGTCAGTGAATTGCTGTAAGGAGGTATCTGTCTGATCAATATCGTCTGTATTGACTACTCTCTTAAATCAGGGGGCTACGACACCCCTGCGCTGTAGGCAATGAGTTTTGTGGTAGTTGGGAGGGGCTATATAGACAGGGGGAAGGAGGTAAAGAAAGGTAGCACCACCCAGACTAACCGTCAGGGAGCCAGACATAACCGCTAGCACCACAAACAAAATAAACATTAGGTGGTGGGATCAATGATGTACTTTTGGGCATCCTCAATATGGAAGTGGTGTTGCATCTACTGGCCCCCACCTCTATGTCTCCCACCCCTTGAACACAAAAAGTAGCCAGTACATCTAGTACCGCCAGGGGTATGGACTTATCTTCTGTGAAATTGTGTGCTTGGCAGGATTGGTAATATTCTGATACATTTAACTGTGAGAACCTATCTCTGTCCATCTCTGTTCTGTTTGCCTTTCTATCTCAATCTGCCTTCCTGAGGCAAGTATTCAAGAACACTCAAACAAACCGCCCATCTCCAGGGAAATCACCAGGTGGGAACCTATGTTGGAAATATACATTCATTGTCAAAGAACTGGAACTGTTGCCTCTTTGTTCCAAAGAGTCAATTTGAGAGAATGAGCGTATCAAACTAAGTAAAGTGAACCATACCTCACAACTATTAACATAGGATCTCACTTCGATGCTTGACAGAAGGTAACAACCCACACACTCAACATTTCGTGTATTATGAACAGCATGCATTTGGTACAACGTCTGAATAAAAACATTGTCCTTATAGGACTTCCAGTGGTCTTTTTAGTGAGGCGCTAAGGTACCAAAATATGTTAAGGAGGGTTTGGTGTAGTACTTATCCAAGCATGCACAGAAGGTTTCTCTTCTAGGAAGAACAGCACCCCAAATACGAATAGCAAGGAAAGCAAAATTATCGCATCAAACACCTATTTACTCTTAGTGGACCAAGAGAACCAAACAGGCCAATCTGAAGTGGGAAGCGGAGCCGCAAAGGGCTGCTCCTCATCATATATAGGTGACCAAAGTGATGCATTTATAAAACTTTAAGGGCAACTTATATGTGTCACAAGGAAGAAAATCACAAGCTGGAGCCACTATTGCAACAACAGCACCAGGGGGCACAAATAACTCAGCGTCCATTTAGAGCCTCGCTGGTAGGCTCCTATTGTTCACCAGCGACGGTGCTGTGAAGCACTCCCACGGAGGAGCTGTGCAATCGCAGCTCTTGTAGAAAACATACCCTCTTCTTTCAGGATAGGGCACCCTCCCTCCTTGGCAAGTACCCTCAACCATCCGGTCCAGTGTCCAGGGCAGTGCACCAGTGTAGCGCATTCTAGTCTAATACAGGCACCTTAGGCACAGCACCTGCATCCTAAGCACAAGTCCTTCCCTAACTCCTGCACTGTTCAGCTGGTGCACTGTCCATCTTTCAGGGCCTCAGATTATATTTTGTCAATGCAGGCACTGTTTAATCAACA
This sequence comes from Lissotriton vulgaris, assembly GCF_964263255.1. NCBI lineage: Eukaryota > Metazoa > Chordata > Amphibia > Caudata > Salamandridae > Lissotriton > Lissotriton vulgaris. The sequence goes on along the minus strand of NC_141700.1, from coordinate 298,355,264 downwards.
AAAAAAGACTCAGAGTTGGGTGTATTGGAAACCGAGTTATCCGAGGCAGCCCTTATCTCTGGGGGATCGCCTCAAACAGGGCTGCATCATTCTCTTCCTCCATCTGCGTCCACCTCAATTGGGCATCAAAGAAGGGAATGAAGTGTGGGACCTCTCACATTCCTGATCAGTGATGCCGTTGTTGACCCAACGGTCATACGGGAGTGGGAGAGGCACCCGCGTAACATGAGATGAATGGTACCAGTGTTTTCTGCCGTCTACCTACACTGCTGTATGAGTGACGAAACGTACGAGAAGAGGCCCCTTCCACCTCGGCTCCAGACAGCTTTTTTGTTGAACATTTTTAATAAAAAAAAAATCTCCGGGCTGTATTCCTTGCCCGGGCCCCTCTGGTACTGGTTGCAGCGTGGAGTGTATCAGTTTGTGAAGAGAACAAAGATCTTTAGACAAATCATACAAATAGTCTACAAGCAGAGGGTACTCTATCTCGGAAAAGCGATTGAGTCTCGGGACGCCCCAGACATTTGCGGGTCGTCCAAAGACCACCTCATACGGGGACAACCCTGTCCTAGAATGCGCGATCGCTCTAGTAGATAGTAAGGGCAAGGGTAATGCATCTGTCCATCGCAGTCCTGTGCTTTCTTGAATCTTTGCTAGCTTCAGTTTGAGAATACCATTGTACTTCTCAACCTGGCCTGGTGACTGGGGGTGATTTGCTGCATGAAACGTCTGCTTAATATGCAAGCCTTTGCACACCAATTCAATGACGTTTGAATTGAAGGGACTTCCGTTGTCATTCCAAATCACACGTGGCAATCCACAGCATGGGAAGAACTCTTTTAAAAGTACCTTCACCATTGCCATAGCTGTATTTTCTTTAGTGAGGCAAGCCTCAATCTATTTACTGAATGCACAAATCACTACTAGCACATACTTCAAATTATTAACTCGTTCCATTTTGATGAAATCTATCTGGAGAACATTGAAAGGGCAGGAAGGTGGGGCAAAGTTACCAGCAGGTGTATGAGTACCTTTCCCAGGGTTATGCTTCAAACAAATGATGCAATGCTTCACTCGATGTGAGCCTACCTTAGCAATATTATCATTCTGCCATACTGGGTGTAGTAGCTTGCATATTCCTTTGGCACTAATATGCGCTGAGCCATGGGCCATGGTAACAACAGGCAGAACATATGAATTGGGCAGCAACCATCACTGTTTCCCCGACAAGTCAGTCCATTATCCATCCTCGTCCAAACGGCCTGTTCTCTCCTCCCACATTGCCAATTTATCTAGAGTCGCCTCACCCTGAATTTCCCTGACATTTACCAATGTGTCCTCGAACATTCCATTGTCTGGGACCCACCTAGTGGGACCTGCCACCAACATCTTTTTCATCTTTGATTGAGCTGTCTCCTTAGCTGTCTGGTCTGCAAATGCATTTCCCCTCCCAACATCATCTGTGAAGGCTTTATGAGTGCTACATGTTACTATTGCTAACTTATCAGGAAGTGTCAATGCAGACAGCAATCTATGTATCAATGGGCCGGTCTGTATTCGCAATCTGTGCGAAGTTAAGAACCCTCTCTCCTCCCAGAGGTGCCCAAAATTATGGGCCACCCCAAAGGCATACTGGCTGTCCGTGTAGATATTAACAGCCAGTCCCTCACTCAACTCACAAGCCCTGAGGAGGGCAACTAACTCTGCAGCTTGGGCCGTTTAGTGTGGGATACGAAATGTCTCAACTATAGTGTGTATCATTGTGATTGCATAGTCTGCAGTGGTGGTGCCATCTGGTAGTTTGAAACAAGAGCCATCGACATATAGTTCCCCTTGGGGTTCTGATAAGGGAACATCAGTCAGGTCCAGGACACCTCAACAGCCGCCTCAACTTCTACGCTCCCAAACGCCAGCTTCGATCGACCGGCCACGCCCTCACCGCCATCCCCCGCATCCGAAGAGCCACCACAGGGGGACGGTCCTTCTCCTACCTCGCCGCCAAGACATGGAACTCCCTCCCGACCCACCTCCCCCTTACCCAGGACCACCTCGCCTTCAGGAAGCAACTCAAGACCTGGCTGTTCGAGCAGTAGCGGACCCCCCCTCCCCCAAGCGCCTTGAGACCTTCTGGGTGAGTAGTGCGCTATATAAAATGCTCTGATTGATTGATTGATTGAGGTCTACCCGTCCTTTCGTTTCTTCATCAATCCAAAATAAACAATCATGGACATCATTGTCCTTTTCTTCTGAAGGGAGGGGCAGTAACGTGGCTGGGTTCAGAATGGCACAACTTTTGATGGTAATGTGTGAAGCAAACAAGGTCAGCTCATATCCAGTCAGATGTGCACTAGTAAGGTGCTTTGTCTTTATCTTATTCAAAATCATATCCCCAGCATGAGGTACCATTTCTGTGGGACCAGTATCAAGGATGAGCCCTGCCAATTGTCTGATAGAAACTGCCACTGCCGCGGCAGCTCTCAGACAGCTTGGGAGAGCTCTGGCAATGTTATTGAGCATGGCAGAGAAATAGGCGTAGGGTCTCTGCTTACCACCAAAACCCTGTATTAGAACAGAAAGCGTGCAATCGTCTGCCTTATGCACGTAGAGCACAAAAGGCTTATGGTAACCAGGAGTACCAAACACAGGAGCGGAGCAAACAAACTTTAATTGCTCAAATGCTTGCTGGCAGGCAGGTGTCCAAGGCAGGGGTTCATGCATATCTTTGGTGGTCAGGTAAAGAAGGGGTTTTGGTAGAAGGGAATAGTTAGGAATCCAGTGCAAACAATACAATGTTATCCCAATGAACGCGCGTACCTCACGTTGGGTCTTAGGAACAGGCATATTAGTAATAGCGGCTATGCGTTTAGGTGTTAGTCTGCGACTCTCCTTCGACAGTAGGTGACCTCCTGTCTACAATATTGAAATTTCGAAAGTGACACCTTGTGTCCATGATGTGCCAAATGCAACAATAATTTAACTGTGGCCTCTGTGCAACCATCCTCAGTGTCCGAAACCACAAGGAGGTTGTCAACGTACTGCAACAGCACATTACCAGGTAGAAGCTCCAAGGAATCCAATTAAGCTTTCAAGGCTTGGCTATAGATACTAGGATTTTCTGTATAGCCTTGTGGAGCACAGCATAATCTAAAGCTCCGACCAGCTATTGCAAATACAAACAGATATCTGCTATCTGTATGGATTGGTATGTTGAAGAAAGCATTCCTTAAGTCAATGACGGAAAATAATTTTGCAGATGAAGGAATTATTGTCAGGATCGTGGTAACATCTGGGACTACAGGGTACTAGGGAACCACTATCTTATTTACCTCTCTAAGGTCGATCACAAAGCAGTAAACGTCAGGGTGGGCATCAGCAGAATCCAAGGGTGTCTTTTTAAGAATAGGAAGATTAAGGCTATTACATATATTCTCCACTGTCTCTTCAACCACACCAGACTAAATCAAATCCTGTATTATTTGTATTAAGGCCTTTTCTCCTGCCTGTGAGATTTTGTACTGGGGAATGCGTGGCAATTTGGCATTGTCCTTTATCTGAATGGAGACCAGTTGGATCTGGAGCAACCCCACATCTGTGTCCCCTGTAGTCCACAATATGCATGGCACGTTCTTGAACTCTGTGGGGATAGGAGCATCTTTTGCGAAGCATTGCTTTGCAAAGGCCACCTGTGGTCCAATAGTCCTGTATACACCATCAGGAGAACAAAATATTGTTGCATGTAACCTTTTTAACAAATCCAATCCCAACAAATTCCCCCCACAATTGGACATCAGTAAAAATGGTGAAGCAACCGTGAAGGGGCCAATAGTCAAAGCAGGAGGTTTGGAAATGAGGCTAACAACCGGCATGCCTGAAAAGCCTACTGACACATTATTTTGGCCAGACAGAACTGCCCCCGGGACCAGTGAACGGGAAACAGAGCTATTCCTTGTCCCTGTATCAGCTAGACATTTCTTAGTCATACCCTGCAAACCTGCCGTAACATAGGGTCCACGCTGATCTGTAGGCACCGGAACTGGTCCCTCACACTGTCCCAGGCTGTCCTAGCTATGGACAATCCCGACACCTTAGCCATGTCATAGTCATCGTGATAGTACTGTCGGCCTCAGGGGTCATCAAAATAGTTCCCACTCTGTTGATTGTGTGATCTTCCTCTTCCACGTCCTCTAAACCCCCTACATCTCGGGGCCTCACCTTCTGCAACAACTCTGGACATTTATTCTGCCAATGTCCCTCCTGCTTACAATATGCACATTTGTTAAGCCCAAGGGATGCACCCAAAGCACCACCCCTATTAGAACTAGCTAACCGCTTTGCAGAACTCGAACCTCTGCCTCTCGCAACCTGCTGCATCAACACCCTCGTCTTCATATCCTTTGACTTTTCCCCCACCTTCTCTTTGTCCTCATTCTCTCTATGCTCGTAGTACTGTGCCATACTCAAAATCACTGATGGGGATGAGTACTTTCTGAAGCCTGCAACCTAGTTGCAATCTTGGGAAGCAAATTAGTGACAAATCTGTTAACAAACAAACGAACAGCACCCTCCTGTGACAGGTCCTGACCACTAAAATCCAGAAACACCCCTTCAAATCTAGTAAAGAAATCCAACACGCTTTCATCCTTCTTCTGATGACACACAGTCAACTTATCCCAATCCATTCTCTTTGTCAGGATAAGGGAGTGCATGTAAGTGATAATATGCCCGGTAAAGCTGGGAGCTTCGCTTTCGGCTCATCGCCGGGCTTACGCTCCTTATCCCACTTCTTGATCTCATCCCATGTGCCACCCAACTCCAGAGAATGGTCCTGCATATGCACCTGCCTCCATATGTCTACCGGTACTAGCAGACCAAAGAACAACCGAGCATCAACCCGTCGCGTAATTACAGTGTCTGTGTAGTCACGCAGTTCTGGTATTTCAGGATGGTAAATTGAATGGACTTCCCTCATAGGGTGCTGTGACCCTATTGTCTGAACCTTTTGGATCATTATGCCGCCGTAAACCACTGGGGTTGTTACATTGCTGAAAACCTCATTGGGAGCCATACCTGTAGCACATACCCTGTCTTGTATGTCATAGATGATCTGCTGTGCAACACCCTGAAAACCTTGTTCACATAGTCCTATTAGCGTGGCCGACATGTGCTTAAGAGCATGCTGCTGTATGAAGGGCTCATAATCTTTCATCACACTCCACACATCTTCCACACTATAGATTGAGTTTGGAGCTCACTGAGCTGCTTGATTCACCACCATTTTCCTTTCCTCAGAACCCATAGCAGAACGCACCAACACTTTCTCCATGCGGTCTCGCACTGTTGCGCAATTCGCTTCCTGTAGGGAGTCAGTGTAGTAGGGGTGAAAGGAGGCATATCAGCAGAAACGGAGTAAATAGACAGGACTGGAGAGCTAACAGCTCTAGCCCCTATGACTGGTGCAGGTAGAGGGGAAGCAAATGGAGCCGGGTCTGAGGCAGTAGTGCGAGAAGCAGAAGCAGAAGCACTAGAGAAAGTTAATTAAAAAGGTGCATACATCTTTTTTCACAATAGAAATGATATTTATAATTTGAAGTATAATTCTGAGACTAGCTCTTCACCAGATCTTTACCAGAGTGTATAGCTACAACATATGGTTCCAATTCAAAAGAATAAAAAGTACAACGCCATTAGCAACATAGTGTGGTGAACTTATAACTTCTGTGCTCACGTAAGTGTTCCATGAACTGTTACTATAGTAACAGGCAGAAAGCTGTTTGGGGTTAGGGTTAAAAGTTACTGGCTGTACAGAAACCGTTATATTTACCCTGGATCCTCTACATGACAGAAATGAAATCAAAGTAAAACAAAACAAGGTGTACCAGATTTACAACCCCCTTGCACCACTTTTGCATCCAAACCACCCTACAAAATTACAAGTCTTTGAGCCTCAACAACCCCCCTCAAGCTCCAGAGATCACCACCCCGAGAATTTGTGTATTACGGGAGGAAGACTGCGTGGCCCTCCGCCTGGTGCCCTTGAGGGCCCTGGAAACTACTACGACCGGCTCCTGCAGTGTCTCGGGTGCCTATCCCCGCTATACTGCTGTTTGCTTTGACAGAGCGGGACTCTCACGACTCCCACCCTCCCATAGCAAACATAGTTTGCATTTTGAAAGACAGAGCAGTGAAATCTATTCTCACTTTCAAAATCCAAAGCAGATTGCATTTCCATATACAAATTAGCATCTACCCATGCAAAAAAGCAATACTGGCTCCCGAAGAACGCAAAAGATCATCACACAATGTTGCAAAAAAAACAGCAAGTGTGCTCGACTTCTCAATATACTACCTTATCCTACATAATGTTATTTTCAATCACGTTCTGATAACCAATAAGAATCATGCTTTTAAAAAACAAAAACATGCACCCTAGTTTTCTATGTAGAATGTTGTCAAACAACCAATAATTTTTTTCTGTTTTAATTTCACTTTTCCCCCAAACTCCCTTTGTCTATTCTAACATATGCCAAAGGCAGAAATTGAACTACTCCATTCTATTTTGTCCACAGATTGAGAAAGCTAGGAAAAAATGTGAATAAATCTGTTTCTACTTTTCACCGAGACTATATAATGGTGCCCATGTACCACAAAAATCTGCGTTTCAATATGTATGGCATCTATAGAAGAGATGCTGTACATTTTACAGATGAAGGGAAGAGAGTCTTTCTCATGAACTTTAGACTCTGCATCGGTACTTACTTGTAAGTACTAAAATTTCTCAATAAACACAAGGGCTCTTTTTAGAGCCACCCAACATCTATACACAAAAGCTTGATGTATATCTCAAAAATACATGCTTCTTTATGTTCGGCAGCGAAATACGAAGATCCTACGCGCATCCTGTGACTTTAAAAAAAAAGAAAAATACTATCTTACTTTTTTGGCCCTACGGGTCCTTATGTGACCCCCTGATAAGGCCTAGGGGGTCAGGGTGTGTCTACCCTGCCGCCTTTTCACACGTTCCACACATATTTCAATGACTTCCTCAGCCTCGCTTCTATCGAGGCACAAAATGGCTGCCAACAGTTCCTGATTTTGAATGTTTACAACCGCTTGACAGCCAATTAGAATTGAGCGCGTGATCGGACTGTGCGCTTTTCCTTTGAGGCCAATCCTCGCGGATCCTCTGCGCCCATAGATATATAAAGGACTTTAACCGTAATTTTCAAAGAAACTACTGAACAGATTGACAACAGATATGCAAAAGGCACAAGTCAGAACTGAGGACTACCTCTCTGCCAAAGTTGGTGTAATTCCGTTCGGTCATTCAAGCTGTAGCTGTGGCTAAAGGTCATATGGGAAATAGCATGGGGAAAACATGTTTTGGGACCCCCCTTTTTTCTCATCCCCCGCTTTACCAATCACCACCAAACTTTCAGGGATGGAGCGGAACCGAGCTGACCAAAAGTTAAAAAAATGTCAAGAAGATTCATCAATCGACGCCAAAGTTATTGCCAATAGAATGTTGCAGATTTCCTTTGGATAATAGGTCTTAACTATAACTACCTACTGGCGACCGCCAGTAGGGAAAATATATATATATTTTATTGATATATGTTTACTGTTTTTGAGGATATCAGATTAAAATAGAAGAAGGATACATATGGTATGTAATATGGAGTATAATCATGGCCTGAATTAATCGTAAATTCCTCTCACAATGATCTAAATATACTGAATGATTAAATGAAACTTTTTAGGACTTTTCATTGTTATTGTACACGGTTTTAAATATTTTTATATATATATATATATATATTTTATAGTTGAATTTTAGATATAATATTCACACAATGTATTCTATACATGACATTATGTATTTAAATCTATGATTAAACAACTACTTCCTTAACAACGAATTTCTAAACCACGAATGCTTAACTACGAACAATGCTTAACCACTACATTCCTAACAACGACTTCCTGAATCACGAAAAATATACAATTATCTCATTATCCGATTATACTACTCAGTGCTTTTAAAAACGCATGTTTAATATCATTTTACAATATTAATAAATTAATTCCTCCAAAACATTTTATTTTTGTCTCAATACATTTATTTTTCCTACCTGAAAACTTTCAGCTCCTACCTCATTGTCCTGGAATGGCAGGGCATAAATGCCCTTTTATCCTATATTGGGGAATCTTCCCTTCTTGCCACTTTCCCTCTCCTTTTCATGTACATAATCTCCTCAATGTACTACCTCCCCTTTCTTGCTGATAAAGTGAGCTGGTCTCCCTTCGTGAATCCTCCTGCCAGAACCTGTAGTGTAGTTCCTATTTTCCCAATAGTCTCTGCACATTGAAATAACATAAACAGCAGTGTAGACGTAGGGCTGAGGTCATCTAGGTCTCTACTGACTATGTTAAACTTAATTTAGGTTTGTGCCAGCTAGCTCAGAGATCACTGGAAACTTTCTTGAAGGAATAGGGAGGGATGAACTTCCCTGGCTCAGACAAGAAGGGATTCAGTTTCCGACAACCGTATAAACATGACAACTTTGCTCCCTCAGAATAAGAGTGTATCTCTAGAGTCGTGTGAAAACAATAGGCAGCTATTTCACTCAGTCAACCATGCATACTTAGTTTCACCAGAGTGCAGAGAAATAGAGAGACCGGCGTTTTCAATAAAAGGCGTTATTTATTGAGTAGTCTTCTTTCTCATGAAAGAGAAATGAATTGCCACAATTGCAATACTTAAAGTAAAGTAAAGTAAAGTGCGTACAGTAAAAGTAGTATTAGGAAATAATACTGTAAAAGCATTGATATGGTTTCTTAGCCATATGATACTTTAAAATGGATAAAATATATACATACATGAATACATTGACTAACATACTCAACTGGTGCTTCTAACTAAGCCTACTCCTGTGTACCTAACCTAAGCCTAATACTTGGGAAGGGTTGAGTAAGTAGCAGTTTAAGTTAAGTTGGTTAAGATTGTTTTGCCAAGAATCTGCATCCAGAATTCTCTTAAGGGTTTAGTCAGCTCCGTACCTTGGTAATAGAATGTGGGAGGTCTGGTATCTCTTTCCTCAGGACTCGATCTCCCAGCCACCCACAAGAGTAGGCTGGAAACACCAGAGCTGGATTTTCTTGGCTGGAGAAAAAGACAGCGTCTCTCTCAGTGCGTCAAACGGGAGGGGCGGCTTCCGTGGGCTCTCGCATCAGCTGTGCTCTCGGGCAAGTAGATGGCCGCTCTGCTCCAACCCACTGTGTGTTTGCTTAAGGCAACTGTTGGTATTTTATACCTGGAAGGTGCCGGGTTTGACATAAGGTTGGACATAAGACGTCACTAAGAACTAACAGTTCTTTCTGGACTTCTGGAGTTCTTGTTCAAATCAAAACAAAAGCAGGGGGGATTTTCCCGAGCTGCTGGAGGCTTGGTTTGTTTAAAGAACGCGTTGTGCTTTCTAGGAGTCGATGGGAGTAGCCGTGCTGTGCTTTGGACTGCATGGGCTATTACTGAAAAGGGATCTGATTCTTATGCCTTTATCAGGATATTATTGATTATAACCTCACAAGGGCATAAATCGGGAATATCGAATTAGGGTCCTAGATATAAACACAACACCCACTCCACGGATTGATGTCCATCATTACTAAAAAACTAAGCAATAAAAAACATTTAACGATGCATGTGTGTTTTCCAACCCACCCCAAAATACATATTTCGCATTTGAAATGGTATCTGGTAAATACACGAAAATGAGTGTTGGTACTGTACGCTTTTCAAGCAGTGTCATCATTCAGAAATTTACATATATATATCAGCTGAATGAATTGCGAAATTACACATAAAATGGCTCTGAATACAGAAAAGAAGGTCGAGACCATTCCATCACATATTTATACAAAATGCAGTATATGTGCTAGAGGCTGAGGTAAAATATTGTCTCTAGTATCCTAAAAATAGAAGCTCTGTTCTCTAAGAATAGTTCTACTTTAAGCAGAGTACCATGTGCCAAAAAAAGGTAAATATTTTGGAAAATGGACAAAAATAATTTTGCTTTCAGGGGAAAAAATAGTTCCAAATATTTTCTGTAGCTTTGTTTTTCAAAACTGAAGGCCGAATTCAGAGTTCAGGGAACGCTGTGTGCTCATTGTTTTTATTAAGAGTTATTCTCGTTGACTGGGGAGAACATTATTTCAGACAGACCCACAAAAAATTGGTCTACAACGTCAGGTGAAAGTTCGACCAAGTTCGAAAATGCTGCAACTCTGCAGTTCTCTGCATGATTGCATCATCGATGTTTGGATCAGCAATGCTTACAGAAGGTTGTACCTGATCGGTGCTGCTTTCCTCTCGTACCTCACCACCACCTATTCGTAGTGGTGAAGTCTCAACAAATGCCGTCATCAAAATCGGTAGCCGCTGGGGACAACACGATGCATGAGTCGTTACAGGACCTAGCAAAGTATCGATATCCATTGGTACTGCTGATTGTAGTGTAAGACAGATGTCCAACACGCATTCTTCTCCGCATAGCAGACATCGAAGCACAGGTATGATGCAATCTTGCCAGACCGGTCTGAATGAAAGAAACCAGGTTTTACTCAGATCTCTCAGCCGGGCCAATCCGAGGACCTTAGTGATACAGTCTCGGTATCGTATTGCTAGGATCGTTTATTCCATCGTTGCTAGAGTCTTGTCTGTGGATTGGCTTGCCATATCGGTGCAGAAGGAGTAAAAATAAAAGTCCTGCCACGAGTCCCAGGATTAAGGGTTGGCCGCCAAAGACAGAATGGACAAAATTCGGGAAGATGCCCAGAACTGTTTCAAAGGTTGCTAACAGTCCCGAAAAAATGGTCTTAAATACATGTGCGATGCCACTGGTATCAGACATGTTTAAGATTTGGCTTAGTATTTCTATGAAATGCACCGGGCAATTTGTCGATAAAAGGGAATGTATCTCTGCCGATGTCCTTGCCACTTGCAGATCATACATTTCTTTGGATGACGTTAAAGGCACAGTTGTCTGTAAAAGAATGGACTTCATTCTGCTTAAAGTATCAATTCGAATAGAAGAGATATTCAACCGAGGCCATAACGCAGCCTCATATCTGGATTGCTGTGTGGATACAATACTTGCATACAGCAAACGGCCCTGGAAGTTACAGTTGTCAGATAGGCTTTTCCTGGCAGCATGCCACAACAGCTGTGGTCACTTATTAGAATGTAACTGCCATTAGAAAGTGGTCTAAAAAATGGCTCTATCCGTTTTGCAGGCATGCCATGCAGGTGACATGAAAGGTTATTTGAAGACCCTTCGCAGGCTCCATGCAAATTAATACCTTGACACAGAAGTGTACCGCTTAGTGATTTTTTACAATTTTTACCACTAAGAAATACCTCCTTGTTCCCTTCACTATAACATCTGTGTGTATAAGGTAAATCCCAGGTTGATTTGATGTATTCTTTACCCAGCCTTTCATACTGGCCTGCAGGTATATACTCTTGACAGTATTTAAACTGGAAAGTTGTTATCGGAATTGTAATCGTTCCGTGTATTATCCATTCAATGACAGGTCTCTCTGACATTGTCAATGGTAATCTCTCAAGTTTTTCAATGCTCAGAATCGTATAGTCTGCTCCTTTTTGTGCCAAACTGATTTGTTTATCAGTAAGGTTAAAGATACCGAATAATGACGTTGTGTTGATTAAACGCCATGGTACGTAGCCTGAATGCAGATTTTGCAACGTCCAACCAAGCTGTACAATAGAACGTAATTTAGACTGACCATGTTGTAACAATAGTAAGTCCTGCTCTATTATATCAAAAGCAGATGATACAATGCTGTCCAGTGAATATATTCTGGAGGACAGAGTCGTTAACCCATTGTCCACAACAGAAAGTGATTTTTCCAAATTTATACGATCAATTTCTCGTATTTTTTCTGCTGTTTCAATTTGCATTACTTTCCAAGCCTCGTTATACTCAGCGTATATACCGGCCGCTATGAAACGTTTTTGACACTGTTTGCGTGGTCCCATTATGAAATCACGCAAGTCAGCACCGTCTTTAAGTAAAGTCAAGTGTTGCTTAATTTTAGCCAGTGTGGATTTCTCTACCCACTCAAGGCAAAGTTTCCCTACACTGTATGTTGTAACTATCCCTGGATGTTGTCTCTGGGAGTATCTACGGTCTGGTCTGGTCTGGTCATTTTGAACCCCTGTGTGTTGTTCAGGAATCTATCTTGACAGTTATTCGTGTCTGTTGGCCAGATCAACCACTCTTTCCAATCAGGATGTGTTCTGTTTTGGTGTAAAATATGGGATACTTCTATCTCCACATCTGCAGTGCTGTCACTATCAGTTATGGGTTTCGGAATAGACAGTGTATTTAAGTCTTTTATCTTAGCTAGGCCAAGACAAGTAGTTTGTTGAATTGTGTCATTCAAGAATATCATTTGTTCTGGGATCATGCAGGCCCTAAATAATGCTTCTAGGCACTGTACTTGCCAATCTTTGGAACCCCAGATCGTTTTTGTTTCAATGGTGTTTTTCCAACTTTCGAAACCAAATGTAGACATTTTGTCATAAAAATTTTCAGAATAAATCAGTTTAGTATTTGTCAACATTGTTTTCATTCCTGTTCCACTTAACATTTTAAAATAAAAAGTTTCTGGATCACTGTTATGAAACCCTGAGAAGTACTGGAATTTCTAATAAAATGTTTTCGAACTGCCTTTTGGTGGAGTTGGACAGTGTTCCCACTGGTTATAAGATAAAACATTTCTAGGCTGAGTTTTATGCAAATAGTGATCACCATAATGGTTATAACAGTATAACTGTTCAAAATTCGATGAACCCTGTAAGTAATCATGTTCTGTAAATTGTGCTGACATTACTAAACCTGACATCATATTATTTATGTTTTCAAAGTCCCAATCATCAGAGAATGTACTTGGTGTCACAAAGTCACTTAATGAAACCTGGAACTGATATGGATATTTCAAGAGTTCAACCGGGCAAAAAATGTCATAATCAGTTCTGTCCCATGCTACCCCACCGGGTATTGGATTGGCTGAGATGTTTTTCTGATGTCAGTTCTCTTTTCTCGATGTGGGAGGAAGTGTGAGGCTTTAGGACCAAGTTGATGTTCTGACTTGCTGTGTCCATTGTACTATATTTTCCATCAATGAATTTTCCCAAACATAGAACCATGATGAGCCAAAGCAGGAGAGTAAGTACAACTAACACAATCCAAAATTCAATCCATGGTGAAATTAGATATGTTTCTTTTAGTTGGTGAAAAAGTTCAATTACTTTGTCTTTAAAAGTTTTTGTTCGAGGCGTTTCTTCATGCTCGCTTGGATCTTCAGAGAAGTCGTAGAAATTGATGAAGTAGCCAGATGCAGTTCTGTCAATTGTTGAAATTTTTTCCGGATTTTCATTTGCTTTTTGCATTTTTCTTTGTTTCATTAGCATAGTCAGGGGCTACATCATTGTAGACTGGTGTTTCTTGATGAACTGTTGCAATTTGGGTTTCAAGAGGCACTAGTTTCATGGCATTATTGCATAGTCCTTTGTTATTCACTGCAGGTTTATCAAATGTGATTAGTCTCTCAGTATGAGCCTCTTGGATTGTAGCGAATTACAGTATTCTGCTATTTCTTGGGAGTCCATTTGGCCTACTACTTATTATTGGCCACATGATTGTGGTTTTACCAGGTTGATGGATACAACTCTGTTCTCCTTTTTACCAGCAAGGGGCGGTAGTACAACTGATCTTGTTCCGTTGATAGCTAAGACAGGTACTGCTTTTCTGTAAGAAGGCCTAAATTCCTTCTTTACAGCGATCTTTTCTCTGACCAGATCCCCAATCTTTGTAATCTAGACAGGTCTTGCTGGGACAGGTGGTTTTTCTTTAGTGGTTGTCGGCTGTTGTTTCAACTTTATGTTACTCAGGTTTTTTCTTGTTTCATTTAAGTCCTGTAAAACAGCCAAACGATCTTTGATATCAAAGGATTTTTTTTCTACCACTGAAGTGTGACAATCAAGGTCCTGAATTAGCATTCTAGTGCCGAACAATAGTTTGTATGGAGTGAGACCTTTTAGAGAATTTCTTGGCAGATTATTAAGACTACATTGGACACTTGTTAAGTGTTTGACCCACCCATCACCCGAACCCAATACCCTCGCAGTTATAGATTGCTTTATGTCCCGGTTTTTTCTTTCCACAACCACATTTCCCTCAGGATGGAAGGGAGAAGAGTACCGCAATGCGATGCCCATGCTGTTCATGGCCTCTTTGTAAGCTCGAGAGCTAAACGCAGGACCCTGATCAGAATGTAGCATGCCAATTGCGTATGTGCCGATAAAGACTCGAAACTCTTTTATAACAGTTCCGGCGTCAGCCGAGTGCTGGGGCCACATTTTTAAGTGAATTAAGTCTGTATTAATTATCGGATGCATTTCTCCGACTGGATTTCTGCGCTACAGATAGCCTCATACTATCTAATAGTGGTATCTGGGCTACAGGCTGGTCCGGTTCACAACTGCGATCTCTGTTGCAGTCCTTACAATTTTTTGCAAAATAGTAGATAGCTACGCTCATTCCCGGCCACCAGTACTCTGATTGCAGTTCCATCAGAGATTTCAGGATCTCTTGGTGCCTCAGACCCAACCCCATATGTGCTTCTTGTAGCAAGAAGATTCTCCGTTCGTGGAATTACTGTATCCCCCACTCCAGGGATTCGAGCAAACGGTACAGAGTTTGCATCAATTATGTATGTATTACTGAGTGGATAGTTGAGAGGTAAAGCTGCATAATCGCCTTTTATCGAGGCTTTTACTGCCAACATGATTTCTCCATCTATTTGTTTTTCTGAACGCTTTTCCATGGCTACGGAAGCCGGTTGAACCGCTTCCGCTATGGCTGTGTTAGCCAATGAATTCCCTTCGACATGAACGCCAACACGTCGATGACTCAGTGCGTGTATCACGTGAGTCTTTTGAAGTTCTTTCTTTAAAAGAACTACTTGTTCCCAAAGCGTTTTATGCTTTATTGTGGCACCTGTGTCATCTTTGTAACCATTTTTGCTCCATGTCTGCATATCACTGTTGTATGATTTGACGCAGAAATACGAATCACACACTATTAGTGTGGGGAATTCGCGATCTGCATTTTCAAGCGCCATCTTTAAAGTTCTTATTTCAGTTCGCTGAGCTGAACAGTTCCTGAGTGATTCAGTTTTGGTAATCATTGGTTTGAATTTACCAGAGTGCCAGCGACCTTTAACAATCGCGCACGCTACATCGTACGATTTCTTCTCTACATCGTAGTGTTGTGCGAATCTGTTCATATAGATTACGCAGTTGTATTGTTCTAGAGGCAGAATTTCAGCTGGCAGAGGATATTCTCGTTCATATACTAGATCATCTAGTTTTTTCAGTTTTGGGTCAAAATAGTATTTCACGTCTTCTGTAGCAAAGGAATTTTCCCATTCTATCCATTTTGGATCTAATGCCACTTTAATCAGATTACGCGGACTTGTTAACGCCTCAAGGGCTGGTTCTGATGAGAAAACAGGTATTCTTCTGCCTTGGGCTAGGGCTCTTTCTTTTGCTACAGCAGTTTGAACCACAGTCAGAATTTTTTCTGTAGAACTGAATTTCATTTCAGCTTGAGTGTACAAATGAGATTTGTAAGCTATAGGTACCGTTTCTCCCTCATTAGAGGTCAGAGATGTGAATCTGCATCTTCCTGGGATGACTCAGATTACAAGATTGCGTATGTTTTCGCGAGTTTGTAATTTTTTGTTTTAGCTAACATGTCTGTTTGCAATGATCTCAAAATCTCTGTGTGTTTCTGAATCCAATTGATTTGTTTGAAATCTGGTCTTATTAATCATATTTATCATATTTAACCCTCTCTGCATAATTTAGAATGTATGTTCTTCCGAAATTCAGGAAACCTAGTATTGATTGTAAATTCTTCAGCGTTTTTGGTGCTTGGAGTACAGTACAACACATTTCTCTAAGAAATTGTCTGCCAGGCTTTTGCCTTCACTTGATAATTCATATCATTCATAATTCATATCCTAAAAATGGGACAGTTAGATGGGTAATTCGTGACTTTTTAAAGTTGAATTTGTAACCCACTGACGCGAACCCAAGTATTATGGTGTTCACCCTTTTTAAGTGAGTCTCCAGGTCAACATCTGTGAGATAGATGTCATCGACATATGAGAATGCTTCATCATCATATATTTGTAGTAACTCTGTTACCCTTGCTGAGAATAATCCAGGGCTATTCTTGAATCCCTGTGGGAGTCGGAAAAATTGTTTTTCCAAACCCATTATTGAGAAAGCGGTCAAATACATGCTTTCAGGTGCAATGTTTTGACAGAAGAATCCATTAGAGATATCTAATGTTGTTTTATATTTTTTGCGCACAATGTTATTCATTAGTGCTGCACTATGTGAGTTTTGTACTGAAAATGTTTTACAACATGAGTTAAGGTGTCTGTAGTCCAAAACTAGACAATATGAATCGTCTGGCTTGGAGACAGGAAACAAAGGATTGTTCATGTGAGAGGCGCATGTTTCGATCACCCCTTGATATTCAAGTTGATCTAAGATCTCCCTGACTTGTTTTTTAGCTTCTTGTTTAACTGGGTACTGCCTTTGTGCAGTGGGCTGATTTTTTTAACTGGATTTTGTGGTGAGGCGAATCCTCATCCCATCCTACATGATTTTTGTATAAAGCAGGAGCTTGAGCCACTGCCCATTTTCTTGCCAATGTGTATTTTTAATGAATCGGAATATGATTTGAGAAGGCAGGCATAATCATTTCTTCGCCATGAGGGCACTCCCTGACAAACTCTGGTGGCCAGTCTTTCTCAGCTAACAGGATGTCATAGCCTTTAGAAAGTTTTTCCCAAAACAGACCTTTTATTTTCCTAGTTCTATCTCCCTCTATACGTAATGTTATTTCATATCATTTATGGGGCACACTTACTCGTGTTGTTGCAGTTTCCACCTGAATGTATTCATTCGTGTCCACTGTCTCCAGAAGATTCATCAGGATCTTGCGAGCTATGGTCACTTCTGATGCGCTGTCTAGCATTGTCTGTGCCCACTCTCCGTTTTTCAGTTGTGTCCTCAGAATTCTCAGCATGTTTAATTTTAATACTTTTTACCTTCTTTCTGGGAAATTGTAATTTTTTACTTTGATGAGCAGGTTCCTTGTCTTTGGACTTGACGTGCTCTTCTCTGTGTTCTGACCGTCCTCTTCTTTCTGATTTCTGTGAGGAAGATCGAGAAAGATTGAGTGAGAAGGATCGAGAGGGACGTGTATCAATATCTTGATATCTGTCAGGTTTTCTTATTTTATCCCTATCTCTAAGGTTATATCTTTTTTCAGAGGGCTCCCTTTCGGGAAACTTGTCTAGAGATCTCTCTCTCCGCTGAGGAGACCTTCCTCTGGACTGGAAATGTTTTTCCCTGGGAGTGGATTGTCTATTACCATCCTAACTCTTTTTTGGAGTTTTTAAATAATTTTTAATAAATGTTTTTTCAGGATTTTCAGTTAGTTGGGGTTTTACCGGTTTCCAACCCAAACTATCTCTTCCTAGCTCTTCATAGGATTTTTCTATGATTCTGGCGAGTTCAAATGGTTGGTCTGCTATATCTGTTTCCTTCAATTTCTGGAGGTTCTTTATATTGTCCCTTGCCAATTGAACTAATTCTCTATTTGCCTTTGTTAATTCTTTTAATTTAACTAGGAGTTCTTCGCTTGACATTATTTCGTAGTCTGGGTGTGTTGCATAGTTGCATAGGACCGTCCCCGTTGCTTCTGGTCTACCTAGTGGACCGAGCCTGGTGATGTTATTTTTATGTTTTAGGGCACCATTAAACTAGAGCAGGTGCTCTTGGTAATTTAGTGGGATTTCGACCTCCGCGAAAGGAGTGTATTCTCCTGGAGGTTCCTCTGTTTTGTAAGAGTGGAAGTCTTTTGTCACAGCGTGTGCTGCTGGAAAATTTATCCATGAATAGAATAACTCTGTCTGCCGATATTCATGTGCCCCCATCACGAATATGACTGTACCACCTCTTGGTGTCAGTCCATTTTCTATAAGTTTAATAGTTATAGTTCTTCTTATATTGACCGGAATGATTATAACACTCGGGTCATTTTCTTGGAGGGCTATGTCTTCCTCTAAGAGCCGAGCTGCTAAGGCTTCTCTTTCTTTCTCTTCGTCACTTTCTGCCATTTTACTGACTGAAAGTTTTTTGTTGCAGATCGAGTTTTAAGTAAACAAAGATTAGGTGCACAATATTTTGGAACACTGTATCCATCAACGTTGATCAAAACAAAAACTAATGCATAGGAATCTCTTCCTACTAAGTTCCGGCGGATATTATCCTTTCACCCACTCCAGACGTCTATTAGAGTTTTTACGGGAAAAAGGGTTCTATGTGAAAAAGCACGACTGAGTTACTCTAGAGTCTTGCGTTGGATTATCGCCTTACCAAACGGTGGGCGCCATGTAGTGTACTAAGTTCCGGCGGATATTATCTCTTCACCCACTCCAGACGTCTATTGGAGTTTTTACGGGAAAAAGGGTTCTATGTGAAAAAGCACGACTGAGTTACTCTAGAGTCTTGCGTTAGATTATCGCCTTACCAAACGGTGGGCGCCATGTAGTGTAGATCCTATTTTCCCAATAGGCTCTGCGCAATTGGAATAACATAAACAGCAGTGTAGACGTAGGACTGAGGTCATCTAGGTCTCTACTGACTATGTTAAACTTAATTTAGGTTTGCGCCAGCTAGCTCAGAGGTCACTGGAAACGTTCTTGAAGGAATAGGGAGGGATGAACTTCCCTGGCTCTGACAAGAAGGGATTCAGTTTCCGACAACCCCATAAACATGACAACTTTGCTCCCTCAGAATAAGAGTGTATCTCTAGAGTCGTTTGAAAACAATAGGCAGCTATTTTACTCAGTCAACCATGCATGCTTAATTTCACCAGAGTGCAGAGAAATAGAGAGACAGGCGTTTTCAATAAAAGGTGTTATTTATTGAGCAGTCTTCTTTCTCATGCAAGAGAAATGAATTGCCACAATTGCAATACTTAAAGTTAAGTAAAGTGCGTACAGTAAAAGTAGTATTAGGAAATAATACTGTAAAAGCATTGATATGGTTTCTTAGCCATATGATACTTTAAAATGGATAAAATATATACTTACATAAATACATTGACTAACGTACTCAACTGGTGCTTCTAACTAAGCCTACCCCGGTTTACCTGACCTAAGCCTAATACGTGGGAAAAGATGAGTAAGTAGCAGTTTAAGTTAAGTTGGTTAAGATTGTTTTGCCAAGAATCTGCATCAAGAATTCTCTTAAGGGGAGAAACTTGGAGGCAAGATGGCCGCTGAGGAGTTGTGCTGAGAAGTCGCACTATTTCCCTCTCCTGCTTAAGCTCGTTATGGTATGCCTAAAATGCTGTGGACTCTAGATGGACTCTATATGGCTGGTGAATACTGGTGGCATCAAGGACTAAAAGAATATATACGGCTTATAAAGCAGCTTCCCAGGGTTGGACTAAGCTGGGACTGGTTGAGAATGAAGCTTGTACGGTGAGCTGGCGTTGTAGACTGCGAAAAGAATCAAGGGTTGGTCTACAAGATGCCCCCTCGGCCTGCTAAGCAGGACAAATTGAAATAAATGTCGGATTTATCGGCAGCAAAGAAGGCAGTGGGTACACAGAGCACCGATTCAGGCATTGGAAAGGCTGGGAAAACTCTGGGGGCGATATGAAAGGTCCCGGCTATCCCGGCTCTCCCGGTAAAAAGAAAGACAGAGCTTCGCGGCAAGACTGCGGAGACGGCGGGAAGCGCTCTGGCTAATACTGCAGAACTTCGGAACCAAAAAGCGGGCAGAACAGACAAAACAGCGAAAGGAGCAGATGCCCCGAAAACTAAAGACTTAGGGATGCGACAACCTACCCTCAATGAAGTGTTCTCCACGAAGGTTCCCGGGCAGTCCGAAGGAGTACAGGAGCAGCTGGAGGCCGGTGGAAGCGTCCTCGAGGACGTTACGGAAGCAGAAGTGAACGCGAGGAATCAAGTTGCTAGGCAACGCATGGATCCAGTGCGAGGCTCAGAAGAGGCGCAGACACCCGGGCAACAGGCTGTTAATGGTAATGGCTCGCGGATGAAGGAAGTACCAGAGGCTCGTATGGCAGGATTAACACCCAAGGTGGCGCAAATAACGGTAGGAGGTACCAACTAGACTCTGGGGGACACAGACCAAGGGAATGCGGATATGCTGGGGGCTTTGCTGTTAATGGAAGCTGAGATGATTTCCCAGAAGCAGACAAACAGTACCTGGGGCAGCAGGGATAGTTTGACTGGCAAAAGCAATCAGGGGAGAACCAGAATTAAGAATCTAACAGAATGGGGTGAAGGTGGTTCAATAGAGGGGGAGTGCTTTTTTTCTGTGAATGAGGACACAGAATCCTAATCTATAATTTCAGGAAGCCCAGAGGAGAAGAAGGAGGAGGAGGGAACAGATTCAGGCTCTGATACTTCTGGAAAAGACTCCACGCAACGAAAATAAATCCCCAGATCGAGGAGGCGTGTTTCTGGGTCTCCATCTCAACCTGAAAATCGTTTAGTATGGGACTATTCGGCTACATCACAGAAATACCAGGATAATGGTGCAGCTGGGGGCCCCTCTTCTGAGGCCCCCTTTTGAAGTGACTCTTTTGAAATTCTATTCACCACCCTTAAGCAGATGCAAGCCGAAGCAAGATCCGATAGCCACAGAGCAAGGCAGGACACTAAGAAAATTCAAGGATCTCTTAGGAAAGTAAATAAATTGTATAAAGAAGTAGTGGGCAGAGTAACTGAGGTAGAAGAGCATACAGGAAAATTGGAGGACGATGTTGGGAGCTGGCAATCATTTAAAACCGAACATGACAAGATGGCAGAGGACCTGCACTGGAAGATGGAAGATTTTGAGAATAGACAGAGACGGAACAATGTCAGAATTTCAGGTATGGCAGAAGGGAAGAAGGGCAGGATGTAAGGCAATTTGTTGTAGACCTGTTAAAGGGGGCCTTTCCATAATCCCAGTGGTAGTGGGAGAGAGAGGTGCAGAGGGCACATTGGTTCCCCTTTGTGTTAAAGAAAGGGCAGGCCGCAGGAGGTCAGGGTGCATTACCTAGGGTAATTCTTGTCAACATAGGGAACTTTTTGTTAAGGCAAGAGATCATAGATAAAGCAAGGCCAGACAGTAGGCAAACATTTCAGGGTGTCACGTTTTTCAAAAGGCCCGACTTTTGCCACACCACTGTTGAGCGCAGATGGAACTTGAGGCAAATGATAGCACCCTTTCAGGCCCTAGTGGCAGAAGCATATCTCCTGTATCCTTCAAGGCACAAAGTAGTGGTAAAAGGGAAGGCCTGGATGTTTTCTTCAGAGATCAAAGCCCAGCACTTCCTAGATGAGATTAAGAACCAGAAAACTGGATCAGGGGTAGGGCGGACGAATCCTTGATACTAGTTTTAGGGTTTAAGTGTTCTTTTTTTCTTTTTTCCTTTTTGCTTATTTGATTGTGGTAAACTTTGAAAATAGAGCAACACAAGACACCATTGGATAGAATGGAGCAGGGAGGGAAGCGACTTGCACAATTTGATGCAGCCACACAGAGGTCTCAAAACATATTTGCCTGTAAGGGGGCGGGGGTAGGGGGTGGGGGAGGTAAAAGAGGGGGAAGGGGGGGAGGGAAGAGGGGGGGAGAAAGGGCTCACGAAGGTATGGTGATTTTAGTTGGGCACAGCACACTTAGATAGGAAATATGGTAACATATGTACAAGATATACAGGATACGGAAGGAAATGCATGGTATCAACAGTCATATTCTCTACCTAGCGGATTAGTAGGGGTACTTGTTGGTTACAGAAGCAACCCCGATGGCGTGTAGAATAGCCTCAATAAATGCATGCGGGCTGAACGAAATAAATAAAAGCTATAGAGTGGCTGCACTTCTGAACACTCTGCAGACGCACATAGAAGGTAACAAGGCATATCTTATGGAGCAGCTGGGGTTTGTAGTTTTAGCAAAAACAAACCAAGGGACAAATACTAGAGGGGTGGTAGTGTTGGCTAGAAATAAAGACACGGTGGTGAAAAGGAAAAAAGAAGACCAATGGGGGAGGTGGGTACTGCTGGAATTAGTTTTTAAAGGGGAGACAATTACGCTGGTTTCAGTCTATGGGTCCACAGAGGATGACCCGGATGTCTTTCAGTACTTGGATGTGGAATTGGCACAATGGCCTGAACCAATTATATGCTGTGGTGATTTTAATTTGCATGACCCAGTTAGTTCATTTTTGCAACCTGGGAGCCAATATCTAGGTAGGAAGAAAAAACCTATAGAGCACTGTCAGAGATGGTGTTAAATAATGCTTTGGTGGATCTATGGGTAAAATGGCACCCAAACTTAGATGGTAGTACTTTTTTTTCAGCTCCCCACCAGGTACTGGTTAGACTGGATTATTTTTTAATTTCAAATAGTTTGGTAACAGGGTCAAAAATAGAAAGGCACCAACGCATTATATTGGATCACAGCCCGTTAGTATTAACAGTTAAATTGGGGCAAGTTCAAAGGAAAGAGATACAATGGACGTTTGAAAGGGCATTGCTGCAGGACAAGGAATATAGAGCTGCCATGGCAAGCTGGATCAAGAGCTTTTGGGATATAAACAGGGAGACAGCATCCCCAGGGGATACGTTTAAGGCCAGGGTCAGAGGGGAGACAGTGATTTTTGTTTTTTCAAAGCAGAGGAGCGAGAAGCTGAAGGTAGAAGAGATGCGTAAAAGCATCCTGAGAGTTGAAGAAGAGTTAGCATTTGCTATCAGACAGCATTCCCCATTAGATCAGATACTGCTTAAGGGTATAGCACTCAGGGCAGAGGCGCTGGAAGGGATTGCCAAGAAAACAACTGAAAAGTATTTGGCCAAAAGGGAGAGCGTGTATGAGCTTAGCGAACGGGTCGGCCATATCTTAGCTGTTCGGACTAGGCAGAGAGGAGCGGCAGCAGATATTAAGGAGATCATAGATGCACGAGGAAACACTGTTCAAGAACCAGATCAGATAAGGGAAGTATTCAGACAATTTTATTCAGATCTTTATGCTGCAGATAACACGGGGGTGTGGTGGACATAGAAGGATATCTGAGTGAGGTACTCCCTTCAAAGCTCTCTCTGGAGGACAAGGCTCAACTAGAAGCTACATTTCAGCTAGAGGAGTTTGTTTCGGCGCTAGGCAGCCTACCTTCGGGGAAGGCTGCAGGTCCGGACCAGATTCCGCTGGAATTCTTTAGGACATTTCAAACAATCCTTATGGGGGATATGTTTAATATCATGCTATTGGCACATAAGGGGGAATCGATACCTGAATCCTGGAGAGGGCCGACATCATAGTAATTGCAAAGAAAGGGAAACTGGTGACCGCTCCAGGCTCATACCGCCCGATCACTCTGATGAACTCGGATGTGAAGATATGCTCCAAAATGCTTGCTAAAAGACTATCAAGGGTTGTAGAAAGTCTGGTTTGCCCTTCCCAGCATGGGTTCATCCCGGGAAAAGGGACCCACTTGTGGGACACCCCCGCGCCGCACGGCCACCAGCTGCTGCGTGTGCCACTCCGCTTTGCCCTCTGCCTCGCTGCCCGCCTCGTTGCCGGCTGACGCCGCTGCAGTCTGTCTTGTTTTGAAAATCATTTGTGCTTGTTCCTTTGCCTCGTTGCCGGCTGACGCCGCTGCAGTCTGTTTTGTTTTGTTTTGCCTCTGAACAACATTTGTGCTCGTTTTTTACTGTATTTTGACTTCCTGTGTTAGCGTCTTGTTTGAGCATTTGTGCCTGCTGTTTTAGGCACTTTTGTCCGTTTTTATCGTTCTCCTTCCTGTCTGCCCGCCTACCTCGACGCCCTCCGCCTTCCCTCCCCGCTCCCCGCTTCCCGCCACCACCGCTGACCACGCCCCCTTTCCCTTCTGCTCCCGCCTCCCAGCTGCCCCGCCCACCCGCGCACTTCGCCTTAAATGGCGACCGTGCGAACGCGCAGCGGTCACGCGCAGCGGGTGCGCCGATTGTGCGCCGAAGGCGCGCCAAAGGTAAGCCCGTCTGCGCCCGTCCGCGACCGGATCGCGACCAGCGCCAGGACCCCTGGCCCACGAAGACCCCGATCGACCCGCCTGACGTACTCCGCCGCCACCCTCACCGCACTCAACACCGGCCGACTCCCAGAATGCCATCAAGCCACTCCAAGACTCACCCAAGGCCCTTTCAGCTGCCACGCCTGCAAGTTCTCCTGCATCCGGACCAGCCCCGCACCAGCACCCGCAAAGGCGAACTCCAGCAGCACCCACCTCAAGTGCATCCTGCTCAACACCCGCTCCGTCCACAGACACGCCATCGAACTCTGGAACCTTCTAGACACCACAGCCCCTGACGTTGCCTTCCTCACGGAGACCTGGATGAACGCCTCTTCAGCTCCCGACATCGCCATCGCCATCCCAGAGGGCTACAAGATCGTCCGGAGGGACCGCAACGCCAACCAGATGGGAGGAGGCATCGCCATCATCCACAGGAACACCATCCGTCTCACGACCAGCACCGACAACACCCTGACCAGCGCCGAACACCTGCATTTCCAGATCCACACCAACCCGAACACCACCCTCAGAGGCACCCTGATCTACCGACCACCTGGACCACGCACACAATTCAGCGAGGACATCGCCGACTTCATCAGCCCGCATGCCCTCCCCTCCGCTGACTACATCCTCCTAGGAGACCTCAACTTCCATCTGGAGAACAACAACGACCACAGCACCAGCACCCTGCTCGACAACCTCGCCAACCTGGGACTCAAGCAACTGGTGTCCACCCCCACCCACCTCGCCGGACACACACTCGACGCCGTCTTCTCATCCAGCACAGACATCGACTTCAGCCACGCCACAGAGCTTCAATGGACGGACCACAGCTGCGTCCACTTCACCTTCAAGAGAACGACGACCCACCAACACCAGCAACACACCGCCCGCAGAAGCTGGAACAAGATCACAGCAGACCAGCTCGCCACCTCCCTGAGCCAACACCCTCCTGCCTGCTCAGCGAACCCCAGCCAGGCCGCCGAGAACATCACGAAGTGGATCAGCAACTGCGCGGACGAACTCGCCCCGCTGAGGACCCCGCCGAGCAGACCCGGCAGCAAGAAGGCCCCATGGTTCACTGACGAACTCAAGAGCTCCAAGAAGAACTGCCGAGCCCTCGAGAAAGTCTGGAAAAGGGAACCGACACCGGACAACAGGACCTCCTACAAACTTGCCACCCGGAAACACCACCAGCTGATCCGCGCCGCCAAGAGAACAGCATACAAGGACCGGTTGGACAACAACACACACAACAGCAAGGAACTCTTCAACATCGTGAAAGAGCTCTCCAACCCCAGCGCAGGAAACAACGACATCACCCCATCGCAAGACCTCTGCAACTCCCTCGCCTCATACTTCCACAACAAGATCCCGGACATACACAGCAGTTTCAACAACCAACCAACGCACACCACGACCGACCAGCCACCCCCCCCACCACCACCCTCCATGCCTGGACCCCGATCAGCACCGAAGACACCATCCGCACGATGAACTCCATCCACTCCGGATCACCGACCGACCCCTGCCCTCACCACGTCTTCAACAAGGCCGACACTGTCATCGCACCCCACCTGCGAGAAATCATCAACACATCCTTCGACACCGCCATCTTCCCCGAAAGCTGGAAACACGCCGAACTCAGCGCTCTACTCAAGAAACCAACAGCGGACCCCACCGACCTCAAGAATTACCGCCCCATCTCGCTTCTCCCGTTTCCAGCCAAAGTCATCGAGAAGACCGTCAACAAGCAGATGGCCGCCTTCCTCGAGACGAACGGATCCCTCGACCCCTCACAGTCCGGCTTCCGAGCCAAACACAGCACCGAGACCGCCCTCATCGCCGCCACCGATGACATCCGAGCCCTGATGGACAAGGGAGAAACAGCGGCCCTCATCCTCCTAGACCTCTCCGCGGCATTCGACACGGTCTGCCACCGCACCCTAATACAGCGCCTCAGCAACATCGGAATCCAGGACAAGGCGCTGGAATGGATCATCTCCTTCCTCGACGGAAGAACACAGCGAGTCCGCCTACCACCGTACAAGTCAGAGGCCTCCGAAGTCATCTGCGGCGTCCCCCAAGGATCATCCCTGAGCCCAACCCTCTTCAACGTCTACATGAGCCCCCTCGCGGCCATCGTACGCAAACACCACCTCAGCATCATCTCCTACGCCGACGACACCCAGCTGATCCTCTCCCTGACCAACGACCCCGCCGCCGCCAGAGCCAACCTGCACGAAGGGATGAGAGAGGTAGCCGAGTGGATGACGACTAGCCGCCTGAAACTGAACTCGGACAAGACGGAGGTCCTCATCCTGGGCTCCTCACCCTCCGCCTGGGACGACTCCTGGTGGCCTCCCGCCCTGGGCACCGCACCCAAACCGACAGACCATGCACGAAACCTGGGCTTCATCCTAGACTCCTCCCTCTCCATGACCAGGCAAGTCAACAGCGTCTCCTCGGCGTGCTTCAACATCCTACGCATGCTACGAAAGATCTTCTGGTGGATCCCCACAGAGACCAGGAAGACCGTCACCCAGGCCCTCGTCACCAGCCGACTGGACTACGGCAACGCCCTCTACGCCGGGACCACCGCCAAGCTCCAGAAGAGACTCCAGCGGATCCAAAACGCCTCAGCCAGACTCATCCTCGACATCCCACGATCCAGCCACATATCCGGACATCTGAGAGACCTTCACTGGCTCCCCATCAACAAGAGAATCACCTTCCGCCTCCTCACCCACACACACAAAGCCCTACACGACCAAGGCCCGAACTACCTCAACAGCCGAGTCAACTTCTACGCTCCCAAACGCCACCTCCGATCAGCCAACCACGCCCTCGCCGCCGTCCCCCGCATCCGAAGAGCGACTACAGGAGGAAGGTCCTTCTCCTACCTGGCCGCCAAGACCTGGAACTCCCTCCCGTCCGACCTACGCCTGACCCAAGACCACCTCTCCTTCAGGAAGAAGCTGAAGACCTGGCTGTTCGAGCAGTAGCGGCACCCCCCCCCCCCCCCAAGCGCCTTGAGACCCTACGGGTATGTAGCGCGCTTTACAAGTGTCACTGATTGATTGATTGATTGACACAACAGCATGTCAGACAGGTAATAACTATGTTTGATGCAGCAAGTCCCCTAGGAGACCCTATGGCAGCGCTGTTTTTAGACGCAGAGAAAGCATTTGATAGGGTCTACTGGGGGTACTTATGGTCGGTCATGAGCTGGAGCTGCATAGGGGAAGGCTTCATAAGAGCTATACAGACTCTGTACAAAAATCCAATGGCAAAGATTAGAGTTAATAGGGGACATTTGACAGCTGTTAGAATCAGCAGAGGGACCAGAAAGGGCTGTCCATCATCTCCCCTACTATTCGCTCTATATTTGGACCCCTATCTGTGCAGATTAGAAAGAAATCCAGGGATACCGGCAATGAACATAAATGGCTGTAGGGTAAAAACACTGCCATACGCGGATGATGTGGCCATTTTGACACCCAATCCTTTAGTTACAATTAGGGCGACGGAAGCAGAAGCTCATTGTTTTGGACAGGTTTCCGGATACAGCTTGAATAGGTCCAAAACACAGATTGTTGAGAATAGTTACTTGACCTGAAATGATGATAGGGTTGTTGATTCAGCAATATACTTGTGGGTGGCAATATCAGCAAATTTGGATCAGGTGGTGGGAAACAATATGACCCCCTTAATGACGCAAGTAAAAGCGGATTTGGAGAGGATGAACAATCTGCATTTGTGGCTGGTGGGTTGCACCAATGTTATCAAGATGATGATCCTGCCCAAGTTTCTTTATTTTTTTAGATCAATCCCTTTATTTTTTGAGGCCAGCTGGTTCAACACTCTGGAGGCTATTTGTAATAGGTTCATCTGGGCACAGGGTAAGACACGCAGGGCCTACAGATTTATGTCCCTACCTAGAAAGAGGGGTGGGTGGGGTGTCCCGGATTTTAGACTCTACTATATGGCAGCCGTTTTGCAATATATGCAGGGGTTAATAGGCGGAAATGATTGTGATCCAAGAGTTAATAGTTTCTCCACAAGGGTATATACAGCGGTAGTAGGCGTGGATGTCAGAATTTTTTTTTAAATTGCATAGACTATGGATACTTCAAAAGAACGAAGTTTAAGACAATTTTGGATGCTGTTAAAGTATGGAATGTTTTTCTGAAAAAGTCCAAATTTGGGAGATATAATCGGTATGTTATATTGTATAAAAAGAGGTCATTCCCTCTGGAAATATTTGGAGATCAAATTATGTTGGATTGGGCGGAAAGAGGTATTGTACAAATTGGAGATGTATTGAATTCGGAGGGGATGGTACAGTTTACGGACCTTAGAAATAAATATGATATGAGCAATAGAGACTTTTTTAAGTATCTCCAGATCAGGAGTTTTCTAGTCAATAAACAAGGAGGACCAGCAGGATTTAACAAGAATGAAATTTTGGAAAAAATAAGAATAGCAGGGGATCGAACGATTCGCTCTTTATATGCAAGCCTGGTAAAGGAGAAAACCAATGATTTAGAAAAATATAGTAATAGATGGGCGGAGAAAACAGGTGGGGAAATGGGGTGGTTCCAGGAATCATTAGATTTAGGTCGAACGATATTGTGTGCATCCCCCTTCAATCTCAGCACTACAAAACCATAAATTCACTCTACTTTACTCCAGCCAGGATAGCACAATGGGGAGGTACCATGGGAACTACCTGTCCTAGGTGTAATGCAGCTGAAGCTGATAGTATACATATATTTGTCACCTGTCTGCAACTCCATACGTTGTTCAGAGACATTGAGGGGTTTCTGGGTAGAGCATTAGGGATCCAAATCAAGCTTACTCCGTCTTGGATTTTATTAGGGGTTGGCATGGATAATGATGGTGTACAGCGAGAGTTCATGTTTGTGGCAATGGCGGTATACAGATTAACAATAGCTAGGGCCTGGCTGGATAAGGACCCACCGACAATGCAGTGCTGGTTGGCTAACTTATTAGCGTCATACAACATGGAGAAGAATATATATGCCCAAAAAGGAAGGGGAGGGAAAACGATGGGCTTGAGAATATGGGATCCTATAAGGAGATGGAAGGAGAGAATAGGTTGAAATTGTTAGGGGTATGGTGTTTTTCTCTTTTTTTATTTAATTATAACTAAGATAACAAAATGTATTGGATACTGTATATCTGTTATTGACATGAATTAATGGAAATATAATTAATGATGAAAAATGTATAATGTTTAAAGCTTGCGTAAATTGAAAAATAAAAAATATATTTAAAAAAAAAAAAATCTTCTAAGGGTTTAGTCAGCTCCGTACCTTAGTAATAGAATGTGGGAAGTCTGGTATCTCTTTCCTCAGGACTCGATCTCCCAGCCACCCGCAAGAGTAGGCTGGAAACACCGGAGCTGGATTTTCTCAGCTGGAGAAAAAGACAGCGTCTCTATCAGTGTGTCAAACGGGTCAAACGGGAGGGGCGGCTTCCGTGGGCTCTCGCATCAGCTGGGCACTCGGGCAAGTAGATGGCCGCTCTGCTCCAAACCACCGTGTGTTTGCTTAAGGCAACTGTTCGTATTTTATACCTGGAAGGTGCCGGGTTTGACGTAAGGTTGGACATAAGACGTCACTAAGAACTAACAGTTCTTTCTGGACTTCAGGAGTTCTTGTTCAAATCAAAACAAAAGCAGGGGGGATTTTCCCGGGCTGCTGGAGGCTTGGTTTGTTTAAAGAACGCGTTGTGCTTTCTAGGAGTCGATGGGAGTAGCCGTGCTGTGGTTTGGACTGCATGGGCTATTACTGAATATGGATCTGATTCTTATGCCTTTATCAGGATAATATTGATTATAACCTCACGAGGGCATACATCTGGAATATCGAATTAGGGTCCTAGATATAAACACGACAAACCAAGACCGTAGGTAAAACTTTTAAGCTGTTTGCCTGTTCTTGCTGCAAACTACTTCCACCTCGCTCCAGTCCAAACCATGAAGTAGCTGATCTACGTTGCAGATCTGGTCGGCATGTAACTTTGATGCTGTACTCCTGTCCAAGGAGGCGCCACCTTGTATGCTTTCGCTGCCCTAAGATTAAAGCAGGTAAGTTGAGAGTGTTCCCGATCACCCAAGACTTGAAAATAGCATTCCATCATCACACTTTCATTTTGTTTTACTCAGCTACCAATGTAACCAAATGACAAATACTCATCTTTTTTTTATCACGTATCGTGGAGGGTGTATAGACAGCCTGACAGAGTAGTAAACAAAAAGGAAGAGAGGCTGGCAGAGGTATCAGCGTGCATTGTGGATGGTGATGGATCGAGAATTGAGATCCTTCCGTGGAGGGGAAACAGCCTTAAACACAAATCTTTCAATAGACGGTAATAAACAACTAATTTTTACAACAACCTATTTCGTTATTCATGTAGTCGTCGTTCATGAAGGCCGTGATTTAATCAAGTCGGTTTTCAGGAAAGGTCGTTGTTAAACTTCGTTGTTTAGTATCGTCGTTGTAAAATATTTGTGATTAAGGCTGTTTCCCGATGTATTTATGAATCTATTGGGGATTAACTATGAATTATTAAGTATATATGGATTTGTGACAAAAATATGGACTCCTAAGCACTGTTGCACTTTTGCTTCTCTTAGCACTTTAGTACCTGCCACTATGAGTATTTTTAGAGGAATATCTCATCATGGGCATAGAGGTATATATACGCAAATTTGATTGCAGTAGTATATACTGCTATCTGTTATTTTACAATAGTATCTTAAATCTGGAATCAGACACCTAATTTTATAGTTTTTGCACATACTTAATAGGTTTTGGGAAGGCACTATAATAATTTTAGCCTCACAAGTGGATTGGAATGTGTTTAGGATAATTATAAGGCATTTAGGCCATTAATATGATAAACAATGTATTTATATATTTATTATGAAAATTATCCTATATTGATTGTATTTTGTGGTGACCCCTTTACATTCAAGTTTGAAAGATATTGTGACAATGATACAACATTTACGTGCAGTAATTTGTGGGTCATTTCTAAGGAATATGTTTTCTATGTCCATTGTGAAGTCACTTGCACTCGCCCATTATATAGCGGGGTGAATGTCTAAACTGTGTTATTGGATCAAGGGCGGGATCGCCCGAAACGGATCATCGCAGACTGGCAATAAAATATAACGGCACGCAATTTGGGTCTACGCTCGTTTTTTTCCTGGTGGAGCAGTTGGAGTGCTAAAACAAGTTTGTGCATATATAGCGGAATAGCACAGAATTGAATAAACTTGCTTGCACAAAGAAAAACTGATGTCCGATCCGTTTATAACTCAAGGACTTATGGAGTTGTGAAGATTCGGTATATGTGTGTATATATATATATATATCTGTGCTCACACAGTAAGGGAAGACTTAGATAGCTAATTTGCTATGGTTGGGAAGTTCGTCCTATATACCCTGTTAGTGATGTACATTAATTTTTTGTTGCAACTGCCTAATGATAGCAGCACATTTGCTTCATAATAGACTGCACGAGTGAGTGAGTGAGTAACGAAAGGGGAGGATGTGTTTCAACAATTCCCTTGGGGACTAAAGGGTCATGCTTGAGGTTGCCCAAATCACCTGTTACTCTGAGAAGGTTTGGAGTCCAGGTGAGATTTTGAGAGCTAGCTAGGATTGGGCCAACACGGTACTGACATTGTAGAGAGACTCAGTCCTAACATACATAGTTCTGCTTTACCATCAGAATCCGTGCAACGTGACACTACCAACATTGGACAGGTACTTATTTAAAAGGTCTCCCTGTGTAGTACTTGTGTGTGCCCTCAGTACCCTATTGACCATTACCGGAGACGTCTGTGGTGTTAGGTATTTATCCTCCACAGTATTTTAGGGAATCTAAACTTTTTCTGTTGGTTGTTCATGCTTGGACATTTAAAAGAATATCCATAGTAGTGTTTCCGATCTGTTTCCTTTACTTTATTAGCGATAGCGATGCTGCAGCCTATACCTACGGCGGCTAATTGCAGACCTGAAGTCCATGCACATTTAACTTTACATGGACTTGGCAATGTGGGTGGTGATGCAACCTTCATGGTTGAAGTCTACGTTGCCTATCATTTGAAAGTGTTGTCTTCTTGATTCAATTTTCCAGCCCTGGATGCTAACACACAAACATTTCATACATACACTGACATTGCACCACTGCAACAACACAGAGCATATCAGCAATTAGAAATACCACTGTCTGTTTGGGACCATCAACATTGGTTCCACAGTACCCTCAGACACATCATACAAAATGTATGTACAGGCCAACTTAGTAATGAAAGTGCCACCTGGCTAGCACTAGCTAGATATAAACCATATCCTTACACACAAAACCTCAATGCTAATGAGATACGACAATTATAAAATGGTCTAGTTACACGGAATTGACACCTAACTCAGTATGTTTTGCACATCTCACTGGTTGTTCCAACATGGGCAGCTCTAGCAGGGCAACCACTGTTGCCTTCCTATACCTACAATTAGTCCTGTATGTATTAATGCGATTATGGGTAAAACCCCCACAAAACATGATGCAATTCATTTCGGGATAGCTCAAAGAATCAATCAAATTGAAGCAGTTTTGCCCCCCTATGGGACCACAAGATAAACATAGAATATTAAGTATGTGTTTACCCCTCGGGATTGTTTGCAAAATAGGAGACTGCCTCACTTGGGGCACAGTCTTTGCTGCATTCTATAACATTCCACATAGTACTCAGTCTCCGTCAGTCTTGTCGGAGGTGTTGAAACAAATACAGAATGAACACAGGGCAGCTTCTACCCTGGATTCGGGGATGAAATAATGGGAAATGTTCCTGTCGTCTCATCAATGATTCTTGCCAACATTAAAGGTGAAGCAGCATCTTTGGCTAAACGCCACGGATCATGCAGGCTGCACCTGTTAATGTGAGCTACCTATAATTATCGCTGAGGTGTATACCGCTCTGGGTCGCAATAATCTGGGGGCCAGACCAAATAAATCGCATTTTGGAAAACCTGGTTCCAACAAGGACACTGACAAGCTGAAACCAGTGTATGCTAAAAATGATGGGGCAAATCCAAACCTAAAGCAAAGCTAGGTCTCTGGGAGGTTCTCCGCAACCAAAGCACTCTGACAGACGCTATAATTTGCTTGACGGCGCACGATTAAAACCCCTTGATAGGTCCCAATATTCTGATGCTTGTCCTTCTCGTTCCTTTCAGCGCTCATAAGATAAACCATATGACAGAGGAGGACATTCTGAGAGCAGGCAAGAATAGTATGTGAAACCGAAAAAGAACTCACAATGCCCGTCTGACATGAAGATAAAGAAGGAAGAGAAATTTCCACTATTTAAACCACAATTTCTGACAAGGAAAGTTGCAACCCTACTGCAAAATATGCCAGAAACACTAAGAACTCTCCTCCTGAAACAGGAGTGGGTAGTGACACTATAGTGCACCAGACTCTCCATGGAGTTTCTGGTGGTGAGAGCAATTGATAAATATATAATGGTTGATACCCCAGACAAAATGAATGAACTTATTAACTGTTGGATTAATGAAAATCATTACAGTAAAAAAGCAACTTTTGTTAAAACTGATTTAATTGTTAAAAACAATTCACCTCTGACCCCTCCCCAACCGTTCAGTGCCATTGTCCTTATGAACGTCTTACATTCCTTAAATAATTTGAGCACTTTCTCTGGATTTACTTGTAAAAACAATTTAAAACTAGGGCAATAAACTCTGAATTTTTGAGACAGAGCTTTCGGTAAAAGTATTGGCCTCTCTGGTGCCTGACAGGGTCTGCACTGCCACATTCGGCATTTTGTAAAACCCAGCTTGCCAAATAGGGAAAAGGACATCAGACGGACATAGGAGAGACATCTTCTTGTGACGCCTACTTTATGGCAATCATGATTAAATGAGTACATTTCCCAAGTCTTGCTAGGTTTCTTGCTGTTGAATCTGAGAAAAACAAGGCCAAGACCCCCCTTCAGGTCCTTGCTCCATTTGCAATGAGTAACAGGCAAAGAAGGCTCTGGCGCTCATTGTTAATTTTGGGCAGCAGCACAAAAGGTGTAGCCAGCATTCTTTAGCAAAGGAGCATAGCCTGCCCTCAACATTCTTCCCCATATGACCCCATGCTGGATTGAAATCTGTGATACCTAGCGTGATAAATCTTACGAAGAGTATTTTCCTATGAACTTCCATTGACAGTAAGTAGAGTTGAGCTTTTCCCAGACTATATAATTTGTCCAGTGGCTCTGTGAGCTAGTAGGGCTGAGGGGTTCGATGTCTAGAGCAAATAATGTTTTCAGGACCTGCTTGTTCACTGCTTTCTTCCAGGAAGATTGATGGATTTCAGATAATTGTAGGCTTGCTGCCCTATCCTTAACACCATTGCTGCGTGCAAGATTCCCCTCCTGTGCTGGGCCTCAATGTAAATGGGTGTGTTCATGACGAGCTTAGCTCGTCATGAGCAGACAAGAGGTATACCTCATGACAAACTGAGCTCGTCATGAGCATCGAAGGGGTTAAGATTGTAATGGCTTGGCCAAGGCTGTGCCTGTCTCATTGAAAAAGGACCTCAGTTGGTATCTGAGTGAGTCTTCCAGAGCCCTCAAGGTCTTGATGCATAACTTTATCAGGTCTCCCTGGCCTATCAGGTCTGGCCTCCGAAGGCCAAGCTCCATTCTTAGCCTTGTTTTCCTAGCTGTTGGTTGAATGTGCAGCACTGATTTGTATGCCTTAATTTGAGTTGTATTTAGGAACTTGTCCAGCACTCTGGGGAAAGCTAAATGGCCATAGCTGAGGGCAGGTAACGGTTTTGCTCTTAAAACAGTCAGAATCGGCTCAGCTGTGACTTAGTAGATGGTGGCTGAGTTGTCTTAACAAATGAATGATGTTGTTGGACTTAGATTTGAGATGTTTTAGATGAACATTTGAGATGGCCCTTTGTGAGAGCTAAATGCCAAGGTAGTTATAGGCTGCTACTGTGTCGATTCAGATACCAGTGGGCTTGCCTTTTATGCTGGTGTTTCAATTACCTTGGTCATCCCCTGATTGATCAGTGTTAGAACTGGGGGTCTCTAGTTGGCAGAGGTAGGTACCACTGTCCAAATAGGGACTCTTGCTTCTATTCAGGGTCCCTATTTGGACAGTGGTACTACCTCTGCCAACTAGAGACCCCCAGTTCTAACGTTGTTGGTCAGCGGTGGGATTTGAACTTGTATTTGTCTAGACCCATAGTGATTGGTGTACATCACTAGTGAGTGCACACCACTACGCCACCGCATACTACTGTTTTTTTTCGTTGGTTCTATTTTTGATTAAATCTTCAAAGCATCATGTCTGTGAATGGAAAGGCACACAGTGTGGAAGAGGCAGAATTGGAATTTTGCATTGAGGATTTGTATTCCTACAAAGTTGCACAGCTTAAACAATTCTGCAGCCAGTTTGAGTTCCCCATAAAAAGCAGCCTCAGGAAGGAGGGCTTCCAGAGCATCTTGAATGTCTATTGGGAGGCCCAAGAAGGGAATGGTGCAAGTGGAAAGGAGGGGTTTCAGCCCCATGATTTGCCTGTGAGCAGACCAGCCAGATTCAAGGGCTGGCAGCAACCACTCTGGCCGGGGTCTGACCCCAGAAGAGTTAGAAGAAAATCAAAAAGTGAGAGATCATGAGATTGAAATCTTGAGAATGAAAATGAAGCAATTGGAGGTAGAAAAAGAAAGGGCAGCGGAGGAGAGCAAAAATGCCCGTCCCCTGGAGGAGAAGAAATTGCTTTTGGCTCATGAAGTGAGGATGAGAGAACTGGATCTCCAGGCCCAGCAGGTGGATTCCAGTTCTAATTGTGGCAGCGCATAGCCAGTGCAGGGGGGTAAAGTATATATTCCCAAGGATCTGGTACAGAATTACCATGGGAATGAGGATATTTATGCCTGGGTTACTTCTTATGAAATTGCATTGAGAATGAATGGTGTGACTGAACAGCTTTGGGGACAGGCCTGTGGAAACATTTTGAGGCTTCTGGGAGGAGTGCTCTAGAGCCCTTAGAGTTAGCAGGTACCATGACCTACCCCAATATGAAGGAGGCCTCATGCCTCAGGTATGGACTTACTCCAGAGCAGTACATACTGCAGTTTAGGAACTCTAAGAAGAGAGAGTCTGAGACTTGGATGGAGTGTGTGAATTTGTACTCACGTGAACTGGAAGGTTGGATGAAGGGCAGCAAAGTAACTGATTATAATTGCATTTAATTAGTTGGGAGCACTTGAGTAGTCTTTGTGTTCCAGAGCTGCACCCGCATCTTTTAGACAGCAAGCTGACAGACCCCATTGAGCTTGCTAAGGAGGCGGACCGCTGGACCAGTGCCAGGGCCCACAGAGGAATTGTGGGTACCACAGCCAAAGGCAGGCAGGGTCCCCAGCAGAAGAGTGGGGGGACAAAGGTAACCAAAAGGAGTTCTCGCAAGGGCCCCCAAATAGTTCCCAGGGAAAGGAATCCCAATCTCCCAGATCTAGACAGCCATGGCCCCCTAGGGGCAGGCGGGACAATAGAGGCAACAGGGGGCCCCCTACCTGCTATCACTGCAATGAGGTGGGTCACTTTGCTCCTAGATGTCCCAAGAAACTTCCAGCACCCACTGGTGCTCCAGCCCCAGGGTTAGCAAGTGTAGCTTTGGGGGTGGATTGGATTTTTAGCGGGGAGGAGGGACTAGCAGGTATGACCCTTGTCTCTTTAGGAGACCAAGAGATGGTCTAGGAAACCTTACTGCCCCCTAACACTAAGAAATACGGGCAGAAGGTGCTCATCAATGGGAGAGAGCTAGAGGCTCTGAGAGACACAGGAGCCAGCGTGACATCCATGAGTTGTCAGTGTGTGTCTGAAAAGCAGGTCATTCCCGATGTACTCCACCCTGTAGTGGCAGCTGACAGCTCAGTGCGCCTCTGCAAAGTGGCGTGTGTTCTCTTTGAATGGGGAGGGGTCTCTGGTCTCTTGGAAGTTGTTGTCAGTGATGCCTTGCCTGTAGACTGTCTGCTAGGTAATGACCTGGAGAGTTCTCCATGGAAGAATGTAGAACACCAAACTCATTTGGAGATGTTAGGTTTGCCTGCGTGGATCTGTGTGACCACGCATGCTATGGCAGCTAATAGGGGTGATTCAGCAGAACTGGAGCCTGAAACAGTGGCCCAGAGACCTTCCAAGAGAGGAAGAGATAGGG
Source organism: Lissotriton vulgaris (assembly GCF_964263255.1). Taxonomy (NCBI): domain Eukaryota; kingdom Metazoa; phylum Chordata; class Amphibia; order Caudata; family Salamandridae; genus Lissotriton; species Lissotriton vulgaris. The sequence continues at coordinate 298,317,750 of NC_141700.1, read as the reverse complement.
GGCGCGGGAAACCAGCCCCAGCCATTCCCACAGTCCAGGAAGAAGCAGAACCTGAGGGGGATGCCCTGGAACTTACTGGGGAACAGGTGGGCGAACTGGGCGATCTGCCTGAGCTGACCCATTGGCAGCAAAGAAGGTGGGCCCTCCAGGGAGGAATTCTTCAAGGCGCATAAAGAGGTGCCCTTCCCTCATTGGTGTTCGGCAACAGGCTGCAGAAAGTCTTTAAAAGCTTGGTTTGCAGCTTTCCCAACACAGGTACAACTTCCAGAGCACCACAACTGGCCCAAGCAATCTAGGGAGGACAGAACTCTTTCAGCAGAGTTCAGGGAAGCTGGGGGTGAAGTCATTTTGTTCCTGGGACTTCTTAACAGGGAGCCAGCTCTTCTCAGGCCCTTGGAGATTTCTTCAAGCAAGTGGACACAGCGCCAAAAGCAAAATCCTTCCCCTCTCCTCGGCATAAAAGCAACAGCAGGTCATTCCAGCAGAGCAACAGCAGGACAGTCTTCCTTCTTCAGTTTCAGCTTTCTCTATGGCAGAGGTTCCTTCTTGATTCCAGGATGATCTAATTTTCTGTAGTCAGGGGTCCTGTACTTATACCCCTAAAAGTATTTGATCCCTTTGTGCAGGAGGGCTCTGAGCCCGGTCTGAACCAGTTCTGGGTGTTTCTTAAACACTTTGTTTTCCTGGCCTCTCCTTTCCTTTCAGGGAGAGGGGCAGGGTCATCAGCCGCCCAGCAGGAGGTAGAGCCATCATTGTGGAAGGCAGGCACAGCCCTATTCAGGCCCAGTTGTAACCCCTCCCACCACTCAAGATGCAGATGCAGTCATTCAGCCTAGGGCTGACTCAGCCAGCCTCCTAGGGGCTCCCAGCCCCTGTCACTCTCAAACCATACAGCCAATTCACAAACAGGCCAAGCCACACAGAAGGGTCAGACAAGACAAGAGAACAGCATCTTTTTAAAAGTGCTGTCCTCAAACACAGGATTTAAAAACAACCTTTCCTAAAAGATGTGTTATTAAATTCTGAGTGCAGGGATACCAGACTTTTATGTCCTATCTTGCTCCTATTGGAAGATATGCTGGTAGCCACTGTAGCCAGCATCCCTCATGATAGCCTATGGGGCAAGATAGCCTTACAATAGCGAAAAACGAAAATGGCTTTAATTCACTACTAGAGCATGTCACCTGCACATGTACATGCTTTACCTTTCACATACACTGCAACCTGCCCAAGGGGGTACCTTGGGCTTTCCATAGGGGTGACCAATGTGTACAGAAAGGGAAGGGTTAGGCCTGTCAGTGGGGACACTGACCAGGAGGACATGGCAGTTCACAGACTGCACACAGGCACTGCTGTGACAGGCCTGAGATACCATTTTAGGGCTACTCATGTGGGTGTCACAATCAGTGCTGCAGGCCCACTAGTAGCATTTGTTATCACCAGCCCTGGCACACTCAGTGCACTTTACTAGGGACTTCTTGGTGACACAAATAAACCAATCATGGATAACCAATCTCAATAACAATTTACACAGGGAGCACTTGCACTTTGACACTGAACAGCAGTGGCAAAGTTCCCAAAGCTTCTAAACCAGCACAGCATCAAAAATACAGGAGGTGGAGGCAAAAAAGGTAGGGGGAAACCATGCCAAAGATGCTAGGTCTAACAATCAGTAAATGGTTATCCTGGTTGAAACGATCCAGCACATGCAAGGCTCTCTGAGGGCCAACTCTAGTATGGTCCATTATTACAGTATCATCTGCATATTGTAGTACCGGCATCCTCATCCTGCCTAGCCTTGGAGAAACTAGGCTGACATTTTGCAAAGCGCCCCCCATATCTGCGGTCTAAAGATTGAACAGAAGAGGAGCCAGTACACAGCCCTGTTTGAGACCGTTATTTGTAGGAATTTTTGAGGTCACTATGTTGGCACTTATTTTGACCCTAACCCAAGTATCTTTGCAGAGTGATGTTATTGCTTTTAATAAAGTTGGTAGGATCCCTCAGCTGGATAATTGCCACCAAAGCCTTCTTCGGTCCACTTTGTTGAAAGCCGGGCTGTAGTCATTAAACAACAGAACAGCGGGATACTCTTCTTCTTAACCGCCTGAGTTGATAAGTGGGCTAGTGCTATGACGTTGTCCATAGTTGAAGAGTGTGACCTGAATCTTGATTGATAAAACGGAAAGACACCTTTTTCTTCTGTCCATGACTGTTTGGAACGGTCGCCCTTCTTGAAAATTGGGAAGACTATGGAGCCCCTCCAGGAGTCCGGAATCCTTGCTGTTAAGAAGATATTATTAAAAAGCGGGGTTAGAACTGCTGCCTAAATGTCCGGTGCCAATATAAATATCGGTGCTGGTACCCCATTTGGCCCTGGTGCTCCATCATTCCTCATTTTCTTTATTGTCTTGATGTCTATGTCAGCTTTTATTATTGTGCCTGGGGACCTACAGTGTTCTGATTCTGGGCTATTCGGTGCTATGTAGCCGTAGTCAAGATTGAAAGTCAAGTAGTATTGTTTTACTTTTTCTAAACCACGATGCCCTGCTCCCCACTTTCTCGCTTCTGTGGTGCCTTCTTCCATACAGTTACTCGTATATAATTGTTTTACGTGGCTTAACCAATGACTCTCGGCAACCCGGTTCTCTCTTGACACTCCAAGATTACTCAGCTGGTTAATGTGCCTCCAGAGCCAGCTGAGATTTTTTTCTTTCATCAGGGAGAATACTTTCAGTCATTCCTTTCAGGATGGTATTTTTTATGCTTCCAAACTTTCTTTTTGTAAGCTGACCTCAGGTCTGTGATGGAACAACTCTCAGGTAAAATGCTCCCTCTTTTCTTGACTATCAGGGCCTTTTGTATGGCTCGTTTACATTGGATTATATCCTTCAAGTAACATGGATAGACAGTAATTGGAAGGGGCTTGTTACTTGGGCGCTTTTGTTGTGTGTTACCCAGGTATAATTGTATATTCCCTACTGTATTCTCCCAGCCTTTTATTGATGAAACTTGTATTAGTGGTTTAGTGTCATTCTGCTTAGTTTCAATCCATGCTTGCAATTTAGCTCCACTTTTTGCAGACCATTTTGTCTTTTGAGGTACCTTGTATGTTTCTTCTCCACTCGTCTCACCTATTGGATTATAGGAGGTAGCTACCAGTGCCTCTACTAGTAACATGGCCCTCAATGGTCTGTGATCACTTGCAGCCCTGTCTATGACCTCAAAATCTGTCAGTCCTGCTGAAATGAGTTCACTCACCAGAATATAATGGATGGTCTAGACATTCTGAAAGGTTGTTTAAAGGCGCCAGAGTGGAGACCCAGACTGTTGTGTAGGCCCTCCAGATAGATTATATTATTTGGATATACAAATTGAGGGTGACATGCAATGCACCATATGGGTAATATTCCGGAAAAATGTAACATTATCATATGACATTCTCTTGGCGGAGGTCGATTGGCCCTTGCAATTTGTGTGCAAATCCCCACAAGGTGAGAATGTCATAATCCATTCATTTTTTGAGCTTGTCACTGATGAAGTCAAACAAGCATATGCATCTCAATGGGCTCTTGCACAAGCCCCCGCGTATACCGCAATCAGAGAAACACTCATACAATTAGAATACTGGGGTGTAATTGAGCCATGTATTTCTCAAATTAATACCCTTCTTTTTCCAGTGGAGAAGCTGGACCACTCATACCGTAATCTTAGACTATGGACATTTAAATGGTCATGCATGCACTTTTGCAATACAAAATACACATAGTATTGCATTTATCAATAATAAAATACCCATAAAAAATATAACACAACCGTGGCTCTTTCCAACTGCTATTTCTGTAGAATATAGGGCCTGAAATCAGCGATTGGACCTTCTTCTCTGTGCTAGACTCTCAAAGTTACTTTTGTCAATTCCCCATGGGGTATAAGAACAGTCCTGGACTGTTTGCTGCCGGCATTGTCTCAATTCTATATGAGACTGATGAAGACGCATTGTCCTAAGTAGATCTACCTGATGGATGATGAGTTAAATACTCTTTTAGCCAGAGTAGACCACATAATATTGGGATTTACTGAATGTGGCTACAAATTCCTGCAATTCCCTACAATTTTTCCCGCAGTTCCTTCTCAGCCATGGTTGTAGATGTGGTATGGCTGGTAGGATTCCTAGCCTATGTTTAAAAAAAGGCTTCTTTAGTTTTCCTGCCCCGGTGATTTGTATGTGCACAGAGTCATCCAGGCGTGACGCCTGTCGGAAAAGGTAGCTTTATCTTCCACATGTGCGTGTCTCTTTATACTATGTGCTTAAATTGCGCATGCGATAGTGGTATTTCCCATAATTCTTTCAGTCCTGTAACAGTCAGGGACTCATCCAAGCATTTTTTTGACGGATTTTTGGAGAAGCTGCTCAGGTCTTGCCTGAGCTGATGGTTCAATGTGTTTTCAGGTGCGTTCTTTTTTTTGTGCCAGCACTTTATATATGACCCTCTTCGTGCAAGCATTTGGCAGGTCAGTCCAAATTCTAACCAGATCTGGGCTTGTGAGGTATAGGTTGGCAGGTTAAAAAGGAGTCTGTAGGCCTTTGAGATAATTAAGTCCAGAAGTTTCGCATCTGTACCTCTTAGTGCCTCACTACCATACGTGATAGATGACTCTATTTTAACTTGAGCCACGCGGAGCAGTGGCAGAAGAGTGGGACTGTTCAAGTTTGGCTTTAATTGTTTGAGTGATGTAGCTATTAGCATACCTTTCCTCTTTAAGGCCTATAGATGATTTGAGTAGCGACCTCCTTTATCGACAAGGATTCCAAGGTATTAGTATCCCGAGCAGCTTGTGACTACCTTTGTTCCAAGGAGCCAAGTGTGCGGCTTTTTCTTCCCAGTTATTGACAAGACCTTGGTCTTGTCAATGTTTACTTCCAGTAGATTTCCTTCGGCATATCCATGCAGCGTGTTGATAAGATTCTGGAGACCTACTTTCATGTGGCTGACCAAAACCACATCGTCTGCATAGGATATGCTGGGCAGCGCTTTACCCCCCAATCGCGGAGCGTGCGAATTGCAAGCCTCTAGAGCAGGTGGCAGGTCAGCTGTAAATAGATTAAAATGGGTGGGCGCTACAACGCACCCTTGCTTTAGGCCTTTTGTGGTCGTAATATGCCTAGACAGGTGTGAGCCGTTCCCGAGCTTCACCTGAACCCACGTGTTAGTGTGCAATTCAATCAAAAGGTTTAGAAGAGGCGCAGGGATCCCCAAAGAGGCCAGTTTTCTCCAAAGGTTGCCTCAATTGACATTGTCAAATGCTGCCTTGAAGTCCACAAAGCAAAGGTGAAGAGCCTGTTTACTCACCTTTGCCTTGTCGATAAGTAGCGATATTGCCAAGAGATATGTTGTTGTTCCTGTGTCTCTGCAAAATCCCGTTTGACTGGATGGATTTATGTTGCAGTTTGTTGCCCCTTCGCGCAGCTCGGTCAGTAATAGCCCGGCGAAGTATTTTGACTCAATATCCGGAAGTGCTATCAGGCGGTAGTTCTTTGGTAGTGTTCTGTCACCCACCTTATATATTGGTGAGATGATTGAGCCCCTCCATGAAGCCGGAAGTCACCCAGATTGGCTGACAGACATATAGAGGGGGCTCAGCGTTTCTGCCCAGTACTCCGGCTCAAGTTTAAAGAGAGCCGGAGGAATTCCGTTTGGCCCTGCTGTGCTATCCTTCCTTCCTTTGGAGATTAAATTCCTGAGTATAGCCACAGTAGTTTCGATTTTGACTTTTTCACATGGTGTTGTTATTTGTGGGGATTGGCCCTCCGGAGCAACCTGGGCCTTGCTCAATATGGTGACCTGTTGGTTAAAATGTGTGTCTAAGAAAGATTCCGATGAGGATTTGGTTATGTGAGATGTTATTCTGCTTTGTCTAGAATTTAACATTTTGTTTATTGTGGACCAGAACTGGGCGCTGTTGTTTCCCTTTGAGTCATGGTGAAGTTTGGCCCAGAAGTCTTCTTCATTGGATCTTTTGACCACCCATTTCACTTTTTTGAGGGCCGCCCGGTGCTTGTGAAGCTGTGCAATAAGAACCCCATCGCCCGGGCTTTTTCTCAATAGTCTTAGGGATTTATTGATCGCTTTTTTGTGGATTTTTAAGGCTAGTTTCTGGGTGCTTGAGGTCTTCCATGTGACCCTGGAGCCAGAAGATGGGAAGTGCCGTACTGTTGTTGAATATTTGTTTGCAAACTCGGCCGTGAAATTTTCCCATCCAGCTACTGGGTTGCGCAAAGGATAATTTAAGCTGTTTAGTTGAGATTTTGCTGCTTGAAGTACCTCCACCGTGTTTGCGACCGAGGTTTTAATTCGCTTAAGGTTTATGGTGTGACTGGCGTGTGGTCCTGTTGGGTTTGAGAAAATTATGTCCGGAAGGGCACAAAAAGAGACTTCTTGGGGGCGGTGGTCAGTATCTCCCATGTCCCCTAGGCTGAAGCCCAGTACGTGGTGAAAAGGTGGGAGACTAACGTGTAGTCTATTGTAGAGGTTGCGTTGCCTGAGTTAAACGAGGCCACAGATGGAGAATCTTCAGGGAATCTTCCATTTAGAACCCTCAGGCCAGTATGTTCCAGGTCTTCCAGCAGCTCCTTTGCATGCTTGGGGATTTTGCCTTGGCTGCTGTAGGATTGGATTGGAATATTCCAGTAGTAAGACTGGGCCTGAATGTCACTGTTTGAGGATGACCGTAAGATGCATTGATTGAAGACTCAGGAAAGGATTAGATTGGATGAGAGTTACGTAGTCATGACATGATATAAGTGATCCATTAGGAGTTTCACCTCTTGTTTCTTCTTTTTTGGATTGATGTAGGTGTTAATCAGCTGAACCTCTTTCTTCTTTCCCCCAAGGTGTAATGAAATCCCCACTGTGTTTATAGCCAGAGAGTTGGTGGTGAGTCCCTGCATATTCCTGACAGATGAGATTTTGATGTAGGTCGCTAGGCCTCCTGCCAGCCGTCCGAACTTGCTTTTCTTTGTGGCTGGGGAGTGGTAGCAGGTATAGCCTTCTATGTGAACCGGCTCCTCCAGCCATGTTTCCTGGAGGAGGATGATATCGAATGATTTCACATATTGTAGGAAATCGGTGTCTGCTGCTTTGTTATTGAGCCCATTTAGGTTCCACGAGCATAGTTCCAGATGTGGTGCGGCCGAGCGCATGCCTGCCTCTGTTAGATTTTCTTGTCATTGAGGATTGCTTGGTGTATTGCTTATTCTGAAAAGCAGATGATCAACTGAGCTGTACAAGTTGGCGACCGCTGAGCTATTTTTGATCAATGGTCGCCTGAGCAGTTGTAAGGGATCGACCCAGTGCGCCTCTTAGCACAGATATTGTCTTCGAATTTGTTGTAGGTGGTCCGTGCCTAGGTCTCTTGAGCAAGGGCAGCGGATATCCTATGTTATGGAATACAGCAAATTTAATCCCCCATGCTTTAAGGAGATTTGCTCTTCTAAGATTTTATTTACAATTTCGGACGAAATCCATGTTGCTTTTGTCGCTTCGTTGCTGTATGTCCTATCAGTTTTTATGAATTCTATAGAAAGAAGGTCGGCTGAGGATAAGTCATTTAAAGCTGGTATGGTGCTAAGTAGCCAAAGTAGGTTCCCTCTATTCAGTATATCGAATGGGCCCTTTGATTCGTACTCTGGAGTAAAGAGGATGATGGTAGAGTTCCATTTGGATCATTCGACTGAGCTGTTGGCGGGTTGGTAAAGACTTGGGTCATTCTGTTGTCATTGTCAGACTGTGGTAAAATTTCTATGAGAGTGTCCCCGGAGGAGAGATTCTTGAAATCAGGAACAGAGGGAAATATAGGGACACCCACTATGGTGGAATATAGCTGAGTTTGGGGGTACAGGGGCCCTATTTCCCTCGGTTCTTGAGCTCGGGATCTTTCACAGTGGGTGGTGATTGAAGATTCTCGTGCCGAGTCCGTGCTATACTTTGGCCGTGCAACCCGTGGTTCGAATGTTGATTGTAGTTTGAAGGGGCTGGCGTCGTTTTCTTTTTCCGGTCCACGGTTTACTATCGTACTTAGGTTTCCAGTATCGCTGCTAGGCGGAGCCCTGCCACCCTCCTGCGTAGGTGCCCCTATGGTAGCTGCCGCGTGTACTCCATTTGAGGAGGAAGATCTGTGCACCATAGAGATTTGTTCTCCGCTGGCGTTGTTTACTGTAATTGGGCCCAGGTCTTGCTGCTCCTGTCTTTTTCCTGGCCTAAATAGTGGGTAAACTTCTGGCATGCTTGTAGTTATTAGTTTTTTGCGGCCTTTCCTTCTTTGCTGCCGCCGACCTTTCACGTTCAGGGTCGGCGTGTTAACCTTTGGAGGTGAAGAGGAGCATGTTGTCAGGTGGCCCGGTGCTGGCACCAGTGCAGCCTTGTCTGCGGTGCTGGCTGTAGTAGCCCCTCCTGTTAGTGGTGCGAGGAAGGTTGTTTCGCCAGGATTCATTAGGCCCTTTTGGCAGCCCATCTATCAGAGAGGATTCTATTTCTGGAATGCTGCCAGTTTGTCGACGATAGGACCGCAGCTGCATACCAACTTTGCCTCATGCTGGGCTCTGCTAATTAGAGAGTTTAATTGGCCAAGTTTCTCATCAATCCGCCCAACAAAGACAGCCATGGTGTCAGGTAGAGTCAGTTGTAGGTCCATTTTGTCATATTGGAAGTGGAGAGTATCTACGGTTTGTTGCATGGTGTTTAGAAAAATGTCCCACATGTTTGACACGTCTGATGCTTGAGTTCTTGGTAAGGACCCTTTTTGGGTTGTCAATTTGTTGGGTGTTGACGACAGAGAGGAATTCGGTAGGGTGATTGAGTTTGAGAAAATACCCTCCCGGTCAGAGCCCTTTTGGTAAACTGGATTTTGTTAGTTGATTCCTCTGTTGGCAGGGATGGTTTAGCCAGCGTGGTCGGAAGGTATGAGGCAACTAATTCGGCCCACTCCTGTGATCCCAAATAGGTTAAGTTGGCGGGGCCGTCGCTCCCAAGATTCGGTATATTTGCCACAGCCTCCTTCCGGTGTTCGTCGGAGCTCTGGTCTTTTGCGGTTTCTTCCATTGGCTGTTGGTGAGATTTTGAGCTATCCAGTTGGTCCAGGAGGCTTTTATCAGTGATCAACGAGTTATTTGGATTGTCTGGGTTATCACTGCTTAGAGCTTCTTACCATAGATAGAAGTCCTTGCCACTGTATGTTGTGAGGTTTTGCAAGGAATGCTTTGGTTTCTGACTGGTTAAAAGTGAAGGTTGAGTAGTTGGTGTAGGTGGGGAGTTGGTGTGCTTGAGAGAGGAAGATAAGTGAAGGGCGGACATAGCCCCCCTGTCACCTGACCGCGGGGCTGGTGGGCTATGAGTGGCCATCTTTGTAAGCTCGCCTTCACCCACGCGCCCTGTTTTGCCCTCGGCAGGTGAACCCGGTGCAGGTAGGCCATCTGTTGTGGGAGAGCAGTTCGTAATACCACTTGCTTGACCCAAAGATTGGTCTTTTTCCAGTTCACAGGGGGATAGTGGAAGAAGTGAGTCCTGGAGGCCCAGGATTTTTCCACTGGTCGAAAAGATAGTGGAGCGTGGATCCTTCAAAAAATTAAATTTTGATGTAATTTTTGGTTGTCGAAGGTTGGGGCGAGAAAACGCAGCTTGTTGGGCTTGATCGCTACACACACCAATTTCTCCTAGAGATGAATCCTGACTCCCACTGGCCTCGTTTACATTTTCCTTTTTATTGGCAATAGCTGCGGAGTTCTGCTTTGCCTTTGACTTGGTTTTGGGCTTGTTCTCGAGGTAGACCCATTTCTTGCCTGACCTCATGCTTTGATTAAGCCAATAAGTTAAGCCAATAAGTTGAGAAAGGTGGTTGGCTATGCAGGCTTTGCTCCAGGAAGCTTATTCAGTGTCTGATATCACAAGAGTGAGATGCAGGGGGGAGGGACGCAGTCTCGCAATGTCCCAGTATCAAGGTTTTACCTCCCCCCACTGAGGGGAAGGGAGTGACCCGCGGTCCACAAGCCTTTGTTTGCTAATGGTAGCCTGTGATAGCCATTTTTGGTGGCGTTAGGTGTCGCTCTAATGGCTCTGATGCTTCAGGCAGCGAGGCAACGAGTCACGAGTCGCGGCAGCTCACCTTCCCCGACTGACGCCGCCAATGCCGCTGTCACCTCCTCCGCCGCTCCTCTAACTACACCTCTCCACTGAGTTCCGAGCTCTGCTCTGCTCCGCTCCGTAACTCTGTAACTTGCCGTGGCCAGACTTCTCCTCAGCCTCTTAGCCGGAGACTTAGCTGATTCAGCCGATTTAGGCTCCGATTTGGGCTCCTGCTGCACCGCAACCGCACCGTTGAGTTTCTCACAGCGCAGCGCAGTCGCAGCAACCGTGACTCTCACAGTTCTGGCAGGCAATTTGATTGCCGCTTGTACCTGGTGCTCGAGCCGCCGCCGCACCCGGGTGCTCAGGGCCGTTGGCGTCTTGGCTCCACCGCGATGCTCAGAGCCGTTTTTCTTGCCGCTCTAAACACCGGTTCCGGCACCGGCACCGGCTCCGGCCTTTCTTTTTGCTTTTGCTCTATGGCTCAGGCTCCCTCAGAACCGCTGCAGACCGCCGCCGGAGCTATTTTGTCTCCTCTCCTCACTCACGGCTGCTCGTGGCTGTGGTCTGTGGCTTCTGGCGTTTGCTGCTCTCTACTGTGTGTGAGCTATGGGTGGCGGTGTTGGCAGCGATGGCGGTTCTCCCAGTCTCACTGACCCACCACACCTCTGCACTGTTCTCTGCTCACCTGCCTCTCACTTCACGCTGCACCCTTCCGCGCTCCTGTTCACCTGCGGCCTGGATGGGCCTGGATGGGCGCCTTGCTGGCCACCCGGAAGACTGCAGGCTCAGTCCAAAGCTCAGACCGCTTGCCAGGGATCACCAGCACTCTCTGTGCAGCCTCCGAGGGCTCCGATGCTTCGATGCTCTCCCATAACACCACAACGCCAACGCGGCACAACACGGTGCCAAAGCTTCACAGTGCCGGTTCTGCTCCAGGTGTGCAGTTTTATGACTTCTCACCCCCTCATGATTCGTGGGGTCAATACCACGGCAGCTGCCACCGCTCTCTCCTGCTTGCTTGCTTCCTCACTCTCGCTGCGAGCCTCTCGCAAAAAAATTACATTATTGGCACCAGAATGCATTCAATGATTCTTTTTTTTTTTTACTTTATTTTTGTCATTTTCAAGATATAAAACATAATAGGCACATCATACAGTCTCATCGCATGTCAGGTACAATTATGGTAAACATCAAGTTTCTTATCAGGGTCCAGTGTTACAGGCACAAAGCAGATAGGCATCAACCACATAGAAATATGCCACAGAAGTACATCAGCATATATAACGCTTTTAGTGCACACATCATAAGTACAGATCAGTATAGCATATAAGGGACATCGAAGTTGTTGTAGAAGAAGCCGTTAACATTTCTTACTCTTAATGTATCGCTGGCTAAGTTATGTCTGTTCATCATGTCCATATCGAGGGGCAGTGTAGCCAAATACCTTCTCTCATACCTACTCATCTGGGGTTTTTATTGCTGTTGGTGTTCCCTGTTGCAACATATTGTCCTGTAAGGGCCCCCAGATATCCTTAGGTCTGGACGCAAGTGGTTGAGTTTCTGCATAATATTATCCTGTTCCTGACAGTAAAGCATGTCCTGCAACCATTCCTTGAACTTTGGGGCCCTTCCTCTCCCCCATCTACAGGCAAGTCGTCTCTTAGCTAGTAATAAAGCAACATCCAGGAATTTTCTGTAAGTTCTCGGTATCTGCGCCGTGTAGCCCAGCAACAAGGTCAAGGGGTCTTTGGTAAGGTTAGTGTCTAACATTAATTCCAATGCGTTACGAATCTGCTCCCAATATTGTTCTACTTGAGGGCATTCCCAAGATATATGGAAAAAGCCCGCTCCAGGTTGCTTGCATCGCTCACAACACTCAGTGTCCGCCAGATTAAACCTATGTTTGCGCGCTGGGGTGGAGTATATCCTATGCAGAAACTTATAGTGTATTATTTTAAAGCGGCAACTGGATGTGATGTTCCTGTGATACCGCAACAGTAGTCCCATTGGTCATCAGTCACCTCTCTCTCTAGATCCTCACTCCAGTGTCCTCTGGACGATCCTGATCTCTCTGGTGTATGTGCCCGTAGGCTGCTATAGATGTGTGACACCAAATGCCCCCATCAACGCTACTTAGTGCAGTGTGCAGCAGCCTCACACATTCCGGTTCCTTGGGGTAGTCAGGAAGCAACGCCTTCATACCCTCCCACAGTCTAATATAGTAGAAAACCTCCAATGGAGTAGGACAGGTATTCCCAAAAAATAGGTCCCTTGAGCGAAATTAGCCATTCATAAATAGATCCCCCCACGTGGTTATTTGCAGCCGTCGACACATAGTCTGAAACCCATTTTCGCGCAATAATTCCACCAGGGAAGATAAGTAAGGGGCATACGTGGTGTTTTTGGTCACTGTATTCAAAGGAGTGTCCAATGCTTGGATTGGGGAATATATAACCCCATTCAGGGGTAGAGGTCTAGCAATCCAGTCTTCGGCAGCAATTTGAGGCATAAATGGGGTGGGCTTTATCCAGTGGTATAGATAGTGGGCTTGCGCACTAAGATAATACGCTTTGAAATCTGGTATGTCAAGTCCACCCTTATTATATGGTTGTGCCATAACCGCCCATTTTAAATGCGACTGTCGGCCACCCCACACCAATCTGATCAATTCTGTTCTCAGTGTCTTAAAGAAGTAAGCCCCTCGGTAGTATGGGATGTTGAGGAAATAATATAAAAAGCGGGGTAGAATGACCATTTTAATGAGTGACAATCTGCCAGCCATCGACAGTGGAAGAGCTAACCATCTCGTAACAGTATCCCCAATTTCAAGATATCCTTACGATAATTTAGCCGCCGCGTCTCCTCCCTATCTCTGGAGATCTGTATGCCTAAATATCTCAGGTCAGTGCGACACCATTCTAAGGGGAAATCTAAGGGAAAGTCTGGCAATGGCAGGAGTTAGGGGATAGAACTGCGATTTGCCCCAGTTTATCGTGACTCCTGATAGTCCGCCAAAGATCACAAATTCTCGCAATAAAGCATTTAATTTATTCTGACGGTCAGTTACATATAACGTGACATCATCAGCATAAAGCAACACTGATATTTGGCGTTGCAGACAGCGAAAAGCGCTATCCCGATGTAACTGTCGTATTCGACATGCCAGGGGCTCTATCACAATGGCGAAGAGGAGTGGGGACAACCGACATCCCTGCCGTGTACCCCTTATTATGGTTAGTGGGTCCGACAGGTGCCCATTTATTGGAATTTTCGCTGTGGCCTCTGTGTATAACAGTTGCACCCAGGCCAGGAATGTCTGCGGAAACCCCATCTTCCATAACACAACAAAGAGATATCGCCATTCCACAGAGTCAAACGCCTTGGAGGCATCTAAAAAAATGCAGCACGGGGAAACTGGGGAGCTACTGTTTGTATAAGCTAAAATAGAGTACGCAGATTGTGTGATGTTGCTCTGGTCGGGACAAAACCCGATTGATCCGGGAGTATGATCTTTGTGATTAAAAGGGAGAGCCGCGTAGCAAGCACTTTGGCCAAGATTTTCACATCACAATTTATTAGTGACAACGGTCTGTAGGAGTCACAGCATCTAGAGTCCTTACCTGGCTTCAAGAGGGACGTAATTACCACTTCGCGCATTGATCTGGGTGGTATTCCCACCTCTAAGGAGTCCTTGAATACTTCCTTAAGTACCAGTGCCATAATATTTATACAACACTTATAAAATTCCACCGGTATACCATCTAGGCCCGGGGCCTTACCATTACTCAGCGACATGATGGCATCCCTAATTTCATCTAATTCCAGAGGAGCACTCAGAAATTTCCTGTGTATGTCACTTAGCCAGCATAGTGCCACGTCTCCCAGGAATCCGTCTAAATCTACCTCCCTGTGGATTGTGTGGTGTAAAGATGCTCATAGTGTGTTTTGAACTCATCAGCAATACTGTCATAATCCCTAAGGACCTCTCCATCACAAGTTTCAACTTCCATAATAGTGTTAGTGCCTCGTGCCTTGCGTATTACATCCGCTAAAGCCCTTCCTGGCCTTTCTCCTTCTAACTCCCTCATCTCATCCTTCTGCTTGTGGATTGTGCGCTGTATATCCCTCAATACCCCGAAACTCTTCACCATGCAACATCCCCTCACTGTGACCTTGAAGGCCTCCCACACTGTCGCTTCACATCATCAACCGTATCTTTGTTCCGAGAAAAAAAGTCTGTTATGTCAGCTTCAAGTTGTGTCCGAAATACAAGGTCCAGGAGGGCAGTAGGTTGCAGGCGCCAAGCACTTCTAGGATGACTATAGCCGGGCATATCCAACTTAATCAATGCAGGACAGTGATCTGAATGGGTTCTAGCCAAATCTGTAGCCACAGTTATGTCAGGAGCCATTTCTTTGGACACAAAACAGTAATCTAGTCGCGCCCATGTGCCCGTATAAGAAGTGAAATGTGTGCCTTCCTGTCATGTAGGTTATAAGTGCCTCCAGCTGTCTATCAACTCTCCCTCCTCCAGGATTCCCTTCAGCGCCTCTCTCATCTTAGGGTGATAATGCGCTTGACCATCCGCCCTGTCGACTACTGGTGCCACTGCTACATTGAAGTCACCACCCCAAATAAGTTTTCTGGATCCAATATCTAGTATCTTCCCCCAGAGTAGCGTACAGAATTCTGGTGTGTCTGTATTCGGTGCGTAGCAATTGACTATGGTGACTGTACTAGTACCCAATCTCCCCCATATCATCACATAGCGTCCGGCATTGTCTACCAGCTGCCCCAATTGTGTGAAAGGGACCTTTCGTCACACCAGGATGGCTGTTCCTCTAGCATAGGAGGAGTAGTTGGAGAACACTCTGACTCCCGCCCATCTATTGGCAAAAGAGGGGTTTGTGTGTGGTGATATGTGCGTCTCCTGTAACATTACCACGTCAGCTCTATGCCTATTTAAGTATGCTAGCACCTGTCTGCATTTTTAGCATCCTTAAGCCCTCTGATGTTCCAAGAAAGTATCATGCAAGTTGATGCTGAGCGTTCACCCATCAGGAAGAAAATTGCACCATATATTCCTTGTCAACCATATCCACAGTGATAATCTTCCTGTCTATATATTACCCAACATGTCATCACGTATCTTAACAACAAACTGGTTTGCAACATTCATTTCCCTCTGCTTCCCCCCCTACAATTGTTCCCCAATCGAGCCATCCTCACCCTCCCCGCCCCAGCTCTGCCCAGTAATGCTGTCTGTTCGAAGTGGTCATCCCCCCTAGCCCCCTCCCCTTCCCACTGAAGCATCCCAATCATGCCAGCCACATTCCTTCTCTCCCCCTCCCTTTCCCAACCTGAAACAAACAACGATGCAATAGGAGTATACCCATGGGGTCGCACTCCAGATGGCGCAGGTTAACCTCGCCATAACCCCGGGTACCAGCTATGCATAGCAGGACCTCGGCAGGCAAGGGTGTTCGGTGTTATGTAATCATGCATTATACATTCTAGGCTTGCCGTATACCATTTGATAACATTGAGAATGAGTAATATTCATCATGCCAGCCCAGGGGTCACACATATACATTACAGTTTTTGAGGTGCAGTCCCTCTCGTGCCCAAGGCTGAGTCGTAGTTCGATACTTTTGTCAGCGCCCGTCTGTTCCTACCAGTTGTCTGCAGCTCACTCCACATCCGAGAGGGGTCCTTGAGTAGAGTCAGTTTCTGCCGTGGAGGTGGTGATCTGTTTTTTCAGTTCCTTTAGGAATTTTTACACCGATTGCGTCGTGGTGTGGATACTCTGTTTACCCTGGTGCTTAATGCACAACCGCGTCGGGTACAAAAGAGCATAATCTCTTTGTTCCTGTCATAGTTTCTGTTTCACTCCATTGAATTTTTTGCGCTCTTCCTGCACTTGGGCCGTGAAATCTGGGAAGATTGTGAATTGCACCCCTAAATAGTGAAGTTGTCTTTTGTCCCTCGCCACCTTCAACACCGCATCACGATCTTGATAGATCAACAGTCTAGCAATTATGGGGCGAGGCGTCGCTCCCGGGCGCGGTCGGGTCCCAGCGACCTGTGAGCTCTTTCCACTATGAATTGGGGTGATAGGGCACCTTCGTCTGTGATTGGCATAAGCATCCTCTCCACGTACTGTTCAAGGCGGACCGTGTTGGTACTTTCGGGTATTCCCAGGATGCGCACGTTATTGCGCCGGCTTCTGGCTTTGATATCCTTGTTCTTAGCGTCTATTATTTGCATTAGTTTGTCCATTTGGGTCACAGCCGTTTTGAGCTGCTCAGTGACATCTTCAGTGCCAGATATCCGTTGTTCCGCCTCCTTGAGTCTATTGTCATGGCCCTCTAGTTTGTGGGACATTCTATCTATCCAAGTTGTTAGCGTATCCACTTTTGACGCTATGTTAGCAAATCCTTGATGCATTTCCGCAAGTATTGTTTGCAGTTCCCTACCAGCTTCTGTCGGCGTCCTGGCCAGCAAGTCCTCACCATCCGTCCCATCCACAGGAGGTGTTTTCTTGGGGGCCTTTTGGCCTCAAATGTGAGTCGTGATTGTCGGGAGGCCAGGCGACCCATATCTCCTACGTGGCAGTGCTGTTAGTTGTGGGTGTAACACCTCTGTAGAATGTCGCTCCAGAGGATATGTTTCTGCGCCGCTTATGGCAGACCTCGGTGTATCTGATGCACTCTCAATGTAGGTAATAGGTGGGGGTTATAAGTTACAGACACATGCAGATTCAGAGCGAGAAGTTATGCAGGCTGTCCATCTCCGTGCTGTCGTGCTGTGAGCCCCCGGTCATAGGTATTCTGACACCTTTTCTCTTGTCGGGCTGTGAGTAGGGACCAAATATCGGCAAGGGGGTTTAGTCTCGATGCGGTGACATGGGGGTCCTTAACTGTTTCGCGCTATGTGTTATGCCGTATAGGTGAGGCCTGTCCGATCGATTCCAGGCCTAGCTCGCCCCACGCCTTCCCTTCCAGGCGCAGCTCATCGTTGTCCCAATGTGCAGCTGGCACAATTTACAAAGAGCCCCTGATACGCAACTTACAGTGGCTTCAGTCTTGGTGTGTGCAGTGCGGGTGGTAGTAGTAGCCCGCCGTTCTGCCCTTGTCGCCTCAATATTCTCCGTAAGCAGGTAGCAGCCTGTTTAGCCCAGGTAGACCTTGCACTATTCGGGCCCTGAGTTCGTTGAAACCGCTGGTGTCCGCTCATATCCCGCACTAGGCAATTTCAGTCCCCTGTATTGCTATTTAAATCAGGCACTACCTCCGATGCCACTCCGCCAGCACCCTGCTTCACCGTCACTTACTTCCCATGTCCGGCTGGCTGGTTTGCAGCAATTCTAGGCCCGACAGTCCGCACTTAAAATCCTAGGATGGCCGCCACTTTGCCTCCCTCGTCTCCTTCACCACCGCCACAATTGACTTATTTTACCCATATTATGCCTCCGGGTGTCAGCCAGCATACGTTGTATCTGTGCCCCAACTCCAGCTCGTTTCCAACACTCACCGCCGTGTCAGGAACTCTGGAAGAGATGTTCAGTCCTCCTTGGCCTGGGCACATCGTGGGCGCTGCGGCGCTCGCATAGCTTCCGCCTCCCGTGCCCAACGCCAGCCAGTTCCGCAGCCCGGCTCGCTGCAGCAGATCACCTCCCGATTTGGGCCTCCAGCACCGTTTTTTTCCCCCTAAACTGGTAGTATTCAGTAGCGCATCAGTTCCGACACATTACTACACCATTTGCCATGGCTTCAGAGTCCGTATATGCAGGATAAATGTTTTATAGGCCACCGGACTGCGGGAGCCTCGTTAAACGCGGCCCAATCCTCGCCATTGTGGAAACACAATAAAGCATACATTGCTTTGGATGAAGGTGCTAACCTCAAAGATAGGTTGCCGCCAACTCATGTAATTCACATATTGAGTCTTCAGCATGTTGAAAAACTCATTGTTGGGAATTCTTTGGCAGATGAAGCTACCACATTTGCAGTTTCAACTGCAATAGTTGCTGCGATTATTCATTCTCATATGAGGGTAGATGATGATATACTGGCTACTGTTAAAGCTACACACAACAGCACCACTTTGCATAGGGGTTTTCCAGCAAAATATACATACCATTTACGTGATCAAAATGTTCCCTTTCCTACAATTCCAGGATTGGTGATCGTGTGATTTCCAAACAAGACTGCAAGCTAGCCTTAGTGATAGCTGCACATGAAGATATTGCTTCTGCACATGCTGGTGTGGCGACCATAATTTTTTTATTACAACAATGTTATTGGTGGCATGGCATATACAAACAAGCCAAGAAGTATGTTCTTTATTGTGACATTTGTCAACAAATTAAATGATCTACTGTGGCTCCCCCACCACAGACACACCTGTTGATTTCCAACAAACCTTTTGGCTGCATTTATATGTGTCAGGATTCCCCGGCCGCTGGTACATCACTGCCTGCGGTCCGAGTACTTTGCGGGCTTCGAAACTACAATACCCATGATTCTTAGCACGGCGCGTCGGGATGACGCTATGCGACAGGGAAATGGATAATACAGCACTCGCGGGGAGACGCGCTGCCGATTATTCTTCCTGGCGAGCAAGTGTGGATTGCTCGGTTTTCCGGTACTTGGCTGTTCTTTAGAGTGTGGGCTGAGGTAAGCTCACGTCGTCTGTTCGTGGTACCTTCTGGATTACTTGGAGGGGCTTTGGAAGCGCCCGAGGTGTGGTCAGCAGGGTGCTTGCTTTCTTGGATATATCCAGTGGGGCTCTGTAAACACCTGCGTCGCCTCGGACTTTGTGCCTCAGAACCCTGGATTACTTGGAGGGGCTTAGGAAGCGCCCGCAGCTCGTGTCCGAACCTTCGGATCAGGTTTACTCCGTGGTGTTCTTGTTTGGTGTACATTATTTCCAACCACCTTTTTCATCTATCCTGCATCAGATAGGGGTTGGTTTCTGTTCCTGTGGGACACCTAGTGTTTGGGCGCCATTGACAAGTGAGGGAGTCACGTCCCTGCTTTAACTTTGCAGAGACGTATCTGCAGATAAGCCGTGTTCTGCCTTTTGTTTTGTGCTGGGCTGCTTTTCTTTTCTTTTGTTGGATGGTAGAGGAACGATACTTACAGACTCCATAGCAGGTGGTGTATGAATCGTGAAGGGTGTTTGACTCATGTGCAAGTACTGTTCTGACCCCTGACCTATTTATCATTTATTCCACATCGGAGGGGATTATAAGAAACAATTGGTGTATTTAACTAGTACGTTCCGAGAGCTGTATTAGCTAATACCTGGAGGAGAGTGATAGGAGACCATACAAGTAGTCTTCTGGGCTTCCCTGTCTTCCTCATTCAACTTTGGGTAGGTTTGTTCCACCATATCCTCTCTACTTGAAATACTTACACCAGTGGTGGAATGGAAGTTGAATATTTATGTTCTCATTTGTCTATCTAATTAGGAAAACCTGGGGAATGAGAAGAAGCCTATTCTATTGCTCTCTTACTTCAGTATTCCTGTTTTATATTTCAGGTGAGGAAATGCTTAGCATATTGATAGCATAGGTTATCAGACTAGGGTGACAGCTCCACTTATTTCATGCTTTATATATTTTCAGATCTCCAGTTCCAGCCGCCCAGCTGTTCCCCTCTGGACCTATTTTTCCCCCGCTTGATCTCCTTAACAGTCTGTGAACCTGATTGCCAGACTTGGGATGATCTAGAGGAGGGCCCCTTTTATAGCATCAATACAATCCCGAGGATCAACAACGGAAGCCCTGACAATATGGACCATTCTGATCCTTTTTAATTTGGATGGTGCGTTTACATTTTCTTACTTGCAGTTGATTTTTGCTCATGATTCCTCTGGGTGTGGCCACAACGTTCAGCTTATGTTTCTACTGTTATTAAAGATTTCTATGTGTTTTTTGGAACATATGCATGTACTATATTTCACTCAGACCAGGGCCCTGCTTTTGCCTTGAAAGCATATAGGGATTCAATGGTTTTCCCTGGTGTAGAGATTCCTTACTCCTCCCCCACCATCCTGAGGGAAATGCCGTAGTTCTGAACCATGATTCAAAGCAATACTTAACAGCTAGAGTATTAGGTTCAGGGCGTAGCTGGATCCATCACTTATACTGGGTATAAAAAGCACTTAATATTCTCCCTAAAAGATCTCTGGGTGGCTGGACCCCATACAAGGACCTTTTTTGGCATCAAAATGTTTGTTCCAGACCTTGAAGGCCCAGACATCATGGCAGCTCTGATGCAGTTTGACATAAATGATCGCTCTGCTGTCTTACAGGATTTCTACCCCATCAGTGATGACAAAACTAACAAACAGATAAAAACGTATACTTCTAACACAACCAAGGAGCAGCCAATGCCTTCTGGATAGATTCACCATTGTGGGGAACTCATTTGTGAAAAGATAGTGGTGAAGAAGGGCTTTGGCCCATAATTGGCGTTTAAGGTACAAGAACCATTGTATTGTCACTGCTTGGTGATTGTTAAGACAAACAGCTTGTCTCCATTGATCAGGTTAAATGGCATCATGTGGTTAATGGTAAACAGTAGGCCACAAGGACTTCTTGGAAGTTACCTCTCGCTGCCACAAAAGCATTTCCTCCACAGATGGTAAGCAGCAACAAAGCTGTTTCACTTGGGACAGAGAAGAGAATTCTGGTACAATTCCCTCTGCCCCTCTACTAGCTACGTTCACCAGGTATGGGGTCTGAGGCCAATCCCAAAGATCACTGATATATTACTATGCTCACACAGTAAGGGTAAACTTAGTCAGATAGCTAATATGCCATGGTTGGGATGTTCGTATTATATATCCCGTTAATAATACTTGTTATTTTGTTTAGTTGCATTTCCCTAATGATCATAGCACATTTGCTTCATAATAGACTATGATAGTTTCATTAAATGTATTGGAAACTTTGTTTGTGTCTCTTTTATGTTTACTATGGGCATTCATGAGTGGGTGAATAACAAAATGGGAGGAATTGTTTCCACGTTTCCCTTGGTGATTAGAGGGTCATGTTTGTGGTTGCCAAAATCACCTGTTACTGCGGGAAGGTTAGGAGTCCAGGTAAGACACCATGAGCAGAGAGAGACTCAGTCACTATATTTTGATGTCCAGTCGTCCTAACACATAGGTCTGCTTTACCAGCAGAATTTCTGTAACAGGCTAAATGACAGATGTTTTGTACTACCTGCCTAGCAGTCAAGCACACAAAAAAAACTTTTTTTATTTTGTTGAGTTTTTAATGGCACGTGCAGGACCCAGGGTAGGGTATCAGAGTGCTTTACAAAGAAACATAGTAATCATAGAGATATTTTGCACCAAACGGAGCATACAAAGTATCAAAATATTTGTACCAACCTCGGCAGGTAGCAGAACCAAAAGGAAGATGATTTATTCTGTGCAGTATGAACAAGTTCAAGTAAGTGTAAGTCAAAGGGGCGACGGTGTCCTTAGGAAAGTGAAGATACAAGTTTGGAGTCATAGACTGGTTCAGTTACTTGCTGGTCAGAGAGAGCTGGTGTGGAGGTGAGGTCCCATATGGTGAGGAATGTGCAGAGTTAGGGGAGGAATTTGCTCATCAGGAATGATTTTGCTTTCCTTTTAAATAGTGGTGTAGTAGCGATTATCCTGATGTACGGCGGGAGAGAGTTCCATATTTTTGGTGCCGCTCTGGAGAATGCTCTATCAGTCATTTTTTTCTTGCTGAAACCAGAGGGTTTCAGGAGTATATTGTCAGAGCTCCTAGAGTGTCTGTTTCCTCCAGATAAAGTAAGTTTTTGGGTTAGGTACTGTGGGGTATTGTGGTGTAGGGCTTTATGAGTGATGCATACCATCTTTAGGTGGATTCTAGCTTCATACGGTAGCCAGTTGAGTGCTTTCAGGTGTGACAACATGTGGTCGAATTTCCTAGATCCTGTTAGGAGTCTAGCTGCTGCATTGAGACTGGCTTTTAAATGGGCTGTTGAGATTTTGGGAAGCCCCAAGATGGTAGTACATCCGTAGTCCAACCTCAAATGATTAAGGCCTGCACTGCGGTTTTGAGATTGTGGTTCTCGATGAGTGGTTTAATTTTTCTGAGATAACTGCGGTAAAAGCGGCCATTTTTAGCTAACAAGTTGATGTATGTTTGCATGTTAAGGTTCTGATCCAGTGTAATTCCAAGTGATTTGGTGAAGTCCACTGAGTCAGCGTGCAATTCAGAGCAGTGATCATCTTGGTCCATTTTTTAATCTCTAGAGAGTTTTTAGGGAGGAGATTAATAGAAATTCAGTTTTTTGTGAGTTTAGTTTGAGGAAGTTGGTTGTTAGCCAGTAGACGGTCTTTTCAAGAGCTTGATTATTCATCTTTATCTCTTCAACGGAGGAAATATTGATGTACAATTGATGTACAGTTGAGTGTCATCCACGTACATGTGGTGTGAGATGTTCGCCTGCTGCAGTAGTTCGGTTAGTGGTTTGACATAGAGGTTGAATACCACGGGAATAGGGGTGAGCCTTGTGGTATGCCTAGTAGGTTGGGTGAAGAGGGGGAGAGATTTTTGTTTACCATGAACAAACGCGTTCTGTTTTCCGGAAAAGATTTGAACCATTGAAGGACTGTGCCCGATAAACTCATTTCCAGTCTTCTTAGAATTTTGTTGTGATTGACTATGTCGAATGCTGATGAGAGGTCAAGCAGCACTGGTAGGCAGGTTCCATTACGGTCAAGAGCGAAGAGGGCGTCCTCTACTATGAGCAGAATGGCTGTTTCTGTGCTGTGAATGGGTCTGAAACCCAATTGGCAGTAAGTTTAGTAGTTTGAACTTCGGAATGTGTTGGTTCAGTTGTTGCTGAATAAAGTTTTCGAAGACCTTGGTTAGAATGGAATGTTAGTTATAGGTCAGAAATTGTTGGGATCGGAGGTGTTTGCTGTCTGTTTTTTTAGGATAGGGTGACAAACAGTTTTAAGGCAATCTGGGATGTTACCGTGCGCTAGCGAGGCATTGATGATTTTAGTCCAGAGAGGGGAGATGATATGGTAGATGTGGTGTAAGCAGTTTGAGGGTACATGGTCATTAAAGTGGTTGTCAGGTTTGATAGTTGCTAATGTTTTAGTGATGTCACTGAGATCGAAAAGTTTAAAGGAAAACCAGTGAGAGTTATTTTTGGGTAAAGGTAGATCAAGTTGTTTAGGATTTTCATCTTGTATGTTCTTTGGGGTGGCTGAGATAGTTGCTGCTGACCTTAACTTGAGTTGGAGGGTGTTGGTTTTTGTTGTGAAGAATGAGGTAAATTCTTCACTATCAAGCTATGATTTCGAAGTTAAGAGTGCGGTTTTGGCCAATATGTGTGTGCGCTGGTCAGACAGCAGACATGTGCAATTAGGCCAGCAGCCATGCAAATAGCAAATAATCCTAAATATTTACGTGG
Organism: Lissotriton vulgaris; assembly: GCF_964263255.1. Lineage (NCBI taxonomy): Eukaryota > Metazoa > Chordata > Amphibia > Caudata > Salamandridae > Lissotriton > Lissotriton vulgaris. The sequence goes on along the minus strand of NC_141700.1, from coordinate 298,294,172 downwards.
CTGCTGGTTGAATAGCAGAAAATAAATTATGTATCTAGTAGCTTGTAATATAGAAAATCATTTTCAATAATTACCACGCAGGAGGCTAAATGGCAGACATAATTTACTTTATTGCTGGTGGCCTTGCAGATAACTTGAAAAGAAGCTGTCTCCACGCCACTTTCAACGTGACTCTGACATGAGCGGACCAGAGCGGCCCTTATCTCACCTTGACTTGGCGGTTGGTGTATTGGACCGGCTTGTTCCTTATCGGAACGGATGAGCGGGCTCGAGCTGCCTGACACTGCTGAATTGCAGGCCCCGCGGGCATCCGCATATCCTCGGCGTGGCCACAGAAGCTTCAGTGCACGCGTCCGGATTACAGCGATCTGGAACATATGGGTCCGTGCTGGCGAGCCTGCAACTGCTGACAGCTCCTCTGCCATTTTTAGTGAAACGCAATGGTGGTGGACTATTACCGGCAAGACTGAACATCGTGAGGGGCGGATTTCCATCTGCTAAACAGAGCAGCGTGGGCAGCAGCAGAATAACCACACTTGGACAGAAAATGCTTAAAGCCAAAGAGAACCCGAAAGGTATCAATCACCTGGACGCGCAACGCGGGTGAGACACTCTTTGCTGCGGGAGGCTTTGCAGCAGCGGAAAACGGGAGCTACGATACGCAGGTGAACCCGCACCTCCATCACTTCACTTCACTTCACTTCTCGCGTTTCCCGCTCCGCGGGAAACGGTCGTTTGTTCTGACTCTGGTGCTATCTCCTTGAAGGGCGGACTACCAAGCCCAGAAGGCTCAGGGGCATAGACACTCCTTCCTGCACCGCCCTCCCCCAGGTGCTTTAAATCTTCACCTGGACACGCAACGCGGGACGGGCCCATTTAAGCCCGGAAGAGGCCGGGACAGGCTACCCCACTGACAACCCACACCCTGTCTTGTGAGTACTGTGGATTTTAATATATCTTGGAGATACTGTTGACTCGTTTACAAACAATGCCACCTAAGGAGGTCAAGGGAAGAGCCGACACTGTTGTATTCACGGGAGCAATGGACCAATTCATCAAAAGGATGAATTCCATTGTAGATGAAAGTATTTCCATCATGGAGCGACGGGTTTCCCAGGAATTGGCTATTGCAAGACGATCCTCACTAGGCCAAATTGCCAACGCACAAACCCCTGTTTCCCTGGGTAATATTGTAGCTCATGGGGAGATTGACGTTTCGCCAATTTTAGAATCAATCATCCTGCAGGCATCTAATTATGACGCTTTACATGTGACCGATGGGAGTTATTCAACTGTATCAGAGTCATTATTACTATCTCCCCATAAATTGCCCATTGTCCCTAAAGTGGTTAAAGTTCACAACACAAGACAACAGAAAGGAGCAAACACCGGGACTATTCCTAAGGTGAAATCAGGGCTATTGAACAATCATGGTGGAAGGAAGAAGAAGGGTGCAAAAAATATTGTGCCAAGCCCAGGCATTGTGAAAACGCCTGTTGTTGTAAACCCCACAAGCCCGGCTCTTGATGCAATAGATGTAGGGGACATGATGCAAGCATCAGGAGGGCAACTAACTATGGGGGCTACAGAAGGGACGCAGATTGCTAAGCCAAATATTATTTTTGATACACTCAAACTCCTCCTACGTCTTCTTGAAGATAGGCTGAGCAAGATAGAGGCACACTTAAAACGGATGGAGAGAGATATCAAGGGAATTACTGAATCCTCCCTAAAGAATCTTAGCTCCACTGCCATTCACACACTACCGAAGGTCAGGGCTACCAATACCAAGGCCCCAGCTGCTCCCGGGGATCCCTCAGTACCAATAATAACTGAGGTGACCCCCGAGGCAGTCAAAGACAAGGATGCAAAAGATACCAAAGCAAGTAGGCCAAGTAAAAGTAACACATCTCAGGGTTGTAACGAAAAAAAGTTCTAGAGTGGAAACTATTGTAGATGCCATAAATCTACCCCCTGAGGCCTGCCCATTTGTGGTCATTCTGGCTGGAGTGCCGGAGTTGGGCAAGCAAGAGGTGGAAACCTCTACCACCTTGTGGAACAAGGTTGTCGACTGGCTGGATGTAAATAGACCACTGCCCCCACATATGATGGGCAGAATTCTTACTACTCGGCGGGTACCCTGGGTAGGACATTTGGCAAAAAATATAAAGGGGGATTGTGTTTTGGTTAATTTTGATAACCCTAGAGTTGTGAATTACATCTGCAATTGGAGGTACCCCAGTCTAGGCACCGCCGTTCGCCCCTTCCAACTAACCTATTTCTATCCACCAGGCCATTTCTCTTCATGGGCAGATGATTGAACGAGTGTGCAGCGTAAGGGGGCCTCCAACCGGGGGGATGGTTAATGCCATCCCTAAAGTTGGATTCTATCCCTACTCACAATCGCTCTAATTGTTTAGAGTCAGTTGACTGACTGCAAGATACCCTCCCCCTTGTACCCTCACTGTCACCAGGTTCAGAAGATGGGCATCAGGTATTAAAATGCAAAAGGGTACCTAATTTAAAAGGAGAGGGAACCAGAGATATCAAGGGATTATCATGTTCCTGCATAGATCAGGTAATGGATCGAATGTTGTTCATTGGCATCTCAGAGCAGCCCACAAGCTATCCAATAGAAGCTGAAAAGGTTATAGTACCAACGATAGGAATAGATGGTATAGACCAATCAGTGGTGGGTGAAGATGACATTATTCTGACAGGGGTAGTTAGAAGCCCAACCCAAGCCTTACCACCAAGTAGTAGCAATTTAAACATCGGGGAATCGCTAGTTAAAATTATATAATAGAATGTAGCAGGAGTGAGTGCAAAAATAAGTGATCCTGACTGGAACAATTACATAAACTCCTTTGACATATGTGTATTACAGGAAACGTGGGCCACAAAACCCTTGCACAGAGCTGGATTTAGAACCTACCAGCTAGAGGCCGTCCCATCAATTAGAGGTCGTGACTCAGGAGGTTTGTTAATATGGGTCAGCGTATCTCTTAATATTGGTATAAAAAAACTAAACACTGACTCTTTAGATCTACTTGGTTTGCAAATGACCACTGATGACAAAAGGGTGATTAATCTTCTTAATGTATATAATAGACCAGGCCCATCTCACAAGGAATCATCTTGTATTAACAAACTAGAGATAATTCTGGACACTTTGGGTTCGGAAGCAAGTGTAATTATTTGTGGGGATATGAATTGTAATTTTGAACCCATTGTAGGCATGCAAAAATTGTACGAAGAAGAAGATGTTGCTAATGGAATACCGTCTCTAGCTAGTAATGGGGTGGTTGCTGGGACTATCCTAGCTCTCCAGATTACAAGGGTACTTACAAGCCACGGCTTGAGGGCATGTAATGGGCGCTTGCCATCTGACAGCCCTAAAGCGCCCACTTTTTTGAGGCGTACCTGTCAAAGTAAAATAGATTATGTCATTGTTTCGTCAGATTTATGGCCATATACAAAAGACCTGATGGTTAAGGATAGACTTGATAGTGATCATCGTCCCCTTGAAACCAGCTTCTTACAGAGTTTATTAAAGGGGCTGGAAGTTAAAGAGGGAGAACAACTAGTTATTCTAGATAATATTATACTGAGTAATAACCGACGGTCTGTTAAATGGGCATACATCCTAGAAACAGAGGAGTTACTGGCAAATATCTATAGCTCACTTACAGAAACTTTTGACACTTATAATCCCCTTGAATGTGAATTTAGTCAATTGTTAAAAATTGCATAAATTCTTTTTCAATAAATTATTAGAACTAACGACAAAAAGGCCAAAAAAAGGGACAGGTGTTGTTAATGCATTGCCTATAGGTAAGCCATGGTTTAGCAAAGAATGCCGTCTTGCAAAAACTTCATTGATTGAAGCAGTCAAAGCCAAAAGTGCACTAGTAGTTAAGGAAAAAAGGAAACTATATAATAAGGCATTGGCAAATGCAAAGTATTCCTGGGATGAAGAGCTTTGGTCCAGTATGTTGTCGGCAGCTAAAACAAAGGACCAGAAGTTATTTTGGGAAATAGTGGCCAAGAGAAACAAAAGGGAGAAGGGCTCTAGAGAGGTCTTTCTTGACGAGGTTACATGGATTGACCATTTTACGAACCTTTACGCGGCCCAACAGCCCGTAGAAATAGTGCAGGAAGAGCATGCTCTGTCGCCTGTAGATGTTGAACCCTTACAAATAACCTTTAACCTACAAGAAACAGAACTAGTTATTAATTCTGTCAAACAAGGGAAGGCCCCAGGACTTGACAAAATACCAGGTGACCTTTTCAAGCATAAACTGGATGTTTGGGCACCATATTTAAACCATTTGTGTAATGCAGTCGCGGCTGGTGAATCAATCCCGGATACATGGAATGGTGCGGAAATTATCACTATTTTAAAAAAGGGCGATAGAAGCAATCCTGCTAACTATCGCCCTATAAGTCTTTTAGATATAACCCAAAAAATCTATGCCAGGCATATATTAAATCGTATTAATACATGGTTGGAAGGAGAATCAGTTTTAACAAAATATCAAGCTGGGTTCAGAGCTAAAACAGGAACCATAGACCAGGTTCTAAGGCTGTGCTGCTTGTATTGGAAATACGTCATTCTCCGAAATAGTCACCTGTACGTGGCATTTGTTGATTTACGAGCACCATTTGACCTTATCCCTCGAGAACTTTTGTGGGAATCATTGAAAAATCAGGGACTCCCAATGGACCTATTAAAACTAGTCATGGGTTTACACAAAGAGAACTATGCCAAGGTTAGGTGGGGCCAAAACGGGGAACTAACACAACCAATTCCAATAAAAAGGGGAGTACGACAGGGGTGTGTATTGGACCCAACCCTGTTTTCCCTGTTTGTTAATGATATCCCGTCTTACATGGAGAGGTGCGATAATGACTCACCTAGATTGGTAGGTGAACGGGTTTCGTCCCTCCTGTTTGCGGACGACACTATTCTCATTTCGCAAACACCTCGGGGTCTCCAGAACCTATTGGAAAGGTTCCAGTCGTACTGCATTTCGAAAGGTCTAGAAATTAATATTAAAAAAACCAAATACATGGCTCTGAGCCCGCATAAAAGTTTTAAAAATAATCTAATGTTAAACGGCCAAAAATTAGAACATGAGCAGAATTTTACTTATTTAGGTGTATTAATAGACTCATCATTAGCATGGAGACCACAGTTAGAAAAGACAAAAATAGTGTTTAAACAAAATTGTTTCCCAATTTTGAAAAGACACAATAAATGCTTGAATAAGGCAGTAACTCCAGCTCTAGAGCTTTTTAGGTACAAGGTTAAATCAGCAGTGCTATATGGAGCAGAACTATGGGGACCAGTATATAGAAAGACATTTGAAACTTTCGAAAATACGTTTTTTAGGGGATTGTTAAAACTGCCTGCGAGCACCCCGTTGACACCCCTTTTCTTGGACATGAACATTAAACGCACGGACCAACATGCGGTATTAAGACCGTTATTGCTGTGGGTCAGATTGTGGATAACTCCCGAACTGTCTGATTATAAGGAAGGGTTGAAAGAAGTCATGGATCTCGACAGCGGTAGCAAAATCTATTGGTTTAAGCATGTAAGATCCTTGCTAGCCAAAATAGGATTATCCCATTTCTGGAGTGACCCAGAGGCTATGAAAGCGTGCTCCAGGAAAATTGTCAAATTATCATTCTGGTCGTACATGAGCTATGATTCTGCGTAGATAAAATCCCATGGTCCCTTAACTGAAATTTTTTTATTGATCAAAGATTTGCCACTTTTTGAAACCTTTCTGGATGAGATCCAGCCGCCTTTAGCAAAAAGCTTGTATATAAAATATAGATATGGAACATTAAGAACTAAGGAATTTGAAAAAAGTTGGGTGAAGTCTAACAGTGATCTATGCACTTTATGTACTAATAACGCAAGGGAAGATGTCCTACATATTCTATTTTTTTGCTGCAGTTATGTAATACCAAGGAAAAAGTGGATAGTGCCAATTTGTCGCAACATTGGTTCAAACTCCTACAAGGAGGCCGGCAGAATTTTGAAAACTGACACTAGTCAGGTAATTGTGTTTGGTCTTAGTAGATTTCTTCTCGCTGCTAACTTTATTAGAATAAAGTCGGGTCTACATCTTTAAACCTTAAGGTTTAATTTTTATACTTCTCATGTTCATTAAACATGCCAAAATGCGTAGGATGGCAAGGTACCTAAACTACATTGTGAAGTACACCAACCATGTATTACTTTTTGACATTTCGTAGTGTATAAGTTTTAAAATTATGCCTTGGTGGTTACCTATTTAATCACTTTTTATCATGTAAAAAGGTTGCTCATATTTTAATTGTATATTTATTTAACGTGTGATGATTCCAAACCATAATTATAAGATTGTTATGAAATTTCACATAAACAAGATGATGTATACCGGGACGAAAAGAGCTCTAATTACCATGTGATATCAAGTCGATTTCCCTTACCTACTCTGTATTTTAGAAAATTACAAATTGTAATAAAATGATTTTAATTATGTATCTTTTATGATGCTATTGCAACGAAATAAAGATTATTGAATTGAATTGAATTGAAAAGAAACTTCAGTATCACCTGGTGGCTGGGTAAATAGTAGACAGAATGCAAAATGTAGCCATAGCTATGCAAATATCCGAGGAAAATTAATATTTACCCAGCAGCTGTCTAAATAGCTTAAATTTCATATAATTATGCCTTATGCTGATTTCAACAAGTACTTACACTAGGTAGAATTGCAAAGAAGAAGTAAACACAATTGGCATCCATATCCTTATGAAAGATAGGATCCTGATGTATTACTATTTCATTCTTAAAAAGTGGCCACAAAATCTGCACATACTTTGTGCGAATGTAGCAGTATTTTGCAAACTGATCTATGTACAGTTCGGTCGGTTCACAAAATACAAAATAGCAGAGGGCTGCAGAACTACCTGTCTAATTAATTTTCATTAGTAAATTGCCATTTTGGGACCCTCTGTAATTGGCTGTAATTACATGAATGGTGGCCTGCAAGGGAAAGAAAACCACCATCTCCATGATTGCATTCCAAACTGGACAATATTTTTTTGTTTTTCAACGCCGGCTGTGTTCAGTAAAGGAAGCAGTTCTGGGTTAAATAAAATGTTTTCAGTTTTGGAAAACTTCTCCCCCATAGGCTGCCAACATATTTTCCAATGGGAAAGGGGTCCTAAGTGGACCCCTCCCCCTTTGCAAATTAATTAACACCCCAATTTGGGGCTGTTAGTTCATCAATGGTTCGCAACAGCATTTGCAGTCACACAGTATCAATAAATTCCTTTCCAAATTGGAAAGGGGATGTAGGAAACCCCTTTCATAAACCCTCCTATTTGCAGTTCAGAAATAAACGCAAAAGTCCTAGTCAAAATAATTTTCCAACTCAAAAAGGGTTTTGTACATAATGATCAACACTTTTGTGATCACACATTTTGTGATCTTGGAGCATAAGGTCCATATAGCTAAAACCGGCTTAAATGCAGGCACAAACCTATAGGCCTATAGGCCCCAATTGTTTGAATCTTTCCAAGTTATTTTGACAAGACTGTAAGGAAATGCCTCTTTTTGCATGTTCACCCCTACAATTTTGGACTGATGCTGCAGATTTTTACTCTGAGAGTGCACTGAGGCCTGCTTACCAGACTTCAGTGCCAGTGTTCTGACCCTTAAGAGTGTATTTCGAATTTGCTGTGCCCAATTGGCAAGTACTGGCTTACTTATAGGTCCCTAGTAGATGATACCAAGGGTAACAAGGGCATGTAAGGCAGAGTGTCTACCCAGTGCTGCAGCACTGTTTCTGCCACCCTGAATATGACAAAGGACAAAATGGCTCCCAGCCTGTCGCTGCAGATAGGAAGAGCAGTGTGTATGCACACTGCTAGTTTGACTTTTCAATAGAAACCCAGGGCAAAGCCATCACTCCTTTAACCTTACATGTAAGTCTCCCCTAAGGAACTCCTATGGAGCCCTATGGCAAAGAGCTATATATTGTTAATTAGGACATATAAGTTTTCATGTTATAACAGCAACACTTCGACCATGTTCTTTTGCTGGGGAAAAGTGAGTAGCACATTGGCTAACACAGGGCTACCGGCTGGCATTCCAGCCTGACTAACTTTGAATGGGACTACCTAACTGGGTACTACAAGGTATAACATTAATCGTGGCTTTAAATCCTGACTTGATGGCAAGGTTGAAAATAATATCTCATAAGCAATTTTTATAAAGTTACCAATCTGTGCCCAGCTAGTCTAATGGCCTCACAAAGGCCTTAGCACACAGACAACCTTCTGGCCATCTGGTGAGACTTGTGAATAACTCCCAGGCCTAGGAACAAAGACAGCTGCTGCAGAGTGAGGTATTGCCTCCTTGCCCAGGAAGGCAACTCAGGGTGTAGCTCAAAAGGCGAGCTTCAAAGGGGCAGCTGCAATTGACTGTGACAACAACCCCAAGAAAGATGCCTTTTGTTCCTGCAGACAAGTTGGAGACAGGGACATAAAGAATAAACATTCCACAAACCAGTTTTCCCATGGGCGTGTAGCCCACAGGTAGCCACACCTCTAGGGTGAGCTACCAAGCTCCTGGTGACCGAGGAAGGGTCCAGACTTGTTGAGAGTGGGTTGAATAGTGGTAATCCAGTATTTTCAGGTGACACACATTACTGGAAACACATCGCTAGGAAGGATGGGACCTAGTAGCCCACTGACTAGTGACTGTGTGGTCCCATAAGGCCACCTTCCTGGCATAAAGATTGCAACCCTGGCATGCTGTTCATCAGATAGTGTTGTATTTGCATGATCGACTGTACTACTGACCTTGAAACTTCATGGAGGGAGGTTGCACCATCGAAGGACTTGCACTGTAACTTTTAAAAAACTGCCAACTACTTCTTGAAGCACACAGCGGTGCATGCGCTGTCGCGCTATCCTCAATAACAAAGCGGCCGCCATTAGAGCAGGCGCGCTCGCCGGACACGCCCACTAGAGGCCACGCCCCCTCGCCCTAAAAATGTGCATACACAGGAAGCGCAGCGGACAAGCGCAGCCGGAGCGCCGTTTGCGCGCCGAAGGCGCACCTAAGGCAAGCCCGTCTGCGCCCGTCCGCGACCAGCCGGGACCCAGGGCCACAAACCCTGGTCCCCTTCCTGCCCAGAGCAGGACCTATAGCTCGGCGGCCTTACGCAGCATAGGTAGGAACGTCACCCTCCAGTGCCCCCATACATATGCCCCCACAGAACTACCTGCCCTATGTTTGGGGTGCCAGCACTCCTTTCGCAAAACTCCGTCGGCCGAGGTACTAACGTACCGCATGTACGCATTAAACTGCCGCTCCTTACCAAAACACTGCACCCAGATTGCCATGCTGCTCGAGGAGGAAAAGCCAGACGCAGTTCTCCTGACAGAAACATGGCTCACTGCTCACTCCGAGCCAGACGTGGTTCAAGCTCTACCCGTAGGCTACCATATCCTTAGATTGGATAGACCAGTGGGGAGAGGCGGAGGTCTGGCGATCATTTTGAAGAACCAGTACCAATGCCGTACTACAGCAGATACTATCCCTGACTGTGAGAGTGTAGCATTCTGCATAGAATTCAATGCAAATAGTTCCTTCTCAGGTACCCTGATCTACCGCCCCCCTGAGCCTGTAAAAATGGTCCACAGGTCCCTGCCAGAAATTATAGCGGGAAGAATTCTCTCGTCCGCTAACCACACGATCCTAGGGGACTTGAATCTTCACTTTAATTCCCCTGCAGACCACATTGCTCAGGAATTACAAGAAGATCTGGAAGCCCTCCAACTTTCCCAACTGGTGGCTGCTCCGACCCATGAAAAAGGCAACTTACTTGATCCCATATTTAGTAACTGCCTGGATCTAACTGTCGATCAACCCATCCCCCTTCCATGGTCAGACCACTTTCTGGTCCCTTTTACCTGGGTCACACATAAGACCCCCCAAGCACCCCCCCAAGTCACCATCAGGAGGAACTGGTCTAAACTCCCCTTGGAGTCTTGGCTGCATAAACTGGACTCCGCCCGCCCTTCACCCTGCCTAGATCCTAATGTGGCAAATGACAACTACGGATACTGGATCACCCATTCATTAGATTCGACTCTCCCGCTTCGCAGATCCTTTTCGAAGAGACTACAGAAATCTGCTCCCTGGTTTTCTGACTCTCTAAGACAGCTTAAACGCACTTGCAGACAACGCGAGAGAGCCTGGCGTTTAGATTTCCTCCCAGATATAAAGACCGCCTACAAAGAGGCGATCAAAGCCTATAAAGAAGGGATCAGAACGGCCCAGGCAACTCATTTTTCTGAGAAAATACTAGGAGCGAAATCAAAACCGAAGGAAATCTTCCAAATTATAAAACAATGCTCTAGTGCCAACACGGCTCCCCCCCCCCTAACAAAACCCAGGAGCAATGCAACGAGCTTGCAGATTTCTTTCATGACAAAGTTTTAAAAATCTATTCTACCTTCCCATCCGCAGCTACACCCCCGGAAGCGATCAAATCACTCCCCCCCAGACCACCCCTTCACCCAGACCGCCTTCTCTCGAGCATTTCCTTCCTCTCGACCTCGACACTTTAAGTAAAGTGGCCCGCTCGGTCAAGTCGGGTTCCCCCCGTGATCCTGCTCCTCCAGACGTCCTGATGCAGGCAAGTAAAGCCACCCTGCCTGTAATCCTGGATCTCCTAAACTCGTCCATTTCCGCCTGCTCTGTCCCCACAGCCTGGAAGCAGGCCATGGTACGGGCGCTGCTAAAGAAACCCAGCCTAGACCCAAACGACCTGTCCAGCTACCGCCCCATCTCACTTCTCCCTTGGGCGAGCAAGGTGTTAGAGAAGCACATAAACGCACAGCTGGTTCAGTTCCTGGAGGACCACTCGCTACTACACACATCCCAGACAGGCTTTAGACCGCAGCACGGTACAGAAACCGCCTTATTAGCAGTCACCGAAGAAACTAGAAGGATACTGGACCAGGGAGGTTCAGTGGCAGTGATCCTCCTTGATCTAAGTGCCGCCTTCGATACGGTCAGCTATTCCACCTTGCTGGACCGTCTCCACAACATCGGAGTTTCAGGTGACGCTCTAAGGTGGTTTGACTCCTTTCTGTCTGGGAGGTCGTTTCAGATCTTCGACGGTGTGACAGTATCCACTAGCAAACCCCTGAGCTGCGGAGTACCACAGGGCTCCTCCCTAAGCTCTGTACTGTTCAACGTATACATGAGGCCACTGGCGAGTGTCGTCGAACCGTATGGCATTAAAATCGTGTCATACGCCGACGACACCCAGCTTGTGGTCTCGCTGGCTACCGAGAACAGCAGGCATTCCCCAGCCGATTTGTTAAAATGTCTAGAGGATGTCAAGGGTTGGATGACCAACTCCTCCCTCAAACTAAACGGAGAAAAGACGGAGCTCATGCTCCTAGGCCCATCCTCCCCAGTGCCGTTCACCTCCTTGTGGCCCAATGCACTGGGTCCCCCCCCCCATCCCCAAGGAAAGCGTGAAGAGCCTGGGAGTGTGGCTGGATAACAAACTCTCCTTCTCCACCCAGGCCACAAAATTATCTGCCACATGCTTTGGCCTACTTAGAATCTTGAGGAAGGTTCTCCCGTTGCTTCCGCTAGAGGCTAAAAAGGTAGCGGTTCAAGGTCTTATCCAGTCCCGCCTGGACTCAAACAATGCCCTTTACGTGGGGGCACCTGAGTTTACCCTCCGAAAATTACAGGTTGTTCAAAACTGTGCAGCACGTTCTTTGCTGGAAATCCCGCGCACTCAGTCTGCCAGACCTGCTCTAAAAAGTCTCCACTGGTTGCCAGTGAGGCAGAGAGTGGCCTTTAAAGTATTGTGCTTGGCGCATCGCACCTTCTGGAAAACAGGCCCAGCGATCAACAGTAATCTTGTCACCCCCTACCATCCCAATAGGAACCTGCGATCAACGGAGGCCTTCCTTGCCGTTGTTCCCAGAGTAAAGCGAACCAGGGCCGGGGGAAGACTGTTCTCGCTGAACACCGCCAGGCTCTGGAATGATCTTCCCCTCTCACTCCGGTCCAACTCAGATCTCCTCTCATTCCGTAAAAACCTAAAAACACTGCTGTTTGTCAAATCCTATGTACCTTAGCTTCCCCCTCCATCACTTACTGGTCAACTCAGCGCTTGGACGCCTATGGGCAGCAATCGCGCTCAATAAATACCGTTACAATTACAATTACAATTACAACTGCTGTACTTTGATCTAATGAAGGTTAAACTGTGCCTATGGCTCCTGACCTAGGTACAAGTTGATTCCCAGGACTAGTCAAAGCAATGACTCCAAGGATCAGTCAGCTAATCCCCTGGAACCAGCTCCAGGGACACAAGAGCTGAAGAAGCCCAAACTGGGAAAATGGTGGCCACTGCATAGGTTTTGTTGCTACCTGCCACGGCATACAAAATTACCAATCTTCAATGGCCAAAAGTTGCACCCAAGTCTGCTGTATTTGGGAGTGTCGCCAAAGTCTGGATTCATCTACCTAGAGGGACATCAGCCCTCAACAAAGGATTTTACCCCAACCAGGATGCAAGGAGACCAGTAGCCCAGCATTGGCTTACCAGCTACTGCAACAAAGGTTACTTCGAGGGATCACAATCTCTGTGGCCAAAGTTGCACTACATTACCTATGGACCCCCCAAGGTTCACCACAAAGACACCCCGTCAACCACACTTCAATCGGAGAATCCTTGAGCAGCCTTTCGCCTGTTTCATCAGTATCAATGCCGCTCCATTAGGTCAAGAGCCATCATCCTGTAAAGTTTGGAACTTGCTTAAAAAAAACTCTGGTGGCCAGGTAACTGTCCGAAGTATCCCCTCAGGCCCCCTAAACCTCCATCCAGTTGGTCTTGGTCCACATCCGGGCTGGAATTGATGATATAACTCTTTCAAGCTTTTAAAATGTTAAAAAACTTTCTGTTAATCAAAGCTTGTTTGCGGTTGCATTAAAAGTATTTATGGCTTCAAAAATCTGAATACAAATAATCCCAAAGCAAGAGTAGTTTTGGCTACGAACAGCCGCACAAATACTAGTCTTGTAAGGTAACATTTGTATGCACTCACCCTCTAATGATCCAACTACTCAACAACCATAAATGCAAATGAACAGACAAACACACACAAAAGGGAGTGACTTAAGAGTCCAACAATTGTATTATAGATCTTGTTCTCTTTTTTTCTCCTCCTTTCACAAAGAACACATAATTCTATGGTGTTGATCCTAATATACTCCTCTCCAAGACCAAAATAACAATGGAGCCATAGTATGAAGTCTCAAAACAATTCTCTTTATTTTTCTCCAAAACATCAATGTAACAGTCCTGCCAATGCGCTTTGTCCTCGGAAAGAACTTCATTAGAGCTGTAAAAAATAAACAAGTACATATTTACAGACATGTCTGAGAAACTGTGATACAAATTGATCATCATTACATCACGTTATGTGAACAATGATACAAAACAAAACACTGGCTCCCACCCAACCCACTGTACATACAAAACATGTTTAAAAACAGTTCTGTACATCACTTAATACATGTACATTATTCTTCTATCACAACGTTACACATAATTCTAATGTTAAAAACGAACACACCCACCAATCCCAAACTTATTTAAAAATGGACTTTTATTATCTTCCTTACCAAATCCTGGTACTGCATGCAATACCTTACTTCAAATTAGTCACTAATAAATTACCCCATCATCACCCTGGATGTCTAATCTAATAAACTTACTTTATGTGTTTCTTTGCAGCAATATTACATCGAAGTCTAAGTGTGAGGGAATTAGTTCTCCCAGAGAATCCTAAAGTAACAAGACATATGGAGTGGTACAAGACTCCTATTAACTGCATTGAAGAATATTATTGAGAAACTTATAGAGCTAGTCTTCTCTATTAAAACCTATCCATAATAGCTAGAGATCCTATTGTAATTAGCTTCATATGTAATATCTTTCTAGTTTTCGAAAGAATAAAATGTTATATTACTTACTTGGAACACTCGTATTGCTTCTATATCATTGTAGATCAATAACTGAAGGCCATATATTAATAATGTAGCTTAATAACCACACCACATTAGGTTCAGAAAAATAAAAACAGGAAAAGGAGGTTACCCTCAACATTAATACTTCTTTGTCTCAAGAAAATATAAATCATTGTCCCTAAAAAGTAAAATTAAAACAATCTAATATCATCCAATAGGACCACATAGTCATGAAGAAAAAATCATAAGTTACTATGACATCTAAAATGATCCATTTTGAATCCTTATAAAATTAATCTTCTCTAAAATTGCTTATCTTAACCTAAAAGTATCTATAGGGGGTAACACATGCTATAAATAATCTACATTTAAAGGTCAAACTACCGACCAGTATATCAACAAAAAGCACCTTTAGCCACTGACCTGTAAACTTAGACCGGGTAGCACGAAACGCTTTGAAGAAGGCACCTATAACCGTTCAGTTCAGTTAAAAAACAACCAGTCACTCCGCACCAGCCACAGTCGGACCAGATAGGAAAAACTATTATCCATATAGTCCATTGGTTAAACAATTCTCAACCAATGTGCATACAAAAATATAAGAGAAATATGTCAATCCTTCCTAATGCTACCATTACAAGCCAAATGCCGGATTAGAGAGGAACAATACTTTTAGGTAAGCTCATTGGTTGATTGCATTGTCTAATCACATTAGACAAATGCCTCTTCATGTTCTACCCACTGATCCAAAAACAAGGTCGGACCTGGAAGCAACAGCCATTTTATGTAATCTTATTGGTTGATTGCATTGTCCAATCACATGAATACTATCCATACTGTTAATTGCTGTACACTAAATTCCTTTGTCAAGCCTTGTTGCTTGAAGCCACAGATACCCGCAGTTTATTTATTTTATTTATTTAGGGATTTATACACCGCATAGCTGCCCCTGCAACGGGGAATCCCAGCGCTACCCAAAGGACAGGTGCAAAGGAGTGCTCCAACCAACCCAGCCCAGATTTGCCGGGTTGCGCAAAGGTTATACAAATAAGCCTGACCAAACCCAAGACAGTTTTTGGAAGTGGTTCCATAAGAATGCCCCACTGTCATGTCATATAATACATCCAGATGTCACAAATACACCAAGGGTCAAGACATCACGACTTGAGAGGCCCTTTATGGAGCGGTCTCCGGCTCCACAAATGCTCCTACAACTTTAAATTTACCTGCAGAGGTGACTAATGATCAAGATGATTAGAACTTTTGCAAGACTAATTAAATCTCTTTATTATTTTAAAGCTATATCCTCACTCTTACTCACGGTCCCTTAGGAATGCACCAGGGCTAGATATAGGATTACCAAAAAGGCTTTATGTTATCAGAACACCTCTTTTTCTGCTGCAAATCAGTGCATTCTGGAATTAATCATTCTGGTTTAGTTCAAATAGACAAATTAGACTAAAAAGCATGAAAATAATTGGTAGCAGTCACTCACCGAGTAGCCATCTTTGCAGACTGGCTAAAACCTTCCTTCTAAAATACTGTTCTACATTGAATCAGAAGTATAGTTCTAAATCAGTCGATGGGTATGTGTCACCTTACCACATATCACCAAATACAACAGCATACGCTTGTCATTGTTTATGCAAAACCTTTTTGTTGAGGGAGATGCCAGGACATTGCCAGTAAAAAAGTAATTTCCTGAAGCCAGATATCTACCTTAGATCTCAAGAAGCACACATTCACATAGCATCACTGCGACTATGTTGTAGGGATTCTCCTTGTGAAAACTCACAGTGCTATCAGTAAGGTCACTGGAAATATGCAAAAAGAGAGCACCAAATTATGCAACAGGATTGACTAAATGATGTCGCCAGAAAAAGCTTCACAATGAGGCCCTTGTTTTTTAATACTTTTACCAAATCATTTTGTGATTTGAGAATATGATAAAAATGCTTGGGTCCTATACATCTGCTCTCAATTAGCAAGGGACAGGATGCATTTATCCTGACCCCTGATATAGGTTTTTATGAGCAGTTTCACAACACAAGACATTTTTCCCCATATGCAGTAATGGTAGTCATTTTGTTTCTGTTCATCCAACAGTGAGCCAGTCAGAGCGCTTATTCCCATGGGAATCACTGGCATCTCTAATTCCTGCAGGGGCACGATGGGCGATGGGAAAAATAGCAGATGTCTCCATTTTTAAATTCACATACCCATAGGACTCTTACAAGATTCCCTCGAACCCAACCATTCAGATATACAAATATTTTCTAACTTAAAAAACTCCCCAAAACTGATTTAAACCAAATCACAAAAATCACACTTTCTGGACCAAGATCTAGCTTCCTGCACAACTTGGTGTGATTCCATTTAACAATCTTGGCTGTAGCTCTTTTAAACAATCCTTATGGAAATTGCATGAGGATTTTACATTTTGGGACTCCACCTTTTTCTTTGCCCCACTTTGTGGATTACCCCTAAACTTTCCATACAAAAACTAAGCAAAAAAGAGTACTCTTTTAGAAAGTTTTGTGAAGATTAGTCAAACGGGATCAAAGGTATTATCAAACAAAAAAAGGCATTTCCTATAGAAACGCAAACTTAACTATAACGACGCCACTGGGTAACACATATAAATATTTATTCTCAACAAAGCAAAGGTTAAAGGGATGTTATAGTTGTGTAAAAATTTCAGTTAAAATACACTGTTTTAAACAAAAAAACCACTGAAATTCACCAGTAATAGTTAACTCAAGTAACTCGTGCTCTAAAGTAACTATGACTCGTCTGTGGCTGAGAAGGCATATCTGCCCCCACCCGGCAGAACTTTAAAAATGATCTTGCCAGGAGGGAGTGCACATATGTTTCCCTGCCTGTGCTCTTGTGGGCCTAGGAGGTAGGCTCCCCAGGATGAAGTGACTGAGTTGGACCTGGGGTTGGGGTCCCCAGGCCCTTTACAGGCTTGGGTCCCTTTAATGAATGTTCAGCCCCTAGGGTCTAATGAAGCTTGTACAAGGGAGCTGCGTGTCCCCTCCCCTTTCTATTGATACCTGACCATGGGGATGGGATCCCTGGGTCCCACAAAGGTTCAAGGGAAGAGGGGAGCCAGTGCACTGTCCTCTTTATTACTATCTGGCCCGAGAAATGGGGTCCATGGGCCCTTTTCAGGCTCAGTAGGCGGCGCAAGCCCCATCTTTTCTTCTGAATAGGCTCGGCCCCTGGGGTTGGGTTCTATGGGGCCTCCCAGAGGCTTAGGCAGGAAGGCCACATGGCCCCCTTCACTTAATGCTGTACACCCACACTCCAGTTCCTGGTTTGTTTCAGTAGCATGGGAGCCTGTGTCTTTTCTAAAAATGTTGCAGCAGTTTCATGAATCCTCCGGACATTCACAGCAAATTAAAAAAACATTATTTGCCCCAGGCCTCATCTCTACCCTGCCCCCATTTTTTTCATTTTTACGTTTTTCTTAGGACTTGGGGCTGAGCCAAACAGTTCTCAGCTTGAAATCTGTTGGGTCTGTAGAACCTCCTTGACGTGAAATATGCAAAGTTTTTGAGCATTATTTGCTCTAAAACTACTGAACAGTTTTACACCAAATCACACAAAGCAGGCTTTTTGGAACAAGAGCTAGTGTTCTGCCAAATTTGGTGTACGTCTGTGCAGGCGTTTCAGCTATGGAAACATGAACAGAGAAAATGCGTTTTGGGACCCCTTCCCTTTTACCTGGCTCCCACTTGACAGATCGCCCCAAAACATTTCAGGTCCAGAGATGAGTTGGAAGAACATTTGTTTGGGAAAGTTATAAATATTTACATAAAATAACTTTCAATCCATTTGACAAGTTTCTGCGAAACTTTCCAGAACTGGTTCGCATTGTACATTGGTAGATGATAGACAGTTTCAAAGAGATTTGTCAAGGGATACCCATTTAAAAGGGGGGTCCCAAAACAGATTTTGGCAACCACATTGGTTTACCGGTTGGTAGGTTATAGGGCAAATAAACTTACTGGTATCTGCTGTTTCATATGTAGCACAATACTACTAAACCTATCAAGGAAGGAAGTCCAAAACATTAACTAGGTTTACTACATGAACAACTGAAAGACCCATTATTGGTCACATGCTAATAGAATACATCTTATCAACATAAGTTTTCTTTGCATGCTCTCTTGCTCACAAAATAAAACCAAGACAAACAAAAAACATGTTCCTTATGCACTCCTATGGAATAAAATGGAAAAGTGACCTAGTAGTGGGCTACACAAACTACTATATAGAGGACATTATAATTGGCCACTAGGAAAAAGGATATTCATTTAAAATTGTATAACCATAACGATTGGCTGTTATTCACACTGGTACAAAAGGGGGTGGTGATGGACTGAGCATCTGAATCAATCAAACACTCACACCCAGTCAAAAGTTCTGGGTTTAACCCATCACCGTTCTTTAGCCCACTCTGCCACCCCAGTTCAGACATGGCTATATGCAAATCAGTCTGACCCTGTGCCTCAAAGGAACAGTCCAGCCCGAACTGCCAAGCCATGTTTCCCTGGACCGGAAACAAGCTTCCGAGGACCGGTTTCTGGCATTCCAGCCGTCTTCAGGCTGGCTTGCTTGAATCCAGTGGCAAAGTGAGCAAGGGACTCACATCTGAGCATACCCTGCCACACTTATGGCGGCCAAAAGCAGTACAAAAGGGGGTGGTGATGGACAGAGAATCTGAATCAATCAAACACTCACACCCAGTCAAAAGATCTGGGTTTAATCCATCACCGTTCTTTAGCCCACTCTGCCACCCCAGTTCCGACATGGCTATATGCAAATCAGTCTGACCCTGTGCCTCATGGGAACAGTCCAGCCGAACTGCCAAGCCATGCCTTCCCTGGACCGGAAACAAGCTTCCGAGGACTGGTTTCTGGCATTCCAGCCATCTTCAGCCCGGCTTGCTTGAATCCAGTGGCAAAGTGAGCAAGGGACTCACGTCTGAGCATACCCTGCCACACTTATGGCGGCCAAAAGCGGTACAAAAGGGGGTGGGGATGGACAGAGCATCTGAATCAATCAAACACTCACACCCAGTCAAAAGATCTGGGTTTAATCCATCACCGTTCTTTAGCCCACTCTGCCACCCTAGTTCAGACATGGCTATATGCAAATCAGTCTGACCCTGTGCCTCATGGGAACAGTCCAGCCCGAACTGCCAAGCCATGTCTTCCCTGGACCGGAAACAAGCTTCCGAGGATCGGTTTCTGGCATTCCAGCCGTCTTCAGCCCAGCTTGCTTGAATCCAGTGGGAAAGTGAGCAAGGGACTCACGTCTGAGCATACCCGCCACACTTATGGCGGCCAAAAGCGGTACAAAAGGGGGTGGTGATGGACGGAGCATCTGAATCAATCAAACACTCACATCCAGTCAAAAGATCTGGGTTTAATCCATCACCGTTCTTTAGCCCACTCTGCCAACCCAGTTAAGACATGGCTATATGCAAATCAGTCTGACCCTGTGCCTCATGTGAACAGTCCAGCCCGAACTGCCAAGCCATGTCTTCCCTGGACCGGAAACAAGCTTCCGAGGATCAGTTTCTGGCATTCCAGCCGTCTTCAGCCCGGCTTGCTTGAATCCAGTGGGAAAGTGAGCAGAGGACTTACGTCTGAGCATACCCTGCCACACTTATGGCGGCCAAAAGCGGTACAAAAGGGGGTGGTGATGGACGGAGCATCTGAATCAATCAAACACTCACATCCAGTCAAAAGATCTGGGTTTAATCCATCACCGTTCTTTAGCCCACTCTGCCACCCCAGTTCAGACATGGCTATATGCAAATCAGTCTGACCCTGTGCCTCATGGGAACAGTCCAGCCCGAACTGCTAAGCCATGTCTTCCCTGGACCGGAAACAAGCTTCCGAGGACCGGTTTCTGGCATTCCAGCCGTCTTCAGCCCGGCTTGCTTGAATCCAGTGGCAAAGTGAGCAAGGGACTCACGTCTGAGCATACCCTGCCACACTTATGGCGGCCAAAAGCGGTACAAAAGGGGGTGGTGATGGACGGAGTGGGCTTCATATGTAGCACAATACCACTAAAAGTAGCAAGGAAGCCTAAAAAAATAAACTAGAATACTCATGTAAAGTTCATAATTACTACACGAACAACTGAAAGACACATTTATGGTCACATGATTATGTAAAGTAAACACAAGGAGATGATGGATGCAGGGTCAAGACGGATTTGCATATGGCTGGGTTGAAACTGGAATGGCATGGTGAGCAAAAAAATGAAGGATTTAGGCTCAGATCTCTGTACTGGGGTGAATGTATGAAATTATTCTGCATTCTTTCTATCGATTGTTCTTTTTGCACATGATTATGTAAACCAATAAGGAAATACATAACAAATACAATAGATAAAACGAAAGAAGTCACATTAAATATGTAAAAATAGGTTTCCCAGAGTTCAGAACTCCTATGATTTTTGCTCCCTAATAATGTTAAACCCATTTGACGAATGACCACAAAACCTTCCAGACCTATAACATTTTCTACATTTTGGGCAAGATGTAGGTAGCCAAATACCGGTCGGTAACGGCCGATTTCGGCTGTTACCGACCAGTATTTGGCTTTCGAGATGTAGGTGGGTCAGAATTTACAGAATCGGTATATTTACCGATTCAGTAAATTTAGCACTTCGGTATTTTACCGAATCGGTAAATATACCGATTCTGTAAATCCATATGTAGGTGGCACAGTTTGTAGTGCCACAGGCCCTTAGGAATTCTTATTTTACCACCCAATCCTATTGGGTGGTAAAATACGGAATTCCAGTGTACATGCACATCTGTGCATGTACACCTATGCCATGTGACACACAGACATGCCCTTAGGGCATGTATGTGTGCCACATAGCACACAAGCCTGCATTTGGGGTGCTACATGGTGTCAAAGTGACACCCCGTTCCCCCTGCCAGGATTCGGTATTTACCGATTCTGTAAATATAGAATCTGTATTTCACATTGATTCCTATGAGCTTCAAGGCCCATAGGAATCAATGGGAAATACAGATTCAGTATTTACAGAATCGGTAAATACCGACTCTTACAGAATCGGTAATTTTTTACCTACATCTGCCTCCTTCCAATTTACCGACTCTTAAATACCGATTCGGTATGAGTCGGTATTTAAGAGTCGGTAAATCGGAATTACCTACATCTGGCCCTAAGGGATGATGTTTATTTTTGTGGTGAATCATTAAAGGGGTGGTAAGATTAAAGAGGGGCCCAAAACATGTTTTTCCATAAATTAATTTTCCATGGACTATTGTATTTGATTCAAAAACGGCTAAACGAATTGACATGAAATTTGGCAGGAGCATCCATTATGGTGTACAAATGATCCTTTTTGGGTACTGCAGCTAAGTAGAGTAAGTATTTTTGTATGTTATGAGGCATTTAAAGTTAGTAATATCTGTGATCGCTGTACTTTAGCGGAATTTCATGATATTTTGCACAATTACTGTGATACATGGCAATAACAAGTCATTATCTGACTGGATAATTACTACCTCTACAAAAGTATAAGTCAGCCATGTCGTTTTAAGGCCACTTTGCCAGTAGTTTGGCTTAGGGCCTTAGATGTAGGTAATTATTAGGTTTTAGATTTTTCCCTACCCATTACCACTTTGGTAAAGCGGCAATAGGTGGTGAACAATAATGATAAGTTTCTATATATTCTAAACAAAATGTTACATAGTATTGCAGTACTACTTGGAAAAGAATTGAAGTACTTACAACAATCTTTAAAAATAGAATCAGTCAGGATTCCGGTCAGAACATTCTACCAAATCAGCCTTACTCTTCACTGCAGAAACATTAAGGGCAGCAATGGATCAAGGAAAGAAGGCTGTCCTTATCCTACTTGACCTGTCGGCAGCCTTCGATACGGTTTCACATAACATCTCAGTGGACCGGTTGGCTGCCGCAGGGGTAGGAGGACAGGTTTTGGCATGGTGTAGGAACTTCCTTACCAACAGATGCCAAATAACAGTGCTAGGCCCATATCAGTCTGAGGCCAAAGACGTCAGCTCAGGGGTTCCTCAGGGCTCTAGCTTGAGCCCTGTTCTTTTTAACCTATATATGGTACCCCTGATGAAACTGATCGCGTCATTCAAGATCAGTTCTATTTCATACGCTGACGACACCAAACTTATACTGGTGTTGGATAGGGAGCGGCCAGGTGCCGAGGAAGATCTTAAGGACTGTCTTGCAGCAACCTTTAAATGGATGACGAACAACCATTTAAAGTGCAACGCCGGAAAAACCAAAATTCTACCTATAGGGAATCACAATCTTTTTTCCCCAACAGTGTGCTGGCCAGCGGAAGCCGAAGTGCCCCCCAATACAATTGCATCCGCCCACAATCTGGGCATCAAATTCGACAACCAACTATCTTTTAAACCCCAGGCTGTAGCAGTAGCAGGCATGTGCTTTCAGATCATAAAAGCACTAAGGACGTTTTTTGATCTTCTCCCACTATCGGCGAGGAAAACAGTCGCAGTGGCCTTAATAAGTTCTAGGCTGGACTATTGTAATGGACTATACGTTGGAGCTAACAAAACTGTTCTCCACAAATTACAAATGGTCCAAAATGCGGCAGCCCGCCTTGTACTGCGTCAGTCCCGTAAGTCATCAGCCTCAGCAGCACTAAACACCCTACATTGGCTGCCAATAGGTAAAAGAATCTTGTTTAAACTTCTTCTAATCACTTTTAGGGTATTTCACCAACAAGCCCCAAACTATTTATGCAACGGGTTTAAAAGATATCATCCAACGCGTTGTCTGAGATCTGCAAACCAGAACCTAGTTACTCCCCCTCATTTCAAGCTGGCCACAAAGGGTGGCAAATCCCTTTTTGTACTGGGTACTAAAGCCTGGAACAAACTTCCTCTTTTCTTACGGTCATTTTCTCAAGAAGCCCCCTTCAGGAAGGCATTAAAACTTGGATTTTCTCTTTGCCTGACGCCACTTGTAGGACCTTAGTGTAATGTTTGTGTAGAACTTAGGACACCCCTTTCCCTTCCAACTCCTCCATCTGAGTTGTGTGAGCGCCAAGATACTCCTTGGAGTGAAAGTCGCGCGGTAGAAATGTCCTTTACATTACATTACAGAATACACATTCTTTCACAAATATAGTGTAGTTCAGTGTATTTACAATGCATATAATTCTGTAAACAAAAGTGCATGGATTACCATAGAAATACCTAAACAATACCATGCAAATGTCACATAATTAAAACATGTTTTAAAGAATTTCCTAAAATATAAGGAACTTACTCTGTACTAGCGCAGTACTCCATAAGTGACATAAAAACATGCCAAAAATATAAATACATTTCCCTATCTATGTCTACATTAATAAATTGGTAATAGGTAGGGAACTACAATAAAACCCACTACTTATCTATAGCTTAGGCCCTAACACAGAACACAGACAAAGTGTAGTAAAACAATATGGCTGCCTTTACAAAAACAGCAATGACCCAGTCATATGCTGTTTTATCCTCACCTTGTACCATGATATACAGCAAAGTTACTACAGTTTACGAGGCCCAAAATATGACTAAGGCCTAGCTGTACTATTGTATTCGGTGCCCTTTCATCATGCATGGTGTCGCATGGGTAATGCAATACTTAAGTCAGATTTACAAAGCAATGCATGGCCCTGATTTGATAGGTAAATCTGGAGAAAAGCAGGACAGCGCAATTTAAGGTTTTTTGTTACTCTGCGTACCATAATCAGCATTGCTGCTAAATTTCGCCTAGATCATCCATATGGCACTCCACTGTATGCCACTGCACTTCACTCTATGGTATTCCAGTACACACCGTTCTAGTGGACACCCCTTTACTCTATGCTACTCCATCAACACCACTCCACTGTATACCACTCCACTATGCACCACTCCACTATGCACCACTCCACTGTATGCAACTGCATTGGATGCTACACCACTATACGATATTCCCCTCTATAACATTACACTATATGCCGCTCCACTCTACAACACTCCACTGAATGCTGTTCCACTATATACCACTCAACTATGTGCTACTCCACTCTATGCCACTTCATTATAAGCAATTCCATTGGATGCAATTCTACTGTATTCTATCACACTCTACCCACTCCATTGTACATAACTCCAGTCTACACCACCCCACTGTACACCACTCCACTATACGCTATTACACTCCACTCTGTGCCACTCCACTCTACCCTATTACACTGTACTCAACTCCACTCAATGCCAGTCCACTCTATGCTATTACACTGTATGCAGCTCTAAGATAGTTATTTCAAATACCTATAACTCATGCCTTAAGGTAACTATAACTCACGCCCTCACCATGCACTTCTAATTACCCCACATATAAAATCACTCATGACACCTTCTATGACATCATCGATAGTATCACTGCAACATTTGTTTTAGGTGTGAAATGTAGAGTTTGTAGGGGAAAATGAGAGTGTATTTTTTTAAATGAGAGTTTTAATAACTGTTTCAAGTTCATTCCATTCTTAAACAAAATAGAAGGTTTTTGTTACAATTTTGATTATTTGATATTTATTTTCTAAATTGCTATTTTAAGCATACAATTTTGTATTTAAAAAATGTTTCATGAATTGATTTTTACTGTGATTTATCTTAAATATAGAAATTGTTTTTAATTTGATTGTATAAACATTTTGAAAATATAAATGTTAATATTTTGAAGTATATATCATTTGCATATATGTTAAATTTGTTTTATTTTTAAAATTTTTGTTGATTTTTTTGTGTCAAAGTATATTTTTTGAAGCAAGATTTTTTTAAAACATTTTATTGATTTAAAACATTTTTTGTAGAAATTTAAAAATGTAATTTATATTTTGTAATTGTTTAAATTAAAATTGTTATTTTATTGGTTAATTATTGTCAGTGAATGTTTATATTTCATTAATATGGTTTATACTGGATATGAAATACTTAATTTATATCTCTTCTAGTCTAGCAATTTCAACAATGTGGCTTAATTGGGCTGGGATTAGCAACTCTACCCTCAAAATCCAATGAATTCTCAAATGTGGCTTGGATTGGAGTGGAAATTTAGAACTAGAAACCTCACTCACCCGAGGGTGACATGCTTCATCATTGGGTTCCCTCCTCACACCCTGACTGCAAGGTCCATGGTGTGAGCTACTACTCTCCGAGTGGTGAGGATTTGAGGTGTTTTACGATGAGTGATAGTATTAGAGGTAAGTGAGAGACAGAGTACAAAAAATCACATGAAAGTGATTTAAAACTACCTCCAGGGTACCTAATAAATTTTATTCCATGGTCCACTGGGAATAGGGTTATAAAGAGGACTTGGGTTATTGAAAATGTATATATAACCCTTTCCAAAGGTTTTAGGTTGACATGTTCCTCCTATTAGTGGTCCCTAAGCAGGGATCCAAAGCCTTCATCAGGACCAAACATTTATGTCTTTGTAGTCACTCAGTATTGTGTGAAAAAATAGTTAAATCAAATATTATACTGGCCCATCAAGACAGCTAGAAATGCGATGGCCCATGTGCATTCGGGGTCCAACAAGGTTCTGAAAGTAGTAACAAACAAAAGAAGGATTTAAGTGATGTCACATTTCACACATTGTTGCTTAAGCATACATGAGTGCATGCTGTATGTATTTATAAAGACACAGGCACAATTATGTGTCATTGAAACATTGTAGTATGTTAATGGCCTACTATGTCTTACCAAATAAATTGGATGCTGTGGTCCACTTTCGTGCCACTGGATACATCCAGAAACACCCAACTGTAATGCAAACGTATGGAAACAAAACGGCAACACATATGACCATATAAGTGCAAGTTCCATAATCATGTGTACACAAATAAGTTTGTCTAGTTCTCATCCTTGCACCAAAACGGACTTGAGAACGCATTTTGCACATAAATATAGTACAAAATGATGGATTTGTATTTTGTGTAGTTAAGTATAGTTTGGCGTAATTTTAAGTCATTTTTCATAATGACACAAAAGCAAATTATGGGAATTACACACACCCCTAAACTACACACTCAAAGTCCAAAGGTTTCCCTGATGTGACTTAGATTAGGGTGAGAATAGTTAATTTACATCCAAAACTTTCCCCAATGTAGCTTAGAAAGGAGAGGGAATAGTAAATCTAAACCCCAAAAAGTCCAATGTGCTCCCCAGTGTAGTTTAGGTTAGAATGGGAATAGTAAATCAGCACACTTCATAGTCCAACCCTTTCCCCAATGTGGCTTGGATTGGGTTGCATGAAATAAATGTACACCCTTCAAAGTCCAACAGCTAACCCAACGGGGTTTAAATTTCAGTAGGAATATTAAATGCACAAGCTTTAATGTCTAAAAGCTCTACATTGTATTTTAAGTGGGAGTTGGAAACTTAAATGTACTTGCATACTTGGTTTACTGTGTTTAACTTTTGTTAGGAGGAAATATAGTTTTTTTTAATGATTGTATTTTTTTTATTTTGTTGGGTGTAGTTCTGCAGGTGAAAGTAGTGTGTATATGTATGTGTTGTTTTTTACACTATACTTTGCTTTACACTTTAGGGTATCAAATGAAAATACAAGAATGACATATTGGGGCTCATTTTGATGCCGGTCAGATGAGCGTCCAACCAACATCGTAGCACAATTAGGACCGACCGACAAGTAGTCAGCGGTCCCACCCACCTAATAATGATGCAACCACGATGTAGGCGGTCAGAATCATAACCTTTTCTATTGTGGCTGGTGCTGTGACCAGAATAGGGCCACAGTAAAAACCACAATGGAAAAAGTGGTGATTTTAAACAACCATACACCGTGTGCCAGGGAGGACGTGGTGCCTGGCACACAGGACATCAAGTTTGGGGTCCCATAGCGGAGGACCACGGTAGACTGGGGCCCTGCTAAGAACCCACAAAGTCCCATTCTGGAAGCTTTTTCTTGGCAGTCGTACCGCCATGAAAAGGCAGTCGGAATGGGCCATCAAAATCCTTACGGTGGTGCCTGAGCAGGTACCACCCTTGTAGGGTATTATGCTCCAACCAACGGTCAGATGGGCTCCTTGAGCCCATGGGAAGTGTCAGTCTGTCCCTCCGCCAGCTGCCTCCAACCATCGCACATCATAATGTGATGATCGAACTGTGGATCCAGATAACGGATGGACCACCACCGACAGGCTGTCAGTGGCCTTCCGTCCAATATCATAATCGGCACCATTGTTTTTTTAAGGTATGTTTTATTTATTTCAGGTAGTCATTTCAGGTAGTCATATTAATAACCTGTTTTCTTTACTTTTAATATGCATTTGTATTTCAACATACATTTTTATGAATATTAACATTTCTAACATGAATTGTCTTCCACATACTTTTTTTAACATAGGTGAATATTTTAAATTGTTAAATTGTTAAAGCTGTATCAGCACATTTTAGCAAGAAATATTTGTATTACATTTAAAAAATAATGTTTAAATTTTTTTCATATATGTTTACATTTTATGTCCATTTGCATCTTTGTTATATTTGTAACTTTTTTATATTTTTATATATTAAAACAAAGTATTAAGAGATAATATATTTTTATTTTGCATTGCTTGAGTCTTTTTATTGTTTATTTAGTGGGCATTTTTTAAAACTAAATTTATTTTGCCGCTTATCTTCTCTATGTTGGCTGTACGTGGTTGTGTTCAGTAAGATCACTTTTATATTACCTTTCTTGTGTATTAGAAGTATGTGGTTGGGATTAGTTTAGTTAGTGTACCTTAGTGCCTGATTACAATGCCGTCGGATTGGGTTTCCCAGTCCTGTCGGAGGCAGTCAGACCACCACGGTCTTATCAGAAGAGGTCAGTCCATTCAGCGGAGTACAATACATGCATCCCATACTCCGACTGATCCCTAAGAGAATGCCGACTCCGACAGCTTTTCTCTGACTGCCAAGATCGGTTGGAGAAGAACACCATCCATAGAGTAGTACAGGGATCTTCGACCGCCATCCGTATTATGATTTGTGTTTAGGACAACTCTACCGTGGTGGTCTGACCGCCTGCTTCGAGACATCGGAAATGATGGATTTAGGGTGCATACTCATCCAAAGCCGACTTTTCCAGGCAGTCTCTGATGTGGATTCCTTTCCTCAGGTCCCCCCTACACTGTGGCAGCTGAACTCCAAGACTACGGCCCCGTGGGCACCGGAATGTAGGTAGGTCCATAGAAAGCATGTATTCCAATTGACTGGACTGTGCACAGATTGCCACACTAGCTTTGGGGTACATGGTGCACAAGGCATACTCCCACATGTGTCATGCATGTGTGTACACATCACATGTTTCCTGTGTTTTTGCACAAACTCACAGCAGCATATTCAGGGGTATGTCTATCACCGTAGATGAGACAGCCGCGGCAGCAGCAGTTGCATCATAATACGGTGGGGGGAACTTTCCCAGCCTTGGTGGTCAGAATTAAATTGTGGCCACGGCAGTTCGGTTCAATCGGCATCACATTTAGGCCCTTTAGTGTTTTAGTGTTTTATTTTGTTAGTGTTAAAAAAGCATTGTAGTTGTAATA
This sequence comes from Lissotriton vulgaris, assembly GCF_964263255.1. Taxonomy (NCBI): domain Eukaryota; kingdom Metazoa; phylum Chordata; class Amphibia; order Caudata; family Salamandridae; genus Lissotriton; species Lissotriton vulgaris. The sequence goes on along the minus strand of NC_141700.1, from coordinate 298,265,449 downwards.
GTTGAGTGTTGTAGGCCTTATTATATTATAGTTATTGGTACATTGTGGTTGTTTGTTATGTATTGAGTGTATGAGTTTTTTCTCATGTTTTATTTTATTGTAATGGTAACGGGGTTCATGTGTTGTGTGGGCAGGTTTTTTGTGTTCTTTTAAAGGTTTCTTATTTGGCTTTTGGAATGTATTTTTTATATGTATTTTATTCGAGGAAAAGAATTTGCTTATATTTTGCTATTGTTCATTTCCTTGATTCTTCAGTTTTCTACGAACATTTGTTTTTCTTTTTTAGGATGGGACACATGGATTGCTATTACTTTTTTAGAGTATTTTTATTTTTGGGGGTGGTTTAATTTCCTAATATGGAAGAATTTTGGCTTTTTGGAATATTATTATGCATGATGTCTTCAATCACAAAATGGTAAGAAATTTAATATTTTAGATTTTGGGTGGCATATGTTCTTGTATTATACTATGATGGACTTGTTGTTAAAGTTTTTATTCACTGTATATTTTTTACTGTGTTTTGTCTTATGTGTTGTGGTTTTTGGAGTTATTGTTGTGGTTAAGTTATTTGTGATATTTAATATTTAGTTATGTGATCATTTAAAACAAATGTAAAGTCTAATCTTACTAAATAATGTTGCATGTTTATTTTGTGGTTTAGATTGATTTTCGGAGGAAAATTTAAATAATAATAAATACATAGTTTTCGGTATCTTGTGGGCACTATCTGGTGTTTTATGTTTTGTTATGGTTTGTTTAGAATATGGTTCTTTCTATGGAATTTAGGTATGGTAGGCCTTGATTGGTAGAAAAGAGTTTATCTTTGCATTTAAACAAGTTGTTTATTTGTTTGTTTTGAGACTTTAGATTTTAGTTGGATTATTGATTGTTTCAATCTTAGTTCTTGATACTTTGTTCCTGGTTTGAAATCTCAAACAAATGTTATAGTGTTGTGTCACGTCATCTTAAACTTCCTTAAATGAAAATGCACCACCCTTCCACTGCATTGCTGGTTTTTCCAATGGAATTATCATAAGCATTCCATTATGGTAAGAGATACTTGGGTTTATGTCTGTGGCCAGAACAGTGCAGTCTGTCAATTCATGTATCTCCATAGCAGTCCATTAAAGGGGTTACATTTTGGCATGTTTTTGACTTTTTTTATTTCATGGGCAAATTCAGCATTAGTGGAGTATTCTTAATGCTGATTTTTGAACGTCTTTAGATACTTTGATAAAAGTGATGTTAAAACTCTTGAATAGCAGTATTTTTTAAAATAGTTGAAATAATTGCTTGCTCAAAGCCAATAATTATTGTCTGTGGATTGCAAATGTTGGTTTTGGATTTTAATTCATTTAATAGTTCTTGGTATGCTGTACTTGGTTTGTTTGGTGAAGGTGCATAGGCTAACTTTAAAGGTATGTTGGGGTTTTGGTATTCTCTATGAATTGTGTCAATTTGTGTGAATAATTAAGGGCATGATGCCCTCCGTCACCCACGAGTTGCTCTGGGTGAGTTTTAGTACGCTATTGTAAGTAGCATATATAATTATTCTTTTCTTTTTGTTACCATTGTTATATAAAGGGAACATTTCATTTGTGTATGTTAAAAAGCAACGTTTTAGGGGACATTTATGTCCTTAAATCTTTTTAAAGCACCAGGTGTTTTTCTGGTTCTGGCTCAGCATGAGTCTCTTTACATTAGAAATTGTAATGAGCCTGCCTGTAGTATTTTCTGGGACATTACGTATTCTATTTTTCTTTTCAAGTTGTAATTTTTAATTAAACTTTTGCCTATAATTTCATCAAGAGGACAATAACTTAAACTACAGTTTACAATAGATAGATGAATAGGTTGGAAAACATAAATACAATTTAGGTTTCTTGACAATTAACAAAGTATTTAAATATATAAATCTATAAATTATTAATTTGGTAGTGAACCTAGAAGAAAATGAAAAGGAAGATAGGGGGAGAATTGAAAGAAGGAGAAGGAAGTAATATAAGAAAATCCAAGAGCAAATGGAAATGGAAATATCAATAGTATAAACAATAAGATCTAGACTGACCCATAAAAGGATTAAACACAGTAGTTAAAATTGTAAAAAAAAGTGTAATGTAAAGTGCTTGAAAAGAATCATTTGAGAAGATTAAGAAATGGAAAGCCATAAAATGAATATGAACAGATGTGTCTGATGGAATTTGATATAGTAAGTGATAATCTAAGTGATAATGTAAGCAAATACTTACCAATGTACATAATGCATGGATTAACCTTAAGGGGAGGAGGGGAAGGAAAGGATATTTTTCCAACTGTGCCAGTAGGTTTTAGTGAGTTTTACTTTCTTCTCTGAAGTCCTGCAATACATTTCTTACTTCAGTTTCTGCTATGTTTGGGGGACCGCTATGTTAAAATTTTCACCAATGTAATTTTTTGCAGCTGCCTTCCCATAACATGTATTAGAATATTTGTACATTTCCAGTGTGTTTTCTCCCTACTTGTACTTTCTTTGTTGTAATCCTCACCCATGTAGTTTAATAATAATGTTCCTTAATATTAAACTTGGCCAAGTTGTTTGATGATCAATTACATGTAATTCAATCTCAAGGACAGCTCTAAAAGATCTATAACTAGAAAAGCATGGGAAAGAAAGATGGGTACTCAGTCATACTAAGCCCAGTATTAAAATATATCTGTCAACATCAAGAATAGATTCAACCTTTCCCTCGTACTTAACTTTTGTAACACATCCTAGGCATAGATTTCCATTAACGAGGTTGAATTATTTTCCCCTTATGCTGGGTTATCCAACAGATATATTTTCTGTTGATGCCTTCCCGCCCTGTCCATGTGATTGTCATTCCCCTCAATGCGATATTCAGCTCCTATTTTCTTGCACTCTCTATATTACGGAAAGGAAGTCTTACATTGCCCCTTTATTGTTTAGGCTGAATTTTAGACAATGTCTCCCAGCTTTATAATATTTCAATTTATTAATGGATACTTTTACCTGCTATTGTGTGGCTAGTTTTCTCCAGTATGCTTTCAAAAAGAGGAAACCTAATTGGTGCTGTGTATGATTATAGTGACCCGCACGTGCCATATAGCCGCGTTTTAAATGATGATGTATTTAAAACAAAACCTAAACTGGAATGGTAAATTATAACTGATATTATTCATGAATTATGTTTTATGTAATTTTATGCTTGAATGTTTTTATTCTTATTGTATATAGTATGCTTGTTGCCATTTGTGTAGTGGCAAAATAAAGTAATAGTGACCTAAAAAAATAATGTTCCTCTCTGAACTATTGTGTCTGTGGCTCTATCAGGCATTGTATCTGTGGGTTATAGAATATAAAATTATTAATAAATTAATAGTAACTGTAGTTCTTTTACTAGATACATAGTGATACACTTGTAGAACATTTTTATACACGTGATTTTGATGTTTGTGGTGTTTTTATGAATGTTAAACTAATTGTTTCTTAATCTAGATGGCTTTTACCACAGGCATGTCTTTTTAACTGCTGGATGGTAGTGTTAGTTTTAAGTGGTTATTAATTAATTTATATTTATGCTTTAAGGCTTTTTGATTTTAGTTTTGAAAGAGATATTGGCAGTTAAATATGTATTAAAGTTTTACATTACATATCAGTGCTGTTTATTTTTTTGGGATTTGTTTTATTGATCAGTATTGTGGGAACAAGAAAATAAGTATATATTAAGTAGTTAAGCAAATCATGTGTTTTCAGTTTTTGTTTATTTAATTTAGTTTAAGTTTAATGTATTTAACTTCTTTCACATACGTTTTTTATTTTCTTTGGAGTTATCCTTTTATTTTTGTGTGACTCGGGATTTCAGCAGTTTTTTAGCTTCTTGAAATGCAGAGGATTGGTGTATTGCTTTTTCTTCAGTTTATTGAATGGTTATGTTGCATTTCTATACTCTTTTAAATTATTGCAGTTGGTTAGCAGTTTTAACGTTTAATGGGATTGGTTGGTTTCTTTGCTGTTTGAACTTTTTCTTCCTTATTTAGTGACTAGCAATTAGTGCTTGGTCTTATTGCATACATGTTTTATAACACATGTATAAATGTATTAATTGTATATATATTTAGCTCAAATATTATCTCAATGAATGAATGAATGAATGAATGAATGAATGAATGAATGAACAAAAGCCATCTCGTAATGCGCGACTTAGCCCAGCGGGCATCAAGGCGCCTATCAGAGAAATATGATGCAGAAAAATATAAAACCGGAGCCATGTGCTGGATTATCGATATGCCTCGGCGAAGAACCACGTTTTTAATGCTTTTCTGAAAAGCATAATAGAAGGTTGAGTCTTCAATTCAGGGGGGAGGGTGTTCCAGAGTTTGGGGGCCAGGGAGGAAAAGGCCCTTCCCCCCCACCTGACTCTGCGAAACCGGGGGACGTGTAGGAGATTCTTGCTAGAGGAGCGCAGATTTCGGATGGGAACGTAAGGAACCAGCAGGGATCTTAAACCTTCCTAAACTTCGCCAACCAGGGCCCCATAAACAAGGCACAGGATCTTAAAAGTGATCCTTGCCTGGACCGGGAGCCAGTGCAGGCTTTTCCTAGCAGAAGTGGCAGAGGAGAGGCTGGGGGCGGCAAGGACAAACCTAGCTGCCGCGTTTTGGACGATCTGCAGGCGTTGAATCAGGCCTTTATTGATGCCCGCGTAGAGCGTGTTGCAGTAGTCTAGCCGTGATGCGACCAAAGCAACAACGACCTGTTTGCGGGCTTCGAGGGTGAGATAATGTGTGATTTTCCTCAAGATCCTGATGATACCACAACATGTGGAGACCGTCCTGTTTACCTGCTGGACCATATCAAGCGAGGTATCAATCAAAACGCTCAGATTCCGCGCTGATTTCGTGGGTGAGGGACAGGCTCCAAGAGATGGAGGCCACCAGTCACTAGACCAGACATCCTGGTCTCCGCTGAAGACCAGGACCTCGGTTTTCTCTCCGTTCAGCTTCAGCAAGTTCAAGATCATCCACTGCGCGACTGCCTCCATGCAGTTCCTGAAGCTGAAAGCGGAGGTGCTCACCGAGTGGGAGAGAGACACCATAATTTGGGTGTCATCGGCGTATGACACCACATCCATCCCAAAGGATCTTACCAACCTGGCAAGTGGGGCCACATAAATGTTGAAAAGTGTGGGGCTGAGAGCCGAACCCTGCGGGACCCCACATTGCACAGGTGTAGCTTGGGACAGGAACTCTCCTAACTTGACTTTCTGCTCCCTCTGAGTGAGGAAGGAGGCTAAGAAACTCAACGCAGGGCCCTCCACCCCTATCTCCCTAAGACGAGCTGTTAGGATAGAGGGAGACAGGGTGTCATATGCCGCTGTTAGGTCGAGTAGGACCAGCAAAGTGGTCTGGCCCTGGCCGACCTTCGCACAAATGTTATTTACAACAGAGGTGTCTAAAAAGGCCGTAAGGTGTTGATTGAGGTGTGTCTCAAGCATCTTTGCTGGGGCCGGAAGCAGAGATATCGGACGAATGTTTTTTAATATCTCTGGGTCAAGGGTCGGCATTTTCAGCAAAGGCTTGACCACTGCCTTTTTCCAGGAGGAAGGAAAAATGCCTTCCGTCATAGCATGGTTCATCACTTCAAGTTAGAGATGCAGCAAGACTTCCCTACAGTCCTTCAAGATCTTAAGAGGACATGGATCCAGAGGGGATCCAGATTTAGTTTTATTCAAAAGCAGATCTAGCTGCTGGTAGGTGAGGGGGGAAATTGGACAGGCTCCTATAAGGGTCCGTTAGGCAGTCTTCAGTAAGGGTCGGGGTCAAAGGGAGAGGAGAACCCAGCATGTCCCTTTGTACTTCAAGAGTGGCATGAATGTCCACTATTTTAGAATGAAAAAATAGGGAGATCTTGTCACATAACTCTTGAGAACCTATAATAGGATCAGGGGTATGCAGGGTGCACAAAGAGTCAACAATTTTGAATAATTCCCTAGGAGAGGTGAGGGAGGTCGTTAGATTGGAAAAATAGGCCTGCTTTTCCTCAATTACCTTTGCTTTATAGTCTCTAAGGAGGAGTTTATGTTTTTCCCTTTCCCTGAGATCCCAGCTGGCTCGCCAAAGCCTTTCCTGTTTCCTGCAACCCTGCCTTAGAAGCCTGAGTCTTTCCGAAAACCAGGGGGCTGAGGGTCTTTTCCTAGCAGAGTAGCGATACGACACAGGGGCCAGGAGGTCCACTGCACTTGCAATGGAGTTAGATAACTCCAGTGCGGCCGCACTAACATCCCCCAGCTGGGTTGTTCTGACGTGAGCCATGAGGGGGGCCAGAGTATCATTAGCAATTCTCCTAAAGTTCCGCTTGGGTTCCCTTTTCCCAGGGTCACACGACAACATCTGAGGAGAGGAGGGGTTAAATTCCAGGGGGACCGCTAGGTGGTCAGACCACACAAGGGGAAAGGGAGGGCCTGTCGTAAGTCTTGGGTCGTTGGAAAAGACCCCATCTAGTGTGTGACCAGCTCGATGGGTGGGGACCTCTACCAATTGCCGAAGACCACATGCGGCCAGGGTGTCCAGTATGGTGAGAGTATCACTGGAACCTTGATCCTCTAAGTGGAAATTCAGATCTCCCATAACTGTCAGATGGACACAACCGAAATAGGGTTCTAACAAGTTCAGTAAATCCTGGCTAAAATCAGCTCTAGGGCCCGGAGGTCTGTAGATCAGGAGGCCAGAGAAGGAAACTGAGGGGGAAGAGGCTATAGAAAAATAAATGGCTTGAAAGGGATCCGAGGGAGAGGAGAGAGTTTTGACACAACAAATGGAGTGAACCTTATATAGGATACCCAGCCCTCCACCCCTACCTCCCACTCTGTCCGACCTTGCTAGCACATATCCATCAGGAACAGCGTTCACGAGTTCAGGACCAGAGGAATCAGAGGCCCAAGTTTCTGTGATGAAGACCCAAGTGGGCTTCCTGACAGAGACAAAATCCCTAAACGCCAGGTTGTTCCTCACCAGTGACCTAGCATTAATAAGGAAACCCCCCTCCATAGTTGTGGTATAGGGAGTATGTATTTTATCATTGACAGTATCAGATATTAAGGGCACAGTGTTCCTGGTGTAACAACAACAACCGGGGAAGCCCCAGGAAAGTCTCAGGGGGAAGAGAGTGATGACAGAGCAGAGGAATGGGTTTCAGTGCGACTAGATCGCAATAGGTATAGGTCGGACTTACTCGCCTATCAGCAGAAATTATAGCCTTCTCCCCGCCAGCCCCGTTCCCCAGTCCGTCCTCAGCGCGGATGGGCGCGGATGGGCGCAGACGGGCTGGACTTAAGCGCGACTTTGGCGCGCGTCCGCTGAGCGTGGAGAGAGACATCCGTTCTAAATAGGGGTGGACCTACGTATCGAAAGCCCTCGTGACCCTATGCAGCCAGTCAGGTCCGGGGAAGAAAATATTTTGCCTGCGCCCTCCACGACAAACGGGAGATCCCATGGTGGAACAGGGCGCTGGCAGGAGCGGCGTAGGGGGTAAGAAACACAGAATATCGAAACAGTAAAAACGTAATTATTTGACAAGTTTTAAAAATCGTAGACAACATAGCAATCATGCAGCTACAAAATATACAAATGTCCCAGCATTAGGCATGAGGCATCTAATCATACACCCGGCTCCTTAGAACCAACCGGGACAAATTCCAGAGATCCGTTCTAAATAAGGTTGGACCTACGTATCGAAAGCCCTCGTGACCCTATGCAGCCAGTCAGGTCCGGGGAAGAAAATATTTTGCCTGCGCCCTGCACGACAAACAGGAGATCCCGTGGTGGAACGGGGCGCTGGCAGGAGCGGCTTAGGGGGTGATCTATTTATATATTATTTTTGTTTTAATTTATAATGGCATTTTGATTTCATGTTAATTGTATTTACATTTTAAATAATAGATTACATTAAATCTTAATATAGTAATGTATCAAATGTTATTATATGTTTCTCAATATTTTTGTTTGTTTAATGTTTAGTCCTTTGTTTTTATTTTAACATAATTGTCTGTATTTAATTTAGTTCAGGTAGTTAGTTTTAATATTTATGTTCTTGATGATTTAGTTATCAATATTTTTGTCATGTTGAGTGTGTTTTATTGTGGTGATTTATTGTGGTGGCGATATTTCGTTTTTCTCTGTTTTGGATATATAGGCAATATTTTTGAAGTTGATATTGTTTTCTCTTTTTAAGTACACAACGCTGATAGTAAGCAATCCGTATTTTTGGCAATATTTATTTATTTTGATTATGCTTTCTTCAATAATGTGTCATAGAAGCTGTATGACAATGGAACGTTTGAATGACAACATAAGGACATCTAACAATTTGTTTACATCAACACAATTATTTATGGATGTCCCTGCAAAAGTAAGAAACCCCATTTGCATACATTCCGACGTCATGGGCAACACCAAAAAAAAGCATACTTGGAATCAGCAAAACAATGATAATATTTTGCTTGGCTAAAATACAGGCATTTGTGAGGGTGACAAGTTCTGCAACCTGAGCAGATTGGACGTGAGATGGTGAGGGCTTTCAACAACGTCATTCAGAGTATACATAATGTATTGGGCTACAAGGGTGATTTCAGTTATGAACCATCCACATAATAAACACTCTCACTATTGGGTGTGTGTTTCAGATAAATCAATTCTGGGTTTTATCAAATGTGCAATCAGTAGACAAACATGTGGGACACCACCTTGCAAGTAAGGCCTATGTTAAGCTGGGCTCAATGTGGGACACAGAGAGCAACACCTGATCATAATGGTACACTTTTTTGCGATGTGTAATTTCTGAGTTCCCATTGTGAGCAACAAGGCAACAATGAGAGTGTAACACAGGACAATACTTCTAGCAGAAGAGATTTCCTGGCCACAGACCTCAAGCAAGATGTGAGACCTGCAGTCTTGGAATCAAGGGATGGAGAGTGACATGGCACTGTTTTCTTTTGATCTCTGTAAACTTGCACAAACAGCCCAAGAGCAAACCCATAAATTAATGTCAATTCAAGTAAAGGATTGGTACATTTAGCCATCTCCCTGTGCAGGGACCAAGGATAATGCCAGTTTCACTTCCATAAAAGCCTGCTCTACCTCCTCACTAATTGCAAGAGTTTTGATGTGTGCTTTTTAACATAATCTTTAAGTGAGGCAAACTCTAATATTCATTGCCTATAGTGACACAATATCCTCAAAATGGCATACTGAGGAAACTGTGACTGGGTGTGGTAACTTAACAAAGATGTGATCCAGTCTGCAGAAAGATTACACTCCCTAGTCAAAATGCTGTGACTCAAATATGGAACAAAGGGAGCACAACATTGTAATTTGTCTTCAGGGCCTAGTGCCCTTTCCTAACCAATTCATGCTATGGTAAAGGTTTTATTAAGTGCCCAAAAAGCTATAACGGTGTCCTGGCGCTGAGAGAGTTATTGAGCTTAAATAAGAAAGAACACAGTGAACTCTTTTGCCCGAATAGCCAGGTCCTCAAAGCCTTCCGAAAGTGCAATAGTGCTTGCATGCTGTGCAATGACCCAAGGAATGGATATCACAGTTGGCTGCTGATACCTAAAAGGACCTAGCTCCATGGCGAGCCTGATTAAACATTGAAACTACCTCTAGGAATGTGTCAATGGAACAAAGAGGACAGTTGTGAACATATTAGTAAACGGTTTTCTAAGGTAGAGATATCCAAAGTGATAAAAGCCTCTGTAAACATGACAAAGGGATTTAACAATAATCCTCTTATTCACTGTAAGGCACTTAAGTGTATTCAATATAGCTGAAGCAGATGCATATCAAGGTAAGCCAAGAGCCAGTTTAGCTGTAGCATTTTGAATCCACTGGGTCTTCTTTGATTTAGCAATGCTAGAGAAGCTCCCAGAGAGATGGAGTTGCAGGAACATGCTGGATAGCAGGATGTAGTGTGAGTCTGAATCGAATGCAACAGACAAATAGAGTAGCACTCAGGCCATTGACTCTTCCATGTATACCAGCATGCTAAGGTCAACAAGGACAGATAACAGTGGTGTTTCCATACTGTGTGCTGGTCGAAACCTAGGCCTTATGGTTTCCAGAATCTGCTGTTACTCCCAAAAATCTAAAATCAGCCTGCATACATGCTTCTCAAAGATTTTACTGCTAAGGGCAACAATTTTAGGATTCAAGCCCACGACACTTCAGATGGGCCCTAGTAGGTCTCAGCTGTTGTTATGGGGTTCAACTGGGCCATTGCACAAAAGCTTTAATTTTACAAGTTTACTTTTAAACTTGACCTCTTTTTTTGACTGTAACATTTTACATGCTTTGCACGTACAAGATAACATTCTCAGAGAAAGTTTTCTGCTTACAAGCCCGTTTCTTCTGAAGACACCATGCATTCTGTTCAAGGATAAAGTACTTTGAGCTTACTACCCTGGGTGGACGAGCAAGATCTAAGGGACCTAAACCAAGGAAGGCTGACCGAAGAGTTTAAACAGCACAAACCCAAGCCTCGTTTGGAGCCTTACTTGGATTTTATCAAAAAACCAAGGGATAGATCCCTATTCATTCAGTTCAGGCTGGGAAACCTACCCTTACATGATTACACCTGTAAGTGGAAACCCCGTACCAAACCCCACCTGACTGCCCAATTTGTGAAGGCGTCACTGAAAGTATCACTCACGTCTTTTTTGTATGCCCAGCCTATGTAAAACCGAGGCAGAAATGGCTAAAACCCGCGTTCTTATTGCTCGGAACCGGGAATCATTCCGTAGCACTTAGAATACTCAAGACTGATACTAGCACAAGCTTAGTGTGTGGGGTTGCCAAATTTCTGAGCTGGGTTTGGATAATTAGAGCAAAAGCTATGAGATGATTCAGTTTTAATTAACCTTTTCATATCCACAAAGCTGCTAATGTTTAATATGCCTCTTAAATTATTTATTGTAACATGATTGTTTTCATTGTAACCAATTTTGCAAAATGTAAGATCTATGAATTGTGTTTTTTTCTTTTAAATTTAAAATTTTTTATGTGCTTTTATGATATCGTGTATATCGAAATAAAGCTTTGATGAGAATTACTGCCTTTACATTTTGTTGTCCATTTGTAGACAGCTCTGAATCAGACAAAAAAACAATGCCAGCATTGAACCTCAGATACAGTGCGAATGGAACTAGCTTTTATTATATAAACTGCTTCTGGGCTTAGCTCCCCTGAGGACCCCTCCCAAGAATTATTCTGGACGTTCACTCATGACAGGGTTCTAGCCCTGCTGACTCCCATCACTATCCTGCAAATTACGGTGGCCTGTTTTATCAAAGCCTGGCTTCTCAAAACATCACACACAGATAATTGGGAGTTATGTTACGCCAAGCGATCTGGCAGAACACATTCTCACTATGCGCTCTATATTACAGGTAATGTTAGATAGAAGTGTCATTATGATATATATTCATATAATCACTGCAATAATTATAAGGTTTGAAATATTCATCTTTTTCACCAATCTTGCAATGTTGATAACAATCCTTTTAATGATAATTGCAGCTCAAGCATTTTACACAAGATTCCAATTGCTTCAATAAATGTTTGAAATGCTACTTTGTGTATTACTTGTGTCTCCCTTTGGGCATGCCTAAGGTAACAACAAAAGGGTAGATCTGTTTCCATGATTTCCTTGGGAGAATAAGAGTGCTAATGTTTTGAGGTTCCAGACACTATCCAATACCCTGCCAGGTTTAGGGTTCAGATGGCGCACTTTGTGCAAGCCAGGAATTGGGGCAACATTCTGATCATGTGAGCGCACTCTGTCCCCATATTTAGACATGCATATGTTGTCCAAACGCACATTCCTACTTAATTACTAGGAACTGTACTACACTTTTTATGCAATTTCTCACAAAAGTGATGGCAATATTACCCAGACAGTGATCAGACTATACCTGTGGTAGAATTTCTTGGAAATGGGCTAACTCTAAAGTTGCAATTGAATCAAGACCCTTCAAGGTCTGAGGGCTAAGAGGCAGTTCTGCCCAGATTATAAAGTCCCCCATGTCTACAAAGTTTGCATGCCATAGAGACAAAGGGAAGAAAAGAGGGAAGAGGGAGCAAATATTCTAAAAATTACCTCATAGACCCTGATGGGCATTAGCAGAGAACACCACTCACCAGAACAGAGACTGGAGAGGCAATACAAAAGCCTAATATCTCACATGAGGGTACATCCTTAACAAGGGATTCTCTAATTGAATAACAAGGTCTTGCTATAGTTGCTACATCACACCCCCACCCCATTTAAGAAGGTGAGGGTGGTGCAGAATATTAAAACCTGTAGGGCATAGTGCTGCGATATCAGGGGAAGAAGTACCGGAAACAAAATCTACAAACCCATCCTGAATAAGTAGCTCAAAGATTTATATTCCTGTTTTACAGCAGACCAAACCTTAATGAAGGCACACATTTACAGACTTCTTATGCAGGTCTGTTGACCTAAATTCAGGTGGCATACTTGATCATATTTCCTCTTATTCCCCCTTTCAGCCACTCATGCCCCTACATGAGGTAACAACAATTCATGTCTACAAGTTGCCAAACCCACTTGTCCACCATCTGCCAAGACCCATCTCTCTGTGGTCTTCGGACAGGTGTTGAAAATTGAAAGAGGCTTGGTGCAGGCAGCAAATTGATCAGGGCCCAGCCATTGTATGCCTAGTTAGAGTAAATCTCCCATCAGTATTCACCATGGCTATATGAGCTATGTGGTCCAGGGAAACTGGCCACAAGGCTGGTGCTGAGCATGGACGGGCGCAGGCTGCCTTGGTTTGGCACGGCCAAACAGCTGTCTTGTTTATGTAGACCATTTCCTGTCTACACATGACTGGGACAGGAACAACAGCATCTCCAACCTAAAATGGCATCCAGGATTGTTCCTATTGTGTGGGGAGAAGATGGTGGGAAGTAGGCTGGTGCGTACTCCGCATCAGTCTGTTCAAGAAGAAAAAACACTTGTCCCTCAAAGGTGCTCCTGACCAGCTGCTTCCCAGAAAGCTCTAATTAGGTGAGTGTTCATACAAACTATAGATAAAAGAGCTGTGCAAGCTCAAAAACATGAAGTAAACACATTGCATTACAAATTATCAGATGCCAAAATTGAAAGCCATAATTAAAATAATGCTACTCAAGAAATTCGGCAACCCAATACATACATGGATACTTGGGTAATAGGAACTAGGTATCAGGTAACAGTACCTACAAGGGATTTCTTTTAAACACAATTCAGCTTGATTTTTAACATACAAGTTATGAGAGACGCTGCGTGCCTGGGATTTGGTCTGCCTGCCTGCACCGGGGACACCTGGCAAGGACTCGAAGGTCCAGAGAGCTGTGGGGGCTGTGAGGAGACCGCCCGCTCTCCTGCACACCGGGCAGCACTTGAAATACTCCTTGCGCCTCCCACTTCGCGGGAGACGCTGCGTGCCTGGGATTTGGTCTTCCTGCCTGCACCGGGGACACCTGGCAAGGACTCAAAGGTCCAGAGAGCTGCGGGGGCCGCGAGGAGACCGCCCCGCCTCTCCTGCACACCGGGCAGCACTTGAAATACTCCATGCGCCTCCCGCTTCGCGGGAGACGCTGCGTGCCTGGGATTTGGTCTGCCTGCCTGCACCGGGGACACCTGCCAAGGACTCAAAGGTCCAGAGAGCTGCGGGGGCAGTGAGGAGACCGCCCCGCCTCTCCTTCATATCAGAAGTATTTTAATAAAGACTAGTCCACCACCACGCGGACGTGCGCTGGGCGAAGCCCGGGCCAAGGGCGGGCCTGTCCGCGCTCGTCACAGCCAGAAAAATCCAGGGCAGGGCCACCCCTCTGACGTCTGCTGCCTGTTATCTTCAGGATCAAGCCATTTCAGCTTGTAACTACTATCAAAGGTACTTATAACTCTCTACTGGCACGGGGAAGCGAAAAACTATGGAGGGACAGGGGGGGGGCTCTCGGAACAAACTCTGTACAGGGTACAACCAAATTGAAGAAGGCCAAGAAGTGTAGCAAAAAAACGCTGAATAGAGTTTGCATTATGGACAGGATTGAAGAACTTGTCGATGATTGCAAAGCTATTTTAGTGGAGGACTCTGCCTCGGGGGCTGAAGTTATACCTGCACAAAACAGCAAAGCTAACAAAAATGATAAGTGCAAGCAGGCTACAAACCCCAAAATACTCGAAATGTTCTCCAAATCATTGTATCTAAAGCCACCCAGTGACAACACTGACTCACCCCCTGGATCTCCTACCTCTGAGCTCGCATGCTCTATGCACACTCAAATGCCCTTGCCGCCCCTAACTCAGCCAAACCCGTGCCCCCTTGAACCCTCTGTTGTAGTATGCTCTAACTGATTTTCAGCTCTGAGTATTGATCCAGATCCAGACGTATCGGTTGATCCATGTGCTGCTCCAGCACCTGAGGTACTGACCCATTTTCAGATGGAGGGGATTATGGTGCCGGGCGCAAGTGGTCCGATGCTAATATCTTTAATAAATAGCCTAACTACCCAGGTGAGGGATTTAAAAGATGTAGTGTTGGAACTTACAGCAACTGTCAAGAAATTGTCGCCCCCTCAGCTGCCAACTATTCTCTCTGCCAATTCTCACCCTTCCAAAATGGCAAAACCCGAAACTAAACCAGTAAGATCGGCAGGTTATCTCCAGTCTCGCACCACATGCCCCATTTTACCCAATCCAGCCACAGGCCCTCCCATATTACCACCGCTGAGCCAAAATAAAAGGCATACAAGTATTGCAGCAGAATCCACCCGCAACAAACTGTCCCATTCTCCAGTCTTGCATTTCTTGAATCCTACTAGAAGACCCGTACAAAATCCTTCAGTGCCTTCTATCCATCCTAGCAAACAGACTGTGTATATTTTTTTTTTTACAGAGTTTTATATAGCGCAAATTAGACCTGAACCGAATCGGGTATCAAAGCGCTTTATATAGCACCAGTTACGTTACATTAGGACACACATTCATTTTTGTTGCATGGGGAGATTAAGTGATTTGCCCAGAATCACAGGGACGAACGTCCCTAAATGCTTGGGCCGGGAACAGGAAGACTCTCTTATTAATAAGATTACCCATTGGATCAGACACGTTAGGGGGTGTCGATCATTGATAAGAGAGGATATCCTAAAAGCAAGGTGGAGAAGTGTGGCTCAATGGTTAGAGCGGGCAGACTTCAATGCAGAGCTCTGGTCAGGGACCAGGGTTCGATTCCTGCCCCGGCGGGTCTCGGGCTCATTAATTCCCCTGACCGGATATTCTCGCCTCAGTGCCTATTCTGATCATGGGTCCCACGCTGCAACTCTGGGCAATAGCTTGCTTAGTCTCCACAACGGCCCCCACAACGCGAGGGATGCCTGGTCTGCACCATGGGGGTGCCCAGGAGTGGACAGTTCACAGGGAAAGCCAGGAAGGGTTCCCTTGCGGTATTCGTACAAGCGCCGGGAAAACCCACAGCGGGTAGCTGTGCGCTATACAAGTACAAAAACATTTACATTTACAAACATCTCTACTCACAACCATCAAGTAGATGCAATTGAACTCACACTGGCTTGTCCTCTTCTGGTTGAGGGTCTCTTGGATTTGGAATTTAGGACTTGCCCTCCTAGTACATCAAATATCCAATTTAGAGCATCCACAACTATCCTGGGTGTAAACGTAGCGCCAACTTACCCAGCCTGTAACTCTCAAATGGGGGTCCAATCTAAGTGAAAACGACTGACTAACAAACGCCCCCAACTGTACCCGTGGGCGCACTTCACCTAAGCCGCTGTTTAGGACTGACCCTGGAATTGGTAATTTCCTAATTACATATGCTCAGGCCCTGGTACAAAAACCTGAGCCTTCGGACATTACAAGTAGAATTACCAATCCTTGAAATTTAGCCCCATCATCCATCAAATGCACTGCAATAGGCAGTATAACTGAAATTACCCCCATGCAGGCCACTTTGGGGTCCAACACGAGTGATACAGGAGCCATGGTTTCCAAGCCTTAACATCTTGTCTTGGAATATTGCTGGGCTCCAAAAGAATCTAGCTCTTCCTGATTGGAACAGTTTTGTTGGAACCTACGACATCTGTCTCTTTCAGGAGACTTGGAGCCTGGTACCCCATCACATAGTAGGTTTTGCTACTTACCACATTCCATTAGTTCCATCAGTATCTGGGAAGGGGTGGCCATCTGGTGGTCTGTTGATTTGGATTAACATCTCACTTGACTGTTCAGTCCAACAGATAGACTGTAAATGCCCTGACCTCCTTAGGATATCTCTGAAGGATAATAAGACCGCGAAGACATTTGAGATCTTTGATATTTATCTTCGCGGCAGAATAGGTGGTGCACAATCTCCCATCATTGCGTGCCTGGAAGCTGAACTCTCCTGCTGCCTCCCGGAATCTCAAACCCTGGTAGCGGGAGACTTCAACTGTACTTTTGAACCGCTAGCTTCTGATGACATGTTAGGTACAGACGAGGAAGATGCTAAGATGGGAGTTCCCCCATTGAATCTACAGCCTGTGCAAAAGTGGCCCCAAGTAGAGATACAGATGAACTCCTTATGCTTGGAATACGGGTTAAGGGCTACCAATGGAAGATCAAACTCGGATTTGCTGGGAGCCCACACATTTAGTAGGCCTGGGCATTCCTCCAGGATTGATTACATCTTACTTGATTGTACCTCCTGGAGGAATTTACTGGATATGGAGGTTCTTACAAATGTTGACAGCGATCATAATCCCCTAAGTCTTTCGCTTAAATCGCAATGGTCTTCTAAGCATGAAAATTCTGTGAATAAAACAATTCAAAACAGACTAGAGAAATAATACCTTCTGACTCTGGGAGGCACCTTAAATGGAGCAAAGTGGCTCTTGATGAGTCAAAACTATCAGGCATTAGATCTACTTTAACTGGAGCCTTATTAGGGCGACAAAATATTTCAAACGATACTGATGCCACACAGAAGATACCCATAATCTATGAGGAAACCATTAAAACCCTGAGCTCATTTTTTAACACAAATAGTAAGAAAATACATTTTAGGAATAATCCAAGTGGTACATGGTTTTACGGCATCTTGCCGTTAAAAGTAAGTCCGGCACTGGCATCACGTTAGCAAGAAAAGAGTATAAGGTGGCAGTGCGTAAGGCAAAAAAAGATTTCGAGGAGCAGCACTGGCAGTCTCTATCGGCTGCTAGTCTGGGAAGGGATGCTAATCTATTCTGGTATTTACTGAGGAAAAAAACGCGCCCTGACTCTGAGCTCATTACTAATAACCCAGGTTGCAGATCCCGCAACCTGGGCCAAATTTTTAGCACTACTTTTAAATGCAATTGATAGGGGTGGTCCGATTCCGGACTCCTGGAAAGGGGCAGAAGTGGTACCAATTTTTAAGAAGGGCGCCAGGGATAATCCCGCAAATTATCGCCCTATAAGCCTCTTAGATTCAACGCAAAAGGTGGTAGGACGTGTTTTGCTGGAAAGAAGCCTAGCCTGGGCAGACGAAAATCAAGTCCTCTCGGACTACCAGGCCGGTTTTAGAGCAGGTATGGGGACAATCGAGCAGGGATTCAGGTTGCTCCTCCTGTACTGGAAGGTGGTGAGAATTGGCAAAGGCAGTCTTTACCTTGCTTTTATCGACCTTAAGACCTTTGACCTGGTCCCACGCGAGCGCCTGTGGCAGGTCCCGGTAGAGCAGGGGGTCCCAACGCATATTGTAAATATATTAATTCGCCTACACTGGGGCAATTTTGCCCAAGTGAGATGGGGGTCACAGGGGGAAAAAACTTCTCGGATACCGGTGAACAGGGGAGTTCGCCAGGGATGTGTGTTAGCTCCCACCCTATTCTCTTTGTATGTGAATGGGGTGGTTGACTTCTTACAGCAAACACCATCTGACGCACCATCCCTGGCGGGCGAAAAGATTCCAACACTCCTGTTTGCCGACGATACCCTCCTCATCTCCAAAACCCCCAGTGGATTGCAGACCCTCCTGGACAACTTCCAATGCTTCTGCACAGCGAGAGGGTTCTCTATTAACACCACAAAAACAAAGTTCCTTACCCTTAACCCTTCCAAAACTTTTAGGAACCCTCCTGGGTTAAATACCGTCCAGCTAGAAAGGGTAACCACCTTTGATTATTTGGGCATACGCATTTCCGATTCCATGAATTGGTCTTCGCATACCCAGAAAATGCTCCAGGCCCATAAAAGGGTGGTGGGGTCATTACTAAAAGAACATTGCACTTCGTTCTGTAGACCAATCGCCCCTGCCCTTTCAATTTACAAGGCCAAGGCAGTAAGCTCAGCACTTTATGGCGCTGAACTGTGGGGTTTCTCCAATATAGACCAAATCACACAATCGGAGGACAAATTTCTAAAAGGTTTAATGATGCTCCCCCAGAGGGCTCCCACCAAGCCCCTTTTATATGACTTAGGCTGCCATTCACTGAGGGACACGGCACGACTTTGCCCACTTTTGCGCTGGGTGCACCTGTGGCAGGCCCAAGAGTTATTGAAATATGCAACTGGTCTGGGCGAGATCATGGACATGGACGGGTGGCAGAAAATCCATTGGCTCAAAAATGTAAAGAAACTTCTTTGCGATTTGTGCCTTAGTGAGGATTGGAAGAACAGATATGCCCCTCCTAAGGCCGAGGTCAAGAGGATGTATTGGCAGTGGGTCACCAAAAACGATGCTCTAAATACAAGATTAGGCAGACTCACAGAAGAGTTCATGCAGCATAAGTCATCCCCCTGCTATGAGCCCTATCTAGATCTCATTCAGCAACCGCATGATAGAGCTCTCTACTTTGAGTTTAGGATAGGCACACTGCGATTAAGAGAAATGACCGCGCAGTGGTGGCCTCCACACCAAACCACAGCTTCTTGTCCATGCTGCGAGGCTATGACCGAGACAATCTCCCACTTTATGTTCATCTGTCCAGCCTACAAGGTCCCCAGGAGGTGTTGACTGAAGCCAGTTTGCATTAAGATGGGCACTGGCAGCCACCACGCCGCTCTGCGCATTCTAAAATCAGATTCTCTGGATCTCTGCTTGTGGTCTTCCCAAATACCTCAAACGGGCATGGGGCATTAGAGCAAGGATTATAACGTCTAAGCCCTGAAGCATGAACTTTGAAAATGGACTCTGCGATTATATTGTCCCACTCCCCTCCGCCACTACAAAGGTCCATAGTAAGCCTCTTCTTATAAACAAAAACTGTAATCCCATTGCTCATTGTTTGTGTATCACCTGTTTTTAAACGTTTTATACATACTGTATTTTATGATTTTTTAAGATGTGTACTGTATGTCTTTTTCTTGTGATCTTTTATTCAATTGTACAGCTTTAATAGTATTTCTTTATCGAAATAAAGCTTTTGAACATGAACATGAGAGCCCAAATTAGTGGCCTCAAATATATGAATTATTGAAATCAATTGCAAAACTCACATAGGATTAAACCAAAAAGAACAAACAGATGGGTGTAAACCTTTTCTTTGCAAATGTATGTAAATAAATAATGTAGAAAAGTGAGTACAAGCACAGTCACACAAAAAGGACTGAGATTGATAGTCTTTACAATGATCTTGTCTCATGATCACTTTTGTGAAAACCCATTTCTTGCACTATTTTGCAAATGGAAATCATCATTTGAAATACAATGATTAACTCCTACATAACAATATAAATGAAAATGTGTTATCAATATTGACGTTTCGGTCTTATCTTGCGTAGCATCTAGAAGGCCATCATCCAGACAAAAAGTTCATATGTAGACTGAAGACCCTTGAAATAAAAACAGGTAAGGATATATGAATAGATAGTCCAAATGAAAGGCTCATCGCAATTGTAGCCAATGAAGGATTACTTATGGTAGTCTTAGTAGAGTTATTGCCGTTATATTATTGGCGACACTCGCGTTGTCGAATGCCCATAAACCATTAACGATCGGCTTTCCGAATCAAACTGAACAACTCCATCTCTAACCTAAAATGGCAACTAGGATTGTTTCTATTGTGAGGAGAGAAGATGGCAGCAAACGGGCTGGTGCATACTCTGCATCAGTCTGTTTAAGAAGAAAAAACACTTTTCCCTCAAAGGTGCTCCCGACCAACTGCTCCCCAGAAAGCTCTAATTAGGTGAGTGTTTAAACAAACTAAAGATAAAAGAGCTGTACAAGCTCAAAAACATGAAGTAAACACATTTAGCATTCCAAATTATCAGAGGCCAAAATTGAATGCCTTAATTAAAACAATGGTCCTACTCAGTGAGCAAATTCAGTGAATCAACATTGCATTGGCTCAGAGTGACAGAAACAAGTAAAACATCATCTGCATACCAGACCCATGTACAACATTCTGAAACAACTAAGGTGTCAAGATCCTTTTTAATGGCCCAGGAAAAGATTTAGGGTGACTATGTAAAGCCCTGAGGAAAAATGTAAATGTAAAGTGGATTTAACTTTCCTCCATATAGCAATAGAAAAGAATACAGAACAGTGATCAACAACAGTAAACCATTTAGCAGTTTAGGAGCTATATGATATTATAGTAGCAGGGTTAGGCACTACAGGGAAAATATTTATCATTCACAAATCTGGAACAAAGTGGTAAACAATCTTAACTGCCTTCCTATTGTGTTGCATACATTCACTGTAGGCACCACAACTCCCTGTTTTATCAATGCCATGTTGAAAGGCTGAGTTCTAGCTTCAGGGGTAAGGGGGAAAGGACACTGAAGGATCCGAGACAGCTTCTTCATAGGATACATTTTGAGGTAGATAGGATCATCATAAAGGTCACACACTCCATTATTTGTATTTGTAGACCATAACGTAGAAGGTACTTTTGTAAGTATATCATTAGCAGATTCTGTTATTCGATTATCAGATTTCTCATACCAATTTTCTGAGAAACATAAAACAATGAAAATCGTATTTTCACTAGTCTTATGCACATTTAAGTAAACACCTTCATGAGTACAGTATAAAATACAGTTCAATGTTTGAGTGTCTCTTCCCAGAAGGTTCATATGTAAAGTAGGGCTTACCAGAAAGCCATGTTGATCAGCTATGGTTAATTGAAGCATCAGTTATACAGTGGAGAACCTTAGTACTGAAAATGCTACTTGCATTAATAGCTTAGCCTAGACTGAGAGGGGTAATGACGGGAATTTAGAGGCTTTTAAGAAACATCAACTGGTGCTCGTCTTTAGGAGGCAGAATGCAGGTTTACCATTAATCATAAAAATCACACATGGAACATTGTTATCATCTGAGTGTTCTCTGGGACGTTGGCAGCTTCCAGGCTGTCCTAATAATTAGGGTATGGATTCTGCATTATTTGAGTGAATTCAGGAGTATCAGTTTGAGCTGGCAAAACAGATTTCCTCGAATACAAAGTTTCTGATAGAAGCTCTGGACTATTTTACTCAGAACAAAATAGAGGCACAAGTGTGATTTTTAGACTACAAGAAAGCTTTTGATTTTGAGTCCTGGGAGTGTCTTTTTTAAATTCTCGCTAGATTTGGTTTTTCAGAAAGATTTATTTGCATAGTGAAATATCTGTATAAGGACTCTATGGCATATATAATAATCAATTCTAGAAATGTAGGTAGCTGTAGAATAAGTAGGGGTACACGGCAGGGTGTCCTCTATCTCCAATCTTCTGGCAATAGCCATTAGGCAAAAAGCACTACAAACTGCACCTCTACACTGTGTGCCATATATAAAACTTTACGCTGACACTCTTGTTCTATTTCTTAAACCTGGGAAGAGCATTCAAAAGGAAATATTACCGATTTGTTCAGAATTTCTAGTGCTGAGTGGGTTTAAAATTAATAATGCTAAGACGGAAATTTTACTTTGCAATTGCTCAGGCCTGACACTACTAAAATATTTTCAGCTACTATACAATTTGAAGCCCAAGAGGTATTTAGGGATATATGTATCGGGAAATGTGGATGAACTCTTTGCATTAAACTATGTCCCCCTAATGCAAAAAGTCTTGAGCTTATTCGCGAAATGGAATCCACTCCTAATTTCAATAATAGGAAGTGTAGCACTTTTACAAATGTCAATTTTCCCAATATTTAATTTTCTATTTGCTGCAATCCCCTGTGCACTACAAATGTATTGTTTTAAAGAAATAGATGGTCTATTCTCATCTTTCATATGGGCCAACAAGGTACAGAGATTAGCACTAGCCACATTAAGTAACCCAAACGAGGAAGGGGTCTTGCTCTTCCAAATCTGAGGGAATACAACTGAGCAAACTTTGCACATTACACACATAGATTTTCTAACCATCTTAATTCCCAAGGTATGGATAATTTTTTTTATGTTAAGAATACCGAATGAATATAAAATTATAGATCCTATGAGAATAGTCAGGAATCCCAAAAATCCCAAGAAAGTACGTTATAAGGTTTTCCAGTGGTTTCTGAAACAAACAGGCTGATACCACCTGGTATGTTAAAGCAATGGGAAAGAGAACGGATATAGGCAGGTGGGAGATTTTCTTAATTCAGACACTTGGAAAAGATGGACAGAGATAGAGACAGGTCTATGTCACTCTTTAGAAATGTTCAAATGGTCTTTTATATAAATAAGAAACTTTTTAGAAAATATTGATCCATCTCTAATAAGAGAAACTCTAGAACTCAGTGAGGCTCTGCTAGAAACAACGAGACAGAGGTCAATAAGTAGCTGGATAAAACTTTTTAATACATATAGGACCAATAATGTGTACGAAAAAGCCCAAGATAAATGGCAAGAGAAAGAAGGCCTTCAGATCCCAAGGGTGGTCTGGAATAGAATTAAGAATTTTAATATTACATTAATAAGAGGCATCAATTTCAGAATGCAATTCTACACAAAGTGGTTACTATACAGGCCTCCGTCTTTTCTGCACAACATATACCCCCAGATTGAGGATAGATGTTTTAGCTGCTCTGCAGAAGGGCGAGGTACCTGGACTCATATTGTTTCAAAGACTAATCAATTTTGGAAAGAAATGGAGAAAAACTGTAGAATGAAGTTTGATTGCTACCCTAGGGTGTTTCCAAAACATAACGTGGACAAAATGCAAGAGGAATGTTTATATATGTTGGCCTCAGTGGCAAGAACACTATTTCTCTAGAATTGGCAAAGTGATAATATCCCCTTTTTCCATGCCTGGCAGGCAAAACTGCATAGAGTGAGAGAGCTGGAGAGACGCTATGCAACAAGGTCGAGTACGTACACAAAATTTGAGAAACAGTGGAAATCCATAGGAGTTAGAGAGCAAATTAGATAAGTGGGAGCACTAAAGGTAAATTGTGAATATGTGGGTTTTCTATGTGCTTTTATGCTATTTCTTACCAGCATTTGTTATAGTGATATGTTTTACTGATTGATGATGCTTGGATGAATTGTGTCAACCAAAACTGAACACTGTAAGTACTTTCTTTTTGTATATGAACAATTGTGTAATGAACTCTCAATAATAAAGACATTTTTTTAAAACGTTGATAAGTCAACGTTGGTGCCCACTTACTAAATCTTTTCTACATCACAAAGCCACAAAAATGCTGATTTTTCAAATTGTTGCTTAAGTCCACATGGAAAATATGTCTTTTACATGCATGAACAAATGTAAAAGCTGCTTTTGCAGTAACAGTCCTGTCTTACATTTGGCATATCAAACTTTCACACAAAATAGACACATATCATAAAATGTTACTTTACAACCAGCAGGACATCCCTGATTACATGTTGTTGTATGAGGCACTCATATGGGTAGTTTAATACCAGACTGTGACATTTGATCATAGGCCATTGCTGCATGTTCTGCACCATATTAACTTTTCCCTCCTTAAGGGTCGGATATGTTGAATGACCATGTACAAAGCGCAGGACAGGGCACAGAGCGCTTTTAGGTTTTGCCTAGTAGCAAGAACCAAATAAACTAGTACATTTTGTGTGAGAAAACCGTGATGTTTGCAAAACTGTATATTTTCCTACAGATGTAACTGGCTGATAATGCACTAGTCTCTCAGGACTGGCTCAGGATATTTCTTGAGACTAGGTGGGGCATATTTTCCTTTCAATTTCCAAGTCATGTAGCTATCTCTACATTCAGAGTATCCAAGATTGATACGCACCAGTAGGTGGCACTGTCGGTGACTGCCTTAATGTCCAATACATAAAAAGAGCCATTCATCCATCACTGAAGAATGACGACACACAAATAGGACTCCACACTGAAGCTAGTCAGCATTTCTTAGGGTCAGTCAAGCTGTCAAAAGTCTTGAGATACCAAGGGGATCACAAATATTTGCAAAGAGATAAGAATACATTCACTCAAACCTAGCTACAACCAAATAGCTTGTAACTAAATATGAAAGAAATGTTCATTGGTACAGACATAAACTGTTTTTATTTTACTCAAGTCATCTATTGTAAGCTTTGGAGTGCAACAAAGGATGGTGAAAAAGTTCCAAAATGCAATGTAGTGTGCCCAGTGGAGAAGAGATATCACTTATTAGATACAGAATCATTGTGCACCTCTATAAATTTGTAGACGTTTTAGTGTTCCTTAATATAGTTATTTCAATTTTGAGTAAAACAATTCAGTATAATAAAATCACATTCTAAAGGCCACCTACAATTCTTTAGGCATATTATACATAATCCTAAATAGCTTCAAAATAAAGTTTGTTTTAGGCCAATATGTGTTCAGTCTATGAGTCTAAACAACATCTATTTGTTCTGGCAATCTCTAACCTGGAAAAACTCTTGATTTTGTTTATCATCCATTTTCATAATAAACTGCCATAAAAAAATCATCAGATAGATGCTGTGAAGCTAGAACCACCACAATTCTCCATAGTGACTTCATTTCAATCCCTTAGTTGATCAGAAGTGTCCATTGTGATCATCTTACCTCTAACCGCTCTCCCATCCCTTCCTTTCATTTAAGAGTGAGAGGTAATATTGTGGATTTTATGAAGCAGGAATCAAGTGAAAACATTTCCACATGGGCAACGGCAACTGTGGGGCATGGTTTAGTGCTCTTCTTCTCACTGATCACAAATTTGAGAGATTATTATAGATATCTAGCTGTTTCTGCGTTATCATAGTGTTTGCCATGGGAAGATATTTTGTGCATTTAAAAAAAAGTTTAACACTAATCTTTTCCCATGGCATACATATATGTAAATGTAATATTTTCGTATTTAAGGATGTCATTTTGTCTGAGAAGGATGGTGGCTGGAAGGTAAAGAAGGTGAACAATTGTTACATGGGGACCACACGGTTCTTCCCACTGTGTGGCGAACGACTGTCCCTTCTTGCTTGCTTGTTATCAACAGTGTTGTTTCTATTTCGCACATGTGGATGTTTGAGGAAATTGTGGATTCTCTTCGAAACACAGTTGAAGCTGAAGCATTTCATGGCACTCTCCTCAAGATCTTCCTCCTCTTTGGTGGAGTCTCCATCACCCGTGATGTCAATAACTTTGTCATCTGCACGTGGGATTACTACTGTTGGATGTATGTTAAGTTCAATGAACAAAACAAACCCCTGAAAATAAAAAATTGAATTGTTAACTTAATTTTTTTGTGTGCAGGGTTCTAAAATGAGTGTTTCATGCTTTCTGTTCAGACTGCATAATATGTTTTTTTCTTCCCCAATCATTCAATTTCACCAACATTTATCTGCAAAGTAGGATTATAACACTGAACAATTGTTGACAATTTGTGGATATTTTGTGTGTTACCAAAGCTGAAATATTTTGAAATTGATGGATTACCTTTCTTGAAGACCTCATGTATGAGTTAGTCATGTCATAAGTAATCTAGGTTCAATAACCTAGTCCCTCTTTACACTCCTAGAAAAGGGCAAATCATAACGTAGCATGAGAGGGGGCGAAATTTACCTATCACTCCATTTCAGAGGAAATCTATCCCACTTACCATGACATCCATGTTCACTACCTGGATTTATTTCCTGCCTGATTAAAACATGTCACTGTTGAAAGATAGAGCCACTCTTTAATTGATCTTTTCTTTAAAATGACTAGTTTATGAATATGTTTTTACAGTAAGGTCATGCTAGAAAATTGATTTAGCTTATTGGCAATATATCTTCATTGTATTTTGTATATAGGTAGGATGCGGCAGCATCAACTTTGATGACAGCGGGATCTACTGATGTTTTACCTCTGGGTCACTTATTTTGCCACGTTTTCTTTGTATGAACACATTTGACCATGTCTGTCTGGATCTGATGGGAAAGAGGTTCCACATGCGGCTTCAAAATGCTGTACAAGCCTGCCCTTTTTTCATTTTTCTGACCTGCTTTATATTTTCTCTCAGAGTATTTAACAGTCTGCAAATCCACTGAAGATATTCCACCTTTTATGCAAAGGTTCCCTGAAAGGAGGTATTCTCAAAATGTACTTTAAATAAAAGTGTGGGTACCTACAACCTCATTGTTAATGAGTGGCGATGGTGCACCCTAATATAGTTCAGCGTTTTAGGCTGTTTAACTGAATCCTCTACTGGGGTGGCTGCCTACCACCCTCTCTGTACAGACCTTATCAATTACCCATAACTGATGACCATACTTTCATCATGTATGTAGTGTGTTTGTTGCATGTGTGAATAACCAGGACCGGTAAGCATGTGTGAATATCCAGGAACCGGTATCTACCTAGGCGCAATCAAAATAAAATAGTGCTGTCTTTTTCTGTAGCACGATGAGCATGGCATTTTGACTGTGACTATGTTCAAAGGCCAGTGCCTTAAAGTATAGTTCTGCAATGGAATGGGTAGGACAAATCATCAACCCTTTTCTTATATAGTTTCCTGTTCTCTCTGAAATGTACTCCATTTATTGTATTATGAAGGCTATCACCTTATAATCAGAGCTGTTTGGTAAGACCAGTGTGCCGCTAATTCACAAATTACCGTCATCTGATCTGACAGAATTTGTATCTTATTTCACGGTTGCTATTTGGTTGGCTCTATCGCCCTACTTCTACCAATAGGGTAGGGTAAACCCCAAGTCAGTAATTTGTGCTTCATCAAATATTGTGGGGATTCTTTACTCCAGTGCTAAGGATGAATTTGCCATAGGCAAGATCATGCTAGTTGCAGCCTTTCTCAATGGACCGGATAAGATCTGCATACAGCCCTGTTCACTTATGGAACATCACCTCAGCTTAGATCACTAAGAGTTGAACAATGCCTTTAAAATAGCTGGACAGAATCCAAGACTAAAGACAAAATGGCAACTGAGAAGGAGGACCTTCAGAGAAACTTTCTAAGTAGGCAACTTTAGGGAGCCTGCCCCAATGCCTGAAATCACGTACTTTAACATATTAATACCTACCCTCAATTGGGACACAGACAATTTTCACTGAATTTGTAGTTGAAATCTAACCTTAATTATTAGTTCCCATTTAGTAATGGTTAAGCCTTTGGACCAAGTGGGTGGCCATGCCCTTAGGTGCCATGACAAATTGGAAAATCCTGACTGCAAGTGGCCATTTTGAGTTACCTGCGCTTAAGCAGTGCTTTGTAAGGAGGTTTTGAAACACTCCAACTTTTTATTCCCAACTAAAACCCTTGAGAGACTCTAAAACAAGTCCCATTGCTTTCATCTGGAACTGTGTCAAGTTGAACACAGATGACTCCATCACCAACAGACCCCCTTTAACTGGACAACAAGACCTTGTGGAAATGATGACCTTCCTACTTGTAAGCTATGTGTTTTGAAAAGGATAGTACCCTGATTGATGTCTAATTAGTGGGCTTTTGGACTGTTTTTACTGAAATTACGGCATAGGGGTCGCAAAGCCACTGAATTGTTTAGCTTTAATGCGCCTTTCATTTAAACACCATATATGCACTTTTTAGGAAAATGCCTCTTTTCGTATGATTCTCTCCATTTTTTGGACTGGTGCTTCCGGTATCCAGATCCAATCTGACGCCTGGTAATAATTCTAAGGTAAGGAATCTGTGGTTAAAAAATTCTATCAGAAGTTTTATGTTATACGTGTGTTTACAGTGACAAGACCCCAACAGTTATTTTCAGTGTAGCAGGGTTAGCTGTTCCATAGGAAAGCATTGGGATACAATATTAAATGTAATAATGATATCCCTGCCTTGAACGCAGCTACTAAGTTAATTCTTGGACTTTTTAAAATATTTATTAGAAGCCCACTTCACAATTTGCAATAAATATTTTTACGGTGATTTTGCTCCCAGAGCTGAGATAAAGGGCTTGGATGTGAAGATGTGTTCTGTCTCCTCCCCTGACCCTTTAATCAGCCAGGAGCCAATCCCAGTGAGGGAGAATCTGCAACCAGAACTGGTTTTGAGTGACCACAGATGAGGGTTTGCTAGTTTCCCTGGCCACACCTCTAGGGTGGGCATAGGCGCTCTGCACAGGAGAATAGAGGTTCCACCATATTTGATTTAGGTACAGAGGTGCCATGCGGAATTGTTTGCAGTGCACCACACAGAAACTGCTAGTTAAGTGGAGAGCGTTACCCCTGGCAATGTTTTCCATATCGGAGTCGGGCCTACCCACAAGCTAGTGCCAGGCATAAATATATCACATTTGGGTACCCTCTTCAGAACACTACTGGGCCTGTGGAAGGCAAAGGATGGACTGTACCTGCTGTTGAGTCTGGTGAGGGGACCTGTGAGGTAGAACGGGTTGTCACTTGTACCCAGAACAAGGAAGTGTACTCCAAGAGTCAGTTGGCTGACCTCCTGTTAAGCTACAGGAAAAAAAAAGCTTTTAGAAGCCTTTTTCTTGTATATCCCAGCAAACCAGTTCCAACTGGACCTGCGTTGGACCCTTCTGGTAGTTTCTGCTAGAGTAACTCTTGAATTCCCAAGTGTTGTTCCTGAGCTCCCGGTACCCCAATCTGTGTCAAAGTGCACTCCTCCTAATATACTGAAGTACCTGTGACTTAGAAACCTTTGGGCTCCAAGGACCTCCAGGGAGCCAGAAAAAAACCTTCCAAATCAATTTGACAAAGGAGCTTTGCAGCTGAGCCAAAGATTCTGGTTGCTCCCAATCAGACTTTTTTAGCATTCAGCAAATCCGTTTCAGCAGGATATCATGGAGAAGGTATCCAGCCTTGTGAATCCCTGTGCGTCTACAGCTTGCAGCCTTTCCCCACTAGGAGAATCTGAGCTTCAAAAAGTGACTAAGTCCAAAGGAAGAAATCTTCTTCACTCAGCAAAGGGGCCCAAAGTACACGGCAGGCGAGGAACCTGTCTTGGGTGCAGATTTTTAATTTCTCTCACTCTGAGCGTTCCTGACAAGAGTCAATGGCTACACTGGGACCTTTTCTGATGGTTATCCAGCCTTCTGGAGCCCATCTCGGCCAGAGCCTGCTGCCTTGCCCCGCTGAGGACATGTCACTTCTATTTCAGAGGCTAAGTAGGAAGGTAAAACTTCTGATCGGGACGAACATTGTTTCTGGTCTTAAATTGCGTCTAGGTCCCAGTCAAGCACAACCAGATTACTGAAGTTGGCGCCTAATGATTTTTGATACTATTTTCATTTAACACTTTAAGAAATTAATATCTCCAGTTCACCTCTCTGTTTTCATGCATTAGAGTGGGATTCTATTGCGTTGTGTTTTCAACTTTTTAAGTGTTTTGGTACTTCTAAATGCTTTGCACATTTTCTTAAGTCAAGCCTGTCTGCTTTGTGCCATAGCTACCAAGGATTGAACTTCAAAATCAAAATAAGCTTTAATCGATATCCCAGTATGAATCATAAAAGCATATACGTGTACAAGATAAAATACAATATGCTTTTTAAAAACCAGATAGGATACAGATGCAGATAAAGCTGAAAGAGGAATAACAGTACTCTGTCCCATAAAGATTTTGATAGAACAGCACATATATACAAATTTGGAAGTAATTGTAAATAGAAAAAAGCAGGACGACACTGCATAAAATGTAAGGGTTTTACCAGTGGTTTAATAAATATGTGCCTCACATCTGAATAAAATTTACAAAAGAACAATATGTGCATGGTAGACTGTTTAGATAAGCTGTCACAAGTGCAATGCACTAGTTCACGTGACCAATTGTTAATGTTAGGAAAGCTGATTAAAGGATGAAAAATGTTGAGGCTGATTTGTGCCAAAACTAATCTATGTTGAGCATTATGTACACTTGCTAAATAGGGTTGTCAATCAAAGGTGGTTAAAGTCATCGGATTTTTTAAGTAAGGATGGTTTGATAATTTCATTGGACAACCTTGTTTCCTCAAGCAATGCTAGGCACTCCTGTGTGAGAGCTTTTCTAAGTTACTGATCAGCATTTCTGGTTGATCGAAATATTCAGAATGATCAATGTCAGACAGAAATTGGGTGACATACTTCAGTCAAGGAACTTTGGAAACACAATTTAATCTAAGGCAATCCTTCAGGGAGGCTTGATTGAGCTACGTATGGGCCGATATCCAGATTTTTTGCCAGAGCAAGATTGGCTCAACTTTTATCAGATCTACCAAAAATGGAGCTCCCAGTTTTTAGTGGCAGACGAAGGTAGAGGAACGTTTAGGAAGAGCGAAGAGACTTCGAACATAGGCATTTTCTATCAGTTGCAAGGAATCAATGTTTACATAGCCCCAAAGCTCAGAACCGTACATTGAAATATATTGACATTCAGAATTATACATAATCATCATCTCTTTTGGATGTTTAATGCTTGATTTCTGAGAAAAATTGAGGACGGCCATGGTAGATTCGACGAATTGAAGTCACCTAGAGTTCACTGGGTCTTTCCAGCTCCCCTCCCGATCAAATAAAATCCCTAAGTAAGAGAAAGTTGATGTATCAATTATAGTGATGGTATTGATTTGAATGGTACAACATTTTGCAGCTCTTTCACCCACTTTCATGACAAAAGTTTTACTTAAATTGGTTTGCACCCCCCGATTCTGCATATAGTGGACAAATTCAGTCAGTAGGCACTGTAGTGCCAACGGAGTACAGGCCATAGGCACCACATCATCTGCATAGAGGAAGGCCAGGACAGGTTGATGCCCAACTTGGGAAAGGTATTGACATTTAATCACTAAGGTGCAACCCAAGCTGTTGATATACAAGTGAAATAAAAAGGGGGCAAGTACACACCCTTGGCGGACTCATCTCTTCATGCTAAATGGCTGTGTACAGTCACCTTTAAGACCATAGCGTACCCTTCCTGTACTTGTCGAATATAGGTACCTGAGTAAGTTAACTATGGTGGTATCTACCCCATAGTAAGCATCATAGTCCAAAGTTTTTGTGTATAACGCAATCAAAAGCAGAGAGCAAATCAGCAAATAGCAGAAACAAATTACCACGTTTGATATGTATTATTTTCCTATCAGTAATTTCAAATTAAAAGCTTATTCCTTTGTCCCAATTCCTGGTTGAAAACCATTTTGTAAGTCTGAAATTATATTATTAGAATAAGCACAATCCTGTAGTCTGCGCAAAAGTATGCGACCAACCGCTTTAACTAAAGAGTCAAGTAAAGAAATAGGTCTAAAATGAGCATGAAAGTTGCAATCGCCATTCTTAAAGATGGGCACAATATGTGGCTCAGACCTGGAATCTAAAAAGACTGCACTCTGACAGGATCTAAAAACAAGGTTAAAAAGAGGGCCCCAAAAATCGAAGTTTGCTCTAAAGAGATCAATCGGGAAACCATCTGGTCCCGGAGCTTAAACCCCCTTACTCGTCTTTAAAGCAGCAATGACTTCTTCACGAGTAAAATTGAGTTTAATCGAAGTATGATAAGAAGCGGTTATCAGCCAAGGAAACAGAGGTAATGCCTTCCGTCACATTAGAATGTACTTTAGACTAATGATAAAACCAATCTTCCTCTGTAATTACAATTTTAATATGGGGCCTAACATCATCTCCTAAAAAAGGGGAGTTGACAACATTCTAAAAGGCCGTATTGTCAATATTGCGGCAGGCCTCACGTAAATGTACCCGCATTTCCTCTTTCAAACTTTTTTTCAATGTTTGATTGCAAGTCTATAAGCATACCGTTTCAATCCAGAGGTGACTTCAGACCCCAGCATTCCTTGCGGCCCGAGTGCTACCAACCTGACACATCGTCCACGCCTGAAGGTGCTTATTAGGGGCCAGGTCCTCCCGCAGCGCGTGCCGTGCGCGGGCTTGCCCTGAACATGCGTGGGAGTGACCGGGCAGCGCCAAGGTCATGCCCGTCTTAGCCCATCCGCAGTCGGCCTGGGCTTACCTTCTTGATTCCATGCTAGTAGTCCATGCTAGCAGGACAACATTGGGACAACAGCTGGCAGCACCTGCCATAGCGTCTTTGCATTGTTTACCATCGGGAAGGAGCTAGGAGGGGAAGGACATGGCTTGTGGTTGACTACTGACCACAGGACATCGATTGTAGAACCAGCTCATGTGAGTACTTTTCCAACTCCTCTGGATTGTCGTAATCAATTTGCCCAGGTCTGGGAGGTGGGTTCATAAGTTAAAAGGTCCATGGGGAAGAAGAAAGGCACACCCCATGCTCCCCAGAGGACTCAAATAAGAGAACCATTGACTCATTCTTGGTAAAAGCAGTGGGGGCAATTACTAAAGAAATAGACAAGACAGAGAGGTGCCTCTCTCTGGAAAAAGCAGGGGCAGCATCATTTCTCCTGGGGGAGTTCTCGGCCGTGCGGCTGAAAAGTCTTTAGAGGTAGCCCTGGGACAAGGTCAGGAAGAGGAACAAGTCTAATTAACACTGCTGCTGGTCAGAACACACGGGATAGGGCCATGACAACCCCTACCCATGTTGGGGATTTTAGTGGCCCCCGCTCCTAAGAAACAATGGAAAGTAAATAAAAAAATGATTCCGGTAAAGAAAGTGGAAGGCACTGCAGGCTTGGACATTAAGGACGCCCAGGTCTTTGAAGAATTAAGGTGCCCTTGGAACAAAACATTGTGGAAACATTGACTGGTCTATTGAATAACTTTATAAATGAAATCGCTATAGTTTTGAATGACACCGGAGTCACACTTGGTAAAATTGATAAAGCATTGTCTCCCCTTATCCAGATCATGCAGAGCACAGTTTCCCATTACAAGGATGCTCAACGAGTAACTCCTCATGTAGTGGCACACTCTGCAACTCAGATCCCTCATGTAATCCCTGGCGTAACAGGGTTTGTGACACAGTCATTTGAATTTTGGGATAAGTCTACCCGGACCAGTGGTAACCCATAATAGTGGGCTGAATCAAAGGGGTCACAAGCCACAACAATGGCCAACAAGTAGGGATAGTGTTTTGCCCCTAATACCCCAGACTTACCAGTCATAGATCTCCCACACGCGTTGCTCTTAAACCGTGGTCCTGGCAGGTGTATCAGGACTAAATAGCGCAAAGGACGAGTCCACCAACCAGTTGCTTAATAAAGTAACACACTGGTTATGCAAATATGCTAGGTTTAATATGACTGAGCACATGCCCATTCTGATGGCCAGGAGGGTAGCTTGGATTGGCAGGACCAAGAAAACATTTACAGGAGATAGCGTGATTGTCACACTTAGGCACCCAGAACTGGCCCACAAGATCCTGTCTCACTCCCTGCAATAATTTTCAGTAGAATCGGGGATTAAACCATTACCTTTGTTTTTTTTTTATAGGCCACCTTTTAGTTTTATACCACCCCAACGCTTTGTTGTGCATGAAGAGGGTTCTACCCTGGGCGGGGGATTATCGACATTACACAATGCATTTGCCCCCTTGAGGGATCTAAATTATATAGACTGACTACAAGTGGGGGAGGGTATGGGCAGAATTACTGACATTTGGGTCAAACCCGCTGGTGAACCATGTGTGACGGAAGAGACCAATTTCGGGGAAATAACATGAATCTCTCCTGAGTTCAGGGACCAAAGTCAGAAGGGACTATGTAATGCAGAGCTGGCTACCACTGCAGCCTCCTTCCTTGTGGAACGTGGCAGGTTTAGTCAGTAAGTTTTTGGATGAGCAGTGGCTCCAATACATCTGAGATTTTCCTTTAATGTTTATTCAGGAAACATGGGAGCCAGGTAATAACTTTTTATCGAGGGTTATAAAACTTTTTTCTGCCCAGCAATAAGGTTGAGTGCAGGGAGAGCAAGGGGGGGGGGTAATTGTGTTTGTAGACCTCAGGATTCACTGTAGGTGGAATACCCTTTTGTGGGACTCTGATGTCGTTCAAACACTCACATTATCGAGTAGCTCATATCGATTGGTTCAAATTAGTTTCTATAATGCAAGATCACACTCACAGGGATCGGCTAGCCTTGACGAATTAGGTAGATGGCTGGCACAAATCCAGGGGGGACAGCCTGTTGCAGTCTCAATTATTCCTAGTGGGAGACTTCAATTGCCATCTTTATCCCAACCTAATGGTGACTCAGCGAGTCTGGTTGACCTGCACATCAAGTGAGGGACCGCATATGGAACATACTCAGGAAGGGCAGGATTTGAATGTCCTCCTAAACACTTATGGCCTAACTCATACTCAGGAATTGATCGCTACCCACCCTGATTCAGCTGTACCCCAGTTTATAAATGCAGAGGTTGCTCCTCATTTATTGATTTCATATTTGTGTCACTTACATTGAGGAGGTTTATATCCTTTTTTTATATTAACCATAGTATATTTAGTGACCATAATCCTGTAACCATGTCACTTGTTACCCCTGGTAATCAGCCCGTACAAATAGGATAACAGGGGGTAAGATCTCGGCAACTGACCAAGGTAGGCTGTTACGTTGGGTACAGGTTGATAGTGCTGCTTTTAATAATTCACTTTTTAGTGTAGGCAAACAGGAGATTTTGAAATGCTTGGACCCACAACTGCAGGGGGAAGAAATAGTTCTTGCATTTATTGCTTTTACACAATCAATGGGCGGTTTATTAACAGTGCCGGCAAACTCTCCCAGCATGGATGTCCCAAGATGGTTTGACGGGCGTTGCTCTCAGGCCCTTACAGATCTTAAGATGGCCCTTAAACAAACACTGAGAGAGGGGTCGAGTGGAGGCCTGCCGTAAAATATACAAGCAAGCTGTCAAGGGGCGGAAGTGCCAACTGCAAAAGAAAGCCTGGGAGGACCTAACAGAGGCATCTGAACTAAAGGACTCTACCCGTTTCTGGAGGGTTATTAACAAACCATGTTTTAAAGATTTGAACAAACCTGGGCTAGCCATAATATTTTACCCGAGCAATGGCAGGCTCACTTTGAGGGACTGTATAATCATTCCCACAGAGAGGAGCAATTACAGGAACTAAGCCCTGATCAGAGATCTCATTACCTTTACTTTGGATGAGGTGAGACTAGGAAATTGAGGGACTTTCGCGCAATAAGGCGCCGGGACCAGATGGGATCCCGCCTGACCTTTTCCAGTGCTATACAGAAATATGGGCCCCTCTCCTAGTGAGGGTTTTAAATGTGGCAGTAGCATCAGCAATGCCAGCATCATGGTCTACTGCCACCATTGTATTGATTTTTAAGAAGGAAGATAGGGACAGCCACATTGTTATCATCCCATATCTCTTATTGATGTAAATGTAAATGTAGAGGTACTTGTATAGCGCACGACTACCCGGAGGCATCTCGGCGCTTGTACCAATACCGCTGAGGAACCCTTCCTGGTTTTTCCCTGTGAAGTGCCCACTCCTGGGCACCCCCAAGGTGAAGCCAGGCATCCTAGCGTTGGGGCCATTGTGAAGATTAAGCAAGCTGTTGCCCAGAGTTGCAGAGTG
This sequence comes from Lissotriton vulgaris, assembly GCF_964263255.1. NCBI lineage: Eukaryota > Metazoa > Chordata > Amphibia > Caudata > Salamandridae > Lissotriton > Lissotriton vulgaris. Next base: position 298,229,585 of record NC_141700.1, on the reverse strand, counting down.
GGACCCATGATTAGAACCAAGGCGAGAATTATCAGGTCCGAGGAAATTGAGCCCAAGACCCGCCAAGGCGGGAATTGAACCCTAGTCCCGGGTCAGACTTCTGCATCAGGGTCTGCCGCTCTAACCATTGAGCCCCACTTCCCACACAGTGCAGGTTCTGGGTCGGGTGCTACTGAATTAGTTGTCTGAATGGGCACAGGTCACCCAAATAATATCAGATGTACAATATGGGTTCCGAGCTGGTAAATCCACTACAGATCAATGTCTCAACCTTTACCTTATAATTGCAAAATACACAATAGCTAAATGGGGGCGTTGTATCTAGATTTTATGGACCTCATTGAGGCATTTGATCGGGTGTACTTTTGTACACTCTGGAAACTCTTTAGAGAGCTTGGGGTGGATCCGGCAATACCTAATACTCCATTGGCCCTACATTTTACCACTATAGCAGTGGTCAGATACACAAAGGAGGGGAAAACCACGGATCATTGTAACTGCTCTAGTGGGGTCAGACAGAGTTGTATATTAGCGCTGTTTTTGTTCACAGTATACATTAATGGTCTGGACTGAGGATAGGCACAAGACCAGTCTCGGTTTTGTATATGCGGATGGCGTGGTACTCCTTGCACATACCCCAAAGGGCTTGCAGCTTTTATTAGATGGGTATGTGACTTTTATGGATACAATGGATTTGTCACCTAACCTAACTAAATCCTATATAGTGGAAATTGGAAAGCAGAGCAGGAATCCCAATACATACAGACTAGACACACATAGTCTAGGGAAAGTACCGGCCTTGTATCTAGGTATTTTATTTGACGAGAAATTGAGTTTTAAACACTTATTAGAAGAGAAGTGTCTAGGAATGACAAGGTCTACTGGAGCAATTGTAAACTATGCTCATAGATTAGGCAAGTGGTCACCTGGGACAATTTTAAAGTTATACATCTCCTTCTGGACTTCTAAAGTTGTATATGGTAGTGAGGTATGGGGATATAAGGTGGTTAATAATTTACAAAATGAAGAAAATAAATATTTTAGGCGGATGCTGAAAGTTCCTCATAGTACCCTTGCGTACTTTGTACATGAGGAATTGGGGTCTAAATATATCTCTTATTGGGGGCTGTTAGACCCCTTCTGTGTTGGATGAAGATTTGTTCCAATGAGGAGGCATGATTTAACAGACTAGTAATCCAGGACTGCCTCTCCTTCAATTATATGTAAAAAGAATCCAGTGGTTAAAATATATAAAGGACACTCTCGCTGCTCTAGGACGTGCAGATCTGTTTACTAATTATGACAAGGTGGGATCTCAGGAAAAAGCAATTATCAAAGATTTGTTTCTTAAACATGTCACTGCACAAGTGAGGATAGGGAGATCAAGAAACCCATGGTCAGAGAGCACATTTTAGCAAAGTCAGTGCAGGGCATAGAACCCTATTTATCCCTTATAACAAGTGCTCATGATAGATTTTTAATTACACATTTTAGATTTAACTTATTTTATCACTTACTGGCTTTACCCCCCGGCTTCATTGTGCACGCAGAACATAGAGGACCCTGTGGCTGCGACAACAGGTCTCCACAGGATACCTTACATTTTGTCCTCCTTTGTCCATATTACTCACATCCTAGACGTGTGTTCCTTAAGGGGCTTTTATAAAAGCTTAGATTTAGGCAGGAATGCGTTGCCTTACTGTTTGTACAACTTTCACCCAATGATTTTACACTGTTTTGTGTTTCTAACTTTTTGAGATCTGCTTTAAGGATAAGAACCATTAGAGGTGACTGATAGTCATTTTGCACTGTCTAAGGCTGCTATAAAAGTCTTGAAATGTGGGTCACTTTTTAGCATCAGGTGTGGTTTTCACATGTTAAATTAATGTTAAAACTAGGATTTTATTGATCATACTTTTAATTGAAGAAAGGGCTGTTGGAAGTACTATGAACTTAAGAGACCAATGAGGATAACAATATACCATGGATCTCGTGCTATCTCACCTGGTACTCTTTGTTGTTTCATGGAAAATGTTTAAAGGACTACTCAAAAAACCCAAGGCGGATCCAAAAGACCTCAAGAACTTTCGACCTATTTCCCTGCTCCTGTTTCCGGTGAAAGTCATGGAGAAGTCCACCAACAGAAAACTGACCCACTTCCTGGAGAAGAACAACGTCCTGGACTCCTCCCAATCCGGCTTCCGTAGCAATCACAGCACCGAAACCACCCTCATCGCCGCCACCAACGACATTAGAACCCTACTGGACAATGGCAAAACCGCGTCCCTCATCCTCCTAGACCTATTGGCCGCCTTCGACACCGTCTGCCACCACACCCTATGCACACGCCTCCATGACGCATGGATCCAAGACAAAACCCTGGACTGGATCACGTCCTTCCTCACCGGCATATCCCAGAGGGCCCGCCTCCCCGCTCCAGTGCCAAAGCCACCACGATCACCTACGGCTTACCCCAAGGATCATTCCTCAGCCTGACCCTTTTCAACATCTACATGGCACCGCTCACCAACATCATCCAAGCACACCACCTCAACATCGTCTTGTACACCGAAGACACCCAGCTGATCTTCTCCCTTACCAAGAACCCGGCCACAGCCAAATCCAACCTCCACGAAGGAATGAAGGCCGTAGCAGACTGGATGAAGACTAGCCGGATGAAACTGAACTCGGACAAGACAGAGGTCCTCATCCTCGGCCCCACCCCCTCCGCATGGGACGACTTCTGGTGGTCGGCCATGCTAGGAACTGCCCTGACACCCTCCAACCATGCACGCAACCTGGGGGTCATTCTGGACTCAACGCTCTCTGTGACCCAGCAAGTCAACACTGTTGCCTCCTCCTGCTTCAACACCCTCTGCATGCTCCACAAGATCTACAGATGGATCCCCACCGAAACCAGAACGACAGTCACCCAAGCACTCGTCAGCAGCAGGCTGGACTAGGTCAACGCCCTCTATGCAGGAACCATGGCCACACTCCAGAGAAGACTCCATTGCATACAAAACGCCTCCGCACACCTCATCTTTGGACTCTCACACCACAGCGTCATCACCACCCACCTGAGAGGTCTGCTCCCGGTCAACAAGAGGATCACCTTCAAGCTCTTCACCCACGCTCACAAAGCACTCCACAGTGCTGGGCCAGCATACCTCAACGAATGACTGTCCTTCTACACTCCAAACCGCCAGCTTCACTCCACCGGCCTCACCCTCGCCCCAGTCCCGCGCATCCGCCGGCAGCAGATCATTCTCCCACCTCACCGCCAAAACAAGGAACACCCTCCCCGTCTACCTACGTCAGACACAGGACCTGCTGACTTTCAGGAGACTGCTTAGGACCTGGCTGTTCGACCAGTAGCTGCCTCTTCGTCCCCTCCCACTAAGCGCCTTGAGACCCTCATGGGTGAGTAGCGCGCACTACAAAAGTCTGATTGATTGATTGATTGATGTATGTGTATTTTAAATTGTCTCTTTTATGGTCATATTTTTATATGCTGAAGAAAGAATATTATTATTATAAGTATATCTACAATTTGGAATTTCAAAAGAAATCCTAGGTTGCTTTTTTAGGGCTAATTTCAAATTCTTGTGTGCCAGTGAACAAGCAAAATCAAATCAACCATTAATCTTTGCACCAGCACTCCTCTGGTGTGCAGTTAACCCTTCTTTAACACCCTCAGTAATCTGATTGAATGTTTTATTAACTTTAGTTGCCACTACTGTCTAATCTAGACAGATATCAAAAGCTCTCCTCTGTTTGGTGATCAGTTGTTCTAAAAATATATTAGGATCTACCATAGACCAACGCAAAGTGTAGCCATTGAGGCGAGACATTTCGATATTCTCAGCTGATGTGACACGATAACTGAACCCTGATAGATAATTAGGTTGGTTTCCAAGTCTATACTCTGGGGAAAATGATCACTTATAGCGACATCATGTACTATAAATTAGATTACCACAGCAGAGTAATGGTTTGGGTACAATAGATGATCAATGACACTATTTCCACCTCTCCCATTAAATGTACAAGTTACATCAACTGGGAAATAACTCATATCATTACAGAAACCCAGATCATATTTAAAAAGTAATTCATTGAATTGCCCTCCATACTCTGTATGTAAGCAGTGGGTAACACTGTCATTCATAGAAGTGACCAAGCCGTAAACCTTATTGGCTGGCAATGGGCATGATCAAAGATTCAAACCACCCGGGTTAGTATAAAAATATATAACAACCAACAATGTAGAGGATTGAATTAGGATAGAAACAATTTGATAAAACAATTTTGTTAGAGTAACAACCAGGTCTGAGGAGGCCAACTTATTTGAGACATGTGTGCATAAGCCACTTTTAGATCTACCACATCTTGTTGGAGCTGCTGGGGTATGAAATGTATTTAAGCCATTTATATGAATTGGGTCAGCAGTCCACATTTCTTGCAGGCAAATAATTAAGAAATTAGATAACAAATCTGACCACTCTCTCTTATATTTACTATGTAGTCCAGCCACATTCCAAAGTGGTAGTGCATAAAGTAAAAAATACATGAGGGAGGTCCATTGTGCTGGCCAGGGGAATTAATTTGCCATTTGTCTGAAGGTTTTGTGATTGACTACCAATCTGTGTACCCTTAGGGTAGGTGGAAATTTTAGGTGAACCTACGTAGGGATTGTTACTTTCTTGATCAGTTGTGCTCAGTCAATCCAGCCCGTAAGAAGTAGAGATCATCATACTTATTAGAAGTTGGAATGGAATATATCAACGGACATGGTTGAGCCAAATTTAAGTATTCAAATTGATGATTAGTTTGCATCGGTGAATGACGTTGCATGCGCAATTTGCTGTGGGTCTGGTAAAAGAAACCAAGTGGTACAACAGTTATTTGGTGTGGATTCCAATAAGGCGAGCTTGCTCTGTCTCATAGAGCATTACCAAGTTCTGGGGTTTCAAAAGATAACACCACGCAATTTCCAGGTGGTAATTTATGGCCCCTACTAACCCATTTAACTCTTCTTGCCATCTTCATATCTGCAAAAATGGGATCCCCCTAGCCCCACTCTTGTATTTATCCAATTAAGAGATTTATTTCCTAATGAGTCCCAAGATTCATGGGTAGATGTAGAGAGAAAAGGAAAATTTGCCAAAATGAACACATAAGGTGTCACGGCTGGAGGTAAATCTAAACAATTGTAAGCATTAAAAATAGTCCGATTATGATAATGAGGGTTGTTTGATCCTTCCTGCGTATCTAGCCTTGAGTGAGGCTTCGTGTCCATCACTCTATTGTTTTCAGGAGCTCTTTAATTACTAGCCCTCCTCTGTGATTCTCTGCAACTAGCGTTATCGACCAATGGGTCTTGAATTGAACTTAAGCCCTTAGGGCGCCGCCTGTAGTGGAAATACCTTGGTCTAGATTTACACCCTTCAAATAATTAAAAATTGTGGCCGGTTTTGGACCTTCCTCCCTGATTGGACCCTCCTCTTGATCTCGTGCCCTTACTGTAGAAGGTCTAGGTGGCATTATGGGGGATTTGCTTCGGACAGACCCCACTCTTTCATAACCTGCCTTATTATTTAGCATTTCTTTCAACAAGCATTCTATTGCAGCCAGATGTGACAGTACGGGTTGTAGTAGATAGTTTGACACCTAAATCGTCCCAGTTCAAGGTAGGGTTAGGGCTAGTCAAGCCTTGTAATTGAATTTGACTGTCTGTTGCTGACTGTTTAGGTGATGCCCTCCTCAACTTTTCTGTTTTTGCTCGGCAGAGGTTCTCTTAAGGGACTCTCTTTTCCTCTTAGTGAAAGCTTTTTTAGCCTGCAAAATTAATACTTTAAGGGTAGGGTTGAGGTGAGGTGTGTAGGTCCGTAGTGGGGGTATTTGAAACAACATCTAGCGTATCCTTCACAGACAGCAGATTTTCTAACACCAAAGGGCCCCCATTCGTACTACTAGGACCACCCAGTGATAATCTTCTTTCCGTCAAAGTAATCTTGTTAGATGTAGCAGTTGATGCATTCACCAGGAAAGAATCTAACATCAATATAATCCCCCCCTCGGAGCCCGATGGAATGACTTTTTTTACTCAGTTCAAGATTGCTGTCTTGAGATGTGATAAGGAGTTCCACACATTAGAGACGGGCCCAGCCTCCTTCGGGCTTCTACGCGTTCTTCGGGCTTTTAAGCGCTTAAGAAATACCAGGAGGATGGCGAGAGTTGTAGTTCCCAGCGATGCGGCTCAAATCCAAGCATGGTTCTGTCCCCCTCTGAACAATCATTCTCCAGCTCATTAGCAATATTCAGGAGTCTTGAGAGTGTAGATAGAACAGTTCATTGACTTGCCATTTCAAATCATCCTTAACATGTGTGAGATATTTAATCCCTTCCGTGCACCAGACGGCAAGGAGCACCTGACGTCCTGGTGGGCATGTGCGCAGGACGGCTCACAGCCATCCTAGCACCCACCCACGGGGGAAGCGCTGGCACTCCCCCCGTGGGAAGCCCACCTACGTGCCCCCACGGGGAAAGGCAGGGAAAGCCCTTCCCCTGTCTCCCCACCCCCCTCCACGTAATCAATGATGTCTGCGGGCTGACATCATTAGAGGATTTCTAACGCACTAGAAGCCATTGCTTCCAGCACGCCGGAGAGAAGAGGAGGCAAGTTTCTCCTCATGGGAGGGGGGTATTTAAACAGAAGAGGCATCGGGGGAAAGGAAAGGGTTTTCCTTTCCCCTGATGCCTCTTTTGTGCATTCCTGCTGCACGATTATGTGATCATGCAGCAGGAATGCCCACTAGACCCAGGGATTATTTTTATTTAGAAATTGGTTTACTGTTTGGGGGAGCAGCCCCTTAGGCAAGGGTCGCTCCCCTTATGGGGGCATTATTAATTGGCATTGTCTGCCCCCTGGGGGGCAGATTGTGCCATAATGTTTTTGAAAGTGGCCCACTGGACCACCAGGGAATACTTTGTGGGGAGTGACCTCTTTGGGGGCTATGTTTTTGGCTGCCTGCCCCCATGGGGGCCAGATTTCACCTATTTTTTTTATCTAGGCCCACTAGGCCACCAGGGATGTTTTTTGGGGAGAGTGAGCCCTTGGGCAAGCGTTGCTCTACTTTGGGGGCTGTGTCTTGCCATATTTTTCCCACTAGACCACCAGGGATTTGTTTGTGGGGAGTGGCCCCTTGGGCAAGGGTCACTCCCCTTATAAGGGCTATGTTTTTTGGCTTTGTCTGCCACTGGGGGGCCAGATTTTGCCATTTTTTTAGTGGCCCACTGGACTACCAGGGAATACATTTTGGGGAGTGGCCCCTTGGGCATGGGTCAATCCCCTTTGGGGGCTATGTTTTTGGCTGTCTGGCCCATGGGGGGGGGCATATCTTGCCTTTTTTTTTTATCTAGGACCACTAGGCCACCAGGGATTTTTTGGGGGGAGAGTGACCCCTTGAGCAAGGGTCCTTCTCCTTTGGGGGCTGTGTCTTGCCATGTTTGGCCCACTAGGCCCCAGGGATTTATTTGTGGGGAGTGTTGCCTTGGGCAAGGGTTGCTCCCCTTTGGGGAGCATTCATTTGGCTATTTCTGCCCCTGATGGGCAGTTTGGCTGGCTTATTTTTTTATATGGCCACTATGCCACCATGGTTATTTTTATTTTTATGTTGGGTAGCGGCTTCTTGGACAATGGTCACTCCCCTTTATGGGAGGATGATTGTGGCCATTTCTGTCCTCCTTCGGTGGCAGATTAGCATTATGTGTTTTAGGCCCATCTGCCCCCAAGGGCAGCAGAAGCCACTAGACAACAAGGGTTTTACATTATTGTGTTAGGGAGTGGCCTTAACCCCTTGCATGCGGCCGCGATTCTGCACCTGTGTGGCAAAATCGCAAGTGGGCAGGTTTATGACGGCCCCCAGCCGTCATCAGCACACGAGCGCCGTAGTGCATGACGGACGGGGGCCGTCATCAGCATGCAAGGAGTTAAGGGCAAGGGTTGCTCCCATTTTACGGGGATGAGTATTTAATTTATACTCTTAGGCCCACCTACCCCTTAGCTTAGCTGGTGGATTGTGTGTGGACTAGTGCATTATTTGCATATGTGATTGTAATCTTTTTTTCTTTCCTTTTTATTCTAGTATAAAGCTTTTGATTCCGGTTTGCAGTTTCGGCAGTGGTTGATCTTCAGTTTTCCGTATTTACATTTTTTTGATAAGAAAAACAGTTTTGTTGTATTTACTCCAAATGAGTATTATTGTCATGCATGAATGAATTTTTTTGTTAGTGGTGTCATAATGGCAGCATATTTAGTTAGTGGTTTGAGCATGAAATTCTTTGCGATGTGTTTTGCATTGTCTTATGTGTAATTTTCTTTTCTTTTTCTTTTTAGTGGGATATTCTTGATCCTTACTGTGTCTGTGCAGAGTAGGCGGTGGTGAGTCTAGCTGCTTCTGGCAAGTGAGTGGTCTAGTGTCGGAATATATAGGTCTTTGTGATAAAGATACATTTTGTTTATTTCTTTTTTACAAGGGGTTTGTTGTTATTGACTTGTTTGACAAATTATCTTTATTAGTGAGCATTATGGCTAGCCGTAGAATTACTGCTCAGCAGGTGGTTGGTATGCTTCTTGAATCTTCCTCTGAGCAAGATTATGAAACTGAGGGAGAGGAGGGAGGGGAAGATTCAGGCAATGAGTTTTCTCTCCACATGGAATCATCGGATGATGAAGCTACTCTCAGTGCATATGAAGCTACTCTCAGTGCAGATGAAGTGCCTCTTTTAGAGGGGGACACTGATGTGCCGATGGTGCAGCAAGAGACATCGGTATTGTAGACTGAGAATGCAAGGCTTCCTACTGGAAGTGCTGAACTCTGGGTTGATCCAAACATGGTGCCTTTAGTTTGGACGCAGGGTGTAGAGTGGATTGTGAAAAATGTTTGCCTATACAGTTTTTTCAGTTGTTTGTGGATTATGTATTTTTGGCTGAGATTGTTGAGCAGCCTAATTTGTATGTTGAACAGTTTTTGACGGACAACAGTGCCTGACTTAGGACCCACTCTAGAGTTACCTGGTGGACTCCCACAAATCTGGAAGAGATAAAGATGTTTTTGGGTTTGACTTTTTGATGGCTTGATAAGGAAGCCGTCCATGGCTTTATATTGGTCTACCAGTCCCTTGATGGCAACAGCCATATTTCCTGCAATTATGAGTCGTGATCGGTATTTTCTTTTGCTTTGGATGCTGCATTTTGTCGATAATATTTTGGCAATGCCAAGAGAATACCCTGACTGTGACAGTCTTTTTAAGATTTGGCCTGTTCTTGATCACTATGTAGATCGATTTTCAGAGATCTATACTCCATGGGAAAGAAATTGCTATTGATGAGTCTTTGTTTCTGTTCGAGGGCCATTTGGTTTTTAGGCAGTACATTCCTAGCAAGAGGGCACGTTATGGAATTAAGCTGTATATGTTGTCTGAGAGTAGGACAGGATATGTCTTTAATTTCCGGGTGTACACTGGCAGGGATTCCACTATTGACCCCCCTGGTTGTCCGTTCACTTTTGGAGCTTCAAAGAAAAAAGCGTGTGGGATCTTGCAAGAGGACTGTTTAACAGACGCAACCAATTGTACCTTGATAACTTCCACACTGCTGTGAAATTGTTAAAGGAATTGTTCAAAGTTGACACTTTTGCTTGTGGCACAATCCGCTCTAACTGTAAAGGTTATCCAAAAGAGCTTCTTTGCAAAACAACTTAAGAGGGGACCGTGCAGTTCTTTGCGTAGTGATTAACTACTAGCTGTGAAATTTGTGGACAGAAGGGATGTGTACATACGGACTACCACCCGTGATAAGAGTACTTCACCTGTGGCTTTTTGGGGTCAGATTGCTGGAGTGTGCAAACCTGTGTGCATTTCAGACTACAATAAGCACATGGGTGGTGTTGATAGAGTAGATCAAAGGTTGGAACCTACTGCTATTCGTAAGGCTTGCATTTGGTATAAGAAGTTGGCCATCCATCTCTTCAAAGTTAGCAACATTCAATGTTTTTGTTGTGTACAAGGAGTGTTCTCCTGCGTCAAAGTTGACTTTGGTTCAGTTTCAGTAGTCTGTGATAGGTAGCCTTGTTGTTGTTGAACAGGCAAGTGTTCCTAGAGTTGGAGTCGTGGAGTATGTGAGTAGATTGAAAGATCACCACTTTCCTGATGTAATTCCTCCCACGCCCCAAAAAAACAATCCCTGTAAGAGATGTAGAGTCTGCTTGTGAAAAGGTGTGTGGAAGGAGAGTTGTATGCACTGTGCCGATTGTCCTTCTAATCCTGGGATGTGTGTGCCCACATGTTTCAGATTGCATCACACTCAAAAGAGTTTTTGGGAGCAACCGTGAGTCTAATAGTGTACTGCCTGGTCTTTATGGTTTTATATAGTTGTTCAGTTTAACGTTTGGCAGTAGAATGATGTCTTTAATTACTGCTGTTGTTTTTGTAGTTATAGTTTTGTATTTAGTTGCAATTGGTTTGTGTTTTCTTTCTTGTTTAAAAAAATGTATGACAGTGTGTGTGGACTGGCGCTTGGCTGGCGGTGTGCATGGACTGGCGCTTGTCTGGCTGTGAGTGGACTGGCACTTGGCTGGCGGTGTGTGTGAATTGGCGCTTGGCTGATGGTGTGCATGGATTGGCACTTGGCTGGTGGTGTACGTGGATTATCGCTTGGCTGGCGGTGTGCATGGACTGGTGCTTGGCTGGCGGTGTGCGTGGACTAATGCTTGGCTGGTGGTGAATGGACTGGCGCTTGGCTGGTGGTGTGCGTCGATTGGTACTTGGCTGGAGGTGTGGGTGGACTGGCGCTTGGCTGGCAGTGTGCATGGACTGGTGCTTGGCTGGCGGTGTGCGTGGACTGGCGCTTGGCTGGCGGTGTGCATGGACTGGCGCTTGGCTGGCGGTGTGCATGGACTGGCGCTTGGCTGGTGGTGTGCGTGGATGGGCACTTGGCTAGCGGTGTGTGAGTACTAGTGACTTGCTGCTGGTCACTACACACACTGCTAGCTAAATGCCACTCCACGCAATCTGTGAGCTGCTGTGGTTGCTGTGTCAGGAATGTGGGCATGGGAAATTGATGGGCCCTTGAATGGCACTGTCTGCTGGTGTGAGTGTTGTAATGTGCTGGGCCCGCGACTGGTGGTGTGAATGGTTTTCTATGAGTCACACGTATGAAAGGTGTATGAATGGCCTGTAAAGCGGTGGGTGCCTTGTTGTGGCTTTACAGCTCACAAGCTGTGAGTCAATGGTTCAGATTCTCGTCCTTTCAATTATGAACAGTGCATTTCATTGTTGTGAAATCTCTGGTTAATAAAACTGTATGTACGGAACCATCACTCACCCTTGTGCCAAATCCAACCAGTATGTCTGTGTGCTTAAAGAATAGGTGGTTGTGCAGAAATATTTGTCTTTTCTGTCTTTCTCAAGCAGGGGGTACCTTGTCCCTTTTTGTGAATGTTATAATGTGTTGGTTTTGTGCCTGATAGGGTGAATGGTCTTGTGTGTATCACATATAAAAGGTCTCTTAATGGCCTGTAAAGGAGTTGGAGTCTGTCATATCTTCCTTGCATTATTTTGCCAAAATGTTCATACTGCAGAAAGAAACAACAAATGTCCTACCCCTGCCTTTCTCCAAGTATCCCAATAGAAATGGTACCTCACTCGTGTGGGTGGGTCAAGGACCCGTGACAGACAGGGGCCCAAAACCTACTGAGCTGACATCAAAATTGCCAATCACAAAACAACCTGGTTTTGCATGGGGGGGTCACCTGGGTTTTTGGACCCGTGCTCAGTGGCCAGCTAGGGAAATCTACCAAACCCACACATTTCTGAAAACTATACACCCGGGGTATTCCAGGGAGGTATGGCTTGCGTGGATCCCCCAACGTTTTCTTACCCAGAATCCCCTGCAAACCTCAAATGTAGCTGAAAAAACCCAAACACTTTTTTCCACACATTTTTGTGTGGGAAAGTTGTGGCGTCACTGGATTTTCTACCACCTAGAATTGGAGGCCCAAGTACCTGCGACAGGCAAGGGCCCAAAACGTATTGAGGCAACATCAAAATTGCCTATCACAAAACGACCTGGTTTTGCAAGGGGGGTCACCTGGGTTTATTGCCCGTGCTCGGCGGCCAGCTAGGGAAACCTAACAAACCTACACATTTCTGAAAACTAGACACCCAGGGAATTCCAGGGATGTATGGTTTGCATGGATCCCCCAACATTTTCTTACCCAGAATCCCCTGCAAACCTCATATTTAGCTGAAAAAATCTGTTTTTCCACACATTTTTGTGTGGGAACGTTGTGGCATTACCGGGCTGACACTGCAGAACAGTTAAAAGCAGGAATATAGGTTTATTTCCTTATTTTCTTTTCCTTTTATATAGCTATAGGGTTTCAAATATCTTCTCCTTCTTCTTCTTGGTTCTGCAGGAGTTTTGCCATACTGGAGTGCCAACTTAAGTTTAAATAACTGAAACCTTTACTGGACCTAATAAGAATAGTGGCATTATTACTTGTGGTGGGCTACTATTCACCCCTAATAATAATCCACATTCTCCTACATGTGTGGTCATATTTTGTCCGAAGAAGAAACTAGAGCTTTGTGTCTTTTATGTAGATCATATGTTAATTGTCTGGTTTTATTTCCCTGTAAAGAAATTGAATACATTATATTTTATTTACGTTACCATACTGTGCCTACATTTCAAACCATTACCACCTTCTAAAGTAAGCCATATCTGCTTGACTTCACTTCCCCTGGAGAATGGTATTAAGGAGTTTCTAATTTATTAATTTATAATGCAGTACTGATTGCCGACCCTTTGACACCACAGAAGTAATTCAGTACTGATGCTGACCATTTGACACCACACAAGTAATGCAGTACTGAAGCTGACCATTTGACACCACACAAGTAATGCAGTACTGAAGCTGACCCTTTGACACCACACAAGTTAAAGTCCAGTAAGTACTGTTCCATGACCACAAGTAAAAGTCTCACTTGCTGTAGTAGTTTACACAATAATAGGTTAGTAACGCATCAGGTTCTTTGTGCATCTGTCTGCAAGGAAAAAGCATTTAGACCGTAATGGGTGGCCATATGGCCTGCCAGTCCTTACCTCCATAATAGAGATCCCTGAAAGCCAGGTGTATTTACTGAAGGCAAGGTACTTTACCAATCTGACACTATATTTGTTGTGCCAGCTCAGCCCCACTTTTGCATTTCTAGGAAACAATCCAAAAAAGCAGGCGGTTGATTTTGAACCAATAGCCCTGATGCTCTGGGAGTTTTTCCCTGTGTATGCGGAGCATTTCGTGTTTTCCCATTTCAGAACCACCATGGCTCACATGGCACTATTGGGTATGGAAAAGGGTTGTTGTTTGCTTAGCCTTAGTAGGTCAGGGCGAGTCCCATCATGACTTGCAGCCCATTGTATGGTGAACCACCAGACCAGGAGTGATGTTTTGCCTGACTTTAAACTTAGGTACATATATCTCACACCCAGGTTTGGAGCAACACACACTCACTCATAGAAAAGAAATTATGAATCGCACCAAACATTTTTTTCAGCCTCTGCATATCTGTCACTTTCCTGATATTCTGCATGCGCTGACCTTTTGTATAACAGTGCCAGGGTTACTCACAATACAATACCTAAATTACCAGTATTGAATCATATTATATCTAATGTGAAGTTATGTTTTCCTACTATCAGCAGAGGTCTTATAACTAGTTATGACCTTTTCCATCTCAAATCAGGTCATTTACAGATTATTCGTCATAGAAGGCATATTATTGTGCCTGATGCAGAAACTAGGCGTGGGAGTAATTTTAAGCTGAGTAATTTTGTTAAATCCATATTATTCTTTGCTCATAATTAGCATTATGTGATTACGGCTGCTCACGTAATTAAGAGCAATCAGGAGGAAAATTAGCACAGAACCAGCAAATTTAGCAAGTGTGAGTGACTGCTCATGCTGCTGTTCATGACGTTTTGCATTTAGTGCTGTTTCCTTAAAGCAAAATGCATCCTCACATCCACTTTGAATGCAAGGATGCTTTTTGCACTAAAAAAATAGTGCTAAATGCTGGGAGTGCATTGGAGGAAAATCCTACCCATTAGCACATTTAAAGAGCACGTGCAGTTGCTCGAAGTGCTATTCATGTTCTGCTGTATCGAATGATATTTCTTAGTGCAAAATGCATCCGTGAAAAAAGTGCTAAATGCTGAACTACTCTTCATGTGTAATTCTGCATAATCTCATGGAATTTTAAACTCATTCCCCACAATTACACAACTTGGAATTATGCGAGTTACACCATCCCCTAGTAGAAATAAAGATTGAGGGACATATTTATGAAGGAATTACGCAGTGCAGCATGTCACCTTGTTGCGCTACACTGCTTGGTAGGGAAAGCTCAGGAGTGCCACAATCTATGGCACATTCCTGTCACTAGTGGTGTAACAAAACGTGAGGGGGGCCCCCTGCAAAATATACTGAACAGGCCCCCCTCACACTCACTTCAGTAGAGAGCTAAGGGCCCCCCCTTCAGTATGGGTAAGTCTAGTCCCCCCCACACCACAGGGGCCTTTGTTATGCCCTTGTCTATCACTACCCAGAGTTGGCACACAATATGCTGTCTAGCACTAATGAAGTCACCCTTGTAATATGGGGCATTTAAGCAGAATTTCTGGGGGCAGGAAGAAATGCCTTCCTTCACAACAACAATTCCCTGAGGCATTTTCGTCTTTCAAAGTTTGCTGCATTGCGCTGCTTTGCGTTGCACTGCATTGCGTTGCTCTGGATTTATCAAGCCATGCAAGGCCAAGCAAGGTGGCCTTGCATTGCTTAATAAATCAGACTTAGGTTTTACATCACCTTTGTGCCCTCTTGTGTGGTGCAAGAGCGACACAAAACCTTCATAAATATGCCCCTTAATCATTACTGACCTCAACCCTTGTCAGCAGCAGGCTGGAATATCCAACTCACTCTACGCAGGAATCCCGGCTAAACACCTACAACGGCTGCAACGCATCCAGAACGCCTCCGCCCGCCTGATCCTCAACATCCCTCGACGCAGCCGCATCACCTCCCTCCTAAGAGACCTGCACTGGCTCCCTGTCAACAAGAGGATCACCTTAAAGCTCCTCACCCACGCACACAAAGCACTCCACAACTCCGGACCAGCCTACCTGAACACCAGACTCAACTACTACGCCCCCGCCCGCCAGCTCCGCTCTGCCAACCTCGCCCTCGCCACCATCCAACACATCCAACAAACAACCTCTGGTGGCATATCATTCTCCTTCCTTGCTGACAAGACCTGGAACACCCTCCCCACCCATCTGCGGCAGACACAAGACCTGCTCACTTTCAGGAAGCTCCTTAAGACCTGGCTTTTCGAGAAGTAGCAGCACCCCCTCCCTCCAGCGCCTTGAGACCCTCACGGTTGAGTAGTGCGCTCTACAAGTTCATTGATTGAGTGCACTCCCTGTTGTTAAAGACAAAAACAAACATAGGGCCAGATTTAGAGCTTGATGAGGGGAGTAGCATCCATCAGGTTGGTGGAGGATGTTAAGTCTGCAAGTCCAAGGCTACTTCATCTGTCAAATTTAGAGATGACCCCCTGGTCCACCGATCATCTCTGTACCTCAATAGAAATCCTTGTCTCGGCCTTCGAATTACAAAATGTTTGGTGCAAGGCTCCCATTGGTTTTGACAGTCGTTCACCAAACCTTTTACTATTTTTGTTTTTTTTTAAACTAACTCCGAAAGCAGGAGTTTGTTTCTGAAAAAAGAAAATCCAATGACACCTACACCCTGGAAGTTTTATCCCAGGATGTGTGGTTAATTTTTATTTCTTTCTGTTTCTCATCGCCAGGTTTTTCTTGGTGATGACACACAGAATAAAAAATAGCACACTGTTTGCTATAAGTAGTATGGGCAGTGTGATGGCTTTATTCCAACAGCACCCACTCTGTTGGGCCGTCATTCTAAGCCTTCTGTAAATGGAGCAATAGGGTTTTCACTGACCGAAACTTATGATCTCTAAGTGCCATATGTATCAAGGCAAAATGGGTTAGCAAACGCCGAAATTCGCAGAATTCCGGCGTTTGCGAACCTATTTTCGCTAAATGGTATGTATGAAACATTTTTGTGGCAAAATAAGAAATCGCTAAATTTGCCATTCCTTATTTTGCCATTGCATTTAAAGAATTGCTAATTTTGCGATTCCTTAAATGCAATGTATCAAGGAAAAAAACATTCCAAAATGCCATTAAGGAATCGCAAATTACCACCAACTTCTAGTTGGTGGTAAGTTGCGAATTCTTTCAAAAAAGCATTATTTTAAAAATCAAAAGGTGCCATGTGACGCTCATACATGCCCTTAGGGCATCTATGTGCGCCATATGCGCACACATGTAATTTTCAGGGGTACAGCATGGTGTTCTTGAGACACCCCTGCACCCTTGAAAATATTCACAATTTCCGATTAGCAAATTGCGATTTGCAATTTCCCCCTCATTCCTATGGGCCTCCTGGTCCATAGAAATGAATGGGAAATGATTCCCTAATTGCGATTAGCAATTTGCTAATCGCAATTATGGAATTTTAAGGAATCGCTAAAAAGAAGCAATTTTCTACATACATACCATTTTGCGATTTCTAAATAGCGATTCCTTAAAAATCGCTATTTAGGAATCGCAAAACGGAATGTTGATACATATGGCCCTAAATGCGGCGGACAGATCGAGAATTTGATGGACATGACACTCACGTTTGCGACAGCGTCCTGATGTCCACAATCTAAATCTAAATCAGCCCCATACATTCAAATGCGTGCCAAACAAGGCAAAATATGATTATAAGATGGCTAGCCAAACAAGTTCAAATCTGCGTAGGGTTTTAAGTGATCAGGAAAAAAGGGCGTTCTAAACAGTAAGCAGTAAGGTGAAAATTTACAGACTAGATACGGTGCTAACCTGGTCAGGGGGAACCCAAACAACCCCTGAAAATGAGGGCATGGGCCAGCACTGTATAATTTAAACCAAGTCCTGGGCACACCTTAAAGGAAAAGTGAAAGAGTGTCAATCCACTTAAATCGGTTGCAAGCAAAATATTCACAAAAGTCGACACCAGTGGATACTTTTTTCGGTTTGTATTAGTGAAATTCTTCAGATAGTAACTGTTGTGTCTTCCTCGCAGGCACTCCACACCACTGGAGTCAAGCTAGCCGGGCTGATGAGAGGTGTTACCTCGAAACCGGTCCGGTCCTCGGATGCTTGATTCCGTTCTGGGAAGGACATGGCTTTTGTAGTTCGGACTGGACTGTTCCCATGGGGCACAGGGTCAGAGCTGATTTGCATATCGCCATTGTCTAACCCAGGGTGGTGTGGAGTGCAAAAAAACGATGGATTTGGGCCCAGATCTTTTGACTGGGTTGAATGTGTGACATTGATCCACATTCGGTCCATCACCTGTTTTGTTTGCAATTGCCGCCATAAGTGCGCTGGGGATGCTCAGACGTGGGTCCCAGGCACTCCACACCACTGGAGTCAAGCTAGCCGGGCTGATGAGAGGTGTTACCTCGAAACCGGTCCGGTCCTCGGATGCTTGATTCCGTTCTGGGAAGGACATGGCTTTTGTAGTTCGGACTGGACTGTTCCCATGGGGCACAGGTTCAGAGCTGATTTGCATATCGCCATTGTCTAACCCAGGGTGGTGTGGAGTGCAAAAAAACGATGGATTTGGGCCCAGATCTTTTGACTGGGTTGAATGTGTGACATTGATCCACATTCGGTCCATCACCTGTTTTGTTTGCATTTGCCGCCATAAGTGCGCTGGGGATGCTCAGACGTGGGTCCCAGGCACTCCACACCACTGGAGTCAAGCTAGCCGGGCTGATGAGAGGTAATACCTCGAAACCGGTCCGGTCCTCGGATGCTTGATTCCGTTCTGGGAAGGACATGGCTTTTGTAGTTCGGACTGGACTGTTCCCATGGGGCACAGGGTCAGAGCTGATTTGCATATCGCCATTGTCTAACCCAGGGTGGTGTGGAGTGCAAAAAAACGATGGATTTGGGCCCAGATCTTTTGACTGGGTTGAATGTGTGACATTGATCCACATTCGGTCCATCACCTGTTTTGTTTGCAATTGCCGCCATAAGTGCGCTGGGGATGCTCAGACGTGGGTCCCAGGCACTCCACACCACTGGAGTCAAGCTAGCCGGGCTGATGAGAGGTGTTACCTCGAAACCGGTCCGGTCCTCGGATGCTTGATTCCGTTCTGGGAAGGACATGGCTTTTGTAGTTCGGACTGGACTGTTCCCATGGGGCACAGGGTCAGAGCTGATTTGCATATCGCCATTGTCTAACTCAGGGTGGTGTGGAGTGCAAAAAAACGATGGATTTGGGCCCAGATCGTTTGACTGGGTTGAATGTGTGACATTGATCCACATTCGGTCCATCACCTGTTTTGTTTGCAATTGCCGCCATAAGTGCGCTGGGGATGCTCAGACGTGGGTCCCAGGCACTCCACACCACTGGAGTCAAGCTAGCCGGGCTGATGAGAGGTGTTACCTCGAAACCGGTCCGGTCCTCGGATGCTTGATTCCGTTCTGGGAAGGACATGGCTTTTGTAGTTCGGACTGGACTGTTCCCATGGGGCACAGGGTCAGAGCTGATTTGCATATCGCCATTGTCTAGCCCAGGGTGGTGTGGAGTGCAAAAAAACGATGGATTTGGGCCCAGATCTTTTGACTGGGTTGAATGTGTGACATTGATCCACATTCGGTCCATCACCTGGTTTGTTTGCAATTGCCGCCATAAGTGCGCTGGGGATGCTCAGACGTGGGTCCCAGGCACTCCACACCACTGGAGTCAAGCTAGCCGGGCTGATGAGAGGTGTTACCTCGAAACCGGTCCGGTCCTCGGATGCTTGATTCCGTTCTGGGAAGGACATGGCTTTTGTAGTTCGGACTGGACTGTTCCCATGGGGCACAGGGTCAGAGCTGATTTGCATATCGCCATTGTCTAACCCAGGGTGGTGTGGAGTGCAAAAAAACGATGGATTTGGGCCCAGATCTTTTGACTGGGTTGAATGTGTGACATTGATCCACATTCGGTCCATCACCTGTTTTGTTTGCAATTGCCACCATAAGTGCGCTGGGGATGCTCAGACGTGGGTCCCAGGCACTCCACACCACTGGAGTCAAGCTAGCCGGGCTGATGAGAGGTGTTACCTCGAAACCGGTCCGGTCCTCGGATGCTTGATTCCGTTCTGGGAAGGACATGGCTTTTGTAGTTCGGACTGGACTGTTCCCATGGGGCACAGGGTCAGAGCTGATTTGCATATCGCCATTGTCTAACTCAGGGTGGTGTGGAGTGCAAAAAAACGATGGATTTGGGCCCAGATCTTTTGACTGGGTTGAATGTGTGACATTGATCCACATTCGATCCATCACCTGTTTTGTTTGCAATTGCCGCCATAAGTGCGCTGGGGATGCTCAGACGTGGGTCCCAGGCACTCCACACCACTGGAGTCAAGCTAGCCGGGCTGATGAGAGGTGTTACCTCGAAACCGGTCCGGTCCTCGGATGCTTGATTCCGTTCTGGGAAGGACATGGCTTTTGTAGTTCGGACTGGACTGTTCCCATGGGGCACAGGGTCAGAGCTGATTTGCATATCGCCATTGTCTAACCCAGGGTGGTGTGGAGTGCAAAAAAACGATGGATTTGGGCCCAGATCTTTTGACTGGGTTGAATGTGTGACATTGATCCACATTCGGTCCATCACCTGTTTTGTTTGCAATTCCTCGTAATAACGACAGACTACTTCTTTATGTATCTAAGAGCTTTATTCAACATGTGCTCTCAGGTCCTCGTCCCTACTCTAACGGCCCAGCCCATCCCCTGGATCCTCCTCTTCCCCCCAGCCCACTAACTCCGCCCACCCAACTACTAGACCTCTCACAATCCCACATCTCCCCCTTTCTTAACAAAATGGAATAACCAGTTAATTCATAGTTCCTCAATTAGTCGTTTAGGCCGTCGAACATCTTGTCGAGGCCTTTGGGAGCCTCCATCATAGGCAGTCTCACTCTCAAGCTGAGCGTCCACATTTGAAGGGTCCCTTATTTGGTCACAACTCTCACTGCATTCACCACTGGTTGGTTCAACTGTTCTAGTGAGAGCCTCTCTCAGAGCTGGAGTACATCTTTGGAAATGGGATATATTCCTGGTAATTCTCCGGCTGTCTGATTCTGCAGTCACCATGGTGCCCTTCTGGCGCATAATGGTCAAAGGATCGTCTCGGAATCGACAGTCCGTTTTCTTTTGTTGCTCTTGTTTTACCACAACAGTATCTCCTTCCTGCAGGGAGGAGGGTCTGGCTCGCCGGCGTCGATCAGCATATGATTTCATGATCTCTTTGTTCGCTCCATCGGCAGCTCGGACTTCGGAATCAATGCGGGCAGGGGACACGGGTCTCAGCGCGCCTTCCCATGTGGGAATTCTGGTCCGAATAGGTCGACCCAGCATTAATGTCGCTGGGCACTTGCCCGTGGTGGCATGTGGGGTGGTTCTATAGGCCCAAGGCACTTCATTGAGAGCCACTTGGAGATCTCGCTTATTCAAAGTTGCTTGTTGAAAAGTCTTCTTGAGAGTGGCCATGAATCGTTCCACAGTGTCGTTAGCCTGTGGCCACAATGGGGTGACTTTCCGGTGGTGGAAATTTAAATGCTTTGCAAAGTCCTCGAACTCCTGACTAGTGAATGGGGGACCATTGTCTGTTTTCAGTTCTTTAGGAACACCCTAGGCAGCAAACACCTCTTCTAGCATTGCAATTGTGCTGGACGCACTGGTGGACGATACAAATTGAGCAATTGGGAATCGTGAATATTTGTCAATCACCACAAGGACATATTTGCCAGATTGCAGCGGGCCATAAAAGTCCATTGCCAATTCTTGCCACACTCTTTGAGGCAATTTAGTCATTTGCAGTGGCAGATCTTCAGACTTGTCCAATTGACATTGAGGGCAATCTCTTAATGTGAGTTCGACCATGTGATCTAATAGAGGGAACCAGACTCTTTCTCTCAACGCCCTTTTAGTTGCTACAATGCCACGGTGACCCTCATGCGCCAGATTGATGACTCCCTGGCGTAGTTTCTTGGGAATGACAATTCTCTGATTCCTTAACAGGAGTCCCTTGGAGGTGGATGACAATTCCTCTTTGATGTGCTGAAATGCCTGCAGTTCTTGCCGAAGCTGTGGCTCACTCTCCCCTTCCTTATCAATGTCTCTCCACCGGTTGTTTCGCAAACAGCTCATAACTTTTTGCAGCGCTGCATCATCTCTAGTGGCTTTCTGAATGACCTCGAGGGGAACTGCCGGTGGCCTGGCCTGATCCACCACAAAATAAAGATGCTCCTCAGCCATAGATGGCCCACTGATCTGAGACTGCTGCGGATGGCGTGACATATAGTCAGCAGGATTGGCCGACTTCCCAGGCTTATGCACAACGGTATAGATGTAGTCTTGTAGTCTCAAACCCCACCGTTCAATGCGAGGCGGCATCTTCGCTCGAGGGTTTCCAAATATCGTCCCAAGGGCCTGGTGATCAGTCACCATCGTGAAATGTTTGCCATATATAAAGACGTGAAAATGTTCACACGCCCACACAACCGTCAGGCTTTCTTTCTCTGGTTGTGAGTATGCTTTTTCTGGGTCTGTCAAACTGCGACTCGCATAAGCCACAATGTGTCTTTGATCAGTGTGTGTCGTTATCATATTGTGCAAGTATGGCACCTAGTCCCACCGGACTGGCATCCACAGTGATTTCTGTCTTGCGCTTGGGGTCAAAATATGCCAGGTTGGAGGCAGAATCTACTGTCTTTTTGATCTCACAGAAGGCTCGCTCACATTGGGGGGTCCATTCAAACTTCTGACCCTGCTTGGTGAGGGTTCTAAGAGGATGACTGATGGTAGCATAGTCTTTGATATACATGGCACAATAACTGGCCATGCCCAGGAATGACCTGATGTCTCCAACGTCCTGTGGTCTCTTGGCGTCATTCATGGCAGCTACTTTGTCGGGGTCAGGCTTCATCCCGGCTGCTGAAAAAATGTGCCCGAAGAACTTGAGTGTGGACCGGTGAATCTCACATTTCTCTCGATTCAAGGTCAGGTTGGCTTCCAACAATGCATGGCAAACTCGATCTAGTGCCTTGTCATGTTCTTGAGTGGTAGACCCATACACCAGTATATCATCACTGTAGTTCAGGGTGTTGGGTATATGGTGAATGGTTTGAGGAATGGCTTCCTGAAATATTTCCGCTGCTGAGGACATGCCAAATCTCAATCGCTTGTAGCGAAATAACCCCAGGTGTGTGACAAAGGTCGTGATATATTGCGACTTGTCATGCAGTTCTAACTGATGATAGCCTTTCTTTAGATCAAGTTTGGAGAACACTTTTGCGCCGTTTAAGGCAGATATCATGTCACTTAGATGAGGCTCTGGATGGCGCTCCCGTTCTATGGCCGTGTTAGGCACTCGCATGTCCACGCACAAGCGCACTCTCTCGGGCGTTCCTTTCTTGGGAACTATCACTACCAGTGACACCCAGGGCGTGGGACCATGCGTACGTTTAATGATGTCAGCATTCAGTAACTCTTGCAGTTCATCTTCGATGGCCTGCTGGAGATGGAATGGCACCCTGCGAGAGTGTTGAGCAACATGACGGACTTGTTCATTTATGTGAAGTTTAATCTGACACTTATTCATCTTCCCCAGGCCGGAGAACAACTTTGGAAATTTATGAATTATCTCAGGATCATTGTTGACTTGATACAGAATTTCTACTAGGCGAAGGTGTTCAGCGGTCGTCAAGCTGAGAAGGCAGTCCGCCACTGGACACTCAATAACATGTATGACAGCTGATATGGACTCAGTCTTATATTTATGTGTCGTGGAGAATTGCCCAAGACAGTTCAGTGGCTCTTTAGCCATCCATGTGTACACCCGGACATGTGCTGGGTTCAAGGTGGGCATTGGTTTCATCTTTCTATACTCAGTCACTGGGAGATAATTTAGCGACGCTCCGCTGTCTAGCACAAACTTAGTGTTATGGTTTCCTACGAGGATATCGAGTCGGGGGTACTTTTTCAACTGGTCCGGGTTAGCCACCATGCTTGCATATTCATTGGTGTATTTAGGTTCCCAAGATGCTGACCGACGATCTGCAGACCCACTGAGATCGTCTCGACTCTCTACTAGAGTTTGGGGACTCAGGCAATGATTGAGTGTGATCTTGTGAGGTTCGCACGTGGTGTCGCCGAGCGCCCGGCCTGGACGTTCGAGCTGCACCATTCCTCATTTCACCTCGAGGATCTCCACACATAGCTTCCAATGGTCCTTGTGCTTGCACTTCTGACACTGCTGGTCCATCACAGGACAGGCGTCTGTATGTGGGAGTTCATAACCAGAACAATAGCATTTCTTGGTACGATCCGCCCTTTTGTCTAGCGACGGGTTTCAGGGCGCCGGTGTCCGGCTTGCTGGTGCCAGGCAGATTACCTGTTTCTTCTGGGCCTTTCTCTGGAACGCTTGCGGGATCTGACATTCTGGACTCTGTTGGCCTGCTCTCTTTTCTCCGCACACCCTGACTCCATCTTCTTGGCATGCTCCTCGGCCTGATCGCGCACCCTTGTCATCTCCTCAATTTCATCAAGTTTGTGACTTTTCTTTAACAGCTTCCTTCTAAGTGCTTCGGATTGACACCCGTCAATGATTCGAAACCGTATGGCATCTTCAGTGGAAAATGTGTCATAATTGCAATATTGTGATAGTCGGTGCAGTCATGTTAAGTAAGTGCTCATCAGCTCTTCTTTGTCCTGTCGAGCCTGGTAAAACATGTATCTCTCGTAATCAACATTACGCTTGTGCAGGAACTTTTTGTTTAAGGCTTCACGAACTTTGGCATCAGCCGGGGGCAATTCTTTTATTACTTTGCTAATGTCTTTTCCAACTAAATTACGCAATGCAATCAACTGGTCTTCATCCACCGTTACCTTGGACCCTTTGATGTAGTCCTCGAAGTCTTCAACCCACTCCTGCCACCGTGGACCCATGCTTCCACCAGCTATCAGAGTCAATGGCTCTGGGGGCCTCAGGTGGGTCATGCCCACCAGGATTGGCTTGGCTTCTCTTTGTGGTGAGTTGTGCGTTGACATGATGAATGATTTATCTAATGTTCCTGTTTCCTGTGACACTCTATCTCTCTTGACCACGTTTGGTCATTTGGATTGTCTTGTGCTTGTTCAAGAACTCTGTCGCTGCCTCTGGGCAGTTGTGTGATTCACTGTTCACAGTTTCAAGTGATGCCCTTATTCACGCTGAGCCATCCTCTCATGTTATCCATGTTTTCATCAGTTCATTACAGTGTGGCTTGGAATGTCTCGAGCTTGTCTTCATGCAACAGGGTCACCTCACTCATGTGACTCGTCGGTACACTGTACTCATGACACTTTATGTCTGCAATTCTGTGCAACACTACAAAAGCTTGTGTCCTTCTTTGTCTTGCCTCTTGGGGTGATGCGCTCTTGGTACAGTCTGTTATTCGATCATTACTGTGCTTGAATTTCTTTAACTGAATGGCGCGCACTGATGCCTGACTCCAAAATGGCCACTTCACTATTGACCATGGAGGTCCTTCCCGTCTTGCCTGACTTCCATATGGCCGCTCGACTGGCGGCTTTCACTCTGCGATGTCCGACAACATGCACTCTTCACTCGCATGATGCGTTGCAACTGGGACTCACCGGTCGCCACCACACTGCTGGCACAACGATCTCTCCAATCGTCTGCTTGTCTCTCGCCGGCCACTCCGCTTCACCAGGTACGCTTGGGCCGCAATTCAAACTTCGGCTTTTCGCGCGCATGCCACTTCGCATGCTTTTGGGGTGAGGGTCTCTTGTGGCGGGCTATCTCATCTGTTCAGTACTTTTCCACGCATTCATCCTGATGTCACACTTCCTACGATTTCGTAGCACGGTGGTACTAGGTGACTTCAGAGCTTGCCAGTAGGCCTCATACCACGCCGGACCTCTTAGCTTCTCACCGCTTCAGGCGCGTACCGAGCCAAATTCAAAACTTCACCAATGCTCGACTGCGCTTCTTCGCTGGGGCTCTACGCGATCTCCCGATCACGGAACAGATACGACCTGCTGGCTTCTCTTCTCTGGACGGCAATTCTTCTTGGGGCACCTGCGTCTCAACAGCGACTTCCTTCCCAATTTCTAGGAACGGGACCGAATGTCATTTGCGGGTTCAGGGACAGCGAGCTGTGCATCCCACCCTCGTCGCCAGTTGTCGTGTCTTCCTCGTAATACTGACAGACTACTTCTTTATGTATCTAAGAGATTTATTCAACATGTGCTCTCAGGTCCCCGTCCCTACTCTAACTGCCCAGCCAATCCCCTGGATCCTCCTCTTCTCCCCAGCCCACTAACTCCGCCCACCCAACTACTAGACCGCTCACAATCCCACAGTAACATCATAGGAAAAACCAGCCGACACGTGTTTCATCACCTGGGTATTCACCCGTGACTCTTCAGGGCTGAATGGCAAAAAATAAACACAGAATCGATGGACCAGTGATAATTCCAACCCGGTACGTAAGGGTAATGGGTGAAAATAAATGAAGGCGCAGCGTGCCAATAAAATAAAAATAGGGGGGAGGACAGGTAGGTCTCTTCCCCGTGGAGACCGGATCCTGTAAAGGCGGGTGGGTACGTCCGTCCTATGTGCGTCCAAAAGTTCTCCTGGAATCCGTTTCACTTTCCGAAAGTGTCCACTGGTGTCAACCTTTGTGATTATTCTGCTTGCAAACAATTTGAGTGGATTGACACTCTTTCACTTTTCCTTTAACGTGTGCCCAGGACTTGGTTTAAGTTCAAATCTAGCTCTGCCCTTTACTATGGTTGAATAGGCAAGACATACTATTCTAAGAATGAATTGGCCCCTACATGCTTGGGATTTCGAAAAACGGGTTTGAATCCAATTAAATGAAAGGGGTAAGGACGCTTTGCATACACCCGCCAACCATAGATTAAACTAATTATTTCACAAACTTTGCACTACTGAATGTCTAGAAGAGACGTTATTCAATTCCTTTTGTTCCAACCCCGGAGGGCCTATTGACTTCACATGTAAGAGAAATTTAAAATTACCATTATATGTTGGACTCTTTTAATGTTTTTCTTGTGCAAACATATAATGGACATTTCTATATGTATATATATGTTTGTGGCATATAATGGACATTTCTGTATGTATATATATGTTTGTGGCACTCTTGTATGTTCAAGATTTGAAAGATTATCTCATTTATGTTACGTGAGTTATGTCCAAGTGTTTTTTAAGATGCACTCAGTTTACACATTATAAAAATCACATAATAACTTTACAGGTTATTTCGTGTAGTATATGAGTCCTGGATTGTTTTACAATTTAAAGAAGTTGAATTGCCGAAAATCCTCAAAGGTCTATGAAGAGGCGAGCAAGCATAAGAACGTAAAACCGAGTAACCTGTTACACACCGAGAATAATTACGAGGTATGTGAAAAGACTTTGTATACTCTATGGTTGTCGGGGGGATTTTTGACCTTCCCTGCCTGCTTGAGTCAGCTTCAACGCTGCTGCAACCATGAAATACTGGCGTCTTTCATGTTCCGCGTTGTGTGCTGCGAGCCTGCGTCATTGTCATGCTTAAAATGACAACCGACCAGCCTTGAGTGGCACAGAATGTGGTCTTCCTACCTTCAGGCTCCTTCCACGCACAACAGAGAGGCCTATTGAAGCTGCTGCATCTATGGAGCATGACAGGCCAGAGAGTGGCGGGGGAGAGAGCTGCGGTGAGAGTTGGCTGAGAGGGGGTGGCTGATAGCAAGAGGCTATGTACCCCTCACTCTCACTACAGAGAAAGCTCACTTTCCGATGACTATTTCTCACTTTCCATACTAGTCTCGCACTCCTCATCATAACTTGAAACATCCCTCCTTAAGGTTTGCCCTCTCACTCCATACAAAATCTAAAGACATAGCCATCTAACTCGGAATGCAGCTATTTAGCCCTGATAGGGTTATCTTTCTCCCGTTTCCTTGTATCTTGCTCTTTAAGTGTTTCAGCTGTCAGAGACCACAGGGGGACGGACCTGCACTACCTACTTCACCATCAGGATGCTATAATCTACATTATATATATAACATTCATTATCAGTTGATACCTTGCAGTTCATAGTTAGGGTACATCTCCCTCGTCCTAAAATAGTACCCCGATAATTTCATGATGTGATATTTTTTCATGAGAAACTGAAATGTTAAATGTATCCATTGTTTTGCTTTATAGTATTTTTTTACTAATAACGTTATCCTTTTTCTGTTTTCTTCACAGTAACATCATGACAGTTATCTCTATCAAGGGTTTAGCTTACTGACAGAAGACAGTGTGTCGTTTGGTCTCAAATACAATGGAACACTAACAATGTCACACATAATTTGGCCAATAATCATCAAGTAGCTTGAATGTTTTTTATTTTGCATATTAGCCTGACTTGCATGTGCTCTGTGTGCACACACTTGTCCCCTTGCATCGGAATTGCTGTATACATGTGCAATGTGCACAAGTTGTGCCATTGTCCTTCACCCCCGGCCTGCACACACGCTAATCATGCACAGTTCTACCAGTGTTCCTCAACCATGACCTGCACTTATCTTTGCGACATACATATATGCCAGTGCACTCCATCCGTGACAACACATGACCTGTACACATACAGGTCTTCCAATACAGAGGAGAGTATGTGGCCTCAGGGCTAGAGCTGCCGACTTTGGAGCCAGGGAACCAGGTTCCAGCCTCAGCTTCGTGTGATTCTGGGCAAATCACTTAATCTCCCTGCGCCTACCAAAAAATGAATGTGTCCTTGTGTAACGTAACTGAAGCTCATGTAAAGCGCTCCAAAACCTTCGGGTCGAGTTCGTGCTATATCAAGCTGCACACAAAAAAGTGCACCTCTACCCTGGCCCATACATACCCTGTGCAGCACCCCTGCCGGCTTGCCTTACCCTATCCCCCATGCACATAAAGTGGTGCAAGTGCTCCTCAATCATTACCTGCATTTACCATGTGCACAAATATCTGTCAGCTCTTCAGTGCACCTCAGTTATGATATATGTTTATGTTTATGTAATGTGTAACGCACACAGCTACTCAAAGAGTGTCCCGGCGTGAACCCGAAGGGGGAAAAGGCAGAAGGACTACTAGATAAAAAGAAAAGTCTTTAGTCTCTTCCTGAAGAGCTTGGGGTCCTGAACGCTGCGGAGGTCCAAGGGAAGCAGGTTCCAGGCTGAGGCTGCCCTAAAAATATAAGATAAATATAAATGCACAACGTGCACCCAGACTTTCCAATTTGCCCCATTCCTTATGTGCAGATACAGTGTTCTCAACTCTGCAATTGCACCTCATTCATAACATGTACAATAAATTTGCACTATTACCAGTGTCAGCGCATGGCAGCCCTGACCTGTAGGTGTGCTGCACATACACAGCTCGGCCAGTGCCTCCTAATCCCTACTGAGCATTATCTGTGCACAGAAAGGTCTGCCAATAAACTTAATTTCTCATCTGCACATACGATATGCAAACACAGCTCTCCCAATGTTCTTCAGTTCCAAATTTCAGTTGATGTGTGCACCCATGGCTTTGCCTCTGTATGAGTAGGACCATCTGTGGACATAACAGCAGAAGACTCAGGTAACTGAGGGCGAGCAAGAGCATCACGGAATTGAGCTTGAACAGGATCAGGAACTGAGGTTAAGCAGGAGTCTCAGGGAACTGACGGTGAGCAGGAGCATAAGAGAACTGAGTATGAGCAGGAGCCTCACATAACTGAGGTTAAGCAGGAGTCTCAGGGAACTGACGGTGAGCAGGAGCATAAGAGAACTGAGTATGAGCAGAAGCCTCAAGGAACTGAGCTTGAACAGCAGCCTCAGGAACTGAGGTTAAGCAGGAGTCTCAGGGAGCTGACGGTGAGCAGGAGTATAAGAGAACTGAGTATGAGCAGGAGCCTCAAGGAACTGAGCTTGAACAGGAGCCTCAGGGACATGGCGTGAACAGGAGCCTCAGGGACATGGTGTGAACAGGAGCCTCAGGAACTGAGGTTAAGCAGGAGTCTCAGGGAACTGACGGTGAGCAGGACTATAAGAGAACTGAGTATGAGCAGGAGCCTCAAGGAACTGAGCTTGAACAGGAGCCTCAGGGACATGGCGTGAACAGGAGCCTCAGGGACATGGTGTAAACAGGAGCCTCAGGAACTGAGGTTAAGCAGGAGTCTCAGGGAACTAACGGTGAGCAGGACTATAAGAGAACTGAGTATGAGCAGGAGCCTCAAGGAACTGAGCTTGAACAGGAGCCTCAGGGACATGGCGTGAACAGGAGCCTCAGGGACATGGTGTGAACAGGAGCATCAGGAACTGAGGTTAAGCAGGAGTCTCAGGGAACTGACGGTGAGCAGGACTATAAGAGAACTGAGTATGAGCAGGAGCCTCAAGGAACTGAGCTTGAACAGGAGCCTCAGGGACATGGCGTGAACAGGAGCCTCAGGGACATGGTGTAAACAGGAGCCTCAGGAACTGAGGTTAAGCAGGAGTCTCAGGGAACTAACGGTGAGCAGGACTATAAGAGAACTGAGTATGAGCAGGAGCCTCAAGGAACTGAGCTTGAACAGGAGCCTCAGGGACATGGCGTGAACAGGAGCCTCAGGGACATGGTGTGAACAGGAGCATCAGGAACTGAGGTTAAGCAGGAGTCTCAGGGAACTGACGGTGAGCAGGACTATAAGAGAACTGAGTATGAGCAGGAGCCTCAAGGAACTGAGCTTGAACAGGAGCCTCAGGGACATGGCGTGAACAGGAGCCTCAGGGACATGGTGTTAACAGGAGCCTCAGGAACTGAGGTTAAGCAGGAGTCTCAGGGAACTGACGGTGAGCAGGAGCATAAGAGAACTGAGTACGAACAGGAGCCTCAAGGAACTGAGCTTGAACAGGAGCCTCAGGAACTGAGGTTAAGCAGGAGTCTCAGGGAACTGACGGTGAGCAGGAGCATAAGAGAACTGAGTATGAGCAGGAGCCTCACAGAACTAAGGTTAAGCAGGAGTCTCAGGGAACTGACGGTGAGCAGGAGCATAAGAGAACTGAGTATGAGCAGGAGCCTCACGGAACTGAGCTTGAACAGGAGCCTCAGGAACTGAGGTTAAGCAGGAGTCTCAGGGAACTGACGGTGAGCAGGAGTATAAGAGAACTGAGTATGAGCAGGAGCCTCAAGGAACTGAGCTTGAACAGGAGCCTCAGGGACATGGCGTGAACAGGAGCCTCAGGGACATGGTGTAAACAGGAGCCTCAGGAACTGAGGTTAAACAGGAGTCTCAGGGAACTAACGGTGAGCAGGAGCATAAGAGAACTGAGAATGAGCAGGAGCTTCACGGAACTGAGCTTGAACAGGAGCCTCAGGAACTGAGGTTAAGCAGGAGTCTCAGGGAACTGACGGTGAGCAGGAGCATAAGAGAACTGAGTATGAGCAGGAGCCTCAAGGTACTGAGCTTGAACAGGAGCCTCAGGAACTGAGGTTAAGCAGGAGTCTCAGGGAGCTGACGGTGAGCAGGAGTATAAGAGAACTGAGTATGAGCAGGAGCCTCAAGGAACTGAGCTTGAACAGGAGCCTCAGGGACATGGCGTGAACAGGAGCCTCAGGGACATGGTGTGAACAGGAGCCTCAGGAACTGAGGTTAAGCAGGAGTCTCAGGGAACTGACGGTGAGCAGGACTATAAGAGAACTGAGTATGAGCAGGAGCCTCAAGGAACTGAGCTTGAACAGGAGCCTCAGGGACATGGCGTGAACAGGAGCCTCAGGGACATGGTGTTAACAGGAGCCTCAGGAACTGAGGTTAAGCAGGAGTCTCAGGGAACTGACGGTGAGCAGGAGCATAAGAGAACTGAGTACGAACAGGAGCCTCAAGGAACTGAGCTTGAACAGGAGCCTCAGGAACTGAGGTTAAGCAGGAGTCTCAGGGAACTGACGATGAGCAGGAGCATAAGAGAACTGAGTATGAGCAGGAGCCTCACAGAACTAAGGTTAAGCAGGAGTCTCAGGGAAATGACGGTGAGCAGGAGCATAAGAGAACTGAGTATGAGCAGGAGCCTCACGGAACTGAGCTTGAACAGGAGCCTCAGGAACTGAGGTTAAGCAGGAGTCTCAGGGAACTGACGGTGAGCAGGAGCATAAGAGAACTGAGTATGAGCAGGAGCCTCAAGGAACTGAGCTTGAACAGGAGCCTCAGGAACTGAGGTTAAGCAGGAGTCTCAGGGAACTGACGGTGAGCAGGAGTATAAGAGAACTGAGTATTAGCAGGAGCCTCAAGGAACTGAGCTTGAACAGGAGCCTCAGGGACATGGCGTGAACAGGAGCCTCAGGGACATGGTGTGAACAGGAGCCTCAGGAACTGAGGTTAAGCAGGAGTCTCAGGGAACTGACGGTGAGCAGGACTATAAGAGAACTGAGTATGAGCAGGAGCCTCAAGGAACTGAGCTTGAACAGGAGCCTCAGGGACATGGCGTGAACAGGAGCCTCAGGGACATGGTGTGAACAGGAGCCTCAGGAACTGAGGTTAAGCAGGAGTCTCAGGGAACTGACGGTGAGCAGGACTATAAGAGAACTGAGTATGAGCAGGAGCCTCAAGGAACTGAGCTTGAACAGGAGCCTCAGGGACATGGCGTGAACAGGAGCCTCAGGGACATGGTGTGAACAGGAGCCTCAGGAACTGAGGTTAAGCAGGAGTCTCAGGGAACTGACGGTGAGCAGGAGTATAAGAGAACTGAGTATGAGCAGGAGCCTCAAGGAACTGAGCTTGAACAGGAGCCTCAGGGACATGGCGTGAACAGGAGCCTCAGGGACATGGTGTGAACACGAGCCTCAGGAACTGAGGTTAAGCAGGAGTCTCAGGGAACTGACGGTGAGCAGGACTATAAGAGAACTGAGTATGAGCAGGAGCCTCACGGAACTGAGCTTGAGCAGGAACCTCAGGGACCAGGAGCGTCAGGAATTGAGTTCAAGCAGGGGCCTCAGGTAATGGAGGGTGAGCAGGAGCCTTAGGGAACTGAGGATGAGCAAGAGCCTCAAGGAACGGAGGTCAAGCAGGAGCCTCGGGGAACTGAGGGAGAGCAGGAGCCTCAAGGAACTGAGGCTAGGCAGGAGCCTCAGGGAACTGAGAATGAGCAGCAGCCTCAGGGAACCGAGGGCAAACAGAGGCCTCGGGACTAGTGCGAACAGGAGCTTCAGGAACTAAGGTTAAGAAGGGACCTCAGGTAACAGGGTGAGCATGAGCATCAGGGAACTGAGGATGAGCAAAAGCCTCAAGGAACCGAGGGTGATCAGGAGAATCAGGGAACTGAGGATGAGCAGGAGCCTCAGGGAACTGAGGGTGAGCAGGAGCCTCAAAGAACTGAGAATGAGCAGCAGCCTCAGGGAACTGAGGGTAAACAGAGGCCTCGGGGACTAGTGCGAACAGGAGCCTCAGGAACTAAGGTAAAAAAGGGGCCTCAGGTAACAGGGTGAGCATGAGCATCAGGGAACTGAGGATGAGCAAGAGCCTCAAGGAACGGAGGGTGAACAGGAGCATCTGGGACCTGAATTGAACAGAAGCCCAGGGAACCAAGAGTAAGTAGGAGGCTTGGGAGCCGAGGGTTAGCAGGAGGTTTGAAAACTAAAGGTAAGCAGGAGCCTCAAGGAACTGAGGGTGAACAGGAGCATCAGGGACCTGAATTGAACAGAAGCCCAGGGAACCAAGAGTAAGTAGGAGGCTTGGGAGCCGAGGGTTAGCAGGAGGTTTGAAAACTAAAGGTAAGCAGGAGCCTCACTGAACTGTGGGTGAGCAGGAGCCTCAAGAAACTGAGGGTGACCAGGAGCATCAGGGACCTGAATTGAACAGAAGCCCAGGGAACCAAGAGTAAGTAGGAGGCTTGGGAGCCGAGGGTTAGCAGGAGGTTTGAAAACTAAAGGTAAGCAGGAGCCTCACTGAACTGTGGGTGAGCAGGAGCCTCAAGAAACTGAGGGTGACCAGGAGCATCAGGGACCTGAATTGAACAGAAGCCCAGGGAACCAAGAGTAAGTAGGAGGTTTGGGACCCGAGGGTTAGCAGGAGGCTTGAAAACTAAAGGTAAGCAGGAGCCTCAGGGACTTGAT
The DNA here is from genome assembly GCF_964263255.1 of Lissotriton vulgaris. NCBI lineage: Eukaryota > Metazoa > Chordata > Amphibia > Caudata > Salamandridae > Lissotriton > Lissotriton vulgaris. Next base: position 298,196,238 of record NC_141700.1, on the reverse strand, counting down.
GGTGAGCAAATGCTTTAACCCTTGAGAGTGAGTCAGAGCTATGGACATGAATTGAATAAAGCCCTTGCTGTGAATTTGACAGTGAGTGGAAGCCAGTGCCTTTCAGGGGTGAGCAGGAGCCTCAGAGCCTTGGTGTGAGCAGGGTGCAGATGATCCTGACGGTGTCTCCAGGCCAGAGGGTGAAAATGGTCCTTTAGTGTCCTGTTGATGAATGACAAGTTAGGATTCTCAATGGTGAACCGGAGCTTTAGGGCCTGATGAATAGAAAGGCATTCAGGGATGTTAGGGTAAGCAAAGGCTAAGGGACTAAGGGATATTGATTGATCCATGTACCTGAGGGTGCGAAGGGTATTTATAGACCTGAAAATGAGCATCAGGCGTAGTATTACAGAGAGTCATTTGCGCCCAATTTGTGCCCCCCCGGGCCACTTTGGTATTACAAAAAGGGCCACAGACACTTGTGCTGCCAATTCTGTAATACCAATAGCGCTGGAGCACATAAAGCACCAGCGCTATCTGCAGGGGGTATTCCCTTATTTGCATTGGGCGAGGGAATCTCTTCGCCTCTTCTCCCATGCCATATTATAGAAGCGGGCACAGAGGCAAAGAAGATGTCAGGAGGCTCACTGACAGTGCGCCACTTAAAAGGTGGTGCACTGTCACTGCACCCCCTTAGAGCAGCCCTCTGCAGGGAGTAAAGGGGTCCTATGGACCCTCATAACATCATCTTGCCGGCGGGTGCAGTCACAAATTGCACCCACCTGCAAGGGATCTCTAATCTCCCTTCAAAGTGCAGACACGGTAAAACATGAAGTAGCTGTTTCAAAACCGCTCACGTTTTCACTTGAATGCGCTGCCCCAATGGAGGCACAAGTTCGAGGTTAAACTGGAGGCAGCAAATTTTATGTAATAGGACACACTTTCTCTGTTTGTGCCCAGCGCACCTGTAAATCTGTGGGCTCTCCCAGCCCTCTGTGAGTGGCTAATGTGCGCAATTTTCTACAATAAGAGGTATGGGCACAGATTTACTAAAAGTTAATGTAATAAAGGACAGCAAGCAAAGTCGGCAAATTACTTGTCCCTTGTTGAATTAATGTTTCTAAATTCATGTTTAGGGACTACCACTTCCATAAAATGCCACTCACATCATTGATATCATGTAATGTACTAAAACAAAGCTCTTCTAAATGTTAAAGAAATACACTTTTTTAATGTTGATGAATCTTTGTAATGTTTTACATGATGTTTATTGCACTACTTACTGTTTCCTGGAGCCAAACAAGATCCTTGTCTGAGCTGTGGGGGAGCTCCCCGTGTTAATTTGTTGGTTTGAGGAAAGATGCCGGCCAGTTAGAGGCTGCCGCATGAGCTGACCTTGAACCCCCAACCTCACACCCAAGATTGCAGGATATACTAGAAGAAATACCCCACTACATTCTAGTGCACTATATCTTAAGGCCATGTATGTAATACAGCATTTAGATATGCTGGCTATGTTGTACCTGATTTAGAAAAGGGGGTGGTGATGAACAGAGTGTCTGAGTTAAACAGACCACTCTTACCCAGTCAAAAGATCAGGGCTTGATCCATCACCGTTATTTATCTCACTGCCCCATCCCAGCTCAGAACCTGGCTATATGCAAATCAGTCTGTCCCTGGCCCAGTGCATCATGGGAACAGGGCAGACTAAACTACCAAGCCAATTCTTCACCAGAAAGGAGACAAGCTACCGGGGACCGGTTTCTGGCATTTCAGCCTTCTTCGGCCCGGCTTGCTTGAATGCTGATGGAGCAGTGAGAAAGGGACTCATGTCTGAGGATACCCTGCCACACCTATAGTGGCCAAAAACGATTTAGAAAAGGGGGTGGTGATGAACAGAGTGTCTGAGTTAAACAGACCACTCTTACCCAGTCCAAAGATCAGGGCTTGATCCATCACCGTTATTTATCTCACTGCCCCATCCCAGCTCAGAACCTGGCTATATGCAAATCAGTCTGTCCCTGGCCCAGTGCATCATGGGAACAGGGCAGACTAAACTACCAAGCCAATTCTTCACCAGAAAGGAGACAAGCTACCGGGGACCGGTTTCTGGCATTTCAGCCTTCTTCGGCCCGGCTTGCTTGAATCCTGATGGAGCAGTGAGAAAGGGACTCATGTCTGAGTATACCCTGCCACACCTATAGTGGCCAAAAACGATTTAGAAAAGGGGGTGGTGATGAACAGAGTGTCTGAGTTAAACAGACCACTCTTACCCAGTCCAAAGATCAGGGCTTGATCCATCACCGTTATTTATCTCACTGCCCCATCCCAGCTCAGAACCTGGCTATATGCAAATCAGTCTGTCCCTGGCCCAGTGCATCATGGGAACAGGGCAGACTAAACTACCAAGCCAATTCTTCACCAGAAAGGAGACAAGCTACCGGGGACCGGTTTCTGGCATTTCAGCCTTCTTCGGCCCGGCTTGCTTGAATCCTGATGGAGCAGTGAGAAAGGGACTCATGTCTGAGTATACCCTGCCACACCTATAGTGGCCAAAAACGATTTAGAAAAGGGGGTGGTGATGAACAGAGTGTCTGAGTTAAACAGACCACTCTTACCCAGTCCAAAGATCAGGGCTTGATCCATCACCGTTATTTATCTCACTGCCCCATCCCAGCTCAGAACCTGGCTATATGCAAATCAGTCTGTCCCTGGCCCAGTGCATCATGGGAACAGGGCAGACTAAACTACCAAGCCAATTCTTCACCAGAAAGGAGACAAGCTACCGGGGACCGGTTTCTGGCATTTCAGCCTTCTTCGGCCCGGCTTGCTTGAATCCTGATGGAGCAGTGAGAAAGGGACTCATGTCTGAGTATACCCTGCCACACCTATAGTGGCCAAAAACGATTTAGAAAAGGGAGTGGTGATGAACAGAGTGTCTGAGTTAAACAGACCACTCTTACCCAGTCCAAAGACCAGGGCTTGATCCATCACCGTTATTTATCTCACTGCCCCATCCCAGCTCAGAACCTGGCTATATGCAAATCAGTCTGTCCCTGGCCCAGTGCATCATGGGAACAGGGCAGACTAAACTACCAAGCCAATTCTTCACCAGAAAGGAGACAAGCTACCGGGGACCGGTTTCTGGCATTTCAGCCTTCTTCGGCCCGGCTTGCTTGAATCCTGATGGAGCAGTGAGAAAGGGACTCATGTCTGAGTATACCCTGCCACACCTATAGTGGCCAAAAACGATTTAGAAAAGGGGGTGGTGATGAACAGAGTGTCTGAGTTAAACAGACCACTCTTACCCAGTCCAAAGATCAGGGCTTGATCCATCACCGTTATTTATCTCACTGCCCCATCCCAGCTCAGAACCTGGCTATATGCAAATCAGTCTGTCCCTGGCCCAGTGCATCATGGGAACAGGGCAGACTAAACTACCAAGCCAATTCTTCCCCAGAAAGGAGACAAGCTACCGGGGACCGGTTTCTGGCATTTCAGCCTTCTTCGGCCCGGCTTGCTTGAATCCTGATGGAGCAGTGAGAAAGGGACTCATGTCTGAGTATACCCTGCCACACCTATAGTGGCCAAAAACGATTTAGAAAAGGGGGTGGTGATGAGCAGTGAGGTAAAAAACGGTGTTGGATCTAGCCCTGATCTCTTGACTGGGTGAGAGCTTTCTGCTTAATTCAGAGACTCTGTCCCTCACCACCCCTTGTTGTAAATATTTTTGTCCACCCTTAGCGTGGAAGGGTATTCTCAGATGTGAGACCCTTGCTCATTGCACCATCAGGATTCAAGCAAACCGGGCCGAAGACGGCTGTAATGCCAGAAACCGGTCCCCGGGAGCTTGTTTCCTTCCCAGTGTAAGAATTGGCTTTTGTAGTTTGGTTTGCCATGTTCCCATCATGCACTGGGACAGGAACAGACTAATTTGCATACAGCCAGGTTCTGAAACTGGGATGGTGCAGTGAGCTAAAAAACGGTGTTGGATCTAGCCCTGATCTCTTGACTGGGTGAGAGCTTTCTGCTTAATTCAGAGACTCTGTCCCTCACCACCCCTTGTTGTAAATATGTTGTACCTGATGCAAGTATAGGGGACCGAGATGACAGAGCACTGAATCATTTCAGTGGTCCTCCAAGCAGCTGTCAGAGCTGCCACCACAATATTGATACTGGTCATGACTTATTCAAAACAATAGGTTATGCTCCTGCCCCTCCACAGTCTCTAATGCTTCAGGTAGAGCGTTACTCCCCTTGTAGCTGAGGCTATGAACAACTCGGCGATGTACTGTGTGGGAGACTTATTCCAAGATGGTATCTCATTCCTTTTGATCTCATTGGCTGAGCAAATCGGGATCCCAATGGGCCAATTTCTAACATATAAAATGTCTTCTGGTAGCTTTTAGGGATATTTGGGACAAATTGCAAACAGAAGTCACAGCCCATTCTTCCATACAGACGAAATTCAAAGTAAGAACTGGTAGATGCCTGTCTCATGGGTGATTAGAGTCAATCTAAAGAGATCCTGCCCCCCCCAAACACTTTCGAGCTAAATGAGGAACTGATAGGGGGTGCACCTTTACACAAAAGGAATAGGAATCTATAATCTCTCATCTTCACAAGACATCATGAAATGCTAGATTTCAATGCATTCAATTCACCATTCTACATTGAGCTTACCTCACCGCCGCATGTCTAGGAATAATTTATGACACCAAAAACACTCCGTGCCATCGCTGCTGAGCTCAGTTTGCAGATTATAAACACATGTGTTGGGACCTTCAAATCGCTATCACCTTCTGGCATGAAATAAATAATACACTCACACTTGTGTGAAGAGCTTAGAAGGTTGTATTTTGGGTCTCTACAAGCACCCTAAGTTGGGGAAACTTAACAGTTGGTTCCTGGAACTGGCCTTTCTCCTTGCACAACATACCCTCACCATGCACCAGAAGAACCCTTCTCCACCCAGGTATTGCCTATTGGCATGTCACAGTAACACGTGAACTCCCTGCAGAAAGAGGAGGTCAGTGGCCTCTTGAATTGGCCCATAGCATCAGAATAGGACGAGGCCTTATCCACGTTTAAGAAACAACAAAAAGTTGACACAATGTCGCAGTGAGGGGTATCCATATTGTCAAACCTCACCAATCAGTACAATACTTGCTCAAAACTGTGAACATTACATCGCCCATCCATTCCTCTCCATCAGCGCATTGACAGCCACAAGAGCATGGAGGGCAACCTACACTATTTTCTTCAATTGGGTTACATTAATGACAACTTTGATACCCCAGTGACAACCTGACATCTCTTTGATTTGACATTCCGCACAGTTGATATATAAAGTAATATTGAGCTTCAGAGCAAGCTTTGAGTTTTAATTTGTTAGCTCTGTATCTTAGTTCAACAGCGACACAAGTTTCTGCTCTGGCAGATGTTTATTCTTTCTTATTCACTATCATATAAATCTGTGATTCACTCACTTCATCTTCATGCAAAATGTAATGCCATAAATATATTGTGTCAATGACTACTTCATCATGAACTTAATTTTAAAAAACTGTTTAAAATAAATGCTGATTATGGTTGCTTTCTCAGGCAGAGAAGCAATTCTACTATTGCGGCTAGCATTTATAGCTGTGGGTTATTAGAAATGGGGATCTCTAGTTGGCAGAGGTAGGTACCTTTGTCCAAATCAGGACCCTTGCTTCTAGGCAGGGTAAGGGAGACACACACTTTGGGTTGGTTGGCACGAGCAGACCGGCTTATCCAAAGGCAATGTGTAAAGTATTTGTACTCAAAACACACAGTAATACAGTGATAACACCACAAATGGAAACCATAATAGTTTAGAAAAATAAAGTATCTTTTTCTAAACTCAACCAAAGCAAAAAAAATCCAACATACATGTAATACGAATATGCCTTTTCAAAGGTTTTAACCAACTTCGTCCATAGAAAACTATGGATGCATGATTTCTCACAAAGTTCCTACAAATGCATCAAAATTCACAAGGCCAAACTGCCGCAGAGATGGAAAAAAGAGATGCGTCAGTTCCTGAGACCTTTGGAAGGCGATGCAACTGTTCTGCTGCACGCAGGAGAAGTGATGCGCCAAATCCAGTCTGTAGGGGGAAGTGATGCGTCGACTCCAAGATAATTCTGATCTGCAGGTGCTGTGTCTGGAAAACTTGCTGCACAGGTGCAATGCATGGAAATCCGGGATGCACTGGCGACCGATGCGGCGGCGTAGAGCAGCGCTGTGTTGGCTTCTTCAGCCTTGATCGCTCGATGCATTGGTTCTTGTAGCCATGACAGGCGTTTCGTCGGTTCTGCAGCCGCAAAAAGAGCGATGCGTTGGTTTCTTCAGTTCTTCTTTTCTTCCAGCTCCCAACAGCAGAACAATCTTCATAGGCCCAGAACTGTAACAGACACCTCCAGGCAAGTCAGAGCTCTCAGCATCAGAGTTCAGGGGAGCTGGGGGTGAAGTCTCTGTGTCCCTGAGACTTCAGAACAGGAGCACAAACAGGTCCTTGGAGATTCTTCTTCAAGCAGGTTCACAGGAAAGTTCAAGTCTTTTTTCCTTTCTTTGGCAGAAATAGCAACTGCAGGCCAACCCCACAGAGCACACAGAAAAGGGGCAGTGCTCCTCCTCACAGCTCTTCAGCTCTTCTCCTTGGCAAAGGTTCCTCTTGAGTCCAGAAGTGATCTAAAGTTCTGGGGTTAAAGGCCTACTACTTATAAGCTATTTTGTCTTTGTTCTCTTTGTTCAGGGGTCTCGGAGCCCAGTCCAAACTAGTTCTGTCCTCACTGGTGCATTATGACCACAGGGGATAGAGACAGCATTGTGCAAGGGAGACACGCCCTATTCAGGTGCACGGCAAACTCCTCCCACTACTCTAAATGTAGCCAAGGTCTATTCAGCTCAGCTCTGTGTCACCCAGGAAGGGCAAGGCACACCTCAACACCCCCGCCCAGTGGTTGTCCACAGTGAATGCACATCCCCAGCCCCTGTCACTCCAAAACCAGACAGCTAGTACGCAAACAGGCAAGGCACACAGAATGGTTAGACAAGAAAATGCTGACTTTCTAAAAGCGGCATTTTTAAACACACAATTTAAGAACCATCTTTAATAAAATATGTGTTAATAAATTCTGATTTCAGAGAGCCTAACCGTTATTCCTCCATCTTGTCCCAATGGGATGTTATACTTGTGAGATGTTACAGAGTATCTTCCATTCTATCCTATGGAACAGATAGCCTCTAAATAGTAAAAAAACAAAATTGGCAGTTTTTCACTATCATGACGTCACACACACCAGTACATGTCCTACCTTTCACATACCCTACACCCTGTCCTTGAGGGTACCTTGGGCCTACCTTACACGTAGGAAAAGGGAAGGTTAGGGCCTGGCAAGTGGGTGCACTTGCCAGGTCAACATGGCAGTTTAGCACTGTGCGCAGACACTGCAGTGGCAGGTCTGAGATACCTTTTCAGGGCAACTCATGTGGGTGGCACAATCAGTGCTGCAGACCCACTAGTGGCATTTGATTTACAGGGCCTGGCTCACTCAGTGCACTTTACTAGGGACTTACCAGTAAATCAAATATGCCAACCAGGGAGAACCAAATGTAATAACAATTTACACATATAGCTTAGGCACTTTAGCACTGAATAGCAGTGGGAAAGTGCCCAGAGTTCTATAGCCAAAAAAGCAGATCAGAAAAATTAGGAGGAAGAAGCAAAACGTTTGGGGATAACCCTCAAAAAGGGCCAAGTCCAGCATGTGTGAAATATCAGAGCTGGCCTGGAGCTTTCTTGCTCTGGCGCCACCTCAACAAACGATCACAAGCTTTGTGGTTCATCTTCTTCAATATGGCAGCAGAGGCAGTGGAAGCAGAGCTTCAGAATGACATCCCGCAATCAGCAATGTAGGACAAGGGTGAAGCCCAGAGCCATTGCAGGGGAAAGTGAGTCTCCGGGCAAGATGTGCAGAGACAGCACAGACATCTGGGAGGAGTAGCATGCTCAAACAATGTTTCAATATGTATCTCCATAGAGGCTGTGCCTAATGTGAAAAACAAGGTGGTTGCTATGGGGAATTACCTGAGACAAGCATTACGAGCGTAAAATGATTAATACATTGATTGCTTTCAATGACATTCTGAAACTCTGAATGTGGGATTGTGGGTTGTTAATTACTTGAAACTATCTTGGGGTGCAATTTCTTTTGGTGACACTATTCGTTCTTTTGCATTATGGTTAACATTTTATGCTTATTGTTTCTTAATGCTGGTTGGCAGCTTAGAGGTAAGTACTGGGTGGTGCATTATTATAACATTTACTAGTCACATGTATAAAATTGGAAGAATACCAATTGACTGACACCTCTGTATGTCTCTTTACGGTTTTTCCAATTCTAGAGATCTCTTTCCTACCCATTCATCTTGCAGCAGCTGGTAGTGCAGGGCCCGATACTGCATGCAAAGACAAGAGGGGGTCTTAAAGCTGTGAAGTAGTGGACAAAAATTGTAGAAAAAAAGCAAATCATTTAACGCTTGTCTCCGGAGAATTAAGTTTGTCTGGATCTGGGAGGTGCAATGAGCAGCCGATTGCTGGCCAGGAGGCAGTATTGGCCAGGAGGTAGTGAATGGATTGACATCTGATAAAAGTATAGATAATAACATCATCAAAGCTTTCTGTGTACAGGCATCAGATAAGGAGATTCAAGGTATATGGATTACAATGCCTTGGGACTAGACTTAAGACTTACAGGCCTAACAGGCTTGAGAGGTGGTTTAAAAATTTAACTGAGCAGACCGATAAAAGAGAGAAAGGTGAAAGTGGATAACATACCAAAAGGTGATAATCTAAAATCTGACTTGATTACACTAGAAAAATAGCTCTTTATCTGCAGGTCTCAAAACACCCAGTGGGCTATTTACTAAGATTTAACGCTGTTTCCATCACAAAATTGATGCTAGACTTTTTTTTAACCTGTTTACTTTCCAGCGAAAAACTTGTTATACTCTGAAAAATAACTTGAATGTAATGCTAAGCAGCGCAAACCACTTCTTTGCATTACTTAGCACCAAGGGGGCATACCATGGGTAGGCATGGGCGGAAAATCCGTTCCGCTCGCGGATTTTGCGGATTTTCGGGAAATCCGCAATCCGCGAGATTTGCGAATCTCCCGCAAAATCCGCAAATCCGCGAGCAGCGGATTTTGCTCGCACTGCTCGCACTGTTCGCGTGAGTTCGCGTGAGTTCGCGCCCCGCGAATAAGTGCAAAATTGCAGAAATACGATCTTAGCAAAACTGAAAGTAACTACTTACCAGGTTCAAAAGTTCAGGCTCATCATTAGTAGCCATTTCCTGTAGTGCTTCCTGAGGGGCCCCTCCAGAGTTCAGTTGCCAGTTGAAACTATTATGTGACCCTGCTCTGAACCTCAGAATAGTTACACATATGCCACAAAGGTCCTGAATTACAGCTAAGGGAGACAAGCAGGAGCCAGGCTGGAAGTTAAAATCCATTAATCAGCCCCTAATTCATTATTGTCAGTTGGGGCAGGGCAGGTGTTGTAACTAATTTTGCAACAATGAAAGCACTTAGCAAGTGCAAAAGATCACTAATCAGGGCGCACTAAGGAAGCAGGTGCCAGCTAAAAAAATATTCTGTGACACATTAATCAGCCCCAAATTAATTCAGGTCACTTGAGGCAGGGAAGGTGTGCTTTGCTTTGCCGAAAATAATGTACACTGGACAACCAGAGGGTGTGGTGATGAAACAGAGGGTGGCATGGGTGGGCCAGAGGGTGGCATGAGTAGTCAGAGAGTGGCAGTGGTGACAGAGAGTGGCAGTGATGAAGAAGAGTGTCCCAAACAGGCTGGACACGTAGAAACAACAAGTTCGCGAAACTTGCGACCCGACAGGTAAGTTCGCAATTTGCGAAAGTGTACAAAACCCTCGCGAACTGGCAGAAACACGGGCGAACACAAAAAAAAAAAAATCTGCAAATTCGCGGGAATTCGCGGATTTTGCGGATTGCGAATCCGCAAATCCGCAAAATTCGCGAACGCGAGATCCGCAAAATTCGCTCATGCTTAACCATGGGTGGTGCATGGGCGTTTCCATGCAACCACCCAAGGTGTCTGATGCTAACCTACTTAAACAAGTAGACAAGGTTTAGCAGCGTCAGAAACTAGTGTCCCTTTAAGATAGATGCTATGAAGGAGAAATGCTTTTATTTCTCCTTTCTTTTCTGACTTTGCTTTGTGCTGCACTGTACAGCACACATACAAAGTAGATTTAAAGGAAGACTAATCATAGTATTTTGCACTCTAAGGGAATTCTTCCAGTACAAAACCTATACTAGGCTCACAGAGACACCCTTGCACTATGTTGAAAAGGTGTTTCCGTAGCGCATGGCTGCACATTTCTGCATCAGCGTTAGGGAGAGGGGAGGTGAGTGCAATAGTTCTTGAAATATAGCACTCTCCTGCTCTCTCCTTCTCATGCAGCGCAGCATTTGTGGCTACTGCACTGCTTGAAAAACTGGTATATCTGGCCGCCATTTTATTTATCTTCTAAATGGCATGGTAATGTGCAAAACAAAGTGGGTACAGGCTTACATGGCCAAGACAGACAGAACAAACAACATCATGCAACAGTCATCGTTAACTGAGGTATATTGAAACCATGCATCCAGAGGTTTGAATCTGTTTTGTATTAATTGTGAACCCCTGTGGAAAATCTACTTCGTTAGAAATGTATCCGCTAATACAGAAACCCGGGAAAAGATGCAATACTGTGTACAAGTGATTTATAATATTATTGGTGACACACAAGCACATATGTTGGTCTTAGAAACTGGATTTGCTGAAATAAAAATCCAATACACGAATATTAGAGACAACAACAGAGCATGAAGCTTTGCTCCAAACACTTAAAGATAAGTCAGAGGATTCATAAAACCGCCAGAGGTGCAAGAACGTGCATACTTTGGGAATACAAGAAGGATTAAAAGAGAAAGATGAGCACAAGTTCATTGTCAACCTCTTTAAAAAAAAGCTTCCCTGATTTAGAGGACTGGGATTTTGATTCCCAAATGAGGTGAGCATACACAACACAAAGCATTTCGGAAAAGAGCTCACATTAAACCTAAGACAACACTCGTGTATCTAGGGACCTTTTTTCTGGGCCAGGAGATGCAAGGTAACATGCTGTCCAAGTTAAGGGATATATCTTTCTTTCTTTGATCTGATGTTTGTTGCAAACGATGGAAACAAGATGAAAACTCAGGAAATATATATCCTGATTTTAAGAGATTTGTGCCACTGTCTATCTTGAATCACCCTGTAGGCTGAAAAGTATTTTAAAAAGCCAGTAATATTTTATTAACAGTTAATTCAATGGCCAGGATTTATTGTAAAGGCTGAAGGGTGAGAATAAAAACACTGCTAAGGGTGCCCTGAGCAATGTTGAATAGTACCTATAATAGACTGATTTTAATGAATAATTAAACGACAGCTCAGGGGTACTTAGGAGTAATTATGGAAGGTTAAATGGCTGGATGAATTGCTGGATGGAAGGATAACTTATTTCATATGATCGTACGATTTATGATTGATGACATGGTTCAACAATGTTAATTGGTTTGCTGACACCTGCTGATATCTGCTGATACCTTTGGTATCTTAGATGCTGGGGGGAGATGGAATGGTTTGGAAATGTACTGGGCTTTGGAAGAGGTGGGGGAGGCGAGGTTGAAGATGGCTCCATTGCTTTTAGGATTGAGACAACGGCTGTCATAGAGCTGATTTTCTACTGAAATCCGATATCTGTGGGAAGAGTAGGAAAAGGCAGATAGTTTGGGAATGAGGAGGGTGGATGAGAACTAGGTCGGCAGGATACAATTAAAATGAACAAGGAAGAAGAGAGGCAAGTACATAGTAACAACAAGGAAGTAACAGAAATCATAAGGATGATAAGAATACGACATAGTAAATGTGGTTAACTAAGAAATGGAATTATTTATTTAGAAAAGGGGAGGGGTTAACAAATTTACCATGATGAATTTTAAGATCATTGTATGTAATGTTTATGGATTAAAAAATCCCAGTAGTTTAGACTGAATAAAAAAAGTTAATTGGCTTACAGGGCAGATTTAATATGTCTAACAGAAAGACATATTGATTGCAACGCTAGGGCTTAGTTAAAGCAAAGAGACTAGAATGTGATCGTACTTACAGCACAAGTATCAGTAAAGAGTGGCATTTCTGGGGAGAACCGGGGCTAAAGTAAGAATATTAGGAACTAAAGCTGACACACATGCAGATGGACTACTTTGCAGATACTCGCAAACCAGTAAAAAAATCATATTTGTGGGATACATGGACCAAGCAATGATGAACCTAGCAAAATGGAAGATCTTGCAGTGGAATCATTAGATTGGGATGGGGAAGCCATCTAGCTTGCAGATTTAATTGTATTATGGACGCTAGTGACGATACTACGAATGGCCAACCCTTATGATTAAACTTAAAGCTACAATTAGGCAGTTTTATAAGGATTTGGAGACAAATACATCCTAATGACCCTGGCTTCACAAATTACTTCAGTGCACACAAGCATTATTCACATATTGACATAATCATTCTGACGACCTTTAACTGATACACTAATCAACTTAGGGGCAATGATTTTCTGATCATAATTTCACCTCCACAACGATCAGATTAAAGATTTCATATCAGGCTATATCTAGGTGGAGATTTGATAATCATTCTTAGCCGATATTTGCATACCACCTTTAAATATTATTTGGGATGCTTTAAAACCATATGTCACAGAATGTATTATTACATTTTCTGCTAAAAAGTGACAAGAAGGGCAAGAGAAAAATTGCAGGCAATATATAATTTGGAAGGGGCAAATGCCGTAGCTTTATAAGATGCTGCGGTTCATGAGGGAAAGATCTATCAACATGTAATGATGCAAGTAGCTGAATTGAGTGCTGAATTAAGAAAAAGACCCACTGATAAATTTTTACAGCACAAAAGGGTGAAGAACTTTAATCCGGAGAATCAATTGGTTGACTTCTCACATACAACACCAGGGTTAAAGATAATATAAACAGGATACAAAAATTAAGGATGAATATGGAATTAAGATAACAGATTTGTATAATATCACTTAAAACCTTATGGTATTCTATGAGAAATTATACACAGAAAACAGCCAGAGCTCACATACAACTAAAGACTCATATGTACAGGAGATCTCATTCATAGAATTAACTAGTGATGAGCAGAATAGGGTAATGTCTATTGAAAAGGTTTTAAGTATATTTAGGTCATCTGGAAAGGCTCCCGGAATAGATGGATTACCTATTGAGTTTTACAAAACAGTTTCAGAGACATTAGCACACATAATGGTGCAGATTGCAACAGGAGTTGATGTCGGTAAGCGAATACTTCAATTATGGAATTAAGTCAATATTTTTGAAGAATAATCCATTCAGTAACTGTGGGTTACACCGATCAGTTTCATTGATTAACACTGATGTTAAAATCTTCTCAAAGGTACTGACCAGGTGACTGTACAAAATGATAACTAAAATTGTTAGACATGAACAACATTTGTTTCTTCCTGGTAGAGACTCTACAGAACATATTAACATTGCTATTTCAAGGTTTGATGTGCAAGATAGCACCTTACAATCCGCTGGCATAATTCTATTTTGATGCTGAGAAAGCAGTTGATCAGCTATCCTGGAGATTTTATGGGGTGTCATGGATCAATTGCAGTACTTGGTAAATTTATTGCGCATATACAAGTATTATATGCTGCTCTCAAGGATAGAATAACAACAATGCCCTATTACTCATGGAACTCATCAGGGATACCTGATCTCACCACTCCTATTTGTGATGTATTTAGAACCCTATATCTGGCAAATAATTAGCTACCCCTCAAATAACCAGTAATATTGAATATAGCACAGTTCAAGATCTCTGCTTACACAGATTATGTGTCAGTATATTCTGCAAAAGTATTACCGGCTATGAAATCTATTGAAAAGATAGCAGAAAAATGTGGGTATGTATATCCAGATATAAAATGAATGTTGATAAGACCCAGATGGTGATTAATTATAAAGAATGCAAAAATTATTGTTGGATTGTAAGGGAAGCAATTTATCTTAGTATTACAACAGATAGTCAGGAGGATAGAATAAAAAACTACGAGGAAATATTAAAAGAACGCATTGGAAAATGTTATAACTCGAAGAAACTACTTTTAACAATTCTGGGCAGATGCAATATTGTCAAAATTATCTTATTTCCAGAACTCCTGTATCTGTCTTGCTCTATTCTGATTTTGGTGCCACATACATCTTTAACAAATTCGATTGATTAGTTTATTTGGAAACACAAATAACAGTGTAATATCATTAGGCTTTTGAAGCTGCCTTTATAGAGCAGGCAGTGGAGGTTTCCAGATTATAAAAAGTACTGCTGTTCTGCAATGTTACAAAAATGCAATGATTAATACTAGAAGACACAGAAGGTCGATTTCAATAAATGTATCAGATGTGTTTTGCCACAGTTGTGGGCTGAATATTACTTAGATAATTTGACCCAGGATATTTTAAAAGGGTGAGGTTTTGTCACGTGGCCCATAAGGAAATTGTCATTTTTTACGAACTTAGCATGAGCACTCTGCAGCTTGCCTGCTACTTTTGTGAACGTCCCAACACATATTTATTTTTGCAATAATTTCAATGATTGCTTTGACATGAGATGTCATCACTGTGTCCACTCTCGGCATGTTCTGCTCAGGCCTTAGCCCTTCTACAAAACACACTGATGCAACTGTTGTTTGGACAAAGACACTCTGGTCTTTTTAGAATACACAAATAGGTAACATGCACTTGAAGAGGGACCTTTCCGGGGAGAAGAGCAAGACAGAACCTATGATGTCGATCTACTCCCAATAGGTTAAGGTATGGGGTCTGCTGACAAAGTCCAGAGATCTTTTAATATATATTAATACTTCTTCTTAGCAAGGGGAGGGAGGTTAGGCACTATAGTCTTTTCTCCATTGTTTTTTTATGATGACATCTCCCATTATGGTATATGGACTAGCTGCTATGCTGACTGTATTTGTACCATACATTTTCCTGCTTGTTGTGGCACATATACTTTATGTTTGGGCACGTTAGTTAAAATAAATATTTTAAACTATTTTGTGTCTCTGTCAGATCTAATTGTGGACAAGCACAAGACAGAGAGCGAAAGGGTGTGTCTTGTTACTGTGATTCTTGAGAGATCTGGGAGTGTTGTGTTCTGATCGTTCTAATCATGTGATTCTCTGTTCGTGAGTAGGAGAGCATCTGAGACACTATAGCTAGTCGATTCTGGGCTCATGGGTACTAGGTGGTGGTAGGAAGACCCAATCCCTATACACTGAGGTCCCATAATCCTGAGCATAGTTCTGTGTTTGTGCAGAATCCCTGCAAAAGTTTAAAATTGCCTAGACAGCATATCACTATATGGATCACACTTAGATCTCAGTTTCTCTCCTTAATTTCAATATATCTACTCCTCTTTGGAGCCCTTTATCAACACTGGATATTTTTAAATAACTCATATTACTATACTTGGGCACACCGAGGAGTAGTATTTATTTGCGATATATAGTAAGGAGGGATGTTACAGTCTTTTTTTGACTTACATTGAGAATATATACTTCCTAACATTAGTTTTTTCAAATATGTGCAAATTGCAGAGTATCTTAATGAAATTGGTATACCAGATAACATTTCAACCTTAATACTACTGATAGGAGTTGTTTAAGGGACAAGGGGAAAAGGTGAACATGCAATGGCAATGTAGTTTTTTTTTCTGATTCATTTAAGGATGAACTTAATACAAAAGCAGAAAAAATACTCTGGCAAATTAGGGCCTTTGCTACACCGGGAAGATATGGAGGCTGCCGTCACAAAGGAAAATACCATACCTAAATGCACTCATTTGCAAATTCAGCAGTGATCAATATAGTATAGTATACACCAGGGGAAGCTATATTAATTAAAGGCACTTAATCATTCTGATAGTGTTCTCACAAAGCGCTGACAGGGTGTGTGATGTGTTCGGGCTCTCCTGCTATTTTAAAATTGAATTTGTACTTCTTCTTTCAACTAATTTGAAACTCGTTTTATTTGTGGTAACTATTTCCTGCACTTTTTACCTGCAACTGCCTGAGAGCGGACCCGCATGAAGGTTAATGCGCTAGTTGTTGGCTTTCCTTAGCACTCCTACTTCCTACATAAACTCAGATGCAACGATCCCTGCGCGGGCAGCGGGTGGTCGGCCGGCGCGCCGAAGGCACGCCCAAGTCAAGCCGTCTACGCCCGGAACGCGACCAGCGCCAGAACCCCTACCCATTTCACAAGGTACATCTATTCGCACAGCCAACTTTATGTCTGAACCCTGAAAAATGTGTGTCCCACAAACTGCAGGTAGACTTAACTCAACCATTACCCCTACATTGCAACATTTGTGACTGGGTGGGCCCAAACACAACCTTCAATCCTATGACTATAAATACTGATGAATATGGGTTGACCAATATAAGCACCATTAACCCACTGCGTGACAATAATGACGCTCTCGCAATCGCTCAGACCTCTGCCTCCACAAACAAGAACCTTTGAGTTATTAGGTGTATTTTACTTAACACCAGGTCAATGGTGAAACACAAACTCTACTTGGAGTGTTTGATCCACATAAAGGATCCAGACCTTGTTTTTCTCACAGAAACCTGGGCAAATGAATATAGTGATCCAGACTGGCACCCAGCAATTCCATCCGGCTATGTTGGCGCTAATTCTGACAGAATGGGGGTGATGGGTAGTGGAATTGCGATAATCCATCGATCTCAGTAAACGGTTAGATTTAACCCAGAAAGCACCTTAGACGCCGAAGCAATGTCTTTCAGTATAAAACTTAACAATCTAGAAGTGTTTCCAGGTTTGTTAATTTACAGACCCCCTGGCCCCAGATCATTTTTTACGACCTCCCTTCAGACATATCTCGAGTCATGCCTAGACACCGAATCATATACCATATTAGGTGACTTTAATTTCCATTTGGAAGCTCACAATAATCCGGACACCTTCAGTTTACTAGATAAACTAGCTAGTTTTGGATTAAACCAAATTGTCTGTGAGCCCATTCATCTAACAGGACATACACTAGATGGTATCTTCTCCAATAACTCTCTTATACAAGTTTAAACTGTCTGTCCTTTACCCTGTTCCGACCACTCTGGAGAGGATTTTACCATCAAGCCAGCAGCTTTATATGGTGGTCGGAGGAACAGACCTTTGGCCGTTAAATATCGTGCCTGGAACGTAAGAACGTATCTAGAGATCTCAATACAGCATTGCACAAAGTAAAGCTTATTGTGCTGCCCTAGAAGAATACAAAACGGCAATTATACAAGCTAAAACAGCCTACTTTACCACCAAAATCCAGGAGGCCACAAATTCACCAAAAGAACTGTTTCAAACGGTTTCTGCATTACTAAAGTGTCCGCTGAACTCTACGTTCACACCAGATCAAAAGTTTGTAGATAAGATGGCAGGCTTTTTTCAAAGCAAGGTCCATTCTGTATATAATCACCTCCTAAAATCGGCTAAGGACATACCGAGTAATGACTCAGCCCAGCCTGAGGACAAGGTCTCTCATTGCGGCCTATCGCATTTCCCACTGCTGGGAGAGGAGAAGTGGCTGACATGCTGGTAAAAATCAAATATGATTCTCCTCTAGACCCTTGCCCTCTGCATATACTACATCTGGCTCCAGGTGAGATAAGTATTCCACTATCCCAGATATTAAACCAAAGTATAGCCTCAGGAGTATTCCCAATGATCTGGAAAAAAGCCTGTATTTGCCCTCTTCTAAACAAACTCAAGCTGGATCCCCTAGACGAGAAAAACTACCGTCCCATCTCCTGTCTGCCTCTACCTGCAAAAGTCCTTGAGAAGGCTATGAACTCGGAACTAACATCATATCTAGAGACCAATAACATCCTTGACACTACTCAACATGGCTTTAGATCACTACACTCTACTGAGACAGCCTTGATTATGGCAGTAGAGGAAATACGCAAGGTGATGAATGGTGGAGGAAGGGCTGCATTGGTCCTGCTTGATCTAACAGCAGCCTTCGATACTGTGATCCACGCGGCATTAATACGAAGGCTACAGGATGTAGGTATCAGTGGTACGGCTCTTGCACTCCTCTCTTCCTATCTATCGTCCATGGAACAAGTGATTATTTGGGATGGATATCAGTTCAAGGAATTCACACTCCCCGGTGGAGTCCCACAAGGCTCGGCCTTATTTCCTACGCTTTTCAATATATATGTAGCCCCTTTGGCTAGACTAATAAAAAGTTAAGGTTTTACGCTGATGTCATACGCTGATGACACACAGCTTATAGTGTCGGTAACACAGTCAGTGGATGCTATGGCAGCCCAATTTGATTTCTGACCTGGATGAACGCCAATTTCTTAAAACTGAACGTATATAAAACCGAGGTGATAGAGTTTGGCCAGATAATCTTGGTCTGGAACCAATTATGGTGGCCAACTGCAGCCGGTATCTATCCGGCTCCGGTCAATAAAGCCAGGAACCTTGGTCTTATGGTTGACAAGGACCTCACTTGGGCTCTTCAGATTAACCAAGTTTCATCAGCTTTCTTCTTTATGCTAAAAGGCCAGTGGAAGATTCTCCCATTTATCCCGCTTTTCTTGAGGAAAACAGTGGTAGTAGCCACGATTCTATCTAGAATTTACTATTGTAATGCTCTCTATCTAGGAGCAGGTGCTGCTCCATTCTCCAAATTTCAGTCAATTCAGAACGTGGCAGCTAGAGTATTGCTCAAACTACCCAAACATCACCCTACATTGACCAGTATAAAACAACTTCACTGTCTCTCAGTGCGGCCACGTGTTGATTTTAAGACTCCATGTCTCGTGCACAAAGCCCTGTTTGGTGGTGGGGCCATGGATGTGCAATCCTTGTTTTCCAGATATGTACCATCACGATATTTAAGATCAGCCTCCCTTGGTCTGGTAAAACTTCCAAAGATAAAGAGAGCAAGGTGTGGAGGGAAATGCTTTTCCTTTTTAGCATCCAAACTTTGGAACTCATTGCCCACACACCTGAGACTTCTGCCAAACAGACCTGTCTTCAGGGAGGAAATTAAAACATGGCTCTTTTCCCAACCCTGAACATGTCGGCTACTGTTTTTGCATAACACCTAGCCCAAAGACACCTCAGCAGTAGTGCGCTCTACAAATACCTTCCGTCATTCAGTCAGTCAGTCATCATTCTAGATGTCCTCAATGTAATTTTCCAGCTGATGATGACATACACATATTTATAGATGGCTTTTGTTTATTAGCATTTTGGACAAAAATTGAAAATATGTTAATGTAATATGTAATATATATAGCGATTTAATATACAACTGACCAAACAATGTGTTATGCTGGGCAGCTATAAGAGCATTCCGTGGAAATATAGGGACATTGTTTTTATTGTTATCATTATGTCTAGATGATGTATTGCAAACACAACAAGTGATGGACAGAATGTGGATCAATGTCACACACTCACCCCAGTCCAAGGATCTGGGCCTAAATCCATCGTTATTTTGCACTCCACACCACCCTGGGTTAGACAATGGCGATATGCAAATCAGCTCTGACCCTGAGCCTCATGGGAACAGTCCAGTCCGAACTACAAAAGCCATGTCCTTCCCAGAACGGAATCAAGCATCCGAGGACCGGACCGGTTTCGAGGTACCACCTCTCATCAGCCCGGCTAGCTTGACTCCAGTGGTGTGGAGTGCCTGGGACCCACGTCTGAGCATCCCCAGCGCACTTATGGCGGAAATTGCAAACACAACAAGTGATGGACAGAATGTGGATCAATGTCACACACTCACCCCAGTCCAAGGATCTGGGCCTAAATCCATCGTTATTTTGCACTCCACACCACCCTGGGTTAGACAATGGCGATATGCAAATCAGCTCTGACCCTGAGCCTCATGGGAACAGTCCAGTCCGAACTACAAAAGCCATGTCCTTCCCAGAACGGAATCAAGCATCCGAGGACCGGACCGGTTTCGAGGTAACACCTCTCATCAGCCCGGCTAGCTTGACTCCAGTGGTGTGGAGTGCCTGGGACCCACGTCTGAGCATCCCCAGCGCACTTATGGCGGAAATTGCAAACACAACAAGTGATGGACAGAATGTGGATCAATGTCACACACTCACCCCAGTCCAAGGATCTGGGCCTAAATCCATCGTTATTTTGCACTCCACACCACCCTGGGTTAGACAATGGCGATATGCAAATAAGCTCTGACCCTGAGCCTCATGGGAACAGTCCAGTCCGAACTACAAAAGCCATGTCCTTCCCAGAACGGAATCAAGCATCCGAGGACCGGACCGGTTTCGAGGTAACACCTCTCATCAGCCCGGCTAACTTGACTCCAGTGGTGTGGAGTGCCTGGGACCCACGTCTGGGCATCCCCAGCGCACTTATGGCGGAAATTGCAAACACAACAAGTGATGGACAGAATGTGGATCAATGTCACACACTCACCCCAGTCCAAGGATCTGGGCCTAAATCCATCGTTATTTTGCACTCCACACCACCCTGGGTTAGACAATGGCGATATGCAAATCAGCTCTGACCCTGAGCCTCATGGGAACAGTCCAGTCCGAACTACAAATGCCATGTCCTTCCCAGAACGGAATCAAGCATCCGAGGACCGGACCGGTTTCGAGGTAACACCTCTCATCAGCCCGGCTAGCTTGACTCCAGTGGTGTGGAGTGCCTGGGACCCAGGTCTGGGCATCCCCAGCGCCCTTATGGCGGAAATTGCAAACACAACAAGTGATGGACAGAATGTGGATCAATGTCACACACTCACCCCAGTCCAAGGACCTGGGCCTAAATCCATCGTTATTTTGCACTCCACACCACCCTGGGTTAGACAATGGCGATATGCAAATCAGCTCTGACCCTGAGCCTCATGCGAACAGTCCAGTCCGAACTACAAAAGCCATGTCCTTCCCAGAACGGAATCAAGCATCCGAGGAGCGGACCGGTTTCGAGGTAACACCTCTCATCAGCCCGGCTAGCTTGACTCCAGTGGTGTGGAGTGCCTGGGACCCACGTCTGGGCATCCCCAGCGCACTTATGGCGGAAATTGCAAACACAACAAGTGATGGACGGAATGTGGATCAATGTCACACACTCACCCCAGTCCAAGGATCTGGGCCTAAATCCATCGTTATTTTGCACTCCACACCACCCTGGGTTAGACAATGGCGACATGCAAATCAGCTCTGACCCTCAGCCTCATGGGAACAGTCCAGTCCGAACTACAAAAGCCATGTCCTTCCCAGAACGGAATCAAGCATCCGAGGACTGGACCGGTTTCGAGGTAACACCTCTCATCAGCCCGGCTAGCTTGATTCCGTTCTGGGAAGGACATGGCTTTTGTAGTTCGGACTGGACTGTTCCTAAGAGGCTCAGGGTCAGAGCTGATTTGCATATCGCCATTGTCTAACCCAGGGTGGTGTGGAGTGCAAAATAAGGATGGATTTAGGCCCAGATCCTTTGACTGGGGTGAGTGTGTGACATTGATCCACATTCTGTCCATCACTTGTTGTGTTTGCAATTTCCGCCATAAGTGCGCTGGGGATGCCCAGACGTGCGTCCCAGGCACTCCAGACCACTGGAGTCTAGCTAGCCGGGCTGATGAGAGGTGTTACCTCGAAACCGGTCAGGTCCTCGGATGCTTGATTCCGTTCTGGGAAGGACATGGCTTTTGTAGTTCGGACTGGACTGTTCCCATGAGGCTCAGGGTCAGAGCTGATTTGCATATTGCTATTGTCTAACCCAGGGTGGTGTGGAGTGCAAAATAACGATGGATTTAGGCCCAGATCCTTGGACTGGGGTGAGTGTGTGACATTGATCCACATTCTGTCCATCACTTGTGTTTGCAATTTCCGCCATAAGTGCGCTGGGGATGCCCAGACGTGGGTCCCAGGCACTCTACACCACTGGAGTCAAGCTAGCCGGGCTGATGAGAGGTGTTACCTCGAAACCGGTCCGGTCCTCGGATGCTTGATTCCGTTCTGGGAAGGACATGGCTTTTGTAGTTCGGACTGGACTGTTCCCATGAGGCTCAGGGTCAGAGCTGATTTGCATATTGCTATTGTCTAACCCAGGGTGGTGTGGAGTGCAAAATAACGATGGATTTAGGCCCAGATCCTTGGACTGGGGTGAGTGTGTGACATTGATCCACATTCTGTCCATCACTTGTTGTGGTTGCAATTTCCGCCATAAGTGCGCTGGCGATGCCCAGACGTGGGTCCCAGGCACTCCACACCACTGGAGTCAAGCTAGCCGGGCTGATGAGAGGTGTTACCTCGAAACCGGTCCGGTCCTCGGATGCTTGATTCCGTTCTGGGAAGGACATGGCTTTTGTAGTTCGGACTGGACTGTTCCCATGAGGCTCAGGGTCAGAGCTGATTTGTATATCGCCATTGTCTAACCCAGGGTGGTGTGGAGTGCAAAATAACGATGGATTTAGGCCCAGATCCTTGGACTGGGGTGAGTATGTGACATTGATCCACATTCTGTCCATCACTTGTTGTGTTTGCAATTTCCGCCATAAGTGCGCTGGGGATGCCCAGACGTGGGTCCCAGGCACTCCACACCACTGGAGTCAAGCTAGCCGGGCTGATGAGAGGTGTTACCTCTAAACCGGTCTGGTCCTCGGATGCTTGATTCCGTTCTGGGAAGGACATGGCTTTTGTAGTTCAGACTGGACTGTTCCCATGAGGCTCAGGGTCAGAGCTGATTTGCATATCGCCATTGTCTAACCCAGGGTGGTGTGGAGTGCAAAATAACGATGGATTTAGGCCCAGATCCTTGGACTGGGGTGAGTGTGTGACATTGATCCACATTCTGTCCATCACTTGTTGTGTTTTCAATTTCCGCCATAAGTGCGCTGGGGATGCCCAGACGTGGGTCCCAGGCACTCCACACCACTGGAGTCAAGCTAGCCGGGCTGATGAGAGGTGTTACCTCGAAACCGGTCCGGTCCTCGGATGCTTGATTCCGTTCTGGGAAGGACATGGCTTTTGTAGTTCGGACTGGACTGTTCCCATGAGGCTCAGGGTCAGAGCTGATTTGCATATCGCCATTGTCTAACCCAGGGTGGTGTGGAGTGCAAAATAACAATGGATTTAGGCCCAGATCCTTGGACTGGGGTGAGTGTGTGACATTGATCCACATTCTGTCCATCACTTGTGTTTGCAATTTCCGCCATAAGTGCGCTGGGGATGCCCAGACGTTAGTTCCAGGCACTCCACACCACTGGAGTCAAGCTAGCCGGGCTGATGAGAGGTGTTACCTCGAAACCGGTCCGGTCCTCGGATGCTTGATTCCGTTCTGGGAAGGACATGGCTTTTGCAGTTCGGACTGGACTGTTCCCATGAGGCTCAGGGTCAGAGCTGATTTGCATGTCGCCATTGTGTAACCCAGGGTGGTGTGGAGTGCAAAATAACGATGGATTTAGGCCCAGATCCTTGGACTGGGGTGAGTGTGTGACATTGATCCACATTCTGTCCATCACTTGTTGTGTTTGCAATTTCCACCATAAGTGCGCTGGGGATGCCCAGACGTGGGTCCCAGGCACTCCACACCACTGGAGTCAAGCTAGCCGGGCTGATGAGAGGTGTTACCTCGAAACCGGTCCGGTCCTCGGATGCTTGATTCCGTTCTGGGAAGGACATGGCTTTTGTAGTTCGGACTGGACTGTTCCCATGGGGCACAGGGTCAGAGCTGATTTGCATATCGCCATTGTCTAACCCAGGGTGGTGTGGAGTGCAAAAAGACAATGGATTTGGGCCCAGATCTTTGGACTGGGGTGAATGTGTGACATTGATCCACATTCGGTCCATCACCTGTTTTGTTTGCAATTATCGCCATAAGTGCGCTGGGGATGCTCAGACGTGGGTCCCAGGCACTCCACACCACTGGAGTCAAGCTAGCCGGGCTGATGAGAGGTGTTACCTCGAAACCGGTCCGGTCCTCGGATGCTTGATTCCGTTCTGGGAAGGACATGGCTTTTGTAGTTCGGACTGGACTGTTCCCATGGGGCACAGGGTCAGAGCTGATTTGCATATCGCCATTGTCTAACCCAGGGTGGTGTGGAGTGCAAAAAAACGATGGATTTGGGCCCAGATCTTTGGACTGGGGTGAATGTGTGACATTGATCCACATTCGGTCCATCACCTGTTTTGGTTTAGATGATGTATTGCTCACATATGGAGAAAGAACCCCCGTATCAGACAAAGGTGGAATAGATTAAGGTAGTAGTACCAACTGGGGAGTGCTACTAATGATTAGAAGAGTAAAAAGGCTCTCGAAAAATTTCTTGAAATCGGGGGTCATATTATGTTATGTTATGTTATATTTTATTTCTATAGCGCACGGCTACTCAGTAAGAGTGTCCCGGCGCTTTATTTAGGCAGCTCAGTGTAAAAACATAACACCATAAAACAGAGACAGACAAGGAAAAGAAAGACAACTTAAAGGTTAAAAAGCCAGGTCTTAAGGCTCTTCCTAAACAGGAGTAGATTAGGTGTGCGCCGCAGGCCAGAGTCAAGGTGTTCCACAACTGAGGGGCCCTTAAACCAAAGGAGCGACCCCCGGTACGGGCCTTACTCACTCGGGGGACCACGGCCAAAAACAAAGATTCCGACCGCAGAGATCGCACCGGGCGATAAAAGACGAGCCTGCGCTGTAAGTACCTTGCTCCCGAGCCAAAAAGCGCTTTGTGAGCCAGGGTCAACGCTTTAAACATAATCCGCTTCCGGATGGGCAGCCAGTGAAGTGACTGCACCAACCCGGATACTCTCGCTCGCTTATGGAGGCCGAAAATGGCGCGGGCCGCAGAGTTCTGCACAACCTGCAGCCGCTGAACAAGATAGTCCGGAAGACCTAAATAAAGGACGTTGGCATAGTCCTGTCTGGAGCCAATTAAGGCTTGCACAGTAATCTTTCTATGCTCCTCTGTGAGCAAAGGTAGGAACTTCCGGAGCATCTTCAGAATGCCAAAGCATGTGCCCGTCAAACCAAGAATATGTGATCTAGGCGTCAGATTATTATCAATCTTAACTCCCAGATTTTTTGCCACCTGGGATGCCTGAGCAGGGGGACACATATCCATTGGCCACCAGGCTCGCCAATCAGGGTCCGAGGCACAGCCAAAATACAGTACCTCCGACTTGTTGGAATTAGCTTTGAGGCTGTTCCGCTGAAACCAGTTGAAGACCATCCTCATGTTGAACAATGGAACAAGGTCACTTGTCAACTTGTTTTTATTCAGAATTGTACAAGTATCACAGTACTTGTTGTCTCACACAGTGAATTAGCCATGAGTAAAATGATAAAGGAGTATCATACATATCAGACTACTATCTCAGCCAATTGCAGCGGCCCCAGGACTTGCCTATACTTCTGCACCTGGAGTAGCATTATAAATCACATGTCTTCATGCTGAACATACGTACAATTCCCATAAAAATGAATTATGTAGATAAATGTACAACAAAAAGCAAAACAAACAAAAAACTTGGCAGCGACAGGAAGTTGGGTGTTATTCCCTATAGAATCCTTGATCAGAGAGATGGATTTAACTATATACTCGAATCTATCTCCCCTGACTTCAAGGGCGGACCGCTGTCCCACCCGAGTTTAGGGTCAACAGGAATGCAGACATGCAGTGCCAGTCTGGAACGGTTCTATCTGCCACAGGTGTATAAGCTATCTAATCCTCAATAACATCTCACAGGTACTCATGTCCCCGTCCCATGTAAGTCCCCTGGACTTGTGCCTTGGGTCGGCAACTCTACCACATTCAGTTGTGCTGCGGGCCGTGTCCCCCGTGAACACACTCCACATTCACAAACTTCAGACAGTGTCAGTCAGTCAATCAAGGGTCCAGCCTCCGATGTTAATGAAGACAAGCTGGAGTTTGCTGCTTGGGGTGAAACTGTTGATGTGACTTCTGGCCTCTCATCTGACAGTAGGCTCTCCAACATTTCCCCCAAACCTCTAGATCGTTTTCTGTATTCTCACCCATGCAAAATGAGCTCAGGCGACGCTCCTCAGCAATGCCCCATTCGCACATGTCAGTCATCCATTTATCCAACCGGGGGGGGAGGGGAAAGGTGTATCCAATGTATGGCAATACAATTGTTGGACTTTGCCCTTTTGGCAGGTTCACCCCTGAACTTTTTGCCTTAAGCAGACCCCCCAGGATATAGCGGCATGGATTAGCAAATTTAGCGGCACAAAAATGGAAATTTAGCGGCACAAATATGGAAATTTAGCGGCAATTTAGCAGCATTTTATTTGGCGGTTTTTCCTACAACAAACACAGATATCTTCGTTTTTTTAGTTGTTTAACAACATGAAACTATGTATTTTTGGTTTATTTACAATGTAGACACTTTGTTTGGCTTCAAGGCTGCATATAGGACATAAACTAATGAATAAATGCCCCAAAGCAATCCCCCCAGGGCCCGCCGCTGAAAAGGGCCCTCTCTCAGTATAATTTTAGGTTTGTGAATAGGGGAAAAACCATCCATACATCCATCCTCCCTTCCTTCCATCCACCCATCATTCATCCACCCACCTTTTCACACATCCATCATTCATCCATGCAACCTTTTATCCATTCATCCATCCATCTACCCTTTCATCTTCCCATCCTTCATCCACCCACCCTTTCATCCTCCCAGCCATACATCCATCCTTCACCTATCCACCCTTTCATCCATCCATCCACCCACCCTTTCATCCATCCATCTACCCATCATTCATCCCCCCCACCTTTTCACACATCCATCCATCCATCATTCATCCATCCACCCTTTCATCCATCCATCCTTCATCTGACCACCCTTTCATTCTTCCATCCATACATCTATCCTTCACCAATCTATCCTTCATCCATCCACCCTTTCATCCTCCCATCCATACATACATCCATCCTTCATCCATCCACCCTTTCATCCTCCCATCCATCCATACATCCATCCTTCATCCATCCACCCTTTCATCCTTCCATCCATACATCCATCATTCATCCATCAACCCTTTCATCCATCCATTCACCCATCATTCATCCACCCATCTTTTTACATATCCATCATTCATCCATCCACCCACCCTTTCATCCATCCTTCATCCGTCCACCCTTTCATTCTTCCATCCATACATCTATCCTTCACCAATCTATCCTTCATCCATCCACCCTTTCATCCTTCCATCCATCATTCATCCATCCACCCTTTCATCCATCCATTCACCCTTCATTCATTCACCCATCTTTTTACACATCCATCCATCATTCATCCACCCTTTCATCCACCCATTCTTCCGTCCACCCTTTCATTCTTCCACCCATACATCTATCCTTCACCAATCTATCCTTCATCCATCCACCCTTTCATCCTTCCATCCATCCATCATTCATCCATCCACCCTTTCATTCATCCATCCACTCATCATTCATCCACCCACCTTTTCACACATCTATCCATCCTTCAGCCTTTCATCCATCCATCCACCCATCATTCATCCACCCACCTTTTCTGTGCCTCTCTCAATGGGGGGGGGGGGGGGGGGGGGGGAATCAGTATCTCTCTGCGTCGTCTTCCTTCTTCTTTCCCACTCATGGGAGGGCATCTCTGTGCCTCCCTGCTGGGGGCGGGGGACGTGTCACGGGACCCACAGCTCCAGGTGTGCAACATCCATTGAGCTCAAAAGGCTACACTACAGCCACTCCCCCCCCCCCCCAGCTCCCCTCGGCTCGTGTATGTGAGATGCATTTCTAATTATACAAAAAGCAGACAAACAATACATATGAATGAAGAATATAACATAACTCTATTGTCATAGCCATCTTTCTGATGCCCATGCTGTGAGGCAGCATTCTTGGAAAACGTAGCATCTCCCGTTGAAGATTTCTATCATTTTCCGTTAGTCTTCTAAGACATGCATTTTGTCTCTAATCTTGTCTCAATAATGGAAATGCATATAATACAATTTTTTTTTGTTAAAGGCATTTTTTATACTGCGGAGAAGTTACTAATACCTTGTTCGCGCATTTGTTGTCTTGGTGAGGCTCGGTTGTAAAAAGAGACCTGGTGTCAACCCTCATTAACTGAGATCTGATTTTATTTGCATGGTTTGTTCGATAGAAGATTTCGTAAATTTAATCTGTATAGTTTGTGCTCTGTAGTGCTGTTGTAGTGTTGGTTAACAGTCCGTTTCCCTTTTTTCAGAGTCGGGGAAGATAAGGCTCCAAGAGTTGTGGCTTACATCGACTGTCCTGATCGCCCGAGGTTAATTATTCCAGCCCTAGGCAGAGAGGTCAAAGAAAGGGTGAAACACAAAGACTCATTAACAAGTGAAAGGTCTTTTAAAAGACCTATTAAGTACTCGGCTGCGGGTGGGAGCTAAAAAACAGACTGTCTCTCTGTGTCCCCGGGAAGCTGCTGACACACACGAGTGGGGAGGGGCGCACAGCCAATTAAAGGCATTGTTTGTTTTGCAGTCTCCCGCCGGTAGAGACACTTTTTTCTAAATTTCGCGGCCAATATGGTTATTATCGCGGCCATCGCGGTAGTCTGCCGATTTCGCGATTTTTTCGTGAATCGCGAAATCGCGATAAACTGGAGGGTCTGCTTAAGCTCTGACATAGTGATAGTGGTTTCTGGCCTCTACGCACTTTCGCACTGTGTCCCAGTGTAAAGTGTGTGCGCACTCTCAGTGTGCGGTGTGAGTTTGGCCGCCCTCCCATAGGAATTCATGGGGGAGATGTGTGTCTATGGTAATTCCTGATATGAGAGGAGTGCAGGGGCGAGTTCAGTATGTGTGAACTCGTGAGAATAAATGCTGCGCAATGGTGTGCGCAGATTTATGGTGACTGGTGGAGAAATGCCACTTTTAGAAGTTGGCATTTCTGTGTACTGTGTGTCTGCCTGCTTGATGTGAATTGCATGTCTGGCTTGTGATTGGCAGGTGCTGGATGATGTGGGTGGCTCCAGGGTCCAGGATGGGTCTGCCCGGTGGTGAATAGGGAGACCTACATGTAGATGGGAGGTAGGAGTTGCACCTCGGACCTGAATAGGGCTGTGCCTTCCCTCCACAATGCTGGCTCCGCCCCTGTGGTGCATCTGAGCACCTAGCCCTCACCCGACAATGGAGAAAGAAACGCGGTAGACACTTCGGGTAGTCTTTCATCCTTTTCCATTACTTCCGCGTTCGTCACTAAAGACGCCCACTGACAATCAAGTTCAGGGTATTTATTACCGCGCGGATTTTGTAGTTGGTGCTAGCCGGAAAGACGAGCAGACATCCACGCGGGACGTTCGAGGTCTTAACACAAGAGGTAAAGGAACGAAATGGGTGGCATTATTCTAAACGCGCTGCTACGAGAGGGACACGCTTTCTGACACAGCTTGTGTCTGTTTGTTGCTTTCTTAAAAATGCAGGGTTAACACGGAGGAAATTGCCTCGTGTCGTGGGTATTCTACTGGAACTCCTCCAATGTCGCAAACCGCTCCATTGATGGGTGGAAGTCGATATTGATAATAGAATTACCGCGTGCATTGGACGCAGCGATTTTAACTTTTTTGTAAGTATACCTAGTGACTCGTGTTAATATTAATAGGCTATATCCGGTTGCGACCTAGCCAATAATGGCATGTCCTTTATTTTCAGCTCCCAGCCATTATGCTGGATGCGTCAACGATACTGAAACTTCTATAAAGGGTTTCGCCACTATTTTAAATCAGTAAGTAAAAGGGTGGAGAACCAAACTTATTTCTATATGCATTACTATCTTTGTTTGATCCATTATGACGCTCTCTTTCCGTCTTGATATCATTGGCACGCCATGTGCATATATAGCTATGAGGACCATGCTAGTCATTGATAATTTCATGCAATATAGTCGTGCTCTAGGACAATACATTGCCACTTATAAATGTGGCAGATAAGATATGTTATTAGGAGGGGTATGCTCGCTGTTTCAGCTTTATCAATACCTTAGCGGAAATGTCAATGTCCTGGATTGACAAAAAGTTTTTTGTGGCAAATTAGATACATGCTACTGAGGCAAAGTAATAAGCCAATTAAGTTAGCTATAAAAGGATACATTGGCCCTGACATACATTAAATGTGATGTTCATTCATTTCGCAATTAGGAATTCTGTGTAGATAAAGAAGATAATTCGCTGGACGAATATCTCTACCAAACCATAAGGAGGCAGCATACCCCTTATGATACACTGCCAGACCCTTTGCTTGATTGAGGTAGGTGACATATCATGACTCTCCGCATTGCCACCTCTCCTCTACAAGCGTATTGTTTGCTTTGCTTTACTAAAACTCTGATCATGAAATAATGCTTGATCATATGTTCCTGGTTTTTTAGCTAGGCAATAAAAGAAAAGGTTTTCTATACTACAGCCAAACATGAGGAATTTAGCTATGTGATGAAATGAATTTATTGGTCTTTGGTTATCAATTGGTTAGCCGTATATGTATTTGATGATGTTGTATGTCTTGTATATTGGAAGCAATGTCCATGTGTGTTAAAAAACTGAGCTGAATACATTATGTTTTTTAAGGATATTATTCTTTCCTTCTGTTGTTAAATTTGATCTGTTGTGTTTATAAGTTATGACTAAGACTGATCTTGTTTAATTTTCAGAAGTATTGGGAAACATTTGTACTCACTGTCCTGATGAAGGTGGTTTTAAATTGATTATACCGCCGAAACGCGTCGATGCCCAAGGAGTAAATCCGGGATTATAAACTAAGGAAAATTCAAAATTACTGTTTTGTGTTTGAGTTTAGTCCTTTCTCCCTGTAGCTCCTTTTTATTGGAATGTTGATTTTATTGATTATTGTTCAGTCCTGTATGTGTTTCCCAATTTTTAGTTTCTAATTAATGTAATGTATGCTAATAAATTGTTTTAAATACTTTATTTTTCCAGAGTGTTTTCACGTGTTTTTGAAGTTATCACCTATTTTCATTGCTTCCTTGTTATATGTTGGGTATTGGTCAATTCACTGTATGTTTGTAAGTACTTATGTATTAATGTCAATTCGCCCAAAGGGAATTATTCTTTGACTTGCGTCTAGGATGGGTCTGCCCGGTGGTGAATAGGGAGATCTACATGTAGATGGGAGGTAGGAGTTGCACCTCGGACCTGAATAGGGCTGTGCCTTCCCTCCACAATGCTGGCTCCGCCCCTGTGGTGCATCTGAGCACCTAGCCCTCACCTGACAATGGAGAAAGGAGCTGAGCACAACAAAGTGCTTCAAAGCTCCCCAAACCAGTTGCATCTGGTTTCCCCCCCAGTCCTGTGCTGTGTCACAAAGGGAAAATGTAATATAAATATAGGGGCTGTGTCCCAATGAATTTGTTCAGTTCTGTTCCTGATCCTGATGGAGGGGGTGGGGCTTGCTGCTGCTGGGGCCCAGGATGGACCGCCATGGGGGCTGCCTCTTTGCTGGAAGGCCCTGTGTGCTGGCCCCTGGGCCCAGCTCTTCCCCTGGAGCCTCTCCTGGATCTTTGCCTGCTACTGGAGCTGTGGCTCCTTGTGAGTACCCTGCTTTCTTTTGCTGGGAAGATGGCTTTGTTTTGAGGGGGAGTACTCAGGTTGCTCCCTTGGAGCACCGTGCTGCCTGAAGGGATAGAGAGGGAATCCCCACCGGAGGGATTCGCCCATGATGATGCGATAGCGGGAGCCTACCCCACTTTTTCTTGTAATTACACGGATTTGCGGGTGCCCACCCCGCGTTCTGCTGATGCTTTTACTCTGGGGGCGGGTGTCCGGGCGATACCCACCCTGCATACTGGCACCCTTTTGTTTGATGGAGCTGGTGCCCACCCCGCGTTTGGCCACTGTGAATCACCACCGCGGCCAGGCCAGAAGTCAGGCAGCGTCATGCCTGGCGTGGTGCTGGACTTCAGCCTTCCTCAGGAAGCCCGCGCCCATGGAGCTGCCGAGAGGAGAAGTCATCGGCTCAGGCCCCAACGGGGCTCCCTTGAGCTGCTGCGAGCCTCTGGTAAAGAGGGAAGATAGCAGAGGCCGAGCGGGGCTCCCGTGAGAGGAGAGAAGCCCCACAGGCCTTCCCCAGATGCCAGGGATCCTCGCCGGCAAAGAGCCTCGCGTTCATTGGTGCCTGGCAGAGGCACCTGGTCAGAGCGGCCCCGTTTGTGCAGCGGACCGCTCTAACATGGTGATATTTTTTAAAGGGCCACCAGGGGGTCCTGAGGTCCTGTGGGCCTGTGCTGCCCATATTGGGCATTTCTCTCCAGCTGCCCCACTTTGCAGCGGTCAGCTGCAACGATGGAGCATAATTATCTTCAGAGCCCGTGCGTGGCTCCAACGCTTGGGCAGAATTATTTTAGAGCCCTGTGTGGCTCCAACAAGGGCAATATTAGAGCCCCAGCAACACCCAGAGGGCACAGTTGTGCCAGGGCCCATTTGTGCTATTCTCAGCGATGCTGCACAAGCTCAGGCAGCTGCAACGTTCCTTCCTATCTTTTCAAAAGGCATGGATATACCAAGGTTATGGCCTCTATTCTCTAGGATGCGGAACTCTGGCGATTTGAAAATCTGTCCCCATTAGTCCTCCCCAAAACAGATTTGTGAGAGGTCTAATTGGCCTTCCCCAAAGTACTCCGCTCACATCCTTATATTTTGATCTAGGGTGTAAAACCCTGGCAGAGGTTGCTAGATTTAGACCATCAGCCTACTGGAGAAGACTAAGGTCCTCTCCGGAGCTAGCCCACTATGCCCAAGCACTCAAAGACATTAGAGATCCCAACACCTCTCACAAGATTAGCTGGTTACAGCGGTTGAAAAGCTCCTTAGTGAACATGGGCATGAGGCACCTGTGGGAAGACCTGGTGAATAACATGTTTCCCCTCAAAAAAGCTTTTAAAACACAATAGCCTATCGACAAAAAAAAACCTTTAAAGAAGCATACCGGGCAATGATTAGAACTGGCAATTTGTGTTCTTTTAGCTTATCATCTCTGACCAGTATCTTCCTGGTGCATAAGTCGGAACCTTTGTATGAAGACTTCTGGGACATCATAACAAAGCCTACTGTCAGGAAACGTTTCTTTCAGTTTCGAAAAGGTACATTACTGATCAAAGATTTCACCAAAATCTGGCACCACTCCCAAGACAGTAAATGTACCTACTGCCAGAATGTGGACGAGACAATTGCTCACATCTTATTTGTATGTCCAGCATATAGTTCCCCACGGAGCAAATTACTTAAACCAATCTGCTCGAATATGGGCACCAGGTCGAGTGCTACTGCATTGCGAATACTGAAGACAAGCACTCAGGAGGCAATCATGATCGCCCTTGCAAAAGTTTTAGGTTGGGTGTGGAGAATCCGACATAAGGTCGAAAGCAGGTAGACAGCGGCAGTGATTATTTGCTCCCTTCCATTCAATTTTTTTCAATTTCAAATATCTTTATTCGATTGTAAACCTTACAATCATAAAAGCACAATTCATAAACATACAGTTAAAAACAATCCAGCTATTACATTTATGGGACAAATATTTCTTTAGACAATATGAAAGACAGAAGTAACAGGCAGAATAAACACTTTTTAAAAAATATATAAATAGTTACAGTACAATAAAAAGGTTAAAAATACCTAACGGCATTAGCAGCATAATTATCCCTCCATACTTTTCCTGAAGGTAATTGCTAGTTTCAGAAAACTACAAACAAATAAAGTGCAATCGGATTTCAAAAGTTGAAGGTAATAAAGTGCTGGCTATATCTGTGCAAAATTCAGTTTTTTGAGGCAAGGTTTTAAATATAGCCTCCGAGGTATTATGTAATAAGGGCAGGTAAATAAAAAGTGTGCCAGATCTTGCGGAGACTTTCCGTTGCAGCCGCAAGCTGGCAACACCTCACCCCGATGGGCCCCACTTGGTACCACCAGTAAGAGAAGAAACAGATCCCTTCCATTCTGCTTCTTTCGCTCTGTCATGTATTATATCCCTCAGCCAGTATTGGGACCCTAGCAAATAGTATGATTAGTTTTAAATGGTTTTAGAATTTAGGTGTAAAGAAAGGTAATTTATTTTAACCATTGTCAATGGCCAGTACTGATTTCAAACCTTTTAAAAAAATGTATAAGTTATATTTTAACTAAATACAAGCTTGTTTGATTTTTATCAAGTATTACCAATTGTCATGAACTGTTATTGTTAAGATTTGGTGATTATGTATGTACTTTTTTGGCGATATTATCTATTTATTGTCTTTTATGATCAGTATGGTCCAAACAAAGACTTAATAAATCCAATAGTGTTTAGCACATTTTGTATCAACGGACCCCACAAACCACACTCATTTTAAAAATGTCAATAGGGACACCATCAACCACAGGTGTCTTTCCATTTACACTTTTTTCTAAGGCCGATGTGACTTCATCTAAGGTAATAGGGTCCAAATCAAAATTGATAAATCCACTCTTAGGGTTGTACTAAGCTTTCAATTTTTACAGCACTACTATCTTTAAAATAGGGGGGTTTATCGTTTTCCAAAAAAGGGAAGAGTCCCTAGTCTTAGCTGTCTGTGTAAGCTTCTCCCATACTTCACTTAGAATCTCCCTCTTTCTTCTTGCCATTGTCTGTTTATATGTCATCCTCCAATTTTTGATCTGTTCATTATCTTTTGGTCTAATTTTCAAAGCCTTCTTTTATAGGTGATTTGCCTCAGTACATTCTGAGTCAAACCAACTATCTTTTTCTTTTTGTTCTTATTCTTAGTTTGTTTTTAGACCCTGGGAAATCGCGCAGTTATTTTACAGAAAGCCCCAATTATCTCTTCATTTGTTGATTTCCCCTTTTTACATTATTCTATATGATTTTTACAATCAATCAATAGTCTTTCTACAAAATCAGTCTGGTTTATCCTGGACCATTTGATCGATATGCCATTTTCTCCTTGAGGAGTTTTTATGCTTGGTGCTAAGCACGGTCCTCCACAAAGACTATCATTTATTCTGACAGTTAAGAATACTGGGTTATGGTCGCTTAGACAGGTTTTTTCAACCTCAATTTTTACTATCTGATTCTGACCGTGGGCCGAGATTAATATGTGATCGATTATGGAGCAGTGGCCTTGCCCTTCAAAAGTTGGTAACTCCACTTGTACCTCAAGTAGTGTCTGATCCACTACTTCCAAATTATATCCCAGTCACTCTCTATCACACAACCATCACTTTAGACTCATGACTGCTAAAAAGGAAGAAAAAAGAACAAGAATTAGTATGAAGGAAGAAACAACAAAAAGTTGTAGGGGAGGGGGAAGCCAGCCTGTGTTGTTCTAGTGCCCATCCTGCACATGCAACGTGTAGCCCAGAGACTCATCATCAAACACACATTTGTATGCTGGTCATCATGTGTGCTCCACTGCGGGAGCTAAACCCATGGTACCCCCATGCCAACAACCAGCAGCAAACTCATGTAGTCGATTATTTCTCCAATTATTAAGGGGTCAGAAGTTTGGCAGGTTTCTTCTACATCACCCATACTAGTGCCAGAGTTAAAGGGGGTGACTTCCTCCACAGCGCTCTAGCCACTTCAGGTTCAGCCTGTAGCAGTGTTGAATCCACTCAAAGCAGTCACCTCCTCTCACCTACTGAGTCTCGTCACTCCTGGTCCAAGGAACCCTCTCGCTATACCACCATTTGCTGGGAGGAACGAGAGGCACGGCTGCTCTGTTGTGCCTGTCTACATGCCTTTCGTGAGCTGTGTGCATCCAGGGGCTGCCCATACATCCCCCTCAAGAACAGAGTCCGTCTATCACCCCGCACCTCCATCCAATCCCAGGCAGCTTCCGGGGTAGTGAAAAAATGAGTATGCTTTCCAGTTTGGCAGGGTAAAGGAGCATGTACTGGAGGTCCATCGCCCTCGACTTCTGTTTCACTTCACCAAAGGACGCTCTCTGTTGTTATACCAAACGCATGTAGTCTGGGAACATACGGATGGTATGATTGTCAAAAGTGGAGTCGCCGGCCTGCCATGCTTCTTCAAGGATTAAGTTGTTACTATACTTTAGGATCCTGGCAATAAGTGTGCGAGGCAGTGCTCCCACCGGGGGTGCCGGCACAAGGGCATGATGAGCATGTTCTATCACAAAAAGGGAGGATAAAACAGCTGAAGGGAATGCAGCCTTAATCCAGTTTTTGAGAAAAAGTTCAGGAGTCTTACCTTCCACTCCCTCTGGGAACCCAACAATTCAAAGATTGCATCTCTGGGAAAGGCCCTCTGCATATTCTGCTCTGCACTCAAGAGCCGCCGCTTTGGCAGAAAGATCAGTGAAAGCCGCCTTCAGAGTAAAGACCTCGCCATGCAGTTCAGACACATTTTGTTCAGTAGCTAGGGAGGATGTCAACTTGCAAAAGTCCAATCTCCAGGGGAGACAACGTTTACAACGCAGTCGTTACATCGCAGTTCCTTTACAATGCGGTCGTCTCAATGAGCGCGTTGTTAGAATGCGATGCCTTTACAACGCAAGCCATTAGATCAACAAGCTGCAGGGGGCGCTCTAACCTAAGGAATAGTATAATTTACTATTCCAACACCTTCCCTACAGTTACTCAGGCTGGAGTTGGAATTGTAAATTATACTATTTCTTAGTCCAGCGCGCCCCCTACAGAAAGTCGATCTAATGACTTGCGTTGTAAAGGTATTGTGTTCCAACAACATGGTTGTTGTAACGACCGCATTGTAACGGAACGCAATGTAATAGCATGCGATGTAACATGCTATATTCCAGGTAGAATCCATATGCGTGCTCTCAAATTTCATGGGAGATTTACATGAAGGATCCGTCCTCAGTATCCACCGCCTGCACCTAATACTGGTCAAATTTAGTCTGCTGTGCCACCTCTGTAGTGTGAAGAATAGTTGACAGTACAGCAGATTTGTAGCGTGTGGGCACTTCAAACCTCCTAGCACTAGGCCTGGCGGGTGCTGGATGTGGCCCCTGTGAACCTACTTAAAGAGAGTGGACCCGGATCAGCCACAATCCATCTCAGTGGTCTGCCGGGGAGCGACTATTCAAATCATCAGGGGGCAGTCCTGAGGCAGTGCAAGAGAGCCAGGGGGAAGGGAGCAGGCCATACCCCAGCGAACCACGTGCAGTACTACCAGGTAAGTAAGGGGCCAATTTTCCACCTGGTCTGTAGCAGCAATGGGCAACTCCACTGCACCCAGGAGTTTATTTTGTAAAGCAAGGTGGGGGGGGGGCAGTTCTGCCCGGGGCACCACACGAGAGGAGGCCGACAGCAACTACAAATGCCCCAAAAGATGCCTCAGTTCGGTTATTGCTGGCAACAGGCTCATGGGTCACTCAGTGTGGGACTGGTGGTCTGCACCTCCAGTGTCAATGGCCCGCCATCATTGCAGTAACAGCCGTTGTCTCCGGTAGGGCTACCGGAAGCCATCTAGGAACCCCCAAGCTCGATGTCCCAGTGGCCTCCTACTAGAGGCCCTAAGCCCGAAATGTCCTTCACGCCGACAATGTTCAGAGGGCCAGTGACTGCACATGAAGGAGCCCCCTGCAGACCACCGACCCGAGGTCCGTAGAGCATTGGAGTGAGACGGAAGTGTACTCCATGCCAGCACCATCACAGCACCCAGTAGTGTCTGTAATAAGGCCTCCCCTCACTCTTCTCATGGGTCCAGGGGTGCCAGGCGCTTCTCACCTCTTCAGGAACCGCTGTCACAGTGGTTTCTCTCAATGGCTTTTGAAGTTTGGAGCAGGGATTCGTCATGTTGATGAAGATCTGCACCAAACTGTTTTCTATTTATTTTCAAAAATAAAATACAATAGCAGGATTTTCTTTTTGAAAATAAAAATAAAATGCTCGCCTGACAATGGAAGTCGTCCCCGTGGCGAGGGGGGCATTTAGCAGTTTTCACTTTTACTGACAGTGATGGGGAGTAAGAAACTGCTAGGGTTTTTGTTGCAGGTCTAGGCTTTCCACACAGTCCTTCTCCCTCCACTGTTATTGGTTCATTGTATGACGCACATTGGAATGTTGGTATCTGTATTTATGTGACGTCGGCAATCTGTCACGGCTTGACTCCACACTTTCCGCACAGCTGTGTTTTCCCTTTCCTCTCGCAAGCTCGTTACTAGTAAATAAATACTTAAGCAAACAGTCAGTTTACTGTGATTTATTGAACGTTTTATCACAACATACATGGCGACGAGTTCGGGATGCGAATTTGAGTGACGGGCTTGCGCAGGGATTCTTTTCGGAGCCGCTGTGCCAAGTCTTCAAGGCAAGTGCTTATATTTCGATTTGTTTATAAGTATTCGGAAAAATATATGAATTCAATTTTTCCATTATTTCTCAGATTAACTGCATATTCTCGAGCATGATGCTTCTCACGTCGTGTTTATGGGCTGACGAAGTGCGCTCAAAGCGGCAATTCTAGTTGGTGTTAAGCTTCCATAAAGAAACTTAAAGGCAAGTTACGTATTTCATTATTTCGTGGCAGAAATTGACATCGTGTAATATTGGATTTCGTATGTCTTCACAGCGAGTAACTGGATTCTGTTGAAAAATGCAGAAGCTGTTGACAGTTTTTTCCAACTGTCATTCTTCGGTCTTCACAGCTGCGAGTCAGTTAAACTGTAATTTTCAGTCTCCTCAGCTGCGCTTCAGCCGGTGATCCTAGCTTTCACATCATGACGTCATCGACGTGGCTTACGTGACTCCATTTTGTTTCCATTTTCCTCACAGAGACACACACGGAAGTTATATACAAAGTGCTCAACTTACTATCTTCAGTTTTGTTTTTTTAAACAGGCATTGTTTAATTAATCTGCCAAAATGTATTTATTTATAAAAAAAGAGACTTCCGAACTAAAGCAGGAAGTTATGTCCAGTGAGTCAAATTTCAACGCTCCGGCAACTTTCCTTAATGAACCTGGTAAACCAATTATGAAGTGGCGCAATTGGTACAGGGCATTTGAAAACTATTTAATTGCCATAAATGGTAAGAAATTTGATGCTGAAAGGAAGACAGCTATTCTTGTTGGACTTTTAGGTGTGGCAGGGCAAGAAATGTTATATAGTCTGCCAGATTATGAACTAGAACCTGGCCAATTTATTCCTTCGGATGAATTTCAAGAAGCTGTCAAAAAGCTTGAAAGGCAATTTGACGAGGAAGAAAATATTATGGTGGGCAGACACCGATTTGTGATGAGAAAGCAAACTGAAAATGAGAAGGTTGAGGAGTACATAGCAAGCTTAAGAGTTATCAAGATAGAGTAGATGAGTACATACGTGATCAGTTGGTGTTCCACTGTTATGAACGGAAAATCCAAGAACGGCTTTTAGCGTGCAAAAGACCTACTCTTTCTGAAGCAATTGACATTGCCAAAGGTATTGAAAGATCATTAGAAGGTTCAAGGGAAATAGCAGGAGCTTCAAGTAATAATTCCAATGTATATTTTGTAAATGACAAAAAGAAAAAAGAAAATTATTCGAACAAGAAAATTAAGAGCGAATACGAATGTTAACACATCTCAATTTATATGTTTTAGATGTGGTTCTCGCAAACACAAGGCTGATTCTTTGAGTTGCCCAGCAACTGAGAAGAAATGTACAAGATGCCAAAAGGTAGGGCACTTTGCGGGTGTATGTGGTACATTTGGCCAAAAACGTTTTATACCTACAAAAGTAAGTAGTGTAGAAGATTTCAATGAGAGTATGTGTTCTAGCATTGTGTTGACCATTGAAGACGAGTACAAAAATATCAAAGGCCCATTGGGGTTGGCCAATGTGGGTGAGGTCCAACCTCACATTATGGCTGACTCCGGTTCGCCAATTAAAATAATTTCTGACAAAAAGTTTCTTCAACATTGGCCGCACGCTAATTTGCTTAAGTCTGATGTTAACCCAAAAGCTTTTGGGGAATTTGACATCAATGTTTTTGGGTACTTTGAAGATATCCTAAACATTTAAAATAGATGTGTTTTTGTGAAGCTAGAAGAGAGTTTAATCATGGCCATAACCAATCATGAACCAATAGAGGGGATATTGTTGGAAATAGAGCTAAATAAAGCAGAGGCAGGGGAAACCTTGGCACGGAAGGCGGCGGGAAAGTTCCTGGTGAAAAAAGAAAAATGTTATGAATATAACGAAAGGGAAGCTCACCTACTGGCAAATTCGGACTAGACAAAGCTTAGCAGCAGGCGAAATAAAGGAAATAAAAGATGGCACAGGTAAGACAGTAAACAAGGTGGAAGAGGTGCAGGAGGTCTTTAGGAAATTTTATGAAAATCTTTACGAACAGAGCCAAAACAGCACTGATTTTGAGATCACGGAATATTTAGCAGAGATACCACATGCAATGTTAAGTACTGAGGGGAAAGAGAAGCTAGACCTCCCTGTAACTTTACAGGAAGTACGCGAGGCTGCGTTTAATCTTCCATCGGGGAAAGCTACAGGGCCGGCAGAATTTTATAGGACTTTTTGGGATACAGTGGGGGAGGACATGCTGGCGACCTTTAGGCAGGCACAGTTAGGTAAGTCAGTACCACACTCCTGGGCAAGGGCAGACATCATAGTGATTCTAAAAAAAGGATAAACCACCGCTAGAACCAGGGTCTTACAGGCCAATCACCCTTTTAATGCGGACGCAAACATTTTTTTTAAATCGCTTGCTCAAAGATTGAGCCGGGTCATTGAAGGTATAGTCAGCACCTCGCAACATGGGTTCATCCCAGGGAAAGGGACCACCCAGCATACAAGGCAAATGATCACTATCTTGGATGCCGCAGAGGTTGCAGGAGACCCTGTCGCGGCTATATTTCTCGATGCGGAGAAGGCCTTCGACGGGGTCTCCTGGGACTATCTGTGGAAGGTTATGAAGTGGTTTGGGATAGGAGGGGGATACATTAAAGTGATTCAGGCCCTATATGAAGGGCCGACTGCAAGGATAAGAATTAATAAAAGTTACACAAAGGCAGTACAGATAAGACGCGGGACTAGACAGGGCTGCCCAGCCTCGCCCCTGCTCTTCGCTTTATGTCTGGATCCTATGCTAAGGAGACTAGCTAGTAATAACAACATTCCCCCGGTCAGGCTGCATGAAATTGAGTACAAACTATTCGCCTATGTGGATGATGTGGCTATTATAATACCGAATCCAGGGAGGGCAATAGCTGAAATAGAACAGGAGGTAGTGAATTTTGGGGCAGTATCAGGATACCTGATTAACAAAGTGAAGACCCAGATAGGGCAAAATAGCTATACAATACACCAGGACGCTAGAGTGGTGCCCGAAGCAACATATCTAGGGATAAGAGTGACCGCCGATCTAGACAGATTAGTGGGGCTAAATATGGAACCATTATTAGAAAAAGTAAAGAGAAATACTGAAAGGATTCATAACCTACACTTGACTCTAATGGGCCGCATAAATGTGATCAAGATGATAACATTCCCGAAATTCTTGTACATATTTAGGGCTATACCACTTTTCTTTGACCATGCATGGTTTAGTAAACTAGAAGTAATACTCAATTGGCTTATCTGGGCACAAGGGAAGACCAGGAGAGCTTCTCGGTTTATGACACTGCCCAGGGAAAAGGGGGGCCCCAGATTTTAGACTCTATTACTGGGCCGCGGCCCTGCAGTACTTTCAAGGGTTGATAGGTGGAGGGGGAAGCAAGCAAAGGGGTGACAGACCTGGCTTCACGAATGTATACAGGGCACTGGTGGGGGGGGAGGCTGAGAATGGTTTATTAAATACGATTGATTATAGCTACTTCAAACACACCAGGTTTAAGACCTTAAGAGCGGCATATAATATCTGGAAGGCAGCCGCAAAAAAGCTCGGAATAGGTAGATACAATAGATATATTCGACTACACACAAGTCATTCACTCCCAGGGGATATTTTTAGGGATTCAGTTATGAAGGAGTGGGATAATAAAGGGATTAAGAAGGTAGGGGATTTATTGGATATGGAGGGGAGGATTTTACAATTCCAGGAACTACAGGAAAAATTTGAGATATCTGATAATAGCTTCTTTAAGTATTTACAGGTAAGAAGCTACTTTGCAAACAAACAGGGAGGTTTGATAGGGTTTGGCCATTGCAGAATAATGGATTACATAGAAAGGAGCAACCACTGTACAATTAGGCAACTGTACGCAGAGCTTTATGTATTAAAAAATGACGATAGGGAAAAACACGCTAGTAAGTGGGTGGAGAAAGTGGGGTCTTGCCCTAAGGGATTACAGATATCTTTAGATTTGGGGCGTACAGTTTTATGCTCAGTGACGCTACAAGCACAGTACTACAAAACACTGTATTCTCTTTACCACACTCCTGCTAGAATTGCATAGTGGTGGGGGTCACAGGATTAACTTGCCCGAGATGCGATTTAAGTAATGCGGATATTGTCCACATGTTTGCGCAGTGTCCACAACTGCATTCATTAAAGGTGGCAATTGAGACATTTTTGGAAGGATTGTTAGGGATTAGAACAAAAATGGCAAATGAACTAAAAATGCTGGGGGTGATGGCAGGGTTAGAGGGCCTCCCCACAGAATTTTTGTTTATGGAAGCTGCAGTATATCGGATTGGTATTGCGAGGGCATGGTTTGACAGGGCACCACCGACATTCCAAACATGGTTAGCAAGATTACTCTCTACGTACAATCTGGAAAAGGCACTATATGACAGGAAGGGCAGAAGGGCGAGAACATTGGGGAGGAAGATATGGCAACCCATAGATCAGTGGAAAAAAGGGCAGGATAGTGGGGGGATCTCCACTGCTGGGTCCGGGGATGAAGCCATAGCTAATGCAAGAAATTGAAATGAAATTGTTTGTGTTATTGTGTATTTTGATTATTTGTGCTGTAATATGTATTGGAATACTTGGAAAAAAGTAAAAAAACTTAATAAAAAGAATATAAAAAAATAAAACAAATAGATGTGTGAAGACTAAAATATATGTCGCTGAATGCAGCAGGGACATTGTGGGATGGAGAGATCTGGCGAAATTAAAGATAATTTTGAAGCCCGGTGCAGAAGACCCCATAGTACTTGATGAGGGCTTTATACCAAGTATTGACGTTTCTTTAATTACATGCAAAAACGAAAGTATCTCCACTATTTTAAGTAAATATGAATCACTATTTGAGGATCGGATAGGATGTGTAAAAGGTTTTGTACATAAGATTTTACTTAAAAAGGACGCTGTGCCTGTTAGACACAAAGTTAGGTCTCTACCTTTAACAGTCAAAAGTGATTTGAAACTATTACTAGACAAACTTGTCAGTGAAGAAATTATTGAACCAGCAGATTCTGCTGAATGGATTTCGGGGATTGTTTTGATAAAAAATAAAAGTGGTAAATTTCGTTTGTGCGCTGATCTAAGGTCACTCAACAAAAACATTTTGGTAGATTGTTTTC
This sequence comes from Lissotriton vulgaris, assembly GCF_964263255.1. NCBI lineage: Eukaryota > Metazoa > Chordata > Amphibia > Caudata > Salamandridae > Lissotriton > Lissotriton vulgaris. The sequence continues at coordinate 298,152,571 of NC_141700.1, read as the reverse complement.
CTCTTCCCAGGATTCAGGAAATTCTAGCTGCTACGGCAGGTTCTAAATATTTTTCACTTATCAATCTCAGATCAGCGTACCACCAGGTCAAACTTGACGACTAATCTAAAGAATTGACCACGTTTATCACTCCCCTTGGAGCATTCAGATATACACTATTACCTTTTGGTTTGGCGTCTTCAGCCAGCGTCTTCCAAAAGTTAATGGAAAATATGTTTGGGGAAATGGTAGGCGCGCAGAATTTTCAGGATGACATTCTCATCCATGCAGAGCCGGTAAGGGAACACAATGCTATTTTGGATTCAGTGCTTGGTAAGTTTCAAGAGAGGGGTATGACTGTATCTAAGAGCAAATGAGAATTTCTGAAAACCGAATTGGAGTATTTGGGCCATGTTCCTAGCCATGAAGGTATCGAACCGAAAATGAATTTAGTTAGGGCAATTTCTGATGCTCCCAAACCTGAAGATAGAGATTCATTGAGGTCATTTTTAGGACTCAGCGAATATTATTCTAGATTTATAGAAAATTATGCCAATTTAGTTGAGCTCTTTTACGCAAAGGTCAACAATTTACATGGGATGTTCACCATGATGACTCATTTTCAGAAATTAAAAAGTCTATTGTAAATGCACCCACTTTGAAACCTTTTGATGCTAAAGGTGCCAACATGATTACTGTAGATGCCAGCTCAGTGGGCTTAGGTGCGGTTTTTACCGAGAAGGTCAATAAGTTGGTTCACTCTGTAGCTTTCATTTCACGAAAATTGACCGAGGCTGAGAAAAACTACAGTACTATTGAGAGGGGAGCTCTCGCATGTGTTTGGGCGGTGGATAAACTTAAAATGTATTTGTGGGGAAAAGAGTTTGAATTGGTAATTGACCACAAGCCTCTCACTTTCATGTTCGATGGGTATGGGAGAGGCAATGGAAAGGCTTCGGCCAGGTTGGTGAGGTTACTTGCTAAATTGCAAGAATACAATTTCTCTATAAAGCATATTTCAGTTAAGGACAACATCTGTGCAGATTTTCTTTCTAGGTTGCCCACTGAGAATGTTGAGGTTCAGAATGAGGATGAAACGGAGTGTGTAGTCTCATCTATAGCTAGCTTTCAGAAGACTGACAATGCAATTTTGGAAAAAGAATGGTTGGAAGCCATAGATTCTGATGCGGTGTTAATAAAAGTTAAAAATTTCATGTCTAACAATTGGCCCCCTGTTCGCAATTTGTCTTCAGAATTTAAAATTTTCTTTCAAGTGTCTGATGAGTTAAGTGTTGTTGAAGGGTTTCTTATGAGGGGTGACTTATTGGTTCCCCCATATAAACTTAGAAACAGATTGATAGCTACTGCTCATAATACTCACTTAGGTGCTACCATGACTAAGAAAAGACTAAAGGAACTGTATTGGTGGCCCCAAATGGACCTTGATGTAAATTTGTTTGTAGAGAGATGCATTGTATGTATCATATCTGATAAACACTGGAAGCCCAGAGTTCAAGAGATGCAACTTGTATCAATTCCTAATACTGCGTGGTATAAAATTGCTATTGACATGGCCGGACCATTTCAGATTTTGGAGCGAGAATCTAGATTCCTCATTGTTGTTAGTGACTACTACAGCAAATGGATATACCATAAGTTTGTCCAAACAATTGACTCGGATTCCGTCATTCACTTTTTGAACAATTGTTTCTCCAGTGAAGGAAGCCCACGCATACTTGTATCGGATAACGGGAAACAGCTTACTTCTAAAAAATGACTAACTTTTTGGAAATGCATGGCATTTGCCAGGAGAAAACTCCATTGTATTCACCAAAGTCTAATGGGCAAATTGAAAGAGTGAATCACTTCATAAAAGACGGCATCCAATTAGCATTGGCTTCAAAACTTCCTGTAAAGAAATTCATTCAGGAGAGAGTATTTGCTTACAATTCAACTCCCACCAGTGTGACAGGGTTTTCCCTGTTTTTTTTAATGAGGGGAAGAAGATGTGATAGTGACATTGTTCTGAAAATTGAGGGGTTTGAGTCATACTTACCTGATACAGTGTTCATAAATGATGATCAACTTCAGGTCAAGCAAAAGATAGTTGATTGCCAAGTTAAAGCCAAGGCTTATCACGACAAGGTACACAAGGCTATTAACAAAGAGTTCTGCAAGGGAGAGTGGGCGCTTATTAAAAGACACGATGGTCAACTTAAGGGGGAGTCTAAGTACTATGACCCCGAAGAAATTGTCAATGTCTCAGAAAGTGCCATTTGTCTCAGACAGATGGGGTGGCTCAATAAGAGTGTGCTATAAGGTTAACAAAAAATCAAGTTGATTTGTGATTCAAGGGTGTCATTGGATAGGGAATTTTGATGGGTCAATACTTATTCAGGCGAAGTTGATCGTGATTTACATGTTCTTGGTGAAAATGCTGGCGGTAAACATGTTGAGGTTAGCAAGGAGTGTGTGCTGAGTTACTCTGGCAGAAATTCTGTTACCAACGTTGAGGAAGAGTGTGGTGATGACATTGCAGGCGAAGGTCAATTTGTCACTTATGATGATTCTGGGTCTGAATTCATTGCACCTAATTTAGTTAAATAAAATGACACACAATGCCATGGAGGTTGGAAAGGAACTTGTACCAGGTATGGCAGAATATCTAGGTTACCTGTGGGCCTCAAAGATTACAAATTACAGTGAGTCTAATTTACCTCATGTTTGCAAGGGAAAAAGGGAGATGTTGCAGGTCTAGTCTTTCCACACAGTCCCTCTCCCTCCACTGTTATTGGTTCATTGTATGACGCACATTGGAATGTTGGTATCTGTATTCATGTGACGTCGGCAACCTGTCAGGGCTTGACTCCACACCTTCCGCACAGCTGTGTTTTCCCTTTCCTCTCGCAAGCTCGTTACTAGTAAATGAATACTTAAGCAAACAGTCAGATTACTGCAATTTATTGAACGTTTTATCACAACAGTTTTCCTGGCAGTGATGGGGTTTGAAAACAGACCTCAAATTCTGCTCATCTAAATTAGGTGGGCGGAATTAGAGGTCTGCCTTTGAGAGCCCGTAGTCGACAGGGCCATTGGGAATGTTTAGTCATGATAGGGACAGAGTAGTCTCTGCTGTGATTAAACCAAAGTTCTGCCTGCATCTAAATTTGTCAGGTGGACCAGTATGTTGGTGGAAAGCATATGATGTAGCCGTCAGGCCCTAAATCTCTTTTACAGCTTTTAATTATCTATATCATTTTTATAAGGACACTATTAAATTACATTATCTGTACTTGGTTTCTCCCCTCTTCATTAAAAAAAAAATAATAATTTGCTGGCTCGGCTAGCTCTAAATGTGATATAACACTTCCTGTTCCTCCAAAGATTATGTGCCGTGGAAGGAGATGGAAAAAGGTTTGGCAACTCATTGAGTTACCAGCTTCACAAAAGGGCGAACCACACCTAGCACCTCTGTCAGTAAATTGTCAACACAAAATGTAGATAAAAGTCATGCTGCACAAAGTACATCTGCAAATGGCTAATGAATGGAAAGTACTATGCTTTACTAGAGAGACTGTCCAGGAAATATAGGGCGAATGAGGGAAACTCCAATAGAAGGGAAATGGAATAGTAGATGAAGAGTAATGACAAAAAGTTGCAATGTCTGTTCCAATTCGCTGGAATGTAAAAAAAGAAAAATGAGATTAAACTCTGTTGTGTGCAGCGCAAGATGGCAGTTCCTGTCTTAATCTCTATGTAATTCCTTATCATATGATAGCTGTGAAGCCTACCAAGCTGCTCCAAACACAATGAAAGAAGTGAAAGAGAACTGTTGGAATGAAAACATTTTGTCTACATACCTGATTGTTTTCTGGTGTGTTGTTTTTAAAGCTCGGCTCTGAAGTCTCACTTTGTTCATAGAAACAATGTGCATTTTCTTCCTCAGACTCTGTATAGCTTTGTGCTTCCTCGTATTTCCCTACAACGTTGAACTCTTCCTCTTGGTCATGGAGGTTGGCCTGGGAGTCAGACTTTGGTAAAGCAGCCTGGATGAGGGTTTCCGAGCCATCCTTTTGCAAGAGGGAGAAACAAGAGACATCTTGAGACAGAAAAGTGCCAATCAGTGTAAAACTCACCTCATCACAGTTCTGGGAGTGTGAGTGTAGGGTTACGTAAGGAAACACTGATCAGGACTCCAAACCATTGTTTTATATTAGACCAAATATTTATTATTTCATTTCTCCAAGAACATGAACACCTAACCTTTCACATTATAGTCATGTTTGTAATCCTCAGTCGTAGCCTACAAAAGTTGATGTGACAGACCAAAAAGGAAGAACAAAGGCAGGAATCCAGTATGATGAGAGCTCAGTGCAATAAGGATCAGAGTGAGGAAATATAAAGAAGTGCCATGCCATTGTCCAGCTCTCCTTGACAGTCCTTCTTAAAGCATGTATCACTCAGAGGACACCAATTCCAACGCAAAAACCAGAAGCATTAACCATTGACTCAGGCACAGAAACTGTCATCATAAACTCTTAAACTAATACTATCATAGGACCATTTTACAGGCCACCAGCATCACCAACAAACCATAAAATACCATTAGATGGAAGTACAAAGCAAAAAACTAAGAAACAGAAAACAATAGCATACATACAAACATCTGGCATTCAGAACACCTGACATCCAGACATCCGGAATTGCTGAGAATTCCCATTCTAATTTCATACAAAATATGCGCTCTTAAACAATACATTATCCAATGAACAGCATTTCTACTTATAACTTATCATTGCAGTTTAATATGTAAGATTGCCAGAAACACCTCTTGCTCCCTTATCTATACAAACTCTTTTCTATACAAGTCCCTCATCTATACAACCTCTGTGCGGTACTTTGGAAAGGCAACATTTGCCTCATGAATCCCAACTGGTGGAAAAAAGTTTCTTACCTTGTTTACAACTGTGCAAAGCAATCTTCTTAAGTTTTTTTCTATAGTGACATAAAATAATTACCTTTAAACATTAGGGAGTGTTAGGCTTGGCATCTATGGCATGGTTTCCCCAGCCATTTTTCCCTCCACCGCCTGTATTTTTGATGCTGTGCTGGTTTTCGTTTGGCTTAGATGCTTTGGGCACTTTACTACTGCTGATCAGTGTCAAAGTGCAAGTGCTCCCTGTGTAGATTACAATTGGTTCTCCCTGATTGGCATATTTGATTTACTAGTAAGTCCCAGTAAAGTTCACTGAGTCTGCCAGGGCCTGTAAATCGCATGCTACTACTGGACCTGCAGCACTGATTATGCCACCCACATGAGTAGCCCTGAAAAGGTATCTCAGACCAGCCACCGTAGTGTCTATGTGCAGTGTGTGTCTTGTCGACCTGGAAGTGCACCCACTTGCCAGGTCCTAAAATTCCCTTGTCTTACATGTAAGACACCCCTATGGTAGGCCCAAAGTACCCCCATGGGCAGGGTGCAGTGTATGTGAAAGGTAGGACATGTACTGGTGTGTGTGAAATGTCTTGATAGTGAAATACAGCCAATTTTGTTTTTCACTATTACAAGGTTATCTGTCCTATGGGATAGAATGGGAAATACTTTGTAACATCTTACAAGTATTACCTCCCATTGGGACAAGATGGAGAAATAAAGTTTAGGCTCTCTGAACTCAGAATTTAATAACGCATCTTTTAGTAAAGATGGTTTTTAAATTGTGTGCTTGAAAATGTCACTTTTAGAAAGTGACATTTCTTATGGTTGGTGACGGAGCTGATCGCAGTAAGAGCACTTCGGAATTTCTACTTTTCTTTATTTTTGTGTTGCGGTGTGTTCACGAATTCCCCAACATTTACACTTTTTTCACGTTACTGGTTGGCATGACCCGTTGCACACATATTTGTTTTATGTTTGGTATAAAATTATCCAAGTGATTACTGTATATAAATTTGTTTCTTGAGTGCATTACGGCTGCAATTTATCATTACTTTTAGAAAGTAGGCATTTCTTGTCAAACCATTCTATGTGCCTCTGCCTTCTTGTTGACAATAGATAAAGATACTTTATTTTGGTGGGTGTGGCCAACAGCCGACATTGATGACCACTTACTGAATAGTCTCCAAGGCTCGTCACAGTAAATACCCAGCAATTCAGCAACTATCCGAGCACCGAAGGTGTTTGACGCCTAAGGAAGACGGTTAGAGGTGGCTTCCAGGGCGTCCCCCGCTAGAAGCTGACAAACAGCAGCAACAGGAGGGCGGAGGACGTGGCGACCTGGTGGAGCCGCGGCCTCAGTTGCACTGGTTGCTTGGAGCCCCACTGGGCAGTGTTGCCCCCTCCTGTAGCTAACACCGCCGACTGGGGCTCCTATGAGGGGGCTCAGGGACAGACCTCTGGTCCCCTCCTTCATTGTGAGAGAGAGGTGTGGAGACTTGATTGGGTGCCGCAAAGACAGCATTGAGACGCTACATCCTGTTGGCCACAGACATCACGGCTGGAGATTGCTCTGCCTGCAGAGGACCTGATGGGTGGCACTTCCCTCCCCCCTTGACCCAGCATAGTCAGTAGGCATTGACCGAGGGAGTATCAGGGAGAGGTTGACTGGCCCTCCTGTCTGTAGGATGATTGAAGTACAGCCATACCTCTCATAGGCCTGAGAAGAGAGTGGGTCCTGGGGTGGCAGTTGTGCGGTGAGGCAGTGGCCCGCAAAAGGACTGGCTCCTACCAATTTTCTCCAAGGGGTGCTACCCTGCAACTACACACAGCATCACCAAGGGGTGGTGACCACGTGGGCGGCCAGGGGAAGAAATCTTTGTCCCCCAGAGCTGCAGCGAAGCTGCAATGTCTAAGCATCAGCCCTGAAGCTGTGGAAGCAACAACCTGACCTGCTTGAGTTGGTTGGAAAAGACTTTGGAGCCACATGGTGTAGCAGGGTTGGCCTCAGAGGCCTCAAAGGTGGGCGGGAGCCTGGGGGGGGGGTTGGCGGGTGCCCACCCAAAGAAACCTGAGAGGACTGGCATCTCACGACCCCCAAAGGGCACCAGAGAGTACGATTTGACAAGCACAAATCCTTCTGGACGGGGTGTGCCCATCGCGTTCCGTATGCCCCAGCGCACCTGGAAGCTCGATGATGAAATGTTTGGCCCAGATGCCATATCTATATGGTTAACAACAAAGTTCGGGAACCGCTCGAGTAGTGAGTAGTGGTGGTGCGGTGGCCGGGAGGTGGCGAGGTGCAGTGATCCTGTTTCCTCTGCATCAAGGACATTACGCTGTCTAACCAGATTTCCAACACCACGACCAAGTGCTTCATTCCAACAGAATGACAGGTGGGAAAGACATGAAGGGGTCCCACCAAACAAAAGTAGCCACATGTGTCCATTCTAGGGGGCAGACAACTTGCCAGACTCTCAGGACCACTCAATCTCCGACACTCATGAAGAACCAGACAAGACCTCTGTCTCCTTACAGGACATCATGGCCCCAGTACAGGGAGTCCATACTGCCCTAGAAGTCCAGATAGACACAGTCACAACAGAAGTCTCTCTGATGTGTGTGAACCTGCGTAACTTGGGATCCCATGTTAAAGAAATCGAGGACTCAGTGTCCACCATAGGGCAAGAGACATGTAACCTTAAAACACATGTGAAGGACCTGGAGGCCTCTAATAAACTTCTAGATATAACTTGAAGACTATGAAGGAAGATCCGGGCACAAAAATGTCCAAATCTTGGGGGTCCCGCAGCGCTCCGAGGGACCAGCAGCGGATCTGTTTGTGGAGGACCTCGTCCGCCAGTATCTTCAACCCTGCAGACTTTCCAAACTCCATCTGTTGAGAGGGCGTACAGAGTGCTGGGGGGTCACCCCCATCCGGGGGCCCCACCACGAACGCTGCTCGCTAGGCTCTTTCACTATAGAGAGCACAATACAATTCTCCAAACGTCAAGTATAGCTCCATCTGTCCTATATGAAAATGTGCATATAACCTTCTTCCCAGAATTCACGCTAAAGGTCCAGTGACAAAGACAGAGTTTTGTTGAAGTCAAGTAGGCGTTGCGAGCAAAGGAAGTGAAATATTCAATGCTCTTCCCGGCAAGACTACGCATCGAATCAGAGGGAAAGATCTAGTTCTTTACCACCCAGAGGAGGCCAGGGAATGGCTGGAAGGCTGGCGATCCATCGGTGGCACCAAGAGAACCGCAGAAGGATCAAGGCAGTACAAGGACTACAAACTGAAAGAAAGCTCCCAGCACAAGGTGAAAACACAGCAAAGGCATAAAGACTGATGAGAGTGGTGGGAAGGATCCCGGGGTACTTCACGCCCTGTCGGAAAGAACACAGCATAGGTTCCACAGGAGACACAAAGGACTTGCAGGCTAGCCTGGGGGTGAGGGATCCTAGGGGGCTTCAGGGTGGACCAACATGATCTACGAAGGTCAGACTTTTAACTATTGTTTCAATGTGTGGTATCAACTATCTTGAACTTGGGGATGGGTGGTGGGCTGTGGGGATGGCCTACAAGCCCTAAAGTTTCAGATGTTGGGGGAGTGGGCAGTTCTATGTCTATCATGCAGGGAAGCAGGGAGGGGGTGAAAGGGCTTCTTTCATCCAGAATGTTTTTTCATATCTTTTTTTCTGGGGAATGTTATTGCATTACATGGCTGTTTATGTCTATGGGTAGAACCATCAGTTCTCTGTATAAATATTGGTTGACAGATTCGCAAGAGGCACAAAATAACAGTGTTGGTGATCCAGAAGTAGGGCTGTGGTAGGAGGAATATGACTTCCATAAAGGTAAATAACAACGGAAACAGACACAAATCTCCCCGAGCTCGGCATTTTGTCATGGAATGTGAATGGACTAGGGGACCAAATTAAAAGCGGGATAGTGTCACAGTACATCAAACGACATTCCCCAGACATTGTCTTATTGCAGGAGACACACCTCCTAGGAAATACATGCAAGGCACTTGATCGATGGGGATACAAAATGTCAGTTCATGCGGGGTGTACCTCTAGCTCCCGCAGGGTGGGTATCCTCCTTAAGAAGAGCTTCCCAATCACGATCCTAAAGACGTGGTCATACAGACAAGGCAGGTTTGCTGCACTAACAGGCGTTTGGGAGGGGGAACAGATTAATATAATATCAGCATATGTCCCCCTGGTCTCCATTCTGTCACACTCCTGGTCGCTCCTGCTCCAAGCACCAGATGGGAGGGTTTAATAGGGGGCGATTTCAACATGACATTGGACGCCAATCTGGACGACCACCACCCCAGACGGACTTACCCCTCAATCACTCAGTTAGAAAACTTTCTAATGGCGCTGGGGCTCATGAATGTCTGGAGGGCGCTCAACCTGTTCATACAACATTTCACCTTTAACTATGGGGTCCACTGTAGCAGGTCTTGTATTGACCTGCTCATCTCACCTGCCTCATCTCTCATGAAATTTAGAAAGGTGAAACATCTAGCGAGAGGAACATCAAACCATTCCGCCATGTGGGCAAGATACTGTGGGGTAGTCCAAGGGAAAAGGATGCAATTCCCATAAATCCATGGTTTTTAAAACTCCTAACCATATGAGAGGGACTTCAACAACAGACTATCCATTATTTCCAAGAAAACGAAAACTCAGTTACTTCTTCCCTAACACTCTGGGAAGCCTATAAGTTGGTGATCAGGGGACAGCCCCTGTCTCTGATGGTGTGACACAAAAGAGACAAAAATGTGACAGTGGAGAAGCTCAAACAAAACATGCTAATGCTAGAAAAACAAGTGGTACAACATACACAAGCAGACACACTAAATTGCATGTCACTGAAACAACAGGAATATGAATGAATGACTACGCACTTATATAGCGCATGGCTCGCCGGAGGCATCCCAGCGCATTAGGTAACTGAGTCATTTCCCAACAGCTCAGGAGAACAAGAATTTAACATTTTCCTGAACCTGAGATGGTTAACTTCCAGTCGGATGGAATCAGGGAGCTGGTTCCAGAGCTTTGCTGCCTGAAGAGAGAAGCGTCTGCTACCCATACGGGTTCTCTTGATCCTAGGGATCGTTAATAAATTCTTATTGTTTGGCCTTAAGGTTCGAGAGGTCTGATGAGGACAGAACATGGGTTGGATTAAGGCGGGTCCAGCATCAGACATCGCTTTGTGCATGATAGTCATAGCATTATACCGAATCCTCTGTTGCACTGGCAGCCAGTGTAGTTGGCGTAATGCTGGTTTAGCTGAGCTCTGCCGAGGGACGTCCAATAGCAGGCGGGCTGCACAATTTTGTACGGTCTGCAAGATCTTGATCGTTCCCTGAGGGGCCCCCAGATACACAGCATTCGCGTAGTCCAATCGCGATAGGATTAGGGCCTGTACCAGAATCCGCCTGGCTTCAAACGGGAGGAGCTTGAGAATTTTTCTTAATAATCTTATTGGGGAGTAGCAGGTGGCTGCCACCTTCCAGGCTTGCACCATGAAGTTAAGGGTTGGGTCAAGCCAGACACCCAGGCTCTAAATTTGCTTTTTGGGCGGAGGGGGCTGACCAAGACTACTAGGCTACAATGCATCCACTGAAGAAGGTGCATTGTGCCCGAGCATCATGACCTCAGTTTTAGTACCATTGAGCTTCAGGAAAGACTCATCCATCCACTCAAGGACATCACTGAGACATGAGGAAAGATTATTACAGGCTGAGCCCTGCCCAGAGAGAGAGATTACCAACTGTGTGTCATCGGCATAGGTGACCAGTTGCACCCGTCAGGGTAACACCACCTCAGCAAATGGCGTCATGTAGATGTTAAACATGGTGGGACTGAGGGATGATCCCTGGTGGACGCCACACTGAAGGGACATCTGAGTGGAGACTACCTCCTCCTCGTAAACAGAAAAAGTCCTGTCAGTGAGGAAGGAATGAAACCATTTCAATGCTGTACCCGAAACCCTTACATCACTAAGCCTTTGAATCATGATGGAATGATTGACACTGTCGAAGGCCGCGCTGAGGTCTAATAGTATAATAGCTGCGCAGCTTCCAGGATCAACAATCTTTCTAGCTGCTTCGACCATTGCAATAAGGGCGGTCTCTGTGCCCTGTTTACACCTAAAGCCCGTCTGGGTATGATGTAAGGACTTATTATTATTTTCCAGGAAAGCAGAGAGCAAGGTGTTCACGTGCTTGTCAGCCAGCTTGCTGATGGTCGGGAGCAAGGAGATGGGGCGATAATTTGTCCAGTCCTCCGGATTTAAATTAGTTTTTTTTAGGAGAGCCTTTACTCTCGCCTGCTTCCAAGAAGGAGGCACTAGCCCAGTAGCCAGAGAAGAGTTGATCACCTCCTGGATGAGTGGGGCAACCGTCTCTGATACCTTTTTTAGAATGGTAGGAGGAGCAGCATCGACCGGGGGCTAAGCATGGGCGTAAAATCCGTTCCGTTCGCGGAATTTGCAGATTTTCGGCAAATTCGCATTCCGTGAACTCTCGCGAATTTGCCGAAAATTCGCAAATTTGCACGCAGCAGATTTTTTTGCCTGGTGATACAATATTGCGGCGCGCGGCTTTCACTTACCGTCATTCACCGTTTGCAAAGTTGTTTTTCTCCATATTTTGTGTGTGCTGCGCCATTTTGGATCTTGCTGCGGGATTCCGCGGGAGTTTGGCGACCGCGATTACGTCATCGCGGCTTGCCACCTTGCACAGCACGCATCGCGAGAGCTCGCAATTGCGAACACGTAGATGCGGCGGGCAGCAACAATCTCGCACTCGCGAAATTGCAAAATTTGCAATTCTGCACAGGAAATCCACCAGCAAGCAGCATAAACCTTCTGAAAATGATGATTTTTATCAGAATAACTCCTCAGGTTGACATTTGCCTGCACTTTTTTTTGCAAGGAGTCCATTTTGGGGGGAGGGGGGGTGGGAGGAAGGAAGTGCCCCACAGTCTCCAACTTCCTGTTTCTGTCCAGCAGGCTCCTCCCAGTGCTTTCTACATGTGCTGGTCACTTTGATTTGGATCTTGACCTGGAAGGATTACTTTTTGTGGATGCTGCTGAATATTTGGATTTGAGACCTTTTTGACTTTCTTTGGATCACTTTTGGATTAGAAATTTCACAAGTAAGTTTGTTTGGGGCATTACAGTTGCTGCAACTAGCTGATTTTTGTGAGTTTTTCGATTTTTTTGGCTGCTGTTGGGGCCTTTTGCCCAGGGCTAGTGAGTGGTGCATTGATTGAGTCTTTCTGTGGGGTCTCTTTAATGTAAACATCATGGAGGGCATGGATGGCATTGGATTGTGGGGATTTTTGTGTGTTTTTTGATTTTTTGGGGTGTTGATGGGGACTGGCCATGTGGGTTGGAGCCATTTCGAGTGCTGGTACAGGCAGGCCCTGGCCATGTGCTGGGGAGCAAGGGGCCATTTTGAATGCAGACAGTGTTCTCAGGCCTGCACCCATTTTGCCTAGATTTCATCCATTATGCCCAGGGGTAGTGAGTGGTGCATGGGCCTAGTCTGTGGGGTGTCTTGACTTTAAATATCATTGAGGGCATGGATGGCATGGGATTGTGCTGATTTTTGTGTGTTTTTGATTTTTTGGCTGCTGTTGGGGCCTTTTGCCCAGGGCTAGTGAGTGGTGCATGGACTGAGTCTTTCTGTGGGGTCTCTTTAATGTAAACATCATGGATGGCATGGATGGCATTGGATTGTGGTGATTTTTGGGTGTTTTTCAATTTTTTGGGGTGTTGATGGGGACTGGCCATGTGGGTGGGGGCCATTTTGAGTGCAGGTACAGGCAGGCCCTGGCCATGTGCTGGAGGGCAAGGGGCCATTTTGAATGCAGGCAGTGTTCTCAGGCCTGCACCCATTTTGCCTAGCTTTCATCCATTATGCCCAGGGGTAGTGAGTGGTGCATGGGCCTAATCTTTCTGTGGGGTGTCTTGAATTTAAACATCATTGAGGGCATGGATGGCATGGGATTGTGCTGATTTTTGTGTGTTTTTCGATTTTTGTGGCTGCTGTTGGGGCCTTTTGCCCAGGGCTAGTGAGTGGTGCATGGACCGAGTCTTTCTGTGGGGTCTCTTTAATATAAACATCATGGAGGGCATGGATGGCATTGGATTGTGGTGATTTTTGTGTGTTTTTCGATTTTTTTGGGGTGTTGATGGGAACTGGCCATGTGGGTGTGGGCCATTTTGAGTGCTGGTACAGGCAGGCCCCGGCCATGTGCTGGGGGCAAGGGGCCATTTTGAATGCAGGCAGTGTTCTCAGGCTTGCACCCATTTTGCCTAGCTTTCATCCATTATGCCCAGGGGTAGTGAGAGGTGCATGGGCCTAGTCTTTCTGTGGGGTGTCTTGAATTTAAACATCAGTGAGGGCATGGATGGCATGGGATTGTGCTGATTTTTGTGTGTTTTTCGACTTTTTGGGGTGTGTAACTGATGTTCCTCTGTCTTCCAACGCTTTTAGGTGCACAAGAGAACCACCAGTGCCAGGAAGAAGTCCTGCAGCGGTGTGTGCAGCATAACGTCACGCGACGTCACTTGTGGTCACAGACAAGACAACTCTGCAACTCGTGCAACTGCCGCCTGCTGTTCTGACATCTGAAGAAGATGGCCCCAAAAAAAGTTCCCCGTTGCTCCTCTAGCAAGAAAGTTGCCAGTAAGGAGCAGAAGAAGAGGCAGCCAGTCTAGTCGTTCAATCACCATCGACCAGTGATGTTGGCTCATCGCAAGAAAGTAGCAGCATCCCTCAATCAACACAGGTTGTTGTAACTCATCTGACGAGTGTTCAACAACCACAGCCGCAACAACAACCACATGTGGAGAAGTGTGGCTCACTGGTTAGAGGAGGCAGACCCTGATGCAGAGGTCAGACCCGGGACCAGGGTTCAATTCCCGACGCGGCAGGGTCTTGAGCTCAAAATGTCCACGGACTCGATAATTCTCGCCTCGGTGCCTACTTGAATCATGCGTACACACTCTGCAACTCTGGGCAATAGCTTGCTTAATCTCCACTACAGCCCCACTGCGATGGGATGCCTGGTCTTCACCTTGGGGATGCCCGGTAGGGGTTATCTCACAGGGAAAAGCCAGGACGGGTTCCCAAAGCAAGCGCTAAGAGACCTGTGGGTGATTTGGCGCTATATAAATCGAAATTAACATAACATAACATGTGCAAGTACAAGCTCAAGTACATGTGGAAGGAGAGGCAGCGCAAGGAGATACGCAAGCAGAGGTGCATGGAGCGCACAAGTGCCCACAATAGTTGTTCCTCCCGAAGTAGGGGCACATCAGGAAATCGACATTCATGCCGAGGTATCATTTGAGGAAGCCACTCCTCCTGATCATTCATTGTCTTCCAAATCCCTAGCAAGTAAAACATCAAGGATGGTGTCTACATCTTCTTCAAGCCCCCTTCCTTCTGATGATATGGATCTAAATTGGGAACCACCACTGCCGTCTGAGAGTGAGGCACACCATGATCTGACAAAGGTAGCTAAGCATAAAAGGAAGGTCCCCATAACTCTCGTACTTATGGGGTGTGATTATGACGCTGAAGAAGAAGTGGCGTATACTACTCCTGCTGATGAAGACTCTCACAACGACGACGCAGTCATCAGAAATGCCACTACAGGCTCAGCGGGCATGCAGCAAACAGACATTTTTACCCTAGCCCGAAAAGCTGCTGAGCGTGATGTTGTCGACGAGGAGGAAATGGGACCACCACCATTGCAGTCAACTAGTACACCACCACCTACCGCTTCCATATTTTCTCGCCAGAAGGGACCTCCATCCACCTCGACCTCCATTTCCTCAATTAGTGGTGCTGCAAGTGCACAACATAGTAAAGTTCGGCAACACACATCCTCCACTTCATCTGGCATTAGCAGCATGACCAGTATCGCCTCCTCCGCCCCCACAGACATTTGAAGTCCGCAGTTTGGAACTTCTTTAGTGTTTGCACAACAAGGGAAAACATAGCCATTTGTAGCATTTGTAAGCTTGCAGTTAGTCGTGGTAAGCTTGGTACCAACTATGGTACCGGAGGCCAGAGAGGTCATCTTGAGAGATAGCACACTGTCCAATGGCATGCGCACCTAAAGGAGATCAAGGAAACCCGAATTGCAAGTCAACAAACTGTATCCGTTGATGTTTCATCTGATGATGACGAGGAGGAAGAAGCGTCAAACACTTCACTTACACCCAGTACCCCTGTCAGCAGCACACGCCCTGTGAGCCAGACTAAGAGTGTGGGAGAGAGTGAGACACCAATGCGAAAAAGTTCATCATCACCGATCGTAACTGGGTCGAAGAAGTCATCATCATCATCATCCCGTAAAATCATGGTCCAGCCCACCATTAGAAGCAGGTTGTTTTCAGATGCGCCATTTTGGCGCAACCACCCAACGGCACGTCCGTATAACACTAAGCTGGCTAAAATGCTAGCGCTGGATCTTCTCCCTTTTTCTTTTGTGGAAGGGGTTGGTTTTCTTGAATTAGTGGCAATGCTCTGCCCTAAATAGAAGGTTCCTAGCTGGTTCTATTTTGCCAGAGTTGCGGTTCCAGCACTACATGAAGATGTGCTGGAGGTGATTGGGGCAGCTTGGAAGAAGAGTGCTGTTCACACTATACATCTGACAACAGACATGTGGACCAGTTGCGCAGCCACTGATTACATGTGCATCACTGCACACTGGGTCTCTTTTTCAGGGGTTAAAGCAAAGCTAAACGCAGGTGTTGACCCGGACAACGTTTTTAAAGCTGCTCAGAAACATGCAACACTAGCCATGTTTGGCATGGAGACAAGTCATACAGGAGAAAACATTTTTCAGGAGTTTAACACAAAGGTCTTTCAATGGCTGTCCCCAAGATTGGTTATGTTTCCACGGATAATGGCACCAATGTAGTTAAGGCCATAGATATGGGAAACTATTTCAGAGTGCCGTGTTTGGCGCACTGTATAAACCTGGTTGTTAAAAAATTCTTGAGTGAAGAAAGTCCAGTGTGCGAGTTACTGACCACCTGCCGAAGAATGTGCACACATTTCAGCCATTCTTTTAAGGCCCGGAAGCATCTGAGGGGCCTGCTACATCAACATAAACTGCCAGTGAAAGCACTCATCCAGGAGGTGGCAACACGTTGGAACTCAACCTTTTACATGCTTGAGCGTCTGTATGAGCAGTGTGCGGTAGTCGATCAGTATTTCTTTAGACAGGGTGCAGCTATGAAGGACCTGAGGATACATGCGGAGCAATGGAAGCTAGTTCAAAGCCTGACAGACATGCTTCGTCCTTTTGAAGTCTTCACACGTGCAGTCAGCAGGGAGGACTGTAATTTGGGAAAAGCTATCCCATTGTTGCGCATGCTAGAGCACCAACTGAAGGCGGTGTCTTCTACGTTTCAAAAAGATGAAGAAAAGCAAGAAGCTTTTGATTTGGCGGAGAAATTATTAGGGAACCTACTTTGCGATGAACGTCTTCAAAAGATCCACACAGAACAGCATTACATTTGTGCTACTATTCTGGATTCACGCTACAAAAAGGCACTGGCAGGCAGAGTATTCTTTCCTTTTGGTGACGCAGAAGTTTCAAAGTACAAACGTTGGCTAGCTATGTCAGCCATGAGGTTTGAAAGAGAACGGCAGGAAATTGAAGGAAAAGGCAGTACATCAGCATCAGCAGGCCATCGGAGTCAAAAGAATCCACTTCTGCACCTGTGGCTGTGGCAGAAGTGAGTGATTTTCCCTCTCAGCCGTTAAAGACACCAGCAACCGGATCATCTGCACCAGACACAACAGTAACATTGTGTGAAGAAGAGGATTGGCTAACTAAGCTTGGGTTTGCTTCTCAAAAGGTCCCAGAAAAAAGTAAGCAAAGTGGAGGAACCGTGGAGAACCTTGAGTCGATGGTGCAGGACTATCTGAATGACTCAACAGAGGTCTATGTTAATGTGACCCATTGGCGTATTGGCATGGGAAAAAAGAATTGTGGCCAGAGATCTCCAACCTGGCTATCAATTACTTGTCTTGCCCACTCGCAAGTGTGTCTTCTGAATGTGTTTTCAGTGCTGCTGGTGGCATTGTAACTTCCAAAAGGACCCGCCTCTCGCCCAAAAAATGTGGAGAGGTTAACAATGATCAAGATGAATCAGCACCTCATACCACCAGATTACAAAATAGGAGAATACACGCAGGAAAAAGACGAGGAGGACACCAACTTAGATGAGGGAAGTTTTTCTCTGTTAGGTGACCTACTCCCGCCTGAATTCGCAAAGTATGAGGACGAACTCTTCTTCCCTGACACCGAGCCCTGAAAATGAGCCAATGAATCAATAACTTTCTTTTTCGTCCTTATTCACTTTTATTCCTGTGTGTCTGTCTTTCTTTGTTTTGCAAAGTCTATATAAAAAAAAATGTAATCGCCTAATCACAAAAACAAGCCCATCAGCAGAACTGTCTTCACTTATTTGCTTATTGATTTGAAGGTGCCGCAGTCTGCATTCCTCAGGTTCACAAGTTCACAAGAACATGCTCCTCTATCCTCCTCCTCCAGACTCCTATTTCCCTCAAAGCAGATGGCTGGATTACGCCCAATGAAGAAAGACTCTGCACTTGTGGGAGTGTTCTACTTCTTTGCAGGTGAATTGACGGCTCTGGGGCCATTGCTGGGAAGGTCTAATACCGGATAAAAGTGGTTTGGAGAAAATCCATGAGGAAAACGTTTTTGCCTTTTTGCTCACTATTGTGTTTTCGGGGGCCTGTTTGGGTGGGTTCCTGGTGTTTGGGAGTGGGTTTTGCGGTCTGGGAGCACTGCTGGCACAGTCTAATGTTGATTGCATTTGTTTTCCAGGACATCCATGGTGAAAAAGTGGAGTTATGACCTAGCTGCACAGCGCGTTGTAAGTATGAGATTTTCCATTTTTGCTTTTTGCCTGTTTGGGGGTGTTGTGCTTTTTTGCGGGTGGGTTGGCGGGTCTTGGGGCTTTGCTGGGAAGGTCTAATACCGGATAAAAGTGGTTTGGAGAAAATCCATGAGGAAAAGGTTTTTGCCTTTTTGCTCACTATCATGTTTCGGGTGCCTGTTTGGGGGGCTTCCTAGTGTTTGCGGGTGGGTTTCGGGGTCTTGGAGCAATGCTCGGTATGGATACTTTTGATTGCAAGTGGTTTGAAGCAAATCAATGGTGGCAAAGGGGAGTTAGGGCCTAGCTGCAGAGCGCGCGTGGAGTGATTTTGGAAATTTGCCTGAAAATTACTAAGTCCCCATTTTTGTAGTTTTGCTTTTTGGCTGTTTGGGGGTCTTCTACTAGTTTTCGCCTGGGTTGACGGATCTGGGGCCATTGCTGGGAAGGTCTAATACCGGATAAAAGTGGTTTGGAGAAAATCCATGAGGAAAAAGTTTTTGCCTTTTTGCTCACTATCGTGTTTTCGGGGGCCTGTTTGGGTGGGTTCCTGGTGTTTGGGGTGGGTTGTGGGGTCTGGGAGCACTGCTGGCATAGTCTAATGTTGATTGCATTTGTTTTCCAGGACATCCATGGTGAAAAAGTGGAGTTATGACCTAGCTGCACAGCGGGTTTGGACAGAAGGCCGAAAAATGTTGTTAGCATGAGATTTTCCATTTTTGCTTTTTGCCTGTATGGGGGTGTTGTGCTTTTTTGCGGGTGGGTTGGCGGGTCTTGAAGCATTGCTGGGAAGGTCTAATACCGGATAAAAGTGCTTTGGAGAAAATCCATGAGGAAAAAGTTTTTGCCTTTTTGCTCACTATCATGTTTTCGGGGGCCTGTTTGGGGGGCTTCCTGGTGTTTGTGGGTGGGTTTCGGGGTCTTGGAACAACACTGGGTATGGATACTTTTGATTGCAAGTGGTTTGAAGCAAATCCATGGTGGCAAAGGGGAGTTAGGGCCTAGCTGCAGAGCGCGCGTGGAGTGATTTGGGAAATTTGCCTGAAAATTACTAAGTCCCCATTTTTGTAGTTTTGCTTTTTGGCTGTTTGGGGGTCTTCTACTAGTTTTCGCCTGGGTTGACGGATCTGGGGCCATTGCTGGGAAGGTCTAATACCGGATAAAAGTGGTTTGGAGAAAATCCATGAGGAAAAAGTTTTTGCCTTTTTGCTCACTATCGTGTTTTCGGGGGCCTGTTTGGGTGGGTTCCTGGTGTTTGGGGTGGGTTGTGGGGTCTGGGAGGAGCACTGCTGGCACAGTCTAATGTTGATTGCATTTGGTTTCCAGGACATCCATGGTGAAAAAGTGGAGTTATGACCTAGCTGCACAGCGCGTTTGGACAGAAGGCCGAAAAATATTGTATGAGATTTAAATTACTAAGTCCCCATTTTTGTAGTTTTGCTTTTTGGCTGTTTGGGGGTCTTCTACTAGTTTTCGCCTGGGTTGACGGCTCTGGGGCCATTGCTCGGAAGGTCTAATACCGGATAAAAGTGGTTTGGAGAAAATCGGAGCAGAAAAAGATTTTGCGCTTTTGATCACTTGCCTGTCTTTGGGGTGCTGTTTGGAGGGCCTTTAGGTTGTTGTGGGTGGGTTTTGGGGTCTGGGAGCACTGCTGGCACAGTCTAATGTGGATTGCATTTGTTTTTCAGGAAATCCATGGTGGAAAAGGGGAGTTAGGGCCTACCTGCACAGCGCCTTTGGACAGAATTGAAAGAAGGCCGAAAATATTCAAAGTATGAGATTTTCCATTTTATTCTTTTTGCCTGTATGGGGGTGTTCTGCTTTTTTGTGGGTGGGTTGACAGGTCTTGGGGCATTGCTGGGAAGGTCTAATACCGGATAAAAGTGGTTTGGAGAAAATCCATGCTGAAAAGCGTTTTGGCACATTAACTTAGGGCTCGTTAGGGTTAGCACTAGCACCAGGATTGCATGTGTTTCGGGGTGTTCTAGATTTTTGCTACTGAGTTCTGGGGTCTTAGAGCACTCGTGGGAATGTGTAATTTTGGTTGCAAGTGATTTGAAGAAAATCCATGGCGGGAAAGGGGGGATTTGGCCTAGTTAAAGAAAGCGTTTGCCACTATTCTTAACTTAGGGCTCGTTAGGGTTAGCAGTATTGTATTGCATGTGTTTGGGCGGGGGGCTGTTTATGGGGGGGTTTGCGAGTCTTGGAGCGATGCTGGGTATGGATACTTTTGCTTGCTTGCAAGTGGTTTGAATACAATCCACTGTGGGCAAGGGGGGTTTTGGGCCTACTTTACTTTCAAAGTACGTTTTGTCACCATTTTTCTACTAGGTCTCGTTTTTTGAGATCTGATTGGGAGTCTTCTACATTTTTGTGACTGGGTTTAGTAAGGGTCTGGGAGCACTGCTGGGAAGGTCTAATTTTGTTCTAAAACACAGTTTACAGTACACCTAGCTTGAGGGGAAAGATCCGCTAAATTAATTCGCCCATACTTATTTATCCTTCAAAAGGAGACTCAGACAGAGTACGCACTTTCAAAAATATTGTACTGTCTATTGGGAAACTCAATGTGTGACTTTTTGCACTAAACAGCGTAACTTCCTTTTATTTATTTGTCAGTGGTGTTCTAATATCACTTCCTGTTTTTCCACCAATAATTACAGGCCGGGTTTCAGTCTGTGTAATGGGAAAAAAAGGATGAAGTCAGGCTTCACATTAGCGAGCCGCAATTCAGCATCCGCCAGGCAGGCAGTGGACAGAGTGTCTTCTGGTCACCAACATTGATGGACGGAGCGTCAGCTGGAATGGAGGAGTCCCGCTAATAAGAGGAATGGTTTGATGCATGCAACTTACCAAATTCAACAGGACAACTACAACAACATACAGATACAGTATCCGTTCTTTTCTAATTATCTTTTAAGTAATGTTATTGCTGTGAACTTCTACGAGTGTGACTCTGCATTTCTTTGATCTCTGCTTCTAAATTCATCCCTACAGCCATTCTATAGGTTTTACTTGTGCTATTTTTTAAACCTAATTTAATGTAAAAAGTGGTTCTCTGAGTCCAGAGATAGGCAAGTGAAAACGCATAATTATTACTGCAGCCCTGTACTGTCTCATTCTTTCATTCACGGTTGTCGAAAGTACTACTTACTTTTCAGTAACCATGCATGCAGTAGTGCATGCACCTCCTTTATGTCACTTAAACGATTTATGGTTAGCTTTGTACCCAAAGATTTCTTTATCTTCAATTATTGGTTGTCCATGCTGTGCTTTTTTTTTCTTCTCTCAACAAAACTTTCCCAAAATCCCCCATTCCCATCCATTTTCCAAACCCTAACCCTCTTCCCCCGGGCTGTGTGGTTTTGATTGATGTGTGACTAAATGACAGCAATAATTCCACACACTTGCTGGGGAGGATAAGGTCATAGCAACAGGCTGGTGAAGGAATCCGAGGATATATTCTGTTCTTACTCAGCTTGACACTAAGTCACTATTGGCAAATGAAAGCAGATTTTCATGTGCGCCATCAACTTGATTGGTCATCAAGAACATCCTCCTCCTAGACGTGGCAAATTATTACGCTGCTGTGCCCTTCGCCTTCAGTACTATTTCTTGTAGTAGTAGCCAATGTCAAAGAAATTCAACGCAAGTACTAGTTATACTTTCAATACTTTACCATTTGTTAGGCTACATTGTGGTACTGTTCTAGTGTACTGTCACCTGCTATATTCTCTATAGTACCGTTCTAATGCTACAGTAAGGACAAACAAGGTTTCATTTTTTTTTTCAGATGCTGCAACTGCCACTGTGTAACACCACAAGTACCACCGCAATGATGACATTTTATCCACCCAGGATTGCCATCCTTAATCGCCATTTCGCGTGCAGCCAGCCCTGTGCCAAGCCCTGTTTCCAAACACAAATTACAGGTAAGATAAACGTTTGGGGGGAGGTAGTATAATGGAGTATTAGGACTCGGAGAGAGAGAGACTGACGGTCCTAGGACTATTGAATTCACTTACTCTGTGAGAGGCACTTAGTTTTGAAAACATTTGGGCCATTAGTACTTACACAACTTGAATCAAGATGCCACTTAAGTTTCTGGACTGTTAAACCCACACCCACCAGCCTCAAAAGCAGTAAAAAACATGTATGCTAAGATAAAGTTTAAAGTATATTTATATATCCCTAACATAAATAATCTCCCGCAAGACCCAACCCACCCCGCTGAGGTTCCGTGACGATTTGAACCCGTGTTTTCAACATTGTCATAAACTCACAATTTTGGTACCAGTGAACCGCAAATGATCCATTTAGCATATCCTGGTGTTTTCGCTATGCTACGAGCAAGAGCACTCCTGTTATAATCACATTTCTGATTCACCCATGGCATCCATTTTAGATCATGGCATCCATCTTGTTTCCTTGCCCTCACATAGTCAATGGACACGCAGTGACCTCTGATCACTTCATTTCACATAAAGACACGTGGGCTTTAACTGGCGATTCACCTTGCTAGTGACACGTGCACCTTAGGACAGAAACGCTGTGGCCGCATGACTCGGCAAAAGCTGCCCCCTCTGCCCGAGGCCAGTCCTGCTATACTGGTTCTCGTGTTCGTTGGCCTGATCATGATTAGGCGGCCGAAGCTGGTAGCCTTGCCCATTAACGACCCACAAACATCTCTTATCCTGTTTTTCTATCTTCTGCACCTGGCTCGCCTCCTTTCCTTCTGGGCCTTTATTAGGGGGAGGTAACGAAATTTACGATGAGGCGGTCCGGCTCTTGAATGTAAAGATGACATGGGATTATGATGGAACAGTGGGAACCTCTCATTGGTAATGTTTTGACATCAGATATTGTTGACGATTCCTGTGTAACGCCAAATATTTATTGTTTAGGACATGAAGGTTTAGAAACGTGCTAGTATGTGGAGAATGTTGCCCCCAGCTAAATATTCTGTATTTAAGGAGCAACCCACTTAGTGCAAATCGAACAGGCTCCTAGAATCTGCCCGTGTGTAGTTTCTGTGACTTCTGTGTCCCTGCAGTAATAAACCTTTTGGTCTTTGACGCCACCATCGAGAAGCCCGTGTTTCTGTTTATTTGTGCACCGAGACAGGTAGAACTCAGGGGTCTTCGGGTGTTGTCCCTGACACCTCTGGACAGTACCAGAAAGTCCAGAACTCCAATTGGCGCCCCGCGTGGGGCGACGTCATTCGGTACCGGTCCAAAAGCCTGAAGAGTTCGAGAAGCTTCGTGTGAAGATTCCAGAGGGAGGCGCCCCACTTCATCGATCCCGGCATATCGCAAAAGTGGCCCGACGTTCTCTTCCACGAGGGTTCCCGTTCGGACGGCTGCAGTGGTCCGCTGCCTTGACCGTCGCCCTGTCTTGGACCCGAGATGCAGACCTTAGTACAGCGAGACGAGACGGGTTTCTCCTTGGTGACGTCTTCAGTGCCTCAGTTAAGTATTAAGTGGTTGCTAGTTGTTTGGTTACTTCGTAAGGGTTTGGATAATCCTTTTAGTTCCTTGGTTTGGTTTGGTTTTGTAAGATTATCACTGGTTGCTCTAGTTACGATAATCTTTTGGTTTAGTCTGGGTATCGATACATTTGTTCACTTTGGTAGGCCTAAGTTCGAGTGCGCACTGTTGTTTGTGTTTGTTCTCTGTTCCGGTTTATAAAATGGTAAGTCGGAAAAGTTGTATGTTTTCATGTTTTGGTTGCAACAATGATTCCCGGTTGGAGGGCTCGTGTTCGGTTCCTCCGATTGGAACTCCTCTTTATGATCTTTATTGCAAGTTCGGTGTGGGCCCTATCTCTTATAACGAGGTATCGATCCGCTACACGGAGAAAGATGGTGTCCTTAGTTGGCCACTACATGGTAGTTTCGAACCTGAAATTCTCGATAATTTAGAAAGAAAGTTGTTTAAAAAGAAAGCCCGGCCGGCAATGTTTGATTCTTTCCATTGTTGGCGAAAAGAATCCAAACAGAGAGAGACTAAAAAGTTGAAGAAAGAGCAGAAAGGACAAGAGTTGACTCTAGAACAGTCTGCTAAGCAGTTGCAACTCAATGAATCTGAGAAAGCGATAGAGGTAGCCAATAGAGAGCGTAATTTAGCGATAGACAAGTGCTATCCTGCTTTGCCATCGAGTACAGCTAAGATAGTGGAGGACTCTGAAAATGATCCTCTGTTGTCTTATTTGTTACGGTCACCCCCACCGTATGCGCAAGGTGCTACAGCTCCACCCTTGCCGAATGTTCAATTACCGGTTGCTGGACAGCCTGGTATACCTGCTCCTGCTCCCCTGAATCAAGCTCCTGTACTTCCTGTGGTCAATATTAATGTTCCTCCGGCACCCCCTCTTCCAGGGTTGCCAGCTCCTCTGCCTATGCCTGTACCGCTAATACCTGTTGTTTCGCAAGCTACTTTGCCCCCTACTCCTACTGGTGCTGTTTCTTCTGTCCCAACTACCACTCTACTTCAAACTTCCTCTAGCTATATGACTCCGCTTTCTGTTCGTCGGAGAATTACTGAATCTGTCTCTAATATTCTATCTCCCTTCTACAAAACTCTGATTAAAAGTCCTGTCTCTAAATCAGTTCAGAGACGTAGTCAGCTTCCTAGTGTTGAGGAACGAGGAATATTAGATTCCACTGCTCTTAGGTGGATTTCGAAAATTGGAAAGTATAATGTACGAGATGTACTAGATACATTTATGCAATGGAATGAACCGACACAACGCTATGTGTTTGATGTTATGTGTTCCCTTTTGCGTGAGGAATGGGATGAGAATGATTCTGAACAAGTTCCAGACGAATTAATTCATATTCAACAAAAATTTGCTGCAGGTATGATAGTTGGTCAGGAGATAAAAGAAGCAATGGAACTAATTTTAGATTTTAGAGTTGATCCTTCCCTCCGTTCACCAAGAGATTCAGGGAAAGGAAGCACAAATAAAGGTCGACAATATCCTATGAGGGAGGTTCCACCAATATGGCGCGAAGCCGTTCAAGCTGACGCAGTGAATGGTATTGCAGCCGCTCCAGCGCAATTCCAGAGAGTGTGGATACACATTCCGTGGAAGCGAGCTGAAGTGTTAGCAGTAAAACAGGCCTTGCCAGATCCGCGTAAAAATCCTGCCGGATATTACAAAGAGTTGGCTCAGACGGTTGAAGCTTGCGTAATGAATCTAGCGGACATTGATATGCTATTTGGCAATGTAGTACCACAACCAATTTGGGCTAAAATTCGTAGAGAAAATCATCCAGTTGCTCTAGGTGGTGATTGGGCAGCTATAATTGCGGCAGATGGTCAACAAATTGGGGGTTCTAAACCTGAACCTTTACTTGCTAATTTGCCCAGTAGAATAATCGATTTAATGAAGACTCTGATGCCGGCATTGCGCGTTAACTGGGACAAGTTGTCCGCATGCAGGCAGAAGAAAGACGAAAGCGTCTCTGATTTCTTCACCAGATTCGAGGAAACTTTCGTAGATCACAGTGGTCAGGATATGAGCACGGAAGGAGGCCAGAGATTATTTGTTGATAAATTTGTGCACAATCTGTTACCAGAGCTCAGTAATAAATTAAAGAATTCTGAAAGTGCGTGGGCTGTCTCTACGACTGCACAGATACTTGCAACTGCCCAGTACTATGAAAATAGGGATAAAGAAGAGAAGGAGAAATCAGATAAGAAAACGAAAGATTTAAAAACTAAAGTCCTTTTGCAACAAGCATATCCGCCTCGCACGAATCAAACAAATACACAGCAAGGGTCATATCAGAGGACCGACTATGGTTCACAGAGACCGCAGTACCAATGGAATCAGTGTGCTTATTGCAAAAAGGAAGGTCATTACAAAAATGAATGTCCGATATTGGCACAAAATAATGCTGCTGCTGCTCAGAGAGGTCGTGGTGGTTCTATGCAAAATTCTAGAGGTCGAGGACGAGGTGCTATGCCTCCACAAACGAATGATCGCCCTTCTAATTATTTTGATCAACGAAATGGTCAGTCTACACAGCCAGCTAGATCTCAACAGTATCACGTTGAAGACTACTGTGAAGTTAGTGAGGAATTTCAGCAAAATGAGTACTAGGACAGCCATGGACAAAGAGAGGGAGTAGTATCAGTTCCAGTAGATCAGAGTGTGCCTTATGTCGCAGTAGCTACATCTGGTGTAGTCGAACCGTTTCTGTTGGATACTGGTGCAGCAAAAAGTTCTATCATACATGCGAAACTCCCTGGCGCACCTTTGTCTGGCTTCACAAATGTTTCAGTAGGTTTTTCAGGCGCCCCTGTTCACAACCCTGTTTCTGGTCCTTTGTCTATTTCTGTTGGACCTCGTCAATTGAAAGCACCCCTGATTTTGACGACTGGTTGTAATGAAAATCTGCTTGGTTTAGACTTGTTAAAACGCCTATATGCGACTTTGTACTGTTCTCCGTCAGGAGTACAGCTTACATTGGGTAAGAGAATCATCTCCCCGATGTACCTATCAATGGATGCGCTCCCACTGGAGCTGCGTTCTCTCCCTGATACTCTTTGGGCGACTGGTCCTAACGACGTTGGTCTTTTGGAAATTCCGCCATATGTAGTAACTTTGAGAGCAAATGTCAAATTTCCACGAATCCCACAATACAAGATCTCTAGTGAAGGTGAACGTGCGCTCTTATTGATCGTGCAAGATTTGATCAAGAAAGACGTAATAGAGGAAACTAGAGGAAATGTCTGTAACAGTCCTGTACTGCCTATTTTAAAACGCACTGATCCTTCAAAGCCTCCAGTCTATAGATTTGTAATCGACCTTAGAGAGGTTAACAAAATTGTGATCCCACAGTTTCCCGTGGTTCCAGACATTACTGCATTGTTAACGTTGATTCCTGCTACAGCCACATGGTTCTCAGTTATCGACTTGAAGAATGCCTTTTTCAGCATTCCGATAGCCAAAGAAAGCAGAGATATTTTCGGCTTCTCTCTAGGAGGCCGAAGCTTCAGGTTTAAATGTGCTCCACAAGGCTATTGTGAGAGCCCATCAATTTACAGCCAGGCATTAAAAAGTCAGTTAGATTCCTTTGTACTTCCTCCTGGTTCTGCTTTAGTGCAATATGTCGATGATCTTCTAGTGGCTGCTGATGACAAGGAAACTTGCAAAGCGGCTACAATTTCCTTATTGCATCATTTGTCTGATTTAAATCACAAGGTGTCACCTTCCAAAATGCAATACTGTTGCCAAGAAGTGACCTACCTAGGTCATCTCTTGTCAAAGGAGGGAAGAAGGTTGACCCCAGAGAGAATAAAAGCAATTACGCAGATGAATGTTCCTAGCACACAGAGAGAAGTGCGTGCGTTTTTGGGTATTACTTCATACTGCAGGCAATGGATCCCAAATTTTTCTCTCTTGGCAAAACCGTTGGTGGGTTTGACTGGGAAAGGTGTTCCGAATCCGGTGCCATGGTCTGACGAATGTCAGCAGAGTTTTTCTGAGTTACGAAATGCACTATGTTCAACTCCGGTGTTGGGTACACCCGACTACAGTAAGCCATTTACACTCTATGTCCACGAGAGAGAAGGTTGCGCGTTGAGTGTTCTGACGCAACGATTTGGTGATAAACAACGCCCTTGTGCGTATTTTTCATCAACATTAGATCCGGTAGCCAGAGCGTTGCCTAGTTGCTTGAGAGCTACAGCCGCAGCTGCAGCGTCCATTCGACAATCTGCTGGTTTGGTCATGAACAACATGCTAGTGGTCATGGTTCCACATGCCGTGGATACACTCATGAACCGAACCAAGACACAGCACCTTACCAGTGCTAGATTATCAGGCTATGAGCTGACACTGCTAGCAAGTCATATCCAGATTAAAAGATGCAATGTATTGAATCCAGCAACATTGTTGCCGACTAGTCAGGAGTCAAGTGATTCTGAACCACATGACTGTTGTTTCAGAACCGAGGAAGAGACAAAGGGACGGATTGATCTTAAAGACACTCCGTTGTCAGATCCAGATGGCACGTTGTATGTTGACGGGTCTTGTTTTAAATTGGAGAATGGTGATGTAACAGCTGCCTACGCAGTAACGACTTTGAGTACGATTGTGGAGACTGCAAGAGTGAGTCAGAATTCTGCCCAAGCTGCAGAATTAATTGCACTGACTAGAGCATGTGTTTTAGCTAAGGGAAAGAGAGTGAATGTGTTCACAGATAGTCAGTACGCGTTCGGCGTAGCCCATAGTTTTGGCCGATTGTGGAAGGAAAGAGGTTTTATTACGTCCCATGGGACTAAGATCCAGCATTGTCAGCTAGTTAATGACTTGTTGGAATCTCTAACCTTACCAATGGAAGTTGCGATTGTGAAGTGTAGTGCTCATCGAGCAATCACGGATGATGTTGGTCGAGGAAATGCCTTTGCTGATGAGACAGCAAAACAGACAGCTAGAAAAACGATGAGTAGGATGTATGTTGCAACGTCTGCAAGATGGGTTACTGATTGCTGAATGTGTGATGATACAATGGAAAGTGTGAGAACGATTCAGGAAGAAGCAACTGATGAGGAAAAACTTGCATGGAAAGAGAAAACGGGTAAATTGGACTCGAATGGATGTTGGATTGATTTGTCGGAACAACAGCGTTGGATGTTGCCTGATGCGTATGTGCTCGCGGTGGTAACGATGGCGCATGGAGCAGCGCACATCAGTTCTAAAGGGATTTGTAAGATGTTGGCTCCAGTCTGGAAGAATGATGGAATTAGTAAGTGTGCAGAAAGAGTGGTGAGAAACTGCATGATATGCCTGATGCATAATCCTGGCAAGGGAACCCCCACACCCGCTGGTCACTTTGCTCCTCCTTCCTGCCCCTTCGAAGTGATTCAATTAGATTTCATTCACATGGATCGATGCAATAACCTTAAGTACGTCCTAGTGGTAGTCTGTGCTTTTTCAAGGTGGATCGAAGCATATCCACTCAAAGACAATACTGCCCTGTCCACTGCCAAAATTCTTCTAAAAGAATACTTCCCAGGTTCGGCATGCCACGGATTGTATGGTCAGATAATGGAAGTGAATTCGTAGGGAAAGTTATGCAAAGTGTGTGTGCAGGCTTAGGGATAAAACAAAAGTTCCACAGTGCGAATCACCCCCAGTCAGCAGGTTTAGTTGAAGGCTACAATGGAACCCTCAAGCTTAAACTGGCCAAGATACAAGCCTCCACGGGTTTGTCCTGGCCAGACGCCTTACCTTTGGCCTTGTTATCCACAAGAGCGACTGTGCATTCCCGAGTAGGGCTCAGTCCCTATGAGATTGTGTTCGGTCGCCCTGCCAATATTTGGGGGGTACCAAGACCTAGGGAGTTCAGGCAGCTGGAATACTCAATGTTAATCGATTACCTTTTTGACTTGACTGCTAAATTAAGTCTCATTCACCAACAGGTTTTCGATGCATTGCCAAAGCCTCCGGAAAGTCCAGGTCATCAGCTGAAACCCGGAGACTTTGTGGTCATAAAGAACTTCGGACGGACCAGAAATCTTCAACCCAAATTCGTTGGACCGTTCCAAGTATTATTGGCAACAAGGACTGCTGTACGTGTGGCTGGTAGAAAAAAATTGGGTCCACGCGACACATACTAAGCGTGTACCCCTTCCACTCCCTTATGATAACTGGGTGAGAAAAGGAATTGGTGCCTCTGAAACCGAACCAGTTCCTAGATACGTTCCTTTCAGCGATGCAGAACTGATAAATGATTCATCGAACTCTGACTCCCCTTCTGGAACTGCTCCTTTGAACACTGAACATTTGTCCTCTGCGTCGAACGAACACTTGCCATCTGCGAACCCGAACACTGTCACTCCTGCTGAAAATAGACTATTTCCGGATCAAACTACTCCAGGAAAATTGAGATACAACTTACGTTCTCACTCAAAGGACAAATAAAGCAGGAAACTGCATTTTTTTCACATTTGATCTATCACATTACCTCCAGCCAGGAAGTTTGCTATTCATGTTTTGTATTTCTTTGTTTGTTTCTGTTGTTTCTGTTACCTTGCCGTCTGGGTAGCCGTAGGGTCGTGGCTTTGTGGTGCCTAGTTGAATCTGCGGGGGCCAGACACAAGGTCGGTCTTTCTGTTAGTTCTGGGAACTCCCAGGGCTGATAGAGACATTTTCAACTACGTACATATCATCAGTGGTCGCGAGCGGTTGTAGAAGATGGAGCTTCCTGGGCTGCACCGAGAGAATGTAATTTATGTTCGCAGAAATAGACTCTACAAGATTCTTCATAACAAATGTTTTCTGATGCAATGTGCAATTACGTTTTTGATTGTTTTAATAACGTTGGTGGGTGGAATCGTCTTCGGTATACATTTAATTTTTGCACCGATAACAACTACAGTACCTCCCCTTGATCTTGTTTCTTCTACTGTTGCTTCTTTTCATTCCTTTCACCCGTTCCCTGAACATGAGCAAACTCGACGCTCAGAATTTATAAATAACACTTTTGTACAACTCTTGCATCAACACCAACTGGTAGTTAACACAACAGACTGCTGGGTATGTGGGTTGATACCACACACTATGGATAAAGGCATTCCCTATCTGGTCTTGCCTTTTAGCTATAATGGATCATGTCGGGCCTTCCAAACTGTATTTGTCTATGCCCTCGAGACCTATCCCCCGCGTCTCCACGTTCCGCTAAGTATACATCCGTTAATAAAGCCTCCTTGATAAAGGGAATAACTGACATGATTAAAGACGTCAATAACTCCCCGTCTGTCCCTAGAGATGAACTACGGGTTTATCTGAGTTGGAATTCTACGGAGTATAGTATTAGTTTGGGTGAAAGCAAGCGTAAGAGCTCCACTCCAGTCTGGGTCGTACCTCACCGAGGTCAATTCTGCTTGCAAGGTAATGGGAGAAATCCAAGAGCTCGGCTAGGGAGGAGTGACTGTGTTGAGACTTATGTGTATCCGTCGAACTCCTCCCCTGCCTTCCTAACTGCTAAGGGTACCTACTTCATCTGTCAGGATAGAGCATATACATGGCTGCCTGCTGACTTTTCAGGTTCATGCTATATTGCTCGACTGTTGCCTCCGACATATACTGCTTCCCCAGATTATCACAAGACCAGAGTAGCAAGAGGTGTTTTCAGCAAAGAAGATACCGCTGGTCAGGAAGCCGGAGACTTTTTCAAAGGTTTCCTTCCATTCTGGGGGCCTATGGCCAATAGTAGAAATCTACGTCAGCTAACACGGGTAGTTGAATCTACTATTACAGAAACTGCTGGTGCCCTTAGTAATTTAACAGCTGAGCTTCAGGCGGATCGTCTCATGACGTTGCAGAACCGTATGGTTCTTGATGTAATACTTGCAGATCGAGGTGGGGTATGCAGAATGATCCAATCGAGCTGCTGTGTTTTTACACCCAATAATGCTCCGACCGTATACGAAGCGATCTCTAAGCTACACAAGATTTCCGACTCTATTCACGTAGACAAGGGAAATTGGTCCTTAATGGAGTGGCTTTGGACTCTACTATCAGCGTGGGGATGGAAGGTTCTGTTGGTCGTTGGTATTATCTTAGTATTCCTATTCTCGTGCTGCCTTATTATCCAATGTGGTCCCGCTTTGTGTAGCCCCTGTGCTGCAACCTGTTTCAGAAAACCGCCTGTGTTTGGAGACAAGGTACGAGAAAGGATGATGATGCAACAACATATCACTGACCTAATGAACATCGAGATAGACTCTGACATAGACTGAGTAATTGTCTATGTAAGGGCAAAAGGAGGGTCTGAGGTTCCGTGACGATTTGAACCCGTGTTTTCAACATTGTCATAAACTCACAATTTTTGTACCAGTGAACCGCAAATGATCCATTTAGCATATCCTGGTGTTTTCGCTATGCTACGAGCAAGAGCACTCCTGTTATAATCACATTTCTGATTCACCCATGGCATCCATTTTAGATCATGGCATCCATCTTGTCTCCTTGCCCTCACATAGTCAATGGACATGCAGTGACCTCTGATCACTTCATTTCACATAAAGACACGTGGGCTTTAACCGGCGATTCACCTTGCTAGTGACACGTGCACCTTAGGACAGAAACGCTGTGGCCGCATGACTCGGCAAAAGCTGCCCCCTCTGCCCGAGGCCAGTCCTGCTATACTGGTTCTCGTGTTCGTTGGCCTGATCATGATTAGGCGGCCGAAGCTGGTAGCCTTGCCCATTAACGACCCACAAACATCTCTTATCCTGTTTTTCTATCTTCTGCACCTGGCTCGCCTCCTTTCCTTCTGGGCCTTTATTAGGGGGAGGTAACGAAATTTACGATGAGGCGGTCCGGCTCTTGAATGTAAAGATGACATGGGATTATGATGGAACAGTGGGAACCTCTCATTGGTAATGTTTTGACATCAGATATTGTTGACGATTCCTGTGTAACGCCAAATATTTATTGTTTAGGACATGAAGGTTTAGAAACGTGCTAGTATGTGGAGAATGTTGCCCCCAGCTAAATATTCTGTATTTAAGGAGCAACCCACTTAGTGCAAATCGAACAGGCTCCTAGAATCTGCCCGTGTGTAGTTTCTGTGACTTCTGTGTCCCTGCAGTAATAAACCTTTTGGTCTTTGACGCCACCATCGAGAAGCCCGTGTTTCTGTTTATTTGTGCACCGAGACAGGTAGAACTCAGGGGTCTTCGGGTGTTGTCCCTGACACCTCTGGACAGTACCAGAAAGTCCAGAACTCCACCGCCTCCCGAACCCCAACGAATGTCCCTGAAAACGAAGTCCAAAAAAGTAGAAAACCCAAATCCCAATTCCCACCCCCCAGAAGTCTTTAAAAAAGGGGCAAGGGACAGTCTCCTCCTACTGCTGGCTGCTGTTGACTTTTCGGGCCAGGTCGGCATGCTCCTTGCAGAGGGTCTTGAGCAGGGTTTTGGTGTTGAGGAGCTCCTGTTCGAGGTAGGAAACCCTCAGGGAAAGACGGTGCATCCTTTTTTTGTAACTGCTGTGGGGTGCAGCTGATTTCTTTGCTGCTCGGCGGTGGCGGGTGGCTGCGGTACCCCGGCTCCGTACCGCTGGAGACCTGCTGCGCTGACTGGCTGACCCAGGGAGCGCGGAGGAGGATGCAGGTGTCGCCGTGGATGTTGTTGACGTACTAGTCTGCGTGTCCTCCTCCTCCTGGGCCACCAGCCGCCGATATTCTGCGATAGTGGCCTCCAGCCTCCGTTGCCGGGCCCTTTTAGCCAGCTCCTTCCGGGTTGGTTTGGAAGGAGCATCTATATGAGGAAAGAAAGACATAGTCTGTAACCAATGCTCTTGAAGATTAACACAAAATGATTCAGCAGAAAGTCGTGTCACAGTAGAACTAGCAACTTGCAAGCGCAGTACATAACTATTGTGGCTAGTATCTATCTAACCTCCCACTTCTTCATCCTTGCTCTAACATTAGAGGGAGTTTAAGGAATCAATTCTACGAGCACTATGGACTCACTCCATTAGAGTCGACTATGACAGTACACCACTCTTATTCTTCTTTTTCTCTCTTGTTTAGCAAAATTGGTACGTTTACTTCTGCAAGCAGTCATAATGCCAGCGCAGTCAACTTGCACCCGAGAAAAATAGACGCCCGCCATGATGAGTGAGACAGACTTGCTTTACTGTACCAGTCCAGTACATGCAGGTGGTGATGCTCTTACTTTTCTATTATGGGTGGCACTGAGAATACTCTGTTACAAGGGCTACTGCTTAATTAATTTAATTTTCACCCTACAGTGCCAATGAATACTAGAAAAGGAAAATGAAGAAGATAAATAATCTGATTATCTATCACTGCACATGGTATGTATTTGCTTACATATGGGATGACTTTAGGTGCTTTGGTTTTTATTGAGTGAACAGTGATACATCCACACATGAATGACCGAGTTCTACTAAACTTATTAACAGAGGTAGTGAGTGAGTGGCCATCGTAATAGCCGGATATATGCTGTGCTTGCAATACAAACTACTGCTACTATTCATGGTAGTATTCGGACAAAATTACAACTTCTTTTCCTTGCCTTTCCTACACTGGGACGGACGTGCAGGCGGTGTTACATGCTCTTCAAAGTAACACTTAGTTCATCCAGTGACCGTCTACTCTCCCTAGATACACATATGCTATCTAAGAGTCAGATAGTACCATGATCCAGGCATCCATCCATTCAAACTATATGTCAATCTTTCTTCTTCATGTCTCTCATCTGGACAAACCTTACGTTTTCTCACGGGGGGCACACTATGCAGTCTGCAATCTTAATAAGTAAGGAATATAAGAGCTTACCACTGCCCGCCACTATTGTGGCAACCCGCACAGCAGTTTGGTCCGGGACTTACACCGCCTCCTCCTCAGAGCTTTCCTCCTCCATCTCCGCGCTGGGCCCAGCACCAGATGTTCCACCTACAAAGTACATTTAAGAATGTTAGATTTCATAGACATACACCTCTCACTAGTATTTTGTCTAGGAATGAAGACATGTGAATACAGAAACTAATATAATAATTTGTGACTGTCTACTCTAAAGTAAAAATGTCCCTTTTTCCAGGGAAGGGTGTTGTCTTGCTGCACTTTTTGGCACAACTGATGAATGCTTTCTTTTTAACAAGCACCATTTTTCTCATAACAGACAGAAGCTTCACTTCTAAGAACAAATCATCATCATCACCACTAGAACAGAGGGACCAACGATTCAGCACCAAAAAGAAAAATTAAAGTTCAAACCAGGTGAGGGCTCGGCTCGCCCACAATAAATGTGTGAAATAAATCACTGTAAGCACTTTTCCATTTTTAATCAACCGTTTATGTTTTATGACAAGCTTGATTTTAATAAATATTTTTACTTTAAATAAAGCTTTAAAACTTAAATAGACTCTGTGGTTTTTGGTCAAGAGTGAATGAGCAAAAGGTTTTGCAATTTGCAAGCATGAGTCGTGCCTCTGACACTTCTGGACTATGACTCCGTACTCTTGTCCTGCGTTGGATAATCATCATTGGGGATCAATCATCGATGAATTCGGGAGCTAAATGACTCTGCCACACTATCTAGTCAGTAAGGAGATTGGGGGTTCTTCAAAGACTGATATCACTGAGGTATGTGGAAAGTCTACCTGCACCTATTATAATTATTAAACAATGCACTGTTTAGTGTCCATAGTTCTGTTTGTGCAGATTTGTCCCTGCAACAGTAGTAGTATGGATTGTCCTCCTATCCAAACCAAAAGTAAAGTAGTATCTTATTCTTTCTTGGTGGTCATTCACCTTTTTATTGTTGGTAATTGTCAAAGCATAAACATTTAGAAGACTTGGAAAGACATTATGGACAATCCCAGAGGACTGCACTCAGTGCATAGAGAGGGATGTACGACGTTACGACACATGGTTTTACCACGCGTACCTTTACAACGCGTTTTGTACAACGCAAGTCGTTACCACGACTTGTGTTGGAGGGGTGCGGACTTTGGAATTTTTTAATTTACTATTCCAACACCAGCCTAAATACAGTAGGGAAGGTGTTGGATAGTAAATTAAAATATTCCCTGTCCTGTAGCGCCCTCCAGCGCAAGTCGTGGTTACGACTTGCGTTGTAAAAGACGCGTTGTAAGGGTACTGCGGAGTAAAATCCGCGTCGTAAAGGATGTTCCCCATAGAGAGCTATTGCTGACTAGAATGGGAGTTTCGTTTAACACCTTTTGCCAAATGTGCAATCTTAGTTAGCTACACAGACAGACTAATAAGAATAATCTAGTAATACCACAGGGAGTCATAGTCGAGGCAGGATAAGAATTTAGATACAGTCTACAAGAAGATCAAAGACGATTTAGAAAAAATCAAATGAGGAATGCTAGGAAAAAATAGGTACTCTATATTAAAATTAAAACTTACCGGGGCCAGCAAAGGAGCCCTTGCCTGACCGATCCTGGCCTTATTCAGCAGCAGCAGCCTCCTCCAATGTCCTCTTGCCCCTGGGGGGAGCTGATGTACAACATGAAAGAAAGAAAACATGGATGATTGTGGTCAACCAAATCAAACATTACAAAAGAACAATAACAAAATATTTTGGCGAAATAGCAAATAGACAACTATTCCACGGGATATATTGACCTGGTCTACTACGATATTAGTATTGCTTGATTTGCGGACCGTCAACTTGGAAAGTTATGTAACTCACTAAACTAACTACTAAAAAGGTTCGCCTAGGACTGGCAGGCAGCAGTCCGCAGCACGCGAAGTGACAGACAAACTCCATCGTGATTGCAGATCAGCGACAACACTAAAAAGTTTCCTACTGCATTAACCAGTCATTAAAATACTCAAACTATCAATCCACCACCACTATTTCTTCTTATTGCCAGGTGTACAAAGGAAGGACTGGACTTGAGTCTGTAGGGGCAGATTTACAAGCCCCTTGCGGCTCTTTTGCTCCGTTGTTGCGTGACTTTTGTGACGCAGCGGCAGAACAAAAGCGGCGCCATGGTGCGGCGTATATTAACAACGTGACGCATATGGGAGATGCATCACGTTGTAAAGCCCTGCGCCATCAGGGGGCGTTCCGGCGCAAGGGAGGGCGTTCCTGCGCAGGAACGCATCCTAAAAGTGGCTGAGGGAAATCTACAAGATTTCAATCAGTCACTTTTAGGACAATGATGCATGACTCAAACCCTGCGCCTGCTTGAAGCAGATGTACGGCTAGACGCAGCATTGGGGAGATAGGGCACCCCAGAGCATTGCTGTAGCTGCGCCATCATTGCGACACAACTCCAGCAATGCGCCGCCTTTACGGCACAGATGCGTAATGCTTCGGTGACGTTTTGGGCCCATGGTGCGCCGCATTGTAAATACGGCG
Organism: Lissotriton vulgaris; assembly: GCF_964263255.1. Taxonomy (NCBI): domain Eukaryota; kingdom Metazoa; phylum Chordata; class Amphibia; order Caudata; family Salamandridae; genus Lissotriton; species Lissotriton vulgaris. Next base: position 298,115,820 of record NC_141700.1, on the reverse strand, counting down.
CACCATGGGTGGTGGTGGCGTGGCGCACAATTACTGGTGCATCCCTGCTACTTTGCAGGGATGCACCGGTAATTAAAAATCTGACCCTTAGTGTCTAGCATTAAGCAGTTATTTAAACTACACTCATACATAATTTCTCAGGCCAATGAAATGAACACAAAATCGAAAACAAATAAGCATAGTAGCAACGCTACTGAGAAGGAGAGCAGTGCACCTGAAATGCACAGAAGATTTTGAAATATAATTTACCTACAATGTAATCAGCAGCATTATTGCAGGAGAAAACAGAGTAGTGAAGAAATAGCTACTACTACTCACCAAGCCCGGGGATCTCGAGGCCGAGCGGGTCGATCAAGTCGCGTTCCCGGTCCAGGAGATCCGTCCATCGGTGCATGGCCTGATTGTAGGTGCGCCGGACCCGAGAGTCTTGGTACATGGCCCGGCACATCTTCTCCCACCGCTTCCGGCGCTCCCGGATCCCGTAGCCGCTAGCGATCTTGCCGCCTGCCATGATGGTCCTGGGGAGGCGGCGCTGGACATACAAGACTAGTGCGGCCACCTCCTCCGCGCTAAAGATCTCCCGGGCTGTGACTGTCTCCCCCCTCAAACGCCTACACGGGAGTCGGGCACGGGGTGCGGGACCCTTCCCCTTCTCAGGCTGCTTCCCGGCTCCCTTTACCATGGTCTGGGCAGAAAGGAAGGTAAATAATAAAGAAGAAATAGAATAGGGAAGAAGAAAAGAAAAGAGTTTTAAAAAGTAGTTCAAAATTAACCAAAAGTAGCAGAAAACACAAAACTATAGAGCTAGAAAAATAGAGGGATAGATAATAAGTAAAATAGATTTAAAAAAAACTTCAAACAAGCAAAGGATGGCAGAGATTGACAGAGGATACAGAAAGCATGCCCAGAACCATAGCAATGAATGAAAAACAAGATGGCCGCGCCCGTTCACGACCGCGTGGGTAAGTTTGCGCAAGATTTCCCTCGCGATCACACGCGAACTTGTACTAGCGAGCCGCACACTTTGCGAGATTACACATAGCGCCCGGAAATGGAAATACGTCACGCAAACAAAATGGCCGCACCCGTGAACGACCGCGTGGGTAACTTTGCGCCGTTACGCTACAAGCGGCTCGCTAAAACGCACAAAACCTTGCGAACTAACAAGCCACAAAAAACAAAACGCATATTCGCACAAATTCTCGGCTTCCGAATTCGATCTCGTGCAAATTCGCAACCCGCAAATCCCGCGAAATTGCAGAAAAACGATTTTTGAAAAACTGAAAGCACTCAGCAGGTGCAAAAGTTCAACCTCATCATTAATAACCATTCCCTGTAGTGCTTCCTGAGGGCCCCCTCAAGAGTTCAGTTGCTTACTTACAACTATTCTATGGCCCTGCTCTGACGCGCACAGCAGGCTCAGAGAATAGCTACAAGTAAGACCACAAAGGTCCTGTGAAAAAAAAATGCACTGCAACAGAAAGCAATTACAGATAAGGAAGCAGGTGCCAGACTCAGTGACACATTAATCAACCCCAAATTAATTCATGTCAGTTGAAGCAGGGCAGGTGTGCTGCCTTTTCCCCCCATAATCTACAGTGACGAACCAGAGGGTGGCAGTGATGTACCAGAGGGTGGCAGTGATGTACCAGAGGGTGGCATGGGTGAACCAGAGGGTGGCAGTGGTGAAACAGAGGGTGCTGTGATGAACTAGACGTAGAAACAACATAGTTGCGACCGTTGCGACCCGACAAGTAAGTTCACGTTTGCGAACTGGTACAAAACCCTTGCGAGCTGGCAGATACCCTTGCCAACACAAAAAAATAGAAAAAATCAGCGAATTCGCGAGAGTTTGCGGATTTTGCAGATTGCGAGTGCGTGAATACGCAAATTCGCGAACCGTGAATTTGCAAGATTCGCCCATGCTTACCGGGGACCCTGATTTGAGGTTTCCCAGGAGGAGCTGCACCGTCGAGCAGTCGAGCGGGATAAACTCCTCAAACCTAGTCGTACCCAGAGGGGGAGGGCGAAATGAATCTGGGACCGTCTGGTGAAACAGGGTGTAGATAGTAGCCACTTTAGAGGCAAAGAAGTTTGCTAGTTCCTCACAGCGAGTGTAAGCAAGTTGTGGATCGCTGAGGGCGCAAGGGGGAGTGACCAGGGATTGAAAAATTGTAAAAATTTCGTGGGGGAGTTAGAGGCTAAGGCTATCTTTCCTTCATAATAACTGGACTGAGTTGATTTGATTTTTTGTTTGTAAGTCCGCAGTGAGGCTCTATAACTCTCTTTACGAGATTCAGAGTAGTCTTTCCACCATTTTCTCTCCTGCTGCTTACAGATTAGTTTGAGAGATTTAGGTTCAGGGGTGTACCATGCTTTTTTCTTAGTGCCAGTCCGATGGCAAAATTCGGTTTTGGGCAGAGTAGTATCCAATGTAGACTCCAGCCAATAATTAAAGAGGGCATTGGCCACTAACGGAACAGTTCTACCGGTGGGTATAGTTTTCCTCAGATTTACGGTCCACTCTTCTGCAGATAACTTGGACAAGATTCGGCTCACTTTTTTGGTTATATGAGCCGGGGATGCCTACTCATAGGGGGTCCAGGAAAAGGAAAGGAGTGCATGGTCAGACCAGGGAACCATTAGAGAGTTGTCGAAGCTCAGATTGTCCAAGTTAGTGAAGCTAGGGACTTAGTGACAGATGCGGCTAAGAATAAGCATAAAGTCACCCAGCACAAGATCTGTGAACTGGGAGATCGATCAGTGAAACTGCTTGTCTTGCTAGAAAGGCAAGACTGGGCTAACACGTGGGTGGCAGAAGTGAAGTCGAGGACAGAGACTGTCTGAAAGACCCACAAGACATCGCCAACACTTTTGCTGCCTACTACTCACAAATATACTCCCCTGATGCATCAACATCAGAACAAGACTCCTTGACTTCCTAGCGGATACACCCCTCCCAGCCCTATCTCCAGATGAGGCTGCATTTTTAGAAAGCAATGTCTTGGAGAAGGAAATCAAATAAGCTATCCGATCACTACAGCCAGGCAAAGCTGTGGGACCTAATGGAATGACAGTAGAACTGTACAAACTTACAGCATCCACTATTGTACCCTATCTCTTGGAAATGTTTGAGGAGAGCAGACAAGTAGGCAAGCTTCCTGAGGAACAGTGACTAGCCTCAGAGGTAGTAATTCAGAAAGAAGGCAGGCCCCCACATCACAGTGCCTCTTATAGGCCCAAATCCCTAATCAACGCAGAGCTGAAAATATTAGCCAAAACCCTTGCACTCTGTTTGACTCCATTAATGACAAAACTGGTCCATTCTGATCAATCAGGGTTTATTCCTGACTGAAGCTCGACATTAAATTTACGACGAGTCCATGGAGTCTTGGGGCGAGCGCACACAATCAAAGAAGATGCAATGATACTGTCACTTGATGCACGCATGGCTTTCGATATGGTTAAATGGCCATATATCTTTTCTGTGCTCAAACATATGGGTTTCGACCAAAAATTCCTTTCCTGGCTACAACTCCTATACTGACAGCCCACGGCATGAGTAGTAATTAATGTTAGGATCTTGAGGGTTTTTCCTCTCCACAGAGGAACACAACAGGGCTGCCCCCTTTCTCCCCATATCTTTCCCTTGATTCTAAGCCGCTAGCAGCATGGTTCAGAGAGGACCTCTTGATTTGAGGCTTGCACTGGTCAGAGAACTAGGAGGATAGCATATCAATGTATGCTGATGACATTCTCCTGTAAATCACCTCTCTCAGGTCCACTATCCCCAGGCTATTAAACATCCTTTCGACCATTGGGAAATGCTTTGGTACCTAATTAACTAGTCTAAATCTGTGATGTTCCTCCTCCACGGCCAGGCCCCACCTTCCCCCTGGCTGTGAGATCCGAGTGCCGTGGAGAGTTTTTGAATCCTTTGTATACACTTGACCATTGAGCCAAGGTATTTACTGCCAAAAACCTGATGGGTCTCCTGACAAATCTCAAAAGTAATTGTCGACATAGGAGATCCCTCCCACTCTCCTTATTGGAAAGGGCAGTGCTGTTTAAGATGATGGCTCTGCCCTATTTCCTTTACATCCTACTGAACTCCCCCTTTCCAATGCCAGACACTCACTTCAAAATAGTCAATACCAAACTCAGGACTCTTCTCTGGGACGGGGGTTCCCCTCGTATAGCTCTGTCAAAACTGACTCGAGGTTGGTATGAAGAAGGGATAGCCCTTCCTGATTTGCAAACATACTACATACGCAACCCAATTGACAATAATCAACTATTGGGCCCACCATCCCAGAGAAGAACTAGCCTATCGCATGGACCATCTGGTCCTCCAGACTGGGGGTTACCGTTGCGCATTGTACACCAGTCCATGTCACTTATCCTTGGAGGGACCAACGGCCCTAAAAGTTGCCCTCTGTCACTCAATCCTATGCAAATTTGGTTGGCAAACACACATGCTAACCCTCAATGGGATTCAGAGCTCTTGGGCACAATGGCTCGCAGACAGGGTTTTGAGAGGTGACATTTGACAGGGAACTCCACTGTGGGAGATATAAGCACACTAGGAAGGGGTAATTCCAGTTAAAGTACAAAGTACATATGAATTAATGCCTACTGAGGCTTTCGTTATCTACAAGTCAGACATGCTCTCCTGGCAGTACTTACCTCTGATGAAGCCTTACCAGAATCATATCCCCGCGAATGGTGGCTGTAAGACTATGTTTCAGTTTAGTACAGTTAAAAAACTTCTGCACATAGTTTACGTCTCCTGCAGTACACAGGTAAAAAAGGGCAGACAGATAGACACGGGTGCCTTAAGAAATGTGGCAAAGTAGGGACTTTGTTTCACATCTTGTGGAAATGCCCATTTGTCCAAACATACTGGAATGGGGTGTTAACATGCATCAGTGAGGTCACTGGTACTGCTATAAGATCATTGGCCAAATTATGGTACTCAATATTTGGGAAGCCACAGACTTGACACGTGCAGATCAAATGTGAGTAACATTGGTTGTAATGGTTGCCAAACACAATATCGGGCAAAAGTGGGGAGTGACGGCTACTCCCTTCCTGAACAACTGAAGGGGAAACAAGGTTTGGTGCATGTTGATGGAGAAATAGGTGTACGAGAGCAAGGGATGCCCTAGGAAATGGGAGCAGATGTGGGGCAGATGGAATACATACAGAGGCAGCATATGAACAGCCCCAACAGCACAAGTTGTCGATACGACATTATAGGTCCTAATGCTAAGGTAAAAATAAGGGAGGATAAGGGAGGATAAATGTGTTGCACAATCACCTGACATTGTTAATAATTTTGAATACTATGTATAATGGACCTTAACCCAATAATTCCTCTCAGGTCAACGGTCGGAGACGAAGTCTACCCAGTAATGTGAAAGTAAATATTACCAAATGTATACAATTTATTGCTCAAGGTACGTCAAAATAAGTGTCATGTGATGCATTCCCTTTTGGTGTTAATAAAGAGAATTTAAACAAAAAGAAAAGATACTCTATTTTTCCTAAACTGGGTGAGCAGGGGTTATCTAAAGTGTGTATCCCCCTTACCCTGACTAGAAGCAGGGGTCCCTATTTGGACAAATGTACCTACCTCTGGCAACTGGAGACCCTCATTTCAGACAGGGGGAATATTTATTAAACATTCGCAAAACTCAGGGCAGTAAGCATAGTTGCTGAGCTGCATTGTGTAAACAGGAAAGAGCTAAACATCACTATATTTACTAAGATATGGCACTCTTCAGCTCTCTACCTGCACTTGCACACTTGAGGCTGCCTAGCACTAATGCAGGCACCCCTGCGCCATGCTGCAAGGGTGCCTGTCAATTCTTACAACAACACGAGCGACCCATATGTCCTTGTGAACTGGGTATTAATGCTAAGCGAAAGAAAAAAGTTCACAAGGAACTCATTTAAACTGTCATTATAAGCTTGTGCAAGACAGTTATACCTTGCTTGAATTACTCAAAGTACAAGAAGGAACATAGTCCAGCACAAAAACAATTTCCTCTTTCTATGTGTGATGGAGAATGCATCATGCACAGAAAGCGGAAGTAACAAGGAGAAATAAGTATATATTTCTACATGTTAAACCTCTCTGTTGTAGACACACCATTTTGGCGCAATCACATGTGTACTGCCATTAGTAAATCTGACACTGCGTCAAATTTAATGGGTGGATGCAGGAGAATGCACATGCTCCGCCGATGGACCGCTTACCACAACCAAATGTAATGCAACTTAACACAAGTAGCTGTGTTACATTTATTTACAAAGTCACATAGGGCAGCGCAAGTGCCCCTTCCATGACTTTGTAAATCCCATTTAAGGCTTGCAATGAGTTGCGTCATGCAAGGGCACGCTGGTTCCTAATAAATCTGAGCCGAGGTGTGTACCTTCAAACATGTACCGCCATGGCTACAAACCCTGGCATCGATGCACAAAGCTTTATTTTGATGAGTACCTGTGACTTACTCCAGCAAATTTAGGAGTGAGGCATTGCTAAGATATACTCACTCAGAACCCTCTTTGTGAGCAAGCCCTTTATCCTGGTTTTACTTTTTATTTTTATGTTATAGTTATTAGGCCACATCTCCTCGTCACATTTTCTCTTTTAAGTATAATCATGTTTCTTCCTTCTGACTATCCATATATTATGAAAATAAAATCCATGTCTTCTATTTAGTTTACATCCTAAATACCAAATTTCACTTTTTTATGTTAGTTGGAGCCATATTTCACGCACACAGGCGTAGCATCCCCATAAACCCAGCACCAGTTTCCCACACATCAGACACAGGACATCTCAACAAATCTGTCATGTGTCTGGTCTCCAAACCAGTAATGCAGTGATGTGCAGCTATTTTCTTGCTATTGTTTACATGCTGTCTTTCCTTTCCTAATATAATCTCCTCCTAGATGTAAAATAATGAGGACACAGATACTGAAGGCACCAGTTTCCTTTCTAGCGATCACAGAAAATAGCCTATTTTGAAGGCCCAGTGTCCCCTTTAAGTGTTTTTAGACATGTGAGATTCCTCTGAATTACTTTTTTAACTAATCGCGATATTATACAAATGCTAAGATACATTATATTTTAGATTGAGTTTAACACACTGTATCAAAAGATGCCTTACATATCTCAATTAAAACTTTATCAGGTCTGTCTACCATGACTACTTTGTAACAAGCATGGTTTGTGTGTCCTGGTATGCTGCCAAAAACTAGACTGGATACATGTGTATGAATTTACTTAACTCCTCAGTGAGAACATTAAAGGAACAATGGACGAAGTGTTTGAATTAAATTGGCAATTGCTGCGGGCTGCATTCTAGACCATTGTGTATGCCACTACATGCCATCAAAGATTGCAAAACATCACCAAGGCCTCTTCAGAAGTTCTTGTAAAGCCTTATGCGTTTCTAATCACATTGAATTGAAAACTGCTCAATGGAGTCAAGTTTTCAAAATGTTAATGCAAAGGATAGACTTCACTACGTCCCAAGCAAAGTTCGCCTTCACTAGGCAGTCCTAGATGTTTCAGATCATTTCATGAGTGTCCACATAGAACTTCAGAGAAAGCCTGTAGGTTCTTGTCCACACACTTTGCAAAATGAGCTCTGAATTGCACCCTTTAGCCCCATTGGATTAAATATTTCCTAAAGTTGTGTAAGAGACCTCTCCCCCCCGAAAAAAACCTTACTATTATGAGCTGGGCCAGCTCACTTTCTTTGTTGAATGTCAAATGATATGATACCAAGTGTCTCATACTTTGTACAGGGAGCATCTGTGGAACAATCCATCAATCATCTGCCAAAAAAGCAGTACAAGCACCAAATGAGTGCAGCATCTGCAGCAGCTATGAAAGGTTCTTCCAAAACAATAGCAGTGTTCAAACAGAACAACATAGGTAAGACCTTCTTTAAAGACTGAAGGGGTGAGAAGCTTCTGGTGCTGATTGAAGAAGGAGCCAATTTGTTTTATTAATATCTGAAAATCTAAAGTGGGACAATTGCCATTCACTCTTTCATGCACTTTTATTAAATGTTTTTAGCATTAGTTATTGTTGTAATCTTCCTCTCCTTCCCTTTCCCCCCTTGGTACATTCCCCGCCCCCCCCCTCCTCCCTTCCTTCCCTTGAAACGTTCAGTCAGAGTTCTCTTTAGAATGTTGGCTTGCCTGTCAGTTACGGAGAGTGGATGACAGAATAAGGACGTTTGTACTCACCTCTGCCTCCGAGTACTTCATTTTAACACTGGCGATGAATTGGCGGAGTGGGCCAGCTATGTCATCTCCCCTTACTACATTTCTACATGCTGATCCTTCAGTTCTGAAATGATTAATCCCGAGAAGCTTCTGTGGAAAAACTGTGAAGAAGATTGGTTTACTACAGTTTACTTGCTCCTAAAAGAATATTCCAGCGTCTGCCTGTAGGAAGGTACATCCTGACTATGGTTGCCCCCAACTTTTTGCCCTGTGTTTTAGCTGGTTTTGGACATAGTCGACCTGGGACCCTGCCAATCAGGACCCCAGGCCTACTGCTCTCTCTTTAAAATGGATTCCATGTACCCTAGGTACATTTCCAATTGGTACTGGGCCACCCTATCAGACCCCGTAACGCAGGGCATAGGTGTACCCAGGGCCGCCAGGGGCTGCAGCATGTATTATGCCACCCCTGGCTGGCCTCCTAAATTTGACACAACTGGCTGCATGACAGCTGGGGCGACGTCGTGTAATCACACTTTGCTTTAGGTATAGTAGCTCTATATCTAACCATACAATGGACACTCGAGTTCCTATCAGTCACTCCTATGGCAGGCCTTAACAATCCTGAAGGCAGAGTGCGTGGGCTCGTGTGAGCTAGGTTCAGGCCCGAGCCGAGCCCGGTTGCAGCTTGCGGAATCAAGACCCAATAGCTGTTCCATGATAACGCGTACCATATCGGTAACTCCGGTGTCGCGCTATCAAGGCATGTCGAGTAAGGTGTCATACGAATCGGGGTGCTCCCCTCTCACCAATGCTGGCGATGAGGTTAGCATCCCACCCTTCTAGAGGGACACGACATGTACGTAACTGTGAACCCCGGTTAAAGTTAACTGAAGCCTCAGCTCCACAAAATGGATGCTGCCACCACAGACACGAGTCTGACCTCCTGCTGCTGGGAGTCCTTCCAGCGAGGAGCACTTGGACAAAGGGTTTCCTGTCGAGGGCGGTGTTCGCACCGTCCCAGACAGGGTTTGTGTATTCTGGGTAGGTAGGGCTCTGGCGAGAAGGTGACTGCGGAGTGGCACCCCGGTGCTCACTACGCATCTGCCGGTTAGAACCAGTTCCAGGGGCGACAGCCCTGGCCTGGGGAAAGCCCGGCAGGGGAGAGGGGTGTAACTACCCCCCTTCCTGGTCCCACCCTTAGGGCAGGACCTAGTCATGTACCCACCCCTTTCTTTAGAATAAAGACCGGAGCGGGGACCCTTCCAAATTAGATCATCTTTGATTCAAGAACTACTTTCTACGAAAGGACATTCAAGACTCTTCTCAAGATTTCTCCCTTGTGACTAAGGAGTAGTCACCCTGCATCAGCGGGCACCAACTAAGAACTCTGCGGTTTGCTGTAAGTCCTTTCTCAAGGAATCCGACGGCCCAGCTCGACGAGAACCGGCTTCCCTGGCACCTCTGACCTCTACCCACGTCATCAGCTCAGCTGTGATCTGTGGGTGCGACGAGACCTCGAGGGACCGGCCATCATCAGAACCTGCACGCTCTTAAAAACCAGCACGACCATCGAGGTAACTCTCCGGTGAGTGCTCTGGGGTCCGAGAAGCCCCGACCCTGAGCCGCTCCAGCACCGAAGTGCAGTCTCCCAGCATCTCCACGATCTGCGTGGGGCCCTTCTGCTCGCTGCTCAGCCTGTTGTCTGGTCACTAGCCGCTGGCTTGTGCCCTTCTGTGACGACATCCGAGAATCATCACTGCTGGTCTGGTTGCTCCAGACTGGCCCTTGCTTCCATCTTTGCGAGAAGCACCCCGGACCCTCCTGGTCCACTCAAGACGCCATCTTAGGCCCACCACGTGGCCCTGAGATCTGCCAAGGCTTGTTGCCCCATCCTGGGCCCAGCGACGCCGACAGCATCATCCTTCGTGGGACAGCTCGCACCTCCACCGTGGTCGCCGACAACGCCTCCTGGTCCGTGAGACTGCAGAGCCTAGCGTCGCCCACTCACCTGGTCGAGGTGACGGCCAACCGGTGCCTTCCTGGTACCCTCTGACTACTGGCTAGTAGTACGAACTTGGTCCCCTCTGCTTTCAGGTTTCATCAATCTCCGATCCAGGCTTGGATCTCTACGAACTATTCAGCACTGGTCGCCGGCCAGCAACTCCTTTCTTCCGGCTCCTGGCTCGTCAGCGAAGACCCCGACGCCTGTAAGACTTGTGCAGCCGCAGCCCTCGTGGCTAGGTAACTCGGCATTTCGGTGCCTGCATAGCCTCCTTACTCTAGGGTCCCGAGTCCCTCGCTTCCGACTTGCCTTATCGGGTCCGCCCGAGACCTTAACCTTTCTGTGTCCTCGGACACTTGTTTTAATTGTGCACTTGAAGTATTTGCTAAAGAGATTTGGTTTGTGCTTAGTACCCTGTCCTCATAAAGAGTACAGGGCTGTTGTGATTCTTAATAAATACTGTTTATTTTCATAACACTTGTGTGGTGTCCTTTCACTGGGTGTTTAAGGGGTACATGTGTGGTAAACAGCTGGCTTAACGCGCCCTCTCGAGTCTTTAGCCTTAGACTGCTCGTATCCACGCTACTAGGATAGCTGGTCTATAGGTTGACTTACAACCAAACACCATAAGGGTCGTTGGAACGATACATAGCGGTCGCTAGAATAGCGAACGTTGCATATCGGGCCAACTTCTCACATTGGTGAGCAGCGGTTGGGATTTGAGCTTGCTGTTGTTTTGCCACACGTATCCTAAGAATATCTTGTTGAAAGATCGCACAAGTACTGTTAGTACATATAACTAAAAGCTTAGAATACTCTGAGTTCTACTGAACCAGCTGTTGTAGCTCCTCAAGGCTTAGCACACCTTGGCTACAACTCTTAGCAAGGGTACAGTAGGTAAACACGTAGTGTAGGTAGGTGCATCACTTACACCACACTAGAAGCAGTATGTCGGACAAAGGAGGAAACTCTGGGTCTCCCCTTGTGTCAGTGGACCCTCCACAGGTCATCCCTTCAGGATATACTGTGCTGAGCTTCAAGGAGTTAAGACGACTGTGTCACTCCAGGAAGATTCAGCAGGGGTCTAACCCCACAACGTCCTTTCTGATTGGTCTCTTGGAGACTTATGATGCCAGAAGAGCTGAGAAACTTCGTAGCTCTTCTAATCCAGAAGGAGACATGCCTCCCCTCGAGGGAACCCGAGACGATCCTGACCTCATCCACCTCGCAACTGAGAACGAAGATGTGGAGGAGGATGAGGATGAGGATCTCTCTGGGGATGAGGCAGATAAGGGACAGGTAGAAGTCGTCAGACTAAGCAGGTCCAACTTAAGCAAACATGATAGCGGTACTGGGGGACCCCTGGGGCCACTATCAGGTCAGCTTAACATTGGGAATGGACGAGCCCGATCTCTGTCAAGAGACTCTGGCAGATCCCTTCAAACCAATGGCTCTCACAACTCTTCTCAAAGAGGGATGACGTCCCCTCAGCGGAGAGTGTACGAAGCTAAGGAAAGGGCAGCTAATCTGAGGATCGAAAGGGAAGAACTTGCCCTGGCCAAAGAGAGGCTTGCCTTTGCTAGAGAGCAACAGTTGAGTGGGGCAGTCCCCACTGGTGGCAGCAATATACCTAGCAATAGGGAAAGGAGTTTTGATACAAAGCACCTGAATAAGATAGTGCCCCCCTTTAAAGAAGGGGATGACATCCACAAATGGATTACTGCTTTGGAGAGAGCCTGCACTGTGCAGGGTGTTCCCCAAAGTCAGTGGGCAACTATCTTGTGGCTCTCCTTTGATGCCTTTGATGGTAAAGGTAGAGATAAGCTCCCCACCACAAGGGTGGAGGATGCTAACAATTACAAAATCTTGAAGAATGTACTGGTTGATGGGTTTGATTTAACCACTGAACAATACAGGATGCTGTTCAGAGACACCCAGAAAACTCAGTCTCAAGATTGGACTGACTTTGTTGATTGTGCCACTAAGGCTTTTGAAGGCTGGCTGCTGGGTAGTAAGGTTACTGATTTTAAAGGATTGTATAATCTAATTATAAGGGAGCAAATCTTAAATAATTGTCAGAACCAGTTATTACATCAGCACCTGGTAGACTCTGATCTGACCTCTCCACAGGAATTGGGTAAGAGGGCAGACAAATGGGTCAGAACCAGGGTTAGGCCTAAAAACCAGGGTGGTGACCAGAAAAAGGAATCAACCAAGCCTCAAGAGAAGGGTGGGGATAAATCCACAGAGAAGACTTCCCAAGGGCCCCAAAACTCCAACAAGGGTGGTGGGTCCCAGAACACTCCTTCAGAACAGAAGAAACCTTATTGCCATACCTGTAAACAGGTGGGCCATTACAAAAGTGATGCCAAGTGCCCTAAAAATAGCAATAAGGAAAATATACCCCCAAGTAACACTCCCAGACCTCCTGTTACCACTAGTGGTAATCCCCCAGGTGGTGGGAGTGCCCCCAAGAATGTGGTGGGCATTACTTTGGGCAATCAGGAGGACTATGGCCTAGCCAGGTTCCCTGACCACACTCTTGTCTGTGAGACTGGCATGGGGTTTGCCAACTTCACTACTGGACCCCACATTTTGGGAAAGTATAGACAAGAAGTTTTAGTGAATGGTCAGAAAGTTGAGGCATTCAGAGAAACAGGGGCCAGCCTTACCATGGTGAGTGACCATCTGGTCCCCTCTGCTCAACTGACCCCTGGTTTTACTTATCAGGTGACAGACATTCATGGAATGAAGAGAAGGCATCCCATGGCAGTAGTCAAGCTCAGCTGGGGTAATGTCACAGGGCCCATGAGAGTGGCAGTGACAGATAACCTACCTGTAGATTGCTTACTGGGGAATGACCTGGAACTCTCAGCATGGGCTGAGGTGGAACAAGAGACTCATTCCAGAATGATAGGCCTATCCAGACAGGTTAGTGGGGCAGTAATAGCTACAGCCCCAGTCCAAGCACCATTCCTCCCTGAACAGGTTGGAAGGGCAGTGGTAGCCACTGCCCAGGCTCAGACAGACTTTCCAGAACAGGATAGGAGGGCTGTGACAGTCACAGCCCAAACACAAACTGAGTGCCCTCCTGAAAAGGTTGGCAAGGTTGAAATGGTCTCAGCCTCTACTCAAACAGATAGTGAGGTTGTGAAGCCTGAAACAATGGATCACTCCACTCAAACAGAGAGCATTGAGGAGGAAGAAGAGTCTTCCCCCTCCCAGACACTAGGTGAGAGCCAGCCTCCTCAGGGAACTGACTCTACCCCTGTTGAAGGAACTGCCCCAGAGGTAGTCAGGCCTAGCCTGGCAGAGCCCCTGATGGCAGTGGACCCTTCCCAGGTGGGACCCAGTCTGGAGCAGGTAACCTGCACCTCTCTACCCTGTCTCAGTCAGCCCAGGGCTGAAGAGATCAGGGAGGCCAGTGGTGGACCCCAAAGGGCCCCCTGTCCAAAAGAACCCCTTAATCAGCAGATTAGGATCACTGAAGCTGGTAACCCTAGCCAAGTGAAAATAGAACAGACTCCTGAGGGATCCCCCTTAAAAGTAGTTAGGGAACTCCCACAGCTGGACACTGTTGGGCACAGCCAAACAGGGGGCCTAAAAACCCCAGACCTGACCTGTCCCTCCAGTAAGCCAAACAGAGGGACTCAGCCTCCAGCTTTAGGTAGCCAGAGGCTGACCCTGAGAGCTCAGTGCATCTCAGCTAAAGAAAGAAAGGCACACATGATGAATGGTGATTGGAGGAAGTTGAGCCCAAAGGTAGAGGAGCCTCACTTCAGTACTCCATCCCAGCATCAGCCTTCTTCTTTCCCAAGACACACCAGAGACAGAGATTCCCTATGGTGGAGACCCTCAGATACCCTTAGGGTGAGGGGTTGCCTAGTGGACCATGACACAGGGGGAAACCAAGCCAGAGCTGGTCCTTCTTTATATGGCCACTTAGGTAATAGAGGCTTACCTGGACAAGGATAGCCTTATCTCCTTTCGTTTGGGGGGGGTTGTGTAGGAAGGTACATCCTGACTATGGTTGCCCCCAACTTTTTGCCCTGTGTTTTAGCTGGTTTTGGACATAGTCGACCTGGGACCCTGCCAATCAGGACCCCAGGCCTACTGCTCTCTCTTTAAAATGGATTCCATGTACCCTAGGTACATTTCCAATTGGTACTGGGCCACCCTATCAGACCCCGTAACGCAGGGCATAGGTGTACCCAGGGCCGCCAGGGGCTGCAGCATGTATTATGCCACCCCTGGCTGACCTCCTAAATTTGACACAACTGGCTGCATGACAGCTGGGGCGACGTCGTGTAATCACACTTTGCTTTAGGTATAGTAGCTCTATATCTAACCATACAATGGACACCCGAGTTCCTATCAGTCACTCCTATGGCAGGCCTTAACAATCCTGAAGGCAGAGTGCGTGGGCTCGTGTGAGCTAGGTTCAGGCCCGAGCCGAGCCCGGTTGCAGCTTGCGGAATCAAGACCCAATAGCTGTTCCATGATAACGCGTACCATATCGGTAACTCCGGTGTCGCGCTATCAAGGCATGTCGAGTAAGGTGTCATACGAATCGGGGTGCTCCCCTCTCACCAATGCTGGCGATGAGGTTAGCATCCCACCCTTCTAGAGGGACACGACATGTACGTAACTGTGAACCCCGGTTAAAGTTAACTGAAGCCTCAGCTCCACAAAATGGATGCTGCCACCACAGACACGAGTCTGACCTCCTGCTGCTGGGAGTCCTTCCAGCGAGGAGCACTTGGACAAAGGGTTTCCTGTCGAGGGCGGTGTTCGCACCGTCCCAGACAGGGTTTGTGTATTCTGGGTAGGTAGGGCTCTGGCGAGAAGGTGACTGCGGAGTGGCACCCCGGTGCTCACTACGCATCTGCCGGTTAGAACCAGTTCCAGGGGCGACAGCCCTGGCCTGGAGAAAGCCCGGCAGGGGAGAGGGGTGTAACTACCCCCCTTCCTGGTCCCACCCTTAGGGCAGGACCTAGTCATGTACCCACCCCTTTCTTTAGAATAAAGACCGGAGCGGGGACCCTTCCAAATTAGATCATCTTTGATTCAAGAACTACTTTCTACGAAAGGACATTCAAGACTCTTCTCAAGATTTCTCCCTTGTGACTAAGGAGTAGTCACCCTGCATCAGCGGGCACCAACTAAGAACTCTGCGGTTTGCTGTAAGTCCTTCCTCAAGGAATCCGACGGCCCAGCTCGACGAGAACCGGCTTCCCTGGCACCTCTGACCTCTACCCACGTCATCAGCTCAGCTGTGATCTGTGGGTGCGACGAGACCTCGAGGGACCGGCCATCATCAGAACCTGCACGCTCTTAAAAACCAGCACGACCATCGAGGTAACTCTCCGGTGAGTGCTCTGGGGTCCGAGAAGCCCCGACCCTGAGCCGCTCCAGCACCGAAGTGCAGTCTCCCAGCATCTCCACGATCTGCGTGGGGCCCTTCTGCTCGCTGCTCAGCCTGTTGTCTGGTCACTAGCCGCTGGCTTGTGCCCTTCTGTGACGACATCCGAGAATCATCACTGCTGGTCTGGTTGCTCCAGACTGGCCCTTGCTTCCATCTTTGCGAGAAGCACCCCGGACCCTCCTGGTCCACTCAAGACGCCATCTTAGGCCCACCACGTGGCCCTGAGATCTGCCAAGGCTTGTTGCCCCATCCTGGGCCCAGCGACGCCGACAGCATCATCCTTCGTGGGACAGCTCGCACCTCCACCGTGGTCGCCGACAACGCCTCCTGGTCCGTGAGACTGCAGAGCCTAGCGTCGCCCACTCACCTGGTCGAGGTGACGGCCAACCGGTGCCTTCCTGGTACCCTCTGACTACTGGCTAGTAGTACGAACTTGGTCCCCTCTGCTTTCAGGTTTCATCAATCTCCGATCCAGGCTTGGATCTCTACGAACTATTCAGCACTGGTCGCCGGCCAGCAACTCCTTTCTTCCGGCTCCTGGCTCGTCAGCGAAGACCCCGACGCCTGTAAGACTTGTGCAGCCGCAGCCCTCGTGGCTAGGTAACTCGGCATTTCGGTGCCTGCATAGCCTCCTTACTCTAGGGTCCCGAGTCCCTCGCTTCCGACTTGCCTTATCGGGTCCGCCCGAGACCTTAACCTTTCCGTGTCCTCGGACACTTGTTTTAATTGTGCACTTGAAATATTTGCTAAAGAGATTTGGTTTGTGCTTAGTACCCTGTCCTCATAAAGAGTACAGGGCTGTTGTGATTCTTAATAAATACTGTTTATTTTCATAACACTTGTGTGGTGTCCTTTCACTGGGTGTTCAAGGGGTACATGTGTGGTAAACAGCTGGCTTAACGCGCCCTCTCGAGTCTTTAGCCTTAGACTGCTCGTATCCACGCTACTAGGATAGCTGGTCTATAGGTTGACTTACAACCAAACACCATAAGGGTCGTTGGAACGATACATAGCGGTCGCTAGAAAAGCGAACGTTGCATATCGGGCCAACTTCTCACACTGCCCTGGGGATTTTCTTCGTATGCCCGGTGTCTTGGAAGACTCGCTTGAAGCCTGTAGGATATTGACACCGAAGGGGTGAACATTCCAGCGCCCTCTATCAATCTTTTCCTTGTCTTTGTGACACTTTTATCGGGCACTAAGTTTGCCTTCACCTGCCGGGTTTCTCCGAGGTCACGAGGTCGCCTGCAGGAAGTCTTCTCTGCTGATATGCGCTCCAGGTCGTTGGTTCTTCGTATTTCCTGAAAGTCTGCCTCAGTGTGACCGGAGTGAGTTGTGCCCTTCTCTGCGTGGCACTGTCCTGCCGGCCCAGGTGAGCAGTGTTATATCGTAACTCTCCCAGCTTTACTGGTGATGCCGCTGAGGATTTTGCTGGTGGTCGCTACAACATGAAGAGCCTTCAGCTTCAGGGGCAGTCCCTCGTCAGCCTCAAGTGTCCGGAGTCTGCCTCTTCATATCAGAGTCTCGGAGGCAAGTCGGCTCACTCCGCATCGTGCTACCAGTTCTCCCAGTCTAGGCGTTATTTGTCTGCTAATTTGTCGGTTAACGTGGGTGTTCCTTCACAAAGGCAGTGTACCGCCGGCTTCAACGTTGACGGCATCTGTGCGCCGGTGCATCTTGAAGTTAGAAAAATATTCCTCTCAGAGCGAGGCGCTTCCGTCTTTTCAGCAGAGATCACCATAAGTGCCTGCACTGGTTGAGGTAAAAGTGTGCGTTTCCTCAATGGTGCGAGATTCGTCACTTGCCATCTGAGGGTATTATTCCTCTCAGAGCGCCTCACCACGCCTGCGCTCCTTGAGGTCAAGTGTCTACTTCTTCAAGGCGCGATATTAACCTGTTGCCAGTTGAGAGAATTATCCCCTCATAGTGAGGCACTTTTGTCTTCAGCAGAGTTCTTTACCATGCCTGTGCATCGAGGCAAAGTTTCTGTTCCGCTAAGGGCGAGATCCGTCGCTGCTTGAGGAGAGCTTGAGGGACTGTACATCTTTGCCCTACCCTGTTACTGCCTATGTACACATTCCACCTGGGGCAGAGCATGGTGTGTGCACCCGTACACGGTGACACGCACACCTTCATTCACTGAATTATTGTACATTTTTCTTTGGTACTGTAATATTCATTCCTCCTAGTCTGGTACAGTGTGTGCACCTGCTCACGGTGACACGCACATATTTATTCCCTTGGCATTGTGTGGGTGCCCATATTCGGTGACACACACACCTTCACCACTGAAGTATTATACATCATCACCTTCCTACAGCATTGGTGATCAATCCTTCTGAGTCTATACTATGTGTGTGCACCCATACTTGGTGACACACACACCATCATTTCTTTTCAACTGGTACCCACCTTACACACCTATTGTTCAGAACTGGTTCCCTTCCTTCTCCTCTCCTCCCCATTATCTGGCCCTATTGCATCACATCCTCTCTTAACCTCAGTGTGTGTACGCTACTTGTGGGTCACACCTTCCTGACCTTACCCCTTATTTATCCTCCCCTTTTCTTGTGATACTCCTACCTTGAGTACTTTTTCTCACACCCCCTCCCCGCCTCTCATATTGCACTTTACTTATTCGCCTCCTTCCAGCATCCTAGTGATCCGATGTTCTTGGTGCAAATAACTTCCAGAGTTTGGAATATATAACTTCTTCTTTGCTACGGTGTTGTACCTATTACTGGTTGTACAGCCTTACAAGCATAGTTTTTCATGCATGCTTCATTTAATTAGACTGCCCAATAAGTGGGACTGCTACCCATGTTACTTATAAAGGTGATCGTCATATAGTAGTCCTGGGACCCATGTTCTTTGACTTGCATACCTACTGCACACCGCTCCACCAGTTGTAAGCCTTTTATTGTTTACCCTGTATTCCGGTGATTTGTGTAATTACTTGTTGCAGATTAGCAGCGTTGCATACCCCACCCCACGATGGCTGTACCAGCTATGAGTCAACCTCCTTTCTTTCTAAATGAACTCGGGAAAGAAATGCGTTACTTACCTCTAACTGCAGTTATCCAGTATTGGTATCTTTCATAGATTCACATGCCTGAATCATTCCCTGGTACATAAATAAAGTAATGTCTCATTAGACATATAGAGTAATAGGCCAAAGGCTCCACATTAGTAACATATCTATGTCCTTTTGTAAAAATGACCAAACTCTGGAGAAGAGCCAATCAGCTATCACCTCCCTCTGCGTTTCTAATCACATTGAACTGAAAAGTGCTCAATGGAGTCAAGTTTTCAAAATTTTAATGCAAAGGATCGACTTCACTACGTCCCAAGCAAAGTTCGCCTTCACTAGGCAGTCCTAGATGTTTCAGATCATTTCATGAGTGTCCACATAGAACTTCAGAGAAAGCCTGTAGGTTTTTGTCCACACACTTTGCAAAATGAGCTCTGAATTGCACCCTTTAGCCCCATTGGATTAAATATTTCCTAAAGTTGTGTAAGAGACCTCTCCCCCCCCGAAAAAAACCTTACTATTATGAGCTGGGCCAGCTCACTTTCTTTGTTGAATGTCAAATGATATGATACCAAGTGTCTCATACTTTGTACAGGGAGCATCTGTGGAACAATCCATCAATCACCTGCCAAAAAAGCAGTACAAGCACCAAATGAGTGCAGCATCTGCAGGAGCTATGAAAGGTTCTTCCAAAACAATAGCAGTGGTCAAACAGAACAACATAGGTAAGACCTTCTTTAAAGACTGAAAGGGTGAGAAGCTTCTGGTGCTGATTGAAGAAGGAGCCAATTTGTTTTATTAATATCTGAAAATCTAAAGTGGGACAATTGCCAATCACTCTTTCATGCACTTTTATTAAATGTTTTTAGCATTAGTTATTGTTGTAATCTTCCTCTCCTTCCCTTTCCCCCCTTGGTACATTCCCCGCCCCCCCCCCCCTCCTCCCTTCCTTCCCTTGGAAAGTTCCGTCAGAGTTCTCTTTAGAATGTTGGCTAGCCTGTCAGTTACGGAGAGTGGATGACAGAATAAGGACGTTTGTACTCACCTCTGCCTCCGAGTACTTCATTTTAACACTGGCGATGAATTGGCGAAGTGGGCCAGCTATGTCATCTCCCCTTACTACATTTCTACATGCTGATCCTTCAGTTCTGAAATGATTAATCCCGAGAAGCTTCTGTGGAAAAACTGTGAAGAAGATTGGTTTACTACAGTTTACTTGCTCCTAAAAGAATATACCAGCGTCTGCCCTGGGGATTTTCTTCGGGAAACATCCATTACAACGCGAATGTTTCAACGCGGTGCTGTTACGACGCGTCCGTAACAACGCAAGTCGTTACCACGACTTGCGCTGGAGGGCGCTAGAAGATTAAAAATAGTAAATTTACTATTCCAACACCTTCCCTAGTGTCCACGGGGACTGGTGTTAGAATAGTAAATTATACTATTCGATATCCGCGCCCCCAACGCAAGTCGTGGTAACGACTTGCGTTGTAAGGGACGCGTTGTAACAGCACGCGTTGTGACGGTACGCGTTGTACCGTCACCCATCCTTTTCTTCGTATGCCCGGTGTCTTGGAAGTCTCGCTTGAAGCCTGTAGGATATTGACCGAAGGGGTGAACATTCCAGCGCCCTCTATCAATCTTTTCCTTGTCTTTGTGACACTTTTATCGGGCACTAAGTTTGCCTTCACCTGCCGGGTTTCTCCGAGGTCACTAGGTCGCCTGCAGGAAGTCTTCTCTGCTGATATGCGCTCCAGGTCGTTGGTTCTTCGTATTTCCTGAAAGTCTGCCTCAGTGTGACCGGAGTGAGTTGTGCCCTTCTCTGCGTGGTACTGTCCTGCCGGCCCAGGTGCGCAGTGTTATATCGTAACTCTCCCAGCTTTACTGGTGATGCCGCTGAGGATTTTGCTGGTGGTCGCTACAACATGAAGAGCCTTCAGCTTCAGTGGCAGTCCCTCGTCAGCCTCAAGTGTCCGGAGTCTGCCTCTTCATATCAAAGTCTCGGAGGCAAGTCGGCTCACTCCGCATCGTGCTACCAGTTCTCCCAGTCTAGGCGTTAATTGTCTGCTAATCTGTCGCTTAACGTGGGTGTTCCCTCACAAAGGCAGTGTACCGCCGGCTTCAACGTTCACGGCATCTGTGCGCCGGTGCATCTTGAAGTTAGGAAAATATTCCTCTCAGAGCGAGGCGCTTCCGTCTTTTCAGCAGAGATCACCATAAGTGCCTGCACTGGTTGAGGTAAAAGTGTGACTTTCCTCAATGGTGCGAGATTCGTCACTTGCCATCTGAGGGTATTATTCCTCTCAGAGCGCCTCACCATGCCTGCGCTCCTTGAGGTCAAGTGTCTACTTCTTCAAGGCGCGATATTAACCTGTTGCCAGTTGAGAGAATTATCCCCTCATAGTGAGGCACTTTTGTCTTCAGCAGAGTTCTTTACCATGCCTGTGCATCGAGGCAAAGTTTCTGTTCCGCTAAGGGCGAGATCCGTCGCTGCTTGAGGAGAGCTTGAGGGACTGTACATCTTTGCCCTACCCTGTTACTGCCTATGTACACATTCCACCTGGGTCAGAGCATAGTGTGTGCACCCGTACACGGTGACACGCACACCTTCATTCACTGAATTATTGTACATTTTTCTTTGGTACTGTAATATTCATTCCTCCTAGTCTGGTACAGTGTGTGCACCTGCTCACGGTGACACGCACATATTTATTCCCTTGGCATTGTGTGGGTGCCCATATTCGGTGACACACACACCTTTACCACTGAAGTATTGTACATCATCACCTTCCTACAGCATTGGTGATCAAACCTTCTGAGTCTATACTATGTGTGTGCACCCATACTTGGTGACACACACACCATAATTTCTTTTCAACTGGTACCCACCTTACACACCTATTGTTCAGAACTGGTTCCCTTCCTTCTCCTCTCCTCCCCATTATCTGGCCCTATTGCATCACATCCTCTCTTAACCTCAGTGTGTGTGTACGCTACTTGTGGGTCACACCTTCCTGACCTTACCCTTTATTTATCCTCCCCTTTTCTTGTGATACTCCTACCTTGAGTACTTTTTCTCACACCCCCTCCCCGCCTCTCATAGTGCACTTTACTTATTCGCCTCCTTCCAGCATCCTAGTGATCCGATGTTCTTGGTGCAAATAACTTCCAGAGTTTGGAATATATAACTTCTTCTTTGCAACTGTGTTGTACCTATTACTGGTCTTACAGCCTTACAAGCATAGTTTTTCATGCATGCTTCATTTAATTAGACTGCCCAATAAGTGGGACTGCTACCCATGTTACTTATAAAGGTGATCGTCATATAGTAGCCCTGGGACCCATGTTCTTTGACTTGCATACCTACTGCACACCGCTCCACCAGTTGTAAGCCTTTTATTGTTTACCCTGTATTCCGGTGATCTGTGTAATTACTTGTTGCAGAGTAGAAGCGTTGCATACCCCACCCCACGATGGCTGTACCAGCTATGAGTCAACCTCCTTTCTTTCTAAATGAACTCGGGAAAGAAATGCGTTACTTACCTCTAACTGCAGTTATCCAGTATTGGTATCTTTCATAGATTCACATGCCTGAATCATTCCCTGGTACATAAATAAAGTAATGTCTCATTAGACATATAGAGTAATAGGCCAAAGGCTCCACATAAGTAACATATCTATGTCCTTTTGTAAAAAGGACCAAACTCTGGAGAAGAGCCAATCAGCTATCACCTCCCTCTAGAACCCTCCAGGAAGGAGCTCCTGTCCCTCAGATTTTCATTAGCCCCGTGCTAAGTAGGCGTACTACTGAGAGAATTAGATGAGTCCTTCCAGGGGAGACGGGAGGGTTGCATGTGAATCTATGAAAGATACCAATACTGGATAACTGCAGTTACAGCTAAGTAACGCATTTCTTATCCAGTATTAGGGTATCTTTCATAGATTCACATGCCTTAATCAGAGTAGCAAGCAACGATAAGCACATTTCGGATGATACAGCCTATACAAATTCACCAGATAATCAAATATCAAAGTGACAAATAGACAATATCAAAATGTAAGCAAAGCTACCTTCAAGAAATACAATAAAGAAATGTGCGTATTTTAGAAAGGATGGTGGGATGAAAAGAAGGCTCACCTCTATCGAAATAGATGACAAAGTACTGATTGGCCCACTGCAGCATGAGCTCTGTATCCAAGCAGTAATGCTTAGTGAATGTATGCGGCGTCTTCCATGTTGCCACTCCGCAAATGTCTATGATAGGCACACCTGCGAAAAGCGCCATGGATGTAGACATTGCTCTAGTGGAATGAGCTCGTACTTTAGATTGCAGGGTTTGTCCCGCCTGTTTGTGACAAAATGAAATAGCTGCAGAGATCCAGAGAGAAAGACTTTGTTTAGTGAGTGGAAGGCCTTTTCTAGGTCTACTGTAGGCCACAAAGAGCTGGTGGGATTTGCGGAAGGTTTTTGTCTTCTCAATATAAAACTTTAGGCAGCGTTTAAGATCCAGAGATTGTAGAGTCCTCTCAGCCATTGTTTGAGGATTTGGAAAGAAAGAGCGTAAGACTGCAGGCTCTTTGGGATGGAAGTCCGACGAAACTGTCAGTTGATATTTTGGGTTTGTTCGCAATAGCACTCAGTCTTGTTTAAATTGCAGAAAAGGTTCTTTAATTGAGAAAGCCTGGAGCTCACTTACTTATCTTGTTGAAGTAGGGGCAAGAAGGAGTGCCGTTTTCCAAGAGAGATACTTAAGATCAGCTCTGTGTATCGGCTCAAAGGGATCATGAGCTGATTAAGGACTGTGTTGAGCTGCCAAGTAGGAGGTAGTCTTCACAGGAGGAAAAGTCCTGAAGAGGCCTTTAAGAAACTGTATGATCAATCTGTCATACCAGTAAGAAGGGCCAGCAGATCTTCTGTAACAGGATATTGCCGCCAAGTGATTCCTGATTGAGGCATGAGCCAGACCTGAGTTTGCCAAATGGAGAAGGTATGGCAATATATGTACTGGAGAAGAAGAAAAAGGATGTTTTTTCTGAGTTCAACACTTCCACTTTAAAGAGTATGTCGTGTTAGTACTGTCTGGTTGGCATTTGGTGTTCTGTCTTGTAGCGAATAGATCTATGAGAGGAGTGCCCCATCATTAGAATATTTTGTTGAGGATCCCCTGGTCCAATTCCCACCCGTGACATGTTGTGTGTTGCCTGCTTAGTGAATCGGCCAGAACGTTGTCCGTTCCTGGGACATACTCCGCCCGAAGGGAGATTTTGTGCAGGATCAACCTGTTCCAGATTTTTTGTGATTTGCGAGAGAGTGTTAGTGAGCGAGTTCCTCCCTGCTTTTTGAGATAGTGCATTGTCGTGGTATTGTTCGTACGCACAAGCACTACAGAATTCCTGATCCTTGGAAGAAAAGCTTGAAGGGCGAGGAAGACCGCTCGTAGTTTGAGGAGATTTATATGAAGCTCTTTCTCGAAAGGGGACCACTTCCCACTTATCTGCAGTTCTTGGAGGAAAGCTCCCCAACCTCCCAGTGAGGCGTCTGTTGTGATGATATGTGGCGAAGCTGGAAGCAAGAAAGGCAGGCCTTGCGAAAGGATCTAAGGACAAATCCACCATTGCAGAGCATTGACCATCTGAGGGGTCATCCAAATGATATCGTCGAAGAAACCTGTGCATTGGACCCACTGCGCTGAGAGCGCTTCATGGAGAGGGCGCATGCGGAGACGGAAGTGTGGAACCAGTAAGATACATGATGACATCATACCGAGTAGGGACTTGAAGAGGCGAACTGTCAAGGACTTCTTGGAAGTATGAGAATAGCCAGTGACAGAAGCTTGTCCTTTCTTTCCGGAGATGGAAAAGCTTTTTTCTGTTTTGTGTCGAGGGTAGCGCCTAGGAAATTTATACGCTTAGTAGGCAGAAGGACTGATTTGTTCCAATTGAGTGTGAGTGCCAAACAATTGAAAAGCTGTGGGCAACGTTGGAAGACCTGGACGCGTCTTCTAAGGATGGTACCTTGATTAGCCAGTCGTCCAGATATGGAAAAACTTGATGGTGTTGTTGCCTCAGATATACAGCCTCAGGAGAAAGGCATTTCGTAAAGATGCGTGGTGCAGACTTGAGCCCGAAAGGTAGGACGCGGAATTGGAAGTGTCTGCCCACTACTGCAAACCTTAAGAACTTTTTGTGATTCCGGTGAATAGGTATATGAAAATAAGCATCCTGAAGATCCAAAGACACCATGTAATCTCTTGGATTGTCACCATACGAAACTGTCAGGATCCGACCTGTGCCTACCCAGTAATAGTGGAACTACAACTCCCAGAAAGCTCAGCGAGCATCGAGTCGGGATGAGGACATAAAAACCCGTGAGAACTGGAGTGCGGTGCACGTAATTTTGTCTTTTCGGAGATCAGAGTCTAGAGCTTCAGGGATTGTATTCTGGATTACTAGTGCTCCATTGTGTGTTTCCGTAACCCGCGGCTGCGGGGTTACCTTTCTTGGGAAATTGAATCTACCCGAACCGAGAGACGCAGGATTGCACCCTCTCGTGAATTTCGGGAACTTTGTTTGGACACGTTTCTTTTGTGTATTCGGGGAGACGCCGGATTTCACCCTCCCGAGTGCGACACTGTTTTGGGAATATTATTTTGTTCACTGGTGTTGGGATTTTGTGGCTCTCGAGAGAGACGCTGGATTTGCACCCTCTCTATTTGACAAGAGGTTGATCGGTTCTGGAACCCGTTTGAATCCGTTTGACGTGAGAGACGCGGGATTGCACCCTCTCATGGTCATGGGGTCATGGTAGGTTTCGGAGGAACATTTCTTCGGATCCAGTATCTGGTAAGAGTTGCCAAATTGCTGGGGTGTGGCAGAACATACCACTCGTATTATCTGGTGAAGAGTGTACTTGGTATCAAACCAGAACCGTCGAACATTTTCCTCTTTTGGTTTCCGAGGAAATTGTGGCATTGGTATCCATAACCTTAAGGCCCTAGTAGAATCCTTTTAAAACAAGGGACTGGGAAAGAACGGGTAGGTATAGGAACACCACGCCAAGATTTGTATTCAGCTTAGCGGGGGGAGAAGTGTATGTAACCTGTGTGCGTATTCTTGTGTTTTCCAGAAAAAACGTATTCGTGGAGAGAAAGTATCTCACAGGTAGAAGAGAGAGGTCCTGAGACGTATCAGGTAGGAAGTGGTCAGAAGGGAGAGAATTCATTAGGGAAAAGGAAGCATAGGATTCTCGTCTTACTGTGTGTTCTTTGTATCCTTACAGAGACCTCATCTACCCTCGTTTCCAGTCCCGGACCCTTTATCCCTCGCCTGCTTACTATCGTGCTCTGTCAGATTTATTTCCTGAGCACGGAGAAAGCTGGAGGTGGAACCCTTATAGCATCATTCGATCCGGAGGAGCCGTTGGACCGTGACAGAATTACGTGCCCACGAAATAACCTCCTCTTGATCGAATAGTGATGGCTACCTTGGAAGACGTAATGGCTGCCTTGTTGCTGGTACAACAAGAATTAGTCACATCAAGAGCAGAAGCAGCTGCTCTGAAGGAACAGGTGGAGAGACAGGGCAGGAATCCCTTTAATGCTTCTGCAGGTGTGCAGCAGGTTCAGGTCACAGTCCCTCAGCCTATTCCATTGGCCAGTCCCGAGAGATATTCGGGGAGTCCTACATCTGTCCAAAATTTCTTGACACAAATAACGTTGCATTTCTCATGCCGCCCTGCGTCATTTCCCACTAATATGTCCAGAGTAGCCTTTGCTATCTCGTATCTCACAGGGGATGCGGCGAATTGGGCAGGGCCTTTAGTGAAAAATGATGACCCTCTCCTATCGGATTGGGGGGCTTTTCGAAGAGAATTCGAAAGGGTTTTCGATCGAAGAGCCACGACCCTAAGTGCAGACACGGATATCCTAGATTTGAAACAAGGGCGGAGTGATTTAATTACGTACATGACCGCCTTCAACCGTCTGATAGCAGAAACAGCTTGGCCAGAGGAGAAAAGAATGGCCTCATATTATCATGGTCTTTCAGACGAGTTGAAGGATGTTCTGGCGCAAATCGATCCGCAGCCTGCTAATTGCACCGATCTGATTAACCTGACGCTGAGGCTTGACCATCGTCGAGCGGATCGTGTGGGTGAACGGAGACGAGGGTATCAACCCCTTGGGGGACAGAAGAAAGTTGAAGGGGGGATACCCCCGGAGAAGGGTGGTGGAGCCGAGCCCATGGAGTTGGGGGCGGTTAGGGCTCCTTTATCGAGAGCAGAAAGAGAGAGCCGCCGTACCTTGGGCCTCTGCATGTATTGCGGCGGAAGCCGGGACACTGGAGGTACTCTTGCTCTGTATTTTAAAATTGTTATGCTCTGTGTGGTGTCACGAATTGATCACTTGTTATTTTAATAACGAAGCGTCCTACCTGATTCAGCGCCCTTCCTAGCGCTTCCAGCCTGCCGCCGCCATCAACAACGGCGTGCACGCTGACTCCGCCCCTTTTTTAGGCCACGCCCCCCTGATCCTGGCATAAATACCGCTGATTTATGAGCGGCTAACCAGAAACCCTGACCCAGGTCCTGAGGCGGAAGCCGGGACACTGGAGGTACTCTTGCTCTGTATTTTAAAATTGTTATGCTCTGTGTGGTGTCACGAATTGATCACTTGTTATTTTAATAACGAAGCGTCCTACCTGATTCAGCGCCCTTCCTAGCGCTTCCAGCCTGCCGCCGCCATCAACAACGGCGTGCACGCTGACTCCGTCCCTTTTTTAGGCCACGCCCCCCTGATCCTGGCATAAATACCGCTGATTTATGAGCGGCTAACCAGAAACCCTGACCCAGGTCCTGAGGCGGAAGCCGGGACACTGGAGGTACTCTTGCTCTGTATTTTAAAATTGTTATGCTCTGTGTGGTGTCACGAATTGATCACTTGTTATTTTAATAACGAAGCGTCCTACCTGATTCAGCGCCCTTCCTAGCGCTTCCAGCCTGCCGCCGCCATCAACAACGGCGTGCACGCTGACTCCGCCCCTTTTTTAGGCCACGCCCCCCTGATCCTGGCATAAATACCGCTGATTTATGAGCGGCTAACCAGAAACCCTGACCCAGGTCCTGAGGCGGAAGCCGGGACACTGGAGGTACTCTTGCTCTGTATTTTAAAATTGTTATGCTCTGTGTGGTGTCATGAATTGATCACTTGTTATTTTAATAACGAAGCGTTCTACCTGATTCAGCGCCCTTCCTAGCGCTTCCAGCCTGCCGCCGCCATTAACAACGGCGTGCACGCTGACTCCGCCCCTTTTTTAGGCCACGCCCCCCTGATCCTGGCATAAATACCGCTGATTTATGAGCGGCTAACCAGAAACCCTGACCCAGGTCCTGAGGCGGAAGCCGGGACACTGGAGGTACTCTTGCTCTGTATTTTAAAATTGTTATGCTCTGTGTGGTGTCACGAATTGATCACTTGTTATTTTAATAACGAAGCGTCCTACCTGATTCAGCGCCCTTCCTAGCACTTCCAGCCTGCCGCCGCCATCAACAACGGCGTGCACGCTGACTCCGCCCCTTTTTTAGGCCACGCCCCCTGATCCTGGCATAAATACCGCTGATTTATGAGCGGCTAACCAGAAACCCTGACCCAGGTCCTGAGGCGGAAGCCGGGACACTGGAGGTACTCTTGCTCTGTATTTTAAAATTGTTATGCTCTGTGTGGTGTCACGAATTGATCACTTGTTATTTTAATAACGAAGCGTCCTACCTGATTCAGCGCCCTTCCTAGCGCTTCCAGCCTGCCGCCGCCATCAACAACGGCGTGCACGCTGACTCCGCCCCTTTTTTAGGCCACGCCCCCGAAGTCGCCCATAAATGTGTCTGTATAGGACGCGCAGCGGACGAGCGCAGCGGAGCGCCGTTTGCGCGCCGAAGGCGCGCCTAAGGCAAGCCCGTCTGCGCCCGTCCGGGCCCAGACGGCCCTAGGCCCCGTTACTCTGCCGGTCAACCCTCAGGAACGAGTAACATATACACCGGAGGCATTATGTGCCCTACGACCTAAAAACTCACTTGCCTGCTACTACACCCTCACTGCAGGTAAGGCATTCACAACCTGTCCTCGGTGTAACCCGATCCCCAGTCTGAAACCGTCTTCATTTGCTTTGAAGTTGGGACTTCTTAATTGCCGCTCCCTCCCCAAACATGCGACAGAAATGAATCTCCTGATCCAGAATCAGGAGCTCGATCTCCTGTTCATTACGGAAACTTGGCTCTCAGACAACACCGATTCCGACGTTGTCACGGCCCTTCCCACTGGATATGTCTGTCAAGCACTAAATAGACCTAAAGGGAGAGGAGGCGGGGTAGCTATAATTCATAGGGAACAATACCCCTGTCGGATGACTAACGCCGGCATTGAAGATTGTGAGAGCGGACAATTCACCATCCAAATTTCCTCTGCTCTTACCCTGGCAGGGCTTCTGATCTATCGCCCTCCAGGGGCCTTAGGTAACTTTATTAACGCTGTATTTGAATCTGTGTCCCAACTAGCTTCCTCTACCTCCAATTTTCTCATATTAGGTGACCTTAACGTCCACTTCTTGGACCCCATGGACCGAGCAGCCTCGGACATTAAACGTGATCTAAACTCTTTAAAGATTCATTTAATGAATAATGAGCCTACCCATGACAAGGGCCACCTGCTGGACCCTATCCTTACCGATATAACAACAGTAACAACTAACTTACCCGTGACTCTTCCATGGACGGATCACTTTTTGGTCCCTTTCTCCTGGGAAATCCCTCTACCCACGCACTCAATTTCTAAAACCCAGATCACCGACCGACAATGGCGCAAACTATCTCCCGAGAAATGGGCTGCCTCTCTTGCAGATTCCATCCCCGAGCTCTCCTCTGACCCCAATACAGCTGATAAACAATTCAGCGACTGGATTACTTCATCCCTTGATACGATGCTCCCGAAAATTACCACCTTCAAACAAACCAAAAGAATACCCCCGGCGGGATGGTACACCCCAGAGCTCAAAGCTCTGCGCCAAGAGTGTAAAAAAACCGAACGCTCCTGGAGACGGGACAAAACAGATACCAAAAAAAACATCTACTCTATTTCTCTTTTGACTTACAAAACCGCCATTGTTAAAACCAAAAGTTTGTTCTTTCAGGAGAGAATAGAAAAGGCGGGAGGCTCCAGTAAGGAAGCATATTCCATCCTCAAAGAGCTCTCAAAACCCCCAGAACAAGGACCAGGATCTCCCTCTGATCCGGAACTTGACCAGAAGAAGTGCCAACAATTGGCTAATTTTTTCCATGACAAAATTCAAGTAATCATGGAATCAATTCCCACCTCTAGCCCGGAGGAAGAAATCGATCCTCCACACCCTTCCACCTGTCTGTCCACTTGGGGCCAGGTCACGATAGACGAGGTGAGAAACACGTTCAACTCTATGAAGAGCGGCTCCCCTAGGGACCCTGCCCCTCTGCGGATCCTCAAGGAGGTAGCCTCAATCATCACGCCCTCCCTTACCCAGCTGATTAACACCTCACTGCAACAGGGAATTGTCCCCACGAGCTGGAAGAAGGCCGTGGTAAAAGCCCTCCTGAAGAAACCAGCGCTCGATCCTGAGAACTTAGCAAACTACAGGCCCATCTCATTACTCCCAGGAGTTAGTAAAATCGCAGAGAAGTTAGTCAATAGGAAACTTTCGCAGTTTCTAGAGGCCAATGACAAATTAAAAAGTTCCCAGACGGGCTTCCGACCAGGACAGGGCACGGACATCGCCCTCCTGGCTGCGGTCGAGGATGCAAGAGCACTATTGGATGGGGGAGGATCAGTGGCAGTGATCCTCCTCGACCTTAGTGCGGCGTTCGACACCGTAGACCACCAACTCCTTATCAACAGACTGGCTAGAGTTGGAGTGGAAGGTACAGCCTTATCATGGCTTTCATCCTTCTTGGCCCAACGGTCCTACCAGATCTGGGAGAAGAACGCTCGCTCCTCCGAAATACCCCTCCAATGTGGCGTGCCTCAGGGCTCCTCCTTGAGCCCCACATTATTTAATATCTACATGTCCACATTGGAGGAGGTTATCATCCCATTCGGAGTGAGCGTCGTCAGCTATGCTGACGACACCCAGCTAGTGGTATCCCTGTCCCACCCTAAACAACAGAAAGCCGATCTCTTCAACTGCCTTACGCAGGTCCATGGTTGGATGAATAGATCTGCCCTTAAACTTAATGGGACAAAAACCGAGGTCCTTATTCTTGGCCCAAAAGGAACTTCACTCCCCATGGACAGCTGGCCAAACTGTCTGGGTCCTCCCCCGGACCCTAAACCAGAAGTGAAAAGTCTGGGTGTCTGGATTGACTCTGATCTGACTTTCGCTTCGCAGGCAAAAAAGGTGGCAGGGACCTGCTTTGGTCTCTTAAAATCTTTAAGGAAAGTCCTGCCCCTTCTTCCCCCCAAATCCCAGAAACTAATAATCCAAGGTCTCATAATATCGAGACTGGATTTTAGTAATGTGATATATTTGGGTGCTCCCGAGTCGACTTTTACCACATTGCAGAGAATCCAGAACACCGCCGCCCGGATCATCACAAACACACCGGCCAGATCGTCCGCTAAACCAGCTCTCAAACTCCTTCATTGGCTCCCCATTAGAGAGAGAGTCAAATTTAAGGCCCTGTGTCTTGTTCACAAGACACTGCATAACCAAGGCCCCCCAGTCCTCCGCAAACTTATTACCCCCTACATATCCGCTAGATGCCTTCGGTCCAACGCGGAAAACCTGATCAATACCCCCAGATTTAGGAAAACCCGATCAGGAGGAAGACGTTTCTCGGTACAAGCCGCTCGTCTGTGGAATTCTCTCCCTCATGACCTGCGACTTGAGCCACAATACTTGCGCTTCAGAAAACGGCTAAAAACACACCTCTTCCCATAAACATACGTCTCTTGATCTCCTTTTTTCTGTATTTCTTTCCTGTTTTGCCCCACGTGCTCCTCAGATCTGGCTAAATTAGGGTCTCTTTAGCGCTGGGATACCTCCGGGTGACTATCGCGCTTTATAAAAATAAATAATAATAATAATAATAATAATTATGTTAAGGATTGTACGGTAAAACCCAAGAAAGGCCGTCCGTATCCGATGGGAAGGACCCAGGCGGTTCCAGCGGTGAAGGGAGATTCAGAGAATGCATCCTTGGGGTTGGAGGAAAACCCTGATGAGCAAGGGTGGCGGTTGCCATCGCTAGCGGGGGGTTCCGCCACGACCACGGAAGCGCACATCGTCCTGTCTATGTTGTTGCGGGTGCGAGGGACTCTATACCCAGTACATAGTATGGTAGACTCTGGAGCCACGGGTAACTTCATAGACGAAGGGTTGGTAGCACGTTTGGGGTTGGTGAGAGTGGCGATGCAGAAACCAGAGAGGGTGCTGGCAGTAGATGGAACGCCGCTGAAGTCCGGCCCTATCATCGAACACACGGAGGAAGTGGAGCTGCACCTCCCGGGAGACCCTCTGGAACACGTAGAAACCATTGTGCTGAATATTATCGCAGCACCTCAATATGAGGTTATTCTAGGCATGCCTTGGCTAGGACTGCACAATCCAACTATGGATTGGAAAAAGAAAACCATTAGCTTTCAGTCGATAGAATGCCAAAAATCTTGCATGAGGGAAAAGGTCCATCATCTCCTTGCTCCATCACAGGGGTATCACGTAGCGACAGCTGTTGAGAAAGAGGTTAGCCTCCCCTCAGAGTACGAAGAGTATAGTGAGGTGTTTAGTGAAATCAAGGCTGCGTCCTTACCGCCTCACCGGGAATACGATTGTCGTATTGATCTGGTGGAAGGAGCAGCGATTCCCTCTTGTAGAGTATACGCCCTTTCGGAGCCTGAAACCAAACACCTGCAGGAGTATTTGAGAGAGTTTTGTGCCATGGGGTTTATTCGGCCATCACGGTCCCCGGCGGCTTCGCCTCTGTTTTTCATAGCTAAAGCCAACGGGGAGCTACGAACCTGTATTGATTACCGCCTGTTGAATAGACAGACCATTAAGAATCGGTATCCGTTGCCACTCATCCCTGTACTGTTGGATCAAGTAAGGGAGGCCAACATCTACACTCAGTTGGACCTCCGGGGTGCGTACCATCTGGTGAGGATCCGCAGTGGGGATGAGTGGAAAACGGCCTTCAAGACTCGATACGGGCTCTTCGAGTACTTGGTAATGCCGTTCGGGCTTTGCAATGCCCCTGCGGCGTTCCAATACTTTTTGAATGACGTGTTGAAGGATTATATAGACCAGTTTGTCATCGTATACATCGACGACATCTTGGTGTATTCTAGGTCTATTCCTCAACATGCTAGTCACGTCATTTTGGTTCTGAAGAGGCTACTGGACAACAGCCTGTATTGCAAGCTTAGTAAGTGCGAGTTCGGAGTGGAGGAGGTGGAGTTTCTGGGTGTCATATTGAGCCTGTTGGGTTTCCGCATGGCAGATCGCAAGGTGGAGGCAGTTCAGCAGTGGCCAACTCCCAAGAGTGTGAAGGAAGTGCAATGTTTCTTGGGGTTTTCCAACTATTACCGAAGATTCATTGCACAGTTCTCAGCAGTGGCGGCTCCAATTACTCGATTGCTGAGAAAGGGAACTTCCTTTGAGTGGACGAATGAGGCGGACGTGGCTTTCAATACATTGAAAGAAGCGTTCTGTACGGCGCCCATTTTGAAACATCCTCAAATGGATGTTCCGTTCGTGGTAGAGGCGGATGCCTCGGATGCCGCGGTCGGAGCTATCCTCTCACAAAGGGACAAGCACACTGGACAATTGCACCCGGTGGCTTTTCAATTGAAAAAGCTGTCATCCGCTGAGGCCAATTATACCGTGGCGGAGAAGGAATTGTTCGCCATAAAGAAGGCCTTCATGGAGTGGAGGCATTATTTGTGGGGTGCGAGACATTCCATCACGGTGTATTCGGATCACCGGAATTTGGTCTACATGAAAACTGCTCGCCATTTGTCACAGAGACAGATGAGGTGGATGTTGTTTTTTGCGGGTTTTGATTTTGTGGTCACGTTCCGTCCTGGGGCGGACAATAAGAAGGCTGACTCACTGTCAAGACAGACAGAAAAAGAAACATCGCTACAGAAAGCACAGGCCATCATACCCGCAGAGAAAGTGTTATGTGCGAATGCAATAGAGCAGTTTGTGTCTCAAGTGGTGAAACAGAAAAGCCCACAGCAGTGGATTACTTGGGCGACTCAGAATTTCAATCGAGCCTTGACACATGGGGTGCCCTTATGGAACGGAAAGTTATACCTACCCACGCAGCCCCTCAGGTTACAAGCCTTTAATTGGTGTCACAATGCGGTAGTGGCAGGCCATACAGGGATAAAGAAGACCCTTCTCTTGATACAACGACACTTTTGGTGGGAGGGGATGGGTAAAGATGTAGAGAACTGGGTAGGACAGTGTGAGGTGTGTGCAAGGGCCAAGGGGGAGCAGAGTAGGGCAAAAGGGAAACTCATGCCACTTCCAACTCCTTCCCATCCCTGGCATACCATCAGTGTAGACTTCATAGTGGGGCTGCCAACAGATCAACAATGTAACGCCATATTAGTGGTAGTGGATAGCCTTACAAAAATGGCGCATTTCATACCATGCCACAATCTTCCAACAGCCAAACAAACAGCACAACTACTGTTGACGCAGGTAGTGCGTCTGCACGGGATTCCTCGAGTCATTATATCTGACAGAGGGCCCCAGTTTATCGCCCGGTTTTGGCACATGTGGTGCGCGGCCCTACAGGTGGAAGATGCGTTGTCCACCAGCTTCCATCCGCAATCAGATGGTCAGACGGAGAGGATGAATCAAACGCTCAAGAAATATCTGAGGTGTTATGCAAAGGAGGCGGAAAAATCATGGGTCTCTATGTTGTGGCTCGCGGAACTGTCATATAATAACACCTGCCACAGTTCCATCCGGGAAACACCATTCAGGGCCAACAACGGGTTTCATGCTAAGACCTTGCCCATTGTGATACCGGGTGAGGTGCAGAATCATCCCTCTGTGGCGGCCCATGTGGAGGAGTTGGTCAAAATCCACAAAGTCATCCAAACCACCTTGAAAAGATCGAAAACAACTTATAAGGCTTGGGCGGACAAACATAGGCAGGATGGGCCTGAATACAAAGTCGGGGACAGAGTATGGCTCTCGACTAAGAATATTCGGTTCCGCTATCACAGCGTGTTCCATCCTCGTTTCATTGGGCCCTATACTGTACTTCGGAAGGTCAATCGGGTGGCATTCAAACTCAAACTTCCGGGGCATCTAAGAATACATCCAGTATTCCATTGCAGCTTGTTGAAACCCGCTGGGAGGGCGAAAAGGTCAGCGGCTCCTCCGGTTCTGAGGGACGAGCAGTTGGAGTACGAGGTCCGGAGGATTCTGGACTCAAGATTCCGCCGGGGCAAGCTGTGGTTTCTCATTTCATGGAAGGGGTACCAACCTGAGGATGATTCATGGGAACCGAGTACGGCTGTTCATGCTCCAAGAGCCGTTCGTGCTTTCTACCGCAGTCACCCCGGGAAGCCGGGCGCTAGGAGGCACGGTGGAGGGGGGCATACTGTCAGGATCCGACCTGTGCCTACCCAGTAATAGTGGAACTACAACTCCCAGAAAGCTCAGCGAGCATCGAGTCGGGATGAGGACATAAAAACCCGTGAGAACTGGAGTGCGGTGCACGTAATTTTGTCTTTTCGGAGATCAGAGTCGAGAGCTCCAGGGATTGTATTCTGGATTACTAGTGCTCCATTGTGTGTTTCCGTAACCCGCGGCTGCGGGGTTACCTTTCTTGGGAAATTGAATCTACCCGAACCGAGAGACGCAGGATTGCACCCTCTCGTGAATTTCGGGAACTTTGTTTGGACACGTTTCTTTTGTGTATTCGGGGAGACGCCGGATTTCACCCTCCCGAGTGCGACACTGTTTTGGTAATATTATTTTGTTCACTGGTGTTGGGATTTTGTGGCTCTCGAGAGAGACGCTGGATTTGCACCCTCTCTATTCGACAAGAGGTTGATCGGTTCTGGAACCCGTTTGAATATGGCTGAGATACCCGCCACCCCCTCTCAACACAATCCCCAAGGATGGGAAACCGGAAACAGTTCTGAACTTTTGGAAGACGGGAGGGAGTGACCCTCCCGGCCGTATTTATTAAAATATGAAACAAAATTAAAACATTAAAATAACAGTTTCATATTATGTACAATTTCATTACCACATTGCGATGTTTGGCTAACCTTAACATATTCTCTAATACAAAGGTTCTCCTAGCCGAACTAACATCCTACAAAACCTTTAACTTGAAATTTTGAAATTGTACATCCTAACGTTTAAGGGCCAACGGCAAGGTCGTAACCGGTGTCAAGATCCCTAAACCAGAAGTATCCCCCTCACTTGTGAGGGGCGACCGCACAGAGGTGTACCTCGAGTGCAACTACCAATTTCCCTTGACTTGACGGGGGCCCCAATAAACTCGACGCCACTTAAAGGTCGTCCGAGGACTCGTGTGAGGTATCTAGAAGGTAGCGTAGACCCCCCCCCAAACCCCACACAACTTACCGCATCTGCCGTCGCAGATGACCTGGCCCCGGGAAATTCTCCAGGAGGGGGCTGTAGCCCCTCCTACCCAGGAAGGGGCCTTGACCGCCTTTCCTTTCCTTTCGGCGGCCCATCCTTAGAAGGGACCGCCTACCCCGTTGAGGGGCCAATGGCCACCTCCCTCGAGCGCTCCCATCCGTAATGGGTGACGCCCACTCATAGGGATCTTCCAATTAGTGCTCACCGATCATGACCTTACCGCCCGACCAAAATAAATACGACAGTTCTAAACTAAATGACTAAATTACTTAAAAGACAGTTAAAAGCAACCACTTTATTAAAAGCATGCTACTGATCAACACTAGAGCAGGATTACTTTATTTGCAAAACATACCACAATTGACCATTTCTTTATTGCATATTCAAAATTATCACGATAATAATCCGGTACCTGCAAACAAAAGAGTTATCACATCAAACTTTATTCAAAACCACTTGCTGTCCTCAGGGGCTGGTGGGTGGGTCAAAATTGGCTCTTCGTTCCGTCTCGAGCTCACGTGCAGCGAGGTGGTGCAGCTTCAGAGCACAGGAACAAGAGGATGCTTCCTGGGCTTGTTGCTCTTTTTATCCGTCTTCAGGGCGGGCGTAAACCCGCCCCGGCCTGCCCCGAGGGCGTGGCCCGGCCGCGTCAGTGTCTAGGCCAGCCCACTTCCAGGGCGGGAAAAGGCGCGCCCCGGCTACGCCGCTTCGGGCATACCAGCCGAGACTCGCCTCCCGCCCAAGATGGCTTCCCGGGGGGATCGTGGTACTCTGCCATACGTTCGGGGGGACCGAATGGTCGCCCCTTTCCATATGGCTGAGATACCCGCCACCCCCTCTCAACACAATCCCCAAGGATGGGAAACCGGAAACAGTTCTGAACTTTTGGAAGACAGGAGGGAGTGACCCTCCCGGCCGTATTTATTAAAATATGAAACAAAATTAAAACATTAAAATAACAGTTTCATATTATGTACAATTTCATTACCACATTGCGATGTTTGGCTAACCTTAACATATTCTCTAATACAAAGGTTCTCCTAGCCGAACTAACATCCTACAAAACCTTTAACTTGAAATTTTGAAATTGTACATCCTAACGTTTAAGGGCCAACGGCAAGGTCGTAACCGGTGTCAAGATCCCTAAACCAGAAGTATCCCCCTCACTTGTGAGGGGCGACCGCACAGAGGTGTACCTCGAGTGCAACTACCAATTTCCCTTGACTTGACGGGGGCCCCAATAAACTCGACGCCACTTAAAGGTCGTCCGAGGAATCGTGTGAGGTATCTAGAAGGTAGCGTAGACCCCCCCCCCAAACCCCACACAACTTACCGCATCTGCCGTCGCAGATGACCTGGCCCCGGGAAATTCTCCAGGAGGGGGCTGTAGCCCCTCCTACCCAGGAAGGGGCCTTGACCGCCTTTCCTTTCCTTTCGGCGGCCCATCCTTAGAAGGGACCGCCTACCCCGTTGAGGGGCCAATGGCCACCTCCCTCGAGCGCTCCCATCCGTAATGGGTGACGCCCACTCATAGGGATCTTCCAATTAGTGCTCACCGATCATGACCTTACCGCCACAGGCCGGATAGTTGACCGGCTATCCGGACCCCCCACAACACTCCTACCTAAAGGTCATGTCTTAAAGTCTTTAGCCAAGCTATACAGTCTCCTATGAGTAACTCGTTCCCCACCCGGGACAAATGAACACCATCCCCCAAATACATACTGTCACCAGTAATACAACCATGCGAAATAGAATGCAGTGTATTGGAACGGAACAATCTACTCACTTTGTTATTAATTTTCCTTACTGAATGATTCAGAGCAGAAACAGAAATAGCCCCCCGCCATACTTTTCGTGGGATCATATGCGACCATGCAATCGTGCACCCTGGAACTCTCCTCGCCAATCAACTTACAGTGGAAAGCATCGCCTCAAGAAGAAGTCGTCTACCAGTGGTGACCAAATCATTGCCCCCAAGATGTACTATGATTATAGCCGGCGGTGACCTCGTCCGCCCTAGCAAACCCTCAAAAAATGATTGAAACTGGTCAATACAGAGTCCGCCCTTTCCGTAGAAGGACACACTGTACCCGTATTCCCCAGCCACGTGAATCATGTCACCTGCTTTGAATACGTCCGCGGCACGCCTCACGTATGAGTGGCCCACGACCCACACCTCCTTTCTCACAGCCGGTGAAGTCTGACCGCTGGCCCGGTGTTGGGTCGACTGCATAGTCCGCCCCGCCTCGTAGGCTTGCGCAACTGAAACCAAACAAAAACAAGAAGCGTGAGTACATCATTACAGCTTCACAACATGTGCAACCGCACATACCTCTTATAACAATTGGAGGACCAACGCCCCACACGTTTAACTTGTTCGACATTCAGACCCCTGGCTGTAGCCTCTGTAGCAGCCCCTATCCGAAAGGAATGGGTCCCAAACTCGCCCGGGTTCAAGCCCGCAGCAGTAATCGACATCGCAAGCACCCGCTGAAACTGAAACCTCGTCAGTGGGGTGGTGTCAGCGTGTCTCAACAAGGTCCCCCCCCATGATGCCACCCTTTGTGCCAAATATTCCTCTACACAACTCACCGGGCACATGGAGGACCCGGGGATCCTTTGTATGATTATGCAATCACCCATCGCACCCTGATCGGTCTTGGACCTGACGAACGAGAGAGTCATTGTCTCCCCTCTGATCTGAACGTGCTCTCGGCACAGTCCCCCCATCACGTCCTGCTTGTTCTTCGCCACTAGTTCGCTTACTCGCATAGCCCCATGAAATGCCAGCGTAAAAGCGGCTCGGAATAACACCGTTTCATACTGGGATGAACATGTTGCAGGGAGTCTAGATAATAACAGGGCCAACCTATCCAAACCTATCGGGCGCCTTTCATCTACTCTGCGACCCTCAAGGCGTTGCCACCCACGTAGCGCTTTTTGCACAACGAAAGACGCTGTCGGGTCCTGGATCCCATGAGCCCTAGCCACAAAGGAAATGGCGGCCCGATGCCTCTGGGCCGTAGCCACTGATTTGCCTGCGTGACGTAAAGACAGCAGGAATTTCACTACCAACTCCTCCTGGCCCCAAAGCTCCCCTCTAGCCGCCCCCAAAAAGGCCCAATAGGAACGGAACGCCCCTTCATATGCCTTCCTCGTCCTGGGTGCTAAACTCTCTCCCACGAGGTTCTGTAGTTCTGGGCACCGAGAGACCAGAGAGCTTCGGGAAAGGGTGCTGCCACCGGGTCCGCTGTGGGCAGAAAACCCCAGAAGGCCTGCATATGAAAACGAGAAAGCGCATCAGCCGCCTGGTTCATCACCCCCGGGACATGTCTTGCCCTAAATAGTACATTCAATTGCACAGGAACAAGAGGATGCTTCCTGGGCTTGTTGCTCTTTTTATCCGTCTTCAGGGCGGGCGTAAACCCGCCCCGGCCTGCCCCGAGGGCGTGGCCCGGCCGCGTCAGTGTCTAGGCCAGCCCACTTCCAGGGCGGGAAAAGGCGCGCCCCGGCTACGCCGCTTCGGGCATACCAGCCGAGACTCGCCTCCCGCCCAAGATGGCTTCCCGGGGGGATCGTGGTACTCTGCCATACGTTCGGGGGGACCGAATGGTCGCCCCTTTCCATCCGTTTGACGTGAGAGACGTGGGATTGCACCCTCTCATGGTCATGGGGTCATGGTAGGTTTCGGAGGAACATTTCTTCGGATCCAGTATCTTGTAAGAGTTGCCAAATTGCTGGGGTGTGGGCAGAACATACCACTCGTATTATCTGGTGAAGAGTGTACTTGGTATCAAACCAGAACCGTCGAACATTTTCCTCTTTTGGTTTCCGAGGAAATTGTGGCATTGGTATCCATAACCTTAAGGCCCTAGTAGAATCCTTTTAAAACAAGGGACTGGGAAAGAACGGGTAGGTATAGGAACACCACGCCAAGATTTGTATTCAGCTTAGCGGGGGGAGAAGTGTATGTAACCTGTGTGCGTATTCTTGTGTTTTCCAGAAAAAACGTATTCGTGGAGAGAAAGTATCTCACAGGTAGAAGAGAGAGGTCCTGAGACGTATCAGGTAGGAAGTGGTCAGAAGGGAGAGAATTCATTAGGGAAAAGGAAGCATAGGATTCTCGTCTTACTGTGTGTTCTTTGTATCCTTACAGAGACCTCATCTACCCTCGTTTCCAGTCCCGGACCCTTTATCCCTCGCCTGCTTACTATCGTGCTCTGTCAGATTTATTTCCTGAGCACGGAGAAAGCTGGAGGTGGAACCCTTATAGCATCATTCGATCCGGAGGAGCCGTTGGACCGTGACAGAAACAACTGCTTTTTCAAGAATTTGTTGAGGGATCTCAGGTTTAAAATTGGTATCCATTTTTTCTCCTTTTTCTGAATGAGGAAAAACGGGAGTAAAATCCTTTCCCCCGTTGAAAACGAGAAACTCTTTCTATCGCTCCTTTCTGGAGCATAAGAGAAATCTCCCAGAGAAGTAAACGTAGGTTTTTGTGAAGCATAGGTCGGGGAGTGGTTTGGGGAGGGATGTGGACAAATTCCAGTGAATGACCGAATTGAACTAATTGCAGAACCCAACGGTCCGTTGTAATTTGTTTCCAATTTGTTTAAAAATGGGAGAATCTTCCTCCAATTTTTGAGGGCAGAGATGAACTGGAGACTGGCTGAAGTGAAGGGTCATTGTCGTCGAGCAGTGCCTTTTTGTTGACCTTTTCCACGAAAGGATGATTTACCATAAGAGGATTGCTGCTGTTGCTGATGTTGTTGATACTGTGGTCGATGTTGTTGACCAGAAGAGTAGGACGACCAATATTGGTAATCACCTCTAAAAGAGGACTGCCCTCTCCCTCTTGATCCACGAAAGGAAGTATTTTTAAATTGGAGGGTTCCTAAAGCTCTGGCTGTGTCTTTTCTTTATACTCTGGAGAGACTCATCAATTTGTGACCCAAAAAGAAACTGGCCATCATAGGGCATATCCAAGATCTTCGTTTGAATTTCAGGTCTAAAATAAGTTGCCTTCAACCAACCTTGTCGTCTTAATACTGCTACGCCAGCCAGCTGACGAAATCCAGTCGACGCGATATCCATCGCGCAAACTATTATTTCCGATGCTGAGCTTTCCCCTTCAAGCAATATCTTCTTAGCCTCCTCTTTTGAGTCTTCAGGTAAGGCTGCCAGGTATGGAGCTATGTCTGCCCATAACTGCCTATTGTATCGTCTCAATAGTGCTAAAGCATTGGACGCTCTTACTGTCAATGCAGACATTGAAGAAAAACACTTTGCGATGTTATCCAACCTTTGGCCTTCTTTATCTGGCGAAGCTGTTAACGGGGGCAGAAGAATTTTTGGACTTTCTTTGAGCCTCCTACGTTATAACCGAGTCCGGCTTGAGATGTCCTATTAAACAATCTGGTGCAGAATCAGGCACCTTGTATTTTTTATCCAGGCAAGGCAACACCGGTGGTACAGAGGAAGGATTTTGCATAATCTTTACCCCCTGACCCCATAAGTATTCTAATATGTGTATAGATCTCACTGACTTCTTGAAAGGCTCCTTAAAATCATACAAGAAGCAAACCTGTTGGTGGGAAGTCATGGGTATTTGAAAACGTTGAGCTGCTCTCTCAAAAATGTTATGGAACCCCGATGTCTTCAGGTGGTGAGTCAGCCTGTGTAGGCACTGGCGAAGCAGGACAGGGCATGAAGTAGTCGTCCCATTCATCATGGTTAGACTGGTTGTCATGAAGTTCCCCCTCTTCATGCTGATCTTCCTCCTCGTCGTTATCAGTAGATGGAGGATGCGGCAAAATGACAGACTCCGGTTGTAAATTTAAAGGTGGAGGCCGTGGTCTTGGTGGTGGAGACACCGTCGGGGGTTGAGGTTTAGGAGATGTTGCAAACCTCTGTTTGTAGTCTGTAATGAGTTATTGTAAATCCGTAACCAAGGAGGCTGGAAGACAAACCATTTGTGGAGGAGGAGGTTGATATTCTTTCTCCTGATACTGGTCTTCCTCATCTGAACTTTTTTGATATTTTACATTGGGTTCAGAGGGGCTTGTCGCCGTTTGAAACATGCTTCCCTCATCCGAATACTCCTCTTCCAGAAGACATGCTGGAGGCAGTGGTTGGACCCTACTTGGAGATGTTAGGGCCGGCGTCAACGTCTTTTGCGTAATTCTTAGATCCACATAAGTGCTTTTCAGATTTGGACGAGCCTGTCGACGGTGCGGTCGTCGATGGTGAAACATCGACAGGAGTCGTAGTCGACACTGTCGTCATCACTGATGGAGATCTCGTCGACGGTATGGTTTCCCCCGACTGAGTTTTTGTCGACAATGGTGTGGACGTCGAAGGGGTTGACTTCGTCGTCGAGCTCGTCGACGACCCAGTCTTCCGCGATCGCAGCGTCGACGGTTGCTTCGACATCGACGTTGTCTTTTTGATCTTTATGGTCGATGACACAGTCTTACCTGTCATCAACGATGGAGTTGTCGTCGTCGACGAGGTTAATGACGACGTCGCCATCGACGTGGAGACAGTTGCCGTAGACTAAGTGACACATAAGGCTGTAGCCACAGATCTCCACGTCGCTGAAGTTGTCGTCGACGACAAGCGGAAGAAGGCTTTTTGAAGGTGGTAACTTCCTGAGAGGACACCTTCGATGGTAGAGCCTTAGAATGGACCTCTGAAGACTTCTTAAGTATCTTCTTTTGAGGAGCCTTTGACGAAGGGCCCGGAGATGCCACCCTTGGTCTTTTTTGAGAGGCTTTAGAGGATGTTGAAGAGCCCTCACTCTCCTCAGAAGACTCCAATTGGTCTCTGTCTTTCAGCCTTTATAGCCATATTAACAGGCGCCCCTCCCGATCTTTGAGGGTTTTTGTGGAGAAGGTATGACATAGCTTGCAATCCTTAGAAGAATGGTCCGGATAGAGGCTGTAGAGACAATCTTGATGTTGGTCATCTACATGTAGTCTCTTCTTCCCATAGGAACCACAGGACCT
Organism: Lissotriton vulgaris; assembly: GCF_964263255.1. Lineage (NCBI taxonomy): Eukaryota > Metazoa > Chordata > Amphibia > Caudata > Salamandridae > Lissotriton > Lissotriton vulgaris. The sequence goes on along the minus strand of NC_141700.1, from coordinate 298,072,450 downwards.
AAAAAGTCCCTTCTTAGGTGTCTCAGCCATGAGGATACCAAGGAACTTCAGTCAGAAAATGAAATATAAAGCCAGAAAAACACTGGAAAACCAGATGAGAAGTAAACTGAGCAGAGCTCAGAGGAGACTCCCTTAGCAGGACGTGCAGTAAAAAGTCTGAGGAACAGGAGCTCCTTCCAGGAAGGTTCTAGTGGGGGTGATTGCTGATTGGCTCTTCTCTAGAGTTTGGTCCTTTTTACCAAAGGTTACTAATGTGGGGCCTTTGGCCTATTACTCTATATGTCTAATGAGACATTACTTTATTTATGTACTGGGGACTCCCATTCCGACGACGGAGAATGATTCAGGCATGTGAATCTATGAAAGATACCCTAATACTGGTAACCGGAAATTCACTCGAAGGAATGGATTCATTTGTTTACCTCATACCTTATTGCCATAGGTTCCAAAGATATTCTGCTGTTCACAAGCAACATATCTTGTTACATAACCTAGGCATTCAAGGTAGAAAGATATATGACACCTTACTTGAACCGGAGCTAGAAGTGGGTGAGGAGGATATTGTTGAGTTTAGAGTTACCCTTTTAAAATTAGAGATGCATTTTGGTGACAGAGTAAACGTAGTTTTGGAGCAGCATAAATTCTTTACCCGTGTCCAAGGTAAACTGGAATCTGTCATCAACTACATAGCGGCACTCGGAGGCCTGACCAAACTATGTGATTTTGGTGAACTCACTGATTCCCTTAACAGGGACCAACTAGTCAGGTGCACAAATATTAGTCGCATACAAGAAAAGCTCCTGGCAAAAATCCCTACCTTAAAAGAAGCGATTAGCATAGCAGTATCTATAGAACACACTGTTAAGTGTATCAAAGAAATGAAGACTCCCAATGAGCTCATTGCAAATGTTTGGAATACCAGTGGTGCACAGGATGATTACAGTGATAACGAGGTGCTCAAGGTTAGATTCGGAGAAGTCAAGGTTGACAAATCAGTCAGAGAAACGGAAGGGTTAAAATGCTATAGATGTGGCAGCAGCAATCATCTTGCAAACGATGTTCATTGCACTGCCCGCAATGTCACATGTATTAGATGCAAGAAGAAGGGGCACCCTGCAAGAGTTTGCAAAAATGGTGAGAACAGTCAGTGAAAGTTGTTTACAGTGAAGGGGACTTGTCCCCTAAGTGCGTATTCCAAGTAAAAGCTATGGAATGTCATGAATCTCTAAATTCTCCCGGACACTCCAAAGATCACAGATCTATTGAATATCTCAAATGCACCATTTTTGTGAATAATAAGCCCATAGATTTAATATAGATGTCATAAATGATCTGTTTGATACCTCTAGTCTCAACATGCTAGAACCTGACATTTCAGCAGTAGGATATGCTGAAGAAAACATTCCATTAGAGTGGATGCTGACGATGTGTATTAAATTCAAAGGGAGAACTACACATGGCAAAGTGTACATGGTAAGCAAAGGTTCCAATCTGTTGGGTTGGCATCATCAAAGCAAGTTGGGGATTGTGCTCGATCCAAATATTAAAGATCAAGTCCTCCTAGCTGAGCGGGAGGAAGGAACCAGCAGAAATGTTAATATATATCCAGATTTGTCCTCTGGAAAAGGCCACAATGTAAATAGTACTACCTGCAGTGTACCACCCGTGGGGGTGAACATCATCACAAACCAAGTTTCGAAAGCTCCTGTAGAAGGGGGGATGCCAGGAATGTGTCATACTTTAACCCCTTCAGTGCTAATGACAAGGGTAACTCGTCATGGAGTTTCCATTGATTTCAATGGAAATTACATTGAAGTGCCAGAAGATGCATAGCATCCAAGTGGTTAACAGAAACTGAATGTGTTACAAGTTTGCATATAGAGAAAATTTGTTCCATGTCCGAAAATCCTACAGCAGTTCCAAAAATCCCATGGACTAATCTGGCATTGGAATTAATCGGCCCCATGGTTCAATTGGGAGTCCAGAAGAGATTTTTGATTGCACTCATTGACTACACTTCCCATTGGATCAAATACAAGTTTGTGTCATACATCTCGACAAGAACTCTCATCGACTTCTTAAGAGACTCATTTGCATGTGAAGGTGTACCAGCTTCCATAGTCACTAACAATGGTGTAAAATTCTCATCAATTGAAATGAAGGCATTCCTTACATTGCCACAGGGACAATTACCCCATTCAAAAGTCAATTCTCTTGATTTAAAATCTCACACAACTAGCTTTTGTCAACAATCTGGATGTGGATAAACTGTTAAGAGAAGGCATTTGGGCATATCACACCTCTTCCGACTTGGTCACGGGAGTAACCCCTTTTGCTTCCATCAGGGGAAGAGATCCGATTGTCAAAACTATTATCCCCTAATTTACCTTTATTCGAGTCATCAGTGTAAATGTAAATCCTGTTTTGATTCTTTCCCTCATAGTATGGCGCAGTTGCGTTAATCCCCGCACCACTAGGCCACATGTTCATGCACTCTTGAGTTTTTTAGCATTTTTCAGGCTCCCCAATATCAACCTATATTTTCCCTGTGCCGTAGGGAGATGTGTTGTAATCTTCCTCTCCTTCCCCTTCCCCCCTTGGTACATTCCCCACTGCCCCTCCTCCCTTCCTTCCCTTGAAACGTTCCGTCAGAGTTGGCTTTAGAATGTTGGCTAGCCTGTCAGTTATGGAGAGTGGATGACAGAATAAAGACTTTGTACTCACCTCTGCCTCCGAGTACTTAATTTTAACAGTTATATAATACAATGTCTATGAGACCTCCTGCTTTCTTTTTATTCTAGTATTATGATTGTTCCTATTAAGTAAGCAATAAATAATATGAATTTGATAAGCACGGCAATTGCATCAAGACTCCACAACATATAGAATGCATATGTGTTTCGTAGTCTCCTTGCATGAAAAAATGGAAGGCAGGAACGTAAAAAGAAATAATGAATGCAGGAAATGTATAAAATTTGTAATTTTCCTAGGAAAGAGATTCTTGTTCTAGCAGCCATTGTGATGTAAGAGATTGCCAAATGTGTAACCTTAACTCACAAATACAAACATTCTTTGAACAATGGTATTACTAGGCACCTCTGAGGGTGTTCTGTATGCTTACATTAAATAATCGGGTGTATGGAGCAGAGGTCAACATAATAACAGCTCCAGTCAGTGAGAACGCTAGTACTTCCCAGTGCCATTGCAATGAACAATCAGTGCTCTCTTATCCCCATTCAGAAGTAGCGTTTTTTATTTCGAGCTCTACACTACAGGTTTTGCAATTTCCGAGTGCGGCAAATAACGTGTTACTGTTACATTACTTTATAGATTCCTATGCTGCATTGCACTGCCCATCATTAGAGACAATTTTGTGAAGATGGCACTGGGTTCACAAAATGTAGGAGATGCCTTCTCTGTAAAGATTCAGTAATACAATTAAAACTATGTGTTTACTCAACAAATGGAAGACAGGCAGGCCCACCCTTGGTTTCTCTGCATCACCACATACAAATGATAAAATTAGTGCAGACAGGCTGCTCCAAATGATCTAAGAAACAGTGAAATAAAAATGCTGAAAAGTAAATAACCTTGTTATTGACATACCTGGTGTTTTTTTGGTGTGCTGACTGTAGAGATGGGAGATGTGGCCTCACTCTCTTCCCACTCAGGGTATACATTTTCTCCCTCATTCTCCAAATAACCTTGCCCTTGCTTGCGTTTGACCACAATGTTGAGCTGTTCTTTGGAGACACTGAGGTGTGTGTGAGGCTCAGCAAACGGTAAGTCATCTTTGTTAATACATGTTCGTTCGAAGTTTTCTGGGCCATTGTTCTGCAAGAAAGAGATTGGAAAGAAATTATTGCACAGCAAAGTGCTACTCGTCAATGCACAAAGTCACCATTACTACCTTTCCACTCTGAGTGTGAGTTATGTCCTCAAAATACTAACCAACAAACCAAACCATTTTTTAACAATGAACCAAATGTTTAGATTTCCACTTCAGTTTGTAATCCCCAAGCAGTACTGCCACAATGGATGTGACAAGCCGCAAATAGGAGAATAAAGAAAAGAAACCAGGACCAAGATGACTATAGGCAGGGCTCAGGAGAAGTTAGGATTGCCTCTTTTTTGTATCATAGGACTCACAATAAATGTTATAGAGTAATATGCAAAAATGCAAAAAACAAACAGGATACCACTTCAATGCTAATGAAAGAGGAGAAATCTACTAACACATGTCAAGCATTCGAGCTATGTAAGACAACACCTACAAATGTGGGAAGGCCACTCTAGAATCGCCCAACCAAAATCAAATAAATGTTGGCTACTTGCGCCTGTTTGATAAGTCTACCAAAAAGGCATATTTTATATTGAGGCCATGGCAAAGACCAGACTCCAGCTAAGACCCCAAAACGACCTCAAATAGATAAAGATGTTGTGAGGATTTGGGTGTAAACTATGATATGGCTGTGGGGCTTTATCATAGAGTACACTCGCAAATACCATTTTGGGTCCAGTCAGCCTTGTTTACTTAACTTTAGCTCAACTCTGGGTAGCTGTGGCTGCGAGCAGTAAGGCTCAATCAATCAATCAAGCATTTGTATAGCGCGCTACTCACCCGTAGGGTCTCAAGGCGCTTGTGGAGGGGGGGCCTGCTACTGCTCGAACAGCCAGGTCTTAAGTTGCTTCCTGAAGGCGAGGTGGTCTTGGGTCAGGCGGAGGTGGGTGGGGAGGGAGTTCCACGTCTTGGCGGCCAGGTAGGAGAAGGACCTTCCTCCCGTTGTGGCTCTTCAGATGCGGGGGACGGCGGCGAGGGCGTGGCTGGTCGATCGAAGCTGGCGGGTGGGAGTGTAGAAGTTGAGGCAGTCGTTGAGGTATCTTGGTCCTTGGTTGTGGAGAGCTTTGTGTGCGTGGCTGAGGTGTTGGAACGTGATTCTTTTGTTGACGGGGAGCCAGTGCAGGTTTCATAGGTGTGCGGAGATGTGGCTGCGTCGGGGGATTCCAGGATGAGTCATGCTGAGGCTTTCTGAATCCGCTGAAGTCTTTTCTGGAGTTTGGCAGTGGTTCCGTCGTAGAGGGAGTTGCCGTAGTCCAGTCGGCTGGTGACGAGGGCTTGGGTGACCGTCTTACTGGTTTCGGTGGGGATCCTCCGTTCCATGCGTAGGATGTTGAAGCATGACGAGGAGACGGCGTTGACTTGTCTGGTCATGGAGAGGGAGGAGTCCAGGATGAAGCCCAGGTTGCGTGCGTGGTCCGTTGGTTTGGGTGCTCTGCCCAGGGAAGGAGGCCACCAGGAGTCGTCCCAGGCGGATGGTGACGATCCCAGGATGAGGACTTCCATCTTATCCGAATTCAGTTTCAGGCGGCTGTTCCTCATCCACTCGGCTACGTCTTTCATCCCTTCGTGAAGGTTGGTTCTGGCGGTGGCGGGGTCGTTGGTGAGGGAGAGGATCAACTGGGTGTCGTCGGCATAGGAGATGATGTTGAGGTTGTGTTGGCGTGCGATGGCCACAAGGGAGCTCATGTAGATGTTGAACAGCGTGGGGCTGAGTGAAGATCCTTGTGGTACGCCGCAGATGACTTCGGTGGCTTCTGATCTGAACGGGGGGAGGCGGACTCTCTGTGTCCTTCTGGCGAGGAAGGAGACGATCCATTCCTGTGCCATCTCTTGGATTCCGACATTGCTGAGGCGTTGCAATAGGGTGCGGTGGCAGACAGTGTTGAACGCTGCGGAGAGGTCCAGGAGGATGAGGGCCGCTGTTTCGCCGTTGTCAAGCAGGGCTCAGATGTCATCAGTGGCTGCGGTGAGGGCGGTCTCGGTACTGTGGTTCGCCCGGAAGCCGGACTGCGAGTGGTCGAGGGATCCATTTGTCTCGAGGAAGGCGGCCAGCTGTCTGTTGACAGTCTTTTCGATGACTTTGGCAGGAAACGGGAGCAGCGAGATGGGGCGGTAGTTCTTGAGGTCGGTGGGGTCGGCTGATGGTTTCTTTAGGAGGGCGCTGAGTTCGGCATGCTTCCAGCTCTCCGGGAAGGTTGCGGTGTCGAAGGAGGCGTTGATGATGTCTCAGAGATGGGGTGCAATGACGGAGTCTGCCTTGTTGAAGACGTGATGAGGGCAGGGGTTGGTTGGGGATCCGGTGTGGATGGAGTTCATCGTGCGTATGGTCTCTTCGGTGTTGATCGGGGTCCAGGCGCGGAGGGTGGTGGTGGGGGGTGCTGGTGCGGTCATAGGGTGCGTCGGCTGTGTGCTGAAGCTGTTGTGTATGTCTGCGATCTTGTTGTGGAAGTACGAGGCGAGTGAGTTGCAGAGGTCTTGCGATGGGGTGATGTCGTTGTTTCCGGCGCTGGGGTTGGAGAGCTCTTTGATGATGTTGAAGAGTTCCTTGCTGTTGTGGGCGTTGTTGTCCAGTCGTTCCTTGAATGCTGTTTTCTTGGTGGTGTGGATCAGGTGGTGGTGTTTTCGAGTGGCGAGCTTGAGGGTGGTCATGTTGTCTGGTGTCGGGTCTCTGCGCCAGGCTTTCTCGAGGGCTCGGCAGTACTTCTTGGAGCTCTTGAGTTCGTCGGTGAAGCAGGAAGCTTTCTTGCTGCTGGGTCTGCTGGGAGGGGTCCTCAGTGGAGCGAGGTCGTCTGCGCAGTTGTTGATCCACCTCAAGAGGTTGATGGCGGCATGGTTGGGGTTTGCTGAGGTGGCGGAAGGGTTCTGCCTCAGGGATGCTGCGAGCTGGTCGGCTGTGATCTTGTTCCAGCTTCTGCGTGGAGCCTGTTGCTGGTGGTGGTGGGTCGTGTTCCTTTTGAAGCTGAAGTGGACGCAGCTGTGGTCCGTCCAGTGGAGTCCGGTGGCGTGGCTGAAGGAGATGTCCTTGCTGGAGGAGAAGACGGGTTCAAGCGTGTGGCTGGCGTAGTGGGTGGGGGTGGTCACCAGCTGCTTGAGTCCGAGGTTGGCGAGGTTGTCCAGCAGGGTGGTGGTGTTGCGGTCGTTGTTGTTCTCCATGTGGAAGTTGAGGTCCCCGAGGAGGATGTAGTCGGTGGAGGGGAGGGCGAGCGGGCTGATGAAGTCGGCGATGTCTTCGCTGAATTGTGTGCGCGGTCCCTGCGGTCTGTAGATGAGGGTGCCTCTGAGGGTGGTCTTGGGGTCGGTGTGGATCTGGAAATACAGGTGTTCGGCGGCTGTGAGGGTGTCGTCCGTGTTGGTCGTGATTCGGATGGTGTTCTTGTGGGCGATGGCGATGCCTCCTCTCGTCTGGTTGACGCGGTCCCTCCGGGTGATCTTGTAGCCGTCCGGGATGGCGATGGCGATGTCCGGCCCTGAGGAGGCGTTCATCCAGGTTTCCGTGAGGAAGGCGACGTCTGGAGCTGTCGAGTCGAGGAGGTTCCAGAGCTCCACGGCGTGTGTCTGTGGACGGAGCGGGTGTTGAGCAGGATGCACTGGAGGTGGTTGCTGCTGGGTGTCGGCTTGGCGGGTGCAGTGCTGGGTGGCGGGAGCGTGGGAGCCAATCGGCTGGCGGGGCCGCAGGGAGGCAGCGGCGGGAAAATTGAGTGCGGGATGGCGGGTGGCTCAGCAGCGACTGGGGCGCTTGCAGGAAGAAGCAGTCGGCGTAGGAGAAGTCAGCAGGCAGAAACCAGGTAGCAGGAGGCACGAGGAGCGTGGGGGCGACCAGGCCGATGAAGGCGCAGTGGTCGCTCCGACCACTGCGTCTAAGTCATCTAAGGCTTGGCCAAGGAACTTTGTGTAAAGCATTTAACAGCACTAAACAACGAAATAAGAACGTCACACAAGAGACACAAAAACTATTTATAAACATAAAGGACATGGCTTTTGTAGTTCGGACTGGACTGTTCCCATGGGGCAACAGGGTCAGAGCTGATTTGCATATCGCCATTGTCTAACCCAGGGTGGTGTGGAGTGCAAAAAAACGATGGATTTGGGCCCAGATCCTTTGACTGGGGGAATGTGTGACATTGATCCACATTCGGTCCATCACTTGTTGTTTTTGCAATTGCCGCCCTAAGTGCGCTGGGGATGCCCAGACGTGGGTCCCAGGCACTCCACACCACTTGGAGTCAAGCTAGCCGGGCTGATGAGAGGTGTTACCTCGAAACCGGTCCGGTCCTCGGATGCTTGATTCCGTTCTGGGAAGGACATGGCTTTTGTAGTTCGGACTGGACTGTTCCCATGGGGCAACAGGGTCAGAGCTGATTTGCATATCGCCATTGTCTAACCCAGGGTGGTGTGGAGTGCAAAAAAACGATGGATTTGGGCCCAGATCCTTTGACTGGGGGAATGTGTGACATTGATCCACATTCGGTCCATCACTTGTTGTTTTTGTATTTATAAACATACAGCATATTTGTAAGACTTTTTAGTGTCCTTGATCATCAAAATCCAGTGGAGTATCTCTACTTGGACATCAAGTCGGATTCAATGCCATGATTAATTTGATACTTTATAGTACCAAGTTAGGAAGTCCCATTCAGAAGTTAGCCAGGCTGGGATGCCAGCTGGTAACCCCATGTTAGCCAATGGGGCTACTAACCTTTCCACAGCAAAATGGCAAATTATTTTTTTAGTCCTCATTCGTCTTGGCAAAACAAAGATAAAACATACTCTAGGGCCCCCCCTTGACAAAGCACCGACCAGAGATCTTAGTGTTTTTGAGCCAAGGGCAAAGCACTTTACACAGAACTACTCTATCCATGGTCTACTCACGCCATTGTGAGATATCCGCCAGAAGAGTGAAGTAATAAAGGCCTAATCATAGGACTGTATCTGAATCCAGAGCATTTACCCACTGTTCACATAGCACCCAAAACTAATTTCTCTTGTTTCCGAAGCTCTGTCTAACCAGATCGTATATTTTACAAAAATAATCCAATCTACCTCAGTCGGGGGGACAGATTTTATCCACTTTTCTCTCTACAAGCAGGAAGCACCAAATAAAAGACACATTTTCTTACATTAGTTGGTGCCAGCTCAAACTCTCTCAAAGCCCCAAAGAAAACCAGTTACCTGAAGCATCTTACCGAGTACCCCAGACATACAGTCACTGACATCTGACCAAAAACAATGGATCCCAGGACACTCCAGAAACATGTGGATATCATCCGTTTTTTCTTGATCGCATTTAGAGAATCCTGGCTTAACTCCTTTCCCAATTTAGACAGCCTTAGAGGAGTCCAATAAGCCATGTGAAGACAGAAAAGGTGGTTCTTCCTTAAATTTGCAACGCGAACCGTGGAGTACAGAGTGTTACAGGATACTTGCCATAAGTCTTCTAGCTCCGTCACCGGCAAGTCTCTTCCCCACAGGTCCACTGGTAGTCTGGAGTCACCGTCTGCTAAATCCACCAGAATCCAACACCAGTTAGCCACTTTTTTTTTTTTGATAATGCTAGCCATCAAAGTCTCTAGTTCATTCAAGGAACCAATGCCTACCCCAGCCGAGTGGCGGCAACATTTTATTTGTAGATATTTAAACCTGGATAGCTTCTGGTTGGTGATCTCCTGCCATTTTTCCCATGGGATCAAACACCCGTTGTCGTCTATCTGATCCCATCTCAGTACCTCTGCCACTTTTAAAACTGTGGCCAGGCTATCCTTGACATACTCAGGGGAAACTGGAGCATCCCAAACTGAGCTTCATCTCCTTTCTGATTCTATAACATGTGGCAGCAAATCCTTGTAGAGTCTTAAGGCGCACTTTTTTAAAATAATCTCAGATCTCTGAATCAATGCAAGAATCCTTGTGCTCCCCCTTTCACCTCAAATAACATTGCCCTAAGCATTTTACCAAAGTCTGATCCAACTGGATCGTTCAGGAGCATCCTTCAATTTTTTTAAAGAAAAACACAAGCATAATAAGACAAATCCAGTAAACAGAGACCCCCCTTATCTTTCTTTTGTCTGAGTTTTTTCCAGGCAATCATACTTCTTTAGAGGCACAAATAAAACTAGAAATCTTAGCCTGAAGCTTTTTGAGCCACTCTTCCTTGAAAACCATGAGTCTATTCTAAAACAGGAAGGTGAATTTTGGGAGAATCGACATTTTTACAAAACTTACTCTTCTGATAATTGTTAATTGGCCCAACTTGATAATAACTTACAAACTTCCTTGTTGATCTTCCAGAAATTAACTTCCAGAATTCTTTCTATATTTTGTGTAATTCTGATGCCTAAGTATCTAATTTACGCTTTAATACGGTCTTGCTGAGTATTCATATTCCAGGCCATTATTTCCATTTTGTGTTCAATTACCTTGTAACCAGAGATGCGCCCAAATCGTGAAGTCATATCATATATTAACGGGACCGATCAAACGTAAAAATCACTAGGTCGTCCGCATATAGACCCACCTTTTTCTCCCAGCCCCTATACCTAAAGGGATGTGTTCCTTCATTCTCCCTGATTTTTACCGCAAAGGGGTTCAATATAAAGGTTGATTAGGAGGGGAGACAGGGGACAACCTTGTCTGGTACCCCTTGAAATTTTCAAAGGTCTGGAAAGATTCCCATTCACCATGACCCTAGCTGTTAAATTCTTATAAATTGATTCTACGGTCCTGCAAAAGTTTTCACCAAGCTTGGTCACCCTTAATATTTTCAGAAGCTACAGCCAAATCACCCTGTCAAAGGCCTTAATGGCGTCCAAGGTAATAATCGCCAGGGGGAGTTTATAAGCAGAAGCTATATCAATCGCTCCTATTAGATTATATGTAAGGTCTTGGATCCCCCTTTCCCTGACAAATACATTTTGATCTTCGTTTAATAGACACCCTGCACACCCTGCCAGCCCGTTTAATCTTCCTGCTAACATTTTTGCGAAGATTTTATAGTCGCAGTTCAGCAGCGAAATGGGCCTACAGGAGTCACATATATTCGGCGTTTTTTCTGGTTTGGGGATCAATGTCACTATGGCCTCCTTCCATGAAGCTGGCATCTCGCTGCCATTTTCAAAAATTGCTCCAAATTGCTTTGCCAATGCCGGTATAATAAACTCACCCGGTTTTTACATATTTCAATGGGTAATCCATCCGGACCAGCAGCTTTACCTAGTACCCCATTTATTGCTTTTCTGATCTCCACCTCTGTGATTCTTCAATTGATGGCTTCTCACTCCTCTTCGCTAACTTTAAGGGGGCATTCTCACCCAACCAACCCTACACCTCTTCCTCCGTGGTGATCAGATCTTCCTGATATAATTTCTCAAGATGTTTAAGGGAGCCCTTTTCAATTCCATCCCTGGTCGAAAGAGGCATTCCTGTTTCTTCACACTTAACTTCTTTAATGAAACCATTTGCCTGATCTTTCTTCACTTTCCAAGCTAGGATTTTTCCACATCCTTCTCCATATTGAAAGTGAAGGAGTCTGTTTGCTTGCCACCTTTTCCGTACTCCCTCCTCTACTACACCCACCAGGTCTAATTTAGGGCTTGAAGAGCTGTCCCTGTCCTTGCCACTGGTGTGCCCGCTCATTAATAGCTGCGTTTCCGTCTGCTAGATGTTACCTTCAATTTCCCCTATCTCAGCTCTATACTTTTTGCTTTTAAATACTTGGATGGAAGTAATTCTCCTCCTCAAAAAAGCTTTATACGTATCCCAGACAACCCCCATTGGGCATTGTCCCAACGGTCCTCAAAAAACTCCTCGGATTCTAAACCTAATTTCTCAATTACCCCATCCTCCAGTAATATAGTTTTGTCTATAGTCCATCTCCTCTGAGGTGCGGATTTTGCAGCTTCTAAAACTAAGCTGGCCCTGGTCCTTTAATTCTTGATCGTTCAAGAAAAGATCAATCCTTGATTGATGACCATATTTTTTATTATTAAAGGTAAAGCTCTTTGCGACCGCCATTTTCACTCTTCAGATATCACACCACCCCAACTGCTTCATAATAGTTGTTATTAGAGCCTGCATCTTACTCTTTACTACCGCTCTGCTCTTGACTCAGCTGTCCAAATTACTATTGAGCACAACATTAAAATCTCCTGCTAAGACAATTTGGTCCTGGAAATCTAAAAGCTCCGTCACTAAACAACCAAATGGACCAGGGTCATCTGAGTTAGGGCTGTAGTTACCAAGAACTGTATACATCTGATGGTAACACTTTAATCTAGGGATAGCACATCTGTCTGACTTTTCTACTCTACTCTCCTATGTTATGATAGAAGGTTTTTTTAACCAAGATCGCCACACCTTTTATAGTAATCTCTTGGGTAGTAAAAACTATTTCTTGCACCCATGTTCTGGATTTAAAGATCTCGCTCATCTCTTGACCCATCATGTGAGTCTCCTGCAAAATTATCATCTGGGCTGGCAGATCCTGTAAATACTGCAAGATCTTTTCCTTCCTATACTTAACTCTAAGCCTGTTTACATTCCATGGCAAGACCTCAATTTGAGCGCTCTGGTAGGGGCTCATCCCTCGTCCCATAAACTAAGTGCCTCAGGGATACCTACAATCATGATTAAATGAAGAGGACTTTTTTTCTCACACTCTTCCCCACCCAGTGACCACTACCCTTCCTGTGACCTCACCCTTCCCCCCTTCCCATGGAGAACCCTCCTGCTGCCCCCTCCATGCCCGAAAGCTATGGGGGCCCCTGGAGTTGTGAGCGTACAAAAACTAATTTCCCCTTTAGAACTAACCACTGTTTTACTGAACTTGTTAACACACCTAGGAAGTGATCAGGGGTAGAGAAACCAACGAGCCTAAAAGCAAAAAAGAGTGAAAAGACAAAAATGTCAATTATTAAAATATTAAAATATTGACCTACTTAATATTGTATGGCAAGGCCTGCAGTGGCAGGGTGGGGACAATTTCATCATTTGTCACACTTAAAGTGGCACAAGCATTGCTGCAGGCCTGGGTGGGCACTCTGTCTTACATGCCTTGGGTACCATATACTGAGGACTTATAAATAAGTCAGTGCTTGCCAATTGGGGACATCCAGTTTGTCATAACTTTTGCAATAGTTCAGAACACTGGTCTGGTTAGCACGCCTCAGTTCACTTTCAGAGACGGAACACCTGCAGCTAATAGTCCGAATGGGGGCAAAAATTGGGGGAAATCTTCACAAAGGCATGTTTCCTTCCAGATGTTGAAGCTTTGCCAATCTTCTATTTTTCTTGGGATCATGTACTCCTAGAGTCATGATGATGATCTTTCTATCTGTCTAAAGGATCGAAACATTGTCGACTAGTTCTACGAGCCCAATTTGATTATACATAAGAATGGAATTAGCTGGTTTGTTTTTCCTTGATACACACTCTTCCTCACATATTGTCACCCATGTTTATCACTTGTGTAAATCCGTATTTGTAAAGCGCGAACTACTCACCCTTACAGGTCTCAAGGCGCTGGGGGCCGTCGCGGAAATTAAGTGAGCTATTGCCCAAAGTCACATGGTGCTGAACTGAGCTGCCGCAGGAGCCAGGGATCGAACCGTGAACCCTGTGCTCCAAAGTCCGCTGCCCTGGCCTCTCCACTCTCTCCTCTTGTGTGAGAGCGCCGAGCACATTGTTTTTAATGTTTAATGTTTTTTTATATACAATTGAATAATTTAACCATTTGATATATTTGTACATTGATTGTAATATCTATGGTGTTGGGACCACAATTCTACAACGAGTCAGTGTAACGTTAGATACCAAGGGCCATATGTATGAAAAAACAGATTTGCGAGTCATTAATAGCGATTTTTTGAGAGGACTCGCAAAATGCTATGTATTTAGGAATCGCAATAATAATTGTGATTTCTACACATTCCTTAATTGTGACTCGCAGCTAGCGAATCACAATTAAGGAATCCCTTCCCATTCATTCCTATTGGCCAAGAGGCCCATAGGAATGAATGGAATTGTGCGCACAAATTGCAAGTACCCAGTAGGTACTCGCAAATTGCGCACGCAATTTCAAGGGTATATGGATTCCAAAAGAACACCCTGTTCCACCCCTGAAATGTGCATGTGTGCACCTGTGGCGCACATACATGCACTTAGGGCATGTATGTGCGCCACATGGCACTTTGAAAAAAGCAAAAAAGTACTTTTTTCTCGGAAATCCCAAATTACTACCAATTTGAAGTTGATGGTAATTTAAGATTCCTTAAGGCAATTTTGCAATTTGCGATGCATCCTAGCATAGCATTTAGGGAATCGCAAATTGTGATTCTCTAAATGCATGCGCAAAATAGGGAATTGCAATTTGTTCGATTCCTTATTTTGCGAGTAGGTTTTTGCTTACCTACATTGCACACATCTAAATTGTGATTGCAAACGCGTTTGCGAACGCAATTTAGCTTGATACATCTGGCACCAAGACTGGTTTTGATAGAGGGGAGCTGAGTCAGGCTCATTTAACAAAAAACTATAGCGCCAATTTAAAGTCAGAGTATGCGATGTCTCACAGCAGTAAAAAGAGGGCGCACACACCTACTGCACCGTTGCATTGTTTTTAATGTTTTTTATATAGCATTGAATAGATTGATAATTTGAAGTACTTGTACATTGATTGTGATATATGGGTTCTTGGGACCACTGTTCCTTACACATCAGCTTGCACAAGTTCTCAGATGACACAGGGTTGCCTTCTTACCTATAACCTAGTCAATGTAGAGTCAAGCACCATTTTGTAGTGCTTGAGATTGCTAAAGTTCATTCATATAGCTTGGAATTTCTTCCAGTTAATGCATGAACTTCAGAGAGAAAATGTCAGCAACATTGAGAGGCAATCTCTGCTCACTGTCTCAAACGTATACCCTCTGCATTTCCTGCATTAACCTAGAACAATTCTGAGTTCTATGCATGAACATTAGACACCACACACTCCAAAAAACAGGAGTGTTGATCTGCACTGAGCCAATACAGCTGTTCATGATACGGCCCCATGTGGATTTAGTGCTCAGGTGTATTTTGAGGAAGACCACATAATGTTCTGAAAACGGTTGTACTATTCTCTATCCCAGCATTACTTAACCTGGCCTGGAAAGACTTTCAATCCATATTTCAATGCAGAAAGAAATTTCACAAAGCCTACATTCATCAGAAGTTTTACTGAAGGACCTAAACATTTTTCTGAGAATTGATGCTTTACGAATGCGAGCGAGATGTCCTTTATAGCAATCATTTCTAAATGAGCCAGTGAGAGCTTTTCATGTGAAATGTTACACCTAAGTACATTTATTTGTGTGCACAAGCAATTTCAGTGCCATTCTGAGACCAATAGGTGTATTTTTTATCCCCTTGATTAAATACCACCACATTAGATTTTCGATGGTTAACTTAAAAAACTATTTGTAAGCAATGGGAAGACGCACAGCTTTGATGGACATGCCAGGTAAGAGCAGGATCAGTATCAGCAATCAAAATGTTAAATATTAAGAGCGCTAAAGCACATCTTTTGTTAACTCTTTTGCCTCTCTTGACACTCGAGGAGAGACTGAGTGTGCGCTAATGTCCGTGAAATATCTGTTTTGTCCTAAATGATTTTTAAACGTGGTCTGAATGTTTTTAAATTGCACTAGCACTCAAAAATGAGCTCTTGCACAACGTAAGGAGGGGAAATGTTCACTCACCTGTATTTGCCTGCCCACCCGGTCAACCCCGGCTGTGTGCCGTTTGTGTGGAGGGCGGAGCAGAGCGTGTCACATCCGGTCTAGTAGGCAGAGGCGCTCCTTCCGCCTGATTGCCTACAAATACCGAGGGGAGATTGGACACGATGAGACACTCGAGGTGAGACTGAGTGTGCGCTTATGTCCGTGAAATATCTGTTTTGTCCTAAATGGTTTTTAAACTTGGTCTGAATGTTTTTAAATTGCACTAGCTCTCGATACTGTGCTCTTGCACAACGTAAGGAGGGGAAGTGTTCACTCACCTGTATTTGCCTGCCCCCCCCCCCCCCCCCCCCCCCCCCCCCCGGTCTACCCCGGCTGTGTGCCGTTTGTGTGGAGGG
Source organism: Lissotriton vulgaris (assembly GCF_964263255.1). Classification (NCBI taxonomy): domain Eukaryota; kingdom Metazoa; phylum Chordata; class Amphibia; order Caudata; family Salamandridae; genus Lissotriton; species Lissotriton vulgaris. Next base: position 298,056,503 of record NC_141700.1, on the reverse strand, counting down.
CAGAGCAGAGCGTGTCAAATTCGGTCTATCAGACAGAGGTGCTCCTTCTGCCTCAATTCTCCCCCCTATTTAAATCTATGTGCCCGCGTCCGTGCAGCGGGCGCGCCACTGGCACTCCAAAGGCAAGCCCGTCTGTGCCCGTCCGCGACCAGCAGGGACCAGGGGCCAGGAACCCTGGCTCCAAGAGGACCTTAGAGAGGATTAAGAACTCAAAAGTAGCACTATTAGAACTAAATAAACCCATTGGTTTTGCATGTAGACATAAAATCCATGTAAAGAACATGGCACACACATGTAGGCATTGCAATACAACACTCACCATTAGAACACACACCACCAGGGAGTTAGGAATACAGTTAGCACTACTAAATTGCAGGTCCATGGCCAAACATAAGCATGAGATACGCGATCTACTCAGTGAAAAATCTCTGGAAGTCTTATTTTTAACCAAAACATGGCTTAATGAGAATTCAACACCTGATGTGATAGACACCATCCCTAATGGCTACCGCCTAGTTAGGCAAGACAGGATAGGCCAAAGAGGTGAGGGAATTGCCATAATCCATAAAGACAAGATGAAATGTGAGATACAACAAACTGGTCTAGATAACTGTGAGCCACTCTTCTTTATGCTGTCAATAACAGATGACAACACCTTAGCAGGATTCCTTATATATCGCCCTCCTGGCCAAATAACAAAGTTTGTGACAAGTTCTGGGGATAGTATATCTAGCATTGAGATATACCAATTTTCTAGTACTGGGGGACCTAAACATACAGTTTTATGACAAAGAAAACCAAGAAATAAGTGCTATCTGTAAGGACCTTCTCTCACTACATCTGGCGCAAAAAGTAGATTCTCAAACTCATCAGGGGGCCACATTTTAGACACTATCTTTCCTAACTGCAATGAATTAGAAATGGGAGTACCGTGGCCAGTTCCGTGGTCAGATCACCATCTGGTCCCATTTACTGTGCCATCGCAGAGGTTGAAGGCACAATATCACAGGGAGGCAATAACCACCAGAAAGTGGAATAAATGTAATGCCACCTCATTTAAACAAGCTTTAAAGGAGCAGAAACCAAGGTTGGACAATGATATCAAAAGAGCCAATGACCAGATAGAGACATGGATTACTGATGCACTAGATAAGGTGGCACCCTGGAGCACTAGAATCCTAAAAAGACCAAGGGTAACAGCACCCTGGTATAATGACGAGCTAAGGAAGGCTAGGAAATCATGTAGGAAATTAGAACGCATCTGGAGAAAAATTACTGCAATAAATCTAAAGAAGACAAAAAAAAAGAACTGAAAGCCTATCACTTACTGATCAAAAAAATCAGATGTGAATTCTATACAGATAAAATAGACAAATCCAATAACTCATAAAAAGAATTGGTTACAATTCTGAAATCTCTCAAAAACTAAGAAGAGAAGAAAGAGGATATCTCAGCCACGAAAGAGTTCTACAATGAGATAGCAGAATTCTTTGTTAACAAAGTAACAAACATATATGATACCTTTCCTACAGAGGTGCGACTTGGTACCTCCGCATCTGTTGTTAAAACTGTGAACTCTGTAGGAGTAACGCTGGATAATTTTAGAATACAGGAAAGTGAGGATCTAAAAGCCACAGTAAAAGGAATAAAATCCAGCTCTCCTCGAGACCCGGCTCAACCAGAGAAAATGATGGAGGGGATGGACACAATCCTACCATACATCGCAGATCTTATTTCCCGCTCTTTCCAGACAGGTATAGTTCCTAAGAAATGGAAACAGGCCATTGTTAGACCTCTTAAGAAAAATCTTTCACTAGACTATACCAAACTAGACAATCTGCGTCCTATCTCAATAATTCCATTTGTAGCTAAAGTCGCAGAAAAAATCACAAACAAACAGCTGGTAGACTACATCAACATGAACGACTTACTTCACCCCTCACAGTCAGGCTTTAGAATGGCACACTCAACAGAATCAGCGCTACTTATGGCGACAGAGACACTCAGGAAACATGTGGATGAGGGACAGACAGCCGTGCTGATATTGCTGGATCTCAGCGTGGCATTTGACACTGTTTCGCATCCTCTGCTACTTCAGAGACTTGACGCCTGTGACATCAGAAACAACGCTCTGAAATGGCTGACCTCGTTTCTAGAGGAACAAAGCTTCCAAGTTATTGTTTTAGAAGTAGGGGACCCCTATATATTAATGAACTTGCTATACATAGGGAAATAAACTAACTTGGGTAAAGGTCTATAGACAAGTTATAGCACATTAATGAAAATTAACTGGAGAACCACTTAAAAACCCACAAGTAAAGGACTAATCACCAAATTAAATCCAAAATATTTATTATATTTTTATTTATTAGTCAAGAAATTGTTTTGCAATTATTGCTTGTATTTCATACTATTGTGTTTCCAAAATCTAATTCATTATTTACACAGCAACAACATGAATCTTCACTAAAATCACATAATAAACATATACATTACATAAAACATAAAAGACGATAGAGGCACAACAGTGAGTAGACACATGAACGACGATGAAGGCAAAGCGGTAGATAAGAGCACTATGCGCGCTTCGGCTTGTAAGCCTTCATCAGGTGCCCGTCTATTGTACTACAATTAAAAATAGGTGATTAGTCAATTATGTACAGTGGGCATTATGAAAATGAGAATAATTTGTTTCCGGTATATTTTCTCTTCTTCTTGCTTCTTCTTTCACGTGCACCTAATTCACAAATTTATTTTAGTCACCGGCATTGGTGTTTGGTTTAAGTTTTCTTTAAATGTATGAAACTTGTATGTTCATGCGGTCATTACATATAGCCCCTTATTGCCTTTAGACCATTACGCCTGTTTCTACTGTGTTTTTTCTGGTTATCTTGTCTTTTAAACAGATATATTTGTTGCCGACGTTTGGCTGCTTTCAAAGTCATTTTCCAATTGTGTGTCTTTTTGTAAGTATTATTTATTAATCACTATATTATTTTTATCGTCTGTTGAACATAATGGATTCTTTCTTTAAGACACCACAAAATACTCATATGTTTCCATCCATTTATGTCATTTCTTTGTGAACCTTGTTTTGATCATATAGGTTAACAGGCATCCATAGGTCTGATTTAGGTTCCTGTCCTGGTAATGATGATGTTCTATAAAGTTCTTGAAGTGAAGCAAATAAACAATTTTCTTTCTTTCATGATGTGTCAATTAATTGAAGTTTGTATATAGTGTGTATATGTATATATTAGCTTAGATACATCTTCATTAAATAAGTGGCTCTGTAAATATTACATGTGTAGTTCTGTAAATATGTATCTGTATTTTTTATTGTCTTTGAGAATATATAAATGTACTGTTTATATTAATTATTGTCATTTTCATAATGCCCACTGTACATAATTGACTAATCACCTATTTTTAATTGTAGTACAATAGACAGCACCTGATGAAGGCTTACAAGCCGAAACCCGCGTAGTGCTCTTATCTACCGCTTTGCCTCCATCGTCGTTCATGTGTCTACTCACTGTTTTGCCTCTATCGTCTTTTATGTTTTATGTAATGTATATGTTTATTATGTGATTTTAATGAAGATTCATGTTGTTGCTGTGTAAATAATGAATTAGATTTTGGAAACACAATGGTATGAAATACAAGCAATAATTGCAAAACAATTTCTTAACTAATAATTAAAAATATAATAAATATTTTGGATTTAATTTGGTGATTAGTCCTTTACATGTGGGTTTTTAAGTGGTTCTCCAGTTAATTTTCATTAGTGTGCTATAACCTTTACCCAAGTTCGAAGCTTCCAAGTTACCCAAAAGAGGCATCGTTCTGATAACTACCCTCTGCCTCAATGGGTCCCACAGGGATCCATTTTGAGTCCCACCCTGTTCAATCTGTATGTGGGACCACTAGCAGAGTGTGTAGATAAACATGAGGTGTTGATAGTGTCTTATGCAGACGACACGCAGCTAATTGTAATGCTCTCCCAAAACAAAGCTCAGGCAGCGACCGCTTTTCTAAATGTTTAGAGGAGGTGGCTGACTGGATGTCAAACCACTGCCTCAAGCTAATCGGGAATAAGATGGATGTATTGGTGGTGGGTAAGACACCTACCATCTGGTCATCTGCCTGGTGGACAGAAGCACTGGGCCAAGTCCCGCACCCTAAACCTGAGGTGAAAAATCTCGGAATATGGTTCGATTCCAAACTGTCTTTTGACAATCAGATCCGGAAGGGTAGCGGGGAAGTGCTATGGTGCCATGAAAACCCTGAGGAAAATCATAGATCTATTACCATCTAAAGCCAGGAAAACCATAGTACACACAGTAATTACCTCACAATTAGACTATGGCAATGTACTGTATTTAGGCGCTTCCAAAAAAGGCTTTGATCAACTACAGAGCATACAAAATGTTGCCGCACACCTGGTACTCAGCCTTCCAAGGAGAGCTAATACTAAGAAAGCCCTGACCACCCTACACTGGCTACCAGTAGAGAAGAGAACTATGTTCAAGGCACTGTGCTATTGTCACCGCATCCTCTCACATAAAAGCCCTAGATACCTGCAACCTCTGCTGACTAAATATACCCCAGGACGAAATCTGATATCCATGGACATGGCTTTAGTAAGCATCCCAAGAATATTCAAAGCCCGTATGGGGGCTCGCTCTTTTAGGTACAATGGCAGCAAAAATCTGGAACACCCTACCGATCACCATAAGAACAGAACCCAATGAAGGTTCATTCCGCAGACAGCTGAAGACATGGCTGCTCTCAAAAGCCGAGGACGGTACAACATAAGAACCACATTAAAAGTACAGTCACTCTCATTTAGATAGGTCTCAGCGCGGGGACACACCGTTGGTGTAACCATGCGCTCTACATGTGAATAAATATATAGAATATATAAATATTGCCTGTCAGTACGAGATTGTCATTCAATTTTACCACTTAGTTATGATATAACATTTGAAATCTCACCCAGAAATCTCAATATTCTGGATGAGAATACCCATTCTTTAAACTAGACCCTTTTAAACATCTCTCAATGCAGTGAAAGGCCGCAGCACCGCAGTCTGGCTTAAAACATATCTGATACGAGGGCAAGATGTTTGCCTCTGAAGCCCAAGCCTAGAGCTCTTCTAATAAGATGGATGCATAGTTTTGGGACTCAGAACTGAGGTGGGCTATTAGGGGTTCATTTGGGAAGTCAGTCTCATAACTTTTTTTTGTGAATAGAGTATAATATGGAACCCTGCCAAACCGTATGAATCCTAAAATTAGACGAGTTGCAATCCTACCGTTTTTTTCTATATTCTACATACCTCGTGGCATTCAAAAAAGCATTTATAACTTACAACTTATTTTGCATCACAATTAGTATGGGGCATGATAGGAGTGCCCCTGCTAAATGGAGTGTGTTATGAAATCTGGACTGCCTGCACTCTGGGACATGTACCCTAAAGGGAAACCTTTCTTTTTAAAGCAGGATCTGTCCCTTTACCGTGTATGGGCTAATTTTATTTAAAAAATCGATTTGCAAAGCAAACACAGGGACGGTGGTGGGCTGTTTCGTGCCTGCCACCAGCCCTGTATGCACAGATAGTAGTAGCTGGGAATAATAAAAAGTGACTGGTCTAAGTAATGGGCCCCCATGAATGGGAATTTTGCAATGTGGCCTATTAGTACATAGGTCACATCGTAAAATTAAAGCCATGTCTCTTTGGGCACCTCATTCGGTTCCGGGGTGCCATGTACTCTACCTAATCTATTCTATGTGCCAACCTTATCCTGCCATGTACAGACACAGTCCCTGACCTCTTCTAGCGGTGGGTTTTGGTGGCTGATCCATCACTTACGCTTATGAAACTTTCCTCGTTACATGGCTTAGTAGCAATGCTGATATTTGGTTCAGTGGCCACTGCCTTTTTATTCGGATTTAAATAAAGTATTAACACACAGTTAACCTATTGTGTGATATTCACATTGTTTCCCATTAGTTTTACTTGCCCTTCATCTAGTTTATTCACATATTCTATTAATCAAAGTGAAAGAGTGCTTTTGCTAGATCACTTTATAGTATCCTAGGAATGTTCCATTAATGTCATCATTATAAAAGGCTACTGCGACATATGACCTGCAAAACACCCGGATAGAATTGTTTACTAAATCGCTCGTTTTAAGCCATGCAAGTGCCCACATAGCTCAATTCCTGGTAGTGTATTCTCTGCCCATTGTGTTTCTAAAATGTATTTGATTTCTTCGTTAGTTATTCATACATCACTTAATGTGCATTCATTTCATATTCATATGATACATGACATGTTCTACATATAAGGAACAGGCTGTGGGCCTGTGCATGTGACGCAAGCCTTCAGGGTGTTCTTGTGAAGAAATCTCAAGTAAAAACAAAGTGAATAGTTAATAAATATGCATGTACTAAAGAAAGATCCAAATTGGGATGGTCCAACACATGTTTTTGAATTATTCATGTATAGACTAGCCTTGGACACTGCAAAGTTCAAAGTGGGCCTTGGGTGACTACAAAAAAAGGGGAGTGGATTGTTAACAGAGAATGTTTTGAACGAATAAAGTTTCAACTGGATTGGCCAGCTGTTTTTTACTATATCCACATCTTCACTGAAAACTGCTGTGTATCAACCCAATATTCAGTTATTTCTAGGACAATATTCAGCCTCTAAAGTGGTCAAGTTAAGTCAAAAGGCGCTTAAATCTTTTCCAGAGTGAAATCAGCACCGTTTTTGGTCCTAGCTGATTAATTGTGAGGTGTGTCTTGCAAGTAGTCATAGTCAATTTCTTTATTCGATCCAGTTAAAAATGATCCTAAAAGGAGGGATAAATACATGATAAAAATTCATAGTAAATAAGGACCATCAATAATTCGTATTTTATCTTAGAATAAAAACCCTGCTACAACAAAATCTTTCCACATACTAAAAACTCTAACTTCCTAAGCAGCCCTATATATTGTGCAAAGGAGTTACCGAAAGGCAGGCCCAAAAGTATTGCCAGCCTCCCTCTTCCTCTTTCTTATGCAGGCCCATAAGAACGTAGCTACCAAAAAGCATACCAGGGGGTCAGGTAACGATTTAAAAAAATATAATACTACCCAGGTTTGATTAAAATTTCCTTGCTTTAAAATTGGCTTAAGATAGTCGTTCCTTTCTTTCTCATAGAGCCTGCAGAACAAAACTAGATATAGTTCAGTTTGTATTGCAAGATTATCACATGGGCACAAACTTAGATCTGTATGATTATAGGTTTTATCTGGATAGCCTAACATCAGTGGAATCATATTCATGCGAAACCTCAATAGTATGAATCTGTGTTGCGGACTAGTAACATTTGCTAGATAGAAGTACCCTCTCTCTATCAGTGGGGAGTTCAGGCGATAGGTACAGACTGCTTGTTTCTCTTCATGATATTCCTTAGGCTTATAATCCGCCATCAATAAAAACATGTTAGGGAGGAGCTTCGCGGGCGACCAAGATGGCCGCGTAAGCTCGGAGCTCCGTGGACCGTCCGATCCACCGCAACTATCCTGCCTGAAATCCTGTCCCACGTTGGTGGAACTGTCATGCTGACGGCCTACTGAGGCGGGGACTGCAATCGGCTTCCAAATCGGTGACTCCTGGGCAAAGTTACGTCGAGCTGAACTCCGCTCCGTGACGGTGCCATTGTCTAGCCGGACTTCGCCACTTCGTCACTTCGCCCGATCGGACTACACGGGCCCTGCCTGCTATCTCCTTTGTGACGACACTGCGTACTTGCCTTGCCCTCGTCGGCCTGATTGTGACTTTTTGATCCGACTGGCTCTCGGCTGTGGACCCTGACCTGCGGCCGCCTGTCCTTTGTTCTCGGGAACCCATCATGGCGGGCAGAGGCGATCCGGAAAGGGCATCAAATAAAGGTGGTCGGGGCAAACCGCAAACGCAGAACAACCGCATGGAGCGGTATGTGAATCTCAAGTCGCCACCTACATCGGGGGCCATCTCCAAAGGGACCCCAGTGAATGGCCCGCCGGACGGCTCGGATCCTACCCTAATGGACATCATGGGTGCCATCACCAGCCTCCGTGCCGATGTACAACAGCAGCACGAGACTCTGTCCCATAAAGTGGACTCCATGGCCATTGATATTTCCCTCATCAGGACCGACTTGGGCAAGACAAATGATCGTGTGAGAGCGCTTGACATCAAGACCACTAGTCTGACCTCGGATGTCTCCGAATTGCAGACTGAGGTCCGTAACCTGCGATCGACTGCCGATCTTTTCTCAAAGCGGCTGGAGGATTTTGAAGGGCGAGCCAGGCGGCAGAACGTCCGTATAGTGGGGGTTCCGGAAGGGTCCGAAAATGGCGCAGCGGACCTGTTTGTGGAAGAATTGGTCAAGACACATCTGGCGCCCTCTGGACTGAGCAACTTCTTCTCAGTGGAACGTGCCCACCGTGTGCCAGGGGGACCACCTAAAACGGGGGCGACGCCGCGACCAATTGTGGCGCGCCTTCTCAATTTTAGAGATCGAGATGCGATCCTCCAGGCATCCAGATCGCATGGGCCGCTACACTATCAGAATGCGGAGGTGCATTTCTACCCGGATTTCACCAGGCTGGTACAACGCCAACGGTTGAGCTACGCGGGCGTGAAGAGACGCCTCAGAGACATGGGTCTCAAGTACTCTATGCAATTCCCGGCGAAGCTCCGTGTGGAACTTAAGGGACGTGCCTACTTTTTTGACTATCCTGAGAATGTGAGCGAGTGGCTGGACACTGTAACACCAGAGCGGGAAGAGCATGAGGAAGATGTTGGAGGCGCCTCGGGCGGAGCGGAGCGGCAAGAATGAACTGGGAGCCGGGGCTACCCCTGCCTCGAATGACCGCCGGACTGGTGTTTTTGGTGCGATTACTCTCTCCTTTATTTTCATGGTGGGTGGCGGGACGATTTCACGGGGATTCCTTACTCCTCTGGGTCTTCTGTAGAGTAGTTAATGGGGCGACAGGCACACTGCTGGTTGGGGGGGCTTTTTAGTCTAATGCAGGGGTGCAGGGTGGGGGGTTGGTTGGGTACAGTTCTAATTTGTTTTGTGTTTCTTTTTCTTTCTCTTTTGTGGCAAACGGACAATGGCGATCCTGGACTTTTTTTGATGCAAGTGTCTTTGGGTGATGGGTGGGGCGGGAGGTGGAGGGATGAGGGGTAGGGTATTGAAAATTCTTAGTTGGAATGTTAACGGGTTGGGTGATCGCATCAAGAGAGGGGTGGTTATACAATTGGTTAAACGGCATATGCCAGATGTTGTACTTCTTCAGGAGACGCACTTGGTGGGCAACGCCTGTAAAGCCCTAAATCGCAAAGGATATAAAATGGTGGCGCATTCGGGGTTCTCTTCCGGCTCCAGGGGGGCGGGAATTCTTGTGCGTGCATCCCTTCCCCTAGAGATAGAGACCACCTTGATTGATGATAGGGGGAGGTACGCCGCCGTGGCTGGGAGATGGGAAGGGCGTTCCCTTACGTTGTTGTACCTTTCAGGACCTTGGTGGTGCCATCTTGTCTATGCCGGCTGGTCGTTTGATAGTGGGGGGTGACTTTAATTCGGTTTGCTCTGGTCTCCTTGATCGTCAGCCGCCTCGCGACCTACGTGGGCCACAGATGTGGCTGCCGTCCTTCCTTGAGTCTACTGGGCTGGTGGACGCGTGGCGGCTCTTGCACCCCACGCTCCGTCAATTTTCTTTCCTGTCGGGCGCGCATGGGAGTCTCTCGCGTATCGACTATGTCCTTACGCTGGCTTCGGATGCACTCGCCGTGTCCGAGGCCCGCTTTCTTGCGCGGGGCATTTCCGACCACTCCCCGCTGTGGGTCTCCTTTGACTTTGGAGTGACTCTGTCGGAGCGCCCGGCAGCAGTCAATCCATGGTATTTCCGTGATTTCAGAACCCGCTCCCTCCTGGCCAAGTCCATTGATCTTTACTTCTCCGAGAATGTGGGCTCGGTGAAGTCGGCCGTTACACTGTGGGAAGCTTTTAAGACAGTGGTCCGGGGCGAGGCCCAGGCAATTATCGCTGCTACCCGTCGTGACAGAGACTCCGATATGTTGACTATTGAGCAGGAAGTGTTACGCCTCGAGGCTCAACTGGGATCCAATCCGGACCCCTTGGTCCTTCACAATCTCTCCCTGAAACAAGCGGAGTATCACGCCCTGGCCACTAACGCCGCTCTTGTCCTGGCCAAGGAACAGCAAGGTCGCATTTACGATGTGGGCGACAAGGCCGGGAAGCTGTTGGCTTGGCTTGACAGAAGGGAGATGGCCAGCCGGGTGGTGCCGGAGCTTCTTGGTGACGACGGTGCGATCCTTACGGATCCCAGCGCCGTTGTGGACTCCTTCGCAGACTACTTTCGGGGGGTCTATGAGTCTGTCTCGGACTTCTCGGAGGCGGACTCGACGGCCTTCCTCTCCGATATCGACCTGCCCAGTCTTTCCGAGGAAGAAAGAGAGGACCTGGATAGGGACATCACCGCGGACGAAGTTGATCTTGCGATCCGTTCACTTAATTCCGGTAAGGCCTCCGGGCCTAACGGTATACCAGTGGAACTATATAAAATCCGCTCGGACGCAGTCTCCCCGCATCTCCGTAAGATGTTCCTGGAATCCTTTGAGAGAGGCTCTCTCCCCCTGGACCAACGATTGGCCACCATTGTGGTCATCCACAAGGAGGGCAAACCACGGGACGTCTGTCGTTCTTACCGTCCTATTTCCCTCCTTAACGCGGAGCCCAAGGTCCTTGCCAAACTCTTGGCTAATCGTTTGATTGGAGTCATTGGCGATCTCGTGCACCCCGATCAATCTGGATTCATCCCCCACCGTAACACTGCCCTGAACTTGCGCCGCCTTCATGGGGTCATGGCCCGGGCCCACACTCTTGAAGAGCCGGCTGTGTTGGCGTCCTTGGATGCCACTATGGCCTTTGATTCGCTCGAATGGCCCTACTTATGGGCGGTTCTGGCCAAGCTCGGGTTTGGCCCCGTCTTCGTTAGCTGGGTGAAGCTCCTGTATGCGGACCCGATGGCCAATGTCACAGTCAATGGCCGCCTATCGGCGCCATTCCCCCTACGTCGCCGTACCAGACAGGGTTGCCCCCTGTCCCCCCTATTGTTTGCCTTGGCTCTCGAACCTCTTGCAGCGTTGTTGCGTTCACATCCCGACTTGAGGGGTATCAAATGGGCCCCTGGTTTTGAGGACAGGGTCTCCTTGTACGCTGACGACATACTGCTGTACCTGTCTTCACCTGGTAGATCCCTTGTTGTGGCCTGTGACGTCATCAAACTCTTTGGGCGGTACTCTGGCCTGGTTATTAACTGGGCCAAGTCCTCTCTATACGTCCTCAAAGGAGATACCCCGCGCCTCCCTAGGGGCTGCGGTATTCAGATTGCTTCGCGCGGTTTCAAATACCTGGGTATCTATATCTCCGGTAATGCCAAGCTCCGGTATGACAACAACCTGCTTCCCCCTCTTCAGCGGCTGCGACGTGATGTCGACAGCTGGCGCCATTTGCCACTCTCCCTCCTTGGCCGTGCCGCCCTTTTCAAGATGATGGCCCTACCCAGATTCCTTTACGCACTACAAAACACGCAAGACCCTGTCCCGGCCCGCTACTTCCGTGAGATCGAAGGCCTTCTTCGTAACCTCCTCTGGGAGGGTCGCCCCCGCGTCGCCCTCCACAAACTCACGCTCCCTTGGTACGATGGGGGCATTGCCCTCCCTGACGTGCGCCGGTATTATTGGTCGTCGCAGCTAGTTGCCCTGAACCATGGGTTCTACGGCCCAGTGGTGAGCCCCGGCTACGCCATGGATAGGTGGCTGACGGGCGGCGGTAATTACTACCGTGCCCTATACTCCAAATCCTTTGACCGCAAGTTAACGGGCCCCACCCGAACGGCAGTTCGCACCTGGAAAGCGGTTACCAAGGCGCAAGGATGGCAGGGCAGACTTAAGAGGTTCACTCCCCTCTTTGACTCCGACATCCTGGGTAGACTGTGGCACACCAAGGGTTTTGATAGGTGGGACCTCATTGGCATCAGCAGGGTTGAGGACATGCTCTCTAGGGGTTTGATTAAGACCTTCCCCCAGTTGCAAGCTGAGTACCAGCTGGGCGCGACGGAGTTCTTCCGTTATGCACAGCTGAGACATGCGCTGGTCTCGGCCTCTCCGCCGGACGGCGTCATTCCTGAAAGTTCCCCGCTGGAAGATAGGATCCTGGATGGGCATATGCCAGACAGTGCAATCCCCCTCTCATACAAGAAGTTGATCAATACACGCACAGACCTCCTCCTTGGCTTGAGAGATCAGTGGGTGGCGGATGGCCTTGAGTTGGACGACGAGGATTGGCAGAGTGCGGTTTCCTCTCCTAAGGAGGTTGCCATTTCTTCCCGTCTTCGCCTCGTACAGTTTAAGGTCTTGCACCGGGTGTACGTGACTGGGCCCCGATTGGTGCGTATGGGTTTCTCACCTGATGGTCTCTGCCACAGGGGCTGTGGGGCCCCTGCCACTTTCCTACATATCCTCTGGGACTGCCCGGTGATCGCCTCCTACTGGAGAAGGGTCCACCGAGTGATGGCGGAGGTTACTGGCGTGGCTTCCCAGGCGGAGGCCCGTCGATGCCTCTTGAATGTATGGGAGCCTTCCGACCACAACGTTGCACAGACTAGGTGGGTTACCCTTGGGAACATGGTGGCGAAGAGGGACATAGCCCAGAGATGGGGTGCGAATGAGGCCCCTCTATTGGTGCAGTGGAAGGCCAACATGGACTGGTGTATGTTCAGGGAAAAGACAGTCTATGTGGCCAGAGGGAAACCTCGGACTTGGACGAAAATTTGGGGAGCATGGAACGAATATAGGGGGGATGTGTGTCTACCGCCTGAACCAATTGGTCAACAAGATACCGTTTCTCCCTAACCTGTGACGCCAACTGAGCTTTAATGTAATTCTTTCTCCTGATGTCTGCCCCCGCCCCCCTCCTTCCCATTCTGCAATCTGTCTTTCTTGAGTGCTTTCCTGCCTTATTCCCTACCCATCCCTGACACCCAGCGTCACACTTTATACACTGCCACTTTCGCGCCCGCGGGCGCCTGTTGTTGTTTTTCTATCATAAAATTTAACCTTTGATGATTATGTCTCAATTGTTTGACACTATTTGTCTCCTTTGCTCTTGCTGCCTCGCCTCCGGGATGTCAGGCTGAATAGCTGTGTGTTCTGGTCTCAATAAAGGTTTTCAAAAATTTTAAAAAAATAAATAAAAACATGTTAGTGATCTTTTGTTTTGAAACCTTGAAAATAATTCAGGGAGGCCAATTTCCTGCAGGACTGTTTCTACATAACCGAGCCACCTAGACATTCTGTGGTTATCCATGCTTAAGCAGTTCCTTATTATTGTTTGTTTCAATGTCACTGTGTCCCTTCGCCAGATTGAGTGCCACAGGAGAATCGGGGCTAAATGTATTGGGTCTGCAATATAGGGCAAGCCTAACTCCAAGTGTAAAATGTAATTTGAAGAAGAGAGAGGGAGAACCACTATAGACTTAAGAAAATTATTTTCAAAAGTTTGAAGTGCGTGAGTTGCTTCCAAGCCCAGGACTCCAGCCCCATACGTTACTGCTGCCTTAACTTTAGCCTGATAGATGTTTCTTATCGGTAATAGTGGCCTTGCGACCAGTTTTTGGGTGTAGGATTTTACGGCCGAGAGGCTTCTCTCCATTACCAACTTTCTTCCTTCCACCAACTTTGACTGTAGTGTAGTTCCTAGTTTCCCACTAGGCCCTGCGCATTGGAATAACATAAACAGTAGTATCAACGTGGAACTGCTTATATTCCAGGCCTCCACTGACTATGCTAAACTTAATTGGGTTGTGTTACCAACTAGCTCAGAGGTCACTGGAAACTTTCTTCTCTGCATAGGGAGTGATCAGCTTCCTTGGCACAGACAAGAAGGGATTCAGTTTTCCAACAACCGTGCAACATGACAACTTTGCTCCTCAGATCAAGAGTCAATCTCTAGGGTCGTGTGAAACAATAGACATGTATTTCACTCAGTCAGTCTAGTGCAGTTTACTTTCACGAGATGTAGAGAATAGAGAGACGGGCGTGTATCAATAAAGGGTTAACATTTATTGAACAGTCTTTCTTCTCGTACAAGAGAAATGTATTGCCACAATTGCAATAATTGTTATTATAAAAAGTACGTACAGTAAGATAAGTATTGCGAAATAGAACTGTAAAAGCATTGATATGGCTTCTTAGCCATACAATGGTTTAAAAGTAATAAAACATATATACAGTCATATATACATTAGGCTAACATACTCAACTGGTGCTTCTAACTAAACCTACCCCAGTGTGCCTGACCTAAGCCTAACACGTGAGAAGGGGAGTAAGTAAGTAGCTTTAAGTTAAGTTGGTTTTGCCAAGGTTTGTTTCAAGAATTCGTCGTCTAAGGGTTTAGTCAACACCATACCTCTGAATAGAATGATGGAGGATTGGTATCTCCTTCAGGGGTCTCTCTCGATATCCCAGTCACCCGCGAGGGTAAACCGGAAGCGCCGGGACTGGATTTCTCTGCACGAGAAAGGCAGCGGCTGCTCTTCAGCGCGTCGAGGAAGGAGGGGGGACAGCGTCCGCGGGCAGCTGGAATCTGCTGGATGTCTTCGCAGAGGGACGTCTGTTCAGCTCCTTAAGCGTACTGCACCATAGGTCGCGCTGTAGCGGCGATAATGGTAATCAGCAGCTTCACCACCACAGGATAGCAGGTTGCAGCGACAGAGTGCTAGATTTACCAACACAGGGTCATGCAGGCAGCCAGCATCAGTAGCTCGCCGCTCACAACAGCTCCTAACCGGGCAACAGGCTCGCATTGCTTAAGGCAACGTTGGTAATATTTATACCTGACAGGTGCCGGGTTTGACGCAAGTTTGCTGGACATAAGACGTCAATTAAAGATGTCACTAGGAAGTGATAGTTATCAGTTGCTCATTAGAGTTCCATTACTAATCAAAACATAGCAAGCGGGGATTTCCAGGTTTGCTAAGTTTTTATCTTGTTGAAGAACTCGGAGTGTTATCTAGGAATATCAGATAGTGACTACTGCTCTGTCATTGCACTAATTGGTCACAAAGGAAGTGGCAGAGAGTCATGCTGGAATGTGGCTCTGTTCGTGTGAGGCCAGAGATGACTTTTCAGAAAATCGCACTTGAACGGTTATGCCAATATAGGGAATAAATGGATTTATAGCCGAATAGGGGCATAAGGTCACAGTATCGATCAGGAACCTAGATAAACACGCAACACTCACTCCACGGGTTAATGTCCATCAAAATTACTAAAACTAAGCAATTAGATGCATGTGTAACATTGCCCACCCCAAAATACATAAATGCATTCGAAATAGGCGTACTTGTAATACATGGAATTTAGGTACTGTACGTTTTTTAAAAGCATAGTAATCATTCAAAAAATTATTGCATATGAAATCAATGAACGATTATGCAAAAGGAATTACACATGAAGTATCTCTGACAGAAGAAAAGCGAGATAAATCATCACATAAAAATGCATTGTAATAACATGTGTGCTAGAGGCTGGTGTTATGTTGTTATGTCTCTAGATGTGTTTAGAAATAGAAGTGTGAAGCTTCTGTTCTCTAAGAATAGTTTTTACGTTAAGCAAAGAATTGTTCGTGCCAAAAAATGGTCAATATTAGAAAAAATTGTCCAATTCAAAGAAAAAAATATATTTCCAAAGCTCTTGGCAGTTTTTGTTGATCAAAACTGAAGGCCGAATTCAGAGTTCATGGGAACGCTGTGTGTCGGAAAGCTTCTCAAAGTTATTGTTTCTCTATGGGTGAGAACATCGTATCAGACAGGCTCTCAAAGAATTGGTCTACAAAATCAGGTGATAGTTCAACCAAATTAGATAGCGCTGTAACTTGGCAGGTGTGAGAATGATTGCTGTCATCGAAGGCAGGACCAGCAATGCTCACAGAACGTTGTACCTGGATGATGTTGCTTTTGTCACTCGCTCCACTGTTACCACTTGGCTGTAGTACAGGAGTCTCCACGAATGCCGTCATCAGGATTGGTAGCCGCTGGGGACAACACAATGCGTGAGCCGTTATTGGACTGAGCAAAGTATCGACGTCCATTGGTACTGCTGATGGAAGTGAAAGACAGATGTCCAACACGCATTCATCGCCGCAAAGCATACACCGTAGCACAGGTAAAATGCAATTTTGCCATATCGGTCTGAATGAAAGGAACCAGGTCATGTTTAGATCTCTCAGCCTGGCCAATCCGAGGACGTTAGTTATCCTGTCCCTGTAGCGCATTGCTAGGATTGTCTCTTCCATTCCCATGGGAGCTATGTCTGAGCCGAGGCTTGCCATAACGTAGCAGGAGGGTCAAAAATAGAATCCCTGCAACGAGTCCCAAAAATAATGTTATGCCGCCAAAAATGGAGTGCATAAAATTAGGAAAGATTCCCAAAATTGCCTGGAAGGGTGTTAGCAGTCCCGTAAAGACTGTCTTAAATATGCCTGGGATGCTTCTTGCACTAGACATGTTAAGGAGTTGGCTGAACATTTCTACGAAATGCACGGGGCAATTTTTTGACAAAAGGTCATGAACCTCAGTAGCCGTCCTTGCGACTAGAAGATCATACGTCTCTTTAGATGACGTTATAGGCACTGTTGTCTGTAAAAGTACAGATTTCATTTTGCTTAATGTATCAATTCGTATAGAATAGAGATTCAGACGAGGCCAGAGGGGAGTCACTATGTCTGGAGGCCCGCTCGGGAACAATGCTTGCATACAACATTTGACCATGGACGTAACTTGTACTAGATAACTTTTCCCTGGCGTCAGGCCACAACATCTGTGATCCGTTCTAAGAATGTAACTCCCGTTCGCGAGTTGCATAAAGAAGGGCTCTATCTGAGTTGCAGGTGTGACTAGCTGGTGGCATGAAAGGTTGTTTGAATTTCCATCACATGCTCCGTGTAAATTAATACCCTGACACAAAAGTATACCGCTTAGTGAGTGTTTACAGTTGTCACCACTAAGAAATACATATTTGTCACTGTCACTATAGCAAGAATGAGTGTATGGTAATTTCCATTCGGATTTTACATATCCTTTACCCAATTGTTCATACTGGCCAGCAGGTATGTACTCAAGGCACTTTTTAAATCGGAAAGTTGTTATCGGAATTGTGATAATTCCGTGTATTATCCATTCAATGACAGGACTCTCTGACATTGTCAATGGTAATCTCTCGAGTTTTTCGATGCTCAGGATTGTATAGTCTGCTCCTTTCTGTGCCAAACTGATCTGTTTATCAGTAAGGTTAAAACTGGAAAATAATGACGTCGTGTTGATTAAACGCCAAGGCACATAGCCTGAACGAAGATTTTGCAGCGTCCAGCCTAATTCTATAATAGAGCGTAATTGAGACTGGCCATGTTGTAACATTAGCAAATCTCTGTCTATCACATCAAAGGCAGAGGATACAATATTGTCCAACGAATATATTCTGGAAGACAGAGTCATTAACCCATTGTCTACCACAGAAAGTGATTTCTCCAAATTAATACGATCAATTTCTCGTATTTTTTCAGCAGTTTCAATTTGCTTTACTTTCCAAGCCTCGTTGTAAGCAGCATAGATACTGGTCGCTATGAAACGCTTTTGACGCTGTTTGCGTGGTCCAAGAATGAAATCGCGCAAATCAGCACCATCTTTTAATAAAGACAAGTGTTGCTTAATTTCAGCCAGTGTGGACGAGGTTAGCCATTCAAGGCAGAGTTTACCTACACTGTATGTTGTTATAATCCCTGGATGTTGTCTCTGGGAGTATCTAGGGTCTAATCTGGTCATTTTTAACCCCTGTGTTTTATTCAGGAATCTATCTTGACAGCTATTTGTGTCTGTAGGCCAGATTAACCACTTTTTTCCAATCAGGATGTGTTCTGTTGAAATTTAAAATTTGTGACACGTCTAACTCAATATCTGTGGTTGCATTTTCAGGTATTGGCTTTGGTATAGACGGTGTTTTAAGGTCTTTGTTCTTAGCTAGGCCAAGACAAGATGTTTGGTGTATTGTGTCATTTAAAAATAACATTTGTTCAGGTATCATGCAGGTTCTAAAAAGTGCTTCAATGCCTTGCACCTGCCAATCTTTTGTACCCCAAATTGTTTTCGTTTCAATATTATTTTTCCAATAATCAAAACCAAATGTCATCATTTTGTCATAAAATGCTTCTGAATATATCAATTTAGAATTTGTCAGCATTGTTTTCATTCCTGTTTTATCTAACAGTTTGTAATAAAACGTTTCTGCATTACTGGTGTTAAACCCTGAGAAGTATTTGAATTTCTCAAAAAATGCTTTAGAACTGCTTTTAGGTGGTGTAGCACAATGTTCCCATTGATTATACATAAAAACATTTCTAGGCTGTGCAGATTTATGCAAGTAATGATCCCCATAGTGGGTGTAACAGAATAACTGCTCATAACTAGATGAACCTTGTAAATAATCATGATCTGTGAATCTAGCTGACATTACTAAATCAGACATCATGTCATTAATACTGTTAAAGTCCCAATCATCAGAGAATGTACTAGGTGTCACAAAGTCACTTAAGGAAACCTTTAGTTGATGAGGATACTTCAGGACTTCGACCGGACCATAGATCTCATAGTCTGTTTTCTCCCATACTACCCCACCAGGTATTGGAATTGCTGTGACATTTACCGTTGACAGTTCTCTTTTCTTCACGTGGGATGATCTGTGTGGTTTCAGGACTAGGTTGATGTTCTGACTTGCTGTGTCCATTCAATTGTAATGAACTTCCCTAAAATTAAAACTAAAATTAGGCATAGTAGGAGTATGAATACCCCTGAGATAATCCAATGCTCAATCAACGGTGAATTCAGATATAGTTCTTTGATTTGTTGAAGGAGTCCTGTTGTATTTTCTTTAGAATACTTTTTCGTTTCTGGCATCACTTCGGGGTCATTTAAATCTTCAGAGAAGTTGTCGAAGTTGATGAAATAACCAGAGGCAGTTCTGTCAATTGATGGGATTGTTCCTTCAATCTGTCTCTCGGTAGCACTTTCTGATGCCACATCATTGTAGACTGGTGTTGTTTCTTGACGAACTGTTTCAATCTGTGTTTCAAGAGGCACGAGTTCCATGGCATTATTGCATAGTCCTTCATTGTGCACTGCAGGCTGATCGAATGTGATGAGTCTTTCAGTTTGAACCTCTTGGATTGTTGCAAGTTTGGGTATTCTGTTGTTTCTTGGGAGTCCACTGGGCCTACTGTTGATTATAGGCCACATGCTTGTGGTTTTACCAGATCGATAGACACGACTCTGTTCTCCTTTTTACCAGCAAGGGGCGGTAGCACAACTGATCTTGTTCCGGTGACTGCTAAGACAGGTACTGCTTTTCTGTAAGAAGGCCCAAATTCCTTCTTCACCGCGATCTTTTCTCTGACTAGATCCCCAATCTTTGGAATCCAGACAGGCCTTGCTGGAGCTGTTGCGGGTGGTGCCTCGTCAGTGGTACTTGGCTGTGGCTTTAACTTTATGTTGCTTAAGGATTTTCTTGTTTCATTCAGTTCCTGTAAAACAGCCAAACGGTCTTTTACATCAAAGTGCGTTGTTTCTTCTTGTACCACTGACATCTGACTATCGAGTCCTGAACGCGCATTCTAATTCCGAACAATAGTTCGTATGGGCTGAAACCTTTTAGAGAATTTCTTGGCATGTTGTTAAGACTAGTTTGGACACTTATTAAATGTTTGACCCACCCAGCGCCTGAACCTAATACCTTCGCTGTTATAGATTGCTTTATGTCACGGTTTTTTCTTTCTACCACACTATTCCCTTCTTGGTGCGACGGACAAGAATACCGCAACCCAATTCCCATGCTGGCCATGGCCTCCTTATAAGCTCGAGAGCTGAAAGCAGGACCCTGGTCAGAATGGAACGTGGTAATTGCGTATGTGCCGATAAAGACTCGCAAATCTTTTATAACCGTTCTAGCGTCAGCCGAGCGCTGGAGGCCTCATTATTTTAAGTGCTTTTCGTCTTAACTGTTAATAGGACGCAGGATGGGGTGTAGGCAGCGTTACGCTCTTTCTGACTGGTAGCCGGTAGCAAGGTTCGCTACTGCGATCCCTATTACAGTTTTCACAGTTGTTTGCATATATTTGGTGTTCTACACTCATTCCCGGCCACCAGAATACTGATTGTAATTCAGTCAGTGATTCCTTGATCTCTCTGTGCCTTAGACCCAAACCCATGTGTGCGTTTGCTATTAAAAATATTCTCCTGTTCGTGTTTGGAATTACTCTATCCCCCACTCCAGGGATTCGAGCAAAAGGAACGGAGTTTGCATCGATTATGTATGCATAATTGAGTGGATAGTTTACGGGTAATGCTGCACAGTCGCCTTTTACGGTCGTTTTTACTGCCAACATGGTTTCCCCGTCTATGTACTTATCTGTACGCTTTTTTGTGGCTACGGAAGCCGGTTTAGTTGCTTCCGCTTTGGCTGTATTAGCCAATGAATTCCCTGCAACGTGAACGCCATCACGTTGAAGACTCTGTGCGTGAATCACGTGAGTCTGTTGTAGTTCTTTGTGTAAAAGAGCTACCTCGTTCCAGAGCAATTTATGCTTTATTGTGGCACCTGTGTCATCTTTGTAGTCGTTTTCGATCCAACTCTGCAGTTTATTGTTGTAAGAGTTGACGCAGAAATGAGAATCGCACACTATAAGTGTCGGGAATTCACGTTCTGCATTTTCGAGCGCCATCTTTAAAGATCTGATTTCAGTTCTTTGAACCGAACAGTTTCTTACAGATTCAGTTTTTGTTACTTTCGGTCTGAATTTACCGCACAGCCAACGACCTTTAATGATCGCACATGCTGCATCGTAGGATTTTCTCTCTACGTTGAAATGCTGTACAAAGCTATCTGTATAGATTATACAGGCGTATTGTGGGAGAGGCAGAATTTCGATTGGCAGAGGATATTCTTCCTCATATTCTAAATCATTCAGTTCTTCAAATTGCGGGGCGAAATAGTATTTCACGTCTTCCGCTCCTAGAGAATCTATGCACTGTATCCATTTCGGATCCAGTGACACTGTAGGCAGGTTTACTGGGCTGAATAGCGCTTCGAAGGCGGATTCCGCTGTAAGGATATTAATCCGTTTGCCGTGTGCTAGTTCTCGTTCATTTGCTAATGCGATTTGCACTGCGTTCACAGTTCTTTCTGTGCGACTGAATGCTTTTTCTGCTTGTGTGTACAAGTGAGATTTAATTGAAATTGGTACCTTTTCTCCCTCATTAGAGGTTAGGTACGTGAATCCGCATCTTCCTGGGATGACTCAGATTACAAGATCACGTGTGTTGTCACGTGTATCCAATTTTGTTTTTGTTAACATGTCTGTTTGCAGTGATCTCAAAATTTCTGTGTGTTTTTGAGTCCAATTGATTTGTTTTAAATCAGGTTTTATTCGTTCGTAGAGAGGTTTAACCCTCTCTGCGTAATTTAGGATGTAAGTTCTTCCGAAATTCAGAAAACCTAGTATGGATTGTAAATACTTCAGCGTTTTTGGAGCTTGGAGTACAGCGCACTTCTCTAAGAAGTTGTCCGCTAGGCTTTTCCCTTCACTTGATAATTCGTACCCTAAGAATAGTACTGTCAGATGGGCAATTCGGGACTTTTTAAAGTTGAATTTGTAACCCTCTGCTGCGAACCCAAGTATAATGGTGTTCACTCTTTTCAAGTGAGTATCCAAGTCGTCGTCTGTGAGATAAATATCATCTACGTAAGACAATGCTTCATCATCATAGATTTGTAGTAACTCTGTTACCCTAGCTGAGAATAGTCCTGGGCTGTTCTTGAACCCCTGTGGGAGTCGACAGAATTTTTTCTGTGACCCAAATGCAGAGAAAGCGGTCAAGTATCTGCTTTCTGGTGCAATGTTTTGACAAAAGAAGCCATTAGAAATGTCTAATGTCGTTTTACATTTTTTCCTAACTATGTTATTCATTAGGGCTGCACTATGCGAGTTTTGTACTGCAAAAGTTTTGCAACATGTATTAAGATGTCTGTAGTCCAAAACTAGACGATATGAATTGTCTGGCTTGGAGACAGGAAACAAAGGATTGTTCATTTGAGAGGTGCATGTTTCAATCACCCCCTGGTATTCAAGTTGATCTAAAATCTCCCTGACCTGTTTTTTAGCTTCTTGCTTTATGGGATACTGCCGTTGGGCAGTTGGTTCACTTTTTAATTGGATTTTGTGAGGCGGTGAATCCTCATCCCATCCTACATGATTTTTATATAATGCAGGTGCCTGGGCCACTGCCCATTTCCTTGCATATGTGTATTTTTTATGAATCGGAATGTGATTCGAGAAGGCAGGCATAATCACTTCTTCGCCACGAGGGCACTCCCTGACAAACTCTGGGGGCCAATCTTTTTCAGCTAACAGAATATCATAGCCTTTTGAGAGCTTATCCCAAAATAGACCCTTAATTTTCCTAGTCTTATCACCCTCTATACGCAATGTTATTTCGTATATTTTATGGGGCTCGCTAAGTCTGGCATCGGCAGTTTCAACCTGAATGTATTCATTCGTGTCCACTGTCTCCAGATGACTCATCAAGATCTTGCGCGCTATACTGATTTCTGCTGCACTGTCCAACATTGTCAATGCCCACTCCCCGTTTTTCAACTGTGTCCTCAGTATTCTCGGCATGGTTGGTTACCCTAATACTGGCTACCTTCTTTTTCTGAAATTGAGATTTTTTACTCTGAGCAGGTTCCTTGTCTTTGGACTTGGTGTGCTCTCCTGGGTCTGACTGTCCTCTTCTTTCCGAATTCTGTGGAAAAGATCGAGAGGGACGTGTATCAATACTTTGATATCTATCAGGTTTTTTTATATTATCCCTATTTCTAAGGTTATATCTTTTCTCAGAGGGCTCCCGTTGGGGAGACTGGCGTTCTCGAGTCGGAGTTCTTTCCCTCCGTCGAGGAGACCTTCCTCTAGACTGGAAAACGTTTTCCTTGGGAGTGGATTGTTTATTTCCATCCCAGCTCTTTTTAGGAGTGTTTGAATTATTTTTAATAAATAATTTTTCAGGATTTTCGAGCAGTTGGGACTTTACTGGTTTCCCACCCAAGCTGTCTCTACCTAATTCTTCATAGCATTTTTCTATGATTTTTGCAAGCTCAACAGGATCTTTTATATCTGTTTCCCTCAACTTCTGGCAGATCGCCACAGATGCTGCTTCTCCTTTTATATTGGCTAATAATATAGCCGTGACCTGCTTGAAGTCTTTCAGTAATTTCATACCTAGATTTAAAGCGGGCTCTGGACCGAATTCATTTTGAATCTGTTTTAGCACTTCTGGTATTACCGCCATAGACGGAACACCGTGTGTTTTTGTGTAAATGGAAGCAAAGACTGTACCCCAAGTGTCACAGTCCTCCACGTGTGGTGCGATTCCCATAGGAAGGCAGATGGTCAAGATTCTGTGTTTCTCAATAGGGGTAGTATCAGGAAATACTGCCTCTATTTGAGTGATTTTCTGTGCTAACCAGAAAGGAATTTGTTCCCGTTTTACGGGTGTTTTACCAAGACATGACTGTATGTTCTGTGGTGTAATTTTATTTGTGTTCCCCTGATGAGGGGTCAGCTGTGGTGTATTAACAGCTGGCTGGACTGTTGCAGTCCGCATTACATATTGGACTAATTGCCTATGTATTTTTATTAATGTTTTTAGCTGTACTAACAGCTCTTCCTTAGACATTTTTGCAATGTCAGGATGTGGTGTGTAGCTGGCTAGAACCGGCCACGTGGCTCCTGGTCTACCTAGTGGACCGAGCCTGGTTATGTGATCATTGTGTTTTAGGGCGCCATTAAACCAGAGCAGGTGCTCTTGAAGTTTAAGTGGAATTTCAATCTCCTCGAAAGGAGCGTACTCTTCCGGAGGTTTCTCTATTTTGTAATAGTGAAACTCTTTTGTTATAGCGTTTACCACTGGAAAGTTTATCCATGAATAGAATACCTCTGTCTGCCGATCCTCGTGAGCCTCTATCACGAAAATTACTGTACCACCCTCAGGTGTCAGTCCGTTTACTATAAGTTTTGAAGTTATAGATTTTCTTAAGTGGACCGGGATGATAATAGCATCCGGGTCTGTCTGTAGGAGACTCGAGTCCTCCTCAATTAGTAGGGATGCCAGCCTAGCTGCTTCCCTTTCTTCTTCACTGTCTAACATTTTAAAAATGCAGGTTTTGCAGAGTAGGTCTCCAAGGAGACAAAGATTAGGTGCACAATATTTTGGAACACTGTATCCTTCAACGTTGAATAAACCAGAGCTTTACATAGGAATCTCTTCCTACTAAGGTCGGGCGGATTTTAACCTTTCACCCACTCCAGACGTCTATTGGAGTATTTACGGGAGAAAGGGGTGTGAAATATGCACGACTGAGTTACTCTACAAGTCTTGCGTTAGTTTATCGCCTTACCAAACGTTTGGGCGCCATGTAGTGTAGTTCCTAGTTTCCCACTAGGCCCTGCGCATTGGAATAACATAAACAGTAGTATCGACGTGGAACTGCTTATATTCCAGGCCTCCACTGACTATGCTAAACTTAATTGGGTTGTGTTCAGCTTCCTTGGCACAGACAAGAAGGGATTCCAACAACCGTGCAACATGACAACTTTGCTCCTCAGATCAAGAGTCAATCTCTAGGGTCGTGTGAAACAATAGACATGTATTTCACTCAGTCAGTCTAGTGCAGTTTACTTTCAAGAGATGTAGAGAATAGAGAGACGGGCGTGTATCAATAAAGGGTTAACATTTATTGAACAGTCTTTCTTCTCGTACAAGAGAAATGTATTGCCACAATTGCAATAATTGTTATTATAAAAAGTACGTACAGTAAGATAAGTATTGCGAAATAGAACTGTAAAAGCATTGATATGGCTTCTTAGCCATACAATGGTTTAAAAGTAATAAAACATATATACAGTCATATATACATTAGGCTAACATACTCAACTGGTGCTTCTAACTAAACCTACCCCAGTGTGCCTGACCTAAGCCTAACACGTGAGAAGGGGAGTAAGTAAGTAGCTTTAAGTTAAGTTGGTTTTGCCAAGGTTTGTTTCAAGAATTCTCGTATAAGGGTTTAGTCAACACCATACCTCTGAATAGAATGATGGAGGATTGGTATCTCCTTCAGGGGTCTCTCTCGATATCCCAGTCACCCACGAGGGTAAACCGGAAGCGCCGGGACTGGATTTCTCTGCACAAGAAAGGCAGCGGCTGCTCTTCAGCGCGTCGAGGAAGGAGGGGGGACAGCGTCCGCGGGCAGCTGGAATCTGCTGGATGTCTTCGCAGAGGGACGTCTGTTCAGCTCCTTAAGCGTACTGCACCATAGGTCGCGCTGTAGCGGCGATAATGGTAATCAGCAGCTTCACCACCACAGGATAGCAGGCTGCAGCGACAGAGTGCTAGATTTACCAACACAGGGTCATGCAGGCAGCCAGCATCAGTAGCTCGCAGCTCACAACAGCTCCTAACCGGGCAACAGGCTCGCATTGCTCAAGGCAACGTTGGTAATATTTATACCTGACAGGTGCCGGGTTTGACGCAAGTTTGCTGGACATAAGACGTCAATTAAAGATGTCACTAGGAAGTGATAGTTATCAGTTGCTCATTAGAGCTCCATTACTAATCAAAACATAGCAAGCGGGGATTTCCATGTTTGCTAAGTTTTTATCTTGTTGAAGAACTCAGAGTGTTATCTAGGAATATCAGATAGTGACTACTGCTCTGTCATTGCACTAATTGGTCACAAAGGAAGTGGCAGAGAGTCATGCTGGAATGTGGCTCTGTTCGTGTGAGGCCAGAGATGACTTTTCAGAAAATCGCACTTGAACGGTTATGCCAATATAGGGAATAAATGGATTTATAGCCGAATAGGGGCATAAGGTCACAGTATCGATCAGGAACCTAGATAAACACGCAACATGACCATGATAAATCTTTATCAAAGAGAACCCCTAGATAGGGAAAGGTATCAACCACATCTATTCTCTCAGTATCCGTGTGTAAGGGGTTTTGTCTCTTTTTCTTGCCCCAGCTATTAATACAAAAGACTTAGTTTGGTTTACCTTCAGATCTATTGAGTCCATGAAGGATACATACGCGGTTATCAAGCGTTGCAGACCCATCACAGTTCTAGCGATCAGCACCGTGTCGTCCGCATAAGCCAATATAGGTAGCAGTTGGGATTCAAATATGGGGACATCCCATGTGACCGTGGTGAGTGCATTCTCGACTCCATTTGTATAAATGGAGAAGAGGAATGGGGTAAGGACGCAGCCCTGCCTTACTCCCCAGGGGATATTAAATGGGAGAGTGCAGTCCCTGTTTTTGGTGTAGCGGACCGATGCCGTGGGGTTTAAATACAGGTGTCTGATGAAATTTATTATAGCTGGGTCAACCCCAATCTCCTCCCTCATGTTCCAGAGATTTACATGGACCACACAGTTGAACGCTGCCGACAGGTCCATGAAAGCCATGTAGATCTTTCCTTCCTTCACTCTGGTATATTTTTCTATTATCAGTGCTTAATTCAAGCACTGGTCCACGGTACCCCTTCCCTGCTGGAAGCCATACTGGGCCTGGATTAAGATGTTGTTTTCCTTGGCCCACCCCTCTAACTCAGAGAGGAAGAGCCAGCCCATGAGCTTCGAAATACTGTCCAGCAGGGAAATTGGTCTATAATTTTTGGGTTGGCCCTGTCCCTTATTTTGTAGATTGGCACAATGACACCCGCTGACCATGAAGGGGGGGGCCTGCCAGAGCTATACTGTTGTTAATAAGGTGTTCCTTGGAAAACATTAATTCGCACATCGTCTGTCCTGGGGCCTTTCCCGAGCTCCTGATATCAAACCTTTTTCCACTTCAGTAAATGAGAAGGAAAGAGAAGCATAAGGGTTTGTTTCCGTGTTCAAAAGTGTTGTTCGGGAGTAAGAACTTGGGGCAAAGATGTTTTCAAATTGGGCGACCCATGCATCCTCATCTACATTATTTTCTAATGTGGGATCTCTGGGATTTTTTAAGTGTGGTGTATTTACTAACTTCCAGAAATCATGTTCATTACCCGTTCTGGCTGCCTCATCAAGTTCCGCCCAAATCTCCTCCCTAATAACCATTTCTCTATTTCTTCAAGCACTTTTATTTGGTCCGGGATTCAGGGTCTAATTTTCAGGGCGTGCAACAAAGCCTTCCTTGCTTTTGTACACGGAGGGTTAAACCAGCCCATGCCAATCGCTGTATTTAATGCTTTTGTGCGCGTGAGGAACAGTTTTACCTTCCCTAAAAGGCCACAAAAGGTGGACAACATTTCCCCTGCTTCAGCATCTGGTTAAAAATATATAGATATATTACTCTGTGTGCTTGATATAATTTCTGAAGTCATCTTAGTTTAATCAATAAGGGCCCACTTTAGTTTACTCCGTTTCTTCTTGCCACAATTGGTGTACTAACGTTATGGTGGCAGGAGGAGTCCCCTATGGATAGCTTTAGCTGGAGGGATAGAATGGCATGGTCACTAAAAATTGTGAATTGATTTTCCAACCTAGTGGCCCTTATGCTGATAGGGGTGGTGAGTAATATATAGTCAATAATTGACTCTGACCCGTTTCTCTGGAAGGTTCCCACCAAATTACCTGTTAGAGGTTCTGGATCACAGGTTACTACCATATTTTGGAAGGATAATATCCTATTTAAGCAGTTGCCGTATTCATTGTGGGTAAAATATTATATGGGGTTCCCCCCAATTTCCTCTAAGCCACATACAGGGACTGAGTTGTGTTTGCAGGATGTAGATTAAAATGTCCCTGCCAAATGATGTTGACTGCCTCATTCCTAATATTGCATAAGGAGTTGTACAATACCTTATCGACCTCTCCAACAATAGAATGCATATTTCGGCCAAACTCAATATTATAAGAATTAATTAAAAGCCACATGCCTTCCTGGTATACCTCAAGTGTGAGAATATAGAAATGTGAATTCGGAGATTCAAACTTTATTTCCTTTGCTGGGAAGTTATCTGGGATCAAAGTCAAAATACCCCCCTTGGCCCTCCCCGAAGTACAGGGTTTAGCTAGGGTTTGAAAAGGAGGTAGCCATTTATGAATATTGGCTTCGTAGACCAGGTCTCCTGGAAGCATGCAATGTTGTGATCATGCCAAATTTTCTACCAATTATTATCACAAGGTTATCTTAGGCACCATTTTAATTACCCCCACATTGTGGTTTAGATGACTGTGGGCTATATCTGGTGACAGGGACTCTCTCAGTTAGCTAGCGATCTAGTCTCCGGCTTATGTCTGGTGTCCCAGAATTTCCCACTGAATGCTTCTACGCCTGGTCCGACCTCTACTGTAAATTACTTCCTGGGACAAGCAGGAGAAAGGGTCTGTCAAAATATCCCAGCGGTAACACAATAATCTGGGAACTCTTGGAGGAAACTTTACCTAGATACTCTAGCAAAGGTCTAATGATAAATTCATTTTTAAACTTTAGAACCACGCAATCTCCCAATATCTCTTTCCTTGCAGGGCCTACCCAAGCTACCCTTCTAGCCATTCAGTTTTTGCGTCATCCAATGAAGGGCATTCGACATCAGTTGGACTGTGGATTCTTTGGAACTGGGAGATTGATTAGTGAAACTGCTCGCCTGGCTAGAAAGGCAAGACTTGGCTAACAGATGGGTGGCAGAAATGAAGTCGCCGGACGGAGACTGTCTGAAAGACCCACAAGACATCGCCAACACTTTCGCTGCCTACTACTCACAAAGATACTCCTATGATGCATCAACATCGGAACAAGATTCCTTGACATCCGAACGGATAGACCCCTCCCGGCTCTATATCTGGATGAGGCAGCACTTTTGAAAAGCCTCGTCACGGAGACGGAAATCAAACTAGCCATCCGATTACTACAGCCAGGCAAAGCTGTGAGACCTAATGGAATGCCAGTAGAACTGTACAAACTTACAGCATCAACTATTGTACCCTATCTCTTGGAAATGTTTGAGGAGAGCAGACACGAAGGCAAGCTTCCTGAGGAACAGCGACTGTCCTCAGTGGTAGTAATACAGAAAGAATGCAGGCCCCTACATCACAGTGCCTCTTATAGGCCCAAATCCTTGCTCAAAGCAGAGCTGAAAATATTAGCCAAAACCCTTGCACTCTGTTTGACTCCATTGATGAAAAAACTGGTCCATCCTGATCAATCAGGGTTTATTCCTGACTGAAGCACGACGTTAAATTTACAAAGACTCAGGTAGTCTTGGGGCGAGCACACAGAATCAAAGAAGATGCGATGATACTCTCACTTGATGCGCGCATGTCCTTCGATATGGTTACATGGCCATATCTCTTTGCTGTGCTCAAACATATGGGTTTCAACCCAAAATTCCTTTCCTGGCTACAACTCCTATACTCACAGCCCACAGTACAATTAGTAGTTATTGGTAGGGTCTTGACGGGTTTTCCTTTCCACAGAGGAACATAACAGGGCTGCCCCCTTTCTCCCCTGGTCTTTCCCTTGATTCTTGAGCCACTAGCAGTATGGGTCAGAGAGGACTCCTTGATTCAAGGCTTGTGTTGGACGGAGAATTGGGAGGATAGAATATCATTGTATGCTGATGGCATTCTCCTGTACATCGCCTCTCCCAGGTCCACTGTCTCCAGGCTAATTAACATCCTTTCGATCATTGGGGAATACTTTGGTTCCTAAATAACTAGTATAAATCTGGAGCCCCACCTTCCCCTGGGCTGCGAGATACGAGTGGCCGTGGAGAGTTTTTGAATCTTCGGTATACACATGACCACTGACCCCAAGATATTTACTGCCAAAAACCTGACGGGTCTCCTGACACGTATCGAAAGTGATGTCCGACATTGGAGATCCCTCCCACTCTCCTTATTGGGAAAGGTAGCACAGTTCAAGATGATGGCTCTGCCTCATTTCATTCACATCCTATCAAACTCCCCCTTTCCAATGCCAGACACTTACTTCAAAATAGTCAATACCAAACTCAGGACTCTGCTGTGGGATGGAGGTTCCCTTCGTATAGCTTTTTCAAAACTGACTCGAGGTTGGTAAGAAGGAGGGATAGCCCTTCCTGATTTGCAAACTTACTACACAGCAGCCCATTGACAACAATCAACTATTGGGCCCACCATCCCAGAGAAGAACTAGCCTATCGAATGGACCATCTGGTCTCCCAGCCTGGGGGTTACCGTTGTGCATTGTACACCAGTCCATGTCACTTATCCTTAGAGGGGCCAACGGCCCTAAAAGTTGCCTTCTGGTACTCCGCTCTACGCAAATTAGAGTGGGAAACTGTAATATTCTGTGTTTAGTTCTGACCACCTAGGCACCTGTAGTTAGAATGAATAGGTTATAGTGTTATGGATTCCTTTGTAGAATGTGGTGGTGCAGGTTTTGACAGTTATTCCTGATTAGACTGTTGTACTGTCCGCTGCTGCTGTACATCTCTTGAGAGCAAATAAATTACATTTTAAACAATGAAGTCTGAGGAACTTACTACAGAAACTCACACACGCTACACCTCTATGGGATTCAGAACTCTTGGGCACGATGGGTCGCAGACACGGTTTTGATATTTGGGATTTGATAGGGATCTCCACAGTGGGAGATATATGCACAAACCAGAGGGGTAATTCCAGTTACGGATTTACAAAGTACATATGAATTAGCCCCTACTGAGGCTTTTTGTTAACTACAAATCAGGCACGCTCTCCTGGTAGTACTTACCTCTGATGAAGCCTTACCAGAATTGTCTCCCCGTGAATGGTGGCTGTAAGACTACGCTTCAGTTTAGTACAGTTAAAAATTCTGCACATAGTTTACGTCTCCTGCACTAAACAGGTAAAAATGGGCAGACAGATAGACGCGGGGGGCCTTAGGAAATGTGGCGAAGTAGGGACTTTCTTTCTCACCTTGTGGGAATGCCCATTTGCCCAAACATACTGGAATGGGGTGTTAACATGCATCAGTGAGGTCACCGGTACTGCTATAAGATCATCGGCAAAATTATGCCACTCAATATTTGGGAAGCCACAGGTTTGACACGTGCAGATCAAATGTGGGTAGCATTGGGTGTGATGGTTGCCAAGCACAATATCGTGCACAAGAGGGGAGTGACTGCTACTTCCTCCCTGAACGGCTAAAAGGGAGACATGGATTGGTGCATGGTGGCAGAGAGATAGGTGTACGAGAGCAAGGTATGCCCTAGGAAATGGGAGCGGATGTGGGGCAAATGGAATACATGCAGAGGCAACCCATGAACAGCCTCAACAGCACAAGTTGTCAATACGACATTATAGGTCCTAATGCTAAGGTAAAAATAAGGGAGGATAAATGTGTTGCACAATCACCTGACATTGTTAATAATTATTAATACTATGTATAATGGACTTTTGCCCCGTAATCCTTCTCAGGTCAACGGTCAGAGACGAAGTCTACCCAGTAATGTGAAAGTAAATATTACCAAATGTATACAATTTATTGCTCATGGTA
Organism: Lissotriton vulgaris; assembly: GCF_964263255.1. Lineage (NCBI taxonomy): Eukaryota > Metazoa > Chordata > Amphibia > Caudata > Salamandridae > Lissotriton > Lissotriton vulgaris. The sequence goes on along the minus strand of NC_141700.1, from coordinate 298,024,768 downwards.
CGTCAAAATAACTGTCATGTGATACATTCCCTTTTGGTGTTAATAAAAAGAATTTTAATAAAAAGAAAAGATACTCTATTTTTCCTAAACGGGGTGAGCAGGTATTGCTAAACCACCCCTTACAACTGGAAGAGACATGAGTCTCATAGCTCAACGAGGTTTTCCAGGGGCCAACAAAAATTTTGAACAAAGTGCTTGTAACTTCTGCAAGTGAATTGGCGATATTTCAAGAGGTATAGCTCTGAATAGGAATAATGCCCACTGCAGAATATTCATTTGCACGACCAATCAAAGTAAAATGTAACCTACCCCATCTCTCCAAAGAATTTGCAATATTGCAGCATAATAACCCCTAATTTGTGTCTACTAATGTAGTCATAGATGCCCTGATTTTTACACCTAAGTATTGTGGTAAATAAAGATTTACCTATGCGGAATTTCTATGCGGTAAAGTTCTATAAAAATAGCTCAATCAAAAAATGAGAGGCAGAGTCCGTGGCATCTGAGTTTATAAGGGTTTTATTCCATAAAATGGAATTGGTTCGAACCAGGTATCATGTTCCATCACCACGAAGGTTCAGGAAGGGATAGACAATGCTTTATTAACAGAGTACAATATATATAGTAAATGCATACAATGGTGATGGATACAGAAGGCGTAACAGCTGAGAGAAAAAGATAAGAACACATGTACGTAACAGAAGGCGTGCACGAGGGCGTACACGGAGGTGTGTGCTAGAAACGTCACATGAGAGTGTCACAGGTGGGTGGATCCATAGAGGAATCCTGCAATGTCAGCAGAAATATATGGCAGAGATGCGCGCGCAGCAGCATGACGTGTGATTGACGTGGAACTGGAGGGTGAAGGGGACTTGACATTTAACACTATACGTGGAGACAGAAGTCTGGCGTGTCAGAACAACCTAAACCCAAATCATATCTAATATCTTGTGTTTGAGGAACTGTATTATCTAGAAGGAAAGGTCTCTCGGGCAGAGGCTATTCTATACTGACTGCTAGTGCATGCATATGTGACTACGTGTCTACGTGTAATGCGAGGGGCCATGGGCCTACCATGGTAACGGGAGTAATGAATTAACTTACACGGAGACAGAAAAGCCGGGCCCTTTGCTCGGCAGCTGGGGAGATGTTTACCTAAACACTAGACAGGAATGTATTTTCGAGGAGCGGAGCAGATAACTTGAAGGCGAAATACAGTCTTGGCAGGCAAGCAGGCCGAGCCGGGCACCGCTCGCCACACAGGGAGTAGGGTAAGGGTCATGGATGCAGATCCAGGCTGCAGCTTTCAGAGGCAGAAGGCAGAAAGGGCTCGATGGCAGAAATCAGGGCCTAGCTCGCCAGAGCCAGGAAAACGTGAAAGTGCACCATGTAAAGACGGTGGCACGGCATACTTAGGAACTGAATATTCGACCCATTCATGGTGGATCTGAAAGAGGACATGTTAACGTTGGACGCAAATGTATTTGCGTCTTCATAGCTGGTTGTGGAGGGAACATACATGTACTTGAAGCACGTACATGGAGCCGTTGGGGTCTACGTTAGGGGACACAATTGACCATGAAAATTCATATTACCTCAGTATGTCGCTTCAGCAACGACCCTTGGATCTTGTAAAACAACATTCTCAGTACATACAAGTTGCATTTTGGTAACATTCAATTTATAACCCGACACCTGGCCAAATTTCAATGCTAACCGTTCAGTCTCTAAAAGTGAGTTCGCCCGATCCTCAGTTGTGACCGCGATATCATCTGCGTATGCAAATACTGTATGGGGGATACCATGTACAAAGAAAGTCTTAATCAGATGGCTCCCAGAGAGCATTTCAACAAAGGGAATAATATATAAAGAAAAGAGTAAAGGGGAACACGGACATCCCTGTCTCGTTCCTCTCGTAATTTTAATTGCCTCTGTTGATCCCATTATTGATAGCTACTGGTGAAGCATACAAAACCTGTAGAGCAGTCATAAAACTTTTCCGAAAACCCACAATTTCCATTAATCTCCATAAATAGTCCCACTCTACACGGTCAAACGCTTTTTCTGCGTCTGATTTTGTTTCGTATTATTATGTTAGTTTTTTGCAGAAAATGGGTATACTATTGACTGGAAAGGCGGCTGGCCCCACAGGAACAACAAGCTCTATATTTAGTTTATTATTAGGACCTGTAGCAAAACGCAGTTTATTCTGGAAAATTATTACAAAAGGACCAGGTTTAAGGTTTTGGAAGCAGCGATGAAAACTTGGAAAAAGCTACGTACATTAATTGTATTAGAAGGCTTAACCTATTATACTGTACATTGGAGGTGGTGAGATGCACATCATCATTTTCCAATTTGTCAGTATTTAAACAGGTATTTAAACCAATTCAGAACTTTAAAGGCGTGCAAGCTTGTCCGCGCTTCGCCCCATTGCGCTGCAATATTAACAAAACACAAGGAAACCTACTCAGATTCACCAAGCTGCACAGCCACATATCCGAATGAATCAAATGAATTAAATTCAGATAGTTTGATCCTCTGTTTATCCATATTATACACTTTTCAAATCCTTCTTTTTTTCCATTTTTATTGAATTCGTTTTACTCATTCCAGTGAATGAGTAAAGCGAATTGAATAAAAATGGAAAAAAAGAAGGATTTAAAAAGTGGAAAATATGGATAAACAGAGGATCAAACTATCTGAATTTAATTCATTTGATTCATTCGGAACAGAGGATCAAACTATCTGAATTTAATTCATTTGATTCATTCGGATGTGTGGCTGTGCAGCTTGGTGAATCTGAGTAGGGTCACTCGTGTTTTGTTAACCTATTATACACCTATGAACGCGGACAAATTGCTCCCAACAATATTTTATGATAAGGTGGCTATTGGTTGGGGAAACAAGGGTGTTCTTCATTTAGGAGATGTTTATGAGGAGGGGAGGAGGGGGGACTTATCAAGCCGTATATAGACTTAGTAATTTTATATAATTTACCTCAGGCACAGTTTTTTAAGTTCCTTTAAATGCGGGATTTCTTGATACGTAGAAAATTGAAATTATGTCCAAATCCTCTCATCGAAGCTATCAAATCTCAGAGCAAAATTGGAGTGCTGTATAAAGTATTGTCTTCATTTAAAAAGAATGATTTGGAGAAACATAATTTACAATGGGCATTGATATTGGGAGAAACTGATACCGACGTGTCAGTAGAAGACGCAATTGTAAGATCAAAAGAAGTTTTTTTATCTGCAAATTTAAAAGTACAATTCTTTAAAACTGTATTTAATTTATATTATACCTAGCCCTGGGCGGAGTTGGCGGAGTGGGGCTTCGCGGAGCTACGCGAAGTGGGCGAGAAACTACGCCCACCTCCGCACTCCGCGTAGCCCCACTCCGCAAAACCACTGGCCGCCAGCCCCGCCACCCGCCTCCCTCCCGCCCTCCCTAAATACTTTAAAATAAAGTAATGAAATAATTTAAAAAGCACTTACCTTGCCGCCGCTGCCCGCCGCGTCCCCGGGGCTCGCTCTCTTCCGTCTTCTTTAGTAATGCGCATGCGCGGGCGGCCGCGCATGCGCATTTTCTCGTGAAAATGCGCATGCGCGGCCGCCCGCGCATGCGCATTACTGAAGAAGACGGAAGACGGAAGATAACGAGCCCCGGGGACGCGGCGGGCAGCGGCGGCAAGGTAAGTGCTTTTTAAATTATTGCATTCCTTTATTTTAAAGTATTTAGGGAGGGCGGGAGGGAGGCGGGTGGCGGCCAGCTACGCTCCGTCTGCGGAGCGTGCGTAGTGCCGCCTGGCTCCGCCAGCTCCGCAAAATGCGGAGTGGGCGGCACTACGCACACTCCGTGCACGGAGCCTAGCTGGCCGCCCACACCTAATTATACCCCGGCACGTATGCATAAGTGGGGTGACCGCTATGATGGGAAATGTTTTCGTTGCGGGGGTGACATTGCGGATAGTCTGCATATATTTTTCAGTTGTGTTAAATTGAATAAGTTCCTACAAGACATCGAAAGTTTTTATCAATCATTCTTAGGTCAACACATAGGGGTCCTACACACTCAGGCCCAAAGGGGTCCTACACACTCAGACTCCGGAGGGCCTGAATCACCTGGGATCCCCACCCCCCCTCAGCTTGCAGCCGACACCCTGCAACCTCCCCCCTTGGTCCCGGCAATACTTGTTCCAGTAAACGAGGGCCCCTCACTCGAGCCCCTCGAGAAACTGGTAAAGTCTCTGCTGGTACCACTCATTGACCAAGTTAAGAGTCTGGGGGATAGGCTTGACAGATTTGAACAGGTTACCAGGGACAATTTTTTCTCCCTGAAAACCTTGTTTAAACTACAGCCAAAGCTTAGTGAGGACAACACAGACAGGAATGCTGGAAAGGGGGTTCCAGTGAGCCAACCATTGGGAGATCAGTCGACACTGCCAGCTAAGTCACTAGCTACAGGGAATGCTCCTACACCAGCTTCCCAGGCCGGTGCGAAGCAGGCAAGGCCAAGTGTTTCCACTCATGCTGCTCAAGTGCATGCTACCCCCTCCCCAGCAGTGACAATACCTGTGCCTAATCCTGCCCATAAGAAGCAACAGAAGGGAGGGACTGGTCCAAACTCTCAATCCCTGGCTGCTCCACTCGCTAAAGCCAGCGGAGTAGCCATAACCTCTAAGGCTAAACCTACCACCGCTCCGCCTAAAAATCCCTCCCCAGTGGCCATTCCGCAGAAACCGACACGTAAGTGCCCCCCGGTCAACCTCACCCCTGAGTGCCACCCGTATGTTGTTGTCCTTATCAAAGTTCCCCCCCTAAAAGATACTCAGCAGGAAACTCACCAGGCGCTAAAGAACAAGATCATCCACTGGCTGAAAACCAATAGACCCCTTGGGCGTGGATGGCCTGATTCTTGGCGTACGTAGGGTGGGCTGGATCGGACACGGGAAAAAACCTTTTGAGGGTGACTGTGTGGTGGTCAATTTCCAAGACACAAGAGCTGCCCATTCAATATGCTGCCAAGGGCGATCCGTGGCCGGCCCGGGAGTTGATGCAGTTGATCTATCATTCTTCTACCCGCGGCCGGCCCCGATTATACCTTTCATCCATCCCGGGCCCCTTCCCCAAAACAACGTCCATGGCCAATTTTTCCCAGGAACTACTGTAGCGCAGTCGCATACAGTTCCACCACTACCGAACTGGGGCTTCTGGGGCTGCTGACTTCGTGACGCTCCTGAGGAGGCCTTGGTGACTTGGAGTCCCGGTGTCGAGTCCCCCCTTCTGCCAAAATGTATAGCCCTCCGACCACACCAGAAGATCAGGTCATTGTCGAGACTTCAGGGGTACCAGGGGAGGTGAGGGCGCCACTTGACCCCTCAGTTGGCTCCCCAACTGCGGGTGTTGTGAACTTATTTGCTCCTGTCGAGACCTGTAGCATTGCGGCTGTGGCGGACCCACTCATTAGGGTTTTCAGCTGGAACGTAGCAGGCCTCGAGAGAAAGCTGGCATTGCCCGACTGGAACTCGCTTGTGGAACAATACTCCATATGCCTGTTCCAGGAAACCTGGAGCAAGGAGCCCCTACACAAGGCAGGATACTCTACCCACTATTTACCAGCTGTCCACTCAGAAACTGGTAGGGGTCGCCCTTCAGGCGGCCTCCTCATCTGGGTGGCTTCTGAACTTAACTGCAGGGTGGTGGAGCGGGATACTAAATGCCCGGACCTCCTCAACATTTCCCTGAAAAACCCTCAGGGTCGAGTCATTCTAAACATCTTCAACATTTATGGCCGAGGCACGAAGGGGGGTAGAGAATCCCCAGTTATAGCTTGCCTGGAAGCCCTGCTTCGTTCGTCACCTCACAAGCATTGCACTCTGGTGGTGGGCGATTTTAATTGCACCTTTGAGCCCCTGGGCCCCGAAATTTTACAAGATCAAGAGGAACACGACAATAGGTGGGGGATACCGTCCTTAGAACTCAGCCCAATCAAAAAGTGGACAGAAGTGGCCCTCCAGATTAACTCCATAACTATGGAGTTTGGTCTGAGGGCCGCTAATGGCAGGACTGGTTCTGATAAAGCAGGAGCCCATACTTACAACAGGCCTGGACATACGTCAAGAATTGATTATTTTCTTCTTGACGTAAACTTGTGGAGCATGGTAAATGATATGGTGATCTTACCATCCGTGGAGAGTGATCACAATCTCCTCTCGCTCACATTGTCCCATAGGTGGATATCTGGCACTGAGAGTAGAACCGCTTGCAATCTCGCCCCGGATTTGACAGCAGTCTCCAACTGTGGACGACGATTAAAGTGGGCGAAGCTGTCGCTCTCAGAGGAGAAAACCTCTGCCATAAGGCAGCTTCTTACCACAGCTCTAGATAACCTTGACTCCTGCGAGGATGGGTTGTTGGAGGTGACTATTAGGTTCTGCACCCTAACTCAGGCTATCAGTGACCTTTTCGTAGTCCCAGCTAGTACCAACAGGAGGAAACCCCGTACACGGGCTAGACAGTGCTGGTTTAACCAGAAGTGCAGGGAGGCGAAGTCGCTCCTCATTGAAGCAGTTAAATCTAAAATACCCATTAGGACCTGGGTGGCTAGAAGGCACTATTCCCTCTGCCAAAAAAATGCTAAGAAGGAGTGGGAGGACAACTACTGGCAGGACCTTGGGCTGCCAGTCAAGGGAAAGATGCTAAATGTTTTTGGGACTTGGTGGGAAATAGGAATCGTCCCGATGACACACTGAGGACCTGCAGCATTAATGCCCAGACATGGTTTACCCACTTTCAAACACTCTATTCCGCCATCGAAGGCCCACTTAATGATCCCTTCATCCTTCCGCCATACACCTTAGATAGAGACCTGGACTTGTTTTCGGTACAGGATGTTACAAAGCAGATTAAAACCCTGGTGCCATTAAAAGCAGCTGGCCCGGACGGTCTCCCAGGAGACATCCTCCGAGCCTACCCAAAAGAATGGGGGGTACTGATCTCGGTCCTTCTTAACGCAATCATCGAGGAAGGATCTGTGCCAGACTCCTGGAAAAGGGCTGAGGTAGTCCCAATTTTCAAAAAGGGTTGCCGGGACTTACCTGGGAACTATAGGCCCATAAGCCTAATAGACTCGAGTCAGAAACTGGCGGGGAAAGCATTTTGGGGAGGATCTTACAATGGGTGGATGACAACCACATTCTGTCTGATATGCAAGCCGGGTTTCGTTCAGGAACCGGAACTATTGAACAAGTGTTCAGGCTCTTGTTATTGTACTGGAAGGTGGTGGAGCTAGGCAAAGGCAGTCTTTACCTGGCCTTTATAGATCTGAAGACTGCCTTTGACCTGGTTCCTAGGGAGGAACTCTGGAGGGTGTTGTATGGCCTAGGGATGCCCCCGTACATCTTAAACCTTCTCATTAAATTGCATAATGCCACCTATGCCCAGGTTAGATGGGGTCTGAATGGGGAAAAGACCGAAAAGATCAGGGTCGAGAGGGGAGTGCGGCAGGGCTGTGTTCTGGCTCCCACCCTATTTTCCCTCTACATCAATGGGGTGGTAGAGCACCTGCTCGGCGAACCAGCAGACGCCCCCACTTTGGGAGGCGTAAAAATTCCAACATTGCTGTTCGCCGATGACACCCTCCTCATTTCGAAAACCCCCCAAGGACTCCAGAAACTCCTGAACCGCTTCCAGGACTTTTGCACCATCAGAGGATTAGTCATCAATGTGGACAAAACCAAGTATTTAGTCATGGACCCCCCTCGTAAACTTGGCCGTCCCCCTATTTTGAACTCCACCCCCCTTGAAAGAGTGGCAGAATTCGATTACCTGGGAATCCGCTTAAGTGATGCGATGAGCTGGTCCGCCCACATCAACAAAATGACAATCGGCCATAAAAGGGTGGGGGGGGGCCTCCTCAAGGAGTACAGCAATTCAACCAAACAATGTGTTGCCCCATTAATAGACATTTACAAAGCCCGAGCTGTATCCGCGTCACTTTACGGAGCCGAACTGTGGGGCCTAGGTAAATTGGAATCTCTGAGCAAGGCCGAGAACAAATTCATTAAAGACCTCCTTGCCATCCCGATGAGCACTCCGACAGTCCCGGTCTTAATGGATGTAGGCTGCAAAGCAATCGGGGACCAGGCACGCCTTCGCCCTCTCTTGCTTTGGGCTCGCCTGTGGAGGGTTCCGGAGTTAAAATCCTACGCTGACGGGTTAGCAGAGGTGATGCGCTCTGATGGTTGGCAGAAGATTAAATGGCTCAGGGACATCAAACAACTTCTAGGGGATCTAGGTCTGGAATCCTGTTGGCTCAGCCACTCAGCCCCCCCAAAGGAGTCCCTAAAAAAACTATATTGGGAATGGGTCTTCGCGAAGCACATCAGCAACCAGCAGCACTGCAAAGCCACCGCAGCATTTTTGTTAATAAAAGATGTTGTTGCCTTCGAGCCCTACATGGATTTAATTACCATCGCCATGGACCGGTCTTTGTACATTAAATTCCGATTAGGAACCCTACCCCTTGCCGACCTTTGCTCCAGGTGGAACAAGTCCCAGCCAGCATCACGCCATTGTGCCCTATGTTCTGACAAACCAGAGACTGTGCCACATTTTCTTTTCGAATGTCCGGACTATGGGCGCCCTAGATCACGATGGCTCAAACCAATTTGCAGAGAACTGGGCACTCGCCAGCATACGGTCGCCCTCCGGATTCTATTAACTAATACAGCCCCTCCCATTGTCTGTGCCGTTTCCAAGTTTTTAAAATGGGCTTGGTTGATTCGACTAAAAAGACTGTCCATATCAATTTAATTCTGTCTTAGCTAATTTATTCTGACCAATTGTGTTTTTATTCTTTTTATTCTTAATGTACAGTCACATTTTTCGACATGCTGTTTTTATTCTTTGTAATGCTTTTATGATATATGCATATCGAAATAAAGCAATCAACCAGTATTACTCCAGCATTGATGTTATTAGGGATGGGGCGAGTTGTCACTAGAGGGAGTGTCTTTTATAAGCATCGATTTTTGTTGTTTGTAGCAATGACAACGGCTCGTTTATGTATTGCTGGGGATTGGTTATGCCCCGAGCCTCCAAGGTTTGAGGTTTGGCGGGCTAAAATGTAGTTTGTATATATGGGAGTTTTTTGCTGCTCATATGAATGAATGATATGGTTTCTTATTCGTCTTTGACATTTTACCATATTTTTATTATCTTGGATGTAACTCTGCTTGTGTTTTTTTGATAGTGCTGAACTGTGGAAATAAAATAAATAACAAATAAAATAAAAATACCGGGGTGAGCAAGGGTGAGCAGGGGTTATCTAAAGTGTGAATCCCCCTTACCCTGACTAGAAGCAGGGGTCCCTATTTGGACAAATGTAACTACCTCTGCCAACTGGAGACCCTCATTTCTAACAAGGGGCATATTTATTAAACATTCACAAAACTCAGGACAGTAAGCATAGTTGCTGAGTTGCATTGTGTAAACAGGAGAGAGCTAAACAGCTCCATATTTACTGAGATATGGCGCTCTTCAGCTCTCTACCTGCGCTTGCACACTTGAGGCTGCCTAGCGCTAATGCAGGCACCCCTACGCCATGCAGCAAGGGTGCCTGTCAATTTTTTTATTCCGAATCTTGACCCAAGGATTAATGTTACAAGACATATCCTGAGAAGTGATACTGATAGTCAATCCTTGTCTCCTGGTCCTATATATGGATGCGGTTGCATATAAGTGAGGCCTCAATTGTTTGAATACTGTACGAGTGGGGGGGCTGCCTTACCTATTACCTTCCCCCTCTACCCCTTGAGATTGTTCTGCCTGTCAATTCTTACAACAATAAGAGCGACCCATATGTCCTTGTGAACTGGGTATTAATGCTAAGCAAAAAAAATGTTCACAAGGAACTCATTTAAACTGTCATTATAAGCTTGTACAAGACAGTTATACCTTGCTTGAATTAATCAAAGTACAGGAAGGGACATCTTACAGCACAAAAACACTTCTAAAAGGCAATTTCCTCTTTCTATGTTTGATGGAGAATGCATCATGCACAGAAAGCGGAAGTAACAAGGAGAAATAAGTATATATTTCTACTTGTTACACCTCTCTTTTGTAGACACACCATTTTAGTGCAATCACATGTGTACTGCCATTAGTAAATCTGACACTGCGTCAAATTTAATGGGTGGATGCAGGAGAATGCACATGCTCCGCCGATGGACCGCTTACCACAACCAAATGTAATGCAACTCAACGCAAGCAGCTGTGTTACATTTATTTACAAAGTCACATAGGGCAGCGCAAGTGCCCCTTCCATGACTTTGTAAATCCCATTTAAGGCTTGCATTCAGTAGCGTCATGCAAGGACACGCTGGTTCCTAATAAATCTGAGCCGAGGTGTGTACCTTCAAACATGTACCGCCATGGCTACAAACTCTGGCATCGATGCACAAAGCTTTATTTTGATGAGTACCTGTGATTTACTCCAGCAAATATAGGAGTAAGGCATTGCTAAGATATACTCACTTACAGAACCCTCTTTGTGAGCAAGCCCTTTATCCTGTTTTTTTTTTCATTTTTATGTTATAGTAATTAGGCCACATCTCCTCCTCACATTTTCTCTATTAAGTATAATTATGTTTCTTCCTTCTGACTTTCCATATATTATGAAAATAAAATCACTGACCTCTATTTACTTTACATCCTAAATACCAAATTTCACTTTTTATGTTAGTTGGAGCCATATTTCACGCACACAGGCGTAGCACCCCCATAAACCCAGCACCAGTTTCCCACACATCAAACACAGGACATCTCAACAAATCTGTGTTTTGTCTTGTCTCCAAACCAGTAATGCAGTGATGTGCAGCTATTTTCTTGCTACTGTTTACATGCTGCCTTTCCTTTCCTAATGTCATTTCCTCCTAGATGTAAAATAATGAGGACACAGATACTGAAGGCACCAGTTTTCTTTCTAGCGATCACAGAGAATAGCCTATTTGGAAGGCCCAGGGTCCCCTTTAAGTTCTTTTAGACATGTAAGATTACACTGAATTACTTTCTAACTAATCGCGATATTATACAAATGCTTAAATACATTCTATTTTAGATTGAGTTTAACACACTGTATCAATAGATGCTTTACATATCTGAATTAAACCTTTATCAGGTCTGTCTACCATGACTACTATTCAGCAAGCAGGGTTTATATGTCCTGGTATGCTGCTAAAAACTAGACTGGATACAAATGTATGAACTTACTTTACTCCTCAGTGAGAAAATTAAACGAACGATTGACGGAGTGTTTGAGTGAAATTGGCAATTGCTGCGGGCTGCATTCTAGACCATTGTGTATAAAGCTACATGTCATCAAAGATTGCAAAATATTGTCGAGGCCTCTTCAGAAGTTCTTGTAAAGCCTTATGTGTTTCTAGTCACATTGAATTGAAAAGTGCTCAATGTAGTCACATGTTTTCAAAATGTTCATGCAAAGGATAGACTTCACTACGTCCCAGGCAAAGTTCGCCTTCACTAGGCAGTCCTAGATGTTTCAGATCATTTCATGAGTGTCCACGTAGAACTACAGAGAAAGCCTGTTGGTTCGTGTCCACACACTTTACAAAATGAGCTGTGAATTGCACCCTTTAGCCCCATTGGATTAAATATTTCCTACAGATGTGTAAGAGCCTCCCCCCCTCCTCCCAAAACCTTTCTAGTATGTGCTGGGCCAGCTCACTTTCTTTGTTGAGGGTAAATGTAAATTGATACTTGTATAGCGCACTACTCACCCGCAAGGGTCTCAATGCGCTTGTACGAATACCGCTGTGGAACCCGTCCTGGCTTTCCCTGTGAGGTGTACACTCCTGGGCACCCCCAGGCATCCTTAGCATTGTGGGGGCCATTGTGGAGATTAAGCAAGCTATTGCCCAGAGTTGCACTCTATGATTGGAATAGGCACAGAGGCGAGAATTATCAGGTCCGTGGAATTTTTGAGCCCAAGACCCGCCAAGGCAGGGAATTGAACCCTGGTCCCGGGCTAGACCTCTGCATCAGGGTCTGCCGCTCTAATAATTGAGCCACACTTCTCCACACATCATGATATAACACGAAGTGTCTCATACTTTGTACAGGGAGCATCTGTGGAACAATCCATCAATCACCGGCTAAAAAAGCAGTACAAGCACAAAATGGGTGCTGCATCTGCAGCAGCTATGAAAGGTTCTTTCAAAACAATAGCAGTGTTCAAACAGAACAACATAGGTAAGACATTCTTTGAAGACTGAAGGGGTGAGAAGCTACTGGTGCTGAGAGGAGAAGGCGCCAATTTGTTTTATTAATATCTGAACATCTAAATTGGGACAATTGCAGATCACTTTTTCATGCACGTTTATTAAATGTTTTTAGCATTAGTTATATAATACAATGTCTATGAGACCTTCTGCTTTCTTTTTATTCTAGTATTATGATTGTTCTCATTAACTAAGCAATAAAAATTATGAATTTAATAAGCACGTCATTTGCACCAAGACTCCACAACACATAGAACATAGGTTTCGTAGTCTCTTTTTTTTGTGATATTTTTATTGAAGTCCAGGAAAAAAAAACAGTACAGTACAATAGATCCATTACAGCCAATAAAATGAACCACAGAGGATACTTTTTAGCAAACAAAAATGCAAAAAACAATATCAAATCAGGGACAAAAGAGAAAAAGACCGGAAGAGAGATAAATAACAAAATAAAGTAATCCCCCCTCACAATCTCAGTCAAAGTAAGAAGCCCATATTTTTACAAATTTGTTAAGACCCCCGACACATAGTGCATAAGAACGTTCACTTTTCCTAACTGCTTTCATTTTGTTGAACCACTCCAGGACAGAAGGAATAACAGTGGTGACCCACCTTTGCAATATAAGCGATCTGGCTACAGCTATTGCAATATATATAAATGTAACCATATAGTGAGAAAAACAAAGTTCAGGATCATAGCCGATTATGATTAACAACTCGCTCACTGCTATTTGAGTGCCACATTCGACTTCCAAATAACGGAAGATATCCTTCCAGAAGTTCTGGATCTTAAGACATTGTGACATTATGTGTGACCAGTTAGCAAAGGGAAAATTAACACAACGAAAGCAATGAGGTGAATGATTAGGATACATTTTTGACAAAGATGCAGGGGTTCAATACAGTTGCCATTTACTGTAAAATAACATCCTGCGTCAATTTGCACCTCAAGCGTGTTAAAATTAAGGTTATTGACAAATGACCACAAATTGGCTGAAATTTCTAGATTTTCACAATCCTTCCATTTTTTAATTGCCTTCTGCCCAAGATCTGTGGCCCTAACTAAGGGTAGACGCTTTTTCCAAGCCACTGGTTTCCTCGTACATGGATCTTCTAAAAGTTCTTTAATTAGCTGATGTTGTTCTGTAATCTGAGAAACATCTAACTCAATGAGGAATTTAATAAGGATATTGTAAGACCCTAAAAGAATGAAGTCATTGGCTATTAACTGTGTCATTTCGAGCATGGACAGCCATTTTCCATTCCTCAGAAAATCTAAAACCTTACAGAATCCTAAAAATGCCCATTTTAAAGTAAGTTCTGAGGATTGTGTGATCCCTGCTAATGGTAAAATATCAGCTAATAAGGTAGTTGAATTGACAGCGAATGAATTTGGGTTTCTTTACACATTAAATCCATAAAGCAGTTAATAAACAAGTGTGACTGAGGCGGAGATTTTAATCTAGACAAATACTGTCCAAAGTAAGCGTAGTAATAATCCCTAAGGTTAGGGAGGGCTAAGCCTCCTTGGTCCTGTTGAATTGAATTGAATGGGGATTTATATAGCGCAACTATGCCCATGGGCGTCAAGGCGCTAAAGATGGAAATGCTGTATGGAAAGAGGGGAAATGCGCCAGTTATAGATAGGCCTCCCTGAAAAGCCAGGTCTTCAATGTCTTTCTTTAATTTGAGGAAATTCCTCACCATCCAGCCTGCAACTACTTCCATTCAGTTCCTGAAATTTTTGGGCGTGAAGTCCACAGTTTGTGAAAGGGAGACCATGATCTGAGTGTCATCGGCATAGGATAGAACTTCCGGCCCTGTTCTTCATACAAAGTGCTAAGTGCAATACGTGGTGTTTTTTTGCCCAAAGAAAAGATGTAAACATAGATTCTACTTGAGTAAAAAAAGCACATGACAGACAACAAGGGATGGTTGAAAACAAAAAATTAAACAAAGGGAGAACAGACATTTTAATCAAGGCCACCCGACCCAAAATAGATAGCGGCAATGAATTCCAGCGTGCAAAAAATGCCTGGATTTTCCGCAGAAGTGGCGGAAAATTTAGATCATATAAATCAGACACTCTTTCAGAAAAAAGTACTCTTAAATATCTTTTAGGAAGGTTTTGGCACAGGCCCAGATATCGGGGTGCAGAACCAAACCTGCATCGCCGCATTGTAATATTTCGGTCTTCTTTTTATTAATACGATACCCCCCAAGCGCCCGAAGTCTTCGAAAACCTGGAAAACTTTGGCCTGAACCTCTAATTCTGGCTTGATGAACAGCATGATATCATCAGCGTATAATTTCAATTTCGCCATGAAAAGGATAGGGGACGGACATCAGAGCAGTTTCTCATAGCTATCGCCAGTGGTTCGATAAAAAAGGCGAACAAAACCGGTGACAAGGGGCACCCTTGCCTTGTGCCCCGCTTTACTTTGACCCGTCCAACCACCGAGTAATTAATAATTACATTTGCTTCCGCCTTATCATACAAATTACGAATCAGGGCTGTGATCTTAGAGGAAATACCAAAGTGATCTAAAATATTAAACACAGTTTCCCAAACAACAAGGTCAAAAGCCTTCTCGGCATCTATCAAAAGAACTAACCGGGGTATTCCTTGAGTCTCAAAACAATCTAACGCCTCCGACAGATAATGGGTATTAAATGCTAGTTGCCTCTCTGCAATAAAACAGTCCTGATCCAGATCTATCAATTGTGCCGCATAATGATTGAACCGAAGTGACAACAATTTAGTAACGATTTTGTAGTCAGAGTTCAACAACGTTATTGGTCGGTAGGAGTTTAGATCCTCGCTGATCTTGCATTTTTTATGGAAGCGGACTATATTGCCCTGTCTAAAGGACTCTGGTATTTCCCCCCTTCTAGAATAGAATTCACCATACAAAGAAAGATGTCCGCTATTGAACTAAAAAAGATGTTAAAGAATTCAGGCGGAAACCCATCCGGACCACAGAGTTTCCCATTTGGTAGGTTTTAGTAACACCCTCCAGCTCTTCCATAGTGAAAGGGCTTGCCATAGATAATTTCTCAACACAGGAAAGTGTTGGGGGGCTGTTGTTCAGAAGAAATTCTTTTAACAAGGTCAGGTCCACACTCTGGTGTTGACCATAGATGGACTCGTAATGCCGTAGCATTATTTCGCCAATTTTAGCAGAATTGTTTATACTTAAAGCGGTTCAGGGGCATTTCAGTGTTTAAATCTGATTTGATTGAATGGTTGGTGGTATTGCACTCTAATAATCAAATTGGGTAATCACTTTTTTCGATATGTGTGCTGCACTAAAGAACTGCAATAATGTAATTACTGGCAGTAAAATATCGCACCCGAAAACAGGTGAACAAATAGGGCTTAGGCATTCAGCAAACTGCAATGCAGAACATATAGTGTACTCCATAAAATGTCCTTGTGGACTATTATACGTCGGCAAAACTGACAGGAAAATGAAAACACGCTTGGCCGAACATAAAATTAGAATTCGCAACAAAAACATAACTTCACCACTAGCCAGGCATTGGATTGAGAAAAACCACACTATAGCACAAGTCCGCTTTCAAATTATAGAACAAATCCCACAGCGCCTAGGGTTGGACAATGCCAAAATCCTACTTAGACGAGAAATATACTGGATTCGTAGATTACAGACAATAGTCCCAGATGGGCTCAATGACAAACTTGATATGGTATGCTTCCTCTGAGCATAAGGTATAGTCAGTATTTGATCACCCATGAGTTTTTCATTCGCATAGCGATATCAGGCACTGGAGAGTTTTATGTGACACATTCGCACATTCACATACACATAGTATAACCAATCATAAATATTCATGTTTCTGCAGAATGAATTGATTACAAAGGTTCTGTTATTCCGTTGTTGTGAATTCATGTACAGTATTGTATTCATTGTATTCAGTCTACACTCTTATTATTTTGCCAAGAAAATATGCAATGTATACTATTCACTTTCGATATCTTTCATGCACTTATTTTCTTCTTTTTCCTTTTCCTATTATTTAGTTATGTGGAAAATATAAAACATTGACTCTATCGCAATTTGAGATCGTAGCATGGCTTGCAGTCACACTAACATAATAGTTTAATAACGTATAATACGCCTTTTTTTCCAACATGGCGACAATGCGCATAAATTCCTATTCGGCCGATATTTGCTTTCCCGTAATCGGTTTCTATATGCAAATCCAAGTCCGTCCTTTAGGTCTCGTAATAGGGTGTCTTGCAATTAGGAGATATAGTCCGACTTCTATTTTTGGTTTTTTGGTTTTTTTCTGCAGTCCGTCCTTTGTGGTAGTATCGGGTTCGGTACACCAACATAAATAACGCACTAAAGCTTGTTTACAAGCAACGCGGAGGCTGACGCCGGTACAATGCGACTTCGTTCCAGGTTCCCGGTAAGCTCATTCACTAAGGAGATTGTTTCACGAAGATAGTTGCGTTACTATCATCAAGTACTAAAACGGATATTGGTTTTCCTTACTTGTCTTATGTAGAGTTGAAAAACGCGGACTTTTAGCGAGATCCTGTTGAAAACAACACAAGGCTCGCAGGTAAATTTTGATCCTTGCGTTAACTTGCATACTGCAATTACTTAAATACACGTTAAGAGATAGAGGGCTCATATGGCCCCGACATTCAACTTTGTATTATTTTCTCTTGCTAGATTATTTCAGCGTCACAACTTTAACGCTCATGGCCAACAGGTGAGCGTTATTTCAACTCATGCCAAACATTGTTGGTTTGTTGTTGACAGTTATAAATGGACAGTGTCCTAATTTTTTTATATAATTTTTCGCAGGCGGTAGCTCTTGTTATCCAGACATAAAAGGTAACACGGTGACATATATTATCACACATTGCCTCCTATAAGCTGTTAAGCCTAGAAATTTCATGGTAGAATTAAAAATGTTTTTCAGAATCGACAAAGGAAATTTTTAACCACCAATGACCCATAGACCAACCAGTCAGTTCGGTAAGAATAAAATCCCTAACAGTTGAACAACTAGTAACACTTACTTTAGCATCGAAACTAATTAGGCTTCTTTTCCCTTTTTCTTCTTTTCTTTTATAGGCCCCTGACGAAGGGGTTCAAACCCCGAAATGCATTGGGTTGTGGACTAAAACTGTGTTGTGTTTAAAATTTTGAGCAAAAAAATGTATTGTCAATGGCATTAACTGTATGTCGTTTATATGTATATATTGTAATGAACTGCACTATGTTCATTTGAATTTAAAATGAAACAAGTTAAAATATATGGTTGAATTAAAACACAAGACAAATGAAAAATTTGAAATACTTATACTTCAGTTGATGCGCACTAGAGTCCTTGTGATCTGATGATCCTTGGCTATATACAGTAAATCTGATTTGAGGCAGCTTGTTCCCTGGCCTGCCAAGCTAAAAACCAACCAGTAAAATTGCTTTCCTCATAGACTTTTTGGCAATGATGCTGAAACGAGGCATCACTCTGGGTATAATAATTGGCACTGAGTCCACGCTTAGACTGGTCCAACTGCCACCGATTCGAGGGGGAGGGATTACCTAAAAAAGTGGAGTAAGACATTTGAATCTTCTGCTCCAAAATTCTCTCATCTTCCTTAACCTTTTTACCTGTTACAGCATCTTTGCCAATGATTAATCCATGAACAAAGGCCTTAAGTGCGTCCCATACCACACTCAGAGAAGCCGACGCAATATTACGTGATACAAACTCTCTTATCTCAACCCCCATAGAGTTGACCCAATCAAGTTAATTTAAATATTGTTTATTCAGCAACCACCTTTGAGGAGGCCTAGGACAATTACCTAAAGATAGCTCAAGAACCAGCAAGGTATGATCAGAGAATCCGTTACGGAGAAATCTTTGCTGACAAAAACTTAAAATATGTGAAACCAAAAATACATCGATGCGTGACGAAGAACGAAATCTGCCTGACCAGCAGGTATATGATGTTTTAGTAGGAAAATCCATGTGCCAGGGATCATGAAAATCCAAGGTTGCCTCGTAATGTTGCAAGGTTCTCAAAGATTTAGGTTTCGGCTGCTTTTTACCCTTCACTGATGAATCGATTTTTGGGTTCAATAAGATATTGAAATCGCCCGACACAACCAATTCCCCAGGAACCTGAATTAAGGACTGAAAGAGATCCTCATAGGGCTTATGATTATCCTCAACCGGAGCATACATACTAACAAACTTTAGCGGTCTCTTACTTTGCCTAAGGGAACAAGTAACCCAACACCAACGCCCCTGTGAATCCTTATCAAAATTGACAACCTCTGCTTTTTTACTTAGAACGTTTGCTGTTCCTCTGTGGGAGGCTGAAGATGAAGAAAATCCCCTATAGGCAGCCCATGATCTAGACATTGAAAATTCGGGCAAATTCAAAGCTGGAATATGAGTCTCTTTCAATAAAATCACTGCCAGGTTTTCTGATTTGATCCACGATTCAATTGCACGCTTTTATTAGGACCGTTAACATTAAAAGATACCACTTTCAGCAGTTCTTTACTAGCAATGGTTAATATCTAAATCAGCTTTAAGCCCCTTAAATTTGCCAGCAAGAGTCACGCTTACAGAACTAAAGTATAGGACCTGGATAGGCTCAATAGCCTGAATGGAATCAGCGAACAAGAAAAGGACTTAATTTTTTAGCTCTTTAAACCCCCACCCACCCCGTGCGACCCACCTACCTGAAATGTGGAGCCTCCCCCTCCAACCACACCAACCACACCAACCACATTTCCACCCCCCCCCCCTCTAACCTGGGTGCCAATGATTTAGCCCCTGACCCCCCCAGCAAAGGTGCAAAAAGAAGAAAGAAAAGCAAACAATGAATATGTACTGGCAAGCAGGCATGCACATTGAGACTACAACATCTACTATCATGAAATGATAGCCAATACAGCCCAATTGCCTTAATTGATCCTGCCGGAAAGAAAGATAACAAGAAGACGTTGTACGACCCATTGACCCACCAACTCACCTACCACCTTGTGGCCCTGCCCAGATAGATGCCACAATAGACAGCCTTTTCCCCTACATCCCAGAGCCCTACATGATCTCCTTTAATAACTCTTGGGCTTCATCCAAATCAGAGAACATAAAAAATGTGCCCTTCACCAGGACCCTCAATTTGGACTGCTGGGATGCTTTTGCCCCATTAGCTTTAAATAAATGAAGCATTTTCACAAATTCCTTCCTCTTTTGAGCCGCAGCGCCCGTCATATCGGAAAGAATGCGACATTTCACAGTCTCATTTACTGGAAATTGTCTCGGCTGGATGGC
Organism: Lissotriton vulgaris; assembly: GCF_964263255.1. Taxonomy (NCBI): domain Eukaryota; kingdom Metazoa; phylum Chordata; class Amphibia; order Caudata; family Salamandridae; genus Lissotriton; species Lissotriton vulgaris. The sequence goes on along the minus strand of NC_141700.1, from coordinate 298,005,135 downwards.
CTTGGACAATATCCTCTCTTTTATACAAAAATCTGCAAAATTTAACAGAATCGTCCATGGTAACGTGGAATTTGGAAAAGGGTGGGCAGGAACACGATGGGGCCTGGTGATAGTGAGATCACCTTCAAACTCTGGGATGAATTTTTGTTTAATAAATAAGTTAACCCACTGTAAGGTTTGAGAGCCCTCTGTTCCTTCTGGAATTCCCACTATCCAAATATTGGACCTCCTTCAGGGATTTTCTAACTCCTCCAGTTTGCTCTCGAGGGCATGCTTGCTTTTAACTGCTGCTTTGGCCTCGCCCATTATGATGACCATCTGGTCCTCTAAGGCAGAGATCCTGCTTTCAACCTCTTGCAATCTAACTGGAAAGGATGACATTGTGCCTTCAATTGTCTCTAGAAGTTGATGAATAGAGGTTAGTTCGACTTTCTGGGTCCTTTTTAGCTCACGGATTTCTTCCAGGATAAGATTTAACATATCCTTGATACTCATCTGAAGTTGATCGATTGGTTCCGGATCGGACCTTGGGGTAACATTAACAGGGACTATAGTTGAAGAGGAGCATCCTGGAATTGAGGACCCAGTCTCTCAGAGGGGGGCCTGAGCCTGAGCCTGGGTCTGAGGCTGTGAGTTGACTTGTGGAGTCATAATTGTACTAGGGGGGCTAGGTCTAATTGTAGTTGGATCAAGAACGTCTGAATTTTCTAAATACTCCTCTGATTCTAAATGTCCAGCGGGTCTCCCTTCCTGATTAAGCAGTGGAATTAAAGCTGCTAACCCAGTCTGATCGGGTGTTTGGCCCAGATGTAGTTCAGTTGCTGTGGAGAGAGCATCTTTCGAATTTATTTGCAGATGAACCAAACTTGAGAGAGTCAGATCTGCAGCAGTTGTAATTGATCGAGCGGAAGGGGAAATGGGATCCTTAGAGAATTTCAGGGCAGAACTTGGACCAGGAAGAGGAGACTGCAAGGTACCCTTTTTCACAAATAGTGTACATTTTTTGCCTCTTTTGTGTCTTTTGCCTGTCTTCATTCCTTTCACCTTTTTGGGGCCCCCGGACCTCAAGACCTCTTGTGAAGAAATTTTGGGCGCAGCTATATTTTCAGCTATATTCTCAAATGTCACATCTGCTATACTAGCTTGATCAAGAGACAGAACAGAGTGTGGTTCTCATTCTCTGAGCTCTCAAAAGTTGAGTCAAGGTCAAGCGAATTCTCCTTATAGGTCAGTTTAGCCGCTTCCTTAGCCTCCTTTGCCTGGGCTCGTCAGGTTTTAGTTTTCCGACGAGCATTAAGCAACTTCTCCATACTGATGCCACCTTTGCCTGCCTCACTGCACTTCAGTTTAATGTGAAGAGAATTTATAAGCTACTTGCACAATAATGCTCATTATGCCGCTTGATGCCCTCCAAAAGCCCTTCTTCAACCAAAATGCAGTACAGATTTAAGTCAGATTCAGTCCACGTAGACCAGCAAGGGAGGCGCTTTTTCTGTTTATTCCCCTCGAAAGTGAACAAGGCCAGTACGTTCTTCCAAAACAATAGTGGTGTTCAAACAGAACAACATAGGTGAGACCTTCTTTGAAGACCAAAGGGGTGAAAAGCTACTGGTGCTGATTGGAAAAGGCGCCAATTTGTTTTATTATGATCTGAACATCTAAATGGGGACAATTGCCAATAACTGTTTCATGCACTTTTATTAAATGTTTTTAGCATTAGTTATATAATACAATGTCTATGAGACCTCCTGCTTTCTTTTTATTCTAGCATTATGATTGTTCCTATTAACTAAGCAATAAAAAGTTATGAATTTGATAAGCACTTCATTTGCACCTTAGACTCCACAACACATAGACCATAGGTTTAGTAGTCTCCTTGTATGAAAAAAGTGAAGGCAGGGGCGTGTAAAGAAATAATGAATGCAGGAAATGTAAAGAACCCATTAAGAAGTAGCAGTTTTTTATTTCGAGCTCTACACTACAGGTTTTGCAATTTCAGCATGCGGCAAATAACGTGTTACTGTTACATTACTTTACAGATTCCTACGCTGTATTGCACTGCCCATCATTAGAGACAATTTTGTGAACAAGGCACTGGGTTTACAAAATGTAGGAGCAGCCTTCTCTGTAAAGATTCAGTAATGGAGTTAAAAATATGTGTTTACTCAACAAATGGCACACAGGCCCACCCTTGGTTTCTCTGCATGACCTCATCAAATGATAAAATAAGTGCAGACAGGCGGCTCCAAATGATCTAACAAACAGTGAAAGAAAAATGCTGAAAAGCAAATAATCTTGTCATTGACATACCTGGTGGTTTTTTGGTATGCTGACTGTAGAGATGGAAGATGTGGCCTCACTTTCTTTCCACTCAGGGTATACATTTTCTCCCTCATTCTCCAAATAACCTTGCTCTTTCTCGCTTTTGACCACAATGTTGAGCTGTTCTTTGGAGACACTGAGGTGCGTGTGATGCTCAGCACATGGTAAGTCATCTTGGTTAATACATTTTCGTTTGAAGTTATCTGGGCCATTTTTCTGAAAGAATGAAAATGGAAAGAAATCATTGCACAGCAAAGTGCTACTCGTCAGTGCACAAAGTCACCATTACTACCTTTCCACTCTGAGTGTGAGTTATGTTCTCAAAATACTAACCAACAAACCAAACCATTTTTTAACAATGAATCAAATGTTTAGATTTCCACTTCAGTTAGTAATCCCCAAACAGTACTGCAACAATGGATGAGACAAGCCGCAAATGGGAGAGTAAAGAAAAAAAGGAGAAGTTAGGATTGCCTCTTTTTCTTATCACAGGACTCACAATAAATGTTGTAGAGAAATATGCAAAATTCCAAAAAAACAAACAGAATACCCCTTCAATGCTGATGAAAGAGGAGAAATCTACCAACACGTCAAGCATTCGAGCTATGTAAGACAACACCTGAAAATGTTGGAAGGCCACTCAAGGGCCGCCCAACCAAAACCAAGTAAATTTTGTCAACGTGCGCCTGTTTGCTAAGTCTGACAAAAAGGCACATTTTATATTGAGGCAATGCCAAAGACCAGACTCTAACTAAGACCTTAAAACGTCCTCAAATAGATACAGATCTTGTGAGGATTTGGGTGTAAACTATGATATGGCTGTGGGGCTGTATCATGGAGTACACTCGCAAATACCATTTTGGGTCCAGTCAGCCTCGTTTACTTAACGTAAGCTCAATTCTAGTTAGCTGTGGGTGCGAGCAGTAAGGCTTGGCCAAGGAACTTTGTGTAAAGCATTTAACAACGAAATAAGAACATCACACAAGAGACACAAATCCAATTTATAAACATAGAGCAAATTGAAATACATTTTAGTGTCCTTGGTCATCAAAACCAGTGGAGGGTTTAGGAGATACAGGTTTTTTAAGCAATAAATACTTTTAAATGTACCCACAAACAAGCATTGATCAACAAACACTTTGCAAACTTTAGAAAAGTTTGAAACAGTTAGTTTGCAACTCTACCCGACTTGGTATCCAAATCCAATAGGGCGGAGGTCTAGGATTCCAGTAAGGACACTTAGGACAATTGCCTGGGAACCAGAGCATTTTTGAGGCAAGTTTCAAATTTTACAGGATGAAGATTATAGACATCAATGGAGTGGTACTGATGCTGAGGATAGAGGCAAAAGATGCACAAAGGATGCTCTTGGTGCTGTGTGGTTGATGGGGGTGAAGTGCAGTTGGTCCCTCGGTCCATGGGTGTGTTGAGGGGACTTTGACCAAAGCACTTGGGGTCCCACAATGTCTTCTTTGCAACAGCAGAAGGCCAGCGGTGGCTGGGCTAATGATCTTGCAACACAGCGGTCACAGTCAATATCCTTGGTGGGGGCTAGTGTCTCTGATATCACTCCCAGGTCCAGCAGACATAAGTGCAGCTTTTGGCTATCTCAGACTTGTCTCTTGATGTACCTGGTGGCGACCAGCAGTGATGCCTGAGGAATGTCTACTGCTTTGTCAGTTTGGGCTTCCATAGCTTTGCTGTCCTTGGTGCTGTTCCACAGGTCCAGATGACTGACCCTTTGAGTCACTGCTTCAATCTGGGGCCAGGAACCAACTTTTCCCCGAGCCAGGAGCCATAAACACAGTCTAAATGCAGTAGCCCAAAGATCAGCAGGTGCAGTCCTTCTGAAGGTACAGTCTCTCTCCGTGCAGCTTCAAAAGCAGCAGTATACTCCTCTCTTGGCCCTCTCTCCAAATCTATGGTGTAATGAGTTTCATGGTGCCAAGGGTATCGATTTTAAACCTGAAAGGGCCCAAAGTGACAACACAGTCACTCGCCAATGGGTTAGTAGGTCCTCTCCTCTTTGCTGACAAAGTTTCAATGATGTGTGGCAGTTGGAAATCACAGATTGCAATATTCATGCCCCTCTCAAGATGTCCGACCCTTCTCTCGACTGTCAGGAGCTTGGTAGCCCACCCCATTGGTGTGGCTTCCTAGGGGCTACAAGCCTACAAGAAAACTGGCTTGGGGCTGGGTTTTCCCTCTCTGGCCCTGTCTCCAGCTTCCCTACAGGAACAGAAGGAATGCTGCTCAGGAGTGTTGTCACAGCCGGCCCTGCAAAGGCAGCTTCCCTTTTGAAGCTCACCTTTTGGGCTAATATGCTGAGCAGCCTTCCTGGGAGAGGAGCCTTTGCCTTTGTTTCTGAGTCTGGGAGTCATTCACATGTCTTCCCAGGCAGGCCGAAAGCCGTCAGTTAGGCCAGGGCTTGTGCAAAGCCACTGGACCAGCTGAATCACAGAGTGGCAACTGTCTAAAAGTTGCTAAACTTTAAAAATGACATAAATCTCTACTTGGACATCAAGTGGGATGTAATGCAATGATTAATTTGATACTTTATAATACCCATTTAGGTAGTCCCATTCAGAAGTTAACCAGGCTGGGATGCCAGCTGGTAACCCTAAGTTAGCCAATGGGGCTTGTCAAGAAGAGCCCAAATGGGAACCCAGTGCTGCAAGCCCGGGTGTTCAGCACTTGCCTGCGAAGATGAAAGGGTACGGCATCCACAGGGTTAACAGTTTCCTCACATCCTCTCCTCTACAGGATGATGCAAAGATCGCCTATGAGAGGACCAATCAGAGCCAGTAGAGGCGCAGAAAAGGAACCTCTCGCGAGAGGGTAGGGGGAATGCGGAAGTGGACGAGGATGTAGACAGTGCATCTGGACACGCAGAGGGAAAGAACGTGATGGGCCCTGGAAGTCAAGAGAGTCTGGAGAGCTGGAAACGGGGACCACAAGAACGCTGCTGAGGAGAAAACGTGGAGCGAAGACTGGTGGATACCCCCAGGAGACGCGAGTTTTCCGCCGTAACTTAGGAGAGTTACGGCATTGGCTGTAGGTGGATAGAGACAGGTGAATTTGGGAGAGAGATGTGGAACCGTTGTAGAAACCGGGACGGACTTCTGCTAGCCGCGGGAATAGTCCTGTTTTGTTTTTCATTTGTTATCTTTGTTTCCTTTGGGTGTCCTTTTCTTTCCTTTCTTTTCCGTTTGTGTTGGGCCTGAATATTCCTACTTCGCCTTAAATTGCCAAGGCATGTAGGCGAGTGCGAATACTCCTAAATTAATGGAGACAACTGAACCAGATCCTGCTACTCTCCTCCCTTGTATGGTCTGGGAAAAGTTTGCCTACAACTACCCTTATAAACCCATCACACCCCATCCCTCACTTACCACACCATTGTTCTCTTATTCAAAGCACTGCCTTCACTAGGAGTGGTGAAGGGTACCATAGAAGCAAGAGTGCCTGAGATTCCGAAACTTACCACCACTTTGTTTTCTTCTTTCCCTTCAAGCATCATGGGGAGCCACCACCAAGAGGGAAGAACCAATGATGCAGGAGGCAGAAGTCCCTTACTCCCGCCCAATGAACCAACCGTTTAATACTGCCTATACCCATATATTGAATTTGAGACTCACCCGGTGAACCAACCATTTCATGCTACCTGTAACCATATATTGAACGTGAGAATAAAATCGTTCACACCATTGATAAAAACATACCGCCTCCTAGCTTTAATTTCTGACTATCCCTCCGACAGGGCTCTAACCTATCCACAGCAAAATGTAATTAATTTATTTTATTTATTTTTTAGTCCTTATTCGCCTTGGCGAAGCAAAGAGAAAACCTACTCTGTGGCCCACCCCTTGACAAAGCCCCAACCAGAGATCTTTGTCTGTTTGAGCCAAGGGCAAAGCAATTTACACAGAACGTCTCTTTCCGTGGTCTACTCACTCCAGCACAGCCATTGTGAGATGGCCACTAGAGTAGTGAAGTAATAAAGGCCTAATCATAGGACTGTATTTGAATCCAGAGCATTTACCCACTGTTCACACAGCACCCAAAACTAATTTCTCTTGTTTTCAGAAGCTCTGTCTAACCAGATCGTATATTTTACAGAATTAATCCAGTCTACCTTAGTCGGGGGACAGATTTTATCCAGTTTTGACAAATCTCACTACAAGCAAAAAACACCAAATAAAAGATCAATTTTCTTACATTGGTTGGTGCCAGCTCATACTCTGTTGAAGCCCCAAAGAAAACCAGTTCTCTGCTTACCTGAAGCATCTTACTGACTATCCCAGACATAAAGTTACTCACATCTGACCAAAAACAATGGGTCCCAGAACACTCCAGAAACATGTGAATATTATCTACCTTTTCTTGATCGCATTTTGAGCATCCTGGAGTGGCTTCTTTCCCAATTTAGACAGCCTTAGAGGAGTCCAACATGTGAAGACAGATAAAGTGGTTCCTCCTTAAATTTTCAGCCCGAACTGTAGAGTACAGAATGTTAAAGGATAATGGCCATAAGTCTTCTAGCTCCATCACCGGCAAGTCTCTTCCCCATGGGTCCGCTAGTAGTCTGAAGTCGCCGTCTGCTAAATCCACTAGAAGCCAATATGAGTTAGCCACTTCCTTTTTCTTTTTGATATTTCTAGTCATCAAAGTCTCTAGTTCCCTCGAGGAGCCAATGTCTACCCCAGCCGAGTGGTGCCAACTTTTACTTTGTAGATATTTAAACCTGGATAGATTGTTGTTGGTGATCTCCTGCCATTACTACCATTGGATCAAACACCTGTCTATCTGATCCCATCTTAGTACCTCTGCTGCTTTTAAATCTGTGGCCAGGCTATTCTTGGTCCACTCAGGGGAGCCTGGAGCATCTCAAATAGGTGCCCGCCCACTATAATAGCTGAGCTTCATCTCCTTTCAGATTCTATAACATGTGGCAGCAAATCCTTGTAGAGTCTTAAGGTGCGCTTTTAACAAAAAATCTCTGATCTCTGAATTTATGCAAGAACCATTGTGCTTCCCCTTTCACCTCAAATAACATTGCCCTAAGCATTTAACCAGAGTCTGATCCATCTGGATCGTTCAGGAGCATCCTTCAATTTTTTCAAAGAAAAACACAAGCATAATAAGACAAATCCGATAAACAGAGACTCCCCTTATCTTTCTTTCGTCTGAGCTTTGTTAAAGGTGTCAGGATTCGTGGTAGCAGTGGTTCCCACTCTCCTGGGAACTGGCTTCACTTGAATGGTCGGGGCTCCTGGTCTCAGAATCCGGTCTCCCGGGGATCCCGTCAGGTAGATAGGTGTTTTGCAGGACAAAGAAAAACAACACAAAAAAATATCAGGACTCTTGCTCTTCAGAGCCTGTGATGTGATAGGCCAAGGAGGGAGGAGAAACACCACATACAGTGCACTGGGTGACAAGCGAGGAAAGGATTGGGTTTGTGCTTGTGCGGATGTGCTGAAGAGGTATTTAAAAACTGGTGGGGGTTGGAGGTGTCTCGGTGGTCAGGTTACGCTCCTTCCTTCCCACCACCTCCGTACCTGTTCAAGCCACGCTCCTCCCGGGGCGTGGCACGGCGGGTCGCGGGGTCATTGGACTCCTGGCTCCATCACGGCTCCAGCAAGACCCGATCTTCGGTCTTCCTCGCTCTCTCCTTCTTGTCCTCTCGTCACCTCGAACGCTCCAGTAATCCACTCCTTCTCTCCTCCGGTGTCTGGGCACACAGGGTTCCAGGAAGTTTTGGCAGATAACGCCGGGCGCTGGCTGACGTCATTTGTCGGCAGAGTTAAGTTTGGCATAAACCCCCAGTTAAAGGAGTTGTCCTCCTGTTCGGTGTTTGCAGGGAAAAATAAAGATTTATCTTCGGATATCCACTTGTCGTGCTGGAAGGGAACAAGAGTAGGGGAGACAGGTATAGCGGACCACCAGTCAGTTTCTTGCTTTGTTTTCCTGCTAGGCGACCCCAACCCGTCACACTCCTCCCCCAAGGGACCCGATCGGGGAGAGGGGAAACCCTGGACAGGAAATCAGCATTCCCATGGTCTTTCCCCTTATGATGGCGCCCCTCAAAGGCAAATGGCTGTAGGGATAAAAACCAGCGGAGTACCCTGGGGTTCTGGGACTTGTTCTGACACATCCTGAGTAAGGGGCATGGTCTGTGTACAGGATGAATGGTTTCTCTTCTAGGTCATACTGTAATTTGTCAATGGCCCACTTAATAGCTAGACACTCCCTCTCTTTTGTGGGGTATTTGCATTCCCGGGGAAACAATTTTCGACTAACAAATAGTACTGGATGTTCAAGTCCGTCATTCCCTATTTGTGACAGTATCGAGTTATACGAGTTGTTTCACTCTTGGATATGCTGCCCGTGATTTCTTTGCATTGATGTGCAGACATGCACTATCGAGTGCATGCAAAATGGTCTCCAGGTGTCTCAAGTGTTCCAACCAAGTAGGGCTAAAGACCACAATATCATCCAGGTATGCTGAACAGAAGGAGGGGTATGGTTGTAGAATAGTATGCATCAGCCTTTGAAATGTGGAAGGTGCCCCATGGAGACCGAACGGGAGGACATTAAACTTGAACAACCCGGCATCAGTTTAGAATGCGGTTTTCTTTTGGTCTGTTTCACGGAGGGGCACCTGCAAGGATAGGAATTATAGGTAGAGATAGCGTTAAGGGCCCGAAAGTCCATGCAAAAGCGCTGATCCGTCTGGTTTTGGGACTATTACTATCGGGGATGACCAATCACTGTTGGAGGGTCGTATTACGCCTAGCGTCAACATCTCCTGTACTTCCTTTCTTACGGCCACCCTCCTTTCTGCAGGTATCCAGTTGGATCTTTGTTTTACTGTCTTGCCCATTGGTGTTTCGATCTTGTTTCCGGTTATGGTAGTCTTTCCTGGAACATCCGAAAAAATGCTTGAAAAGGGGAGGAGGGTTTGTTGTAGGTCTTCTATTATTCTGTCCAAAAGCTCTTCGTTGGCCACAAGTTTGTCCAGAGTGGAGCTCTGGGAAGGGGCAGTAGGCAAGGAAAGGTGGTCTGCTTTCGGTGGGGGTCCAAGCCACTTTTTCAGCATGTTTATGTGGTAGCATTTTGTCTTGTTAGGTGTTGTCTGTACTTGATAAGTTGTGTTGCTTAGGGTTTCTGTTACCCGGTAGGGGCCCAACCATTTACTTTGGAATTTACGAGTGGAAGAAGGCAGTAGTACTAACACCCAGTCCCCAATGGGGGGAATTGTAGTATTTCTTTTATTTATTCCTGCTTTTTTCCAGATTCGAGTAAGCCAGATCCCTTAATTTTCCTAGCTTGGACCTTAGTAGTTGGGTGTATTCTGACAGGGAACGCTGATTGCCTTCTTCTTCGGCCTCCCAGACATCCATGGTCATTTCTAGGAGGGATCTGGGCTGTCGTCCATACAACATTTTGAATGCCGAACATCCCAGGCTGCTTTGTACTTGAGAGCTTAACACGTATAGGGCTAGGGGTAGGAGTTGGTCCCAATCCTGTCCCTCGACGCTAGTCATCTTTTTCAGAATGGTTTGAGGGACCGGTTATACCTCTCGACGAGGCTTCCGTCTCAGGATGGTATACAGAGGTGCGGAGATGATGTATGTCCAGTGATCGGCAGACCTCCTTCATCAGGTGGGACACGAAGGGTGTTCCTTGGTCCGTAAGCACTTCTTTGGGGAAGCCCACCCTGGAAAACAACTCCACAAATTTTTCTGCGATATTCTTGGTAGTAGAGGCCCTGAGGGGAAACGCCTCAGGGAATCTGGTGGTGTAATCCACGATAACTAATGCATATAGGTTCCCTTTTGAAGTTCTAGGTAGGGGTCCTATTAAGTCCATACCGACTCTTTCAAAGGGTGTACCTATAATGGGTAGGGGTTGAAGCGGTTGTGCTGGAGGTTTTTGCATATTCTTTTTTTTTTACATATTTCACATGTCTGACAGTACTTCTGGATGTCCTTGTAAATACCGGGCCAGAAGAAATGGCACAACCATTCTCAGTGGCTTTCTCCGTACCTGTATGTCCTGCGGTGATATATACGTGTGAGAAAAACAGGAACTGCTCTCGGAATGGTGCCAGGAACAGTAGTTGTGCATTATCTCCTGAACGACCTTCTCTGTACAGGAGGTTGTTTTTGATCAGAAACCGGGGATAAGAGGGGGACGGGTTACCCTGATTTCTTTGGGCGTTTTCCCAAGCATTATATAACGTGGGATCATTGCTTTGTGCAAAGCAGAAGCTACGATCCAGTAACCAAGGCTTGGCGGAGGTGAAAGCTGGAAGGGGATCTGCCTGTACTCCTGTTTCTCTCCCTACTCTATCCTGGAACAGAGAGAGAAACCTGGGATTATCAACCCCCAGAATAATGTCTTCGGGAAGGGAATCCACCACTCTCACCCTTACCGTGCACGGGCTTCTGTCCAAGGGCACATTAGTGACTAGTGCCAATGGGTAAGGTTTTACATCCCTGTGTACACAACGTATGTGGACCAAGGTATCGGGAATGATCTGGGAGGGAAGGATGATGTTTTTCTGAACCACTGACTGCTAACATCCAGAATCTAACAGTTCCTTTACTGTTTTACCGTTCATCTGCACACGTACATAAAATGATGTCCCCATCTCTTCTGAGTATGGTACCGCCTTCGGGATGTACCCAACCTCCATGGGCTCCTCCGCTGGCTTCTTTCGGGGGCACAGACGGGCTATGTGGACCCATTCGCTGCATTCAAAGCACTGAGGCCCTCTGAATGGGGGTATCTCCATTCGGCCTGTTTTGGTTTTTGGGAGGTCCAATTGAGGTTTTGGTTTCTTGTCAATCTTCTGGGGTAGAACACTTCTGTGAGATTTCTCGGTATCCCAGGTCATTGTTTCTGGTTGTGCTCTCGATTAATTTGCAGCCATCTCGATGGCTTGTTCGGCCGTGAGATTAGAGTGTTGCTTCAGCCACCTTTGGGTCCCGTAGGGGAGTGCTTCCATAAACTGCTCTTGATATACTTTTGTCATTATCTCTTCCTTTGTGCTAGAGGTCGACTTCAGCCACTTGTCAGCGGCCATTTTAAGGTGGAAGAATAGTGTCTTCGGGTTCTCGCCTGGTATTCCTTGTTCTTTCCGGAATCTCACCAGGTAGGCTTCGGCGTCTAGTCCTAGGTGGTCGAGGATTATCTTTGATCCTCTGATAGGGGGTATCCCCTGTGGGGTTGGTGACCTGGTAAGCAAACTGGGCTTCTACGGTTAGGAGGGGCGCCAAGTAGAAGGGCCATCCACAAGCTCGCGCCGCCCTCTCAAAATTCAGTAAGCAGGTGTCAGGATCCTCCCCTAGTAGGTACTTCTGGAGGGCTATTCCTGACGGATTCGGTAAGTAGGCACGTCTTTCCACTTGTAAAGACGTGCCGGGGACCTGTCCAACCTTCTGCATGCTCTCAATGTGCAATGTAATGGTATTTTTGAAGACATCGCGATCGGCCTGCGCTGAGGTCATCTGCTTTTCTATGTCCCATTTCAACTTCTCCTGGCCTTTGATGAGAGGCTGAATGAGAGTCTCCATCATGGGTTGACTGATGGATGGGGATGACAATCTCACTTCTGACACCAGTTGTGGGGGGGTCGAAAGAACAGGACGTAGGCCAGGTTGGGTCAGATAAGGTTATATTTTTCCAAAGGTACGCTTTTGTCTGTGAGTAAGTCTCTCTTTGTTAAAGGTGTCAGGATCCATGGTAGCAGTGGATCCCACTCTCCTGGGAACTGGCTTGACTTGAATGGTCGGGGCTCCTGGTCTCAGGCTCTTGGCTCCCGGGATCCCATCAGGTAGATGAATGTTTTGCAGGACAAAGAAAAACCACAACAAAGATATCAGGACTCCTGCTCTTCAGAGCCTGTGATGTGAGGGGCTAAAGAGTGAGGAGAAAAACCACACACAGTGCACTGGGTGACATGCGAAGAAAGGATTGGGTCTGTGCTCATGCGGGTGTGCTGAAGGGGTATTTAAAAACTGGTGGGGGTTGGAGGTGTCTCGGTGGCCGGGTTACGCTCCTTCCTTTCCACCCACTCCAAAAACTTGCTCCGTATCTGTTCTAGCCACGCTCCTCCTGGGGCGTGGCACGGCGGGTCTCTGTGTCGTTGGCCTCCTAGCTCTGTCGCGGCTTCAGCCGGACCCAGTCTTTGGTCTTCCTCGCTCTCTCCTTCTTGTCCTCTCGTCACCTCGAACGCTCCCGTACTCCACTCCTTCTCTCCTCCGGTGTCTGGGCACACAAGGATCCAGGAAGTTTTCGCAGATAACGATGGGCGCGGGCAGACGTCAATTGTAGGCGGAGTTACATCTGGCATAAACCCACAGTTAAAGGTGCGGTCCTCCTGTTCGGTGTTTGCAGGGAACAATAAAGATTTATTTTCCGATATCCACTCGTCATGCTGGAAGGGAAGAAGAGTAGGGGAGACAGGTATAGCAGACCACCAGTCAGTTTCTTGCTTTATTTTCCTGCTAGGCGACCCCAACCCATCACAGGGTCTTGATTGAGTATATTTTTGAGCCTAAGGTTGTGTGTCTGATTATGAAGTGGTGGCATTTGACTTCCCGGATAGTCATTTCTCAAGAGAAATCCTTCCTTCTTACACTATTCAGATTCCAGGCCATTGATTCTGTTTTTTTATTCATTCACCTCACAACCAGAGATGCGGCCAAATCGTGAAGTCATATCATATGACCGAAACAAGAAAAACGGTGACACAGGCCCTCTTCAGCACAAGACTGGACTACGGCAACGCACTCTACGCAGGAATCCCAGCCAAACACCTACGACGACTACAACGCATCCAAAACGCCTCCGCCCGACTGATCGTCAACGTCCCCTGCCGCAGCCACATCACCCCCCACCTGAGAGACCTACACTGGCTCCCCATCGACAAGAGGATCACCTTCAAGCTCCTTACCCACGCACACAAAGCACTCCACAATGCCGGACCAGCCTACCTGAACAGCAAACTCAGCTTCTACACCCCCACCGCCAGCTCCGCTCCGCCAGCCTCGCCCTTGCCGCTCTCACCCGCATCCAACGAACAACCTCTGGCGGCAGATCCTTCTCCTACCTCACTGCCTAGACCGGTAACACCCTCCATATCCACATACGGCAGACCCAAGACCTACTCGCCTTCAGAAGACTCCTCAAGACCTGGCTCTTTGAGCAGTAGCAGCACCCCCCCCTCCCCATAGCGCCTTGAGACCCTCACGGGTAAGTAGCGCGCTTTACAAGTACCCTGATTGATTGATTGATTGATTTATTATATTAACGGGACCGAGGCAAACAAATGAGACGTATAAATCACTAGGTTGTCCGTACACAGCCCCACCTTTTTCTCCCAGCCCCTATACCTAAAGGGACGTATTCCTTCATTCTCCCTGATTTGTACTGCAAAGGGGTTCAATATATTGGTCAAATAGGAGGGGAGACAGTGGACAATCTTGTCTGGTAACCCTTGAAATCATGAAAGGTCTGGAAAGATTCCCATTCACCAGGACCCAGGCTGTGGAATTCCTATAAATCGATTCCACAGTCCTCCAAAGGTTTTCACCCAGATTGGTCACCCTTAATATTTTCAGAAGCTAAAGCCAATTCACCCTGTCAAAAGCCTTAATGGCGTCCAAAGTAATACTCACCAGGGGGACTTTATAAGCAGAAGCTATATCATTCACTCCTATTAGATTATATGTAAGGTCTTGGATCCCCCTTCACCTGACAAAGCCTTTTTTATCTTCATTTAATAGACCCCCTGCCACCCTGTTTAATCCTTCTTCTAATATTTTTGTGAAGATTTTATAATCTCAAATCAGCAGTGAAATGGGCCTATAGGAGTCACATATATTCAGCGGTTTGTCTGGTTTGCGGATCAGGGCCAATATGGCCTCCTTCCATGAAGCTGGCAGCTCACTGCCATTTTCAAAAATTGCTCCAAATAGCTTTGCCAATGCCGGTATAATAAACTCATCTAGTTTTTATATACTTCGATGGGTAATCCATCCGGACCAGCAGATTTACCTAGTCCCCCCCGTTATTGCTTTTCTGATCTCCCCCTCTGTGATTCTTCTATTGTTGGCTTCTTCCTTTGCTTTGCTAACTTTAAGTAGTGTATCCTCACCCAACCAACCCTCCATCTCTTCCTCCGTAGTGATCAGAACTGATATAATTACTCAAATGTTTAAGGAAGGCCTTTTCAATTCCATCCCTGCCCGAAAGAGGCATTCCTGTTTCTTATCCACAAGTATAGGTTTCAATGTCCATAAATGTATTCTTCTTGTCTTTAAATCAAGTATTCTTCTGTTGGTACAGCAGACTTCTCTTGTCTGTACATCCAAAACATTCAATTAGGTATTTCTTCAATATAAACTAAATCCTAAGCATCTACTATTGGGACGGTTTATTGACGACTGTCTCCTTATTGAACTGGAACTAGCAGTGAACTTGAGGATTTCTTTATTTATTTGAATGATTATGATTTGAATTTTAGTTTTACAACGCATTATGACAGCAATCGCATTATCTTTTTAGATGTGGAGTTGTACGTTGATAAAGATAAACTGTGTAGTAGAATGGACTGCAAAGAGACTAGCTGTAATGCATTACTACACGCAGAAAGTTGTCACCCGAGGAGCCAAATTGAAGCCATACCCTATGGCGAGATGTTAGGGGCTAGAAGAAATTGTTCAGAGCAGAAGGATTTGGAGACCAATTTGGAGGACATGGCTCATAGATTCGCAGTTAGAGGATATGACCGGAGAGTGATTAACAATGCTAAGAGGAGGGCACAGAAACTCAGCAGAGATGTTACTCTTGAGAACAAGAATACCGACAACAAGAATAAAGTTACAGATAAGGTTAGACTGATTACTAATTTTAATTGAGACAGTCATAAATTGTATTCAACACGCAATAAGTACTGGCATCTTCTTAGAGCGGAGAAGGATATTATGCTGTATCTGAATGATAGACCTAGTTTGACCTTTAGAAAAGGGTTAACTCTAGCAAATATTGTTAGTCCCAGCTAGCCAAGGAAACAATATAATTTGAACTGGCTTAGTAATCAAATGAGAGGATTTATAAATATGGACGAAGTAGCTTGTGCAGGTGGGCTATGAATAAGGTAACAACTTTTAACTACAATGACACAGGGACACACAAGATTAACATGTTTATCAATTGTGATACCAGTTATGTTATGTATGTTATTGTGTGTACCTGTAAGATGATTTATGTTGGAAGCACTATTAGACGACTACGCAACAGGATGACAGAACACTTTAGGGCTTTAAATAATGGAGATACCTGTTATCCTATTGTGGCTCATGCAGTACACCACTATCAAAAGAAAGAGAAACATAAATTTAGATTCCATGGTATAGATCATGTGAAAATGGATTAGAGTGGTGGCAATAGACATTTGCAACTGAGGCGCAAAGAAGTGATTTGGATAATGAAAATGAAAGCCGTAGAAATTGGAATGAATATAGATAGTGAATTACAGTACTTTTTGGGACAGTGAAGTGCCTTGGTATATGTTAGAAGAAACTCAGCTTGAGAATATCAGTAAATTTTGAGAAATTTGCAATGTTTAGTAGGTAAAATTAATCCATTGTTTTTTAATTTTAATTATTGAGATGCCAGTTTTCATATATTTTTGAGGAGTTTTTCTTACCATGTAGACTAGACAATTTCCTTGATGAGGTCAAGCCTTGAAAGGTGCTGGGTGATACTCTTTAAGGGCAGAACTGATTATGCACCTTATCAACCGTGACATCATGCTGCTCTATGTTGAAGAAATTATACTTATGAGGGGTAACATTTCTGATTCTAATATGTCAATGTATTTTGTACCTATGATTTATTTATGGTATACGTACAGTTTTGACTTTTCAGGAACCGTATGCAGGTTAGATTACGATTAATAATTATGAATTATAATAAGAATGTGAGGAAACAGTTGCAGATTATGTAAAACTGTATAGATTTTATATGTGAGAAATTCTACAAGGTTTTAGCTTTGTGAGCTGTTACAGATGTGGGAGAAATTAATGTTAATTTACTGTTGCCCTCACCAAGAATAAATTAATGTCTCAATACGATTTTACCACTTCCTTTCCCTTCAGTTTTCTTCTGTCAATAATTATATCATTTTTCTCTTTACAAATGTGGTGGAGGTTTCTCTCTCTCTAAACTATGTCATATTGTTTAGACAATCAACATTACCTCAGAGTCTAGCTTATTGATAATGGATGGAAAGATCTGATCGTGGACATATAGGAGACCACGATCGATAAATTGTAATATTGACATTTATTGGAATATGTATTTTCATTACATAGTATGCGAACGTATGAATATGACTGGTTCTGGAATTATGCCTTCTGGACCCTAATAGTATTTGGTGGTACATTGCCCATTTTAAGATGGTGGACTTACTTTGGCAGGCAAAAACTGACTTAGCGGGAATTGTAAAACTTTATTGGCAATTGTGTACAGTGACATCAAGGGACAGAATGGATTAATTGATGATTGGTAGATGATTTGTATGTTTTACTTTGGGTGAGTTTACACTCACGATGAAGACTTGGTACTTTATGATGCCGATATTATTGTTATAACCCGAGTTGAATAATGAATGTATTGGATTAAACTTTATAATAATTTAAAGCAGGTTTCGTGATTTATGATTTGGATTGTTATTAGTTGATTTTGGTTATTGACATAACTTCAGTATTACAGAGAGCTCAGTTTATCAAGTAATGTAATATATGCATATTCCAAGATGGCGCCCATTACTTTTAGAAAAATAGATGACGGTGAAAACATGGCGCAAAAATGTACTCGGTATGATAGGATTTCGATAGGATTGTTGCTAAACTAGTGGAATATTGACTTTATTGGATTCTCCCTAAGATTAATTGAAATCAGGTTGGCGATTTATATTGTAGGTTGCTGAGTTAATTTTGGTTCTCCGACAGAACCACAGTGCAAACGAGAGCTCTGTGAGTCCGGCAACGTGTTAATTGCACTTTCTAAGATGGCGCCCGTCACATTCTGATATATATGGCAGTGACAATATGGCGCCCGAGTAGAATGCCGGTTTCCCATTACGATTGTGAGGTTTACAACGGAGATTGGGTGATTGGGGGACTGGTATGTTTTGCAGATGTGTAACTAATTCGTGAACAGTGATCACTTTACTTATTAATTTTTTTGTCTCACTTATAGATCACATACACGTGGGATTTGGAGACTGTCTGAAGATTTAGGACATTGAAGTTGTGGATACGAAGGAGGAAGGGTAAGATTACCTTTCGACTTATTGAATGGATTTAATATCAGGTACATATTCTTTTGAAGGCTCTGTATGCAATTGTGAAAGAATACACAACATGAATTTATGTTTGTTACAGAAATGGCCTAAATTTTGTTTTTTGTAAAGAAGGGAGCTGTTATATATTTAAATAGTACTTTTGATGTTTTTGTTACTTTCAAAGACCGAAACTCTCTACCATAAAGATATTCTTTTAAGTGGAATTACCGCTAGTGAAAATAATTTTGATAATATGCGGAGCTTTGACGAAGAAGGTTTCGGACTATATTAAGAGAGAAAGGGTAAATGCTAAGAGTGGTTTATAACTTTGATTGTGAACAATATTTCTTCATCCTTGTGGGTGTCAGAACATTGTGTTATCCTACAGGGTTGTCTTTGACTTTAGGATGCAATGATAGCTTCGGTTTTCAGAGAACAAAAGGCACATACATGCTTACTTGTGAGGATGTCTTCGTATAACGGAATAATTAATGTGGGTTTCAGACTACCATGATATCCCACATGATTACTTTGTTAATTTTGGATATGAGGAGTGTTTGTTATTTGCAGACATCAAGAGTCACTTACATGATCTCTTTGCTTAATAGAATAAACAGGGGTTAAAATTTGTGATGGGGTGATTATCTGATTTTGATTAGAGTTTTTCTAATTTGGGTTAAGGTAGCTGATGTATGAATTTTGATTTTACAGATAGAGAGTTGTGCGTTTGATACCGATACGGACCAATTTATAAGTTATGTATCTTGGAATCTGAATTTCAGGTGATTATGCGCTTATAATTTAAAAATAATTTTTTATAAAAACTTTGTTTTTGCTCTTGGGCTTTCACAATTCTGGGTGTTGAAATAGGAGATATTTGGTGCTATTACTTTTTATAGCTTCCCCTGGGACTTTATTCTATGTCACACTGGTTGATGGTTTACTATGACACCTTGAATGCTATTCTGTTATTTCTTAATAACTAGGCAAGGAATAAGAAGGTAAGAGGTGTCTGTATCATTGTGTAAGAGACAATATTTTGCTGTGCTTATACTTTGCCTATTTGGGTTTGCAGCCCTGAAGAAGTCAAGGATGCTTGATGTAGCATGACGAAACACGTGTTGGCTGCTTAGGATTTTGTTTATATTTAAGAAATACCTAATTGAATGTTTTAGATGTAGAGACGAGAGAAGCCTGCTGTGCAAACAGAAGAATACTTTATCTTTATTTAAAGACAAGAAGAATACACTTATAGACATTAAAACCTATATTTGTGGATTATATACATTCTGTGTGCTCAGCGAGGATTTTTATTTTAGTTTTGTTATCCGCACATGCGGATAGGGGCAGGGTTGTGGAGGTAACCGACCCTTCTTCCCCAGCGAGCACCATTTTATTTACGAATTACGATTTGATACTCTGACCCAGATGTGTGGTTGAGCTCCCTTTCGTTTACCTGGTTACCTAGTGTACATTTAGCATTCCTGTTTCTTCACACTTAACTTCTTTAATGACATGTTTTGCCTGATCTTTCTTCACTTGCCAAGCTAGGAGTTTTCCACACCCTTCTCCGTATTCAAAATGAGGAAGTCTGCTTGCTTACCATCTTTTCCATACTCTCTCATCTACTACACACATTAGGTCTAATTTTAGGGCTTGAAGATCTATATGTAGCTGTCCCGGTCCCTGCCCCTGCTGTGCCCCGCTCATTAATAGCAATGCTTCCTTCTAATGGATTTTACCCTCAATTTCCTCTGTCTCAGATCTATACTTTTTGCTTTTAAATACTTGGATGGAGGTGATTCTCCCCCTCAAAAAAGCTGTATACGCATCCTAGACAACCCCCATTGCGGCTCTATCCCAATGGTCCTCAGAAAACTCCTTGGGTTCTAAACCTAATTTCTCAATTACTGCATCGTCCAGTAATATAGTTCTGTCCACAGTCCATCTCCTCTGAGGTGCATTTTTTTCAGCCTCTAAAACTAAGGTTGCAGCTGAGTGGTCCGGCAGATGAGCTCCTACATGCCTTACTCCCTGAACCTGGTCCTTTAATTCTTGATCATTCAAGAAAAGATCAATCCTTGATTGATGACCATATTTTTTATTATTAAAGGTAATGCTGTTTACGACCCCCATTTCCAGTCTCCAGATATCCCACCACCCCAACTGCTTCATAGTAGTTTTTATTAGAGCCTGCATCTTGCTCTTTACTACCGCTCTGCTCTTGACTGAGTGGTCCAAAATACTATCGAGCACCACAGTAAAATCTCCTGCTAAGACAATTTGGTATAGGAAATCTAAAAGCTCTGTCAGTAAACCACTAAATGGACCAGGGTCAACTGAGTTAGGGCTGTAGTAATCAACAACTGTATACATCTGATGGTAACACTTTCATCTAGCACCTGCCTAACTTGTCTACTCCACTCTCCTCTCTTGTGATATAAGGTTTTTTTTAAACCAAGATCGCCACACCTTTTATAGTAACCTGCTGGGTAGTAAAAACAATTTCTTTCACCCATGTTTTAAATGTAAAGATCTCTCTCCTCTCTTGACCCGTCATTAGAGTCTCCTGTAAAATTATCATCTGGGCTGGAACATCCCGTAAATACTGCAAAAACTGTTCCCTCCTATACTTAACTCTAAGCCTGTTTGTATTCCATGACAAGAACTCAGTACGAGAGCTCTGGTCCTGGCTCACCCCGTCCCATTAACTAAGTGCATCAGGGATGCCTAAAATCATGATTAAACGAAGAGGACTTATTTTTTTGTTTTTTCTCCCACTGCTCCCCACACAGTGACCCCTACCCTTCTCTTGACCCCCCTTTCCACAGAGAACCCTCCTACTGCCTCCTCCTTGGCCTAAGCCTAAGGGGGATCCCAGAGTCGTGAGAATACAACAACCTATTTTACAGCCAGAACTAACCACTGCTTAATTGAACTTGTGAACACACCTAGGAGGTGATCAGGGATAGAGAAACCAAAGAGCCTAAAACAAAAAAGACTAAAAAGACATGAATGTCAATTTGGAAGTGTTGCTATTAAGACATATGTAACATATTGCCCTAATTAATAATATATAGGTCCCAACATGGGCCTCCATAGGCCTTCCTTAGAGTAGACTTACATAGAACAGTAAGGGAAGTTAGGGTGTTGTCTTTAATGGCAATGGCAAGGTCTGCAGTGGCAGGGTGGGGACTATTTCATCATTTGTCACACTTAGAGTGGCACAAACATTGCTGCAGGCCTGGGTGGGCACTCTGCCTTAAATGCATTAGGTACCATATACTAGAGACTTATAAGTAAGTCAGTACTTGCCAATTGGGGACTTCCAGCTTGACATAACTTTTGCAATAGGTCAGAACACTGGTCTGATTAGCAGGCCTCAGTTCACTCTCAGAGTTGAAACACCCACAACTAGTCCAAATGGGGGCAATAATTGGCGGGAAACCTTCACAAAGGCTTGTTTCCATCCAGATGTTGAATCTTTGTCAATCCTCTATTTTTCTTGGGCTCATGTACTCTTAGAGTCATGATGATAATCCTTCTATCTGTCTAAACGATCGAAACATTGTTGACTAGTTCTACGGGTCCAATTTGATAATACATAAGAATACAATTAGCTGTTTTGTTTTTCCTTGCTACACACTCTTGATCACATATTGTCACACATGTTTATAACTTGTGTGAGAACCCCAAGCACATTGTTTTTAATGTTTTTTATATACAATGGAATAATTTAACCATTTGATGTATCTGTACATTGATTGTAATATCTGTGGTCTTGGGACCCGTCTCTACATTGAGTCAGTGGAACGTTAGATACCAAGATCCTCTGTTACTGGTTTTGATAGAGGGAAGCTGAGTCAGGCTGATTTAAGAAAAAAACGACAGCGCCAATTTGGCTGTATGGTTAACAGTCAGAGTTTGCCGTGTCTTACAGCAGTAAAAAGAGTTGCGCACACACCCACTGCACCGTTGCATTGTTTTTAATGTTTTTTATATCGAATTGAAAACATTGATAATTTGAACTACTTGTACATTGATTGTGATATCTGTTGTCTTGGGAGCACTGTTCCTTACGCATTTGCTCACACAGGTCTCAGATGACACCGGATTGCCTTCTTACCTATAACCTAGTCAATGCAGAGTCAAGAACCTTTTTTTAGTGTTTGAGATTGCTAAAGTTCATTCATAAAACCTGGAATTTTTTCTAGTTAATGCATGAACTTCAGAGAGGGAAAGCCAGCAACATTGAGAGGCAATATCTGCTCACCCCTTTCTCCACAGGGAAGGGAGCTGTCAGTTCTCCTTTCTTACCAAATCTTACCATCGCATAGGTGCCTTCATGTAAATGCTTCAGCAGCTGGCATGAGTAAACAGGGGCTCCCATGTTGTGAAGTAAACCCGAGAGCTGATCGCGCTGCACCATATCGAATGCAGACTTAAGATCCACAAAGGTTAGGTAAAGGCTTCCACCTTCCAAAGTTACAGTTTTCCAGTGGATCAATTGCAATCTAAATATCTGATCAATGGTCGAGATTCTGGACCTAAATCCTGCTTGTAAAGGAGTTAAAACATTCATCTCGTCCATCCATGATTGCAATTGACCCAAGAGGACACGGGCAAATATCTTCTGTGTAACGTCAATAAGATTTATTGTCCGATAATTTGCCAGATTGTGTGGTGAGCCTTTTTTTAAAATAGGGATAATTTTCGCGCCAACCCAGGTCGAAGGAAGTGCCATACCTTGAAAGATAGCATTGAATAAAATCTGCAAGTAGGGTGCCCACACTACTTGTTCATTTCTAAACAGGTCACCAGGTATTCTGTCCAACCCTGGTGCCTTATTAGGTAGCAGTTTGGGGAGGCGGGGCTTCTAGCCGGCAAAGATGGTCGCAGCCTAACGAGGCTCCCGGCCCCCCGCCCGCTAATCCGTCCTTTTCTCCTACTGCAGCCCTGGGATCCCCACCGAAATTTGGGTGATCCCAGAGGACGCTCCTGTGCCTGCTCAGGTCTAGGAGGTGATTGATTACCACCGCGGAGAAGGGACGAACTGGCGACGGAGCTCTGATCTGCCGGATCATAAGATGGCGGCGATCCCGTGACCTGCGAGGAGCCACTTCCCGATCTGCCGGCCCGCCCACCCCTGAGGACTGCCAGCGAGGGCTGATCTGCTGCGAGGCGCAAGCCGGAGGAACGAGCATCTATCGCCGGACCCCTGACCAGGAGCCGTGCCTGCCGCCGCTTCACGGCCCCAGCGAGGCCCCTGCCTGGAGCGGACCAACTCGACTCCCCGGCTTCAGGGGCCTGCAGCGGCCGGAGGTACGGCAGGCCGGGCTGCGCTGCTGGGACCGCGGGAACGCCGGCTACGAGTGGCGGCCCCGTTGTAGAATCAGCGGAAGCGCAGCTCGCCTCTGGGCCTACAGACACCGCCCCTCCCCACCCCGCACACCCGCTGATTTGGGGCCTCGGCCTGTGGCGGCCTGGAGCGACCGGGGGCGGGAACACTTTGAACCGCCTCGGCAGTGCGAACCACCGACGCGGCTCCCTGGGGCCGGTACCCGCAGAAACGGACGACCACCGGCCCACCGACCCTGCCTGGGGCTGCAAAACGTTGGGGCCGCCTGTTCAGCAGCCTCACCAGATGACCACGAGCTTTGTAGGGAACACACATGGAGAGACACCCAATTGATGTCCTAGGGCCGGCCCTACCGAGAGAACAATGCCTGTGGGGCGCCGAGGACCCTCTGACCTGCGCCTGATCTCCGGCCATCACTAGAGGCCATCACCTCAGTGGAGACAACGGGGAACTGGCATTGCTGAGTGCCGTACTGGGAGAGCCCCCCTGGTCTTAGCCCCCGGAGCTTGTGCGCGGAAAAGGAAACATTGGCGCACACGCCTGGACCGCTGCCTTGCCCCCCGCATACATCCTCTTGGGCGCTCATCACTGGTGGGGGAGCATCGGGCCGGCATTACCTTGCAGCCACGAGGAGTACGCTGGTGAACGGCGCTTGGAACTGCCAGCGAAGAGTGACAAGAGGAGGGGGACTGGATATCTGGGAGCTGCGTGGGGTCGGAGGCCCTGAACGAGAACCTGTCACTACTCCTGAGTCCACCGACCTATCGGCCCCTACTGACTGTGGCTGCTTTCCTTGCTGGGACGAGCGCCAGCCATCGCTCTCGGTGCGATACTGCCCCGGTCTGCGAATAATAGCCCATGATGGGGAAACCTAGAGGCCCGAAGGGAGAGGGGGGCGCTGGCTCGGAGGCTCCTGACGACACATTGCCGGCCCCACCGGATCTCCAGCAGATGCAGGACCGGATCCTAGAGGCCATCACCGCCACAAAAGACGCCCTGCACCAGGACATAGCACAAGTGGCCACGAGCCTTGGACTCCTGCGAGCGGACCATGGGAAACTGTCGGACAGGGTCAAAACCACGGAATTAGCCCTGAAGGAGCTTGTACCCGCGCACAAATCCGTCGAAGGACGATTAACGGAAGCTCTGGTCCGAATACAGGCCCTGCAGATGCAACAATATGCGCCTTCTGGGCCTTCCGGAAAATAAAGAAGGCCAAGACATTGTGGACTACCTGACCACCTGGCTACAGACGGAAGTGGCACCTGAGGGACTCTCTCCTTTTTTCACCATCAAAAGGGCTCACCGGGTACCAGCCAAACCACCCAGTCCGGGACAATCACCCAGACCTGCAGTAATCAAACTGCTACATTACAAGGACAGGGACTGGCTACTGCAGAGAGTGAGAACAGCGGGCCCCTTCCAAGTGGACAATTGCAGAGTGACGCTGTTTCCGGATTATACCTTCGAGACCCAGAAATTGCGAGCCTCTTTCTTGTCCATCAAAAAAGAACTGAGGACAGAGGGCCTGCAGTACTCGCTACTCTTTCCGGCCTGGCTGCGGGTGATAGTGGATGAGAAATCCTTGTTCTTTCCTACCTCAGCAGAGGCATGGGCCTGGCGGGACACATACAAAGCTGGAACTGATGGAGCACATATGACAGAGGAGGAAGAACGGCTGCAGCAGCCACTGCGAAGATCTCGGAGAGTGCGGGGCCGTAAACGGAAGACTGGAAAACCAACGGTCTCGTAGACGGAGAGTGAACGGAAGGCCGCACTACAGGCGGTAATTGACTTGTCGGGTGCTGTCCTGACTCAATCGGAACGAGCCTCGGGGTTAGAAGCTCGAGCAACGGACTAAAGGCCGGAGCAGGCAGATCTTGCACGATAATGTTGTGAGTAACACTGTTTTTAGGGCGGGGGATGGGGACGGAGGTTCCAAAAACCCGTAGCCAACCCGCGCCTCTTAAGGCCCATAAGGCCTCTGCAGTGCAGACTGCGGATTAGGTGGGAAGTAGGGCAAGGTTGCCCGCACATGGTTTGGATGGGAGCGACTCTAGCACAGTTAGGTCCTGTTCTGGGGGAGGGAGGGGAACCTGAGGCAGTTGGGGCAGCCAGAGGTACAGTTGTGGGAGGGGGGAGGGGGGTTGTTGTTGCAGGGAGGAGGGAATGTGTCATCATGAGTGATCGGGGGTACGGATACAGTGCACAGTACCACACCGCGTGGGACAATGACTAATACAGGGATGATAAAGTGTGTGACTTGGAATGTGAGGGGGCTGCACACCATGACCAGATGGCACAACATACACGCCTATCTAGTTTGCAGAGGGGTTCATATAGCGCTGCTGCAGGAGACACACCTGACGAAACAAAGAGGGAATAGCACTGCAGCGTAGATGGAGGGGACACTTGTTTAATACTACATATTCGGCCTTCGCTAGGGGAGCCTTGATTTGGATAAGGGCGGGTACCCCATTCCAAGTCACTCGGCAGGTGGTAGATCCAGAAGGGAGATTTGTGGCGGTGGAGGGTACTCCTAGAGGGCGTCACATAGTGCTTTGCAGCGTGTATGCGCCCAATGTGGACCAAGCTGCGTATTATGCGCGGCTCTCCGGGACACTGGCTAGCTATCTTGCAGGCCCTGTTCTGTTGGGAGGGGACCATAATTCGGTAATTGATGTTGACCTAGACAGATCGCACCCCCCGTTACACGCATCCCTGGTACGCAGACTGGCGAAATGCAGATTAGACTGGCAGGGACAATGGGGGTTAACTGATGCTTGGCGCACGCAGCACCCACTAGAGCGAGATTACTCATTCCACTCTGGCCTCCACGACCTCCACGTCCGTATAGACGCCTTCTTGTGCTCTCCGCTTGTGCTCCCTGCGGTCGCCCGCACTGAATACCTAGCGCGCACGATCTCGGATCATAACCCCCTATTACTATCGCTTGACTGGATGACTGAAATCTCTAAGGTCCCGACGTGGCAGCTCCGCCCGGACACACTGGATGACCTGCCATTCCACGAGGCGTTGGGGGACAGAATTGAGCAATATTTTGCAGAGAACGAAGGGTCCACCAACTCCAGAGCCACGGAATGGGACGCCCTTAAGGTAGTAATCCGCGGGCATTGTATCGGAAAATTCGCGGGGGCCCGCAAAACATTATTAGATGACTTGGACAAGGCGGAACGCAAACTGCGCAAGATTGAACGGGCGCGCCCGGACCGGCCTGACCTCCAGGGAGATCTCTGTGCGGCAAGGGAGGCGATGGCGACAGAACTAGAACGCCTCCGCAGTTATGATTACAAGACGTATCTGGTGAAAACGCACGCTGAAGGGGATAAGGCGGGGACTCAGCTGGCTTGGCTGCCCAACCCCACCAGACGCAGTCACCCGATTCTGGCCATTTCAGAGGGAGAAGGCAGCATATGCACCACGCAATCGGCGATCCTGAATAGCTTCAGGACCTATTATGAACAACTATATAGGAGCGACCTCAGCGATAAGGAAAGGGACATAGCTGCTTTCCTAAAGGACCTGCAGCTGCCGCAGCTAGACCAGGACCAGGCGAAAGCTTTGGGGGGCCCGATAGAATTAACGGAAATCAGGGGGGTGGTGAAGCGGATGGCCCGGAATAAGACCCCAGGCCTAGACGGATTGCCGATTGAGTTCTATGGGCGATATCTCGATCAGCTAGGCCCGCGGCTTCAAATTGTTTATGCTGAAGCTAAGCTTAAGGGACGACTACCATGCTCAATGTGTGAAGCTTTAATGATCCCCCTCCTGAAACCAAGGAGAGAGAGCACTAATACCGCGTCCTACCGACCGCTGTCAATGTTGACCACCGACTATAAGATCCTGAGCACGGGGTTAGCAAACAGGTTGTTACAGCACATGCAGACTCTGGTCCACAGAGACCAATCCGGGTTTATTCCCAAGCGAAACACCAGTCACAATAGAAGGAGATTGACCTGCCTGTTGAGCAGCCCACCGCCGGAGGCAAGAGCTCCCCTAGTATTGGCGGTGGATATAGAGAAGGCTTTTGATAGCCTGGAATGGGATTACCTTTATAGAGTGCTGCGGTGCTTTGGGCTCTTGGAGGGCTACATACGGTGGACGAAAGTATTATATACTGAGGCGAAGGCGAGGGTGAGGGTGGGCACCCTGATATCGGATCAATTTGAAGTGCTGCGTGGCACTGCTGTTTGCCTTGCCGGTAGAACCTCTGGCGGCGATGGCTAGGAGGGGCATCTACTATGGGGGTTTGGCCCACAGTGGGACTCACCATTTCATCTCGCTATACGCGGATGACCTCCTTCTTTTCCTGGAAGATGCCGATGAGGCGCTGTCAGGGGCGGAAAGACTCCTAGAGCGCTTTGGGGAGATATCTGGCCTGAGGGTTAACTGGGCCAAGACCTGCCTATTTCCCTTACGTAAGCACGAGATCCAGCCCTTCCTCCGGCCTTTACTTAGATGGGAGCCCAGTTGCTTGGAATACCTAGGAGTGCATATTTACCATGAAGAGGCAGACATGCTGGAAGGGAACGTCGGACGCTGTATACGGGCCCTGAAGGGCAATATGTCCTTCTGGGCCACTCTCCCGTTATCGGTCACGGGCCGCATATCGCTGCTTAAGATGATAGCATTGCCCCGATTGTTGTATCACTTCCGGACCTTGCCTATTTGGGTCCCAGACGCGATTTTCCGGCAACTGCGATCAATGATTATCTCCTTTCTATGGGGCACGGGCAGGAGGAGAGTGGCACTATCCTCTCTGATCCGCCCGAAGGATGAGGGGGGCCTGGCTGTCCCAGATTTTGAGCTCTACTACTTAGCAGCCCAGCTCCAGACCCTAATGCAAGAAATTGCGAGAGTCTATCGCGGTCCAGAACAAGATCGAAACAGCGGCATCCCCCGACATGTGCTTGCCTTCATTGCCCTGCAACAGAGGTTACCACTGAGGGACCTGTCCTTAGAGGAGCGAACTCTCCGCCTATGCTGGAACCGCTCGGCGAAGCGCGCGGGGACTAAATGCCCATATGCGCCCGAGATCCCCCTCGGCATGGTGACGGCGCTCCCGCATGGGGGAGACTGGTCACACCTACAGGGCTGAGAAGAGGCGGGACTACAGGTGGTGGGGGACTTGTTCGAGGATGGAGCATTGGTCCCATATCAGACGCTGCAAGAACGTTTCGACCTCCCACGAGGCGACTATTTATTGCATGCGGCAGTAGCCGTACAGGGACATTGGGGAAGGGGGCTCGCAGAGCCACCGGTAGCCCAGGCTTGCCAGTACACTATGATGTCGGCAGGCACCTATAAGGCGGTTACGTGCTTATATTCGAGAATGCTGAGGGAAACACTGCAGCCGCTGACTACTCTGAAGACCAAGTGGGAATCAGATCTGCAGGTGGAGATCCCGGACACCACGTGGATGCAACTGGTGGGAGGGGCTAGGAAGAGCACGAGGAACGCACGTTTCCAGCTCATTCATTTTTATATTCTCCACAGAGCCTACCTTACCCCGGGTAACATACAGAAATATTTTGGAGCGGAGGAGGCCGCTTGCCCACGCTGCAATACATTAGAGGCGGATCTGACTCACATGCTCAGAGAGTGCCCCCACCTACAGGACTACTGGAGAGATATCGGCGACACCTTGAACGAGACCGCGGACAGGGACCTCCAATATACTACAGCTGTCAGCATTCTACACTGGTTTCCGCATACACCAAAAAATAGGATGTCAAGCAGGTTCATTGATATGGGCCTCCTCTTAGCCAAACGGGAATTGACAAGGGGGTGGAAGTCAAAAACGAGCCCGACACATCGCAGATGGCTTGCTGAGTTTTTGAAGTGGGCGGCGAGCGAGAGCACGATTAGATATCAGTTGGCGCGTAGAAGAGCAGACGAGCGGGCCCTGGAGGTGGCTATGGAATGGGAACTCTTAGTGCAAGCACTGCGAGATAGCGCATTAGATGAGGAGGAGGATGAACGAGAAGTGATGGCTGCTACAACTAATTACCACGGGATGTCAGCACCAACACCAGTCACACACACACAGTAGATAACTACAGCCCTCTGATTGCAGTCATACAGACCTAATTCCTAATGAGAACGATTGGTGACACTTGGGGGGGAGGGCGAGTTCTGAGGGGGGGGGAATCCCTTACCGGCGGTGAAATTGGGATGTTCAGTTATAGACACTACAGGGAGGGTGGGGCCTAGGGCGAAAACTAAAAAGCAGACAGTGGAACCCCCCCATGCGCCGTACAATGACCTCCGATTGTGAGGATTGCACCGATCTGTGATTTTGCCGCCCGACCTCCGGGATGTGGGCTGAACGGCTGTGTATACTGGATGGGGGCTTACAAATGACAGGGGGGTTTCACACTGATGATACTTATGTAATTGATATATTCTGTGATTGGATCTGCAATACAAAATTGTTTACAAAAAAAAAAATGAGGTAGCAGTTTGCCCAGCGCCAGAGTGACCTGCCAATGTGCTGGGTGGTGGACCCTTGTTTAGAGGTATTTGGTCTTTGTCTATTGCCCTATATACTAAAACGTCATCTAGAGCCCTTGAATATAAAACTTTAAAATGGGATCTCCAAGCTTGTTCCCCAGGTTTGGTTCAATAGCGGAGCTGCCTTCGGAGTTACCAGTCTTGACTAGGTTCGAAAAGCCTCTCATGTCTCTGGTATCTAGAGCTTTCTTTATTGCTTCCCATTTTTCGGTCTCCCATGCTGCTTTAGCTTCAGCTAGGGTATTTTTATAATGTAGCCTGCTTGCATTAATACAAGTGGTGTCCTTCTTCCTAATCCTGAGTAACAATGCGCATTTGGCTTCCCTACACGCTTTAGTATACCAGGGATGTTTAGGTTTAGGGTCAGAGTAGTTGCTATTTTCACTATTATAAAAAAACTCCGCTAACTTTACAACCATATCCTGGTGGTTTCTACTTAACAACAACAGAGGTTCATCGCCTTGATTGGTATCAGGCATCCCACAGGCATCTCTAAAAAAGGAATGGTTTGTGTGTACAGGGAGGCCAGTTTTTCAGTAGATGCAACAAGAGTTCCCCAGCGTACTCTTCTACCTCCTTCTATTGCAATTAAGTTTGGGACAGATTGAATTGGAAAACCCTGTCCATCACTAGATTGGGAATAAACTAGCTCTAACACCAAAGGATTATGGTCACTTTCACTTTGAGGCTGGACCATAAAATCCTTGATTCGAGACCAAATCTCAACATCTACCAAGATGTAGTCAATTGTAAAAGTCTGTCCAATTTATTAAAAGTAGGGTTTCCCGGACTGTCGGCGGGGGGTCGACCATTACATGCCCTAAGTGAATTGGTGAGGGTGAGAGTGTTCATTTGTAGGACTATTGGGGTCCGCCCCCTTATTGGATAGATATTACATTCTGGAATAGCCCAGACCGATGCCTCCTCACTGGTAATGGTGGTACTTATGCCATTAAGAGGTTCAAAATGACAATTAAAATCCCCTCAAATTATTATGTGTACACACTCAGGTAAAGTAGAGAGGAAGGAAGCCAGAGAATCTAGGGTCTAGGAGGTTTGCCCCACCCTCACTGGACCAGAATACATGTTAATGATAGCCTACTTGGATGCGTCATCAAAAGAAAAGAGGATACTAGAAATGTCCAGGGAATCAGTGGCAATCAACTTAATAGTACAACCTAGATGTACAGCAACCCAAATACAAAGTTCCCCTGAGGTTCTGCCCCTAGGCCCCTGAAGGGCTGGAATCGAGTATGCAACATAGCCTACTCTGTACAGTGGTAAGGTAGATCATGTTTCCTGAAAAAGACATAGCTCATGTGTATCAATATATTTTCCCCAATCTGGGAGTTCCATTTTAGAAATGAGACCTGCTATGTTCCAGGATAAGATCTTAGTATTCTGCGCGTATATTGCAGTATCAATCTGTGTGTGCAAAGGTCGCACCTCCTGGTGAAACACTTGGCAGGGTATCCCTCTCAACCCTGTGTGGTACCATGGGACTCCCCTGGTGTACTAATAGGGGCACCAGAGCTACCGGGTGCCACTATAGCCTCACAAATTTTCCTAAGAGGGAGACCCACAGACTCAGATCTTTCACAGTTGTGATGCTCAACTGGCTGAATAGGTGTACCTTCTATTTGTTTAACTGTAGGATCCAGTCAATTGACTAGATCTAGGGAGCTGTATCTGTTGATAACTAGGATATTGAAAGACAAGATGTTTTCCAAGCCCTGACCCATGTTTGGCATGAATTACAGTCTGTCCTCTCAATTCCTACTATTTGTATACACTTCCCATCTTTTTTAGCAGGGGACTGGGTGGGTAGAAGTAGCCTAGGGGGAGTGTCTGGATAACACTGTTCTCCCTGGTCGATCCCCATTTAAGAATGTGCTGGACCACCCTGGTGACCCTAAAGTTGATCAAAACGCAATCCCCCAGAATTTTTTCTGTCCGCCTGTGTCCCAACCAACTGACCCTGCGAGCAAATAATATTTCACTCTGTATCAGGGGGAAGGGGTCTGTATTTATTTAGCCAAAAAATTATTTTGTTCTTCAACTCAGGATAAAACTCCCCGC
Organism: Lissotriton vulgaris; assembly: GCF_964263255.1. Taxonomy (NCBI): domain Eukaryota; kingdom Metazoa; phylum Chordata; class Amphibia; order Caudata; family Salamandridae; genus Lissotriton; species Lissotriton vulgaris. The sequence continues at coordinate 297,973,480 of NC_141700.1, read as the reverse complement.
TGCCTGATTCCAACTCTGGTACTCCAGCTAAAATAACAACATAAGGAGTAGAAGCTAGAGGTAAATCGATACGTCGCGGGGAAAGGTTTGTTACCCTTGGGTAAGGTTGGCAAGTATTTCCATTGTCTCCTTTGCGATCACTAGATACATTTTGATCCACTAAAGGGCCTATGGTTGTTAGCGTATTTCTTGAGCCATGGGCAATTTTCCCAGCTTGTATTGCCCCCTCTTGAAAGACAACTGGGTCTACAGCTTGATGAATGACAGGGATAGGCCCAATTGGCAGGTTTGATGCAGGTGATACAGTAGTGACCGGTGGGACCGCATGTATGCGTTGGTGAACAGGGGCTTTGTCCAACAGTTTATTAGTTTCAAAATTATTCAGGACAGTGTCTATGTTGCTCCCCCACGTATCTACCAATGAGGTCTGCTTCTATATATGACTCATTACAGCTTTATTGCTTAGATTTTATAAGCCTTTCAAAGTGGGATTTAGGCTCTTTAACCAGATTTGAGGCCCATAGTGGGGGCTCCATTGACTCTATACTGTTAGTACCAGGTACATGGCCCTCTGACTGTTGTTTTGGAGCTACCCTCAATGTGCGGTTTGCTTGCTTCCCCCTTGAGATCTTTTTGCTTCCGCTGGCCACCTTTCCTATTTGCCCCCCGTGTCCGTTTTGCTTGGATTTTCAGGAGTTACATTCTCTTGGAGAGACATTAGGACAGGGGTATTTGAGAGATTTACTATTTGGTAAGCCTGGGCGTAGTTCGCGTAGTGGGGCTACGCGGAGCTACGCAAAGTGGGCACAAAGCTACGCCCACCCGCACACTCCCCGTAGCCCCACTACGCGTCACCCGCCTCCCTCCCGCCCTCTCTAAATCCCCCCCTTAAAGTGTAAAATGGTATAAAAGTAAGTTTAAATCACTTACCTGGTCCGCGGCGCGTCCCGGGGCTCCCTCTTCTATTTTGCTGCACGTCGTCAATCCCAATGCACATGCGCGGCAGCCCGCGCATGCACATTTGTCACGAGAAATGCGCATGCGCGGACGGCCGCGCATGCACATTGGGATTGACGACGTGCAGCAAAACAGAAGAGGGAGCCCCGGGAGGCGCTGCGGACCAGGTAAGTGATTTAAACTTACTTTTATGCCATTTTACACTTTAAGAGGTGGATTTAGAGAGGGCACCGTCTGCGGAGCGTGCGTAGTGCTGGCAGATACGCATGCTACGCAAAATGCGTAGAAGCCAGCACTACGCGCACTCCGTGCACGGAGCGTAGCTGCCCGCCCAGGGTTACTATTTGGGAAGAATCAAAGACTCCTGTTTCCAAGGTTGGTGTAATTCTTGGGATTGTTGGTGTTAGTGAGAGACGTCTCTCAGTGCGTTCAATCTCACCAGAAACAGCCCCAATTACCTGGCATAACATTTTATCAATAGCTGTTGGTTTCAAAGTGGGGGATCGCACAGAGAGCTTCTGTCTAGTGTTTGGCCTTGTAGATGGAGGGATACTCTCCCCCATGGTTATGAAGTAGCTGGGTCAATTGGGTAGAGCTGACAGGCTCCCTAGAATACTTCAAAGAGTGTAATCCCAAATCTTTACTTTTTACAACCCCCAAATACTATCCCACATTCAACAAGTATTGACAAATAACCAGTCATTCAATCTTATTACTCACATTGCGTGATTTTTTAGGGGGGTGGCCCAGCCAAGCCTAGGTCAGTCTCGGACAGGCTCAGACGGACCCGCCCTTGGCCTGGGCACGCCTGTGCACGTCCCTCGCTGCAGGAGGGCCGGTGTCCTTTTATCGCACCTCCCGGCATGGTGTCTGGTGCGGAAGAGCTGGGGCCTCTGGGAGGTGTTGTTCCATTGGGCAGGTCCCCTCATGGCCGAGAATGCAAATGGAGCCGTTCTCCTCACGGCAGCAGCAAAGGCCTTCTTGATAGTGGCCCCAGTCAGGTTGGTGTCTCGCCTTGCGGGAAGGCCGGTGTCCTTTTATCGTGCCCCCCGGCGCGGTGGCAGGTGCGGAAGAGCAGGGGTCTCTAGGAAGTGTAGTTCCGTTGGGCCGTTCCCCTCATTGTCGGGAATGCAAATGGAGCCGTTCACCTCATGGCTGCAGTGGAGGCTGCTTGATAGTGGCCCCAGTCAGGTTGGTGTCCTCAACTAAGTGTAAGTGTGTGTGTATAGAGTATCTGTTGTTGGTGGGCCGCTGGATCACTTGTAAATCGCCAATTATGGGACTTAAGAAACCTAGTGAAAACCATTGAATAGTGCAAGATTTGAGGAAAATCAATAAAATAGTAATACCCTGTTGTCCTGTAGTACCACACCCTGCAGTGATTCTTTATCAGATACCATGGGATGCTCATTGGTATACTATGATTGATGTGTGCCAAGCGTTCTTTTCAATTCATTACATCCAGCTAGCCAAAATCTTTTTGCTTTCCAGTTTAGAGACTGTGCTTTGGCATGGTGCAGAGTTGCTCAAGGGTACACATAAAGTCCATCGATATTCAATCAGATTTTGAAAAAATGTTTGGAGACATTAGTAAATGCCAGGAAACTCTTGTCTTGGTTCGGTACATTGATGACCTATTGATGCAATCAAATACACGAGAAGCTTGTGTCACTGACACAGTAGATTTACTGAACCATTTGGCAGAAGGAAGACACAAGGTGTCCCCAGAGAAATTACAATTTTATAAACAAAAAGTTCAATACCTTGGACATAAGATAGAGAAAGGAGTCAGAAAGGTGACACCAGTAAGAATAAAAGTGATTCGACAAATGAGTAAGCCTAAAACTAAAAAGGAAGTGCAAATGTTTTGGGAGTGGTTGGATATTGTCGTCAATGGATAAGTGGATTTTTATTGCTGGCAAAACCTTTAATAAGGTTGACAAGAAAGGCGATGACAGATCCGATTGAGTGGGATGATGAAAGTGAGGAAGGTTTTATAAAACTGAAAAGTTTTTGGGCCCCAGCTTTAGGAATGCCAGACTATACGAAAGAATTTGCATTGTTCCGTTGTGATAGAGAAGGGTGTATACTTTCGGTGTTAACCCAGACACATGGATTGTCCCAACTTTCCGTAGCATATTTTTCTGCTACTCTTGATCCAGTGGCTGCAGCATTGCCTGGCTTTTTAATTGATTGTGATGGGACATCCCGTCAAAGTATATGCGCCACGTTCAGTAGAGATTCTCTTAACAAGAACTCATACTCAACATTAGACCCCTAGTCGACTAACTAAGTATTAAAGAGTAATCTTGGGTCCTGAAAATGTAAGTGTGACAAGATGTCCCGTGTTGAGTCCAGCAACATTGTTGCCCGATTTCTATTGTGAGGAAGTGAAAGAGGAAGTTGAGCATGATTGTTTGGATGTGACAGAGATGTGTACAAAGCCAAGGCTCGATCTCTTTGATGTTCCTCTGGCAGAGTCAGATTTTGTACTGTTTGTTGATGGGTCATGTTTTTGAAGGGAGAATGGAGAACTGATGTCTTGCTATGCTGCATGTACTGTGTCAGGTATCAGAGAAGCTGCCTGTCTAAGAGGAGTCAAGTCTGCCCAAATAGCTGATTTTTTTCATTGACGAGGGCTTGTAAATTTGGGAAAAACTTGAGTCACCATATTTACGGACAGTCAATATGGTTTTGGGGTTGTACATGATTTTGTCCAGTTGTGGCTACAGAGGGGATTTCTGACTTTTTCAGGATCTCCCATAAGAAATAGCAACGATGTTAAATAACTACTGGAAGCATTACAATTGCCAAAAGAAATTGCAGTGGTCAAATGTGCCACACATAAGTCAAGAAATGATTATGTGACATTGGGTAATCGAAAAGCAGACCAGTGGCACACTTTTGTGCAAGAAACACTTTTTTGGAAGAGAGGGCTGGAAAAAGAAGTTACCAATTGCCAACAAATGTTTTTCTTGGCTTTTGAAACATGGAATGAAGTTAGGCAATCACAGGACGAGACAGAAATGAAAGAAAAGGAACGCTGCATAAAAACAGGTTGCACAAGAAGGGCTGACGATGAAGTGTGGGTGTGTCCAGATTGTAGACCGATAATGCCAGATAGCTTGTTGTCACAAATGGCTAGGGCATATCATGGAATTGCACATGTCAGGAGGGATGCCATGATCAGACATTTCAGACAGATGCGGTTTAATCCCAAGTTCAGGATGGTTGCAGAAAGTCTCTGCCAAAGATGTCTGACCTGTCAACTGCAAAAGCCCGGAAGGAAAACTGTGGTTAGTTGGGGAAAAATTGGAAAAGCGGAAGGACCATTCACAAGATTGCAACTAGAATTCATTGAGTTGCCACCAAGCAATGGGTTGAAGTATGTCCTTGTCATTGTTTGTCTGTTTTCTCGATGGGTGGAAGCCCATCCCACGAGAAGCAACAACAGCCTCACAGTTACTAAATTACTATTAAGATCGCTTATCCCGAGATTTGGATTTCCAGTCACTTTGGAATTAAAGAGAGGACCTCATTTTAATAATGAGATCATTAATCTAATTTGTGAAGCTTTCAAAATTGAACAGAAGTTACATTGTGCCTACCGACCAGAAGGCTCTGGGTTGGTTGAGCAGCTCAATGGCACAATAAAATCCAGGTTAGGGAAAGTGTGTGCATTCACTTCACTAAAATGGCCTGCTCATTTGCCTATTGTATTGCTGAGCCTTAGAAGCATTCCTGATTGAAGAACAGGATTAAGTCCAAATGTAATACTCCTGGGAAGAGCAATGAGACAAGCATTTATACCTGGAAACAAATTGATGAATATAACTGTTGATTTAATATTGGACTATTGCAAAGGGCTGGCTGATCTGGTACGTTCTCTGTCTCACCAGGCTGGAGAAGATCCAAACGCAGCACAGCCAAATCAAGCTCAGGATTTGTGCCCTGTAGACTGGGTCATGATAAAGAAGCATACAAGGAAGTTGTGCTTGGAACCCAGGTGGAAAAGACCTCATCAAGTCATATTGGTCATGACAACAGCAGTGAAGTGTGATGGGGTTCCAAATTGGATCCACGCCAGTCATACTCAAAGAGTCCCAAGTCCACCTGATCGACCAGAGCAGCAACTGGTAGAACAAAGAAAAGAACAAGAAGCTGAGAGTTGTGATGTCAAAGAAATCAGAGAAACAGTCTCTGAAGAACGCATTGACAACGAACAACCAGGTAGAAGTCAAGTCGAGTGGGCACAAGCTACTGGGACTAAAAAGTCTGCTGTAAAGACCAGAGGGGAGCTTGAACTTGAAAGACTAGAACAAAGTAAGCAGAATCCAGGAGAATTTGTTGCAGAAATCCCAGATTCAGCCCCATCAGAAATAGAAGAAGAACTCATTGCAGAAAACTCAGATCAAATTCAGTTACTAGAAGAAGAAGGGAAGTCTATTGCTAAAGGCTCAAATCAAGCTCAGTTAGGAAAAGGGAAAGGATCAGCTGAAGAAAATTGAGATCTGAGGCCTTCAGAAGAAGAAAAAAGAAGAGTAGAAAGTAAGGAACAAAAACAAACAACAGAAGAAGAAAAAGTAGAGAATTCAGAACAAACCCAACAGATGGAAAGAGACAATTAGAGGACACTTGAAATAGGTAGAGAAGGTGAAAGGAATAGGTGAAGAAGGTGAAAGGGCAGTACAGACAAAAAGAGTTAGAAAAGACGATCGCTGGCCAGGTGGAGTGAATAGATTGAAATACATTCTAAGAAAAAAAACAGCAAAAGAACTAGAGCAAGTAGATGAGGTATCAAGTCAAGCTGAACAAGAACAAACAAGAAGAAGATCATTAAGGTCATCGAAAAGAGGTAAGGTTCCAAGTAGAGTGTACAAGGCTCCAAAGTGGACATGCATCATCCTTGAGGATTTTGAAAAACTTGATCTAAATGAAGAATCAAATAGTGACACTTTTGAAGGGTCTGAGGAAAGGAATTGAGATCACCTTAAAGAAAGACTTTTCCTGTTTGCATAAAAGGTGGATTCTATTGAGAATATTTTTAAACAAGGACCCTATAAAAATGGCTAACTAAAGGGGAAAGATTTTGAAGTGTGGGATCACACAAAGATTTTACATATTTTATTTTTAGAAAGAAAGTAAATGTATGATTAACTCTAGAAATTTTAAAATGGCAGAAATAAAAGTGACTAAACCTCCAAAATCTAACCTAAAACGATGTTGTGTTAAATGTTGTCTATGTAGTATTACAATATTAATACTGATGTGGTTATTGTTAACACTTGTGATACCTGTCCTAATGATAACTAATAATCAGAATAATACAAATGTAAGTGAGAGAGTAAGTGTAGTTACTAAGAGAACTACTACTACAGAATTAACACAAGTAGATAAACGCATGTATTATCATGATAAATCAAATAGTGATTCGCCATTAAATGTATTCACTAAACTCCTTTATCATTATGTGGAGAAGATGGATGTGAGTGATTGTAATGTTTGCATGAAACTACCTACGTCTGTCTTGGAGGGTGTGATCTATCACCACCTTCCATTAACTTATGCTGTCTCTTGTAGTGTTGTACCTAGCTTGTGTTACATTACTGGTAAGTGGCAACATTACTACAGCAACATGGATTTAGTATTTTCCGAAATTCCTATTAGAAAAAATATGAATCCAGTACTTAGTGCTAGAAATGCAGAGTTCATGGGAGAATTCTTTTTAACAACGAATCCCATTCACATAACACATGCACATAGAAATCATCTAACATGCCTTTTGCGTGACAAAGAATACGATTTTTAAATATAGTAAAAGAAAGATGGCAGGATTTTTAAAAGAAAGCAGTTAAGCAAAAGACGCATATACATCCATAGGCTGCTTTAGAAGGGGAACATAAGAAAGGCGACATTTGTGCTGCAATATCCCTGGACTTGTCAAAATTTGGGAAATTCTGTCTTCATAGATTAAAAACTAAATATGATAGTATATTCATTGATATTGCGAATGTGAACATACCTTCCTAATAATGGGGGGATGGGGACTGAAAGGAGGAAATGATCCTGTATTTCAGTGAATTTATTATGTGTGCGGTAAAAATGCCTATTATAGGCTACCTGCATGATGGTATGGCAGTTGTTACATTGCCATTGTATTTCCGAAGGTATAGCACATTACTAGGAACAATGAAATGAGTGATATAAGCAAAGGACTAACAAGAAATAGAAGATCAAGTTTTACAGAAATAGTAGATTATATATTTGGTACATTGCTACCGTCAGTTGGAGCCACACTAAATTCTCATAAGATACGTCTATTGTCCACTGTAATTGACCGTGTATCAACAGATATTGTTGGAGGATTATTAATGATCAATACTGAAATGGTTGCGATTAGATCTATGGTTTTGCAGAATAAACTTGCCCTTGATATTCTTTTGGTAAAGGAGGGTGGAGTCTGTGGCATGTTGAAAGTTCAACATTGCTTTACATATATCCCGGAAAAAAGTAAAGGTATTGAGGGATATTTCAAAAATATTATGAAGATTCATAATGATTTGACCCAACTGGAGGTTGACGGTGCATGGAAAAAAAATTATAAAAGTCTTTTTAAAATAGGTAACTGGTTTTCCGCTTTTGGAAATAGGTTATTAGGAAAAATATTAATCTCCATGATTTAGATAGCACTAGTGATATTAATAATAATAATGACCTATAAATGTTGTAAGGAAAAAATGAGATCAAGATCAGTGATTGAAATGAAGAACAAAAGAATGGGAAGGAAGAGAAAATGGGAGGAGATAGAGTTAGTACAAATGAAAGACACTCTCTATGGTAAAATGAAAGAGATGAACATAAAAGAGAAAAATAAAGAACGTGTAACAACTAACTTAGACACTAAGATTCAATATCAAACTTTGCAATTGGTAATGAGGGGGATTGATGGAGCAAAGATTAGAGCAAAAGAAACTTGCTCAGATCAACCTCCTGTTAACAGATACTAACAAATAGAAATGGTAGATAAAAAAAACTTAACATACACACGACATCCATACATGGGGAAAAGGCTTTATGCTTGCCTAAATAACAAAGAATAATTTGCTTCGTAACTGAAATCCCGCTTGAAACCAAAAATCGTCTTGCGCATGTGCAAACCAGTACCACGCAAATAACCATGTGAAAAACCCATGTGATAGGAAAACTCTTGTGCATGCACAAGGAGTCAATAACTGTAGGTCTCAAGACACCGCGTACCTGGCATATGCCTGCCTGTATTTGAAAGAAGCTGTTGCTGAAAATGCTTTTCTTAACCAAGAAAAAAATAACATGGGATAGAGTAGAAGTGGGTGGTGAACAGTGATAATAACAAATGTGAGAAAATAACATCTGTTAAAAAGTTAAGAATATTGAGGGGTTGCCGTCGATACTGAGTGAGGCGAGAGCAGCTGCTGGAGAAGAACAGACTGAGAAGATGCAATACTGTAAGATTGCCTAATTAGATTGAAGAATTGCAGAAGAATATTGAGGAGGGAGATAGTGCAAGAGAGGGATGCGCGCCAGTGCGTTTGGTTCTAGAGAAGTGTAGTAAGCATAATCCTATCCTGTACCTGTCCTTTAGTCTTGGTCTCCTGACTCTTTATCAGGTGACCTCCACCAATCCTTTTGGCCAGGGGTTGGGTTTCCCCATTTCACCACTCTGTAATTATATTTCTGTCTTCAATTTGCATATCCTTTGTAAAGTATGAATTACTGTGTCTTTTGCCTCTTCATCTATTACTCCTAATGCATTAAGATTGTTGAATGGGTTTGTGTAATTGAAGTATTATTTGATAAATGAATTTTTCTCTCCCATGAAAGTTGATGGAGTTTGCACTGTGAATCTGTACAAATGAGCGTTCATTTTTTAATAAGTTGTTAGATAACATTTAATAAATATTACTTGGAGTCTTGGAATATTTTTCATTAAAAGTTATGAGATAGATTAATGAATTTGTTAACATCACTATCAACTACTCGACTAATGGTCCATTGACCAAAGGAAGAGTGTTGATCTGTGAAGGTTAGTTAGACATTGACTAATTCAGATCAAAGTGAAATAGAAATTGACCCCCAGCGAAACAGTCAGAAAATTTGAATGTGTATATGGGCACATTTTGAGTAATGGTTGATTTGTGAAATGTTTATCCTGGCCTTTCGCTGGATCAATAGTGTGGGTGAAAGTGACTTATTTAAAACTTTCTAGGAGATATCAAAATAATCTTTAATGTGAGTATCCTCCTGGTAGGGTTAAAAAACCATAAACAAGGTTGGTGCTACTATGAGGGTATGATGTACCCAAGTAGCTGCAAGATTGACGGTGTATTGTAATCACATCTACATGTTTCATGCCCTACGGTCTGAAAATGATCCATGGTGCCTCTCAGGACCAAAAAAGGTGGCAGAGAACCTACCCCACACCTATGTCACGCTATGTCATAAAGGTAAACCCTGTGACAGGAAAAGTACCTGGTTAAAGTTTAAAAACAGTCGTCCAAACCTTAGAGGCAGAAAGAAGAATACATTTTATTTTTTAAATAACAGATTTAATTCTGCATATTTTGGTGTCTGGCACAATGTGTCATCTCAATCACTTTCCCCAATACCAGAATGTACACAAAACAGGCAGGTGGACAGACATAAAATGTATACCTAATCATAAGAACCTGTGTAGGTATCACACAGTGAATCATAGTGTGACAAGTCGTTTATCGTTGTGACTAGTTGGTCTTACCCTTTAGATTGACCAGTCTAGTCCCATAGGTCAAAGCAAAGCTTAGTGTGTAGCTGCTAACTGCAGCATAAAAAGGTAACTACAGTAAGGCAGTTGTGCCACGAAGCCACGTGTACTGGACAACGCCCCAGACGGGCACCAGGGACACAAGTACTTACTCAGTCCATGAACGTGTGATGCAAGCAACCTACCCTCCTGTGCCTGCCCGTATCTAGACAGAGCAGAGGAAGCAGTCAGCTTTTAAATGCGGTTCAATTGAAAAATCCCCCTCAGCTGTTTCAGTGTGCCTCCATGCAATGTCATAATAGACTTACTCTGGAGCTGACGTCAATGGATGCGGTCCAGCTTGTGTCTGTTTTATTTCAGTGCAGTGTTGGCAGCCATATTATAATGTGTTAGCAACCTATTGAACTTGATAATATACTTGACAATGTAGTGTTTTGCTTAATGTTGGTACGTGTAAAACAAGTAATTGATCATGCGCCAGGGTATATTTTAAATATATATTGATGATCCGACACAAAGAGTGCAACAATACACCATGGAATGTCATGATTGGTCCACTCTGCAGCTGACATTAGTGAAGGTGGGTCCAGTTTGTGTCTATGTTTATATTCAGTACAGTTTCAGCAGCCATATTATAATGTGTTTAACCGCATCATTGCTACAGCACATTCCCGTGCTGCGCTGCAATTTTTAAAATCCCATGTTATGTGACAAGGTCAACTCGTCAAACGCACAGCGCAGGTAACACCCATGACGAGTTGACCTTGTCACAAGCATCGAAGGTGTTAAGACATCCATTTGATGCAGCGCAGCAAGTTGTCTTGCTGCATTGTGTTGCCTCAAATGTTAGTTAACATTTTTATGAGTCTCAAGTGGTGTACTTGTCCAGTATACTCAAACCGACTTACTTTGCGTAAGTTCCCTGTGTGCATAGGACCGCACAAGCCATTCCAATGTACCCTACTCCGTATTCACAGGGTGTTGTTCCTTATATTGATTGATATCAATACCCTTGTGTACTGTCCTACCTGTTTACCTCTTTTATTTGCCCATGCCCCATTGTCATAGGTGTTTTGTCTATCTTTTCATGGGACACCATACCTCTTTCATTTTTTCTTCCTCATCTGAACCTTCGGTCAGCAAATCGGTACAGTCACTATCCTGAGAAGTATGCATACTCGGTCTCCGGCCTTGCATCTGCAGAAAGGACAAAAGAAAAATATTGAACTCGCCAAGTGTTCATATCTAATACTCAAAACTAATATAGAATTGTTGCTCTCAATAAGGTCAAAGTTGCATAGGACAGTCTGACCTCTCCTTTCTCCTACATCTTTACTCAGGTGATGCTCTTCTTTTGGTAAAAGTCCCTGTGGACATGATATCAGCCAGGCCTCATATCATGGGTCTATATGTTTATAGCATTTTAAGACTAAGACACCTGAATGTTTAGGACAGGTTCCTGTCTCATTTAACACGATAATCTTTATAGGCAAGGCCTTAATCCTTTGGTTTAAGTTGCTCTGCGATTAAAGCAGTACACCTGTACTGCCACTTCAGCCAAAACATAAATTGCTTTCTTCTATGGCACTTGTGTATTTAGGGGTGGCTCATCTCTTCTTTAACCTGACATACTTTACCCACAGTGTTTTCTTTCTCTAGTTAAGGACCTCTGTGTTTAAGGTATTCCCCTTTACTTTAGTGTTCCCAGTATACACACCTCTAGTTTTCCTCCTGTGATTGGAGCCATTGTGTGCTTAGGGCACTCTCAGCTCTCATATATCCCTAGTCTAAATACTTGAAAGCCTTCCTCCTTTGACTACATCCACTGTGTGCTAAGCAACGATGTATACTCATGTTCTGTTTGGTTAAGTATGGACTGTGCCTAAGGTAGTTCCATTTCTTCTAGTCTAGCTCTATAATCTGTTTGCTTTGCACCTGTAACTAAGACTACTGTGTCTTTTGAGCAGTGCTATCTCGGCATTCACTTTACCTACTTTACTAAAGAATCTCTACTGTCCACACGCATAGATTGTTCTCTTTGAAGTTAGAGTTTCCTCATGTATAGGGCAATCCCAGATGTTCAACCCATCATATTCCATACACATTATTTTTTTTTTTACTTGTAAAGAAGTGCCATACCACCATTCCATTGTTGGACCCCTCTCCAGTTTTGATGTTCCTGATGTCTAACTGGTTGTCGCTATTGTCAATGTCTGTCAAGGTAAGTTCACTCTCTAGGAAAGAACATACCTATAGAAAGAATAGAAGCAAAGTGAGACACCTATTGAGTATCCATGCACAAAACATATCACAAGGGGGATTAAAATGTAATCAAGGGATATGTAGCTTGAGGATGGATTAGTGACTGAAATAGTTGTCACAAGTGGTACTTAAAAGTGGTTTGAAAGAAATGTCAACCCAGTTTAGGGAAATACCAATAAAAGAATTCAGACCTGCAGACACTCACCTAATTGACAAAAGTGTAACAATCTATTTGCTCCATTATGAAAACATCATCAAGCATCACAGCATCCAGGTGCTATTAACAGCTGCTAGACAATTCGCATGGTCCCAAGTCATACATTTTTCTATGGAAACTTACCAGTCTGAAGAATAGCTGAAAGTGTGTATCCTTTTTTTGTTTATATCATTCCAAATTGTGAACAGCAGAAGGAAGCAAATATATGTTGTACTGAGAATTCCAGTCAATCAATGTACACAAAGTATGCTATTTGTATTAATTGTCTCTTTTATGCACTGTTTGATCACAATTCAAAGTAAGATTGATGTCTTTAGCAATTCATAATTGTACCAACAAAAATAAATAGACACACACTTTTACCTGATTTTAAAGAGTGCTTTAATTGGCTTAGGCATAAATATACATAAATACAAAATATGTATCATATTATTGTTATATATTTAAAAACATTCTTAATTTACAAATAAATGCAACTTTAAAATATTAAATATTTTAAAATAATTGTGTACATAACTTTAAGTAATGTTTACTACATAGTGGTTATTTTTAATAGATCTTTAGAAAAGAGCTTTAATGAAATTAGATATATTTAAATTAGTTAAATGTTCAATTCAAAATTAATAGTGCTGTATCATTTATTTTATTCAGTTATATATTTAGGATAAATATATCAAAATGATGTACATTGATACCCAACATTAAAATAAGAATACTAATTATTATTATGTTTAATAAATGTTTTACTTTTCAACTTTAATTTATCACAGCGAACCGCCCGCCCCAGTGATGAATACCTCCTTCTATGTGTCAATAATTACTAGTAAATTTACATTAGTAAATTTGGCTCCACCTCTTGAATTCAGGCAGGTGGTGGAGAAAAGAAGTCTACACTTTGTGTTAACTTCAAACATGTAAATGGTGAATAGACAAAAAAAGTGTGAGACAAAATTTGCATTTGAAGATTTATCACATGTAAATTTACCTTTGTGAATAGCCCCCCTTAATATTTAAAAAGCAACTTATGTAATAGGTTAATTGTTTTACAACAAATTGTAACATTAATAAAACAACAAGCATTTCAATGATCCTTGAATATATTGTTTTTCAAAAACCTAAAATATAAAATAATTGATTAATTTAAAATTAAAACACAACCCATATACCTCACAAGTTATGCTCAATATTCTTGCAACCCCAAAAGACAGCAGTTAAATAATAATACATTATATTTCTACACTTTTCTAAATGTTTTAATAAGTTACTTACACAGAGGAAAATTCAATGAGCATCAATTAAATTACCAACAGTTAATTATTAATTAGGATCACATTGAACACAATTGTTATATCTCACAAGACATGCTCAATATGCTTGCAACCAATAAGTACATAATTTAGATAAGATATTTCTACACTTTTCTACATTCTTTAATAATTTACTTAAACAAGAAAAAAATAAAAGAATAACTATACAACAATTAGTTATTAATAAAGATAACATTGAACATAACACATATAACTGAAGTAAAAAGGCACTTATTAGACTACCTATGGAGGCTGAGTACACCCATAGAATGATAGCTATTTCCTGTACCAGTTTTTTTTACTTTAAATGCGTCACCTGAGCGGCTTTTTCCTGTACCAGTTTTTTTACTTTAAGTGCTTCACCTGGGCGGATGAAGTGGGGCTCTCTCCAAAGATTTTCCAAGCCCAGTTTGATCCAGGCCCTTTTAATCGATCCCAGCCATTTAACTTTGCCCGCCTGTTGGCCTTGATGACTTCCTGCAGCCCTCCCTAAGATGAAGCCATTCATAAGTGCTTCCAATGCGGAACCAATACACTAGGGGCCTTATCGCTATCAACATTGTTATTTCATGAATGCCAAGATCCAAGCACAGTCGAACCAGTGGAGTCCCCTTCCCCAAACCAAGGAGACCTCTGAAAAATGCATTTTCTGCTACACTCAAGGAGCTGGTATTGCAGGGTCCCCATTGTTCCACCCTTTGAAGTGCTGACCCCTAGCTTGGGCCCTATAGATTTTAACTGTGGGCTTAAGGGGTACCAATTGGCCTTTTTGGCAAATGTATTTATGGCTCCAGCTCTATGCTTGACTACTAGAATGCTTTTTAAGATCTGTGCATCCCAGGATCCAGTTCCATCTAGCCTAATGCCCAGGTAGTCAAACTCCCAAACTCATTCCACAGTTTCATATCCCACCTTAATGACCCCTTTCACCCTGCCTCTCTTGATATAGGTCATATAGTTAATCTTGGACGTGTTAATTTTAAGACTAAAGTCTCCACAAAACTGGTTGAAGCTTTCAATCAGATTTTGAAGGCACCTCCTAGTTTTGGACAACAACAATGTGTCGCCAGCAAAAAGGAACACTAGTATGTTTTCCCCAGCCAGAGTAGAGGAATTGTTAACACAATTAAATAGATAGGAAATGCAGAAATTTATAGATAAGAGGAAAAGAGTTGGGGCAAGGGCGCCGCCTTGGCGCACAACTTGGTCTGCAATGAAGGCGTTGGTTAATTCTTCATTCATGCTGCACCTTATTTTGGCAAACTTCCCCTCAAGAAGAAGTCGAATTAAGTGCAAAAAGTTTGGAGGGGTCCCCATCCTGATAAGCACATCCCACAGCTTCCCTCTTGGCCCCAGGTCAAATGCTTTGCAAACATCGATAAATGCCACAAAGAACTTGCCCATGGCCAGGTACACCCTTTTCCATTTAACCAACAGGAACCGGAAGACCTGATCAACTGCGCTGATCCTCTGGCCTAATCCTGCTTGCTTTTCCTCACACCAGTCCAACAACTGCTCAAGAACCTGCTTACAAAAGATCTTTTGCAGATTCTCTAATAAATTAATTGGGTGGTAGTTGGCGGCAAGGCTGGGATCCCCTTTTTTGAAAATTGGTACAAGCTTGTCCCCTTCCATGATATTGGGATTGCCCATTCCATCAAAATAGCATTTGAAACCACATTGATGTCCAGACCATAAGATCTGATTTAAAAACATCTGCAGGGTTCTTGTCAAGGCCTGGCTCTTTGCCAGACTTGAACGAGACCATGACTCACTCAGTTTCTTCAAAGCAGAAAACTACTGGGGAAAAATTCAGGCTTATCACGCTAAAGGGAACCCGAAACCTGAGGACAACCTAAGTGGATGGGGAGTACAATCTCCAAAAATGGGAGACTGAATCACAGGGTAGGATTGATGTTTCCAAAGGATTACCCAATCTCCCGTCGCCCATACTGACCAAAAAACAGAATTTCTTCTGGTCATTTGCTACAGCGGTATTCAAGAGATCAGACCAAATGCCATCTTCCCAGGCTGCTTTTGCTTCCCTTACAATAGCCCAGAAGATAGCCCTATATTCTCTAATTACTTGTATTTCCCCTCTTATTTAGCTTTTAACAGGTTGGCCTATGCCTCTTTGCGGAGACCATTAAACCAACCCCTTGTAGCCATTGGTTTTAAACACCCCATAGATTCTTTAGTAAGCAGGTACCTTAATTTAGAAAATACCATGTTGTGCTCAGCTAAGATCAGGTAGTTGTTCCTCAGTTTGTATAGATACTGTCCATATGGGTGGCCAGGATTAAATATAAAGCTTTAACTCCGTCAGATTTATCTGGGCACATTCTGCATCTGCCGGATGTGGGAGGATCATGTATTCTTTCAATTTTAGTGACAAGGGATTAGAGTCACTCTCCTCACGATCTACCACCGCCATGTCATCCAGTTTGCTCCATTATCTGACTTCCAGGAGGATGTAATCAATTTTACTATAGTACAGACCTCATCTAAATGCCAGTGCAAGTTATTTGTCAGAAGGGGATTGCCCATTACAGGCCTGAATTCCATGCGTTAAGGTGACATCCACAACCTGGAGTGCTGCTCTAGAGAGATTCCTTGTAGTAGGACAAACAAGATCCGGGACACCCCAAGTTGAGTTCTCGTCACTGGACAAATCACAAGCCCAACTACTTGGCTCAAATGCGAGATTAAAAATCCCCTGCCACAAGGACATAGCGGGTGCTTGAATAGTCAACAAGAGCTCTATCCAGTAAATGTAGGATTTCGATTCTGGCTTGTGACTTGAACTCCTATTATAGATGCTAAATATTATGAGGGTTTGTTAATTTGACCAGGAGAAAATTATTCCTTGGACATCAGGGGAACCCACATGGAGAGTCGTGAATGTGTATGATAGAGTAGATAGAACCATGACTAGCAATCTACCAGAGGGGCATCCAGCACTACATTTAATATCTGGTATACTGTAACTTTTACAGTCATTCATATTTACACCGTCTACTGCCCACATCTCCTGAAATATACAAATGTCATGATCATCAACGAAGATGCCCAAGTCAGCATCACCTAATTTACCCCTAATTCCTGAAACATTCCAATAGAATAGAGACATTTGTGAAGATGGGGGAAAGAATGCTGCAAGGGGCTATCAATAGCATCAAAGAAAGGACAGTATACTGTTTTGGGGGCCATAGGGGGTTATATGAGTAGGGTGATGGACCTAGTGCACCGGGGATAGATCCTATCTTGTGGTCTAAAGGCACAAGGTAATTTTTAGCTAGGCTCAAGCTGTGGCTGGGGCTATCTAAGCAAGATGTCCCACTGCTACCGTGACCCATCGGGTAAATACAAAGTTAATCAACTTCTGTTAATGGAGAGGAAACTCTGTTAAAACAGGGATGTCCCGCTGGCCAACACTTGTCCCTGTGTCCAACTTTGCTGACATGCTGGAAAAGGCTGATGGGTAGGCCCACGCCGTTCGATCAGTGGCAATAGAAGAACCCCAATGATAGGAAGGAGATATTAGATCCTGACATTTTTTGATGTGTACAAGTATTAAGAAGGTAGTGGACAATGGTTGGGTCCCTAAACTTTACTACAATACAGTCCCCCCTAAAAAGCTTAGGCAAAGGCCCTACCCAATCAACCCCCCTAAGCATCAATATATGCCGGACGTTCGAATAGGACTGGCCAGTACATGTACAAAGCCAGTGTAGGGTTTTATTTTCTAGTTAGGAAAAGGATTCCTCAGAACTATTTGCTAAGCAAGGCACATTAGACAATATGGCAACATACGGACAGGTATCTGGTGCAAGTTCAATGATGTTGGTTTATACCCTTGCACTAGATCCCTGTTTAGTCACGGTGCCCCTATTGCCCTTCCACCACCCCTTCTGTTCTTTCTATTGACCAGGAGGGCGGCATTCCACTCCTCCTGGCTCTCCAGAAAGGAGGGTATGTGTCCCTGCAGGTACTCCAACTGTGGGCTGCAGCTGCTGGCTCATCGGAGCCCCCCTAATTGACAAAGAAAGACTGGCCACCTTATCAATAGAGAGCATTGTCCAGGGTTCAGCCATTATGTTCTTGGTGGTTAGTGAGTCATTTAATTTCCGAATCTCAGACTCTTCCACACCCAAATGCTGGTATATGGGATCTAACTTGTCCAGCACAGTTAAAATGAGCTTATCACACAAATCTTGTGATCCTTCATATATCTTGGGTATTTCCCCATCTTCAAATGCACCCACTGCCAACTGGGCGGGAGTGCACAGCCTCTTAGATTTGGTATTGGCAACAACCCTATTCCTTTTGCCTCCTTATTCCTTTTAAATGACTCAGCTCTTGCATGGTGCAGTGTTGAATTTGATGGCTGCGCTGGGGACCCTTCTGGCTTCTTTGATGGGGCTGTGGACACTCAAACGATTGAGCAGTCCCCTGTTCTCAAGCTAGTGATAGGAGCCAAAGATCTCAGCCACTGATGTTGGTGAAAACCTAGGATCACAAAGAAGGGGCGAGGTTAGGGAAGACAAGAGTGGTAGTCGGCGTTCAGCCAAGTCTATTTCCTCGCTGATTAGCCACACCACTCTGAAGAAATCCATCTAGAGTGGAGCCCAGCGGCACCTTTGAGCCACTCTCCTGCACTCTCTGCTTCCCCCATGCTGGTCCAGGTAGCAGATACAAATGGTTTCAAAGAAAGAAATGAAGAAAAGAGGCCCATCTCCTTCACTACAAAAGCACTTCCTGGTGCCCTGCACATTAGGCAAATGAATTTCCCTTAGATGCTGATGTTCGTTAGGGGCCAGACGCCCATCCTGCCACTACCAGTAAGTTAAAAAGATAGCATTTTAATTACATTACTAAATACATAAAAAATTATATAATTTGATGTCGGAGATAAGATTTGCTATATACCTCAAAGACAACGAACATTGGGGAACATGCATACATTCGGGGTAGTGGGGTGTCAATTTACTGTTCGAATTCTAGACAAAGTAACACTGGGGAATGTGCATAAATTTGGGGTGAAATGGAAGACATACTATTCCACTACCAGTCCCCCAAATATTGGGGAATATCCACATTTTTGCTGAAGCAGGTGTTCATTTACCAAACTAACTCAAGCCCTATAAACTTTGAGAGAAATGCTTCCATTAAAGGGAATCAGCACATTTACTATTCTATCTCCAATTCAAGCAACACTGGGCCAAATGCATATAGCTGGGGTGAGATATCCTATTCTAACTCCAGTCCTAGCATTATTTTGGAAAGTGCATACATTTGGGTGTTGGAGTTCAGAGTTACTATTCTAACTCCATTTCCACAAATACAGAGGAAGATGTATATTTGGGGAATGGTGATGGTCAGATTTACTAATCTAACCCAGTCCCAGAAGCAATGAGGAAAGTGCATACATTTTAGGGGAGGCACAGATATACTATTCTAATTCCAGTCCCAAATATATTGTATAAATTCATGCATGTGCTATTTGTACAGCGCAAACCTAGCCAAAAAGCAGTGGAGCACTGTAGAGGGTCAAAGGCAAGCAAACAGTCAGTGCATGATAGGAGAGGTATCTGGGTCTAGTAGCAGAAGTGTACTGTTACTCCATTGTGATGCAGCAGTGCATATTTTATTTCCTTAAACTGCAGCAGCTTTGGGGCAGTCCTGAGACTACTGGGATGTTCTTCCAGATCCTGTATGCAAAGATGGAAAAGGCCCTAAATCTTTTCTGAAAAAATGTTCTGGCAGCAGGTGTAGCAAGCGCTATTGGACATTGTGAGCTTGAAATAAACAGGGGTGCCTTAATTTTGGACAATGATTTACAAGGTGGTATTCCACCTGCACTCTCACATGTGTGCAATAGGGACAATCTAATCCTTCCTAATTGGCAAAATACAGATAATCGGAATTCTCCTGGTCCACCAGATGATAATAATAATAATAATACTGTAATTTATAGAGCTCCTAGGAGGTGTCCCGGCGCTACAGCAGCAGGTGGCATGCAGGGTGACCTGCTAGCACCAGAAAGTGCAGCAGGTTAATCCAGATTAAAAAGCCAAGTTTTTATTGATTTCTTGAAAATTGATATTTCTCTTGTGCAATTTAATAAATTATCAACTGGTGGTTTGGATTCGCCTGTACCACTAAAAGTCATGTCGGACGCTTGGAGTACAAAGGGAAGGCACAGTGGGCAATGCAATATGTTAACACATGGTATCCTCTTTTGGAATATTTCTGGACTATCAGTTAAACTTGAATCTAAAGAATGGGCTGATTTTATTGGGAAACATAGTATTATATGACTACAGGAAATCTGGATTCAAGATATTGCGCATTTAAATGGTTTCTATTCCATCCACACACCAGCTAAAACCCCAATAGGTGGCCATGATAAAGGGGGCCTGTTAACTTTGGCCTCTACGACATTGAATGGTGAATGGTAGAGTAGGAAAAATGTTCCTTGACTCACCTCATTTTCAAATCATTAATATTCTGCTAAAAAATAATTTGACAATGGTCCTTGCAAACTTTTACCACAATAATTTGAACAACACAAACATCAGTATTTACCAAGAGTTGGAAGTTGCACTTTGAAGACATATTGATGAGATAAATGTTGTGAAGTTAGCAGACCAGTAGTTGGGAGTGGGCGGAGATAAGGGGCCAGGGGAAGAGGAGGAGCGGACACAGGAAGAGGGCAGTTAGAGTAGGGACAGGGCAGGAGTAAGAAGTACTGAATAAAGCTCAAGTTTAGATAATTACATGTGTCTGTGTTTATTGTAGCAGGATGCTACAACTGGCGACGAGGGTGGGATAGAGCAAGCCCCACTGTGTGCAGAGTCCCACAAGGACGCCCTGTCCCGAGCAGCTTCGAAAACGCTGCTCAATGGAACCACGCTGCCGCCTGGAGGTCGAGGCCAGCAGCTGTCAAGAGTGACCCCCAAAGTCTGTGAGGGAGCAGAGGGGCCAAAGAAACGAGCGCTGAACCGCTCGAAAGCAAAGCAGTCCGTCGCGCTGAAAAGCGCCTCACGCTGGAAGCGTGTGCCCTGGGTGAAGAGCCCGTGAGCAGGAATCGGGAGCCCACTCCGACCCTGTGGAGTGCCCAGAGAGGTAGAAGAAATGCCCCAGAGTTGTGGACGGCGTCCACAACGTGCCGCCAGCAAGCGCTGCTGAGAGCGCTGCAATCGGAGCCCGGGCGCCATCGGACATCGGAAAACCTCACGCCTGATGCGTGAGGTTTGGCAGGTCATCGGCGCGAGAGAGAGCGGGAACTGCAAAAGTGAGTCGGGAGCCCACCCCAATCTCACCTGATGTCCACGGTGGCTGAGGAAGAGTAAATCCTGGCGTGGACTGCCCCAGAAACCGACCGCCGGTGAGTCCTGAGTGGCCTTGAATGAATGAGTCTCGAGAGCCAGCCTCGTGTGTGCCTGCAGTGACGGCGGCCACTTTGAAGTCAGGCGTCTGGGAAGGACAACCCTGTGCAGAGTAAAGGCGGCCATCTTGAAGTCAGGCATTGGAGAAGAAACAAGCATTGGCCAACAAACAAGCATTGGCAACTGAAATAAAACAAGCACTGGCAAACAAACAAGCATTGGCGACAGAAATAAAACAAACATTGGCAAAGGAACAAGCATTGGTAAATAAACAAGCATTGACACCGAAAGTCAAACAAGCACTGGCGAACAAACAAGCATTGATAAGTAATCAAATATTAGCAAGGAAACAAGCATTGGTGAAACCAAGTGAGATTGCTGCAAAATGTCCGACGAAGATAACGCTCAGCCTCCACCAAGTGGGTCGCTCCTGCGGGCACCCGCGCCTCTCAAGGTGACAACTGGAGGGAGCATGGGCCCCAAATGGCAAGAATGGCTGGAAGAGTTTGAAGATTACACTGAAGGTTCAGACATTGTAGAAGACAAAAAGAAGTTGATTGCTCTGCGCAACCTGGCGGGGCGAGAGATAGTTAAAATACTCAAAGACCTTCCTGCTACGGACGTGGATACTTACGTTAAGGCACGTGAGGTTTTGAATAAAAAGTTTCTTCACAAACGAAATGTAGATTACGAGCGCCACACATTCCACTCCGCTCGGCAAGGGAAGGATGAGCCCATGAGCGCCTTCATGATGCGTCTGCGGAGACTAGCCAAGCACTGTGAATTTGATAATTTCTCCACAGATGACGCCATCAAATCACAAATAATAGACAGATGTTATTCTGATCAACTCAGGAGGCGCCTGCTGAGAAAAGTACATGGACTGGATGAAATAGAGGAAATGACACGAGTTTATGATCAGGCGGAGAAGTACGCAGCCGATATTGAAACGGAACACAAAGGGAGTCATGAACAGGTGCGACGTGTGCACGTCAAAAGCGACAGTCGAAGAAGCTCAAGAGCCAAACAATGGAGGTCGCACACGTCTTCCCGTCAAGAGCAATCAAGATATCAACGACGAGAACCATGGAGGAAGGAGAAAAAATCGGAAAGAGTGAGAAAGTGTTACCGATGTGGGTATGATTACCCTCATGTGGACAGCTGCCCTGCCATGGGCCAGAGATGTCGGAAGTGTGGTCGAACTAACCTCTTCGAAGTGATGTGTGGGGACTACAATAAAGAGAAACGAAGTGGTACCACAGGGACAACACGGTCTGACACACGAAGCAGAGCCCCAAGAATGTCTCGGTCCGAAACTCGAAGACACCACGCGCGAGCTGTCCAAGATCAGACGGAACAGTCCTCTGGATCGTCACACTCTAGCAGAGAGTCACGTCGGTCCAGGTGGGAGCGAAGGTCACCTTCCAGAGAATCCAGACCGTCGTCCCGAGACTCAGCATACACTATTGAATATCTGAACTTGGCGGCAGATCCGGACCAGCTTAATAGATACCCTCGGCTGGATATCAAAGTTGGAAATCACGACACAAAGTTTGTACTAGACTCTGGTGCATCCTTAAACTACATTCCAGTCACCGAATACGAAAGAATGAGCCCACGACCTCCTCTGACATTTGCACCTGTGAGGGTTTTCACGTGGATGGCCAAGAAGCCACTTCCCTGCCTGGGGAAGTTCTTTACACACGACAACACAACTATATCAGCGGTCATCCATGTCATCAAGGGCCCCGAAGCAGACTGTCTTTTGAGCTTACCAACCGCTGAACGGCTTCACCTGGTAGAAATTCTTTTCAAGGTCAGCGACAACCAAGATGTGACTCGCCAGTTTCCCGGATTGTTTCAGGGATTGGGCAAATTGAAAGACTGTCAGGTGCGATTGCATATTAATGAACAAGTCAGGCCCGTCGCCCAACACCCTCGACGGGTACCATTTCATCTACAGACTGCTGTTGAGGAAGAACTCCAGGATTTGTTAGCTGCGGACATCATCGAGCGCACTGATGGCCCGACCCCATGGGTATCACCAGTAGTTATTGTCCCAAAGAAGGGCACGGCCAACAAAGTCAGACTCTTTGTGGACATGCGCCTGCCCAACACTGCAATCGAAAGAGAGCGACACCCGGGACCACATTTGAGCGACATGATCGCAGCGCTTAATGGGGCCACCGTGTTTTCCAAGTTGGATTTGAATAAAGGTTACCATTAATTGGAACTGGATGTGGGGTCCAGATATATCACCACCTTTGCAACCCATCTGGGGTTGTTTAGATATAAAAGACTGAGTTTCGGAGTTTCCTCAGCGGCCGAAATATTTCAGGAAACAATTCGGCAAGTCATTCAAAACATTCCTAACACGCTCAACTACAGCGATGACATCCTTGTCTATGGCTCTGATGTCCGAGAACACGACATCGCGCTCAATCGGGTCTGTCATGCCCTATTGGCGGCAAACCTGACCCTGAACAAAGAGAAGTGCGAGTTTCACCAGGCCACACTAAAGTTCTTTGGGCACATCTTTTCTGGAGCTGGCATGAAGCCTGACCCCGACAAAATTGTGACCTTAAACAACACCAAGAGTCCCCATGATGTCAGCGAACTCAGGTCGTTCCTTGGAATGGCCAGCTATTGTGCTCGTTATATCAGGGACTACGCAACGATCAGCCATCCCCTCCGTATGCTGACCAAACAGGGTCAACCGTTTGAATGGACTCCCCAATGTGAGCAATCATTCAAGGCAATCAAGAAAGCGGTGGAATCAGCGGATCACCTGTCATACTTCAACCCGAAACGAAAGACGGAGATAACCGTGGATGCCAGCCCCGTGGGGCTTGGAGCAATCCTGGCACAATATGAGAATGACTCAGATCAACGCCGTATCATTGCCTATGCGAGTCGGAGCTTGACTGACCCGGAACGGGCCTACTCGCAGCCCGAAAAGGAGAGTTTAGCCGTAGTATGGGCATGTGAGCACTTTCATGTCTTCATATACGGCAAACACTTCACTTTAATTACAGACCATCAAGCTCTTATCACCATCTATGGCAACCCACGATCTAAGATGCCCCCGAGGATTGAAAGGTGGGGCCTACGGTTACAGGAATACACGTTCACCATAATCCACAAACCAGGGAAGTCTGAAAATCCAGCGGACTACATGTCCCGGCACCCGCTTCCATCATCAACTTCCATTTCATCCATCGCGGAAGAGTACATTCACTTTGTGACGGACCAAGCTCTACCTCCAGCTATCCCCATGGACACCATTCGGGAGAGTACAGCACAGGACGTCATCTTGCAAAAAGTCCTTCACAAGGTCCGAAACAATCGATGGAGACATGACTCTCAAGATGAGAATACCGACTCCTCTGTCCAACGTGAAATGCAGGCTTTCCGGCATGTGAGTGGCGAACTGTCGGCTACCACGGATGGCATACTGTTGCGAGACCAGAGGATTGTAATCCCCACTCAACTGAGACAAGGAGTGGTTGCTCTTGCACATGAAGGGCATCGGGATTGTGTCAACCAAACGAGCACTAAGGGAACGAGTGTGGTTTCCATACCTCGATCAACTAGTGGAAACCACTTTGAAGGATTGTCATCTCTGTCAACTCACTAGCAAGAGTGATCCCCCTGCGCCATTACACATGACACCCCTGCCCAGTGGTGTATGGCAAGAGGTCGCTATTGACTTCTATGGACCCCTGTCATCGGGCAAACATGTTCTGGCCATTATCGATGAATATTCCAGATATCCCATCGCATGTTTTGTACCGTCCACAAACGCATCCAGTACTCTTAAAGTACTTGATGAAGTCTTTGCGACGTGGGGGGTTCCCAAGACAGTTAAATCAGACAACGGGCCCCCGTTCAATGGGAAAGACTTTGCAGCCTTTGCGAAACATCTAGACTTTCATCACCGCAGGATCACGCCCCTCTGGCCACAGGCGAATGGGACAATTGAGAGATTCATGGCCACGCTC
Source organism: Lissotriton vulgaris (assembly GCF_964263255.1). Lineage (NCBI taxonomy): Eukaryota > Metazoa > Chordata > Amphibia > Caudata > Salamandridae > Lissotriton > Lissotriton vulgaris. Next base: position 297,948,566 of record NC_141700.1, on the reverse strand, counting down.
AAGAAAACCTTTCAACATGCTACCGTGGAAGGCAGGGATCTACAAGCAGCCCTCAATGAAGTCCTCCGAGCGTATCGCACGACTCCTCATGCAACGACTGGCCAGTGCCCAGCGACCCTCATGTTGGGACGTCCCATGAGGAATCGCATTCCAACGTGGGATGGGGCCTTGGAAGCATCCTCATCGGCAAAGGACACACATGAAATGAGAGCAACTGACGAACGCAACAAAGGGAAAATGAAAGCCTACGCCGATCACCGGAGAAGAGCGAGGTCACTATCATTACATGAAGGGGACAACGTCATTGTCAAGCAGGAACCGCAGAAAAAGACTGACTGTCAATTCAAGGATGACCCCTTGGTGGTCACGAAAAGGGAAGTAACTATGCTGACGGCGGAGTCCGAGCAGCGGCGAGTCACGAGAAATATCTCGCACTTCAAGAAGCTGTCACCAGATATCTCCAGAACCATGGTGAGTGAAATGGACACTCCCAGTTCAGAAGAACTGCATTCTGATGATCGTGAGAGCACTGCTCCGATCAGTGAGACACTGAGCACTCAGAGTCCGAGAGCCAGGTCGTCACGACCTCATCGCGACGTACGTCCACCCAAGAGACTGATCACAGAGATGGACTGAGAAGTCAGTATGTTTGTTTGTTTTGTCACAAAGGGGGGAGATGTTGTGAAGTTAGCAGACCAGTAGTTGGGAGTGGGCGGAGATAAGGGGCCAGGGGAAGAGGAGGAGCGGACACAGGAAGAGGGCAGTTAGAGTAGGGACAGGGCAGGAGTAAGAAGTACTGAATAAAGCTCCAGTTTAGATAATTACATGTGTCTGTGTTTATTTTAGCAGGATGCTACAATAAATATGGATTTTGTGGTGATATGTGGAGGCAATTTTAACTGCAAACTATGTCCCCTTGCGAAACAATCAATATGTCATCCAGTAACAGGGGACAAAGATGGCAGTTGCCATTTTCATAATCATCCCTGTAGGGATATTTTTAACTCACTATGGTCAAAATTCTCCCTTTTTTAACTGTTAATCTCATTGAAATGGCTGGCCATGACCTAGTATCTTACATTGGGAAAGGCAAAGGAACATTAATAGATTGTATTGCCCTATCTGACTATTTTAACAATCAGGCTGTGATTTTTAACATACGTAAAATGTGTTTTAGTGATCACTATCCATTAACTGTGGTGTTAGAGAGCCACTTGGTTGAGTCAACTATACCTGCCAGACTAAATTATGATAAAAATAGGGGTTTAACGCATAAGTGGTGCTCTATAGACCATGACTTAGTTCTGAGTCAAATAATAAAAATTAATTTAGTCTTAATTTGTTTGGAAGATAGTATAAACCCTCAAGCAATGATGAATTCCTTTGAAGCCATAACAGAAACAATTAAGGTAGCACTGACTAAGAAACGAAGAGATAAACCACTGTATAACTAAAAAAAGGTAGTTTGCAAGCCAATGCACACAACTATATAACAACCTAATTAAGCCCTTAAAAGTTAGACCTCGAAACCCAGTTGAGGTAAAAAAATCACGACTCGAATATAAGCAAGCGCTAGAAAACGCAAGCAAGACATTTTTCAAGACGCTTGGGAGCAACTCCATGTAGAGTGCAGGAGTAAAGATTTTAAACTTTTTGGGTTTACGGTTAATCAGGACTATTTTAACAACAAAAATAATGGAACCATAGATGCCACAACAATGCCTGATATCTTGGTAGAGCATTTTTCAGGCCTATATAAAACCGGCAGTGACTCTGCCCAAGATATGAAACTTCAATATGGTACTTCAACTCTCTTACCGCCGACAATAGATGAGATGGAAAGGGCACTATCCCAGACCTTGAAAAACAAGGCCTCGGGTCCTGACGGTATTCCGGCGGACCTGTTTCTCACAAATATTCCCTTGTGGCTCTCTCTGCTAAACAACATGCTTAAATGCTACGTGGTCAAGGGGCTAACTGAGTCATGGAGATAAACAACAATAATTCTCATTTTTATAAAGGGAGACAGGTTGGACCCCAAATGCTACAGGCAAATAGCTCTAATTGACTGTACCTGCAAGTTTATGGGGCAATTGATTTTGGAAAGACTGGAGAATTGGGTCATGGAAAGTGGGAGCTTTTCTGATATCCAATACGGCTTCAAGAGAGGCCTAAGTACAGTCGAACAGCGCCTCAACCGGCACCTGGCCATAGGTAAATACACCTTAGCCAAGCCTGGGTTGTTTTACCTTTGATTCCTGAACTTGACGTCTGCCTTTGACTTGGTGCAGAGAGGGAGGTTGAGGGAGAAAATGTTAATTATTGCCATTGATCCGCCCATTGTACATTTCCTGGCAGTTATGCACCAGGGAGTGACGGGGAGAGTTTGCTATGGAGCAGATGGGGAACTTACTGCCCCTTTGAGGATGGACCACGGGGTACGTCACGGTTGCCTCCTTGCACCCTTTTTATTTTGTTTATATATAAATAATTTAGAGTCCCAAATCAAAAAAGGAAATGTGGATGCTCCGCTGGTATGTCATAGCTCACTACCAGCGCTTCTACATGCGGACGACTATGTATTGATGTCCAGAACCAGGGTGGGGCTACAGAGGCTTTTGACCAGTTTTAATGAATTTATGAACCATCTGGGCCTAAAATCCAATGTAGAGTAATCTCATATCATGGTTGTGTCTAAATCTCCCAAAGCTTTAAAGACATGTTTCATTAAAAATGAAAAATTGTTGTATGTGCTGACATTTTCTTACCTGGGGATTCTGTTTGCTCAAAAAAATTCTTGGTGCCACCTACTTGAGGCCACGATTAGGGGCTTTAATCAAAACGTGGAGGCCATTTTTAAATATACTAAAAAGCTGGGATCGAGGCCCATCAAAGCCATTACTGACGTCTATAAAGTCCACACGTGTGCTGTCACTATGTATCGCACTGGAGTCTAGGCCACTAGTAATGCCAAGGGCCTGCAGAAGGCAGAAAACACATTCATGAAGCGACTTTTGACATTACCTAAAAGTACTGCTGCAATAATTTGCCATAATGAACTTGGTGTGATCCCACTGTCTTTTCGCACACAACTAGCTCCGTTATTGCTTCGGTGCAATACCTGGGCTAAAGAGGAAGCGGCCTTGAACCGTGCACTTATCTTAGATCGTCTGAAGTTGGATAATTTAAAAAAAATCCGCTGGATCACTTATATTAGCAATCAGCTTGAGAAACTGGGATTTTCAGATAGTCCTAAAAACCATGGAAATATAGCCAAAACACCAAAAGCAGGCTGAAAAAAGATTTTTAACCCATTTATACTAGTCTAGAGATTACTTGGAAAGAGAAAGAACAAGGGTTGTTGAAAATTCTCAGTTAGTTTACACTCCAGGTAGTGCGCCTTATCTCTCTTTTTACTTTAGTCATGTCAAAATGTTTTACCTGATAAGAATCAAGATGGGCACCTCTCATTTACTAGTGTCATATCCACGTAATACGTCCTGTGATGCTGATCTGGACTTGTGCCCATGTGATTCGAAGTCAGCTCAGAGTACTTTGCATTTTATGTTTTTCTGTAAACTCTATCTGAAATTCAGACGTGCCTTTTTAAAACCACTTTTACGATTTTTAAATAAAAGAATGTGTCTGCTAAATGTTCATGTGGTCTCAGCACACAGATGTTAAGCCGTGTATCCGGCACTGATTATAATAACATGCTGCTACATTTTGGTTTCATAGTCATTAGTGATCAGCTTGCTACAAGAAACTGACATTGGGTTATTTTTAACTATTACTGCCATTTGATTTATTTGTTTATTATTGTATGAAATGTTTTTAAGATGTCTTCTTTTATGACTGGCATACAGCTGAAAAAATAATTTTGACTATGACTATGACTATGAAACAGGGGTGCTAGTCCAAATGGTTTGTGCAGGAGACTTCTGGTTTTCAAGGTAGTGTGGGCATGCAAGGAGAGCCAATGGAGTTCTGTCATTATGGTTGTGAAGTGTTTATATTTCTTTTGACACTGGATGGAACATGCTGCCCTTAAGGGGAGCCAATGTGAAGTCAGGCCAGGGAGCAGGGTGTTTGGGAGTTTGAACAACAGCCCTAAAACTTCATTCCGGTATTTCAGAATCGGAAAACGGGATGTAGGTAAAATGTTGGTAAAATTCACCGAATCGATATCAATCGGAATATTCAATCTGTATTTACCGATTCGGTAAATACCGATTCAGTAAATCCCATTCATTCCTATGGGCCAGAAGGCCCATAGGAATGAATGGGATTTACCGAATCGGTATTTACCGAATCAGTAAATACCGATTTGGTAAATACCGAATCGGAAAATACCGAATCAGCAGTTTGAAATATTGACATGAGAGCCTGCCAATCAATCAGGGACACCCACCACACTCCACAACAAAGGCCCAGAGTAACCAACCAATCAGAATGAAGCAATCCTCTCCAGTACCTGGGAGTGGCCACACCCATGTAGGTGCAGAGCAACTGAACAATTTGCAGAGCAGGCGGAAATTGAGAGGAGCTGGCTTTGCAGAGCTTACCTGGTCATCAGAATGGAGTCACAGGAAGGGCAAAAGGATGGTGGAGAGAGCAAAAGAAAAATAAAACTCAGCCCAGCAGAACTGCAGGTGCTTGTGGAAGAAATTGTAAAGTACAACACCCAAATTTTTGGGAAACATTCTCTGCATGTTGCAGAGTCTGTTAAGAGAAATACATGGCTTGACATACAAACAAAGGTCAATGCCATTGGGGTGACGCACAGGGAGATTGACAACATCAAGAAAAGATGGTACGACCTGGGCATCATCACCAAGAAGAAGATTGCTGCCCAAACAGAGGAAGCTGGTGTCACAGGAGGTGGAAAAAACAGAGCACCAAAACTAACTGAGCTTGAGGAGCTCGTAGAATCAACCCTGGAGCCAGAATGCATCCATGGAATTGGTGACTTGGATAGTTCTGCCAGAGCAACAAAGAAACAAGGTAAGATGCATGGACCTTAAACCCCACCCATTACCCTGACCCCCTTCTCCACTGTGTGTAAGCATTACACTCCTGAACAGCTTTTACTGGGGGCCAGCAATGCATTATGGGAGACGTAGTCATAGGTACATACATGCAATGCATACACCATACAATTCAGCAAGGCATGCCATACACAACTTCAAGCACACAATGTACACTAGGCAAATGTGCGTAAACAATTTATTTAAGAAATACACACAGGTGAACAACACCATTGACCCTATGTCCATATGGTTTCACAGAAGAGTCCTCACGCAGCACAGCACCAGAAAGGGAGGAGAGGGCACCAGCACCTAAAAGGAAGGAAAAAGAAAAAAAAAAGCCCAGGTCATAGCGCTGTAGAGCAGGGGTCTCCAAACCGGTCCTGGATGGCCGGATCCAGGCCACATTTTTTGGATATCCCCATTGAGATACATGTAGTAATTTTAAAAATCTGACATGGATCCGGCCCTCCAGGACCGGTTTGGAGACCCCTGCTGTAGATGGAGACAACAACACATCACAGGAAGCCTCAACACCTGAGCGAGCCACAACACCTCTGCCGCAATCCCCTCTATTGTTCGGAACCCCTGAGTTTGAAGCACCACCGCTTTCGCCAACACCAACGACCAAGTCGTCCATGCAGGGAAGGGCAAGGAGGCCTGATTTGCCCCCTCTGCGGATTCTGCTAACCTCAGATGAGGAGGATGAAGAGGGAGAAATACAAAGCATTACACCTGTGGCTGACAAGGCCAGGCAGCAGAGTTCAGCAGGCGCTGCGCGAGCCAGTGTCCTTGGCAGAAGGGAACGTGAGAGTGGCGAGGGGCAGGAAGGAGAGAGCGTCTTCTGTTGCCTGGAGTCCACAATGGTGAAAGTACAGCGCCTGCAGGCGAAGGCAATGTTGGCTGTGCACAGGCAGGTGTGCAGCATCAATTACAAACTGTCACACATTGTGGAGAAGTGTGGCTCTGGGGTTAGAGGCGGCAGACCCGGAAGCTGAGATCGGCCCTGGACCAGGGTTCAATTCCCCGCCCCGACGGGGGTTGGGCTCAATAATTCCATGGACTCGATAATTCTCGCTCCGGTGCCTACTCGACTCACGGGTTCACACTCTGCGACTCTGGGCAATAGCTTGCTTAATCTCCACAACGGCCCCTCGCGGCGGGATGCCTGGCTTTCACCTTGTGGATACCCTGCCGGGGTATCTCACAGGGGAATACCAGGACGGGTTCCCTAAGCAAGCGCATAGATGCCTGCGATGTGGGCGATTTGCGCTATATAAATACATGTACATTTACATTTACAAAGGAATAGGCAACATTGCTGGGAGCATGGAGACAATTGCTAAGGGAATGTCAGACATCACTCAGTACATGGGTGCTCTGTCTGACAAGTTGGACAGGGACCACTTAGAGCGTCGCAGAGAGTGGCAGTGTATGCGGCAGCAGTCCAAGGCCCTTAACCGCTTTACCACAGCAACATCACTGCTGTGCCGGCGTTCCATAACCATGCAGGATGCATTAGTGCACTGCTGCACAGACTTAACAAGGGAAATGGGTAGAGTCATCTCTGCAATGGAGCAGATGCTCACGAATCAAGCTGGCACTGCTGGTGACACAGGTGTGAAAGAGACAGAAGGGTCCACCAGCAGGAGTGGTTCCAGTACACCTGTACCAGAGATGCGCAGGAGCGTCAGGCGCAGCAATGCTGAGTCAGCCCCCAGCCAAGATATGGATACCCAGTCTCGTAAATCCCGCAATGTAGTGCGTGGCCGTAAACATTAAACATTGCCTTCACCCCACAGGACTGCTCACAGTGAGGGTAACTGTGCACACGCAGTCATGGACACAGACATTGTAGGACAATGGCGTTTGTTCATTTGCATGCTGTAGTGACATTTAAACCACATTTTTCAAACACTATACCTGTCTGTGTCTCATTAATTACCTAGAAATATCGATGTGTGATCTCTGCCTGTCGCAATCTACCATCTATTGCTGCTGTTCCTGTTGCTTTGGGCTCTGCCTGTTCTTGGTCATCATCAATGTCCTCATGATGTGTCACCTCCACCTCTGTGCCTTCTTTGGTGGCAAGATTGTGCAACATGGCACAGGTCACTATTATCTTGCAACACAGGATGGGGGTGTACTGCCGTGCACCTCCACTCTTGTGAAGGCAGCGGAACCTGCTTTTGAGTAGTCCAGATGTGCGCTCTACTACTTTGCGAGTTGAACTGTGAGCCACATTATAACGCCTCTCACTCCTGGTAGTTGGATTGAGGTAGGGTGTGAGCACAAAGGAAAGCAAGGCATATGCACTATCGCCTATGGGGAAAAAGAGAGCGCCAATAGTTACATATGCATCACACATACATCTGCCATAACTATCAGGGTGTGTCACTGTTGTTTACCTAGCAGATATCCGTCGCCAAAATCTCCAGCAACAAGCCCTGTGTATATCCCACTATTCTGGAAGATGTAGGAGTCATGGGTACTACCTGGAAATTTGGCCACTATGTCTGTGATGATGTTGGCAGCATTGCATATCACCTGCATATTGATGGAGTGCGTTGACTTACGGTTTCTGTAGATGTGTTCAGTGGCTGGAGGTGAACAGAGTGGAATGTGGGTGCCATCTATGCAGCCTATCACGTGAGGGAAGTGTGCCAGTTTATAGAAATCAGTTTTTGTTTTTGCAAGTTCCACAGGTGTGTCAGGGAACCGGATGTAATGTTCCATTCTCTGCGTCATGGCCTCCAGGAACTTCCAGAAAAATCATGATAGGCAGCTCTGGGACACATCACCAACTGCAGCAATCACACTCTGGTAGCTCCCAGAGGCAAGCAGGTGTAGGTTACAGAGCACCTGCACATGGGGTGGGATGGCGTGGGCCCTGGGTGTTGGATGATCCAGGTATGGGTGGAGATCCCAAATCAAGTCCAGGATGGTTCTGGGGTGTAGCCTGTACCTCTGCAGTATCTCTGGCTCAGTCAGTTGGAATAGGGTGATCCTCTGCCTGTAGACCTGCTCCTCCCTTCTCCAAACCCTCTCTCCAGCTGCCTGTAGCCGTTGCCGCCTCGCAATCACATAGAATGCCGCCATTCTTGCAAAACTGTTGCATTTTAGGCCCCTTTTTAAAGTCTGAACCTGGTCACCACATGCTTTCAATCAATGGTAAATACCGACTCTTAAATACCGAATTTCAATGAATTTGGTACTTTTTCCCTTTCCTACATCTCAATGGGCCTTTTTTACCATTTTTTATTTACGGAATCGGTAAATAAGAACTCGGTAAATAAGGATTCGGAGAATTCCGATTCGGAATTATACCGACTCTTATTTACCGATTCTGAACATTTTTGGCACCTACATCTCAAATTCCAAATACCGGTCGGAAACGGCCAAAATTACATCTGGCCCCTAATGTGGCATTTGGTGAAAGTCAGAATTCAAAAGAATCAAGCTTAATACCATTGAACAAGGTGTGTAACAGCCCCTATTTGTTGGTCTTGGCAAATATTGGGAGTTTTCTCTGTGTGGTTCAGCGTCAGGTAGATGCTGTACATCCAGGTCTGAGATGTTTGAGACTGTTGGATCTTCTGTGAGTTTTCATATTATGGAAAGTGCAAATATATTGGCAGACAGTTTACAATTCTAACACCTGTTCCAGCAACATTGCGGAATATCCTGGGTCTAAACTCAACCAGATTGTTCTTTCTTTGGTTAGAGCTGCTTTGTGCACAGGGCAGTCATACCATTTCAGTTTACTATACTCCACAGACGTCTGGTTTTCTTTAAACTTGTTGGACCTCCACACCTCTTTCCCACTGTCCATCCCCTCATCAGTTCTGATGTCCAGAATCTATGACAGGTTGTTGGTGATGTCACAATCTATCAAAGCAACTTCACTTTCCATGGGACCACACACCTGCAAAAAGAGTAGAAGCAAACCTTGGGAATTTAAAATCTTTCAGAGTATGTGTGTTTTTCTATTGAATTAGTGTTTGAAAGAATAGTGCAAGATCCACAGAGATGTGGAATGCACAAACCTCATAACAAGGTCAGCTGAGTTTTAGACTTCGCCATTATCCCGTAAAACACAAAATGTATAATACGTCACAGCACAAATTGTGAAAGTTTGCTCTGGCTGGACAGATGAAAGGGTGTAAGGGACACAGGAAGGGGAGAATGAAGCAAGGGTGTTGTGGATATATAAAATGGAGATGTTGAAAAAAAGGCAAGTCATATTAGGGAAACAAACATCACGAATGCCTAGGCCACAGAAATGTGTCTAGTTGCTGGTGCCCACACTGTGAATGGTCTGAATGAATTAAGCTATATCAGCTGCCTCGTGCACTGCCTTTTCTCAGTGAACTTAAAGTGTCTTCATTATAGTAAGACAATATCTAAGTGTGTTAGATATTGTCCTACTATAATGAAGACACTTTAAGTTCACTTAAAACCTCACCTCTAGATCGTAGTGTCCCCCAAAGATAGCTCCATGACAGGCGGTCGAATGCCTTCTGGGCGTCTAATAGAACTAGACCTAAGGTAGTTCCCTGTACATTAGCTTTGTCCAGCAGTGGTACCATCCTATTAATGTGGTTTACAGTACCCCTGTTGGGTATAAACCCATGTTGTATCAATGATACAAGTGGGGTAATAACATTCGCTAAGCGAGTGGCTAAAATTTTAGTATATATCTTCCTGTCGGCATTTACTAAGGAAATTGGTCGAAACAACCCTGGGGGCTCTGCTAATTTATCCTTTTTTTCCAAAAACAATAATGTTTGCTTCCTCCCATGATGGGGAAACTATCCCCACCTGTCATTGTTGTAAGGAAGTCAGTAGTTCAAGTTTTAGCTCCTGAAAGAATGTTCTGTAAACTTCCAGAGGCAGCTTGTCTGGACCCGCCACTTTGCCACTGTTCATATTGTTTATTGCCTCTTCTAATTCTTCCGTGGTAATGGGTTCATCCAGAAGATGTGCCTCTGCTTGCCCCAATTTTACACAATCTAAATCCTTGAAAAATGTTTTCCCCTGGTTATCTACTGTGTATAATGGTTTAAAGAAAGAGTGAAATACTTTCAATATCTCCTGTGGGGTTTCCACTAATTTACCCTGTCTATCCTTAATATTTACGATTCTCTGTGAAGCCTCTTTAGAGTTTAGCCTTTGTGCCAGTCATCGCATTATATATAAACCCATTTCTGACGATGTTAGAAGGAAACCCAAGAATTAAATCTGTAGAATGTGGATTGGAACAACTTTGAGTGTTAGCATATGAAGATGACAGGGTGGTTGTAACAACGGACCCGGCTATAGCAATTTCTGGGATAGAACGAATGGTGCATAAGTTCAGAGTTGTCTCTGTGTGTAAACTTAATGCGTCCAAGACACAAATATTATGTGCCAACCAGACCTGTGTCCAAGGCCCTAGAGTGACTAATGAAGTAAGTTATTTTGGGATTAAAATTAGGGCATGTTTAAATGAATTGGTAGAAGTCAACTGGAATTCTATTCTCATGAGTGTGAAGAGATAACTAGACAGAATGGAATGATTGCACCTCACAATGGTGGGGAGATGTAATGTCTTAAAAATTGAAATTTTACCTAAAGTTTTATATTTTTTCGGTCCGTTCCATTTGAATTATCTAGGGGACAGTTACAGCACCTACAATCGTGTTGTATGAGATTTTTATGGGCCCAAGTGAAACCCACGAAGAGCAATGCATTTAATGTCGCTGTCTCGAGAGAAAGGTGGGTAGGCTGTACCTGATTTTACATTCTATTATTATGCGTGTTTTTTGCAAAACATCAGGATAATGCATACCGGAGAAGATATTGCTAACCCAGCAGAATGCCCCTCTATATATCAGATGTAATTGGAGGCATAAATAAGGAATTGCCTGTTTAGAAAAATGGAGTCTAACTACTTCCAGAGAACGCGTTTTGAGGTAGTAGTAGCTGCCTACAAGGTATGGAGAACAGTACGGAAGAAGTTACGAATCGAGGGGGTTTGCTATTACACTCCAATAAACACACCCATTTTACTACCTGCGGTTTTCACTGACAGAGTTGCTCAGAAATGGAAAGATAAGGGAGTCCCATGTATAGCCAACTTGTATAAGGACGGAGGTCTGCTCTCCTTTCAGATAATGGCAGATAAATATAAACTCCTCAAAACTGAATTTTTTTAATTCCTCCAGATGAAGGACTTCTTGATAAAAAAAACAAAGGACAATAGAGCCATACTTGTTAGTCGAGGTCTTTAGACGGAAGCAACGGATTGGTGGGATCTATAGCTGCTTAATAGATACACAGAGAGAAGATCTAGAGGTGCAAAATATAAGATGGAGGAACAGTTTTGAAGATCAAGACATACATATAGAACAATCAGTTGCTATGGCAGGGGAAATCCTAATATCAGCCAATCTAAGAACACAACATTTTAAATGTATCACACCCCTGCAAAGATGATGAAATGGGGGGTGGGGCGCTTAATGATGGGAAATGTTTTAGATGTGGGGCAGACTTGACTGACATCATACATATTTTTGATGTGTGTAGAAAGTTGACTCAACTTTTGGACCATATAGAAAAGTTCCTCTCGGAAATTACGGAAATTAATATCACACCGTCCATTATGTTGATGGGCATAGGAGAAGATCAGACTGAGGGACGTTTAGCTTTTGAATTTAGATATTTAATGTATATATCAGTAGTGGTAGCCCGTCTATGCATAGCCTACTTGTGGCTCCAAAAGGAAGTCCCCGACCTTTGAAATCTGGAGAGCTAGATTTTTTGTTATTGTTAATTTGGAACACAGCTTATACGCTCTCAACGGGATACGGACACAGAAACTAGGTTTGTCAATCTGGGGCCCTGTGATAAACCACATAACGGAGTAATATGAAATGAATTATGTATTGTCGCCTTGGGTTGGTTTTTCAGGAGCTATGTGGCTTTTATATTTAAGAAATTTATGTAAAGAAATTTATGTTAACCTCTTTGGAAATATTATGGACTTTTATATGATGCTTACCTCATCTGTAATATACATTTGTATGTATTTAAAACTCTGGATTGCAATAAAAAAATAAAAATAGAACTTCACCTCTATTGCTGAAATATTATGATTCCAGATGAACATATCTCTGGTGAAAGCTATTTCTTTTCTAATTGGCACCCATGTATTTTTCTGTTATAATTATTTCTAGGTCTGATTGGGTCAGTATCACTTGCATTCTGACACATTTTGTTGGATTTAAAATCCTTCTCTACAGTTTGATTCATACTGTACCAAGCACCTCAAAATGTCTGCAAAATTATACCAGCATACAGATGCTTTGAGCAGTGAACAATTCCAATTATCTCCGGTGACCTAAATTTCTCTATGGAAACTGTCCATTTTAAAAGAATAGATGTAAGCCTATCTTTATTGTGTTACATTTTTACAGCAATGAACAGCTAATAGCAGCATGCTCACATGGCATTTTGAATGGTAATTAAACAATGTGTAAATGGGTATATGTTTTTATTATTTTGCTCTTTTGTGCATTGATAACAATTCAAAATGCAAATTGAGCTTGTAGCCTTCAGTAGCTCTCGGATGTGTTGATGACAACCAATCGGTATGGTCATATCTTATGTGGGGGGCCACAGTACTGGCAGGGGATTGGGACTATTTCCCTCTACTGGCCCGGTCCATCCTACTATGGTAATTCAAAACTGGGCCAAGAACAACTTCTTCAGCACTTGACTTTCAGCGGTGGTGATGGCAAACAGTCACACTCTGATATGGGAGGTTACTGTGGATAGCACGACAGGTTCCCATCTGGTACCCAGAAGCTCAATAATGTGATTGTCTACCTCAGCTATCTCTTTTACTCTTTTGGAAAAGGAAAATACTTCACTCTATCAGTAAGGCACAGTACTACACTAAACATAAAAATGTCTCAGATACCTGATTAATGGCTGCAAGTCCATTACGATTCAAGGTGGGCACCCCAAAGAACTCTGCCATCCTCCTGTTGTCTAATAGTCTAGGGCCTGTGGTTCATATGCAGCTCTCCTACATTTATGTAGCAGATAGTCTCTTTCTGGGACAGTCAAATAGTCTCTTGCCCACTCCTCTTGGTGGCTAAGGGTTGCTATAGGACTTACTGTTACAGTGTAGTTCCAGAAGCTGTTTTAGATTCGGGGTTGTGTCATGCTCTGGTAGGTCTGGCGCAGACTGCTCTAAAAGATCCTGAAGGCAGCAGTAGGAGTGACTGGCTTCTGACAGTGGCCCATTTCTGAGTATCGGAAGTGTTGACAGCAGATGAGCCCGCTGTTTTAGCAGGCCCAGATTCTCTGCTCTGGTGAGTCACAGCGACAGTTGCGCCGGGACCTCCCTCTGAAGAGACAATCTTGCAGACCTTGTCCCCAGGTGAGGGTTCCAGACAACAACTTAATGGATTCAAGGAGTTTTGGGGAACAGTAGCCTAGTCCAATCAAATGCATAGGTCTCTAGCGACATGGCAGCAGGCTGCGCTTTGGCACAGAGCTTTTCAAAGAAGCAGCTTAGTACATTGGAGTTGCATGTTCGGCACACCTCGAATCAATCTGGAACAAGTCACTAATGCTGGTTGGTGGGTACCATGAGGTGCAGACTACAGGTTGCAAGCTTCTTCTTCTGGTGCAGCAGGGCCCACTCAGGCACAGGGCAGTTAGTGTCATGTTTGCAGCTATCTAAATCACGAGCACACAGTGGGTGCTATGGGACAACGTTGATCCCAAATTCAATTGGGCACACTGATAAGTCATACTTGGAACATGCCACAGTTGCAATGACAGGGAAGACAGGGAACCTCTCAGCCATGCTTTGGAAGTGCCATTATTCTTCCCAGACTAGAGCATGCCAGCCACCCAGCTTGTGAGTCTCAAGAGGGAGGACCACAGCACCAAAATTAACTACTTCTGTCCACATTAACAGTCAGCTCATCCTGAAGGTCTTGCTTGCTCCTTCCATATTGCTCAGGCAGGATTCCTTAGGCTTCCAGGATAAGACTTAACTTTACTTTATTGTGTCAGATTATGGACATAAGCCATACTGTATGCGTATACAGTATAAAAAGTCTTGCGATAGGTATAAATAAATACAATAAAGATAAATATAAACTGAATTAGCAACACAGTTATAAATGCAGAAATCACTAGATAAGCTTGAAATAAGACAATCAGTTCTTCCTCCAGATTAGACTCCAGGTGATGCCCCCTCACTCCTGGGAAGCTATCCATCAGGCAATCACCAGCTTTGGTTGCACAGTAGTCCTTTGGGTACTTTCTGGAGCACCCACTCCTTGGTCAGATAGAACTTGGAACTGAAACAAGAAGAGGGTCTAAGACAGAGAAGGGAAATGGATTTCCAGTCTACCCATTCAAAACTCGTTTAGGTCGGTTCTCATTTCATTGGTCCTTCTTAGCCTGTCTTCCCAACTCAGCCTTTGTCTTGAGTGATGTTCTTCACAGCAAGGTCGTCTCCAGGCAGCAGCACCCACAACAGAGACACAAGGAGGTGTGAGCAGTCTGCATCAAACAATACCCACATCTAAATGTGATCAGTAAGAGACAAAGGGCTGCTCCCCTTCTAAATAAAACCTTTCACACTTTAACAAAAACACTGCATTCCTACCTTCACCCCTGCCACCCACTAAATGGTAGTTTCAGGAATAATAATAAGCCGTCCTCTCTATGAGAAAGAGCCTAATCACATTTGTGATGGGAGGCCTGTCTCCTCTCTCCTCACTTCTGTGCCTGGGTACCCTCTCTCTAGTCCCAGGAATATCAGCAATAAACTTCCACTTTCTGGGAAATCAGCCTCATCTCTATGTTGTGTACATGCACACGCCAGGATTTTCCAAACTTAAACCTGCAGGCTTGTGCCACTCCGGTTCATTCAAACAATCAGTCAGTGTATACCATACTTGTCATACCCATATGCATTCACCCAGATGCTCAAGATCTCAAAGCTAGGATTCCGGTCTCACCATTAGATTTTCTATGAATGTGCTGGCCAGTAGCCTCTAACTCATATGATGCATGGCCTGGCAACACTAGGGTCACTACAAAACATCGTATATTGTTTCCACCATGCTACCCCCATGAACCTGTGACAGGGGCAGTTGTCTTCTGTCACTATTGAAAGCTTGCTTTGGATGTTCCACCAGATCCAGGATAGGCCCAAGACTAGTTGCAGGTCAAAGGAAGACCTAGGATTTCATATACACACACTAGGTAAGGGTGAGGTTTGAGCAAATAAAATCCAGAAACTGGGATACCAGATATTTGTGGTTGGGCATGCAGGGAAGGCAACACACCTGCACACCATTACCGACATTCATATACCAAAATATACACATTCACAAGCACCTATTTTGTACGTGTGCCAATTCTAGAGAAAAAGAAGTTCTTTAAAGATTTCTATTAATAATAGTGTTCATGGGTTACGATTAAGAACATCCACCCCAAATGAAACTGGATTACTTTGGTTTGGTAGCCTGAAGCATACTTTTGTTGTCTTAAAGAGACAGGTTTGCTGACAGATATCTGAACATGTAAGATATCTTGCTCCTTTGTGTATTGTCTGGTAGCAATTCAAGATGCAAATGAAGCTCACTGTAGATAGTTGTTTAAAAGTGAAATTATATAAACCTATATCTACACACATCCCCTGTTTGAAGAAAGGGCTTCAATAGTAAGTAAACATAAAAGCATACTAGTGTCCTACAATACAGTCTTGAAATGTTTGGTTATTACAAAGAACATTTACCTCACATTTTCCCAGGTACATAAACTGAAGCATAGCTCTTTGGCCTGTTACATCTACATAATGTAAGGTATAGGTTTACTGCCAGACGAATGAGCCTGTAGACACCCAGCACAAATGGAATTCTGTGATGTCTGTGGCCTCAGCCTGCAAGAGACATTCTCTGTGCAGCTTAGCCTACTAGTTTTGTTTAATGTGAAGATACATTTGCTGCCGTGTACCTGATACTGTACCATATATATAATCTAAAAGACAGCTTTATTGTCCACAGACTATTTCCATAAGACATTTGTTACCTATGTTGTAGTTTCTAAGACCTTCACTTTTGAGGTTAGACCAATTGAATTTCCTTGTTCTACACTCACACATTGTTCTTTTCATGGTTTAGGTTTCCTTGTGCACTGGCAATTCCACCTCTTCAACCATCATAATCCATTCATGCATGGTTTCATTAATGTTTTCAAGAGGTAACATACCACTTTCCCAATGTTCTTTCCTTCATCAGGTGTAATGTCCAGAATTTCAGACATGTTATCAGCACTATCATTATTCAACAAAGTAACTTCACTCTCTAAGGGACCGCACACCTGTAGGAACAATAGAATTGTGTAAGAAAAATTGGGTTTTTGCAGATGTACCTCCACTTTTTGCCCCCTTTTGGACTACTAGATGCTAGTTTTTTACTCTGAGAGTGCACTGAAGCCTGTTAACCCGTATCCAGTGCTCTCTCCCCAAAACTGATGTGTGTACTTGCCAACCCCAATTGACAAGAACTTTACTCCCTTTTAAGCCCCTAGTATATGGTACCAGTGGTACCAAGGCCATGGTGGCTAAGGGGTCCACATGGCTTGCAGCACTGTTTTATGCCACCCTGAGTGACCCAAGTAAACTACTGACAGCAGGCCTGCCATTGCAGACTGCAGGAGCAGTACAAACTCCTTGAACTCGAATTTGCCCTCACCATGTGTGGCAAAGTCAAAAGCACTATCTTTGATAAATGTCAATGACCACTAAGGAAGGCCTCCTAAAGCCCAGGTGCAAAATATCAAAGGTGTGGAAATGTAAGTGAAAGCTTATATGACCCTAGACTGCCCTTTGTCATTAAAGGACACTATAAGGGTAAACAGCGTTTACTTTGCATGCAATACTTCACATGCGATACTTTGCATGCCATTACAAAGCGGTTGTTACAATGACCGCCTTGTTAGTTCGCATACCTTTACTAAGCGAGTCGGAACAACGACTTATGTTAGGGGGGAGAAGGTGTTGGATACATTGACGATATCTTCATGATTTGGAGATGTGAAGTCAGTGATCTACACCACTTCCTACACTGGATGGATAATAACTGTTGTGGCCTTCATTTTACCCTGACATCTGATAAAACTTCTATCGATTTCCTGGATCTTACCATCTTTCACCAGGAGGGGGCTCTTCTGACCCGACTGTTTAGAAAAACTACAGAGCGCAACACACTGCTAGACTATTCCAGTAATCATCCGAGGGCTCTACGTGATTCACTCCCATTTTCCCAGTTTCTGCGAATTAGGAGAAATTGCTCCTGCAGGCAGGACTATTTCAAAGAAAGTGCCATTCTAGCGGACAAACTCAAAAACAGGGGCTACCCAAGGAGAATTGTTAAAAATGCACTCAAAAGAGCATGGTATAGACCCAGGGAAACCTTGCTGTCACCTACTCCAAAGACATCACAAGAAAGACTTGCTTGTGTTACTACCTTTTCCCCAGTGTCTAACAAATTGAGGAAAATGATACTCCACCACTGGCCTATCATTAATGCAGGCGTACTGGAAATTGAACGTCCTCTGTTTGCTTTTAAAAAAAGCAAAAATTTGAAGGACCATTTAGTCCGAGCAGCATTTCCAAGTCCCACTCAATCCTCCACGCTTGAAACCATATGGGGTCTGTCCCCCATTGTTGGACATGTGAAATGTGGTAACTGTAGTGTGTGTGATATGACCATTGAAGGAAAGACAAGAGTATTTAACAATATCACTTTTACGAGTTCTTCCCTTTCAAACTGTAACACCTGCAATGTTATATATATGGTTCAATGCCCATGCAAGAAAATGTATGTAGGTCAAACTTCACAGAAGGTAAAAACAAGGATCTGCCAGCACAAGAGTCGCATTCGCTGCCAAACTCCCAATGCCCCTCTTGTTGAACATTTCACTAATGCCAAGCACAAGGAAGATGAGTTACGCTGGACTGTGCTGAAGGCATTGAAGTTGCCTTCTAGAGGAGGGAGCATGACCCAACTTCTTAATAAAGAGGAACTGAAATGCATTTTACTCCTGGATACAATACAGAATGGCCTGAATTGCACTGAAGACTGGGCTGGATTGCTTTAACTTCTCATATGATTTCTTGAGAGACTGTCCAAGAGAAACAGACTCAAAAGACTATTTGGATATTCCAACAATTATGGAAACCTGGCATGGCTTCAGGGATTGTTTTAAAGATAAATTGTTTCAATGTTGGTTTCGAATAATGTTAAATGATGTTCACACTCAATAATGAAAGGTAACTGTACTATGATTCCGGAAATAACTGCCAAATGTTCATAAGCCAATTTCTGATTACTGATAACAGAGTGTATTTGTCATTGAATTTGCTTTGATAATGAATCAAAACACTCCAGATGTATGAATGAAAGCAGCGATATCACTTGTATCACCAGACATTCTATGCAACTCACACCTTTCTAAGATGGCCGCCACAGGGACACCCCTCCTCACTCCCTTTCACCTATTCATTTAAATACACGGTACTGGCCGACAATTCACTTCCGGATCCGCGTTGAGTCGGCGCTGTGCCATTGAGCACGCCGAGTGAATCCTGCTCGTATCGTGAGCAAGACAGCATCGTCTAGGCACTTAAGGTAAGGTTGATTAGGTTCTCCCCCTGCCTCCCTGTCACAGGCAATCACTGCCCCCACCTAACCTGAATCCCGCTTCCTTTCAGACCTTGAAATCACTTGAGCACCCACCCTTGTGTGGATTGGATATATCGTATTCCTCTTTCCCGGATGAATCATTATAAACGGGATAACAGTATTAGTTACCAGTCTTCGTAACAGGAACCAGAGGTAATCACTCGTCCCGCGCTCACACACTGCTAGTCGTTGCATGTAACATTACTCGATTATAAACCAACTCTCTTCATTTTAGGCACCAGTCCTCCCTCCAATCCAAACCGCCTTGATCCACAGGAGCGGAGTATACCTCGCTCTGAGAGGTTTGTCCCTTGATCACATTAATAATGTTCAAATCACTATAGGCACTGAAATAATCCCGCTGGTTTCATTGATTTTAACGCTCTGCATGTACACGTCGTAGCCACCACTGTTCCACACTTGGAATCGACACTCTAGCCACAATCACGTTAGTGGCGGTAGGTTCACAGTGTAATGAACCGATTCGTGCTAATTTACAAATCCGTTTGCACTTTCTCTGATAGCATGAGATTGGTCCATTTGGAATATGATGTCAACATGATTGGGCATAAGTTACCGTTAAGCACCTGGAATGATACGTGTGCACTTTCTCTGAAAGCATGAGATTGGATGACTTGAAATATGATGTCAACACAAATGGGCATAAGTTACCGTTTAGTACCTTGGAATGATACGCATGTATAACATGTGAATTTAAGTGCATAGTACCTGATACAAGTGCTTTATGTAAATAAGAATCTTCTCTTTCTTTTCTCCCATCTTGTTTTTCCCTACTAATAACAGGTTTTCACAAAAGGTACATACAGGCAATATATTTTAAAGTCCTGATGATTATCCCAGTTCACTAGGAGCCAGGGATCGAAACGCCGTCGACACTCTTACAATTCTGTAACCTTGCCATTGTGTTAATATTTGTTACAGCAATTGTCTGTCTGAGCTTGCTTTGCAAAATGTGCTAATGATGCAAGGGACAGTTGGCTCCCCTTTTTCCTTTTTGCCTGATATTCTTTACTTCTTTTCTTCTTTTACCTTTTCACCCCCGAACTTTGTTCGAGTGTGTTCTGGATAGGTACAGGCTTGTACCCTATCAGTTTCCGAATTAGACCCCTCTAGTGGTCTTTTTATCTATGATTATATTTGAATAAAATTTCAGGCCCGACTGGGTACTGAGAAATTGACTGATATAGTACTGATTGGAGTCTATATTTTCATTTGAATTTGAAAACTCTAACCCTAAGGACCGTTGTTCTCCTTAATAGCTGATTGCCCAAGGTCCTTTGGTACTCATTGGGTCCCCTTGTTTTTTGAAAAGGATTTCAAAATCCAACACCTTCCCTAGTGTCCGCACAGACTGGAGTTGGAATAGTAAATGATACTATTCCAACATCCTGCTCCCCCTACAGCAATTTGTTGTTCCGAATTGCGTAGTAAAGGTATTTGAACTAACAAGGCGGTCGTTCTAACAACCACGTTGTAATGGCATGCATAGTAAATGCATGCAAAGTAACGAGTGCTATTCCACTATAAGTGATAGGCGGTCCATAAGGATAACATAGGCTGACTACCAGGCAAACCTGAGGTTGGCAGCAGCTTCATTATGGTACTACCTAAACATATCATGTTTAAGATCAATCAATGTGCCTTTTCACACCTGACATGAATCTCATGTCAAAGGTTATGTGGCATGCACCCAGGTGGCAACCTTAGAGATTGCCCAACTAGTTGTCCTAGCTTCTCTGTACTCTGGCAGGCAATCCTGTGCTTACTGCACTTGCTGCCACCAAGACAAGGCTCTGACCTCCTGCCAGGCAGTGTGATCACTCCCAGGAGTCAAAAACGAAGGCTTTGGCAGAGGGAAATTGTACTCCCCTATCCTCCCACCCCCAGGCAGGCTAGTAAAGTGGCACATCAAAGCAGTGAGCTTCAAACTTACACCTTCTTTGATATGCACCAGTGCAGACTCCCAGAGGCGGATACAGCCCTTTCCCTACCCCAGGCACATTTTCACCCAGGCAGGTTGGAAATCAGTTATTCAAGGAGGTTTATGCCCCCAGAAGGCTGGTGGCTCCTCCAAGGTGGGCAGCTCGGTGTGTACACTGGAACAAGGGTTCTGCCATTTTGAGATGTGGCAGAATAGAGGGTTCTGGGTAGAAAAGGTGGCTCAGACCCCCGGGTGTGGTCATCCCAGGGACAGACTTGCTGTAGGGACTAGCAGCCCATTGTCTACTTTCTCCCACACCCCTAACTCCCCCAAATCTAGGATTTAAGTGTCACCGCTGACACCAGAACCTCAGGTCTGAACAAACTAAACAAAGAGGACAGAAGAGACCCACATCTGTCACAACAGGGTTTGAACATAGTGTCAGAATGACCATGTGTTCTTACCTTAAGTCCACAAGGCAGTGTTTTGCGGAGACTTTATGGACCAACTTCCCAGTGCCCTACCTTATAACCTGTGTAATCAGTAATTCACTAGGAATACATAGTAGGGTTCACGGAGGAGGGACAGATAGTGGACGCTGTAAGAATCCTTGTTGTCGACCTGCGAGGCAACAAGAATGTTTTTTTCAGTTTCTTCAAACACTTCTTTACTGCTGTTCCCTACCTTTACATAAGTACATGCCCTTCTTTCAATACATGCTCCTACCTGCGATCTAAGGATGTGGTACGTAGCATCCGTGTAGTTTTGAAGTGGCTTTCTAGACGTTCTGAAGTGGTATGGTTATGGTGTAGTTCACTTCACTAGGCTCATCGATTTGGTAATACTATAAAGATACCAACAAGTTTGCACCAGTAACATACAATGGTTCCTTGCGTTATTATAATTAAACACCATCTACGATTATACTTACTGTATCGATCTCCACCACTGCATAATTCCTTGTTTTTACAAATTTTTTAGAATGCAAATACAAAAGGTCCACCACTATAATTGGAGTAAAGTACTACTATATACAACCATTGTCCTTGGTGTTAGAAATAAACAATTTTGCAATCCTTTTCAAAAAGTAATATTGATCTTAAAAAGAAGGTTCCAACAATTAGTTGTGATTTCTAGAACTTGAGTTTTAAATGCTAAATCTTTCTTCCGAAGGGTGCCTTAAAATCGTAAATTACACTTATCTCTTTTCTTTCTTGTCTTTCCACAGGTTTCGATGTCCAACGGGGTGATGTGCTGTTCTGGAGATCAGGAGATGGAGAAATGAACGCCGCATCAATTTCCAGGTAAGCGTCCCTGGATACAAAATCGCTATGGATGACAGACTGGAAAGCTAAGCACTATCCAGAATCGGATGTGGCTTTAAATAGTCTTGCCACACCCAAGATGTGCTCCACGTCAACGTTCACGTAGCGTTACTTGGCGTTACTAAATGCCATTCCTCTTCCCTCATCAAGCAATACTGACCGCAAGGCATATGGCTCGAGTCAGTAAGCTACTCTTTCTTCTTTCTGCAGCATTGTTCTTTGGCCATAATGCTCACATATCAAATCATGAATCTACAATAATCGTAGCACCACAGAAAACCAAATACATTTTAGACAATCCTAAAAATGTTTTACCCTACATCAATGTACATTATTCACAACATGCCACATTTAGTTAGTGCTGGTTGCACGGGATAGGGTGTTTTTTTTTTACTGGGGATGAACTGGTCGCTGGGTTTATGGATGGACCCTCTTCTGGCATCAGGTTAGACTAGTGCCCTATGCTTAAGAGGGGTTTCGTTGGTTTCTGACAGGTTCATTTCCTGATGGTCTTGTGGGAAATCATAATAGTACCCCCCTCGCAAAATCCCTCCCAAGACCGAAGGAATTGTTTTTGGTTTATCAGGACGTCTATAAAAGGCTTTGACAAGTCGCGGTGCATTTTTCAAATGGACCAATGGCTCCCAAGAGTGTTCCTCGGGACCATAACCTTTCCAATCTACTAAATAATATAATTTGCAACGTACTCGTTTAGCATCAAGCAATGTTCGTACTTCATATTCGGGTACGCCTTCTATATCAATTGGAAGTGGTGGGGTACTTTTTCTGATCATCGGATGATATGGTACAGTCACTGGATTGATTATTTTTTGGATAGGAAACAGCCCTATAAAACGAGGAAAGAATTTCTTATTGCCTTTAAGGTTCAAGTTTTTTGTGGATAACCAAACTTTGTCACCTATTGTATATAGTGGTTGGGGAATTATTTTTGGTTTTCTTTGGCTTTTGCCAACTGAAATTGTGAGTGTTGTTTTACAGGTGTTAATTTGTTAACATCCTCACAAATGGATAGGCTGGATATATTGGATGGGGTCTTTCCAGGAATATTTTTAGGATGAAAGCCTTGTGCACAGAAAAATGGAGACATACCAATAGATGAATGTTCAGCGTTTTTATAAGCAAACTCCACAGCCCACAAAATGTCTACCCGTTGTTGATCACAGTCAATTAACATGCAGCGTGAATATTGCTCAAAAGGTTTGGTTGGTGCATTCTGTTAAACCATCTGTTTGAGGATGGTAACTTGATGATGTACATACTTCCATGTTTAATGATTACTCAAATGCTGCCAAACATGAGAAATAAATTGAGGGTCTCAATAGGAAATAACAATGGAGGGAATTCCATGTAATTGAATGATGTTTTGAGTGAATATTTGTGCTCTCTGATTGAGAAGGGAGTTTTTTTAGAGGTATGAAATGAGACATACGTATAAAATAATCAACCACAGTTAAAATTGTATTATAACCAGTTTTAGTGATTGGGAGGTCAACAATACAGTCAAGGGACACCGTGTGCCAAGGTTGCGGAGGTTTCAGTAATGGTTGTAACAGGCCACTGAAAGCTTGATGTGAGGATTTATTTTGGATACACAAGGCACATGTCTCCACATATTTTTGGATGTCATGACACATGGAAGGCCACCAAAAATTATGTTTTAATAATTGGTAGGTTTTTGTAAGGCCTGGATGTGCGGATAATGGGGAATCATGATTTAACTGATTAACAGTGATCTGTAACGTTGTTCTTGGTACAAATAGTTAGGCACTCATCCACAGGAGTTCATCTTTCCACATAAGCGAGGGGTACTGATCTTGCAACTCTTCAAATGACTTTATCTTTAGTTCTGATCATATTTCTTGTACTAGTTCCTTGTAAATGCTGGCTTGAAAGCAATGGGACTGGAGAATTGACTGTGAGCTTTTTAGTTGATCAAATTTGTTTTCTATGCCTATGTGTGACAAAGCATCAGCCTTGTTATTTTCTTTTCCAGGCCGATAAGTAATAATGAAATTATAATCATTAAAAAACAATGTCCAACGAAGTTGTCAAGCAGACAGAGCCTTTACAGATCGTAAACTTTGGAGATTACAGTGATCCGTATAAATAGTAATCAGATGCCTAGCTCCTAACAAGTAGTGACGCCCTTCTTCAAATACAGCTTTGATGGCTAATAATTCTTTATCTGCTATTGCATAATTGTTTTCAGCAGGTAACAATTTCCTGGAATAATAGACTATTAGGTGCATTTGTTTAGTTTCATTATGCCTTAGTGACAACATTCCTCCTATGGTAAATTATAAAGCATCTGCTTCAACGATAAATGGACGAGAAGGGTCAGGGTGCATGAGTATGGGTGCTGAAGTATATTGTGAGTTTAATTCTTGAAACGCTTTTTCTAATGGATCATTCCATTCAAATGTGACTCCTTTACAGAGTAATCTGGTGATAGGGGTTATTATTTTAGAGAAATCACAAATAAATCGCCTATAACAATTTGTGAATCCTAAAAAACTTTAAATTTGTTTAGTCGTGGATGGACTAGGCCAATTGAGAACTGCTTCTATCCCAGGGCCAAAAACCTCACACACATGGGTGGTTCAAGTACCCAAAACAGGTAAGGGCCCACAATGTGTTGAGGAGACATCAAAATGACCTATCACATAACAACCTGGTTTTGCAAGGGTAGTCGCCCAGGTTTTTGGCCCCGGGCTTGGCGGCCATCTTAGGAACCTATCAAACCCACATATATCTGAAAACTAGACACTCGGGGGAGTCCAGCAAGGTATGGCTTGTGTGGGTCCCCCAACGTTTTCCTACCCAGAATCACCTGCAAACCTCAAATTTAGCTGAAAAACCCACCTTTTTCTCAGATTTCTGTGTGGGAAAGTTCTGGAATCTACGTGAATCCACAAATTTCCTACCACCCAGTGTTCGCTCAGGTCTCCGGATAAAAATGGTACCTCACTTGCTTGGGTGGGTCAAGTACTCGCGACAGGCAAGGGCCCAAAAAGGTTTGCAGGGTATAGAGGGTAGGAAAACGTTAGAGGACCACCGCAAACCATACCTCGCTGGACTCCCCCGGGTGTCTAGTTATTCAGAAATGTGTGGGTTTGGTATGTTACCCTAGATGGCCGCCGAGCCCAGGCCAAAACCTCAGGTGACCCCCCTTGCAAATCCAGGTTGTTTTGTGATAGGTAATTTTGATGTCTCCTCAATAGGTTTTGGGCCAGTGCCTGTCATGGGTCCTTGACCCACCCATGCAAGTGAGGTACCATTTATCTCGGAAGACTTTGGGGAACGCGGGGTGAGTGGAAATTTGTGGATCCACGCAGATTCCAAAACTTTCCACCACAGAAATGTGAGGAAAATGTGGGTTTTTTGACAATTGTTTTGGTTTGCAAGGGATTCTGGGTAACACAGTCTGGTGGAAGGCAGTCAAGTCACCCCATCCTGGATTCTCCTGGGTGTCTAGTTTTAAAAAATGTATAGGTTTGCTAGGTTTCCCTAAGTTTGGCACATGGGGTGAAAAGGCCTAGCAGCGAAGGGGTTAAAGTGTTAACCAACTAAGAAAAATAAATGATGTT
Organism: Lissotriton vulgaris; assembly: GCF_964263255.1. Lineage (NCBI taxonomy): Eukaryota > Metazoa > Chordata > Amphibia > Caudata > Salamandridae > Lissotriton > Lissotriton vulgaris. The sequence goes on along the minus strand of NC_141700.1, from coordinate 297,922,904 downwards.
GCACGTAAATGCTAATTCTGACTTCAGTGAACCCTTTACAGTATGATCTTTATATTTGTACTAATGTAATGTGCCTAAAACTAAAATTGTTGTTAAGATTTTGTGAAAAAGTTACATGTTGGTAATTTTGAAATCCAGTAGTACGTTATAGTTACGCTTGTCATATACAATGGGACTAACTTGCCTCAAGCATATATACACCACAAATCATATCTTAATGTCATAATTCAAATTGAAAATTCTTATTTGAATGCTTACAATCTTGCTTATATTAGCCTAAATTCAAATAGGATTGTCTGCTTATTCATGTATATTTTTCCTTTTCTCTTCCTCGACTCTGTCTCCACAAGCGCATATCTATTTATTTCAAATGTATTACAACTGTATCCTGTTTCAGGAGTTCCATGTGCTTACAAGGACCTTTTGATACAATTATTCTTACACCAGGAACATCTGCTCATGCGCCTTGTTAAAGGATCTTTGTTTAAAGGTCCACCTCTACCAGATGTCCTGATCATTTATGTAACTTGAAATGACTATATTCCCATTAAAATGTGTATCCTTTATGTCTCATGACAAGCATCCTATACAAACTGACCAATGGACTGAATGGTCTCATCTGATGTGGTAACCTAGGAGCTGCCACCCCGTAACTGAGAAATGATATTTTCCATTGGATTGATAATTGGATCACCAGATTCCCCAGGAGGAATGCTTCAATTGGACTGAGAGTCAACTATTGGGCTGACGGACTCTTCTGGCTTGTGCATACACTGTGTGCACTATTCCCGGACTTCTTTCTCCCATGGGAGAGAATCTTTAAGCAGGCATGCTGCATGCCCTTTCCTGAACACGCCTTCGAGAACTTCAGTAAGTAATGGCCTAAAGTGATGAATTTAATTATTCTGTTCTCTTTCAATGCCTAATATTGGAAAATCTACTTCCTAAAAATACTGATGAATTCTAACCATTTAAAGATCCTGTTTCTGTCTCTCTATGACTGGTCTTCAGAAATTGGTTGTGGATTTCCATAGTCTAATTGAGGGATGTGGATTCTAATAGAGAGGCCTTTAGTCAACAGGTCCTAATGTTACTATTTTGTATAGTTTTATCTGAATTACTTGTGTGTATGATTCTAGCTTGTCTACATTTCTTCAGGAGATTTGGTTTAGCAGGTATGTTATGTTAGCCTCCATTTATAATGCGCATGACCAATCTGAAGTGTCCCGGCGCAAAAGCCAAATGGTAGAGAAGGGAAAAAGAAATAGCCTAGCAAAAGATTACTTATATAGCAGGCTTTTTAGCTGTTTTTTAAACACCCTGAGGTTTAATAATTCAAAGGGCAGGGCATTCCAAGCTGTGGCGGCTTTAACAGAAAGAGAGCTACCGCCTGACCTAGCCTGCCTGAACCTAGGAACCACAGTAAATCATTGGCCTGTAGAATAAAGATGTTGAGATGGCTCATAGAATGAAAACAGTCTCCTAAGGTATTGAGGCCCTACCTTGTAGAGGGCACCATGGACTAATGTCAGAGCCTTGAACAATACCCGCTGCTCAACCGGGAGCCAATGTAGATCTCAAAGGTTCTGACTAGAGCTGGATCTGCCTGGCATACCCAACAAGGTTCTAGCCGTCACGTTCTGGACAATCTGTAGCTTTTTTAGCTGATATGCCGGGAGACCAGTGTGCAGGGCATTGACATAATCTAACCTTGACAGGATGAGCGCGCAGGTCATCATTTCCTTAGCCCTTTTAGGTAACAGAGGCAGAAACCTCTTTAGGCATTTCAGTGTGCCGAAGCACACACCCGCCAGTTTGTTAATCTGAGGCAGAAATCTCAAATCTTCACCAAACTAGACCCCCAGATGTTTTGCTGGACATCCGGAAGAACTGGGCACAGGATAGCCTACAGCTCAAATATCTTCTCTGAAATGTGGGGGGAAGGAACCATAGAGAAGCACTTCTGATTTCTCCTCATTGCACTTCAGTTGGGCCTTTGCTCGCCACTTAAAGACCTCAGTGAGACAATTCTTAGCAATGGTCGGAGAGGAGTCCGTTTCGTTCCACGTGAAGAGGAGCCGGGTATCGTCAGCATAAGCTATAATCTTAGCACCCAGCTCCTCTGCCAAGTAGACCAGGGGCGTCATATAAACCTTGAACAAAAGAGGGCTCAGTGTAGAGCCCTGGGGGACGTCCGTATTCAGACTTCTAGGAGTAGAAGAAAAAGGAGGTAACACTACTTGCTGCAATCTATTGGCTAGGAAGGATTCAGTCCACTTCCATACCTGCCCAGAGATGCCGATGTGGGTCAACCGTGCCAGAGTTGTTGGTGAGGCACGGTGTTGAACGCAGCAGAGAGATATAAAAGCACTAATGCTGCTCTCCTGCCAGCATCAAGACACTCTCTAAAAACCTCCGCCATGTCAACCAAGGCCGTCTCAGTGCTGTGGAATGCCCTGAAGCCCAACTGGGCAGGGTGGAGGGCGCCCGAGGTCTCAACAAACTCAGAGAGCTGCTTATGGACAGCTTTCTCACACACCTTAGCCATAGACGGGGGAAGTGAGATAGGACGGTAGCTTGTCGGGATTGTGGGATTAAGTGAGGGTTTTTTCAGCAAGGGAAGAAGTTTTGCCTGCATCCACTCACGTGGGATCATAGCAGTCTGAGGGGACATATTAACAATGTTGTTAACTTCCGGGTTGACTATATCCGCAACTGCTGCCAGTAGCCTTGCTCAGCCGGGGTCAGTAGGAGAGCCTCATTTGAGCGATTTAAGAATAGTCAGGGTGTCAGACAGTGGAATAGTAGAAAATGTAGCCAAAGAAGGGCACACTAAACCCAGCCTTACAGTTTTAGGATGGAGCTGGACCTCCTGAGTCTGGTTGACGAAGCCATAGCTATCTTGTATGGCTTTAATTTTATCTGTAAAAAAAACTGAAAGCTGTTCACACCAATCATTAGAACCAGGAGAAGTCCTCTCATGAGCCCTGGGATCAAGGAAGCTTTGAACAATTGAGAATATTTATTTTGAATTATTTTTTGATTGGGCAATGCGCTCTGCAAAGAAGTGGCCTTTGGCAACCTTCACCATAGAGTAATAGTTGTTCTGAGCTTTCCTAAGGTCTGTTTTGGCTAGAGGACTGTAAGCCTGTCTCCAAACCCGTTATAGATTTTTACATGCAGATTTTTGCTCTTTTAACTCCTTAGAAAACCAGGGCTGAGACAGAGACTTTCTTTCTCTTTTATGACCTAGAGGACCAGAGAAATTCTCCACCTCTCCGGCCAACCAAATCTTAAGTCTACCAACTGCTCCCAGTAAATCCCCAGTAAATCTCCTGGCATATCTGGACGAGTATCAAAAGCAGCAGGCTCAACACGAGGAGGAGGTCTAACCACAGGAGTATTCATAGCGGAAGTGGAAGGCTGAATGGACCAAGAAAATGTAATTAAAGAATGATCCAACCAAGTGACCGGAAGAGGGTCAAATACCATTAGCGGAAAATTAGAGCAGATCCCGTCAATAGAATGACCACCCCTATGAGTGGGGGATTTGATCCACTGTGTCATATCGGGAGTATCGGGAGCTTCTTTACACTAAAAAAAAATATTAAAATCTCTGAGCAATAAATAATTAGAGAATTTAAAGCTCAATGCACAATGGCTTCATCCAGAATTTTGAGAAAAGAACTAAGGGACACAGGGGACGATATATAAGCATACCTCCCATCAGAAAATGAGGAGAAATAGTGAGGGAGAAATCAAACACTCCGCCCTCCATAAAATCCTGGAAATTCACCTGCATGAAAATCCAGCTTTCCCTATAAACTACCGCGACCCCTTTTTCGATCCACCCTGGTAATTTTAAACCCCATAGGGATAGCCAATGTAATAACCGGGGCGGAGCAATCATTAACCAGGTCTCGGTTATAAATAAAAGATCAAGCTGGTTATCAACCAGAAGCTCAAAGGTATCTGACGCTTGCTTCACCATAGAGAGCGCATTAATCAGGGCTGCTTTAATATTTTGCCCGACCAAAGGGGTAGAAGGAGTATGGTTGGGTAAGGGTGTAGAGCCCACTGTGCAGTTAGGACAAATGCTATCTATATTTTCGAGCACGGTCCAAACATGAGCGCACCTGCTCAGGGACTCATCAATTAATCCTAGTTTCTCTCCGCTCCATGACTTGCGTTCCGCATGCACCTGTGATGGAAAGCAGGCAGCGTGGCTGGAGCTGACCGTTTCCGGGATGCTGACGGGCGCAGACGGGCTTGCATTAGGTGCGCCTTCGGAGCACCAGCGCGCGTCCGCGCAGCACGCATGTTTTATAGCAAGTTTGCCCCTGCTGCTAGAGCGTGCCTTTCCCAAGATGGCGGCCAAGCAGGAAGTATCCCACCGAGATTCCAATGTGTATGTGGAGCAAAGTGCAGGTGAGTGGTCGTTTTTTTAAAAAAAAGAAACAATGTCACACAATCAGCTTCCCAAATACTAATACAGTTGTGTGAAGAATAGCAGCAGCAATAGTGTTTAAAAAACAAAGAAATAAACACAGTTAAAACACGGATCAAGTTAAAAAGAAAACGAGTGGCAAGAAAACCTCAATTGCAAAAAGCAAGACAACAAAACCCCTGGGAGACAGCAACTAACCTCCCTTCTCACCTAGGCAATTGCATCCACGCAGCGAGCATGTTTTATAGCAAGTTCCTCCCACCTGCTAGAGAGCGCCTTTCCCAAGATGGCGGCCAAGCAGTAATAATTCTGTACCTGTATAGCGTGGTATTGAGAGTCATATATATGAATCTAATTACTTGATTATAAGTCAGTTATCCAATTTCTGGACTTCATTGGATAGCTAAATTTAATCCTCTATATCCGACCCTCTCTGCAAGATTCAAGATCTATCAGAGGACCAAAGTCAATGACTCTGAGGAGTAGTGCTAGTTAAATTTAAGATCAAAGTAAATGGGTCCAGTGGCGCTACAGCAAGTAGCTGGTTGGCGGACGGTCTGCTGGCTCTTCAGCCCACAGTAGTCCAGCGACCAACAACCAGGGATATTTGGAAATAGCGTGTGGCTGGCACCAAACCTCGGTTTCTCTTCGGCAGTTGTACAGAAGGGGCTGTCGTTAGGCGGTGCTGCTTTTTCCACGCTAAGAAGACCAGTGCACATGCATCTGCATTATCAGCAGACAAGAAACAATAACAATTATAAACCTTTAGTCCTGCCTGTATTGGATGACTGGTGTGCTTGTGCCCTCTGTAACATGACCTGTGCCTAACGTGCGTACAGGTAGGTTGCACCAGTCTAACAATGGATACAGCTCAGAAAATGTTCACCTTACTTGCGGAACTTATTTAATTGAGAGTTGCAAGGGTGAAGGGCCCGGGTGTGCTAAAATCCTAAGGCCCCATCATATTTGCTGGTGTGCTCGTGCCTCTTCTGATGTGTTTTAGCTCCATCGGTGTGTGAGGAGGTAGCACTGGCTTACATCAACTGTTACCACAACTGTTGCTACTACACTATCTTATTGTGTCCTTGTAGAAGGCCCTATGTGGCCAGTGACAATTGCTATCTGTGTTATCTGTCATTTTTGGACTGTTTTTCAATGTACCCTGTAGTGCTATGATTAAGATTTGAAATGGGTTGGTGTGGCAGCAGCATTAGCCTCTGTTGTACTAGAGTAAAGCTGAGGGGTAGCAGAGATGGTCTGGTTAGGACCAGGTGTGGGCGGAAAGCCTCTCAAATGCTCCCTCCTTCTACCTATACAACATTTGGTTTGTCACTCCAGAGATTTCTGTGGTTGTAAAACTTCTTTGATTAGATACTCGCTGTTTCCTCACCTTTGTTAAAGAACATGAGGTCTGGGAAATCACAAGGGACCTTACAGTCACACCAAAGATATAAGATCCCTAAGAAAGCCCCGGTGGGAGTGTTTCATACCAGTGAAATAAAATTTCCAACAATACCCTGAACAAGCCCTCCCAGTCCCATATTATGGATTATTTTAAACAGGCAGACAAAGCTCAATACGACGATGGTCTTTACCTATACCTGCTCCAGCAGGCCTAGGTGCATCAGCAGAAGCAGCTTGCAATGTGCTGTGCAGGGTGATTGTTTAACACAGTCCACTGATTGTGACACATGCTTTACAATGGCTGCTCCATTCAAGAGTGGGGGGTAACATGCAACAATAGTTAAGGCACACATTCATGCAGATCCTGAGTACTGTGTTTCCTTCTCATTCCCCTCCAATTCATTGTTAGGTTTTACAGCAATACCCATTCAACAAAGCTGTCTGTCTAAGGCAGTTGGTGAAAAACACAGGTACGGTTAAAACAGCATAGCTGTTTTGAGAGATTGTGATGATTCTGTCATATGTCTAAACGACATCCAACAAAACCAAAGGCTACCTTAGTCGCCCAAGTCACCAAAGTCCTCCAAGAAACTAAAAGATGGTGACAAATCTGCCCTATGTCTGGATGATAACCTTGTTTTGTTTAATACAAGAAAGGGTATAGTGAAAAATCAATCCCACTACTTAGAGGTGTGATTCGGCTCCTCAGTAACATAAGAAACATCATGGACCTTTCAATCACAAATATGCCATCAGGAGTCTGCACCTGTGACTTACTAACCAAAAATAACATGCCATCTGAAGATTGGGCATGTCTCCTGGCAACCCTATCAAACACATCACCTGGTGGTGGGGATTAAAGTCTGCATAAAAGCAAAGTAAAAAATAAGCAATAGAATTTGTTCCTAAAATGTTCATGGTCTTGCTCTCTTGATGGCCGACCCAGATACAATCTCCTTTTTACATTCTTTTGAAATGTTGATGCTTCAGGAAACATGGAGGTAACAGGATACTGATTGCTTGGCTACAAGGAATGTATTCTTCCAGCTATGTGTTCAATTAACCAAGGAATCACTAAGGGGTGACTTTCATTTTATATTGCAACAGAGCTGAGTGTGAAGGAAAAAGTATTTGATTTGAAGCTGACATGAATACACAGTGTTGTCCTACAGTTTGATTCTCGTCTCATGATAATATTGAGCATGTATGTACGTACAAGAAAAAGTAACAAAATGACTCAGTTATTCACCCTGTGCGATATTGTAAAATCTTTAGCAGTACACTATCAAATGGCCAGCCTATTCATCTCTGGTGATGTCAAGATACACTTGGTCTCACTTTAATTCTCAGATTGGTCAAGCAATGGTCACTCTAAGCTGTGTCATGGTAACCTGCAGCAGCTTAGTCTGATTATGCTCAGTGAATCAATTTCTTGTAAATGAAGGGAAATTTCAACTTTTAAAAATTCTAAATATAGCTCGATTATCGACTATACTTTCATATTATTTGATTTTGGTCCGAATATAAACAATTACAAGGTGATTCCAAGAGTCAAAAGTGAGCAAAACCCCCAGAGGTTAACCTTGGATCTGCCAATAAACTGTAATCATAAAGCAAATGTGCTTCAACATTCAGCCACTTCGACTGATAGTTTGAAATGCTTGGTTTGGCAATCCAACAATCAGTCTTAAATATTGAAGTTCATTGACCTTTTAATCAATCATAGTGCCTAAAGTATGTTGAGTGGGGGAATGATGGTGGCCAAATCGAAATTAATTTCTACATCATTGGTGGTGAAATTCATTGCAATAAAATTAGTTAAGGTGCACCCCTTGAATTCGACAACCAATAGGTGGAATTCACCCAAGCGATTTAACTTGAAAAAGGCTCTTTATAGGGCATCAATGGCCGTTTTCAACCATCGATATTGGTTAACCTATCATTCTGTTAATAAAAAGCTGGAGCTACTGAGAAGGTCCTATAGACAGGAAGTCTGGAAGGCGAAGTCACAATATCAACAGGTGCTATAGCTTAGGTTAATATATGCTACCAAGACCAACAATGGCAAAGCATTGGTTGGGGTCATCAATGAAGCGGCCTAGCAGATAACCCTTCAAATTATCGGTTAATTGCTCTAACTGCTGTAAAGGCCAAGGTATTTGCCTCCAGATTATTGCCCTATCTGGAAGAATGGGCAACATCACAGGAAATAATCATAATTAACCAGTCGGGATTTTGTAAGGGTCAATCCACAATCATCAACCTATTAACCCTCACCATACTGGTAGAACTATTTTGAAAAAAAAGTATATATCCGTTTTATTGACTTAATAGCTGCATTTGTTTCTGTTCCACGATTCATACTTTGGCGTAAACACGCTGGATGGGCTATTCACCAAGTGTTTCATGATACTATTATACTTTTGTACACAAACACTTAGGTGCAGGTTAAGTTAGGCAATGGATCTAGGTTGTCTCGAAGAATTAAAACCTGCAATGATCGAAAACAAGGCTGTGTATTGGGTTCATGCCTTTTTAACTTCTTTATCTCAGATCTGTTGCAGCATTTTGAAACTGTTAATGCCCAAAAGTTCCATGGATGACCTTAAATATCTTCGGTATGCTGATGATGCAATTCTACTTAGTCAAACCCTAATGGTGTTACAATGACTAATCACTGCTTTTGATGAATACATTACAGCCAATTGTTTGGAGTTGAATGTCAAGAAAACCAAGATCATGAAAATTGGCCCAGTGAATTCTGAGATAGGACTTCGAAAATCAAGAGGAGGGCCAGTTGAGGCTGTGGTGACATACAAGTATCTGGCCACGTATTTTAATAATTAAGTCTTGTTTAAAAGTCATTTTAACGTTTTAGGTGCAAAAACATAATCTTTAATATATGCTTTTAAGTCATTACATAAAACATTAAGAAACCAATCGTATGAACATTTTCTTAAAGTTATGGGAGCCAAGCTACTACCGACTATTGCTTAAGGCTCACCTATCACCAAGGGAAAATACTCTAAATTATTGGGTCTATTGTTAATTAAGGCTTGCAAGTCCCTCTTAGGAATTCCTAAATCAATTGGCCAAGCGGAAATCCACCTGGAATTTGATCTTGGACGACAGTCCTTGGTGGCGCAAGGGTCATTTCTGAAATGCATACATGCATTGTCCCCATCTGGCCCTGTCTCCTGAGCAAACAACTGTTTGTACGAAATAAATCACTCTAAATATGCTGGGGCTTGGAGATCCGACATCTCAACATGTTTCCAAAGCTTTGATTTGCGTCGAAAACTCTTGAGATGAATAAGCTTAGTTTTTTTTTAAGTTTAAAAAGCTTTATTGAAGTAAATAGGCAATGTAAACACCAATACAGTGAATATAAAAATAATAGAGTTAAAGTATGATTAATAAAATATGCCAATGAAGAAAATGTCCCCATAAGGGACATAAAAACATTACTAAGGGAAAAAGCTTTTAAAGATTTTATTTAAGGGGGAAAAGAATGGGAAAAGAAGAAGAAAGGGAGAAAAGGAGAGAAAGAAAAGAAAAGAAGGGGAAAGGAGAAAAAGAAGAATAGAAGAGAAGATGGGAATAGCCTAACAAAATAGCTGAGACATTTGAATGAGAATACAATATAATAAGACAAAAAAAAAATTAGGAAGATAAATAAAAGAGAAAAAGGTGCTTCACATGGCAAGAAAACTTCAAACATGTTTAGAAAGAAAATCAGTTAGTGGCAACCATATTATATCCCTTTTGATTAACAAAGTGGTCATGGTAGCAAATGCATGATCAAGTCTGTGATGATGACAAAGCAAGTTCCACCAAGCAATGTATGAGATTTTAGAAGCATCTTTCCAATTGGTGGTAATGACTTGAAAGGCAATTGCCAAGGCAAGGTCTATGAACTTGCGAGAATCACAATGAACATTCCAAATAGATGAAGAACCACCCAAGAAAATGTGTACAATTTCAAAAGGAAAGTTGTATTCAGGATTTTGTTCAATTGCGACCAAACTTTCAACCAAAAAGAGTGAACAAGAGGACAATGAACAAACATATGCATAAGATCAGCAGTATTATGAGAACAGGACCAACAATTTGGAGTCTCAAGTAATTTGAATCTGCATAAGTCTTGACGGGTAAAAAAGATTCTATTATAGAAAGAATAACATGTCTGTGTGGTACTGGCGGAACGGGATACAGTATGTATTTTAGACCAAATAGCATCCCATGACTGAAATGAAAATTCCTGAGCTAGGTCCCGTTCCCAGAGTAATTCCAGTTTAGTTTTAGTTCTCGTAACGTCGGAAAAAAAGAGTGTCTTATAAATAACAGCTGCTTTGAGGGGAAGTGAAAAGTTTGGTAAAGAAAGAGAAGTAGGGGAAGATGTAGGTAATGAGGATTGCTGAGAAATGAAATCAGTGAGAGGAAGTGTGAGAGCAGAATATTGAGGGGAATGTGCATTAGAGATATGGAAAGTATCACAGAGCTGAGGAAAAGTGAGAAGGGTATTGTCTTTGAATATTTGAGTATAATTGTTAATGCCTTTATCGATCCACTCCTTCCAGAATAGCGCTTTGTTATTGAGTCTAAGGGATTTATTATACCAAATAGGAGTAAGAGAGTGTAATTCAGTTTGCGATAAAAAAGCGCGGAAAAGAGATAAAGAGAGTGTCTTAGAATGTTTGAGAGTAGGGGCAAGAAAACGTGCCGGCGGATGAGAGAGACGAGTGGCATTAAGGAAAGAAAAGGGAGCAATTTGCTCAAGTTCCAATGAGCTCCAAGCAGTTATGGGGAGAGAAACTGAATCATCCAAAAAAGACCAAATCTGTTTAAGAGCGAAAGCGGAGTGAAAGCGGGATATATTGGGGAACTTTACACCACCCAGGTTTTTGGGCTGTTGTAAACAAGAAAGAGATAAACGAGCCTTACAATTATTCCATATGAATTTGGTTAGCAGACGGTTTATAGAGTTGAAAAAGTAAAGTGGAAGAGAGATAGGGAGCATTGAAAGACAAAAATTAACAATAGGAAGTAGCATCATTTTAACTGTTGTGAGACGACCCCACCAAGATAAAAAGAGGGGAGACCAACCATTACTAAGAGAAGTAAGTTTGTTAAGAACTTCTTTATGATTAAGTCTGATGGTGTCCCTGATAGTGTTAGCGTAAAGAATACCAAGACATTTAATGTGAGTAGGGATCCATTCAAAACCAGAGCCATGAAACTGACGAGAGAGACAAAATTTATTAAGAGGTAGAACTTCAGATTTATTAACGTTCAATTTATAACCTGAGACTAAGGAATAGGCCTGTAACAGGGAAAAAGGGAAGGTAATGAGGTGGATGGATTGGAGACGTATAGCATAATATCATCTGCATAAGCTGTATATTTAATCTCAACATTCTAATAAAGAAAACCAGAATAGGAAGAGGATCGACGAATTGTTTCTAAGAATGGTTCTAAAGCAAGGACAAATAAAAGGGGTGAAAGAGGACAACCTTGCCGGGTGCATCTATGAAGAGAAAAGTAATTGGATTGTGCACCATTGACCCAAATGGAAGTAGAGGGAGCAGAATATAGCAAATGAATGTAACGGATGATATGAGGACTAAAACCGTGCCATCTTAAGGCCCCGAACATAAAGTCCCAATTAACATGATCAAAAGCCTTCTCGGCATCCAATGTAATCGCCGCAATAGGGGTTTTCATTTTAGAAGCGAGATTAATGATGTTGAGAAGAGTTCTTGAGTTATCCGTAATGGAGCATCCTTTAACAAAGCCAGATTGATATATGTTTGTGAGATCAGGGATGATTTGGTTAATCCGCAAGGCTAAGACTTTTGCATACATTTTGCAATCAGTATTTATAAGGGAGATAGGCTGGTAATTTTTACATAGAGTGGGGTCTTTGTCTTTTTTAGGAAGGAGACAAAGCATGGCCTGAGTAAATGAACCTTGTGACTCGCCTTTAGTAAGAAAGGAGTTAATTAAGGAAAGTAGGTGTGGTATGAGAATAGATTTAAAATACAAATAAAAAGGCACAGTAAAACCATCAGGACCAGGCGTTTTATCCTTGGGTAAAAGAGTAATGGCCTTAGGAATTTCCGTATCAGATATAGGGGCGTCTAAAGAGGAGAGATCAACAACATCTGAAGAGGATTTAGGTATGGATTGGAAAAAGGAATCAATCTGTGTTGGAGACGGAGTGGACTCTGGAGAATAAAGATTAGAATAATAATCAACAAAACATTCAAGAATTTTAGAATCAGAAGAATGAGAGACACCTTGAGAATCCCTAATAGAAATAATATTGGTCTTCTGCTTTTTAATTTTAAGATAATTGGCAAGCGATTTCCCCGCCTTATTGCGACCACCATACATTTTTGCGTTGAATTTAAGAAGATTATCAGAGGCGGAGGCCCATGAGTGTTTTTTAAACTGCATTTTGGCTTGAATAAGAGAAGACAGCGTATCAGGGGAATTAGTAGTAAAATATAAGTGCTCCTAATGTTTAATTTGTGTAAGAATGTGGGTAGATTGGGCAATGGCTTTTTTCTTTTTGCGAGACACAAAATCAATAATACAACCTCTAGCAGCGGCTTTAAAATCATCCCATAGAAAGTAGAATTCAGAGACAGAGTGAAGATTAGTGTGGAAAAATTCTGTCATAAACAAAGTTAGATGCTTAACAAATAAAGGGTCTAAGAGGAGGGAATTATTGAATCGCCAGCGTTTGGAAGTGGAGATAGGAGAGGGAAAATCCATATCCAGAATAATGGGAGCGTGATCAAAAATAAGAATAGAGCCAATTTCTGAATTAGTCATGAACTGGAATGCATGTTGAGTGAGAAATATGTAATCAATACGGGAGTGTGAGGTATGAGCCGGGGTAAAAAAGGAGAATTCGAGACAGTCAGGGTGAGATATTCTCCAGGAGTCAATAAGGCCTCTGGATGTGATTGCCTTATGAAAAAACTTTTGCATTTTAGTGGGAATGTACCTGGTTTTGGACTTCCTATCCAAAAAGGGGTCCATGAGCTGATTACAGTCCCCCCTAAAATGAGGTTTTCAAAGGTGTGTGAGGAAAGAAGGGAGGAAAAATCTTTCCAAAATGCATTATCGACGCCAGTCGGACCATAGATATTGCAAAAGGAAAATTTAACATTGTTAACCATACATTCTAAAAACAACCATCTACCATCAGAGTCCTGAGATTCATGCAATACATGAACATTTAACGATTTGTGAAACAAGAGAATAACACCATTTTTATGATGAACAGCTGTGGAACTGAAAGCTGCTCCAACCCATTGTTTACGCAATGAAGGTAAATCCTGCAAAGTCAAATGCGTTTCTTGCAAAAGAGCATGTCATGACATGTCAGTCTCGCTAGGTGAGAAAAGAACACGTTGTTTTTTAATTGGATTGCGAAGTCCTTTAACATTCCAGGAAATTATTCTGAGACCTTTCATTCAACCAGAAATAGAAAGAATAGAGAGAAATATGAAAGAAAACTGATGAAAGATAGAGAAGAAGATAGAAAGCACAGAAAATAGAAAAAGAAATGCATGAAAAGCCAAAATGAGTTAGTATAAAAAAGAGAAGGAGAGAGCATTCCACCGGAAAAAAGCACCAAAAGAGTTATAAGGAAAGTAAGCAAAAGGAGAGTAAAGAAAAGGCTAAATGAGAAAAAAGGATGAAAGAGAAGGCAAAAGAGAAGAAAGAGGAAAGAGGAATGGGAGACAGAAACTCCCATAAGATAAGAGGAAAAAAACAGGATGGCAAAAAACCGAGGGGTTTTAGCCATACACATCAGGAGCAAAACAGACAATGGAGCGGGAGCAACAGGGAAAGACGGCCCTACTACAGAAAGGAAAGTCAAAGACAAAGCCTCATAAAAAATAGTACATAAGAGGAAAAAGAAAAATAACACGAATAGATGGAGACTAAGCCTGACAATGTACTACAAATGAAGGAAACTTACCAGACAACCATGAGGAAAGACGGCATAATGGGGTGTGACAAAAAAAAATCATACGGTGAGACAACACAACGGAGGAGAAGTAGGATAAAACACTTGGAATGTGTATCTGAAAAACAAAGGAATAGAAAAACACATATCAGAACACGAAAAGGTGCAGCAAAAATCTTCAGGACAAAAGGATAGAGACAATAAGACATCAAGTGCCACTATGTTCCATGGAATCCTCCTTATGAGTGTTGATGAACTTCCGCAAATCTTCTGGATCATCGAAGCTAAAAGACCTTTCTTTGTATGTGACCTTGAAGAAACACGGATGGATGAGACCATATCTGGCATTCATGGAACGAAGTGTGGGTCAAATAACTTGTGACCAGACCACACTAGCTGCTTATGCTGCTTAGCCGAATGAAGAATAGTCATTAAGTCTGAGTAGAGGAGAAAATATGGAATAATGCCCCTGGGTTTTGAGGAAGCAGAATAGTTTTTAGAGCCAAGACGGTGCGCCCTCTGAATATTGACATCCAGATGTTTAGGGATACCAGTGATAGGCAGTAATTGAGACTTCAGGAAATTGATGATATCCGACCCTTCCGAATTTTCTGGAACACCATAAATGCGTAGATTGTTGCGTCTATTTTGATTTTCCAAATCCTCAGAGATTTTTTTGAGCATTTCAACTTCTTTGGTGAGACTGACAACCTTGGCGGCAACATCCCGGGCATCACTTATCTGTTGTTCGACATCAGTTACCCTTCTGTCTAGAGTAGACCATTTTTCATCAAGTCTCTGAAGAGTTGTGGTGGTATCCGCCATGAAGGAGCGGATATGACGAAGTTCCTCCATAATATCCTCAAGCGTCACAGGAGGTGGAGACTTGGAAGGCGAAGGAGGATCTTTTTTGAGGCGCTTGCCAGAAGATGCAGAGTCTTTGCGTGCTACAGCTGCCGCAGAGGAAGCCTCCGAATTCTGCGTGGGTTCCATTGTGTGAGAGCGAGGGGCTCAATATAAGGGAGTGAGCAGGCAGCTCACACAAATGCACCGACAAAAAGGAGATACAAGGAGGCCACCACAGGAAGCAAAAAAAAAAAACAACCCCAAAAAAAGAAATGCAGTAAATGCGTAGAGCAAGCAAGAGCTCATACAAAGCCGTAAAATTAGCAGGGTAAAATATTATACTGCAAGTCTATTGAGGAGGAACACCACAAGGAGTTAGGAGAAGCTTCAAGCAGCGTACAGGCCATTGAATTTATGAAAAAAAAAACAGAACAAGCGAAGGTTTTAGGCACAATGAGGCAGGCAAGAAGGGAACCAATCCATGTCAGTGAAATTGAAGAGAAAAAAAAGAAATGTAATTCCTCCTTCACCCTCAAAGAGTCAAAATGGCGGTCACTGTCGAAGAAATCAACTCCTTCACATGTAAATCTGTGAAAAAGGGAGCTTAGAGAGCAACAGTCCAACAGTAGCGTGGCCAGCAGTTAAGGCAGACCTTTCTGAGGAAAAACGCCATTGAAAATAAGATGGTTCAAGTAGAAATGCCAGTAGAGTTGTAGAGGTAAAAAGAAAAAAAAACAAAATGGCGTCTGATATCGGAAAAGTCCGTTTTTACCTCATAGTGCCATGTAGGATGAAGCATTGAGAGCCACACGCATATCTGGGGGCACAGGAGGACTTCTGACGTGCAAATCAGCCTTTTTCAGAGGGAAACGCCGATCTTAAACAGTCCCTTCGTGCTCGGAGCGCCGCCGAGGACACGGAGCTCACGTAGGAGCGGCCATCTTGGCTGCCACGTCGCGCGCGTCTCCCCAATAAGCTTAGTTTTAAACAGCTTTTAAATAGAGAGACAAAGTCATTCATTGTAGATAAAGAGGCTTTAGCTGCTAAGAAGCACACCTGAAGAGTAATCAATCCGTATCAGAGTTTGGGAATTCATCCTTATCTGACTACCTCCATTCTATCATGTATGAGGGGGACATTTTTAAAAGTATGACTTGGCATACCAACATGGATCCAGCAATGCACAACCAGTGATTGTAGACTGTGTGGGCTTTCACAAGAAATTCTATTGCATATTGTTTGTACCTGCTCAAACCTGCTCAATGCACGTTGTATCCTGTTAAAACCCTGTTTTGTCAATATAGCTGTGAAATCTGCTCATCAGGCACCTATTTTATGCTTATCTGGTGCTTCAATTTCACTACCCTGTCATTCTTAATGTTTCAAACTATTGCAGAAAGAATGCTTGCATCTGTAGTTTAAACTTTCTTTTTAAAGTATTATTCAAAACAAGTGCTATATTTTTCTACTATGAGGCTCTGGTTGTATTCCTCTCTCATGTGTATTTCCTTGGCACCTTCTTGGCTACTATCACAATAAATTATATGACCTGATCTTTACGGTTATATCTTGTACCAAAGCATATGGCACTTTTTATTAGGATCATAGTATTTGTATGCCCAAATTATGGTATTTTTTTATTCTCACAGGTGTTATTTGCATTGCATATGCTCCTTTGCTTGTACTGTAAAATCTAATTTTGGGGTGTTTTTATTGACCAAACAACAAATAGGCTATTTGTTTATAAGCACGTGGCACTTTGAAGTTTTGCATGGATTCTTGCTGGTCACTCTCATCTTAATGTGCCTGAATGTCTTTGCATAGAGAATATACGAATAGTAGTGTGTTCTCTGCAACAGGCAATTGCCGTTTTTATGGAATCTGCATGATCTTTTCCATGTTAAGATAAATTATTTCCTATGTTTAACTTTGAGGTGTTTATGCACATAAGTTTATAATTTGCGATGATGCTTTTAATTCAGACAATACATCTTCTTGCTTACTAAAACTTCAGCTCCCCCACGGATGCTGTACCCCTGAGCAAAGTGCACACAGGCAACACAGGGATGTTAACTAAAGGAGCTGATTTTGTTGCTCTGTCACACTCATGGTACAGCAAGTGCTGAAATGAAAATATCCAAGGGCATATTAAAATTATGCCAGAGTACCTGGCTGTTCCTGAGTAATGGCAGTCCTTTCCGATTAAAAAGCAATGCTTTGTGCTGGGATGTGTCGGTGCCTGCTCTTTCAAACTAAAGAAGTGGAGGTTTCACTATGTGCCCATTTAAGGCACTGAGTAAAGCAGATGTGCCTCAGGACATTGAACACACACACATAAGGATAATAATTAAAACCATAGAGTGGTGGGGGAACTAGAAATCCCATTCTGGTGTCTCTGCAGAGAGTGTATATGTGAAGCACAGGTATCTGCAGAGGTTAAATTAATTTCTGTCCTGCCAGGATCATTAATGTAGATGTATCGGTAACCCGGTGTGCTAAGCTTCCAATGGGCTGCATGTGACAAATTACACTTTTAGCTAATCCTCCTGTTCATCCAGCAGCAAGTTGCAGGCTGGAGAATTTGAGGTATTCGGAAAAGTTAAAAACAGACCCACAAGTTAGCTGAAAGTCACCCATGACATGGCACACATTGGCAGCTGTGTTCTGCACATAAGAAAATAATGAAATAAATCTATAGCTAATGAGCAAAATAATATTAACACTGGTGATCATACAACCCAGAGAGGTGCATACTAAATCCATGTGTTAAACTCAAAAGCAACTTTGAAATGTTATTTAAATAATGACGGTTTGCAACTTTGATGTAAAAGCCATGTTGCAAAAAACAGGGCCTTTCCTGATTGCAAAGGGCTGACACTATGATGATACAGCCCTCTTATATACTGCAGGCTCAGCATCACTGATATATATTTAACCTAAGTGATAGTTTGGCTGTCCAGAGACTGCTTCTGCAGGACATGTGTTACCTAATGAATAGTTGCTGTGTCTGAGACCTTCACTTAATACTAAAGATCATGTGAATCTCCTCATTCAACAATCACAAATTGATCTTTCTTTTGTTTAGGTTTTTTTGTACATTGGCAAAACCACCTTTTCAATCCATCATAATTCATATACATATAGTTTTCCTAAAACTTGTAAAGCATTATTCTACCACTTTTCCATTGTTCGCCTTTTCTTCAGGTCTGGTGTCCAGAATCTCAGATGGATTGTCAGTGCTCTCAATGTCCAGCAAATTGAGCTCGTTCCCTAAGGGGCCATTCACCTGTAGAAAAGAGAACAAGCAAAGCATTGAGATTCTACCACGCCTAAGCACAACAAACCATTCAAGGAGGAATTTAATTACTTCACAAAATGTTTGCTTCATAATATGCAATATGTGATATTTATAGAGGTGTGTAATGTTTTATGCCAAGGCTGTGTGTTACAAGCACAAAATATATAATTGGTGCAAACACAAAATGTGTGGCTATGGTACTGTATGAAAAAAATGAACTATTGGAACTAGAAGGCCTGGAATACCCTCTAGATTGCAAGCCACAACAGGACTGCGTCCAGCAAGGGTTAGGGCATATCTATGCTTATACTAGATCAGTTGAGCTTTTCAAATGGATAAACCACCTCAGCCCTGTCAACTGCTGTGACCCTCCCAGGTCACCTACTCTTTAGGACGTGACTGTGTTACTCACCTCCACTGACCTTTTCTCACCTACTTGCTCTTCAAAGGGGAGACTATGGGTTTGTCAGTGAGTGGATTTTGGGAAGGGTCACCTAGAGGGTCTGCAGGTCCCAGAAGACCTTCAGGACTTCTAGGGGCAGATGGAGTTGACCTCAGCCTGTGTGTCTACCTAAAGACCGAGCTCTACCAGACTCGTAATGAAGTCAACAGAGAAGCAAATAGATACACCCATCCCACCATCAACACATGATGAGCCATGAGAGGGCTAATCAGGCAATATTAAATCTTCAGAAGCCAGGTAAGCTACTGATGAAAAAGGACCTCCTACAGATCAGCCTCATGCCCCATGACATCACTATCACAGATAAGTCATAATTTTAGAAAGACTCAGTGTAGGAAGCTGGTTCTCCATACAGTGTACTAAAACGAAGTACGCTGTGCAGAGAGTCCAGTGGATCCCTTACTGGTACACAGAGGCTAAATTAGATAATACTAATGCTCTCTTTTCTGGTAGTGTGGGCGAGCAGATAGGCGTATCACAGGGTAGTGCAAGCATTTGTTGACACACACAGAGGCAATAAATGAAACAAACATTCAACAATAAAGCAAGGGACCAATTTAGAAAATGAAGTCATTTTTTAATGGAAATTTTGATACGAAGAACTTGATTATCAAGTAAGTACTTTAAAAAAAATAGATTTTAGCAGGTATGTAAAATGTTCAATAAATGCATCTTCCTTTGGTAGAAAAGGCATGTATAGCATACAGTTATTTGCTTGCAGTTTCTCTGGGTTTACTTCTGCTCTTGGAGTCGTAGAGGGCCAAGGTCCAAAGTATCACCAGTAGTTACATGTTACCTGTCCTGGGGCATCTGGGTGGAGAGGTGCTGGTCAGGTTGATAGCTATGTGCGTTACACTGGTAGAAAGAAAGGGGGCCACCTAGAAACCTGCTGCAGAGGGATACTTGGGGACATGCCTGGGAGCTCCCAACAAGGGGCTGGGGTCAAATGAGTCCTGGCAACAAGGAGGCACAGTCAGTTTATCGGTACCTGGGTTGGGGTGCTCTGGTGTAGAGTAGAAAGATCAGCTGGGCTCTGTGTTTCCTGAAGCCTCGCAGTAGTCGGTGTCGCCGTTAGAGGGTGCAAAAATCAGGATGGCTCTGCTGATGTCTCAACTGAATTCTCATGGTCTTCGCCTGCTGCAAGGGGTCCGGTACCCCAGGTATTGGTTCTGTGTGGCTCCTGTTAGTCCTCGAGCCCTCTCACTTGGTGGGAGGGCAGATCTGACCTTCAGGAGCACAGGGTCCTCTTCCTGGGGCTGCTGAATCGGGCTGACCAGGTAGCGGCAACTGGGTAGACTGGACACTGGGTCATGATTTTCGAGACTTAGTGCATCAGGCAGGGTTTTTGTCTATTTTTTTTAGTCCTGCTTGCCAAACACACTTGACCATCTCATTGGCAATAACCAGCAGCATGCTTCCTCACCCACCAGGGCTCAGGAAACAGGGCCATTACTTTTCACAGCAGGTCTTGGGGTATTGCTCTGATCCAGTCTGAGAGGAAGGAGAGCACTCAGGGGATGTTCTTAATCATAGGACCTCACCAAGCCTATCTTGAAACCATTCGACCACCGGGGACCATAAATCAACTTTGTTCTTTCGTCTTTGATTTCCTAAGTCCATCAATTACACTCTCTTTATTAACATTAACCAGTCTTTCCGTGTAGGGGTGTCAGGATCCAGCCTTTTTCTACAGATAGTATTCCTCGCTATTATTATCAAAGAAAAAATTAGGTTTCTTATTTTCTGATTATTGGGCTTTTCTTCTGACTCTTGGAATATGCCAAACGACACTAGACAAGGCTTTCCTTGATCATTTTGTTGGTCATTTCCGCCATAGATTAACTTACTTTCTCCCAAAAAGACTTCAAATCGGACATTCCACAAGCAGGTGGAGATCATCCACCCTGGTCTTGTCACATTTCTTACAGGACCACTCAGGCATGCCAGGAAATTTCGAACGTTTCTGTGGAGTCCAGTATGGTCTGTGTAACGTAAGCAAGTGATTCCTTTTAAGCATATCAGAATTGACCGCCTTATAAAAAGTGCAAAAGGATACTTGCCATAAGGTTTCCAACTGGTTGCTCGGCAAGCATCTGCTCTAGATCATGTAGGATGGTGGTGTCAATTGGTCGCCCATTTCACACAATAGTCCGTACCATTTGATAACTTCTTTCTTGACCCCAGCCAATTGTAAGGCTGTTTCAGTGTTCCCTGAGGTTCGTGATTCTTCCTTATGTGCCAAATTAATTTGCCAACTTGACAAACCTCTCCAGGGCAGAGCTAGGTACTGGCGTATACCAAATCAAATCATCAGCGTAAAGTCTAACTTTTTTGTGTATCCATGAGACTGATAGGGGGTAATGACATGATCTTCCCTCATTTTTGGGGCCAAAGGCTCAATATAAAAGTTAAGTAATACAGGAGACAAGGGGCACCCTTGAAAGGTTGCTCTATTTACAGCAAAGCTATACGTTAAAACCTAATTAAACAGTACTCTAGTTTTGGTCTTGCATAATAGTGCCCTCAAGGCCTGTACATATAGTTTCAAGACACCAAACCTCTCTAAACAAAGCCATAGATAATCCCAGTTCACCTGGTCAAATGCTTAGACCACTTTGAAGATCAATATCGCTAAGGAGATGGCTCCAGCAACAGTCAAGTCGACAGTCCTGATCAGTTAGTGTGTTAGATCATGCATTTGGCGCCCCTTCATAAAACGCTGATGGTCTTGATGAATTACCTCACTGGCAATCTGATCAAACTTTTTTGCCAATATACCTGTACAAATTTTGTAATCTGGGTTACATAATGAAATAGGGTGGTTTGATTTGCATTTTCTTGGATATTTGGTTAGATTTCAAGATTGATTTAATGGATGCCTCATGCTATGACTGGAGGAGGCTGCCTTAAGAATAATACATCCTTAAAGAGTGTTTTTAAAATAGGGCTAATCACTTCACTTAAGAGTTGATAAAACTCCCCTGGTATCCCATCTGGTCCTGTCACTTTCCCAACGCTAATACCCTTAATGGCCTCTTTGACAAAGTCTGCCCTAGATTCCCCCGAGAGATACGACAAGTGTATATACTCAAACCATTCCCTGACCATCTCTGGGCTAGATCTCAAATCCTCCTTACAGAGTTCCTGAAAGAAACTCTGAAGATTATTTCTAATTTCCACCAGCAGTGTTAGTTCTTACTCTACTTCAGTCTGATTATAGAGCCTGCAATACTTTTGCTATCATTACAGGTAACCGGTACGCCCACACTCTATAAATTACCAATCCTCTATCCATTGTTAAAATGGTAAATCCTCCCTGCTTCCCAACTCTCCTGTTGTGTCTTTTCCAAAAGATCTCTGATCTTTAGTGTGTCTACACCCTCTATATGACCAATTCCTGTGGAAAGTGGGCATAAACCTCACCCAGAAAGCCTGATTCCACCGAAACTAAGATTGTGGAATTCACAAAGTCATGTCAACTTCAGAAAGCCCACCTTAGGGGTGGTACTAGCCCGAGAGGGGGGCACACTTCCTGTATAGTTCATTTCCACGACTTGTCTTGGTGCATTAAGGCCCAGGACATGGGGTGGCATTTCCGCTGTCTGAGGAATCCTTGGGTTCCATATCAAAGGCGGCAGAGGCCTTTAAAGCCTCCTGCCTTAATATGATGATCTCATAGCCATCCTGCTTGGAGGATGTGACAACACCTGCGGCCGGAACAGGCATTGTTTCTGCCCTCAGAGAGTGTGGGCTCTCAGATGGAAGGGGGTCAGAAAACTGTCTGTAGTGGCAGGCTGGTCTACACCAGTCAGCCAGTATACTAATAGTCTGTAGGTTTTCCCGGGGGCACCTCTACGGTGCCCTCCAGGTGCATCTATTACTTAATCTGTCACTGGAATCAGTGTGGTTTTATTAATACAAGATGTTTGATACCAAACATCTCTTATTTTAGTGAAGCCATCATGTAGCTGGGGAATTTGTGCATGCCAGTGTCTAGCACATGGATGCCAAATGGCTTCCCTGTTCACATGTAGTATCACATGTAGTATCTACAAATCGACTTAGACATCACAGGGGCATATCTGCTCATGCAGATTTGTCCTCACATGTAGTGTAGGGCACCCTCCCTTAGGGTTGTAACGGCTTCTGTAGGGTGACTTGCCTATACTGCATGCTGAGTCTGAAGTCATTTTACAAAAGGGGGTGGTGATGAACAGAGTGTCTGAATTGAGCAGACCACTCTTACCCAGTCCAAAGATCAGGGCTTGATCCATCACCGTTATTGATCTCACTGCCCCATCCCAGCTCAGAACCTGGCTATATGCAAATCAGTCTGTCCCTGGCCCAGTGTATCATGGGAACAGGGCAGACTAAACTACCAAGCCAATTCTTTACCAGAAAGGAGACAAGCTACCGGGGACCGGTTTCTGGCATTACAGCCTCTTCGGCCCGGCTTGCTTGAATCCTGATGGAGCAGTGAGAAAGGGACTCATGTCTGAGTATACCCTGCCACACCTATAGTGGCCAAAATCGATTTACAAAAGGGGGTGGTGATGAACAGAGTGTCTGAATTGAGCAGACCACTCTTACCCAGTCCAAAGATCAGGGCTTGATCCATCACCGTTATTTATCTCACTGCCCCATCCCAGCTCAGAACCTGGCTATATGCAAATCAGTCTGTCCCTGGCCCAGTGCATCATGGGAACAGGGCAGACTAAACTACCAAGCCAATTCCTGGAGGTGTGCCATGTTGTATCATCACTTTTCTCTATTGAAACCGGTCCTAGGATCCTTGTTTCCAGTCCAGGAAGGACCTGGCCTGGCAGTTCAGGATGGACTGTTCCCATTGGGCGCAGGGTCAAGACTGATTAGCATATGGCTGGGTCCAAACTGGAATGGCATGGTGAACAAAACAATGGTGGATTTAGGCCCAGATCTGTGTTCTGGGGTGAATGTATGACATTGTTCTGCATTCTGTCACTCTTTTGATCTTTTAGCATTTTTTACTTTTCTCTGCACCATGGCAGCCTGCAATGGCAATTGGCATGTTGGTGCTGAGGGTTCTCTAAGGGTGGCACAATATATGCTGCAGCCCTTAGGGGCCCTCTTTAGTATTGCCAGCCTTAGGTACCTGTGGTACCATTTACTAGGGACTTATATGGAGTGCTAAAGGTATTGTCAATTGGGGAAAAATTGTACAGATTTAGGGAAAGAGATCTGACACTGGGGATATGGTTACCAGGAATCCAGTGCACTGATATAAAAATTGCATGGGGTACCAGGCAAAAAGAGGGGGTAACCATGTCAAAAGGGTCCTTCACTTAATCTTGTCTTTTAATTCAAAAATGCAGATTCATCCATATAATATACCGCAACTGAAAGTCTTGAGGACTGCTTGATATTGGTCACCATTTTTCCTCAAAGGATTCAAGAAATCTGATACTGCTAGTAGGGACTTTAGTACACAGCACAAACCACTAGATGAGTATGGGGGTTGGCTACTGTAAAGATTTTCCAAGATTTCCCATGGGAGCAGTGTGTTTCATAAGAAACAAGGTAATTGGGACAAAGCAGGACTGCCAGTTAAACATTTTACTGATAGAATGGGGTCTTCGGTCATTCTAGTTGTCTATAGTTGACAAAAATACTTCATTGCTCTTGTCTTGTTTGCAGATATGCTTTTTTTTCAAAAGATGGAAGGTTTTCGGAGTGTACTGGAAGATAAACATGCAAGGCGGCCAGCGAAGTATGACTTACGTATCAAAAGAATTATTCAAATCTTGTTCCAAAAATTGAAGTGATAAACACAAGTGACCTTTCTAATTTTTACCCCTCGTTTTTGGATTGAAGACATAAATGGTAGGATACCTATATAAGGGTAGCGATGGCGGGCAAAGGATGTGCATTAAAGCACCACTGTTTCTTTCTCCAGTGCTAGAAGGGAAAGCACGATGAAGAAGCATGCCATACTATGTGGGTGAAGGATGTGCAACTTGTTTGATGAAGAGCACATAAGATGTTGCATATGACCTTAACAAAGGTGGCACCATTCAGGTGGACTGTTTCAGATGACAGGTCATCACCTGAGGTGGAGATTGAGACTGAGATAACCTGTTCATCTGGAATAGAAGATTCATAGCATAGTATCAAATTTTGTTGGCACAGTGGTTCACCCCATGTGAAGAACAATTAAGACATTACTGTATCCAAATCAAAACTGAGTTTACAGTCTAGTAGTTATTTCTGATAATTTAATTACACAGAGAGACCATTTTGATTAAGATTGTGCTCTATATAAATGATACTACACTACTACAATTTAGCTGTACATTTGTAAGGTGTGCTTGAAAATTCACCACTGGGCACCAAAGTAGCACCCCCACTCTTTCGCTGAATAAGTTCAATTAATTTAGTTCACTTGGGAATTCATATACCACTTTGGTATTTTAAAGTCACTATGACTAGTAATATGAAGTCAGTGGCCAGCACCCACACTCTGAAAAATGTTCCAGCACCACTGGTGACCAGGAGTCTCCTATTGATGCTAATAGGAGAGCAGTGAGCGCCATGAGGCTGAGCCTACCAGTCATTTTATTGCGATCTTTTAGTGAACTGTAAATTGTAATTGTGTTTTTTTAAAACTGTTGCTTAACTGCTGCTAAATACTTACTTGGCATTTCCTGCATGTTGTCCCCCGATCCGTCATGGCTTGCTGTGCCGAATGAACGGAGGGGACGTGACTCCTCCCCCCGCATTTCCCTCCCTTCCCGCTGCCGGCTCTGACGTACATTTAGTTAGAAGGGGACCCGGCTGCGCAGTGGAGAGCAGTGAGCGCCCTGAGGCTCAGCCTGCCAGTCATTTTATTGCGATCTTTTAGTGAACTGTAAATTGTAATTGCGTTTTTTTAAAACTGTTGCTTAACTGCTGCTAAATACATACTTGACATATCCTGCTCGTTATCCCCTGATCTGTCACGGCTTGCTGTGCCGATTGAACGGAGGGGACGTGATTCCTCCCCACGCATTTCCCTCCCTTCCTGCTGCTGGCTCTGATGTGTATTTACTCAGAAGGGGACCCGGCCGCGCAGTGGAGAGCAGTGAGCCCCAGGAGGCTGAGCCTGCCAGTCATTTTATTGTGAGTTTTTAGTGAACTGTAAATTGTAATTGTGTTTTCTAAAAACGGTTGCTTAGCTGCTGCTAAATACTTACTTGCCATTTCCTGCTCGTTGTCCCCCGATCCGTCACGGCTTGCTGTGCCGATTGAACAGAGGGGACGCGACTCCTCCCCCTGCATTTCCCCCACTTCCTGCTGCCCGCTCTGACGTGTATTTAGTCAGATGGGGACCCGGCCGTCGGCGCGCCGAAGACACGCAAAAGGCAAGCCAGCCTGCACCTGTCCATGGCCATATGAGTCCAGGGGCCAAAAATTATGCACATTTGCTGAGATATTCAGCTATGGAGTTGAAGGAGTAGCATGGGAACCATGATGGAGCTGACCATATCCGCCTCAGTTTAAATGAGTCAAGTATCCTTACATAGAGCTGCTTTCCCTGAAATTCTATCTAACTCTATTTCCGCCCCACCCACTACACTGCATGCCCTTAATACCCATAATAGCCAGGAAAAAATGGGTTTTTCAATCATTTACCTGAACACACGGTCCATGGTGAAGCATCAGCTTGAGATCTTTCAACTTCTACAGTCTGAAAAGCCTGGTCTACTTCTCCTTACGGAAACTTGGCTTACTGAAGAGTCCACCCCTGATATCTTGGCAGCTGTGTCAGATAATTTCTACATCCGGCAAGCTAACTGCCCCCCAGGGAAAGTGGGGTGGAAGCTATCCTCCTTAAGGATCATCGGTTTAAGATATTAGAGTTTAAGGTTTTGCCCTCTGTCGACAGTTTAGTTTTTAAATTGGAATCCCCCAGTCATCTTTCACCTGCGCTCTTTTTTACAGACCCCCTTGCTATATGCCTACCTTCCCCAGACTCTGGGTGAAATGATTTCCCATTTGGCCATCATTCACGCTAGACTTCTCATTATTGGTGATTTTAATTATTGGCAAGACGAACTGGAGAGTACCAGCTCTATAGAGCTGAAAGATCTTCTGTCCGGAATGAACTGCACCCAACATATGCAGGAACCTACTCATATCAAGGGACACACTTTAGATCAGGTCTGGACAGCTAATTTGATGATTCCGCCCCTTTTGATTTTCCTGTGTACTTGATCGGATCACCACCTCATTTTTCTTACCCCCGCTGACGTTCTCCCCACTAAAACCCAACAGACTTAAAACTGTAAGTCTAGAAATTGGAGAAGTACCAATATTGACCATCTGTGTTCTCTTTTAACCGCTATGGCCCTGTCTGTCTCAGAGCCGACTCACACACAGGCTGCAAACCTCAAGTTATGGCTTGAGTCCACATGTGAGCGTGTTGCCCCTCTCAAGCTTACAAAAACCTTCAGACCTCATGATGCACAGCGGTGGTTCTCTGCTGATCCTAAAACTAAGAAGCTGACACTGAGACAAGCAGAACGCAGATGGAGACTTCACTACCATGTAGCTGATAAGAACACTTACACCAGCCTGCTGAAAAACCAAAACTGAATATTTCTCTAATAAAGTCTTAAAAACAGCTAGCAAATCTAAAGAAATCTTCTAAATAGTCAATGAGCTTTCTAAACCTGACAGAATTGTACTGAAACCAATCCCTTCACAACCCCTCTGTGAATCTCTCAATTCATATTTTATGGAGAAAATCACTACCATTAAGGCTAGTATTCTGACCTTTGCTACTCCCGTAAATGTTCTCAATATCCGTGGATTGTCGCCTCAGCTGACTTTGATTCCCACTATTCCTTTGGAGACCTTTTTGGGTTTACTTCATCAATCTTTATTTCGGTCAATTATAATCATAAAAGATACATTAAAAATGCAATTTTACAATACCAATTATTCCAAAAGTTGGGGTACAGAACGAAAAGGGCAGCAATTGATGTACAATGTATACGATCTGTTCCAAATAAGCCATAAAACCTATCTATTATCATAAATACATTTTAAAAAACATTTAAAACTAAGCATTCTATATCGTGTTAAAAGTTATGCAATCAAAAATTTAAAAAGATCTCAAAAGGAGATGAGACATTAATCATAATAAACTTAACCAGTTTGGAAAGTGCAGGTGCAATAACTCTTCTACTTAGCATTTGATATAGGAATAAAAACTTTTGACTCTAGAGCTTTAACCCAACTTTCTTCCTTATCAGGTATACATTAAATAGAAACCTACTTACACAGAAGACGACTAGTTGTGAGGTGTCAGTCTTCAATATGCATTCGGCCTCACTACAACTTCTAACACCCAAATTCCTACAGAGGCACCTAATCCATCGTCCCCCGGCTTATTTATTTGCAGGACAGAAGAAGAGTATAAGCACATCATTTTCTTTAACCTCTTTTGTACATAGGGAGCACAAATCATATCTGCTATCCACCTTGGTTCTGTCCCATCTAGATATGTTTGCATTTATTTGTAAAACCCCATATCTAAACAGCAGAAATAGAGATTTTGTTAGCGGGGGACCTACCTCGTCCAAAAAAGGTTTGAATTGAGCAACATCTTTATAAGCTATACATTTCAGAGTTAAGGACCCAACAGACGAACTATGTAACATGTTGTTAATCATGTAGGTCCAAAAAATAGACTTTAAATGTTGCTTACAAGATGACGTCAACTGTAATGGATCCTCCCAATATTGGGAAAGGCCTAACTTCTTCATCCACAATATAACATGTTTTAGCCAGGGAATGTCCTTACTTCGACTTATCTTCAAGATCTACTCCAGGTCTTCTCTGTAGTGAGACAGCTCAGGAGTTGATCAAATCCTGATCCAAAATAGTAGTGGTCTTAGCACTGCATGATGATCAGTATATTTAATATTAAGGTCCATCAGTACTGGGATTAAGGGCGTTCTAGTTGGGAGTTTTAATAATTTCCGGAAGAAGTTATTTTCTTCCCGTTCAAAATTCTTTTTACAATATGGCCCCCAAATCTCTGCCCTGTAGAGCGCGGCTGATTGAGCTTTGAACTTAAAAACTTCCAAAGCAGGAGAAACAGCCTTAGAAAAACTGGCCCCATGTTTTTTCAATATTGGCAGTGAATTTTGGAGCAACATTATCCTTTTTTTCTAATTGCCCCTTCCATGACAGTTTGCTATCCAGGGTAATTCCTAAAGTTAAAACTTTCCACATATTCCAATTTTTGGTTGTTTAAAACTAAATTCTTCTTGAATGATTTGTGTGGGTTTATCAACATATATTTGGTTTTACTTGGATTCATTTCAAGGCCCTTCGTAGTGCAATAAGTATTAAAAGAGTCCACTAGACATTGAAATCCCTTGGGAGTTTGCGAAATTAAAATGTATCATCAGCAAATAATAATGCTGGAATAATTTCGCCCTGAGTTGTGGAGAATCATGTTTACAACTTTCTAGGTATTTGGGGATATCGTTTACATACAGTGAGAAGAGTTTGGTTGCCAACACGCACCCCTGTCTTACACCCCTTCTCTTGCGTAGTTTCCTACATGGAGCCTAATCAATTGCAGGCGTAGTTCTTCTGGGATCCCGGTATGTTTGAATGAGTCCCACAATAGGCCCCGGGGAACCAGTTCCAAGGCTGCCCTTAGATCTACGAAGGCAATATATAGACTGCCCTTCCTGAGGACCATATATTTCCAACAAATACATGTGAATCTAAACACTTGATCAATGGTACTTGTTTTGACTCTAAACCCTGCTTGATACTTTGATAATATATCTGCCTCGAAAAAGATGGATTTGACTGACTGACAATTCATCACAAATTCCGACGAGAGGCAAGATGGCGGCCGCGTAGGACGGCCGGGAAGCAGCTCGATTGAGGAGATGCCGGAGTAAAGCTGCATGACTCCGCAGACCCGCACCATGGAGCCACGGAGTATGGAGAAACGGAGTTTTTAGCGAAGCGGGAGACGGGAGGTGCAGCAAGAGCTCAATTCAATAAACGCTAAAAGGAAAGCTGACACCGCCGGATGCGACTTACTTGCCGCCGGCCGCTCAAGCGGCTGCTTCTGAATCTGCTGCAGATGGCTCGGAGGTTGAGAGGCGTGGCAGGTGTGGGACTGCTTGTGGAGGTTGCAGACGGAGGGGAGTTCGCCAAACAAACAGCGTGGAGTTCACGAAGCCCCCGGAGTGGACGGAGCCCGCAGCGGAGGAGACAGCTCTGGCCAGGGGAACCTCGGCAGTCAGAGCTACAGTCAAGTCTGCAAGCGTGTTCTCACCAAAGTGCTGGGGAGAGAATACTGAACGCCCTTGAGTCCCCTGCAGACCTAAACACAGAGGAAAGGAAGTTGGGCAGTACGACAGACGGTAAGGAGCAGTTTGGGCTCGTGGAAAGGAGGAGAGAAATCATGGCTCCTAAGATCAGTGCAAGCGCCAAAGCTGCCGCAAGAAGGAAGGCTGCAGCTGAACAAGCGGATTTAATGGCAGATAGGGAATTAGAGGGCAATAAGAGGAAGAAGCAAGTTTCCCCTGTTAAAAAAACGGCTAATCAACAAGGAGGTAGTAAAGGTAACCTAGACACTCAGGGCACCACCCCAATATCTGACATTTTTCAAAAATTAGTAAAAACGAAGGATTCTAACGACTCTAATAGTGAGGCGATGGCAAGGACTGATGAGGATGGGAGCCCCAATAATACAGGGGGGGTACCCCAAAATGGATCAGATACATCTGCTCAGCCGAATATCTCCGGAAGCATAGAGGAGTGCAGGAAAGGGGGAACGGATTCAGCAGGCGAACCAGCAGGAGAAGCTGAGGACAATGTGTTGGTAATACCCCGGGTGTTAGAAGAGATATTGGAGGAAGAGGCTGGGGTAGACACAAGCGACAAAAAAGAAGCCCCCAGTGAAGCATTCTTTTTAGTTTCAGAGGGCGGTGAATGGTCGGAGGAAGAGGATGATAGCCTGGGGCAAGAGGCCAGTGGCTCAGATACAGACAGCGATTTGGAGCAGGATGATTTTAGTCCCCCGATAACCGCGGTGAAATCCACGGCAGGCGCGAAAATACACTGTCAAAAACGAGAACAGCCGACGGCCAACTCAATCCAGGATAGTCCCGGAGGGGAAGCGGCACAAATGTCTCTCCTGGAAGTGATACACCAGGAAATAATAGCACACAGGGAAGAAGCACGACAGGAAAGTCGCAAATCTCAGGCGGCAGTCAGAAAAATGCAAGGAGTGGTGAGGAAGCTGACTAAGGTGTGTGTGAACCTGGGAGAACGGGTTAATAATTTGGAAGAGAGAGTTGTTTCAACTGAAGCTGAGTCAGCGGCGGAGTCTAGCAAGGCAGATTTACAAGGAGAGCAGCTAACAGATATACTATGGAAATTGGAGGCACTGGAGAACAGATCGCGACAGAACAACCTGCGCATATTGGGAATACCTGAAGGATCAGAAGATACAGACATGAAAGACTTCGTGGTCAAATTATTCGAACATGCCTTCACTGAACTGAAGGATTGGGATTGGTCTAGGGAGGTTCAGAGGGCACACCGTATTCCTGCCAAAATCCACAAGAATGCTAAAGAGGGAGACAAGCCCAGAGCAATTTTAATTTTTCTTAGTAACTTTAACTTGAGGCAAGCAATCTCAGAGAGGGCGAGACCTGACAAAAAAAAGAATGTTGATGGTTATTCTTTCTTTGTTCGCCCTGACTTTTGTCATGTCACGGTAGAGAGACGCTGGAGACTACGGCAGATGATAAAACCGTTTCAGGACAAGGGTATGCAGGCATACCTGATAAATCCTGCTCAGTTGAAAATAATTAAGGTTGGAAGAACATTATATTTCTCCTCCGAAGTAAAGGCCAAAGAATTTCTGATGTCGCAGGGTGTTTAGAAATGTCCTGTACAATGTCCTGTACAATAGATGTGATGTGATTAATCTATAGGCAAAAGGGATGCCTTGTCAAGCTTAGGTCAAATTTAAATTCAGTAACACAGTGTGGGCTGGTGTGCATTGAATAAGGTGGCGGGCTTTGTGGGGTCATATGTATTAAAGATGGGTTATAGGTGTTAATCTCCTCAATCAGGGCTGCGAACCATCACGTGCACAGACCATGGGTCTGAGCGCCTCTGAAAAAGGGGGGTGGGAGGGGAGAAGCTCCGTCTGTGAGCGTGGCAAGGGGAGGGAGAGGGAGAGGGAGAGGGAATGGGGGAGGGGGTCGAGGGGGTGAAAGGGTGGTGTAAAAAAAAGAAAAATGTTGAGATGGAAATGAGTATGACTTTAGTTAGTATTAGATTCATGGATAACAGACATTGTAGGAAAAGCAACTTTGTCAATAATGTCAGACATTAGGATATGTACTATTAATGTAGGGGGTCTAAAAAAAACAAAACAAAAAAGATAATATATCTGCCTCATCCATCCATTCTAATAGACTATTTAAAATGTGCCTAGCGAAAACTATCTGTAAAATATCAATTAAACTAATTGGGCAATAATTTGCCGGATCATAGCGATTACCCTTTTAAAAAATTGTCACAATCTTTGCCCATTTCTATGTATCAGGAATTGGCGTACCTGCAACTATTGAATTACATAAGAAATGTACGTACGGACCACAGACTTCCATGTCATGCTTCAATAAATCTCCTTGAATTTTGTCAGGCCCAGGAGCCTTCCCTGATTTAATGGCCTGTACTGCTTTTATGGTCTCTTCTAAGCTAAAGTGCATATCAGCGGCCTTTGCTGCAAAATCCAATTCTTTTTCTGTGGTAGGAGATTCACCAATGTTATCAGAATACAGACGAGAAAAGTGTTCCACCCAAGTATTTTCATCTAGAAAAAGGTCTTTAGCAGTCCTTCCTGTCTTATTCCCCCTCGCTATTAGACTCCAGAAGGCGGCCTGGTCTTTGGGCTTTGCTGCAGTAATTAAGTCAGTCCAAATATCATCATCCCAGGCTTTTTTTGGTTCTACAAGCATTCTATTATATTTATGCCTTCTCTCCCTTATTTCTACTATGTTCTTGCATTTAATTGCCCTAATTAGGGTAGTCTTAGCTAGTCTGCAGTCTTTGTTGTACCAGGGGTTTCCTACAGTTTTTCTCTTTGTAGATGTTGCTTAAAAACGAGGTCATTGCATCTACCAAATTGTTGTACATATCCAATATGCGACATTCCCCTACTGAGAAATCTTGGAGTGGTGTAACAATGTCAGCGAAGGTATTATAAATATTTTTCATCACTGCATCTTTGGCTAGAATATAAGGTCATTTCAGGGCTCTTCTATTATTACTTGTTAGGAGCTCACAGGCAGCTAAATCATTCCCTTCAGTCCCAGATATAATAGACTTAAAAAGCTGGGATTCTAATATCAGTTGTAAGGGATAATGATCGCTCTCCATTCTGGGATAAATGTTGAAATCAATGGCATAATGCCACAAGCTTATTTAAACCACTATAAAAGCTATCTGGCTTTGTTAGCTACCTCTAAAAAATGTAAATGCCGTGGGTCTATCTGACGGCAGACGCCCATTACATGCTCTCAGGTCATGTCCTGCAGTAAGCTTTAAGATTTATACCGCTGCAACAGTACACTTTACCTCCCTGCTGCTATCTATGGTCGAAATGTTAATTGCCATGTCTTGCTCTGCAAAAAGATTATCAAAGCCCAATATCGGTTCAAATTTGTAATTAAAGTCGCCACCAACAATGATCCGCGACATGGGCCCTATTGTGTCTAAAAAAGAGTCAAGTTGCTCTATTGCCAACAATTCTTTGTTGGGTGTACTTTATCCTATTATAAATATTAATTAGATATAGGTCCTTATTATCTCGTGTAACAATTTTTACTCCCAGAAAATCCTGGGACTGGATATACAATGGAATAATATCGATTTCAAGGGTAATCCCTATCCAAATTACCAAACCCCCTGATGGTCTCCCTCTAACAGAGGGGATAGCATTCACACTAAATGTTTTAATACCCAATCTGTGAGGGATTTCCAATGACCAGGACTCCTGTAGGAGGATTATATCACTCTGATCTATATAATCACTCCATATCATATCCAATAAATTATTATTGAGACCTGCTATATTCCAAGAGGTGAGCTTCACTTCCAGATTCCTACTTGTTCCCAGTAGTTCAGAATCCACATGCACATCCAAATTTATTGATACATTAGTAACTTCTGTATGTCCTATTTGTGATTCAGAGCTAGATATTTGTGGGGGCGGGGCAATCTCTAGTCCCCACCCTCTAACTGACTCATTTGTCCCCTGTGGAATAGGTGTTATCTGTACATTCTGATAGTGGTATGATACCTTACAGTGATTTACAAGGGAAAAACAGAAGCACTTGTACCACTTAGTCAGTCTAAATAGTCCAATGATGATAAACCATCAAATCTATTTGCTAGTAGAACATGAGGAACCAAACTACTGCTGTTACTTCCAACAACTGGTTTATAGAAATAGCCCAATGATAGGGTACTAATGCACGTACTTTGAGGGTGGATCTCATCCCGAAACTCTAATATTTTCCTAGCTAACTGCAGGCGTCTAAAATTTATCACCACACAGTCTCCTCTAATGTTCTTTGGAGAATCACCCAACCATCCGACTCTACGAACCATCAAAATATCACTGGTATTACTGGATGGGATTGTTTTAATTTTGTAGGCCAATCCACTGTTTTGTTTCGTAGATTAGACCAAGTTTCTTTTTGTTCTCTTTTTAGAGTCGGGACTCCAGTTAACACTACCACATATGGGGAGGATGCCGGTGGTAGCTGTAGGACGTCAGTATTAGGTATTAGGTCAGTTCCTTTTGGGCTATGTATTGCTATCCTGTCAGGGTGCATACTTAAGTTCTCTGGGCTATTTGTGTTTGCGGTCTCCTAGCAAAGCTCCCCTGGGTGTTGTGGGTACCCAAGTTCAAGTTCAAGTTCAGGAATTTGTATAGCGCACTACTCACCCAGAGGGTCTCAAGGCGCTTGAGGGAGGGTGGGTGCATTACTTATCGAATAGCCAGGTTTTTAGTTGCTTTCTGAAGGAGAGGTTGTTCTTTGTAAGTCGGAGGTGAGTGGGGAGAGAATTCCAGGTTTTGGCCGCTAAGTAGGAGAAGGATCTTCCTCCCATGGTGGATCTGTGGATGTGCGGAATTGCGGCGAGGGCTTGATTGGATGATCGTAGTTGGCAGGTGGGTGTGTAGAAGGACAGTCGTGTGTTGAGGCATTCGGGTCCTAGGTCATAGAGGGCCTTGTGTGCGTGGGTGAGGAGACAGAACGTTATTCTCTTTTTGACGGGGAGCCAGTGGAGATCCTTCAAGTGACCGGAAATGTGAGCATGACGGGGAATGTCCAGTATGAGTCTGGCTGAGGCGTTTTGGATGCGTTGGAGTTTTTTCTGTAGTTTGGCTCTGGTCCCGGCGTAAAGGGTATTTCCATAATCCAATCGGCTGGTGACCAGTGCGTGGGTGACTGTCTTTCTTGTTTTGGTGGGGGTCCAGGGAAGATTTTTTTGAGCATGCGTAGGATGTTGAAGCATGAAGATGAGACGGCGTTGACTTGTCTGGTCATCGAGAGGGAGGAGTCTAGGATGAAGCCCAGGTTACGTGCGTGATCTGTAGGTGTGGGTGCTGTACCCAGGGCCGGTGGCCACCATGAGTCGTCCCAGGCAGAGGGGGATGATCCTAAGATGAGGACTTCCGTTTTGTCCGAGTTAAGTTTTAAACGGCTGTTCTTCATCCATTCGGCTACTTCTTTCATTCCTTCGTGTAGATTGGTTTTGGCGGTGTTTCGGTCTTTGGTGAGGGAGAGGATCAGCTGGGTGTCGTCTGCGTAGGAAGATGATGTTGATGTTGTGTTGGCACACGATGGATGCGTGGGGACTCATGTATATGTTGAAGAGGGTGGGGCTGAGTGAAGATCCTTGTGGTACACCACAGATGACTTCGGTGGCCTCTGATTTGAATGGGGGGAGGTGGACTCTCTGGGTTCTTCCGGCGAGGAACGAGATGATCCAATCCAAAGCTTTTCCTTGTATTCCGACGTTGTTGAGGCGTTGTATGAGTGTGCTATGACATACTGTGTCGAAGGCGGCGGAGAGGTCGAGTAGGATGAGGGCAACTGTTTCTCCGTTGTCCAGTAGCGTTCGGATGTCGTCTGTAGCTGCGATGAGGGCGGTTTCGGTGCTGTGTTTGGCTCGGAAGCCGGACTGTGAAGGGTCGAGGGAATTGTTGGATTCAAGGAAGGCGGCGAGCTGACTATTGACGGCTTTCTCAATGACTTTGGCAGGGAATAGGAGGAGTGAGATGGGGCGGTAGTTCTTAAGTTCAGGGGGGTCTGCTGCGGGTTTCTTCAGAAGGGCGCTGAGTTCGGCATGTTTCCAGCTTTCCGGGAAGGTAGCGGAGTTGAAGGAACAGTTGATGACATCGCGGAGATGGGGTGCGATGATGGAGTCTGTTTGTTGAAGAAGTGGTGGGGACATGGGTCAGTTGGCGATCCTGAGTGAGTGGAGTTCATCAGGCGGATGGTGTCTTCACTGGTGATTGGGTTCCAGGCGAAAAGGTTGTGAGAGTGCTGTTTTGGTTCGGAGGTGGGTGGAGTGGGTTGTTCATCGGACTGGTTTTCAAAGCTGTTATGTATGTCGGCGTTTTTGTTGTGGAAGAAAGAGGATAAAGAGTCGCAGAGGTCTTGGGAGGGAGTGATGTAGTTGGTGCCGGTGGTGGGGTTGGTAAATTCTTTGACGATGTTGAATAGTTCCTTGCTGTTGTGGGCGTTGTTGTCGAGTCGATCCTTGAATGCTGATTTCTTGGTGGATCGGATCAATTGGTGGTGTTTGCGGGTGGCGTCCTTGAAGGTGGTCAGGTTGTCAGAGGTTGGGTTTTTTCTCCAGGTTTTCTCGAGGGTACGACATAACTTCTTGGATTTCTTAAGGTCATCTTTGAACCAGGAGGCCTTTTTGCTACCTTGTTTGATCTGATGGTTTTTCAAGGGTGCTAATACGTCAGCGCTGTGGGTGGTCCATTGTGTGAGTTTGGTGGCAGCTTGGTTTGGGTCCGATGATATGGCAGGAGGGTTTTGGTTTAGCGATGTGAAGAGTTGGTCGGTGGTGATTTTGTTCCAGTTTCTTCGAGGAATAGGTTGTGGGGGGTTGTGGGTCGTGGTCTTTTTGTAGCTGAAGTGAACCCAGTTGTGGTCTGTCCAATGGAGAGCAGTGGTGTGATCGAAGGAGATGTGTTTGCTGGAGGTGAATATAGGGTCGAGCGTGTGTCCGGCAAGGTGGGTGGGGGTGTCAACAAGTTGTTTGAGTCCGAGATTGGCCAGGTTGTCCAGAAGGGTGGTGGTGTTGCTGTCGTTTTTCTTTTCCAGGTGGAAGTTGAGGTCTCCCAGTAGAATGTAGTTCTCGGAGGTGAGGGCATGTGGGCATGTGGGCTGATGAAGTCGGTGATGTCTTCGTTGAATTGTGTGCGGGTTCCTGGTGGTCTGTAATGAGGGTGCCTCTAATTGTGGTCCTAGGGTCGGTGTGGATCTGGAAATGAAGGTGTTCGGCGGTCGCTAGGTTATCGTCGGAGCAGGTCGTGATTCGGATGGTGTTCTTATGGACGATGGCGATGCCTCCTCCTGTTTGGTTGGTGCTGTCTTTTCGGATGATCTTGTAAGCGTCCGGGATGGCTATGGCGATGTCGGGCGCTGATGAAGCGTCCATCCAGGTTTCCGTAAGGAAGGCGACATCTGGCGATGCAGTGTCGAGTAGGTCCCAGAGTTCAGTGGCGTGTCTGTGGACCGAGCGGGTGTTCAGCAGGATGCACTTCAGGTGGTTGGAGTTGGAGCTGTGTTTGGAGGTAGTGGATTTGGGGTGGGTCCTGGTGCAGGCGAACTTGCAGGAGTGGCAGGCGAAAGGACCATGGGTGTGTCCTGGGGCAGCTTCGCAGCATTGTGGTGTGCGTCCGGGGTTAAGGGCAAAGAGGGTAGCGGCGTCAAACGTTATGCGGGAGGAGTGGGTTTTGCGAGGACCAGGGGGTCTGGCGCTGGCCGCGGTCCAGGCGCGGACGGGCGTAGATGGGCTTACCTTTGGCGCGCCTTCGGCGCGCATGGGGCCCGTCCGCTGCGCGTAGGTCCATCTGTCATAAATGGATATTGGAGGGGGCGGAGGGAGGGAGGGGCAGCTGGGAGGCGGGAGCGAGGTGGGGGGACGGGCTGGAGGCACAACCACCAAATGACAGCGACAACAAGGCAAACAGAACAAGACTGGGGCACGATGTGAAAATGCAGCTATGGGCACAATCAGGCACAAATTAAACTAAGGAAGCTATGCGGGCAATGCGAGCAGTGGAGCGCTATGATAGTACACAGTCACAATTAAGCACAAATATTATTATAGGCAATGCGAGCGCTTGAGCAAATTTAAGCGCTACAAAACTGAGCAGGCAATTAAGCGCTACAAAACTGAGCAGGCAACAATTAAATGTGAGTCAGGCTGGTCAGAATTGTTTTTGGCAGCAGTGGGGAGCAAAGCGCTACGATACCAAGAGGAGATACCAGGGAGGAGCGACCGCTACTGCAGGGGTCAGGCTGGTCACAGATGCCCACCCTCAATATGTCCCTTTATCTGCTGTATGGTGTTGTTTGATCTTATCAAACTTTAATCTCTCTGCCCAATATCTATCCTTTCCCTTGTGTCTTTATCAAGGAGAGTGCCGGCTTCCCCATGCGGTTTTGTTTGGGGGGTGTGCATAACCACCGCCCACATGGGCGGTTAAGCAAATGGGGGCATTGCCCCTTCCAGCGTTCCCCATTAATTTACACAATTGCTCTATCTTATTATCCAGCTGACAAAGGCTTGCTCTCATGCGATCTTCTACTTTATCCATTCTGTCCTTGATCACAATTTCAAAGGAGAGATTTATCTTATTCTCTAACTTCCAGTTGTTTTTTTCTAACCAGGGGGTGTATAGTACGTAATCAAACTCGGTTTATGTGCTCATTGATTTTCTTGGCACTATTTTGGTTACCATCTCGCAGTTTGATTTATTCATTTGTAGTGCCCCCCCCCCCCCCCCCCCCCCCATTTTCCTAGGCTTATAATTCGGCGGAGGGGGATTAGCTTTCTTTTTTGACCGACAGTCTTGACCCTTATTCCCCAATACTGGCCTTTGTTTGCGCAACCTTGATGATAAAGCAGGGCTAGTTGCGCAACTAACATCTTCATGCATGTCTAATGGAAGAATAGTGGGAGTATTAGATAGCCGTGAGATATTTGAAGCTATGATTGTTGGACTCAATGGGACTGTATACAAAGTGTCTGTTAATTTTAGTCGCTGGTCAGGAATCTGGTCACTAAAATCACTCAAATTTGGTTATTCAATTATGTCAGCTTCTGAATTTAAATCTATAGTATCAATGTTGCCCGGCCCTAAATCCTGTTGCTCAGTACTGGCATAGACTATGGGTTGTGAAACCAATACTGGGGATTTTGCCTTGCTAATAGCCCCTAAGGATGACCTTTTGTGCCCCATAGGCATACCCAAGGAGAGTCTTTTTTCTGTTAGAATTATTTTATGCTGCAAAACGGATTCAGCCCAGTTTAAGAAAGCGTCCAGGGTTCCAACCACCCTCTGTCCAATTTTTCGCTTAGTTGCCATAGGGGCCACAGAGAAATGTAAGTTAGACTAAGTGTCACTAACCAGGTCCTTGGTAGTCTTGATACTTCAAACAATCACAAATAAAAAGGGGGGGCCCAGCCCAGCCTCCTCCGGCCTACGAAGGCCTAAGACGGTCGTGCGCGTCTTGCGCCGCGGAAGCCCTGGACGGCCTTTAAGTGCCTCCTAGCGAGAAGCGCGGTGTCAACAGCTGCGAGGGATCCTGGGTAGTGTAGTCCCCCCAGGCGTCGATGCATAATGGCGGCCCTCAGCGCACAGCGCGCGGTCCTTCTCCTGTGTGGTTAACAACAAAAGTGGTTCTGTCGGGTAACCGGATAAATTGCTTGGGTACAGGGGGGGTTTCAGGAATCACAGGAGGCAATGAGTCACACCCTGGTATGGAAAGCTGGAGGTCAATCCTTAGT
Source organism: Lissotriton vulgaris (assembly GCF_964263255.1). NCBI lineage: Eukaryota > Metazoa > Chordata > Amphibia > Caudata > Salamandridae > Lissotriton > Lissotriton vulgaris. The sequence goes on along the minus strand of NC_141700.1, from coordinate 297,883,342 downwards.
TAGAAGAGGCGAAAGATTTGCGTTGCTCACTCTGGGGCATCAGAGTCCCGTCTGACAAGGATCACGGAGGCTCCGTGATCCCCCCTGAAACCCCCCCCTGTACCCCCCCCCCCTCTTGTCTTGATAAAGACCCGCCGTGACCACCAATCGGGGCACAACAGGGTCGAAACGTCGACGCATAACACTGGTCAAGATATCTCCAGGAACGATCATAGTAACCATCTGTCTCCTTGGAGTTTTAATTAAGAACACTGACCACCAATTCAAAATTGTTTTTCCTTCCCTTCCCCGTGTATAGTACTGTATATAATTGTAAATAAGTGTCGCTCAATATACTGCACTATTCACTTTGTTCACCTCTAGTCACTTTTTCACATGTTCTTAGAATTTGTATAAACTGAAATGGAATGAAGTAATTCCTGTATTCTACAAATGTGATTATTTTCCTATATAAATAACTTGAACTATATTTGTTTTCAGAGAGGTTTAATTCAATTTAATTGCACTTGAAGTATTACATTGTGTCTTGGAGCTAACCCAGCCTTTTCTTAAAAGCAATTTATCCGGTTACCCGACAGAACCACTTTTGTTGTTAACCACTCCTACCCAGGTTCTGAGGGACACAGGGTTACCCCCTTTTTTGTCAAAACCTTCTCCTGTGTGGGCAGCAACAACAACGGTGGGCACAACAGGTATGTGGCAAGAGCGGTCTCCCGCGCCGTGGGAGCCCTGGACGGCCTTTAAGTGCCTCCTGGCGCAAAGCGCGGCGTCAACAGCCACGAGGGATCCTGGGTAGTGTAGTCTCCCCAGGCGTCAATGCAACAATGGCGTCCCTCAGCGCACAGCACGCGGTCCTTCTCCTGTGTGGGCAGCAACAACAACGGTGGGCACAACAGGTATGTGGCAAGAGCGGTCTCCAGCGCCGCAGGAGCCCTGGATGGCCTTTAAGTGCCTCCTGGCGCGAAGCTCTGCGTCAACAGCCGCAAGGGATCCTGGGTAGTGTAGTCTCCCCAGGCGTCGAGGCTTCTCCGGTGTGGGCAGCAACAACAACGATGGGCACAACAGGTATGTGGCAAGAGCGGTCTCTTGCCACATACCCGGTTTACTTAAAAGAATTGGCTCTGGCTACACAACGGATAGTTGTCCTCCACATGTTCTCAGGAAGTCTTTTCCAAATGCCCAGATCCCCCACTCTCTCTTCTTAATAAATCACTTGAGTCGGGCTTAGTTCCTGACCTCTTTAAAAATGCAGAAATCATTCCCATTTTGAAGAAACCAGGTGCGGACCCTTCGACTCTTGGCAACTACTGCCCAATCTCATTATACCCTCACCTTGATAAGGTCCTAGAGGCACCAGTCTCAACCCAACTAAGTACCTTTGTCGAACAGTTTCATGTCTTGGACTCCCATCAGGCTGGTTTTCGACCCTCCCACTCCACAGAATCAGTCATCCTGACAGTTATTGACGACCTTAGAGGGGGCGTAGATAGAGGGCTCACCCAGGCCCTGGTTCTCCTGGATCTGTCAGCAGCTTTTTTGCATGGTCGATCATAACATCTTGATCGACCGTGTCAGTTGTGCCGGCATCCAGGGCCTGGCCCTAAAATGGCTCTCCTCTTTTCTTAGTAACTGGTTTCAATCGGTACGTCTTGCTAACTTCTCCTCAAAGAAGATGGAACTACCTTGTGGAGTACCACAGGGCTCCTCCCTTTCCCTGCTTCTTTTTAATTTGTACCTCCTTCCTTTAATCTCTTCTCTTCGGGAAAGGAAAGGCGTGACATACAACTATGCAGACGACCTTCAATTAGCCTTTGACATTAATCATTATCCATCTTCTGTGTCTCATTTTCAAGACACTATGATTTTCATAAGTGAGTGGATGAAAGAAAATCAACTGGAGCTCAACCCTGATAAAACTGAGCTGATCCTCACTGGTGGACTTGCTAATCCATGGAACTCCAACTTTTGGCCATCTACGTTAGGCAACCCTCCCCTCCCGGCTAGTTCAGCGAAGAGTTTGGGTATAGTGCTAAGCACTGATCTATCAATGAAAGCTCAGATCAGCTCAGTGGTTTCTGCAGGGTTTTTTCAACTATGCAGAATTAAGAACATTAGCTGATTTCTGTCTCGGGAAGCTCTGATCTTAATGATCTTGGCTTTGGTCATCTCCCGACTGGACTATTCCAATTCTCTCTGTGTAGGTATTCCGGCTTACCAACTTAGACGCCTCCAGCTAGTCTAGAATCAGGCTGCCACACTGATCTTCCATCAACATAAATGGCATCGTATCCAGCCCCTGATGAAAAGTCTTCGCTGGCTTCCTGTGGTTATGTGTGGCCTTTTCAAGGTGGGATGCACAATCTTTAAAGGTCTTCATGACAACAGTCCAGCTTTTATTTCATCCAAGATCCTACGTTATGTCCCCACTCATAATTTACGATCTTCTCATTTGAATCTGCTAGTTACCCCCACCTTTAAACACAAGAAACATGGTGGTTCTCGATTTGCAGTTTTAGCTCCTCAGTTCTGGAACTCGCTCCAGATGGAGCTCAGGACGGCCACCTCTCATGCACCGTTCAGAAAAAAACTGAAGACATGGCTGTTCTCCCAGGGATATGATACCTAGGTCTTTATCCTCTTTTGCTTTCTCACGTCTCCCTCAGCACCAAGAAACCGCTGGTGAATGAGCGATTGATAAGTTCCTTGTAACATAACATAACATAACAATGTGAAGGTTAATGAAGCTTAATGGGATGTTCCTGACACATCAACACTTCTCTTTGATTGAAATGGTGTACTGCTGTTAAATGCATACTTTATTAAAAATACAAATTACTTTTTATAATGTAACATTTTCTAAACCACATTTTAGTTTTGATAAGGAAATAATGAAAACAAAATAATGTTACAAATAAAAACACAAAAAAAACAAGAGATGACAGTTTATGAGATAAGGAGCATGTCTCCAAACTCGCTAAAACATGACAGAGTGGATAAATATATTACGGCAGCGTTAATCAATCCACAGTCTCAACTTCAATATTACATTTTGGTTTAAAGTGGCCCTGTGCAATATTACAAAATAATTGATAATGACATTTCTAGTCATACAATTGATCAAATCTAATTTAAGCTCTTTTAAAAATGGAAATAACCCCAAAAAACAAACATTAAAGTGCAATATGCTCGTAACCTTTGAAATAAGTGCATTTTCATTGATTATTTCATCACAATATCGTGACAAAAAATAAAGTTCATACTAATCATCATCATCAAACATCCTCTAGATTGAGTGATCTCGTTTTAGTTTCACCCACCTTCTAAATGTAGCCTTAAAGGCATCCCAAACTATACAATGTGTAGCAGTATTTTGGGTTCTCTCAAAAAACTCAGCAATCTGAACCTTGACATGCCCCCCAGATATTATCAGCTAGAAGCATTCTGTCAGTCTGCCATTTTCACCTAGAGCCTCATTCAATGCCTATATTAATCTTCACTGAGACCACAGAATGATCCGTAAAGTCATTTTCAATGATCTCAGAAGAGCCTCTGTTTGCCATAGATGTTAATCAGAGTAATGTCTAGACAGGACCCAGTGTGAAACTGCCTTAAGCAACAGGGAAAACATTTAGTTAAGGGATGATCAAGATGCCAAGGGTCAACTAATGCAAAATGCTGTTTAAAGACAGGAATCCATGCTGCAATCTTTGGTTTTGTTTGTTTTTGTGGGCCATTTGAAGAATCTAGTTTTAGATTTTGGATATAATTAAAATCTCCACCTAGCATTATGGAACCTTCCATTTCCAGTGCAAGTTTATACATCCGTGTTTTCCTCAATTGGACAATAGTAATTTACCATATTAAGATATAGCCTCTCTTCTGAGACCTTGACTGTAAGACCTTGCATCCTCAGCTTAGTTTCCCTTTTTTGTCTTCTGACCTTCCGTGTTGCTGATTTAGTTTTGCTGGCTTTAGGATTCTGGGCACCTTACCGTTGATAACCACTATTAAAGTGCATGTACTCTGTTCTCTAAATATGGTAACATTGGCTAATCCATAATTCGCATATTTAATTTATCTATAAGTCCCTAGTAAAGTGTGCTATATATACACAGGGCCTGTAAATTAAATGCAACTAGTGGACCTGCAGCACTGATTGTGCCACCCTCTCAGTTGCCCTTTAAACATAGCTCAGACCTGCCACTGCAGAGCCTTTGTGTGAAGATTTGAAATGCCATTTTGACCTGGCAAGTTAACTTTCTTGCCAGGCCCAGACCTTACTTTTTATTACATATAAGTCACCACTAAGGTAGGCCTTAGGTAGCCCCATGGCCAGGGCGACATGCGTTTGAAAAGTAGGACATGTACTTTTAAGTTTTACATGTCCTGGTAGTGAAATATACTTCAAGTCATTTTTCACTACTGTAAGGACTATCTCTCCCATTGGTTAACATTGGGATTGCTTTTTACATCTTTTAAGTTAGTTTCCCATTGAAAGCAGACAGAGATGTGTAGTTTGGTGTCTCTGGACTCACAATTTAAAACACAACTTATGGTGAAAGAATTTTTTGAGTTGGAAGCCTGAAAATTCCACTTTTAGAAAGTTGGTGTTTTCTTACTTTAACCATTCTGTGTCTCTGTCTCTGAATACATGCCTGGTTGACATCTAGTCCCTCTAAACAGTCACACAGAGGGAGAAGGGGTGTGTGTGACATTTGCATCCTGATGGCCCATCACCAGGCTGATTGGTCTGCCTGCGGTAGATTGAGAGAGAGGAGCTGGCACTTGCACCTGAATAGGGATGTGCCTGTCCCTACACAAAGGGCTGCATAGTGTGTATGGAGCCAGGGCAGGAAAGGCTGGGACATTGTGATCTTCAAAGGCCTCAATGATGTCTTCCCCACTTCAAAGGTACATTTGGGCTATATGTACTGGACCCCTGACACCACCAACTTAGAACTTTGCTGGAACCAAGGGCATTCTGCCTGGAAGACAAACTTCAGGAGGGACTGCCACTCTGCTACTTGCTCTGCTATGTTGGCCTGCTGCCTGCTGATTGATGTGCTACAGGAGGGATTGCCACTTTGCAACTTATTCTGCTGTGTTGGCCTGCTGCCTGCTGCTTCTTGCCTGGGAGTCCCAGGGACACAAAAGACTTCTTGCAACTCTTCCGGTGCTGCTGGTCTCTGCCACCTTAGGGGTTCCACCCTTGCTTGTGCTGCCCCTCTCCAGTCCTGGACCTCAGAAGTGGGTTTTGCACCAGTTTTAACCCTGAATGTTGGCGCAGCAGCAGCCTTGCAACAACTGGCACCAATGCATCCCGCTTAGGCGCCGGCGCAGTGGCTGCTTGACAACAGTGTTTTCACTGTTGATGAGGATGATGAGGCTCGATGACAACAGCATACACGATGAAGACCCAAGATGACGACAGCCTGCGTGGCTCGATGATGACGCAGGGCCTGCAGTTCAGCGGAGCTCGACGATGATGCAAAACCCCCACTGCAAGGATCCAAAAACAATGCAGCAGGCTCTTGACTTTGACACTTGCTCCACCCACGGTATATCTTCATCTGTACCTGTCTGGGTCCTGTAGCCTGTCTGCCCTGCATTGCAGTTAATCTAAACTTTGGATTTTCATTGGTCCCTCGCAACGTCTAATAACCTTTTGACAGGGAGAGACTTTGAAACGCTGTTTTCACAGTTAAAAATTCATCTCTTGAGTTCTACTTATTGCATTTTTGTTGTTTTGGTCTCTTTTTAATCCAATACATATTCCCTATTTTTTTAAGTGTTGTGGAGTCTTTTTGTGATGTTTTCACTGTGTTATGTAATTTAAGTGTTGCATAAATATTTTACACATTGACTCTTAAGTTAAGCCTGACTGCTCAGTGCCAAGCTACCAGAGGTGAGCACATGTTAATTTAGGATGTGTATCTGACTTATCCTGTATAGAGTGGTGGTTCCTACCTGGACAGGGTACATACCTCTGATAACTAGAAACCCCGGGCCTCATTTACAGGAGGTTGGAATAGGACAGTGCCACAAGTTTTCTTGCGGTGCTGCCCTATGCCAATGTGAAAGGGCAGGAATGCACTGTTTTTATGAAATACTTGCATTCCTGTAATTTCCGCCAGTGCTGGTGCACAGTGTTGCCTAGCGCCAATGCAGGCACCCTTACATCATGGTGCAAGGGTGTCTGCTTTGCATGCAGGATTGTTTTTGTGCAGGAAGGGTAAACCATCTTGCACAAGTACAGTCCAAACTTCTTTCAATGTGTGCTCCAGAATGTGGCACATATAAAAAGAGGTAAAAACGAGGCAAAATAAAAATACTTCTCTTCGTTACACCAGCTCTGGGGAGGCGTAAGGTTTTAGCGCTGGCCCAGGTTTACATGATTATGTTAATATGGGGCAGCGTCAAAATCCATGAGTGTTGCATGGGAAAACCCACCGCAACACCTATGGAACACCTCCCTGGCGCAGAGTAGGATAATGTAGTGACTTGCACTGTTTTTTCTTAGTCCATTTTGATGAAGCCATGAAAAGCTACACAAAGGGGCTTTTTGTGGCCTCGCAGATATGGTTGAGAGGTGTGCGCCACTGGAGTGTCAGGAAAGCGTCTGATTTATAGGCCCCTCCATTTCTAACACTGACCCAGATCCATCTACCCTTGTCGTCTCTTTTGATGTCCATGACATGCCAATTTAAACTTCTAATAGATAGATCACAACCCCCCATATTGCTGAATAAGAAGATGCAAAGAAGGCATCTGAAAACCGTTGAAATGCCCATACCTTCAGATATCTGTTTTTTTAAATGGGTCTCTAGTAAAAAATTCGCATCAGCTTTTCAAGACGTAACCAATTCAAAATTGACCCAAACATCTGCTTCTTGAGAATCACATTAGCGTTATATGTTGCAATCATAATCATTTCCATCATTAAGCCAGTCTTTAAGTATGCTATTCATATATCACCTATAAACTATATTCAATGTCTTTCTGTTTGATCAAAACATAGCAAGTATGATGCTTTTTTCCCCCTGATTTTCACCCTGTGCAAACCCTTGACACCCCCTCCATTCCCCTAGCTTCTGCCTCTTCCCCTAGTGAGCGCTTTCCAAAGAGAGAATGACCTTCTGCACCCTTTGGAACCCTCATATCTCAGCTGCCACCCTGTTCCTGCTCCTACCCTACCGCAGGATTGTGGATAGGCAGACCTCCACTCTGAACCCTTCTTTTAACGTAATTTATTTCCTTTGCTAATAAGTCTCTGTGTAAAATGCTATCTGTATTATATTGCTTTTTATGCATTGATTGATTGCAACTGAAAAAGGCAAAATGAGCTCATTGCCTTTAGCTGCCCACAGTTGTGGTCAAGTAAAGTAACAGTAACACACAGTCAACTATTTTAATGAATACACTACTCCTTTGGACATGTAAAAACCTTTAACCTTTAAACATTTTGCATCTCTAACCATATCACACAATATGGTAACAAACAGCCCGCCTCTTCTGTCAGGATATCCCTTCCCACAGTGTTGTCTGCTTGGGGCCCCTCCATTTTCTGCTAGTTCAAGCCTCATGATGGCAAACAACATTGAATGATATGCTAAAGGTTGAGATAGAGAAATAGACAAAGTGAAATTGAGAAAAAGTTAATTATCCGAGGGGCCCTGGGCAACTGCCCTCTTTGTCCATGCCTTCCCCTCTAATCACTTATTGAGCTTTATTCACAAAAGTATTAAATCTGCACCCTTAGATTTATGTCTATAAATGGGTGCAGATGAACTACTTTTTTAATTTCACAACCATTCCAAGACCTACGCCTGGTAAACTGTACCATTTGTCAGTTTCAACGCATATGCATGGGAGTGTTCTATGACTCTTTTAAGTTTTATTTTCTCCTTGGAGAGTTCCTTCTCTGATGCCCTCAAAAATGAGGGGATAATCTATTCCTTTGCCCAGTCTGGAAGGTGAGGTATGCCAGAACAGTGGTGAAGTTATTCTCCAACCACTTCCAGGGTTAAAAGTATCAGACTGAAGTTTGAGGATGCCCAGAACTGAACATGTTTGATGCTATTCTTAATTTTACAAGGCAAACCCTACTTGAAACCCTCTCTCCTATCTCTTGCATGGGTTATACAAGAGCAGGTATCATAGGCACTTGTAAAACAATCTATGGGTGCCAAGAATAACATTCTGAGTTGCTGGAAATTGAACAAAAAGTAAATCTCGTTATGAATGAAAGTTTATGACTGGATTTATCATTGTCATAGGACCCATTTACTGTATGCTAGCCCTTGACTCATAGTATTTGGGCCAGTTTTGCACTATACAAACACCAAACACCTACATGCATACATTGTAGCACAGAGAAGGCAGGGTGGGTTTCCAGTTTAATAATCTGAAGCATTGTTTTGCTGTCCTAATGTAAAATATGTTAGATTAGTGTAACCCAAAGTAGAGGTTGCATGCCAAAAGCATTAGACTGTAAGATCATTGTCATAAAGTCTAGCTGTGCTGTTATTAGTCCTGACCTACAAGAGCTGCAACTTGAGGGATTACACTTCTCTAACAGGTTTAACCAGTGAGGCCTGTTTAATCTGAAGGGCAGTTTCACTATCTGATATCTGATACTGTAAGATATATGTGACATAAATAATAGCTTTGCTGTCCAGATTTCAGTCAAAACATACACATTGTTCTTTCTTTGGGTAAAATGTATCTGTGCATAAGGCACCACCACCTTTCCAACCCATTATACTCCACACACATATGGTTTTCTTTAAACTTATCAAGAAACTACATACCTCCTTCCCTTTCTTCATCCTCTCATCAGTTCTGGCATCCCAAACCTTAGAGAGATTAACTGTACTGCTAATGTCCAGCAAGGTAGATGTACTGTCTAAAGGTTCAGACTCCTGCAGACAGAGAAGGAGCAAAGTGATGAGACTCCCAGGCGCCCAGGCCTACATCTTCACACAAGTCAATTAAAAATCCATTTAACAATATGTTGCATGATAATGGATAGCAGAGCTGGGTGACATTCACATACTTTTCTTTGTGTAAATTACCTACAATCCCATAAAATGATGCAGAATGAAGCATTATTATGGGAAATGTTGATCTGGAATTTTGAGCTATTTTTTCACTGTGAAAAGAATTCTCACAGACCATTTTGGATGCAAGGACGCAAAATCACATGTTACATGCATCACAATAAATCGTGTCTGTCCAATCACATTAGTCCAGTGTTCCCGCAATAGGCTTTTTACCCAAACAAAATCTGTTATGTGACATGCTGTAATATCTTAATCTCAGATATTTTGCATGCCAAGCATAATGTGAGATGCTGAAAATTATGCCAGGTTACAGCAGCATAAAATAAAAAATTTCCGGGTTAAATGGATAGATGGTTGAACATAATGGACCAACACTGGAGATGAGATACATGCAGTTTTCATTATAAACAAGTGTATCGCTGTCGGTAGTCCCACACTGTGGGATATGAATTTAGAAGCCTAGTGTAATTTTCCAGATTCATGCCCATATATAGGTATAAATCACCCTATCCTTATATAGGCATAGAAATCATAACTATATTTAGACTTAGCCTATGCAGCCCAAATAAGGCATTGCTACTTCCACTAGCTCCGAGAATCCACAACGATTTCTTGGAAAAACCCACCTTTAGCACTCAAGGACTTCCCCTTGCATGAATATTGATTTATCCAAGAACTCATGGAGTTTTCAAAGAACTGAGTCTTTGATGACGTTATTATGTCCAAATTTACATCAAACTCAGCACCTTCAAGGTATAAATATGCCCACATTTGCCCAGGCAAAGACACAGTGGTTTGGAGCAGTTCGACTATCTACTTGCCCGACGCCCTGCTACAGCATAAGCCGAAGAAAGCCGACCCTCCAGCTGACGCACTGAGAGAGACGCTGTCTTTTCTCCTGCCGAGAAATCAAGCTCCAGTGTTTACAGGCTACCCTTGCGGGTTGTTGGTAAATCAAGTCCTGAGAGAGAGATACAAGACCTCCTTCATTCTAAACCAAGGTACGGAGCTGATTAGACCCTTAGAGAATTCTTGGAATAGATTCTTGGCAAAAGAAATACTAAACTTAAGCTACACCTCACAAAGGGCCATATGTATCAAGCTAATTAGCATTCGCAAAGGCCGAAATTCTGCGAATTTCGGCCTTTGCGAATGCTAATTTGACAAATGGTATGTATCAAACATGTTTGATGCAAAATAAGGAATAGCAAAATTTGCAATTCCTTATTTTGCGATTGCACTTAAGGAATCGCAAATTTTGCGATTCCTTAAATGCAATGTATCAAACAAAAAATATTCAAAAAATGCCATTAAGGATTTGCAAATTACCACCAACTTCTAGTTGGCGGTAATTTGCGAATTCTTTTCAAAAAGCTTTTTTCCAAAAAACAAAAGGTGCCATATGACGCCCATACATGCCCTTAGGGCATGTATGTGCGCCATATGCCCCCAAATGTCTTTTTCAGGGTGCAGCAGGGTGTTCTTGAGACACCCCTGCACCCTTGAAGAAATTCCTAATTTGCAATTAGCTAAATGCTAATCGCAAATTGCACCTTCATTCTTATGGGCCACCTGGCCCATGGAAATTAATGGGTAATTTGCGATTAGCAATTTGCTAATCGCAAATTAGGAATGGTAAAGAATCGCTATTTAATAGCGATTTTGTACATACATACAGTTTAGCGAATTCCAAATAGCGATTCCTTAAAATTCGCTATTTGGAATTCGCCAAACGGTAGTATGATACATATGGCCCCTACTTCTTCCCTTGTACTAGACCTAGGTTAGGTACACCGGGGTAGGCATATTTTAGAAGCACCAGTTGAGTACTTTCAGTCTTTATTTATTAATGTATGTATTTTATGTTATTTTATATGGCTTAGAAACCATATCATGCTTTTACAATATTACTTTATAATACTCTTTTTACTGTACGCATTGCACTTTATAACCAGTATTATGATTGTAGCAGTTCACTTCTTATGCTTGAGAAAGAAGACTGTTCTATAAATACTTTTTATTGAAAACGCCCGTCTCTACATTTCCCAGCACCTCTGGTTAAACGAAGCATGCACAATTGACTGAGTAAAATAACTATCTATTGTTTCTGCGACTCTAGAGATTGATTTCTTATTCTTGGGAAACAAAGTTGTTATGTTTATGCGGTTGTCAGAAACGAATCCCTTCTTGTGAATTCGAGAAAGTTTCTAGTGACCTCTGAGCTAGCTGGCACTCACAATTAAGTCTAATATATTCAATAGAGACCTAGTCGACCTCAGTCCTACGTCTAAACTATAGTATATGGTATTCCAATGCGCAGAGCCTATTGAGAATATAGGAACTACACTACAACACATGCATCCCCAATAATCACTAGTCCCATACACACACTTTCCAATAATGACCAAGCACATATCTCCAAGCCCCAAACATAGTACCTGCCCCGCACATGATTGTTGAAATCATGAATCTGAGCCCCCAAAAACTGACATTTGCTTCCCAACCGAGTATCTAAGCCCAAAGTCACTCACATCCTGTTCAAAACATATGTTGATGTATTACCCAATTGTACATCAAGCGAAGTTCACAGGAACTCACTCAAATTACCCTTGTGAAATTTGATGATCGTGTAACCCACGCTTTGCCTCAAGGATTTGGCCCAAGCATCACAGGGAGTTTTGCTCTCCTGAAAGACTTACCTGAGATCCAGTATCTTCCATAGCGGATACCCTCCAATTTTCACCCACAGACTCCAGAGCCATCTGCAAAAAAACAAATACATCAAGACCGGAGTAAGACTTAATCTAAGAGATAAGTAGTAAAGGAACGGCGGCCAAGAGACAATACAAGTAATTTGAATAACTTGGTCAGGAGACTTTTGATGCTGTTGAACAACTTATTGTGATTACCTGAGCGCTTCTTCCAAAAAGACGATTTACAAACTACAAACTGTATATTTTAATATAGAGGCAAACCATACTTTACAAGAAGTTATAATCTTTGGGGCATTAACAAGTGGACAATGTAAATGTAAATGTACAGGAATTTATATAGCGCAAATCACCAACTGGTCTCTAAGCGCTTGCTTAGGGAACCCATCCTGGTATTCCCCTGTGAGATAACCCCGGCAGGGTATCCGCAAGGTGAAAGCCAGGCATCCCGCCGCAAGGGGCCATTGTGGAGATTAAGCAAGCTATTGCCCAGAGTCACAGAGTATGAACCCATGAATCGAGTAGGCACCGGAGCGAGAATTGTCGAGTCCATGGACATTTTAGGACTCAAGACCCCGCCGAGCCAGGAATTGAACCCTGGTCCTGGGCTGACCTCTGCTTCCAGGTCTGCCTCCTCTAACCAGTGAGCCACACTTCTCCACAATTATCAGTAAAGAGAAAGAGAGATGCACTATTAGGTTTTTAGGCCTCTGCATTTGTGAGTAGATTGTAAAGAGTCATAGAAAATACTTCTTATCAGCAATTGTTTGGGCAGTGTTTAATTACTTTTGTTATGTTTTACCAATAGAAAGCCAGACCACTATGCTGAAGGAGATAAGCACAGTGTAGAACTCCACTTCATAATCCAGAACAGATGGTTCGAGAGAAAGCATGATCCTGAGCACAGTAGTCATTTTTTTTTCAAGTCAAGTAGTCTATAATCGAATGCAAAATACACATCCATAAAAGCATGCCAAACATTGAAGCAGCATTATAAAGTACATATTCGAGAGTGAACATAACCTACTATAGTCAGAGAAAAATACACAAATTATGTTAAAAACCTTAAAATACCAGTTATATTGGCCTTTTATACTTATGTACAAATCCGAATCTGCCATGTGTACAACTTTATTGGCTAACCTGTCTAGCATAATTTTATAAAGTGCCTATGTAGTGATATATATTAATGAAAAGATTAAAATTATGTCTATAAATATGTTATATTGCACAGCTCTAGATGCCGCCAAATATTCATATAAAACATTTAGAATGTGGTACAGCTTGATCTAATCAAATTGTTAAGACTATATTCTTTCTGCTGTAAAAAAAGTCTATAAAAAAGACACTATTATAACAGCACATTTCTAAAGAACGTAGAGTTTGCAGGAATAAGTATGCAGGTCGGCATTGGGTAAAGCCATGCTGTTTTAATATTGGGACGATGTATCTTTTCCATTGTCTAGTGTAAAACTTGCAAGAAAGGACCACCTGCAATGTGTTCTGGGATGACGTTATCACAAGGGCAGTACATCAAATGTACTGCCCAGTCATTCATCTTTGGAAAACTGACTAATCGATGGAAAATGTCCAATCTCAGACAGGTTAAAACAAATCTATTTCTACCAAACAAGACAGATTTGAGATAAGGTTGCATATTAAAAGTTGTTATAATTAATTGGTTCCTTAGTACACTAGGTTTTGATGTTTCAAGTGTCCATCTTAGGGCTTCTGGCCCTTCTCTTTCAGGCTTTTTTTTACTAATGGTGCACAGGGTTTCAGGTCTCTCATAGTATTCACAGCATCCCATAGCTTGAAACAGGCTTTGAACGTACGTGAACCACAAAATTCTTATATGCTGACTCAATTTCATGCAGTCCCTTATGATTGCTTGGTTCAGTACTATATACTCTGAGGTCCAGATTTTGTGCCAGAGGAGTATTGGATGCAACTTTATCACATCTGTAACGTGTTATGTCCCCAGCTCCGCATGGATGACATAGTCAGAAGTGCGTTTAAAAAAGGTGAGCAAATATCTAATAAATTTGTTTTCCACCGTTTGTAAGTCAATACAATTTTTGTACCTGCCCCAAATGTCATTATACTTAGGCCCTTGGCCATATATATTTGCATCATTACCTCGGCTGGGGTTAGTACCCAAACGTTTTGTAAAGCTTCTGAGTGCCATACAGGCTTTAGTAAAAATGAGCTTCCTATTGGCAATAGATTTATTCCATAGGCAATCTTGATCAACTAGGACTCCCAGGTAAGAGAATGTCCTAGTAAAGTAAATTGTAGTGTCTTCTATTCTAGTCTCGCTATACTTTTTGCTTGCCCTGCCGCGTTTCATGATACGCCTTATACTATTGATTTGATGAATTTACCCCCACTGTAACCTGACCAAGAGGAACATTGGGCTTCTCTAAAAAAACAAGGCTCTTCATTTGTTAAATGTTTAAACTGGCCTAGGTGGGCATTTATTTAGGGGGTTTAAAATGATACATAGAGTTCCCTGGGTAGGAAAATCAAGGAAACTAAACAGTGCTGACTGTGTGGTGGTGAACTTTGGGTCTCCCCGGATTGTGAAGCTCATTTTAGGTAGAGCAGGATCAAGGCATTTAAACAGTGAAGGTATTAACATTCTAGGGTTTTTCTATCAAAACCCTCCTATTTTCAGAAGGAATGGGCTGGATAATCTGAGAGTAGCTCATGCCCAGGGAATGTATGAGTATTCGGTTCCAACACACAATAGATTTGAAGCAATCATGAACCTAGAGGATATTGATTGACTTGAATCTGTAAGTATATTCGATAATGTCTCACCAGGTGTGGGTGTTCATTGTGGCGAATCCAGGGGCATGACTCTCTGTGGTAGTAATGATGGAGTCCCATGTGTTTTCAAGCCCAGGAAGTCAATTGATTTTACGAGTCATTCTGTACTTACTACCCCACAGGTGTCTGGTTTCGCCTGTAAGTCTAAATTTACTGATAAAGCCCTAGTCCCTTATTTGTTAAACCCTTCACAAGGAGATTTTAACCAAAGTAGAGGACCCAGTGACCCCTGTACAGTTCTAAAATTAGCTTCATGGAATATTGCAGGACTTAGTGGCAAAATGGCCTCTAGCAAATGGCTACAATATATTGAGAATCTGGATAGAATATGCTTCCAAGAGACTTGGGCAGTTGAACAGGTTTTTTGTGAAGGATATATTAACTATTCCAAACCCGCCATAAAGAGTGATGGTGGCAGACCGAAAGGGGGCTTGACACTGTGGATCAGGCAGACTGTGGAATTTAAGACGGAAGAGATTGCTATCGACTCTGAAGACATTATTATTCTAAGGATAACTCAGGGTAGTACCCTTGATGTCTTGCTTACAAATGTATATTCTAGGGGTCTTCAAGGCAGCAAGGTTTCGAATACTGTAACCCAACTCGATGTTTTTCTAATCAATCAAAGAGGTCACAGCATCATTTTAATTGCCGGGGATTTTAATTGTACTCATGAACCCCTTGACTGTGAAGACATGAGTTTTACTATTGAGGAGGATGACCAATGGGCAAACCCACCCCAGGAACGTCCTCCCATAAGAAAATGGACCTGTGCCGCAATTCAAATGAAAGTATTTTGCTTGGAGCATAGATTGAGGGCAGCAAATGGTCGTACAGACTCTGATAAATAGGGGAGGTCAACATATCTCAGTGGCCATCGATCTAGTCGTATCGACTAATTTATCTTAAATAAGGAGTTTTGACCTAATTTTTTAGACATGGAGGTGGAAGTACGGCCAGAAAGTGATCATAATCCACTCGTGGTCACGCTACGGTTTTTGAAGATTATGTATGCTGACGCACTACCACCCCATGCTGCCTTCGTAGCAGGCCAATTGTCCAATGACACAAGACGCCTTAACTAGGCCAAGATTGACTTGAACCCCGAGAAACTGCTAGATTTGAGTAATCTGGTAGCTAATACACTAACTGTTGTTAAGGAAGTTACTGCACAGGGGGTCAATCTAGACAGAGTTGGTTGGGCTCATGAACATCTTTTTAACCAACTTAAAGATTTTTTTATAACTAAGAGTAAAAAAAGTCCTACCATGTCAAACCAAAAGGCTGCGGCCTGGTACAATACGAATTGCCGTAAGGCCTATAAGTCTCTTGCAGCGGCAATCAGGAATAAAGAACATCCAATCATACAAGAGAAGAGGCAGGCCCACAAGGCAGTAAAATTACAGGCTAAACGGGAGTGGGATGAAGCACATTGGGCAGATTTGCTTAGTGCTTGTAGTGGGAGAGATATGATGAAATTCTGGCAACTAGTTAAATGGGGGAGTGGGGATCCGAGGAAAGTGCCAACCAATCATGTGGAACCGGATCTGTGGGTCCGTCATTTCAAAAGCCAGTTTGAAAAGGGTTCGGGTCCCAGTTAATTTTTACAATGCCTCCCTCTCCCCCTGCTCTCAACATTACAAAGCAAGAGGTAGTAAATGCTCTCCGACAGATCCCAAAGGGTAGGGCTCCAGGACTTGATTGCATTCCTGCAGATCTTTTTATACAAGATATAGATTTATGGGCAACATAAATTCAGGTGCTAATGCATGCAATTGATAAGGGAGTTCCAATTCCTAGCTCCTGGGCAGGTGCGGTAATTCTCCCCATTTTTAAAAAGGGAGACCGTTCTCAGCCAGGTAATTATAGGCCCATAAGCCTGATTGATTGCATTCAAAAGGTATCGGCCAGAGTGATCTTAGCCAGAATGCAGATTTGGTTAGAAGAATGCTGCATACTCTCTGATTTACAAGCAGTGTTTCGTCAAGGCGTTAGCACAGTGGACCAGGTTTTGAGGTTTGTTCTAATCTACTGGTGCACTGTCATATTGGATAACGGCTCAATCTATGCTGCCTTCGTGGACCTAAGGTCCGCGTTTGATTTAGTCCCCCGCACGAAACTTTGGCATTGCCTCTCAAAATTGGGGATGCCTCTGGACATTTTGACATTTGTTATCAAACTCCATACAGATAACTTTACCCAAGTCAGATGGGACATGGCGGGTAGTACTACAGAGAAGTTCCCTGTAGAAAAGGGTGTAAGGCAGGGCTGTGTATTGGCTCCTACCTTATTTTCAATATACATCAATGGGGTATTGAAATATTTTGAAAATTACCCTACGGATGCCCCGACCTTGCTAGGAAGTAAGATTCCACTTCTAATGTTCGCCGATGACACCCTTCTTCTATCTAAAACAAGACAGGGACTTCAACGTGCATTATTGAGATTTGAGGAGTTCCGTGCAGACCATGATCTTGTCATTAATGTAGCTAAAACAAAATTTATGGTTCTCCAGAACTCAAACAAATCCATCGGTGAAGTAAGAATGTCGGAGGGCTCGTTAGAGAAAGCCAAGACATTTTCATATTTAGGGATACACATTGACAAAAAATTAAGTTGGAAGCCGCAAATAGACAGCCTATCGGTGAGACATGCTCAACTTTCTGGTGCGCTCCTTAAAGAGCATAGATGTTCGTATACTAAACCTGTAGCCCCCATTTTCCCAATCTATAATTCCAGAATAAGTGCCTCTATCCTATATGGAGCAGAACTGTGGGGGTATGCAAATCTGGACTCTCTGGTGGTGGGTCAAAATAAGTTTTTAAGATCAGTAATTGGCATCCCGCAATCAACCCCATTGATCCCTTTATATTTAGACCTGGGTTGTCAGGCCATTAGGGATGTTGCACATTATAGGCTTTTGATATACTGGAGGAGGCTCTGGGTGTCCCCAGAGCTGGCCAGTTATGCTTTGGTCTTGATGGAAGTTCGGGAGCTGGATGTAAACAAAAACATTGTATGGATTAGTTGCTTTAAAAACATTCTCTGCGAAATGGGGCTAGGACATCTTCGGACTAACACTGCGGTCAGCACATTTGCAAGTAAAGTTGAGCTAAAGGCCGCCTATGGGCATATGATCAATTTTAAACGGTATACTGTTACCCCCAAATCTACCTTGTCTAGCATCTTCCTGGGGACTAAACACGAACCAAAATTGGAGATGTATTGGGACCAAATCACTTGTACACGGGACAGAAAATTATTCCATCAGTTTAGATTAGGAACTCTACCCACCAATGCCTTTATTTCAAAATGGTTCAAAGTGGATAACAGTAGTAGTAACTGCCCGTTCTGCTTAGATAAAGAAGAATCAGTGCCTCATATTATTTTTGCATGCCCTGCTTACAGCAACCCGAGGCAACGCTGGTTGAACCCCATTTGTATTGCCGTGGGTACCAGGTCATATTTCGAGGCTTTTAGATTATTTAAAACATCAGTAGAGGGTCCGATTATGATAGCGATAGCTACATTTTTGGAACGGGTATGGTTAACTAGATGGATGGACAGGAGATTAGACAAAGCCATCTCTATAACTACTAACTGAGACCATCCCTATGTTTACTGTTCTTTACCTTCTATTATAATATGTGATGAATTTAACGTGTGACTAGATGCTCTTTTTAGGATTTTTATGGTTGCTTTTTATTATGCACGTTCCCGCCAATCAAACGAGGATATTTTATTGTATTACTTAATATTTATCTTTTTATAAATGGTATATGTCTTGTTCAAATAAGTATGGCCTTAAAGTGGCATTTTGGTTTATATAACCCGGATTTGATGTTTGTCTGTGAAAACTTTTGTGATTTTTTTTAAATCGAAATAAAGTTTACAAACTGATAAATGTTTTCCCTATATTAATTAAGAGACCAAGATCTATCATGTAATGTGCAAAATTAGACAACAAGGACTGCAGAGCTAAGGGGGTGCAAGCCATAAGAACAGCGTTGTCAGTGTATAAGAGGGCCGGGACTGGGCGCGTTCCTATTTGTTGTAAGTCTTTAGTTGACATTGCAAGTACCCCCCCTACACTGTTAATGTATAATGAAAACAGGAAGGGGCCAGAACGCATCCCTGCCTCACCCCTCTATTGACACTGCATGCTTTAGTACATTCTCCCCATTACCGTATCTAACCTTGGCCCTGCAGTCTGAGCATAGGTCCCTCAATAAGCTAATGATTGACGCCTCCACTCTCAGATGCATTCGTTTTTGCCACAGTTTTGACTGTATGACACAATCAAAAGCTGATGTTAAATCGACAAAGGCTAGATATAAATTGTCTTTCTTAGTGTGAACGTACTTTCGGATTAACTTATTTAGGTTAAGGCCCTGCTTAATCATGCCTATCCCCGCAGAAGCCATATTGCAGATCTGACAGGATATTTTGTGATTCCACCCAGTCCTGCAGCCTTTTTAGGATTACACGCCCTGCTATCTTAACAAGGGAGTCAAAGAGTGAAATAAGTCTATAGCAGGCAGGGTTAAGCTGGTCTCCTTTTTTAAAAATCGGAACGATGATTGACTCTCCCTACGTGGACAGCTTCCCTTCTAAACAACAAGCCCTCAATACCAGGGTTAACATGGGCCCCAATAAATCAATATGTCCCTTATACAAGTCGACCGGTATTGCATCCAGTCCTGGAGCCTTGCAAATCTTACTGAAATAGCGTTTTTAACGGCTTCCAATGTGAAGGGAGTAATGGGAGATGTTTGAAGTGGGGTGACATTTTCAACATAATTATAAACAGACCCTCTTGTTGGTTGGTGTCAGGGAGTGCATCCATTTAAAACAAAATAAAAAAATTGCAGAGTTTTATATAGCGCGAACTTGACCCGAATCGGGTATCAGAGCGCTTTACATAGCACCAGTTATGTTACCTGAGGACACACATTCATTTTTGTTAGGCACGGGGAGATTAAGTGAATTGCCCAGAATCATAGGATGTTTTAGCATCATTACCGAGACTCAAACCCAGTTCCCCAGGTCCAAGGTCGAGCGCCCTCCAATAGGTGTGGAGTCAATAATCCTCCAGAAAGCTCTTGTATCATTACTGGTGCTTGCTTCCTGTAGCTGTTCCCGTGCCTTTTCTCTTAGGCTTAGTTTTTGTAATTTTATTGCCTGCTTGTATTCAAACCTACATTTACGTACTTCTCTAGGGTTTCTAGGCATTTTGTGGAGCTCCTTCTTTAATTTTTTTAGGGTTTCAGAGCACGCTGAGTCAAACCATCCATGTTCCTTAGATTCAGCCTTGCCTCCTGCAACAAAGAGGCCCACCTTAATGCCTTCTGTTATCGATAGGTAAGCTGTAATAATCAATCAATCAATCAATACATTTGTAGAGCGCACAACTCGGTATACACCCGTTACAACGCATCTTTTACTCCGCACTACCATTACAACGCAACTTTTACAACGCATACCATTACAACGCATTGCGCTGGGGGGCGCTCTAGGATAGGGAATAAGTATAATTTACTATCCAACACCTTCCCTAGGGTCCACGGGGACTGGAGTTAGAATAGTAAATTATACTTACCACTATCCAGCACCTCAAAGCGCTATGCGTTGTAATGGTATGCGTTGTAATGGTCGCGTTGTAACGGTAGGTAGTTGTAATAGTATGCGTTGTAACATGGTACATCCGCACAACTCACCTGTGACGGTCTCAAGGCGCTGGGGGGGGCGGGGTGCTGCTACTGCTCGAACACCCAGGTCTTGACTTGAGGAGTCTCCTGAAGGCCAGCAGGTCCTAGGTCTGTCGTAGGCGGATGGGGACGGTGTTCCGGGTTTTTCCGGCGAGGTAGGAGAACGATCTGCTGCTGGCGGTCGCTCGATTGATGCGGCTGGTTCGGGGTGTAGAAGGTGATTTGTTCATTGAGGTATACTGGTCTGGTGTTGTGGAGAGCTTTGTGAACATGGGTGAGGAGCTTGAAGGTGATCCTCTTGTTGATGGAAAGCCAGTGTAGGTCTTTCAGGTGGGATGTGATCTGGCTGTGGCGGGGGATATCGAGGATGAGGCGTGCAGAGGTGTTCTGTATGCGTTGTAGTCATTTCTGGAGTTTGGCTGATGTTCCTGTGTAGAGAGCGTTGCCATAGTCCAGTCTGCTGGTGACAAGGGCCTGGGTGACTGTCCTTCTGGTACTGGTGGGGATCCATCTGTAGATCTCGTGCAGCCTGCGGAGGGTGTTGAAGCAGGAGGAGATGGCGTTCACTTCCTGGGTCATTGATAATGTGAGTCCAGGATGACGCCCAGGTTTCGTGCGCGGTTAGTGGGCGTCGTGCAGCTCTTAGTGCAGCCGGCCACAATGAGTCGTCCCATGCATCCCGAAGGAGTGGATCCGATGATGAGGACCTCCGTTATATCCGAGTTTAGTTTTAGGTAGCTGACCGTCATCCAATTGGCGATGGCCTTCATTCTTTCCTGGAGGTTGGATTTGGTGGTGGTGGGGGCCTTGGTGAAGGAGAGGATCAGCGGGGTGTTGTCGGCATATGAGAGGATGTTGAGGTCATGCGATCTGGCGATGTTGGCAGGCGGTGCCATGTAGATGTTGAAGAGTGTCGGGCTGAGGGACGATCCTTGGGGTACGCCACAGATGATCTTGGCGTCTCTAGAGCATAATGGAGGAGGCGGGCACTCTGGGTTCAGCCGGTGAGGAAGGAGGTGGTCCAGTCGAGTGCTTCGTTACAGATCCCTGCGTTGTGGAGGCCTGTGCGGAGAGTATGGTGGCAGACGGTGTCGAAGGCGGCTGAGAGGTCCAGGAGGATGAGGGCTGCGGTTTCTCCATTGTTCATCATGGCCCTGATGTCATTGGTTGCAGTGATGAGGGCTGTTTCGGTGCTGTGGTTGCTGTGGAAGCCGGATTGGGACAGGTCCAGGATGTTGTTCTTTTCGAGGAAGGAGGTCAGTTGTCTGTTGACGGTCTTCTCGATGACTTTCGCCGGGAACGGGATAGGGAGATTCTTGAGGTCCTTGGGGTCAGCTTTGGGTTTTTTGAGTAGGGCGTTGGTCTTGGCGTGCTTCCAGCTCTCTGGGAAGGTGATGGTCTCAAAGGAGCTGTTGATGATTTTGCGGAGATGAGGTGCGATGGTGGAGCTTGCTTTGTTGAAAATGTGGTGCGGGCAGGGGTCGGATGGTGAATGGGAGTGGATGGTGTTCATGATTTTGATGGTGTCTTCGTCATTGGGTCCAGGAAAGCAGGGGGTCGATGTTGATGTAGCTGGGGGGCGGCGAGTCTGAAGTGTCTGTGTCAGTCAGGGAGGCCTGGTGTCTGAAGCTGTCGTGGATGTCTGCGATTTTGCGGTGGAAGAAGGTGGCTAGGGAGTCACAGAGGTCTTGTGATGGCGGGATGTCGTTTGAGTTGGAGCTGGGGTTGAAGAGTTCCTTCACAATGTTGAAGAGCTCTTTGCTGTTGTGTGCATTGTTGTTAATGTTCTCTTTGAAGGATGTCCTTTTGGCGGTACAGATGAGCTAGTGGTGTCTGCGAATGGCGCTCTTGTAGGCTGTGTTGCTGTGTGGTGTCTGTTAGTTGTGCCACTTCTTCTAGAACCTACGGCAGGCCTGCTTGGATGCCTGAAGGTCGGCTGTGAACCAGATGGCTTTTCTGTCGAAGCATCTGTTCGAGGGTTTCTTTATCGGGGCAAGAGTGTTGGCGCAGTCGTCGATCCATTGCCTGAGGTTGAGGGCAGCGGAGTCGGTGTCAGTAGTGTTCATTGGTGGGTTTTGGGCTAGGGTGGTGACTAGTTGGTCTTCGGTGACTTTCCTCGAGCTGTGGTGGTGGGCTAGTTGTGTGTGGTGGTGCATGGTGGGCTTCTCGAAGTTGAAGTGGACGCAGAGGTAACAGTCCAGTGGAGTTCGGTGGTGTGGCTGAAGTTGACATGATTGCTGTCTGAGAAGATGGGGTCGAGCGTGTGTCTGGCGTAGTGGGTGGGGTCGTGACGAGCTGTTTGAGTCAGAGGTTGGCAAGGTGGTTGAGTTGCTGCCCTTGGTGTTCTCGAGGTGGAAGTTCAGGTCTCCAAGGAGGATGTAGTCCATGGACACAAGGGTGTGCATGCTGACGAAGTCGGCGATGGAGTCGCTGAACTGTGGCCGGGGACCGGGTGGTCTGTAAATGAGGGTTCCTCTGAAGGTGGTGTTGGGGTCGGTGTGGATCTGGAAGTGCTGGTGTTCGGCGGTGATAAGCATGTCGTCGGTGCTGGTTGAGATTCTAAGGGTGTTTCTGTAGACAATGGCGATTCCTCCTCCTGTTATGTTGGTATGGTCCCTGCGGGTGAACTTGTAGCAGTCAGGGATGGCTATGGCGATGTCGGGTGCCGAGGAGGGGTTCATCCAGGTCTCCGTCAGGAAGGCGATGTCTAGAAAGGTGGAGTCGAGCAGGTCACAGAGTTCGATGCCGGGTGGAGCGGGTGTTGAGTAGAAGGCATCAGAGGCTGTTGCGACCTACCTCAGTGGGTGTGGTGGTGGGTTGGAGGCTGTTGTAGTGGCAGTTCTGGCAGTAGAAGGGTCCAAGGGTCGGCTTCGGGATGGCCTGGAAGCAGGTGTGTGATCACTGGCGTGGAGTGAGTGGTGACTGCTGGCGTCGTAATTTCGGTGTTTGAGCTTGAGTCATACTCACTTGTCTGTTTGTATACTACTACGTCTCTGTTTAAAAAAAAGTGCCAGGGGGGCGTGGCCAAGATGGCGACGTGAGCAGATGGAGGTTTTCCGTGCTCTGGCCGACGACCGATATAGCTGCAAATCCCGGTCCTCCCGTGGTGCTTAGACTGGGAGACCAGGTGTAGCCGAAGTCAGGAGGTGCCAGTGGGGCCTCCGGTGCAGCCGTGCAAAAGTGTGGAGTCGCCAGGAGGCGGAAAGCGGAGCGGCGGAGAGCGGAGTGGCGTTGCCGCGGCCTGCCCTGGACTCCGAGGGTGGTGTGAACGGCGGAGAGAAGAGGCCACGAGAGTGTGCTTTAGCCGCCTGGGGACCGGACCGGCGAGGCGTCCCTGGTTGTGAGGCCCTGAGGGAGCAGGCAGCGGCAGGGACTGGTACCGACTGAAGGCGGAGACGGAGGTACTCAGCGATTGGGGGACTTCGGAGCAAGCGCTGGCCGCCATCTTGGGCCCGGCGTAGCGGAGCCGTGAGGAACAGGCGAGTGGTGCTGGCCAGGACTTCCCGGTGGTGCCGGAGCGACTCCATCGAGACGGCTGTGGCCCTGGAAGCTAGTGCGACACTGCTGAGTCGCTAGGAGGCGGCAAGTGGAGCGGAGGGGCTGCGGCTTGCCCCAGGACTGTAGTGTGCTGCAGGGGGCAGTGAGTGGAGACCAGTAAGCAGCTACCGCCCTGGGTCTGGCCCAACTTGGCATCCCTTGGTGCAGGGCCCTAAGAGAAGAGGCAGTGGCGGGGTCTGGCACTGCCTGGAGGTAGAGGACGGCGGCAACCGGTGTCTGGGGATGTCAGAGAAAGTGCTGGCCGCCATTTTGAGCTCGTCGGAGCAGAGCCGGGAGTGGTTGGCGAGTGGAGTTGGCTGGGGCTCCCACTTTGCCACTAGGAAGATCTCAGCGTGACGGCTGTGCCCCGGGGTGACCGCACAGACAGGACGACGCCAACAGTACGGTGAGCGGTGCGGGGGGCCCCCTACTAGAGATTTGTGAGCAGCGTGGCAGCAGGGGCTGGTGAGCAGGGGCCGCTCTGGCCTGGAATCAGTCTGCACTTGCGTCCGGTGAGGAGCAGTGGAGGGGGTCTGCCCTGTGGTGGGGGCAGGCACACCAGAGGCCGGACCAGCGCATTGACAGCCAGTGATCCCGGGGGCCGAAGTGGTGCTGGGCTGCCTGGGGATACAGATTGAGACGTTGGATTTGGACAGCGGCGGCAGGGGACCAGAGGTGGGTCACCGTGGACAGTCCTGCAACGAGAAGTGGACTTGTGGAGTGGTAGGCCAATGGTTCTGGAGGGCGCGCTGCAGCAGTGAGGCCTGGTTGCCTACGGGAAGGATAAGCGGTGGGGAGCGGCGAGTGCAGGGCCTGCGGTTGGCTGGGGCCTGTAGCGGGCCGGGTGTGCAGGTGGAGCGGCGGTGCTGGGAGCAGCCCGGAGCTGGAGAGGTGCTGCTGGAGACATTCCGCATTGGGCCGGCTGGTGGAACAAGTGGTGCGGAGAGCTCATCCATAGTGGCGCACGCCTGGTCATTCCCGAGGGTACGATCTAGTGGGTGGTGAAGGAGTGCAGGAGGTGGGCACCGGAGTGACTGACGTGCCATGTCTACTGCCAGAGGCTGCAAGGAAAAGACGGTAAAGGAGCTCTTCGCGAAAGCACAAACGGCCCAGCAGACGGATGTGATGGCGTCAGCCGTGGTACAGATGGGGCCGGAGGCAGAGGCAAGCTCGGAGCCTATCACGAAAGCGTTCCTTGAATACCTCTTCACGACATTGAGGGAGGACATCCATGCCCTAAAAACTGAGTTTGCAGGAGAGATCAGGGATGTGAGGAAAGACGTGGACGGGAATGGCGAGCGGGTGGCGGACTTGGAGAGCAAGAATGACGATAAAGACACTGAACTAGCCGCCCTACAGCAGGAGATTGTACGGCTCCACGATCAGCAAGTAGACCTCCAACTGCACATGGAAGATCTGGAGAACCCTTCTAGGAGGCATAACATCCGCAAACGGAATGTGGCACTGTCGGAGACCACCAAGGGCCTGTTTCAGTTTGCAAGGGAAATCTTTAATCACGTCCTGGGTCGCCCATTGGAATCTGAACTACGCCTTGACTGGGCGCACCTGAGGGCCTCGCCGGCTCCACCACCGGACATTCTGGTCTGCGTCCAGGATTACCGCACGAAGGAGGAGATATTGCAGAAAGCGCGACAGATGCATACCCTCTCCTTCCAAGGCCACTCCCCACTGCTGTTTCAGGACTTGGCAGCCCTCACATTAAACAAGCGGCGTCTCTTTAAACCGGTCACGGCCCATTTGCAACAGCAGCAGATACCCTACAGTTGGGGTCATCCATTTCGTCTGGTCTTCAGACTAGATAACAAGCAATGCCAGCTCCACTCAGTCTCAGAGGCCTGCCGTTTGTTGGGTATCGATCCGCCCACCGAGGAGGAGGAAGGTCAGCGGTCAGTACAGGAGACGGACGACTCCAAGCCCGGATGGCGACAACAGAGGCGACGATGGAGAGTCAAGAAACTCCTAGCGAAGGAAATAACGGAAGGCCGAAGGTCTGCGGTGGAGGCGGTGGCCACAGGCGGCAGCTCGGACCCCAATGACTGACTGGTCAAGCTCATTGTTGAGCTATGATTTCCTAATTTGATGCCTGGATGTTGGCGGGAGAGTGGCCACTGGAAGTTTTGGTGTACTACCCCGTTTCACATTTTCCCTATCATCTGTAGATAAAGGACTTATGGTGCTTTTGTTGTTTGGGGGGTTCTGGGGGTTGGGTAAGGAGAGGGGGGGAATGGTCCATGGTCCACTGACCGTATGGGTTTGTAGTTAGTTTCTACTCCAGGGGCCCCTGGGCGGGGCTGTGTTCACATACTGCTACACCGTCTGCTTCTATGGCTTTGATATCGCTGGTCGGGTGTTCTACTGGTTAGATGCCTGTCAGGGATCTTACAATACTTACACTTAATGTTCGAGGGCTGAACAACCCAGTCACGTGCAGGGCAGTACTGCCATGTTTAGAGCACTCACAGGCCGACATTTGTCTCCTACAGGAGACACATCTTCTCCCCAAGGATTGTCATCGCCTACGATCTCGTAGGTTCCCCTCTCAGTTCTTCTCCTCGAGCCCCACTAAGAAGGCCGGTGTTGCAATCTTGTTGGCTCAGAAGTTTAGGGGCAGGGTGTTACTCAAAGCTGCGGAGATCAAGGGGAAACTGTTAGCCTACAGTTGTTCGATTGGGGGCTCCACACTCACTATAGGCACTGTATATGGGCCCAATGAGGGCCAAGACAATTTTTTCCATAGGGCACTTACAGAGATCACGATCGCAGTAGACGTTATATAGTGCTTAGGGGTGACTTGAACATTGTTTTCGATAATGCCCTAGATAGGTTGTGTCAGCGTACTTCCCAGACGGGGGCTCTTTCATCAGAGGACTTGGAACGTTTGGCGGAATGGGTCTTCACAATCTTTGGTGCAAATTTCACCCTGGGGAGAGGGATTATATGTATTATTCCAATGCACATAAGTCCTATGCGCGTTTAGATTATTTGCTTGCATCTGCGCCTACTCAGGCGCTTGTTACTAAGGTGGACATAGGCACTGCCTCATTTTCTGATCACGCCCCAGTAACATTGGTCCTTTTCAGGCCTGTGGCAGGGTTTGGCGGCTGCGGGAAACTTTATTACACAGGGAGGAGGTGGTTGCTAAGATTCAGCGGGTGATTACAGACTACCTATTACATAACCACAATGACGAGACAACACCCTACATGCAGTGGGCTGCGCTTAAGGCGGTTCTCAGAGGGAAATTTATCGCTATCTCAGCAGCGGAGAATGTAGAGAGTCAGGCTAAGAGAGACGACCTCACTCAACGGACCAGGGAACTGGAACAGATACACAGGAGAACGGGCGCCCCGAGAATATGGCGACAGTTGAAGGCAGTAGGGCAGCAGCTGGCAGCGTTAGACCTAGATCGGGCGGAATACGTGGCTCTGTAGCTGCGCCATGCATATTACACAGGCGGGGGCAGGAGTGGGCGACTGTTGGCGCACAAGCTGCAGGAGGTGACGCAACAGCGTACGGTGCGGGAGATAGTTCGAGAGGACGGCACGCGGGTTATGGAGGATTCTGACATTGCCAGCTCCTTTAGCTCCTTCTATGCGGACCTTTATTCAACCGAACCCCCGGTTGACGGGGAAGAAACTGATTTTTTGGCCTCGATCCCCCTCCTGGCTCTTTTACAGGAGCAGGTGGAGAATTTGGAGAGGGATATACGACCGGAGGGGGTCATTTTGGCCATTTGCCGTCTTAAAGTTGGAAAGGCCCCTGGGCAGGACGGCTTCCCAGCAAGTTTTTTCAAGATCTTCTGTGCTCAAGTCGCACCAATGCTTACATTCCTTTTTAATTCCTTTTCGGAGCAGAGTGCGATCCCTGAGGGACCTCTTGGAGGCCTCAGTCGTGGTGATACCCAAACCGGGTAAGGACCGTACGACATGTGGGGCATATCGACCTATCTCACTGCTAAACGCCGACCTCAAGCTCTATACCGGGATTCTGGCCTCCCACAGATTCTGTATCTCTTCCGCACAATCCCTCTCCACCCTCCTTTGGGCTGGATAAAGCAGGTGCAATCTGAGCTGTCGCAGTTCATTTGGAATGGGAGGAAGCCCCCTCTGAAACTCCGTCTGGCGATGCTGGCCCCTGAACAAGGCGGGATCGGGGTCCCGGACCTGGCAGCATACTTCCAAGCTACGCAGCCACGCTTTTTGGTTGAGTGGAGCAGGAGGGAGTCGGGGAAGCACTGGTTGTTCCATGATCAAGCCATTGCTGGTAGAACCCTACAGGAGATCCCTTTTCTGCATAGACGGCACAGACCTCCTAACCTGTACGCCTCCTATGTCACGAGAGTCCCGCTGGAGATCTGGGATCATACGAACGTGAGCCATAACCTCACGACTCTCCCTCACCCCTCACCCCCATACTCGGGAACCCGGACTTTAAGCCGGGATTGGACGAGGTGGCCTTCGCTAGGTGGAAGATTTCCAGCTGCCAGTTCCTCTATCACAAGTACAGCCCAGAGGGGATTCTTCCATTTGTGCAGTTCTGTCAGGAGTTCGGGATGCTGGAATCGGAGAGGCTCCGTTACTTCCAGGTGCGGCACTGGGCTCTCAGTGACCAGGTGCGCTCGTCGGCAAACCGACAACTAACGCCCTATGAGCGTTGGTTGATTACGAACCGAACAGACAAGCAACTGATTTCTGATCCATACAAGATGCTTCAGAACAAACACACTTATACCTACTGCGCAGGCAGGGTGCGCTGGCAGAGGGAATTGGGGAGGACACTTACACATAAAGAATGGGAGGGGATATACTATAGAGTGCGCCATTCAGCGTTCCATATGGGGCTCACTGACACCCTCACCAAGGTGGCGAGTTATTGGTATTACACCCCTGACCACCCCTGAGTGCCTACACGAAATGGATCCTGCCAAGGACGCCCTATGTTGGCGCGGCTGCGGTCAAGTGGGCACATTGGTGCATTCGCTATGGGACTGCACGTTGCTCACAGGGTATTGGAAACAGGTCCTGGACGATGTGGACTCCCACTTTGACACGGAAATACCCAGTTTCCTTCGTACATTCTTCTGGGACTCCCCAACCCCTTAACTTACCAGTTGCATTCTCGTAGGGCCGATTAAAAGCCATTGCCATGGGCTCAGCGAGACTGAACATCTTGCCACTCTGGCGCTCGATCCAAGTCCCCACTTACCATGGGTGGCTTCAACGCCTCTGGATGGTGCTTGGCATGGAAAAACTCTCGCTCTCAAGAGCAGGTGAGGGCGCTAGATATGCAGAGTTGTGGCAACCATTCCTGTCTCTGATGGCTTCTGAGTTTCTGGAGGTCACTTGCCCCAGATATCTCCGATTGCTGCGTCTTACGGACACAGGGTAAGGAGGCATAGATAGGGTCAGCTGGATGGAATTGGGATGATCGGCAGGTTAACAGTGTGTGGTGGACATGGACCTTGGGGGGTAGTGGGGGGGGTGAAGGACTGGGTTTTCTTAAGACCCAGCGGTGCCAGGGATAACACCTGAAACCTTCGTGGGTAACCTGTTCCGGCGTACAAATGACAGAGACACGGGACACTTCCTTCGGCGTCAAAGATTCGAGGTTTATTACTGCAGGGAACACAGAAGTCACAGGAAGTACAACACGTGTAGGTTCGAGGAGTCTGATTCGACTTGCCTCTGTGGACCGCTCCTTTTATACAGTTCTAACGCATTGAATATCATAGTACACAAAGGTTTACAACTCGGTTCCCATCGTAAAGACCATAAGGGGTTGCTTTTCATGTATTCAAGGCCCGGAACATAAGTACAGAAACGTTTGCTAGCTCCCAACTGTAAAAACCCATCTTCCCACCATTAGTACATTCCAATCAGCAGTAAACAGATCGAGGAAGGAACAGAAACAGGTGCAGAGGAAGACAGAAACAGTGGGGAGATCCGAAAGGGTGTAAAAGGGGTGGTATCGGGAAACACGAGCTGCTGGCATCAAAGGGGATGTGCTTAATGAATGCACAACTAAGACAATAGACCGGCACGGCAAGATGAGCCTCGAGCGGGCCATCTGCCTTACAGTGCCGTCCCCCTCATCATAAAGACACTTTCAAAGGAAGCATGTCTTCCGCAAGAGTTTGGGAATCCCAGGGTCGCGAAGCGGACAACGTCCGTTCGCTGGCTACTTGAGGGCAAGAGACAAAATGGATGCCGCATCTGAGATGGAACCCGTGGGCTCGGATGTAGAAACCCACGAAACAAACAAACGGTTTAGGCTAGCACAACGAAAACGCGTACACCCACTAAACTCGTCATTTGCGGTTCATAGATACCAGACTCGACCATATTCGTGCGAGTCGAAAACACCACTTACGATCGTCACGGAACCTCAGGGCCAAGTGGGGATGGGGAGGGTAGGGGGGCTGGGGTTGGGTCGGTTTGGGTGTGGGGGGCGTTGTTCTTTCTGGGGCTCCTTTTCCTGCTTGTATTATTTGCCCAGTTTGCATGCGTGCCCAGGGCCGGTGGAAGGAACTCACGGCTTGTGCCCTTCCCGTGTAAGTTTGTGGGGTTGTCGCATGGGTGTGGAGGGAGCTTGCGGTCTATTACGGCCTTCTGGATAGGCCAGTTAGCATTATTACGGCCTTCTGGATAGGCCGGTTAGCATGCAGCCCTCTTACCGCCTTGCCCCTAGCTTTAATACGCGGCCGGCCCAGTAAGGGTTGTAGACGGCTTGCTGTGTTTAATTTCTGATAGCCCTTGGGATTTTATTTTTGCATTGTCATACAACTGAGCTTCAACGCCGGCCCGCTGGGTTGTAGGCGAACTTGATTGTGATTTTCTTATGCCCGGGTTTTTCTTGTCAATAAACAAATTTAATACTAATAAATAGTGCCATATTAATGTGTATACTCAGTGGGAAATGGTCACTAAGTGGCATTGAGTGCGTATTAAAGTTAAAAAGGTAGCCTAAATACTTATAGGAGATTAGGATGTGATCGATAATACGCTGACTTTTCCTACCATGAAAAGTTGTCTTACGAGCCACGAACGGGGAGGTAATTTCATTAGCAAAAACCAAACTGAATGTGGACATTGTTTCATTAAGGTTGCCCCCATAACATCTGTGGCTAAAATGGGGCTGGTTGTCACCTTCTTGATGCACCAGACCTCATATTTTATCCATCTGGGTATGACATTGTTGCATGTTAAAGTGACCCCCCAATAAATGATAGTTTGGGTATTGCTGCCTGTTATAATGTGTTCCATTTCCATACTCAAACGGTTCAGGGTATCTATAATTTCCCTTGTTGTGGCAATATTATAACAATTGATTAGAGCTAGTCTTGTTGACCATTGCGACTTACATAATAGTAATTCATAAAATGGATTATAGATAACCATTTTATACTAGTACATCGAACACTTTTCGACACGAAGATACACAGTCCCCTCTTTGCCCGCCCTTGAGTTGAGTGGATGGCCGAAGTAAAATACGTCCTAAAGCCGTTAATGTGAAGAGGCTCGGTGAGCCACGTCTCCTGCAAGGAAAGGATTTGATTACCTGTTACAAACTCTATCCATTCTGTGTTAAACCTATTCCTCTTCAGACCGGCCACATTCCAGCTTAGGAATCCTAATAGTTCACATTTATCCTCTCTATGTCTATCGTAACTTCTATAGATGGTCCAGCTTCCTTAATTGCCAAATTAAGGGATTTGCCCTCAGTAACCTTATCCATGGAGTGACGTCTTACTGATCTCTCTGTTACCCATGGAAAAATGGTCATCAAGTCAGTCTAAAACATCTAAGGATGCTAAGCAGTGAAAGTAATTGGAGGTTTGAACAGGATAACTATGATCCATCCTTGACCTCTGTACAGATATTGGCATAGGTCTTACATCATTGGTATAGGATTTCGGTTGGTAAAAATATCCTAGTGGGATGGTTGCAATCATATCTGAGTGTATGTTAGTAGTTCTAGTTCCTTTCAGGATGGTTTCAACTAGGCATGGGCGGAAAATCCGTTCCGCTCGCGGATTTTGCGGATTTTCGGGAAATCCGCAATCCGCGAGATTTGCGAATCTCCCGCAAAATCCGCAAATCCGCGAGCAGCGGATTTTGCTCGCACTGCTCGCACTGTTCGCGTGAGTTCACGTGAGTTCGCGCCCCGCGAATAAGTGCAAAATTGCAGAAATACGATTTTAGCAAAACTGAAAGTAACTACTTACCAGGTTCAAAAGTTCAGGCTCATCATTAGTAGCCATTTCCTGTAGTGCTTCCTGAGGGGCCCCTCCAGAGTTCAGTTGCCAGTTGAAACTATTATGTGACCCTGCTCTGAACCTCAGAATAGTTACACATATGCCACAAAGGTCCTGAATTACAGCTAAGGGAGACAAGCAGGAGCCAGGCTGGAAGTTAAAATCCATTAATCAGCCCCTAATTCATTATTGTCAGTTGGGGCAGGGCAGGTGTTGTAACTAATTTTGCAACAATGAAAGCACTTAGCAAGTGCAAAAGATCACTAATCAGGGCGCACTAAGGAAGCAGGTGCCAGCTAAAAAAATATTCTGTGACACATTAATCAGCCCCAAATTAATTCAGGTCACTTGAGGCAGGGAAGGTGTGCTTTGCTTTGCCGAAAATAATGTACACTGGACAACCAGAGGGTGTGGTGATGAAACAGAGGGTGGCATGGGTGGGCCAGAGGGTGGCATGAGTAGTCAGAGAGTGGCAGTGGTGACAGAGAGTGGCAGTGATGAAGAAGAGTGTCCCAAACAGGCTGGACACGTAGAAACAACAAGTTCGCGAAACTTGCGACCCGACAGGTAAGTTCGCAATTTGCGAAAGTGTACAAAACCCTCGCGAACTGGCAGAAACACGGGCGAACACAAAAAAAAAAAATCCGCAAATTCGCGGGAATTCGCGGATTTTGCGGATTGCGAATCCGCAAATCCGCAAAATTCGCGAACGCGAGATCCGCAAAATTCGCTCATGCTTAGTTTCAACTAACAGTGGTGTCTTGAAGGTTAAAACAATGCAATCACCAGGTAATGGTTTTACTCCACTCCCT
The DNA here is from genome assembly GCF_964263255.1 of Lissotriton vulgaris. Lineage (NCBI taxonomy): Eukaryota > Metazoa > Chordata > Amphibia > Caudata > Salamandridae > Lissotriton > Lissotriton vulgaris. The sequence continues at coordinate 297,850,405 of NC_141700.1, read as the reverse complement.
ACCCATTTAACCCTTCTTGCCATTTTCAATTCAATGAATAAGTGGTTGGTTAACTCTGTTCGGGCGCCCAGCCAGTTCAATGATTTAATTCTTAACGAAACACAATTTTCTCTGCTATCTTTAGGAAGGGGAGGAACGTTCATTAATAATACTACGTACGGTGTAGCTGCGGGCCGTCGATCCAACCAATCCGATGCACGCACCGTATAATCAGTTTGATGATCATTTGAAACTCGAGGTGTTACAGCATTGCCACTTTTACGTCCTCCTCTATCTTCCAATTGGGATGCGTGTGCAGTTGTGGTCACCTTGCCCACTATTCTATTAGTATGTGTGCCTAGGTGGTTAAAGGCTTGTGAACCAAACCCATTTGCTAATGTATAACTTGGTTCTGAATCAGTTTGCGTTGAAGTATCAAGTAAATCTGAGTGTGACACATTATCCCGAGTTTTAGGAACATTGGCGGTGGCACGAATGTTCAGGAGTTCTGGACATGAGTAAGTTCTTGTTTCAACCTTAGCAAGCCGGGAATGTATGGAACCCAAGATATCATTGCCATGGTGGTCTAATATTTTAATGTTTTCAGCTAGGTTATCTAATTTATCAATTATTAGCAGCCCTTGAGTCTATATTTGAATATACCGGGGTAAGGGCCGGATGTTCTGTGGCAGGTGGGTGGGTAATAACTTGTTTTGGTCGCACTTTCTCTGGTATTGTACGAATTCCAGGGGGGTTGATCCATGGCTTTCTGACCTGTTTCGGGAGGGGGGAGAATTGGACTTTGATGGAGAAATTGTTTCGGGCTGGTATTGGATGCAACTGTTTACATTAGTTTTACTGTATTTATTATGCTCTTTTCTAGGGCCAGTATCTTTATTAGTATTGTCAACACAGCTAATGTGATTCTCTGATGTATGGTCAGATACTTGGGGATCATGATGCTCATAGGGTGCGGGTTTCAAGGTAGAGACACAATCATTATTTATATGTAATGCCTCCTCGACCGTTGATATTTGCTTTTCGATCGCCCCCATGGGCCTTGTGATATACTTCAGGAGCGTATTTTGGGACTTATCTGAAGTAACCTGGCTTTATACTTTCTCTTTCCCATTTCTGTAAGGGGGTTAAATACTGTTTGGATTATGGAGTAAGGGGGGGGGGAATCTTGGAAAGCTTTAAATTAACAGTGCCCTGTTCAGCTGTATTTATGTAATAAAATGTTGCCAAAACTTGCCACACATAAGGTCCAACCTTTATCACAGTTTGACAATGTACAAATAAATAAATAAATAAGCCAAGAACCACAGCCCCACAATCTATGCAAGAAGAATATTACATTTCTTCAACAAAGCGAGCCTCATGTAAATGTTTTTATGTAGCGTGGGTGCGCTATACCCCAGATGCAAATGGTGCTTTTTGTGTTGAGAGACAGTACCTTGTTTCCCAATTTTGGGTGCTTTACTTTCCGATTGTGTTGGCAGTTCAATTGGGTGATCCGGGTGTTGTAATACAGTCCATACGATTCACCATAGGACTAGTTATTTCCACAGCTATCACTTAGATGATGATCCCGAGGGCAAACGCAAGGGGGTGGGCTGCCCCACCTCCTTCTGTTGCCGACGGGTGCTGGATGGGCCCCGGCGTGGGCCGCACCGCGGGGGTTAGGCAGCACTTTATGCGTGAGAGTAGAACAAATGCCTCCCCCTCGCTCATGGTTCCGGGTTGAACAGTGTTCCACCCTGGGACTGGTAGTTCCCAACAGGGTGTTGAAGGATCCTGAACATATGCGGGCAGCAAGGAGTAAAGGTGTTAAACCCTGGGACAGCAGTCCCACCAGGGTTTGCTGAGTGCAAATTGTGCCCCCAAAAACAACAGCGGTTAAAGAGAGAAGAAAGCCAGCAAGAGCAAGTAGTTAATTTCAAGTCAGGAGAGGCAAGAGTTCTTGGGTCTGAGGCTACTTAGCGAAAGAAAACCCAAGGGCTAGAAAAATAGCTTTCAACTAGGCAAATGTTGCACTTATTTTCCAAAGGTTCAACAGTAGTAAGCTCCAGCTCTTCATGAACAACAATGCTGGCTTGCCCTCTTCCCTAATCTAGAGCTTCCCTTCTGGCTGCTAAGTGGAATCAACTAGAGAGTAGGACGAACATGTGAAGAGGGATTCATATTGCCCCTACAGGATAATGATGCAGGCAAAATCATGTGTGAGTCTGCATGGTTTGGATTTGGAAAGAAGAAAAAGCCCACCACATAATCCTCCCCTGTACAATATTGTATCTCCTGCATTAAGCTTTCAAGTTAACAGCTATTCACACTGAGAATCAAAGCTTGAGACAAGATATCACAGCCATTCAAGCACAATTAATTCCCACTCCTGTGGGGGCTTGGCCAAGACCACACCCAATGCTAGTAGGGAACAAAACATTGTTAAAACCAGCTAGCTTTCAGATCCCCAATACAAGGGTTTGCCATCAGACTTAAGGGCTTCATCACCAAAAAATACAAAAATTCAAGTCTTCACATCTCCAATCACCTTAGCTTTGCCAGAACATGTCTATAGGTATAGTGGTAAGTTAGAATTTTTTTAAACAAGTATTGCCTACACTTTATGGTGCGTCCTTTAGGCTTTCCTGATGAGGCCATCAAGGTGGCCTTTGTACTTTACTACCTAAGGTAGGGATGCAGTCTTATGGTACTTCCCTCTTGTAGAAAAAGACCCCTCTTTAAAACTATAACAACTTCACAGAAGAAATGTGAAAATTATTTGCTTGTTATAACTTTGTATAAGTAGCAGATAACAAGCTTTTACATCTAAAGCAATGTTTCTGTTACCTGTTACATTATATGTCCACCTTTAACTGTCTAGTAGTGAAAACTAATTGGCTGGAAGAAAAAATTACTTTTCTTTTCTAGCGAGGCCTTAGAAAGGATTTAAAAGAACTCTTATCTCAAATTGTAGATCCTCAGATGATTGAAATTATGAGTTTATTCAATAAGTATTACGTTAAATCACTGAATTTTGGAGAGAAACTCAGAAAAGTAGAAAGGATCTGACAGTAAAGTCATCAAACTCCAAGAAAAAATGCATACATAAGTGATGAAGGGGAAGGACACCATGCCAATTGGTGGAACTTGTGGTTCTCTAATTAAAGAGGAAAAGGAAAACTGAAGAAAACTGAGCCAGTGTTTATATTGTGGCAAAAGTGGCCATTTTATTAAGGTTTAAGACCTGCTAAGCCAAAAACTTCCTAAACAATAACTATGGCCGCAGCCACAGTTGGTGGATCAAAAAACAAAATTGCTCACTAGAAAAGGAGGTCTTCCAGCCTGGTTTGTCTTTGAGATTGACCTCCAAACACCTCATAGTTCCAGCTTATCACTACCTAAATATTCCTACAAAATTGTTCCTGGAGCCCAGTTGAGTTTGGAAGGTAGAAATCTTAATAGACTCAGGAGCTGCAGAAAATTCTCTAGAGATCAAATTTGAAAGAAATCTGAGTATCCCACAGTAGCTAAAGACAAGTCGGAGACAATAAGAGTAGGAGACATTAAGGAACTTTCTCCAGGAATAATTCAACACCATATTCTGAAGTTAATAATGGTTTGTGAAAATCAGGATAAGAAAGAGATAATCTTCAACTTGATCAGTGCACCTCAATTCCTAGTCATTATTGGCTTTTTATTGCTGATAACACACTATCCTCAGATAGATTGGTCCAATAAATAAATAACTTTGGGAGCTAGTTTTGGTAAAACATATTGTAATGATTCCAGTTCTGGACAGTGAATTGGAGAGTGGTTAGTTCATGTACACAAGTTGTAGTCTTCAACCAGAGAAACCCCTGTGATAGAAAATCTTCTGGAGTAATACCAAGATTTAGCAGATATATTTGCTAAAGAAAGGCAAATACTCTACCACTATAATATGACTGCAATTGTAGGATCGACTTAATTCATGAGTCCAGTTTACTGTGTAGTCGAGTTTATTGCTTGATCAAGTCAGAAAACAAGCATTTGCTCCAGTATTTTGATGATTATCTGGTCAACTGCTTCAAGAGGCATTCAGACTCGCCTGTGTTATCCCCACTATTTTTGTTCCCAAAAATGGGAAGAACTGTGATCTTGAATAGATTGCTGTGCCGTGAATCAATGTTAAAAACCAACACCCCCTGCCATTTATCCCTAGTCTTTTAGACCAAATCAGGGATACAGTAATCAATACCAATGAGGACCTGCAGATTGCCTATCATCTAGTTAAAGTCCAAAAGAGTGACAAATGGAAGCTCTGCAATAACCTCACAGTCTTTCAATCTTTCATCAATAAAGTGCTTTGGGAGTTTATTGATGTTTGTTGCATAGTTTTCATAGATGACATCTTCATTTTTTCTCAGTCACTACCGTACCATGCCAAACATGACTGCGCCAACATGATCTCTATGCAAAACTAGAGAAGGGAGTTTTTCATGCCACACTAGTTACATTTTAGGGATACATATTTAGACTGGAAGGTTTTAGGATGGATCAAAAAATGATCAAAGCAATTGGGGTTTGGACATCTTCTCCTTGTGTGTGTTAGATGTAAACCTTTTTGAGATTCATCAATTTTAATTGCAGTTCATCAAATATTTCTCAGCAATCATACCACCAAATACCATTCTATTGGGCATGGGAGAACAACGTCATTGGGATTTAGAAGCTGAGCAGGCATTCCAAAGGTTAACAAAAGTTTCACCACAGCCCACAGCCCCCTTGCTATTTCATTCAGACCTGACTCAACCCTATGTCATTGAAATAGATGCCTCTTTAACTGCTATTGGAGGTATCTTATCTCAATGAAATAAGGATACAGATAAATAGTAACCAGTGGCCGTTTACTCAATAAAGCTCCTTCCTGTAGATCTTAATTACCCAATCGTAGACCTTAAATTACTGAAAATTAAAGCAGTTTTTGGAAGAATGGTGTCAATAGTCTTACCATATATTCTTACCATTGAAATTTGCAATTCTTCAACTCAGCTCGAGCACTTACTGTTAGACAATTACTCTGGGCTTTGTTCTTCAGTGATTATGATTTTGTAATCACATATCACCCATGAAAAATAAAATATCTCTGAAAAAATCTTCAAGAATATTTGATCAAAATACTCAAGAAAAGTGGTTAACAGTCAATCCTCAACTAGGAATTTAAGAAAGGACTTTATTATTTGGAAAATTGCCTGTATCTATGTGACAGATCTTTTCAATTGCAAGCCTTGCACATGTGTCACAATTGTATATTGACTAATCTTCCAGGACCCCCAGAAAACATTAATACTAAAAAGAAAATGTTGGAGGTCATCCATATCCTAGGTAGCGATATGTAGAGATATGTTCCTCTAGCATCCAAGGGAAAACCCCTCATGTACTATCCACTGGATTATTGTACCCACGTCTGGTATCTCCTTGACCATAGCGTACTGTGGCAATGGGCTTTTTAGTAGAACTACCCAAGGCTCAAGATGGGACAACTGTTGTTCTCACAATAGTAGATCATCTGTCTATATGGGCCACCTAATACAACTGTGAAAAATATGCTCAGCACATGATTGATCTCATTGTTTATGAACCATGAGGCATACTCTCATCAGCTGCCATCAGTATTAATTACAGATAGAGGTTCACAATTTGTCTCACGTTCCTGGTTCGCATTGTGTGAAACCATGAAATAACTCTGCTGTCTACAGACTGCTTGTATAGCCATTAGTTAGCTGATTAATAGGTATTCTCTGAGACCTTAGCCTGAGAACTCTCAGATCTACATTCACACATTGCTCTTACTTTGGTTACGGTTATGTTGTACATTGGCTGCCCCCGTCTGAGGGATCTTGGGATCTTGTAACATGATAGATGGTTGTTCTGTCCGAGACTTTAGCCCAAGATCTTAGACGTCTAGAATCTCTACTGTCTACATTCATATATTTTTTCTTTAGACAAGATTTCTTTCTGCAATGGACAGTCCCAGTTTTAAACACATCAAAATCCAAACTTGTATTTTTTTTCAGACTTATCAAGATGTTCCATACCTCTTTCTCATTCTTTGTTTCCTCATCTTTTCCTGTGTCCATAACTTCTGATAGGCTGTCAGTACTGTCAATCTCCAGCAAGGTAGGTGTACTCTCACCGGAACCACACAACTGCAACAATGATGAGAAGTAAACTGATGACACTTGCCAGTACCCATGCTCAAAGCATCACATATATCACAAAACGTAGACACATTAAAAATTGAGGTTTTAAAGAAATGTCAACTTAATTTAGGGCGTGATTACGATCAGGCCCGGACTGACCGTTGCGGGCACCGGGAAATCCCCCGGTGTGCCACAAGGGTGGGGGCCGGTTTTGGGCCCAGGGGGGCGTTTTTTTGTTACAGGCCGTTTTTGCAGCATAGCTTCAAAACCGGGCCTGTAACAAAATCGTCCGAAAACCGGCCCGACAAACAGCTCGGTCGCACCCCCAGGGGGCCGGCCGAGCTCTTTACCAGGGCCGGTTTTGGTTCTCAGTCCGGCCCTGATTACGATGATGGTAGGATCACTACCGACAAGCCATCGCTGGTGATCCAACCGACATCCAGTAGGGCAGTCCGACTGCCGCACTATGATGCTTTCGGTCGGACTGCATCTATCGGAGGGACCAACCGATGCTTGAGCCCATCAGTCAGATTGCATTCCCTACAATCGGGGTGGTGCCTGCAGAGGCACCACAGTAGGGATTACGATGGCCCATTTTGATTACCTTTTCATGGCGGTCTGCCCGCCCGCCATGAAAAGGCAGCTGGAGTGGGACTTTGGTGGCCCCTAGCAGGACCCCCCCGTTACCCATTGGCCTCTGCTATTAGGCCTGGGGGACACATGTAGGGCCCCCCACACAAATTATTGTACTGTGTGTAAGGCACCACGTGGTGCCTTACACACAGTGCATTGATGTGCACAATATGCCTTTTGAAGTGTGGCTCGTGCTATGGCTCTTTTCCAGGGACGCAGCACAAGCCACACTTGGAAAATGCATTTTACGACTGCCTGCATGGCGGTCGTATTGTAATAGGGGGCGCAGAACCACCGACAGAACCACTGACTGACTGTCAGATGGTTCCTGCTCTAAAACAACAGTGGTCAGATGCTTGTTTGACCACCATCGTGAGTAGGCCCTTAGTGTAACAATCACAAACGAAGTCCAGATGACAAACCCACTGATATATAATTAATTTACAAAGGTTTAGCCACACATTGGCTCCAATTTCACAAGATCATCGAATGGCACTCTTCTAAATAGGGCATCGAAAACAAGGTGATGCATAGAATACTTGAATTAATCTTCAGCCACAGGCAATTACTCGGGCTACATTCTACTACATAATTTTTCGCCCACCATGCCGCCTCAGTTGGGACACAGCCATATGCAAATCTGTCTTGACCCTCCTCCAATGGTAAAAGTCCAGCTTGAACTTTAAGGCCAGGTCCTCCTTGAGCCAGAACATAAGCAACCCAGGACCCGTTATAACCTCCTTAGGGCTCATCAGCCAGGTAATAGTTGGTTCCTCTAGCACTGAGAACATATGTTCCACATCTGGGCATACCATCACACCTAGAGCATAACAATCAAGGTGATAAGCATAAAAATCAAGGTGATAGATGGAATGCTTGAATTAATCTCAGCCACTGGCAATAGCTCAGTCCCCATACTAGTCTATTGCTTTTTGCCTCACCGTGCCATTTCACTTAGGACCTAGCCATATGAAAATCTGTCTTGACCCTGCTCCAATAGAATAGAAGCAAAGAAGCAACCCAGGACCAGTTTGGCCTTACAGGAATGCCCAGACATAGGTCACATATAAACTGTGTTACTTGATATTGAACATACATATAAGAATAATAATTACAATGTACGGGTGGTGGGAGAACTAGAAATATAATGCTAGTGTCTCTACAAACAGTGTATCTGTGAAGTACAGGTATGGAGCTTTTGAGCTTATTCTGACAAGTGTAAAGCAAACCCACAAGTCCCAGAATAGAAAATGTTACCGGCTAAGTAGCAAGGTTGTCTGATAGCCTCTCATGGCATGGCAGCTGTGCACATATGAAAATAATGAAACAGCCCCAAAGGTAATTAGCAAAAAAGGCTACTATGGATCACAAACACCAGAGTGGTGCATTAGAAATCTATGTGTTGAACTGAAAAATACATTTGAAACATTATTTAAAATAGAATAGTGAAGATGGGGAAAATTGATAGAAGAAGCTGGTTCTAAAAAAAAAAGGCATTCCCTTGATTTCAAAGGGGGGACACTTTGCTCCAGCAGCACTCTAATTCACTGCAGGACAGCCTCAGCCACTGTAATATATATGTTTAACCTAAGTGATAGTTTTGCTGTCCAGAGGCTACTTATACGCTGTTTTTGATGGATACATCTGCCTGTGAATTCCTCACCCGTTTAAATGACCCCTTGCGCAGCTTTGCACAAAAACTCTTCTCCATAGCTCTCCCACGTCGCTAAGGACGTCACAATGGAATGGCTCAGCTCGCAACCCTGCACAACGTTATTGGAGCCATAAGAAGACCTCATTGGCGTTCTGACGTCAGTTCCCTTTTTTTCTGTGCCGTCGACGTGTAACAGTTTTTCCAGGGCTCTCCATTTCTGAAATGGTAGCAGTGCAGTGGCTGCTGAAATCTGGTTTTAAACCTTTTAGGAAATGCAGGGGTCATATGTTCATCACAGACCCCGTGATAATTGTCTTTTGGACCTGTCATCTGACCACGACGTCGAAGGATGTTCGTCATGCCGGCATATGAATCTGAAGGCCCTCAAAGAGAGGGAGGCCAAGTTGTTAAGGACCAGGGTGAAGAAGCAGGAGACTGGCCGAAGAAGGACAAGATTGAAGTCCAAGTCACCGACTCTGCACTCCTTGAAGTCATTGAGGAAGCACAAGAAGAAGCAACATCATGGCTCCAGATGTCGTTCTTCTAAGGACAAGTCGCCATAGTCAGGGTCCCCAACTCCACGACATCACAGAAAGGATGAAGTCTCATCTTCCCCTTCCCCTCAGGTGACTCAAACTCACTCTCTGACTCCGAGAGGCTCTCTGATGCCCAGAAAAGCGACGCCTTCACCTCTGACCACTCCGCATTCAGCTCCAGTGTCTCTGGCTCCGCAGTGAGGACCAGTCTTACAGCCTCAAGCTGTTCCTGAACAGGCAGTACCGGATCCATACCCAGCCTTTCCGGTTCCAGGTACGGATCCTTTGTATTTCTTAAATGCGATGTATGGCATGTTCGCCAGGGGGACTAACCCTTCTGGTGCACCTGTTGGCCCCATTGGACCGCTGTCTTGCAACTTGGGAGGCTTACCACCTCATTTTGCACTGGCACCTTCCATGTTGTTCTTGCCAATCACCCTGAGTTGGCCTATCCCGGCGCCGAGGTTCTGGATGCTGGTGCAATCCCCGGAGGGAAGAATAGAATATTCTCTGGCACCGTTGGGCTCAGTCTGGCACCGCCTCGGCTTTACACAGCACCTTCAAATATCCCTGTAGAGCCCCCATCGACGCCTACCCCAAAGTTGCAGGCACTACATCTGGCACTGCCGATGCCTATACCCAAGTTGAGATAAAGAAGGGAGGCACAGAGGCTTCTGGGGGAGGAAGAATTCCAGGAGCAACAGGAAGAGGCTGAAGAGGGTGACATTGTTGATCCCATGCAGAGGTTTGAGGGTGTTCCGGAAGCTAGTGGGCTAGATACGTCTCCAGAGTGGGAACTCTCTTCTCCTAAGGGCCTTCCTTCATAGCAGGTCTCTTCTTACCACTCAATTATCATAAAGTTGGCTGATGTTCTGGACTTGCAGTTGCCCACTATCCTTCATCTGTGACAGAGCCTTTTCTCCCATTTAATGAGGATTTGACGGAACCCATATTAGAAGTATAGCAGAAATCTATGACTGCCCCTGCTGTGTCCAGATCTGGGGCAAGATGGTACAAAGTAGCATCTGCGGATCCAGCTTTTTTATCTGCACATCAATCTCCTGAGAGCTTGGTAGTTCAGGCGTCATGCTCTACAAGACAATCCTCTGGCTCTTTTCCATCCATGCCTGGTGACAGGAAATCAAAAAGGATGGAACAATCAGATAAGATGGTATTTTCATCAGCCAGTATGGCTTTAAAATTGACAAATGCAACATGCCAACTGGGTCGCTACATTCATGCTTTGTTGGATTCGGCTATGGAGGTGATCCCTAAACTTCCAGGGGACGTTCAGGGCCACTTTGCAGAGGTTCTGTCAGACCCTCAAGCTGGGACTCGCCAGGTTATTCAATCTGGGCTTGACACAGCTGTGCTCTGTGGCTAGAGAGATGGGTTCCTTAGGGGCAACTAGGACACACGCCTGACTAAGCGGGTCTGTTTTTTATCCGGATGTGCAGGCCACCCTTTTGGATTTACCCTTTGATGGCTCGCGACTCTTTGGAACCAAAGCAGACTCAGAGCTGCAGCGCTTTAAAGATAGTAGGGCCACTGCTAGATCATTAGGCCTGCAGTCCCAACCTAGAGGCGTTGATTACCGTAGATTTCGGGGGTTTGGCAAGGCTACTTCATTTCAGGCCCAGCAGCAGCAACAACAACAACAGCAGGCAAATCCACTGTATAGGTCATACAGGGGGAAAGGTAGAGGTCGCCTGCAAGGCTCAGGTCACCAACAAGTCTCCTCCTCTCTTGTTCCCCCAACTGATACTGCAGGGAAGCAGCTCTAGATCCCCCATCTTAGAGCATGTTGGTCCCATGGGAGGTTGGGTGTCCCATTTTCTATGAAATTGGAGATCTGTTACTTCAGATCTCTTGGTGTTAGATCTTGTAGGAAATGGATATGCACTTCTTTTCCAGGCATTTCCCCCTCCTTTCCCCCCTCCACAGGGCTGGTGTTCACAGGACCATCTGTTGCTGCTGTAACAAGAGGTTTTGTCTTAGCTATAGAAAGGGGTAATAGAGGTTGTTCTGGAGCAAGAAAGGGGTCAGGGATGCTACTCCCGGTATTTCCCAATCCCCAAAAAGGACAGGCGATTGAGACCGATCATAGACCTCAGGATCTTGAACTTTTATATCAAGCAGGAGAAATTCAAGATTTTGACCCTAGCTCAGGTTCTTCTGGCGCTGCAGAAGGAAAACTAGATGGTGTCCGTCAATTTACAGGATACGTATTTTCACATTCCCATCTTGAAGTCGCATCAGAATTATCTCTGTTTTATGGTGGGGTCTTAACACTACCAAAATGTGGTCCTTCCGTTCAGTATTACATCCGCACCACAGGTCTTCACAAAGGTTATGTAGGTGGTAGTGGTACATCTCAGAAGGTAAGGATTCCTGTTTTCCCCTATCTGGACGACTGGCTGCTCAAATCAAGGTCTCCAGAGATAGTGCTGCATCATCTGCAGGTAAAAACAGGTGTTGCTCAACTTGGGTTTTTCGATAAAAGTACCCAAATCTCACCTGGTGCTCTCTCAGCGCAAACTGTTTTTACGGACAGTAATGGACACTACTGTGAGTCGTGCTTTCCCACCTCCACAGAAGATTCTAGACAATCAGGCTATGATTCCAATTTTTCAAGATGGAACGGTTGTTCCAGTCCTGAAGGTCTTATGCCTGCTCGATCTGTTTGCTTCCTGCATACTGTTGGTCAACCATGCACGCTAGCACAAGAGGGCACTCGGGTGGTGCCACCACAGGCAGTGGTTTCAACACAATGGAGATCTCAGGGAGGCGGTCAAGATCTCCAGAGACAATGCAGCGGAGCGATTATGATGGAGTATTTCAGACAACCTGCCTCAAGGGAAGCTGTTTCAACCTCCTTCTCCAGTGGCTATAGAGATAATGGATGCCTCCACTCTGGGATGGGGAGCTCATCTGGGGGATATGGAGATCAAGTGCCTTTGGTCTCCAGAGGAAAGATTTCTTCACATCACTCTTCTACATTTGCGGACTTTACAGTTGGTTCTCAAGGCCTTTCTTCCATTTCTTCACGGTTCAGTCAGTTCAGGTCCTGATGGACGAAACTACTGCAATGTAGTACATAAACAAACAGGGAGGAATAGGGTCGTATTGGCTCTGTGACTCTGATCCTGGGCTCAGGACCATCAGATGTGTGTGACTGCAAATCATCTGGCCAGGGTGCTGAATGTGCATACAGACAGTCTTGGTCGACCGTTCTCCGCTGATAGCGAGTGGCGTCTCCATCTGGAAGTGGTCTGCCAAATTTTCAAGATGTGGGGGTTTCCTAGGCTGGACTTGTTTGCCACTCGGGAATGCGCACTGACCATCATTCTTCAGTCTCCAGTATCTGATGCAGGCAGCGTTGGGGGACAAGTTTCAGCTAAACTGGGGCTTGCAGCTTCTTTACACATTTCATCCCATACCCTTAATTCCTCGAGTTCTGAGGAAGATTCACCAGGACCTGGCCCAAGTCATATTGATCGCTTTGGACTCACCAAGAAGGGTGTGGTACGCAGACCTCCTTTACCTCTCATTGCACCGTCCGCTCCATCTCCCTTTCAGGGCAGACTTCCTCTCATAGTTGCAGGATCAGTTTTTACAATCCCAACCCCAGAACCTGAGCCTTTATGCCTGGAGATTGAACGGGGCAACCTGAGTTCTTTCTCTCGCCCACCGGATGTGGTGGATGTTATTTTATCAGCCAGGAGACATTCCACCAAATCTGTCTATTCTGGTAGTTGGGTCACGTTTGTTAAATGGTGTGGAGAGAGATCAATTGATCCTTTGCAGGCCTGTTTGTCTGATATTCTGAGTTTCTCTCTTTCCCTAGGGCAACAGGGTTGTGTAGTGGCTACTGTTAAGGTCTACGTGTCTGCCTTGTCTGCCTTTCTTTGCTTACCAGACCAACCCTCTTCGTTTAAGTCTCCCATAGTCATGAGATTCATTAAGAGTCTTCTTAACACGTTTCCTCCCACTTCTTTTATTATGTCTTAGTGGGATTTTAATTTAGTCCATACTTTTTTGATAGGGTTCCCCTTTGAACCACTGCATAGTTGTCCCTTTAGATTTCTAGCATTTAAGACAGTTTTTCTGATAGCGATTACTTCTGCCAGGACTGTTAGTGAGCTGCAGGCCTTTAGCACTAAGCCTCCTTTTACCTCTATTCATGCAGATAAGATGGTTCTTAGGACCATAGATGCTTTCCTGGCTAACGTGGTCACTCTCTTCCACCTAGACAGTCTATCACTTTACCTACTTTCTATCTCCCCCTCACCCATCCAAGAACGAGGAGAGACTTCACCGCATGGACCCTAAGACAGCAGTCAGTTTGAACCTGGACAGGACTAAAAACTTTGGGTTGGACAACCAACTCTTTATTAAATATGTTAGCAAGTCAAAGGGCAAGGCTGTCGCAAGACAACACTGTCCAGGTGGATCATCCTCTGCATCAAGACCTACTACACCTTGGCCAAGAAGGAACCTCTTGAAGGTATTCAAGCTTATTGTAACAGAGCTAAGTCTTCTTCTTTGACTCTAGCTAGAGGTGTTCCTGTTGTAGACACCTGCAAGGCAGCAACTTGGGCCTCCCTCCACACTTTTGAGAAGCACTAGTGCTTAGATTGGAGGTGAGGAGGGACGGCCACTTTGCACATTCTGTGCTGCATGATTTGTTGGTATAGGTAGGCAGGCACCATCTTCCAAGAGGGGGACTGCTTGAGGATTCATTTCAAAAGGTGAGAAATCCATAGGCAAATGTATCCATCAGAAGAACAAGTTACTTACCTTTGGTAACACTTTTCCTGGAGGTGCATTATCTACCTGTGGATTCCTAACTGACCCACCCACCTCCCCTCTGCCTGCCTGTTTATACCGAAAAAAATATTTGCCATGATATTTATGTACTTTATGGTCATATCAAAATATTATGATGTTTGTCACTAGGAAATGTCTATATTTTAGAATTTCAAGTTTCTTTCTTTAAAACATACACTGTGAAAATGTTCCCAGTGGAAATGTTGTATACTGTGCATACTTGTGAAATGTTGTCGGTTCACCTGTTTGCCTCAAAGGCACAGAAACAATGGGTGGAACTGACGTCAGCATGCTGACGAGGTCATCTTATGGCTCTGATGACGTTGTGTGAGATTCCATTGTGATGTCCTTGTCAATGTGGGAGAGCTATGGAGAAAAGTTTCCGTGGTAATTCACAAGGTGAGGAATCCATAGGCAGATATTGTATCCACCAGAAAAAGCGTTACCGAAGGAAAGTAACTTTTTCTCTTGGGACCATCACTTGATGCCAATCACCACTTGACTCTCCGCATTATACATGTACACACTGTTCTTACACATTGTTCTTTCCATGATTTAGGTTACTTTGTGCATTGACAAATTCACCCTTCCAACCTATTGTAATACATACACATACAGTTGTATTAAAACTTGTAAAGCATTATCATACCGCTTTCTCATAGTTCATCTCCTCTTCAGGTCTGAAGTCCAGAATCTCAGACAGACTGTAAGCACTGTCAATATCTAGCAAAGTGAGCTCACTCCCTAAGGGGTCACTCACCTGTAGAAAGAGAAAAAGCACAGCAATGAGATTTTGGAATGCCTATGCACAACAAATCAAACAAGGGGGGATGAAAATACTTCACAGAATGGTTTGCTTCTTAATATGCAATATGTGCAAGACCTAGAATTCATAAATAGCTGTATCTTGTTTTATGCCAGTCGATGTGGTACAAACACAAAATGTATTATAGGTGGGATCCGGTGTATCCCCTTGTACCTAAATTCTTTAGTATAATCGTTGTACAGGCACCTCCGTTGGACGTATGGACCTTTGCTTGTCGACTGGTCATGTATGAAGGGAGCTAGTATCACCAAAACATTTCGATTGCAGGAAGACCAATTTGGCTCCACAAAAACGACTGAGAGGATGGTGTCTAAACCAAGAAGGTTTATTAACAACTTTTAGTCAAGTTGCAATTGAATCAATCAGTAAATCAATTTACCCAAAAAACATGTATGGCTATATCATTGTGCAATCTATTTGTATGTTGTAAGGAGGAAGATGCAAACATGTAACAAAATAAAAAGCGCCAAATGTATTGGAAGGCAATCATACAGGGTGGCCTGAGAACTATGACCTATCCAATCATAGAATTATACACATCTTGTTTCATACACTGTTGCGACAAAAGCAAGTGAATTCTCTAGTTTTTGCGTCACATGATTTGGATTGAACACTGAGGAATGGTAGCAGTCCTGTAAATAGAAAGAGGGAGAGAGGGGTGGGGGTGGGGAGAAAGAGGCAGAGACATATGGAGAGAGAGAAAAAGAAAAAAGGCTTATTTATAAGCTCCTGTACTCCGTCACCACATTGCAGACAATTTATTTGGTGTACCAATCTGGTGAGGAAATTTGTTTGGATTACATACACTGATACTGAAAGTTTGAAGATGAAGTTTCAAGTTTATTTACAATAATTAATACATATTTTTACCCAAACAAACCAATTAAACATTGTTTTACATTTAATTTCATTAGCTGCGAAAATTGAATGGAAAACATCTAATTTATTGGAAAATAAACTCCTAAAAAATTTAAACACCATCAAACAAACCTGTTCATTCAGGGGATGCATAATTAGGTGAAATCGTTCATGATGAGCTTTAATTATACCTTAATTAATGAAAATAGCAAATTTGGCAGTCCCCAAAGAGTGGGCAGGGATCGAACACGTGAAAAATATTTGGAGGATCTGCTTGACATAGATTAAAGATAAAAGATTCCACAGGATGACTAATCCATCTTCCAAACAAGGCCTTGAAGAGTAGAATACCCAATCAGTTGATCATTATCAAGTTTTTAACACTGTGAGTAATTTGAAAAGAGAGATAAGGTTGAACCTGAACAAACAATATGTCAGAGGGTGAGCCTTGATACATTTTTGAATTAATACAATGTTCCCTGTCCAAGAAGAAACTTACACTGGGAGTTTGTGTTTTAAAAAATAATCAAAAATATCTGGGGGATAACTCCATATTACAACTAAAACTTTTGAGTGCAAAGTTTAAGTTAAATACAAAGGTCATTTGATCAACCGTTCCCTTAACAACATTATCACTGAGGAGAGCTCTTAAATATGGCACTTGTGCAAGGAGAAACTTCTATTTCAAACTAATTGTGTTGGTCAAAGCTTTGGCATATGTCCTAGAGAGCCCAATCTCCTAATATAATAATTTGTACAGGGATGGGCGAGCTCAAAGTACAACATTTCCACAAAAGCTTCCTCTCATGTATGTCTAAGAAAGACCAACAGGAAATGGATGTATATTCTAGGGCATAACTTGGAGTGGTCACATTTTTATTTCATAAACTTGTAGTATTTGCCACGAGTGCCTTCTCCCCATAGATTTAAAAAATGATTTAAGAGCACCTGCAAAAGCCACTGCTTTTTGCCCTATTAGAGGAATGCAACCAATTGTCCAAATTACTGGAATAAAGGTCTACCCAAAGAAACATAGTTTTTCACTACTTATCCTGACCCATGTACCTTTAATAATTCATTCCACCAAAGTGTAAAATCTTTGTTATTGAGATATTTATCTTTAAAAATGCTTTTCAACATAGGACATAATTATTCAATTCCCTCAATTTTTTTGTAAACCTAGAAGAGTTAAATCAACATCGTTGGCATACAATTTTAGTGGAAAGTTATTTACATGTGAGAATTGTTTTTTAAAGCCAGGCATATAGAGGGGAAACCAAAGTGGTGCTAATAAATATCCCTAAGCCGTTGTTAGTGTTAATATGTCAATACGTGGAGAAAACCTTTTTTACCCTCAGCAGAACTTTACACTATGTTGATGAATGAAGAGGAATAATGAATAACAATAAATTAATTGGAATACAAAGTGACTCTAAAGTACGATGTAGTGTAGGCCTGTGGTCTCAATTAACCGCTACTGAAAAATCGATAAAAGCAGTATATATACAATTTATTTTTTCTAAAATAGTGCGTATTAATGCTAAAATACATGGGATTCTGCTATCCATGTATAAATGCATATCTCTAATTTCTTTACAACCAGTACCTAGTGATGCACTCAGCCGTCGAAAATGCAGAAAACATGCCAGAACTCAATTGCAATAAGTTATTGCAGTTGAATTTGAAGTCGCAATGCCTCCCTCCAGAGCCAGCAGCTAAGGTGAAAAGAAGGTCAGGTCATAAAGCAGCTATTTAAAAGCAACGAAAATGAAATGCTGGTTTTACCTTTCTGCTCTATTTTTCTAGTTTACAGTGACTAGCAGAAAGAACATGATTTTTCTTGCATTCCTTACATAATTACAGAAAAGTCAAAATCTTTCTGCATGTTTCTGTACATTCTGAGTTGCTGCAGCTTAAAAAAACTGACTTGCATTGGACTGTTTCTAATATCTTTTTGCAACAAATAACTATCAGGTTTTTGATGTTTTTAATTTTGCACTAGAGGTTCTATATGTATTCTTCACGTTTGCAAACATACTCCCTCTTTCTGAAAGAACTACGCATCAAGGTTTTCGTGGTTTGAGGGAAAGGTGATGGTGTGACCATGTAGTATATGGGATAAAGTATCCCGTGACGTACATGATAATAATATTGCAAATCACCTCAGAGTTCCAGAACCTTATAAAGGAACTTGGCCTTTGGCCTTGTTCCGCTATATGGTTGTGCAACTCTTCTGCGATGATGCAATATCCTTATGATGTATACAGGGGGTACTTTATTCCTTTTATATTGTCAATACTGAATGGTTTGGTCTGAAGCCTGATGACTGTTACAGGTATATTTGTGTCATAGGCTCAAGACTCCATATGTTCCAAGATGTTCCTACCAAAAATATTTCCAACTTCATGAATAAGGGCTGTTGGTCAATAATATCTGGGGATTTTTTAGCTCCACTTTATGTGATGCAGCATAATGTAATGTGAAAGTCATTTCTGAAGCGTACTGTTACTCTGAGGAGTGTCCTGGCGCTCTGCACTTCCGGAGCCATGTTTTCAATTTCTACTGTATCTAGGGGGTAGATGAACTACATCTTAACTCCAAAGGGAATATTATTGCAAAGGGAAGGTACCAAAAATGAAAAGGACCTGCCCCCATTCTGGACTGACTAATCCTGGACCTTTTGGCCAGAAAGAGATTGGCTGAACGCAGACGCCTGGAAGGAGCATAAAAACGAATTCTTGCACAAAGGTACCATGCACCAGACTGCTGAAGAGCCCTGTGGATCCGTAGTAAGGTCTGGAAAAGAATCTTCTTCCTAATAGGAAGCTGATGCAGCTCTCTAAGCTGGGGGGATACCGGAGTTCTCAGTGTCAAAGTAAGAAGCGATCAGGCTGCTGCATTTTGGACCACCTACAAATTACTGATAAGGTAATCAAGTAGGCCCAGATACAGTGCATTGCCGTAACCAAGCTTGTACTTCCACTTTCCTAGTAAAGAGAGACTGAAATTGGAGGATCTTCTGAGCACCCGTAGCAGACCAAACCAGGTCCCTACTATTACATTAACCTGTGACAGAAAAGAAAGATCAACATCAAACTTGATGTCAAGATTTTTGACAGAGCTAGTGTGGTTTAATGGAGGGGGGAGCACCCTCCATCCAAAAGGACTGCCATGGCTCATCTGATCTTGTACCAAACAAAGTAGCTCAGTTTTTCCTGCATTTCACTTAAGCAGGGGTGAGATAGCCTTTGAAAAACGCCCCTTTCCATTATTCAGGAATAACACTAGACTCATAACAGTGTACAAAGAGTAGCCTCAAAGTTCAAATATCATTCAACTGATTATTAGGATGGGGTTCCCAGACTCAGAATTCTTCTTGTGAAGGTTGTAAATATAGTTGACTCAAATCAGAACAGAGATCACATCGAAAGACATTTTCCCTTTAGATTCTCATTTGAAAGCTATAATCCACCAAACAGACTTTGAATTTTCAGTTTGCGCAGCTCGATGGAGGAAGTACCTATTCAAATCACATTGTCTTTTTCAATGAGCCATAACATATTTTTCAGTTTTTTTTCTATATGAAATAATTCATTTTACACTGAAGGAAATAAAGTAAACTGTTCTCCAATAACTTATTCAGTGCAACAGATAATTGAACTTCCTCATAATCCTTTTCTAGCTTCTTGAGGTAAAAGTTACAATTAGTTTTGCCTTTTATATGTTTAACTAAATCTTTCATTAATATTTTATAGATATTAACAGTTTTG
This sequence comes from Lissotriton vulgaris, assembly GCF_964263255.1. NCBI lineage: Eukaryota > Metazoa > Chordata > Amphibia > Caudata > Salamandridae > Lissotriton > Lissotriton vulgaris. Next base: position 297,831,134 of record NC_141700.1, on the reverse strand, counting down.
CCAGTAGAAACATCATACAGAGCCATTCGTAACCAATTTATGAAACAAATGTATACTGCGAGGATTGCAATGTAATCTTGCATTTTTATATTGAACATTGATAAAACCAGAACCAGTTACTAGCAACCAATCAACAGTCTTTTAAGCAGAATTTCGGAAACTGAGTCAAAATAAGCTTGGTCGCTATTTATGGTACTTATGGCACCCATTTCTTGGACCAGCTAAACTACTCTATATGATACATTCATATAATTGATAACTGAGACACCATAAGGGCCTTGTCTGGTCATCTTGGCCGGGATATAGGAGTTATTGCTTCCATTGACTATTATTGCTATTAAGAAATTAAATTCATTGAGCAGCAATGTCCCCGCCCACATATTTTCTTCACTTGTACTTGGGAACTTAGACTCAGGTATTCCAGCTCTGTACAAGATCCTTATTTCTAAAAGCTTGTCAGACGTATTGCAAACTAGTAGTTGTAAAATCAATCTGTAGGCATTGAAATGTATTGTAACTGGGAGAAAAGTACTGGATTTCCCTGTCATAGTTAGTTGAAAGTAGGATAGCAGTGCCTACTTTTGCATGGTGATGTGTGGAGTAGAAAGCAGGGCTATGAAATACATAGGAGGAGTTTACTAGAAATCAGCAACAGATCAAGTTTATTGAGACTTCAAAAAATGTCTTTTTTCCTGATTTAGCCCCGGCAAGTTCCAAGAAAGGAAAGATATTTCATGGCTGAATAGGTCAGATGTTGATATTATTTCTAATTAATGCTCCCGATAACCAAGACCCTGTGTAGGGTCCTATTTATCAACATTTTATGTCCCCCTTGAGCAAGGCAAGGTAACGCAGGGGTGAGGCAAAACCGAAATGAGACTTACCAAGCCACGGAAAGCCAACGTACGTGGCCCTGAGTGGCTTGATAAATCTGGAGTAATGCAAGGCAGCTCAATTCACCATCTTGCATTACTCTGCCCCAAGGAGGTGTTCCATGGGTGGAGCAATGAGTGTTTCCATGCACCAACCCATGAATTCTGAATCAATCCCAGATTTACCAATACTGGTAGACCTGGGAAAGCATCAAAATGATATGCCTTCCCAGGGGAAGCATAACAAGGGGAAATATCTTTATTTTTCCTTGTGTTTTCTCTTTCTATGCATGCTGCATTCCACAGCAAACATAGAAAGAGCAAAAAAAGCCTGAGGGGATTGTTTTTCTGCAGGAAGGTGTCCCTTCCCGCACAAACAAAATCCTGCCTGTATTTCAGGACTCCTTGCACCATGGTTCAAGTGTGCCTGCGGTGGCACTAGGAAGCAGTTTCTGCACCAGAATAGGCAGAGAGCAGGAATGCACCACATCTTTATAGAAAAGTCACATTATTGCCCTTACCCTTTCACGCAGAGCAGCGCAGCAAGGTGTCTTGCTGCGTTGCGTTGCGAGCAATATTCTTATATTTGGACCTAAATCCTTATGTGACTGCTGATAAACTGTAATATGATTGCGAGTTGTGATAGATCTACATGGTGATTTCATTCTACAATTTATGAGCCTGACACATTTTGAATGAGTCATTCGAGTGTGCTATTAGATTCCAGGTCAGAGGTTTCAGGACTCAGTGGAGAAAATACCTCATGTCTCAGTGTGGTACCTTCAGAAGAAGCCTCCCTGGGTGATAAAGCATATCTATTCTTTCTGAAGAAATCGTTTCTCAAGATAATTCCTGGGACTAAATTTGACCAAAACTTGAGTCTTGAGAGTAGCAAGTCATTTTTATCTTATAAAGACAACTTTCTAAATTCAGCCAAAATCAGGATTTCAATGGAGAAAATAAATGTTGTTAGTTGAAAATCTTGACTCTGTTTAAAGAACCAGATTCCCTGTGAATATAGTGCTGAATTTAATCATATTAGTAGACCGAAAGGAAAGCTCTGATTCTTTCTTACTGTACATCCCCATTTAGTAAGAGTTAAATTGCCCCAGGGGTTCTTATTCGTAGCCTAGTACGAGTATCAATTTTATTTTGTGCCTTATGTATGCAGAAATCACTACTACAGGGTTCAAGCATTGGTCTGGAGCGGTAGAAAATACATTAGCTTTTAGCAAACTCATAGATTCTACCATGGCTATATTCTGAGATTGACCATGGACTACAAGAGTCAGACAGCCATCAGTGAAATTATCCTCATTGCTCCCTTGAGTTGATGTAGCCACTTCAATTGCTGGTAATCTTGGTGCTTTCTTTTTTTCATCATACTCCTTTTTATTAATTTCCCTTGTTTTTTCCTTGCTTCACTGACATTTGTCTGAATTATTATTTTTTTTCAGGACTCTTGGTTGAGGTAAAATTTGAACTCAGAACTTTTTTACTTTCTTTCTAAACACTGGGTACATGGCCAGTTGAACATCGTCTAGCGGGGAACCAGGAGTCACTGCATTTTGTCAGTATGAACAAAGGAATCTTGAAAGAAAAGATTAGTGAGGGAATATATATTTTCTTTTTGCTTATTTTCCACCTTAACTTCTTTAATCCCTATGGATTCACCCACTTGGACAGCCATGATTTTCACCCCTTGAAGCATTTAACATGTTACATGATTGTGATAAAGCTGCTGGCGTGGAGGAGTTATGTAAAAGTTCTTTTAATTGGACCAACCCTTCACCCTTACAAGTAAGTGATAAAAGGATAGAGACACTGTATCTAAAATATGATGAGTTGAGTGCCGTTTTTTCTAATAATTTTAAAATGGAGTCCACAATGGGCATAAAACATGTAGGGCTTAATCATTATGGGGATGGACACTAGAATGTAAAGGAAACTCTGTAGAATTCCTCCTAAGGGAATGATCTACTTTCAAAAAAGGTGAATGTCTCTTGTGGCATTGGTCTATTGGCCAGATCTCTTGGAGTTCCTTTTTCTTTTTCCCTTTAGGGGTGAGTTTAAGGTATTGGCTAAATATACAGCAGGGTGAAATCTAAGGGTGCCAAATGTGGTAGAGAATTTGCCTACTTGAGTTCAAGGTGAGCCTCAGATTGGTGCTGATTATGTGTCATTTCTGGTACAGGTGCCACTGGTGGAGCAAAAAGCTTTATTTTTAATTGAAGTTGCTTTAAGTTGGTATTGCCCGCAACAGAAAACTCTTAAGGGATTGAATCCAATCTTCCCTTTCCGATTTTTGTGAAGAAAGATGAGATTTGAAGCAAGGCAACCAAAGGGCCAATATGTGCTGATCTTCTGTGGATCTAAAGTGACCTTCCAGAATCATTTCATGGGAGAGTATACTTTAAAACTATATTCCTATTTCTTAATTTTTTTTAATTCATCTTAGTTGCAGCTCTTTAATGTCGCTTCCTTGGAACAGACTAACCTCAGTGCTTTCTAGCTCTGTAACTCACTCAATCCCAAAACTTAATAATGACTGAACAAAAATTCCTAGAAACAATCACTTCAAGCAAATAATCCTTGAGGGTTGATTTGATTGTTCTAAATTTTCACAACAAGGGGGGCATGGCCTGGCGTCGATGGAGTGAGCAGCTTTGATCGGAGCTCTTCACGTCCAATCCCCATCCAGTTACATCCTGCCCCAACAAACACAGCCCCGGGATTCCAGAAGCTGTCCTCCCCACATCCATTTGTGGGGGTACCTGTTGCTAGTGTTGCTGGCAGTGGCTGGCCTGGCATGGCCTGATTCTTTCCTCTGAGTGTCCAGGTTGAGACCCAAGATGGTGGCGGTGACCCCGTAGTTGTGGATGGAGTGGCATGCCCCCGGTGAATGATGGGCTCGAGGAGGGGGTGCTTCGGAGGCCCCTGGCTGCAGGACTGCCAAGATTCCCCGACATCTGTGTCTACCAGGCCTGTCATGGCCCTGCCTGCTGCTACTGAGGCCTGAATGGACGGCTTGCCAGGACTGGAGGGAGTGCTGCGGCCTTGAACAGAACTACTCCTACTGGGTGCCTCTTCAGAGGGTGAAGAAGACTGGTGTGGTGCCTGAGCCTGATGGAAGGGGCCACTGCAGAGCACCCCCCACCCCCTTTCTGTTGCACCTGAGCTCCTGATATGTGTGATCAAGCACCCATGCCCGCACCCTAAGGGCACAAGTAAGTGATGGGAAGGCTCAGGCAGTGCCGGCTTGCATAGAATCTAGCAGGGGAAAACAGACGACTGGGCCTATCAGCTCATATGTCAGCGGGTGCCCTAGCTGTCCGGGCTAATTGACGCTGGCCATAAAACACCCAGTGTGAATCCAATTTGACTAAGGGTAAATGGTGTGTGTGAGACAAAGAGTGCACCTGATGCCCTGAGCCTCCTTTACATTGGGAGAAACTGGTGACCTTGACCCTCATCTGAGGGGACTACCCAGCACTGACTTGACTGGAGTGACTTAAGCCCCTGCCTCAGCCCCAGAAATCAAAGCTGATGAACTGCTGGCCGGGGCCAAAGGGGACACCACATGCTTGGATTGGGGCTAAGGGATGGCCGCTACCCTTGTGTAGACCTTGGGGCTGCTAGAGGTTTACTTGCCTGCTCTTTAGTCTTGAGAGGAGGATATCAGGGGACTTGGAGCTAGCACCTAGAAGCCCGTCTGCAGGATGGAGCTATTGAGGTAATGAGATTAATAGCTTTGACCTGACTCCTACTACTACTGCTTGGCCTGCCTTGAGAGTGGTACTTGAGTGACGCAGTATTGAGAGAGCCCATGTTGCCCTGCTGCTCCGCTTTTCTCCCTGGGAGCCACTGTCAAGCCTGTTTGCCTCCCTGCTGAGACTAGCGAGAAGTGACGAGAAGTGAACTGCTGGAGTGCCTGGGTCTGACCCTGCCTGGCTCGGTTGAGGGAGACAGACCAGTATGAACGGGTAGAGATATGAGTGTCATTTACACCTGGGGACCTCAGGGATTTGCAGTGATGTCATGAGACTGCAACTCCTGGGCCTGATGCCCTGGCCCTTGACTAGCAGGGGCAACTTACTGCTGGCCCTTCACATGGACTGACAACGAACACAGCACGTATACAGCAATAACGGTGTACAGTGCATATCCTTAATGGCCCATCCTGACCCACAACAAACATGGATAAAACCAGCTGTAGAAGGGACTAGGACCCTGGAAACACAACGGGTGCCCTGAATGATGCAGCCCCAGCAACGCAGGTTGGGAACCTCATACTGCAAGATGTTATACTGGCTGTTACCTCCTCCCAGGAGGCATAAGAGACTAAAATAGACACTGTGTGATCCGACCTTGGCTTCCTGCATGACGACCACAAACGCCTTGTGGAAAGTCTCACTGCAAATGAGCGTACATTAGTGTTGATACCACTGGAAACTCACCTCAACCACTAAGAAGGTGACTAAAATAAAGGCTAAAGTTCAAACACTCAAACAGCGAGCAGAGGTTGCTGGATATCGCTCCCGCCGCAACAACATCAGGGTGGTGGATTTTCCGAAATAATTGAAGACTTCAACATGCTAGATTACCTGGAAAAATGGCTGAGAGAAGAGGTGGTGATGGAAGTTCACTCCACCTTTTTAGCGCTCAAACCAGTCTATCGAGTACTATCCATGCAACATGCTACTTGGGGCTCCCCCACGACCAGTGGTGGCCCAGTTACTCAATTTCAAAGATAGAGACCATACCCTAACGTAAGCCCAGAGCAAGAGAGAGCTATGAATTGAAAATGCAGTGATACAGATTTCCCCAGACTTTTCGAGGTAGTTACAGAGACAGAGAACCTCCTTTCAGGATGCAAAACGATGCTTACAGCTATGGGCCTCTCTTATGCAATGCTGTTCCTCACCCGACTGAGAGTGGAGGTGCTTTATGGTGGCAAATTCTTTCACTCCCTGAAGGAAATATGGGACTGTTGGACCCAAGCCGAGAACGGAGCCTGAACAGAGCCCATGGCCACAGAGCCTGCGGAGATCCAAGTTGAGGTAAGGAAGTCGATGCCCTGTTCTACTGGCCCCTTACAGGATGAAGCGCCACTCGAGAGGCAGCAGTTGATAGATGTAGTGGCCTTGCTGAGCAGAGGAGGGGCAGGACCACTGACACCTGAAGATGAGGATATTGCAAGGGACTCGGACTTTGACTGAGACTCCAACATGTCAACAGGTTTGAGTCTCATGTACCTAAAGTAACCCTGAGGTTGTCAGGTTACATCATACAGCGTCTTGAACACAATGTTAACAGGTGGGGGGTCGGTTACTGTGGACTGGCAGATATGCTTGGAGATCTTAAGTAAACATATAATCAAAAATGGTGAATGGACACTTGTAACCATGTTACAAACAGATTTGATGGATCACCCTCATAAACGCTATGTTACTCGTGCGGTTTATATCGTTTTTCCGCCCCACATATGCGTTATGGCATTATCATTGGGTGTTCCAAATTTGTGCTATATGCCAGCCTCAAGCCTGAGGCAATCTCTGGTGTAGCGTGGTAGTGTCCAGAGATGAAAAGGGAGGGCCCCCAGTGAAATGGAAAAAATTCACTAAAACAAACTCTCACCTGGTTAAGTTTTTAATTGTCAGGTGCGAGTTTTCATAATTTAAAAAACAAGGGGTATAATGGGAGATCATTTTAATGAATCTCTTTATATCACTTCAGAGAGAGTTAAAATTTACACACAATTCGGGAGCAGAGCGAGCACTAAAGCCGGAATATTTCCAAGTGCGGCTCAGGAACAGAAAAACCTACGCTCCTGTGAAATAAAGGTCATTTCCGTAGCAGGTGCAACAAGCCTATATGGATACAGAGTGATTACATAATCACTATATATCACACGAATTGTGTGTAAATTTTAACATCTTTTTGTTAACATTTCTCTATTTATGTGTTTTGTCCTGACGAATGTCCCTCAGACATCTGGGCAAGATGGGACAGAAACATGTCGACTCTCTCTGAAGTGATATAAAGAGATTCATTAACATGATCTCCCATTATACCCCTTGTTTTTTAAATTATGAAAACTCGCACCTGACAATTAAAAACTTAACCAGGTGAGAGTGTGTTTTAGTGAGTTTTTTCCATTTCACTTGGGGCCCGCCCTTTTCTTCTCTGGACACTACCACGCTACACCAGAGATTGCCTCAGGCTTGAGGCTGGCATATAGCACAAATTTGGAACACCCAATGATAATGCCATAACGCATATGTGGGGCGGAAAAACAATATAAACCGCACGAGTAACATAGCGTTTATGAGGGTGATCCATCAAATCTGTTTGTAACATGGTTACTAAGCATGGGCGAATTTTGCGAATTCGCGGTTCGCGAATTTGTGTATTCACGAATTCGCAATCCGCAAAATCCGCGAACTCTCGCAAATTTTTCTTTTTTTGTGTTCGCAAGGGTTTGTGCCAGTTCGCAAGGGTTTTGTACCAGTTCGCAATTGCGAACTTACTTGTCGGCTCGCAACGGCCGCGACTATGTTGTTTGTACGTCTGATTCATCATCACAGGTTCACAGCACCCTCTGTTTCACCACTGCCACCCTCTGGTTCACCCATGCCACCCTCTGGTACATCACTGCCACCCTCTGGTTCATCACTGTAGATTATGAGGGGGAAAAGCAAGCACACCTGCCCTGCTTCAACTGATATGAATTAATTTGGGGTTGATTAATGTGTCACTGAATTTAAACTTCCAGTCTGGCACCTGCTTCCTTATCTGTAATTTGCTTTCTGTTGCAGTGCAATTTTTTTTCACAGGACCTTTGTGGCCTACTTGTAGCTATTCTATGAGCCTGCTGTGAGGGTCAGAGCAGAGTCATGGAATAGTTGCAAGTAGGCAACTGAACTCTGGAGGGGCCCCTCAGGAAGCACTACAGGGAATGGTTACTAATTATGAGTTTGGACTTTTGCCCCTGCTGAGTGCTTTCAGTTTTGCAAAATTCGTTTTTCTGCAATTTCACGGGGTTCGCGGGGCGCAAATTTGCGCGAGATCGAATTCGGAAGCTGCAAATTCGTGCGAATATGCGATTTGGTTTTTTGTGGCGTGTTAGTTCGCAAGGTTTTGGCGGTTTTAGCGAGCCGCTTGTAGCGCAACGGCGCGAAGTTACCCTCGCGGTCGTTCACGGGCGCGGCCATCTTGTTTGCATGACGTATTTCCGTTTCCGGGCGCGATGTGTAATCTCGCAAAGTGTGCGGCTCGCTAGTGCAAGTTCGCGTGTGATCGCGAGGGAAATCTCGCGCGAACGTACCCACGCGGTCGTGAACGGGCGCGGCCATCTTGTTTCTCATTCATTGCTATGGTTCTGGGCATGCTTTCTGTATCCTCTCTGAATCTCTGTCATCCTTTGCTTGTTTGAAGTTTTTTTTACTCTATTTTACTTATTATCTATCCCTCTATTTTTCTAGCTCTATATTTTTGTGTTCTCTGCTACTTTTGGTTAATTTTAAACTACTTTTTTAAACTCTTTTCTTTTCTTATTCCCTTTTCTGTTTCTTCTTTATTATTTAGCTTCCTTTATGCCCAGACCATGGTAAAGGGAGCCGGGAAGCATCCTGAGAAGGGGAAGGGTCCCGCACCCCGTGCCCGGCTCCCGTGCGGGCGTTTGAAGTGGGAGACAGTCACAGCCCGGGAGATCTTCAGCGCGGAGGAGGTGGCCGCACTAGTTTTTTATGTTCCGCGCCGCCTCCCCAGGACCATCATGGCAGGCGGAAAGATTGCTAGCGGGTACGGGATCCGGGAGCGCCGGAAGCGGTGGGAGAAGGTGTGCCGGGCCATGTACCAACACTCTCGGGTCCAGCGCACCTACAACCAGGCCACCCACCGTTGGACGGATCTCCTGGACCGGGAACGCGACTTGATCGACCTGCTCAGCCTTGAGATCCCCGGGCTTGGTGAGTAGTAGTAGCTATTTCTTCACTACTCTGTTTTCTCCTGCTCTGTGTGTTATTATATTGCAAATTTTTGTTTTTTACCAAGAGCAATAATGCTGCTGATTACATTGTAGGTAAATTATATTTCAAAATATTCTGTGCATTTCAGGTGCACTGCTCTCCTTCTCAGTAGCGTTGCTACTATGCTTATTTGTTTTCGATATTGTGTTCATTTCAATGGCCTGAGAAATTATGTATGAGTGTAGTTTAAAGAACTGCGTAATGCTAGACACTAAGGGTCAGATTTTTAATTACCGGCGCATCCCTGCAAAGTAGCAGGGATGCGCCAGTAATTGTGCGCCACGCCACCACCACCCATGGTGTGCCGTATTTACAATGCGGTGCACCATGGGCTCAAAACGTCACCGAAGCGTTACGCATCTGTGCCGTAAAGGCGGCGCATTCCTGGAGTTGCGTCGCAACGATGGCGCAGCTCCAGCAATGCTCTGGGGTGCCCTATCTCCCCAATGCTGCGTCAAGCCATACGTCTGCTTCAAGCAGGCGCAGGGTTTGAGTCACGCATCATTGTCCTAAAAGTGACTGATTGAAATCTTGTAGATTTCCCTCAGCCACTTTTAGGATGCGTTCCTGCGCAGGAACGCCCTCCCTTGCGCTGGAAAGCCCCCTGATGGCGCAGGGCTTTACAACGTGATGCATCTCCCATATGCGTCACGTTGTTAATATACGCGCACCATGGCGCCTCTTTTGTTCTGCCGCTGCGTCACAAAAGTCACGCAACAATGGAGCAAAAGAGCCGCAAGGGGCTTCTAAATCTGCCCCTACAGACTCAAGTTCAGTCCTTCCTTTGTACACCTGGCAATAAGAAGAAATAGTGGTGGTGGATTGATAGTTTGAGTATTTTAATGACTGGTTAATGTAGTAGGAAACTTTTTAGTGTTGTCGCTGGTCTGCAATCAAGATGGACTTTGTCTGTCACTTCGCGGGCTGCGGACTGCTGCCTGCCAGTCCTAGACAAACCTTTTTAGTAGTTTCTTTAGTGAGTTACATAACTTTCCAAGTCGACTGTCCGCAAATCAAGCAATACTAATATCGTAGTAGACCACATGAGATAGGTCAATATATCCCGTGGAATAGTTGTCTATTTGCTATTTCGCCAAAAAATGTTGTTATTGTTCTTTTGAAATGTTTGATTTGGTTGACAAATATCATCCATGTTTTCTTGTCTTTCTTTCTTTCATGTTGTACATCAGCTCCCCCCAGGGGCAAGAGGGCATTGGAGGAGGCTGCTGCTGCTGCTGAACAAGGCCAGGATCGGTCAGGCGAGGGCTCCTTTGCTGGCCCCGGTAAGTTTTAATTTTAATATAGACTACCTATTTTTTCCTAGCGTTCCTCATTCGATTTTTTCTAAATCGTCTTTGATCTTCTTGTAGACTGTATCTAAATTCTTATCTTTCCTCGACTATGACTGCCTGTGGTATTACTAGATTATTCTTATTAGTCTGTCTGTGTAGCTAACTAAGATTGCACATTTGGCAAAAGGTGTAAAACAAAACTCCCATTCTAGTCAGCAATAGCTCTATGCACTGAGTGCAGTCCTCTGGGATTGTCCATAATGTCTTTTTAAGTCTTCTAAATGTTTATGCTTTGACAATTACCAACAATAAAAAGGTGAATGACCACCAAGAAAGAATAAGATACTACTTTACTTTTGGTTTGGATAGGAGGACAATCCATACTACTACTGTTGCAGGGACAAATTGCACAAACAGAACTATGGACAGTAAATAGTGCATTGTTTATCAATTATAATAGGCGCAGGTAGACTTTCCACATACCTCAGTGATATCAGACTTTGAAGAACCCCCAATCTCCTTACTGACTAGATAGTGTGGCAGAGTCATTTAGCTCCCGAATTCATTGATGATTGATCCCCAATGATGATTATCCAACGCAGGACAAGAGTACGGAGTCAGAGTCCAGAAGTGTCAGAGGCACGGACTGATGCTTGCAAATTGCAAAACCTTTTGCTCATTCACTTATGACCAAAAACCACAGAGTCTATTTAAGTTTTAAAGCTTTATTAAAAGTAAAAATATTTATTAAAATCAAGCTTGTCATAAAACATAAACGGTTGATTAAAAATGGAAAAGTGTTTATAGTGATATTTCACACATTTCTTGTGGGCGAGCCGAGCCCTCACCTGGTTTGAACTTTAATTTTTCTTTTTGGTGCTGAATCGTTGGTCCCTCTGTCCTAGTGGTGATGATGATTTGTTTTTAGAAGTGAAGCTTCTGTCTGTTATGAGAAAAATGGTGCGTGTTAAAAAGCAAGCATTCATCAGTTGTGTCAAAAAGTGCAGCAAGACAACACCCTTCCCTGGAAAAAGGGACATTTTTACTTTAGAGTAGAAAGTCACAAATTATTAGATTGGTTTCTGTATTTACATTTCTTCATTCCTAGACAAAATACCAGTGAGTGGTGTATGTCTATGACATCTAACATTCTTAAATGTACTTTGTAGGTGGAACATCTGGTGCTGGGCTCAGCGCGGAGGAGGAGGAGGAAAGCTCTGGGGAGGAGGCGGTGCAAGTGCCGGACCAAACTGCTGTGCGGGTTGCCACGGTAGTGGCGGGCAGTGGTAAGCTCTTATATTCCTTACTTATTGAGATTGCAGACTGCATAGTGTGCTCCCCGTGAGAAAACGTAAGGTTTGTCTTGATGAGAGACATGAAGAAGAATGATTGACATATAGTTTGAATCGATGGATGCCTGGATCATGGTACTATCTGACTCTTAGATAGTATATGTGTATCTAGAGAGAGTAGACGGTCACTGGATGAACTAAGTGTTACTTTGAAGAGCATGTAACACCGCACCCGCACTTCCGTCCCAGTGTAGGAAAGGCAAGGAAAAGAAGTTGTAATTTTGTCCGAATACTACCATGAATAGTAGCAGTAGTTTGTATTGCAAGCACAGCATATATCCGGCTATTACGATGGCCACTCACTACCTCTGTTAATAAGTTTAGTAGAACTCGGTCATTCATGTGTGGATGTATCACTGGTCACTCAATAAAAAGCAAAGCACCTAAAGTCATCCCATATGTAAGCAAATACATACCATGTGCAGTGATAGTTAATCAGATTATTTATCTTCTTCATTTTCCTTTTCTAGTATTCATTGGCACTGTAGGGTGAAAGTTAAATTAATTAAGCAGTAGACCTTGTAACAGAGTATTCTCAGTGCCACCCATAATAGAAAAGTAGGAGCATCACCACCTGCATGTACTGGACTGGTACAGTAACGCAAGTCTGTCTCACTCATCATGGCGGGCGTCTGTTTCTCTCGGGTGCAAGTTGACTGTGCTGGCATTATGCCAGCCTGCAGAAGTTAACGTACCAATTTTGCTAAACAAGACGGAAGAAGAAGAATAAGACTGGTGTACTGTCATAGTCGACTCTAATGGAGTGAGTCCATAGTGCTCGTAGAACTGATTCCTTAAACTCCCACTAATGTTATAACAAGGATGAAGAAGTGGGAGGTTAGATAGATACTGGCCACAATAGTTATGTACTGCGCTTGTAAGTTGCTAGTTCTACTGTGACACAACTTTCTGCTGAATCATTTTGTGTTAATCTTAAAGAGCATTGGTTAAAGACTATGTCTTTTTCTTTCTTCATATAGATGCTCCTTCCAAACCAACACAGAAGGAGCTGGCTAGATGGGCCTGGCAACGGAGGCTGGAGGCCACTGTCGCCGAATATCGGCGGCTGGTGGCCCAGGAGGAGGAGGCCACGCAGAGTACGTCTACAACATCTATGGCGACACCTGCATCCTCCTCCGCGCTCCCTGGGTCAGCCAGTCAGCGCAGCACGTCTCCAGCGGTACAGAGCCGGGGTACCGCAGCCACCCGCCACCGCCGAGCATCAAAGAAATCAGCTGCCCCCACAGCAGTTACAAAAAAAGGATGCACTGCCTTTCCCTGAGGGTCTCCTACCTCGAGCAGGAGCTCCTCAACACCAAAACCCTGCTCGGGACCCTCCGCAAGGAGCATGCCGACCTGGCCCGGAAAGTCAACAGCAGCAGCCAGCAGTAGGAGGAGACTGTCCCTTGCCCCTTTTTAAAGACTTCTGGGGGGTGGGAAATGGGAGTTGGGTTTTTTGGACTTTTCACTGACATTTGTTGGGGTTAGGGAGTGGGGGTGGGTTGGGTCTTGCAGGAGATTATTTTTGTTAGGGATATAAATATACTTTAAACTTTATCTTAGCATACGTGTTTTTTTTTACTGCTTTTGAGGCTGGTGGGTGGGGGTTTAACAGTAAGTTTGTTTTCCTGAAACTTAAGTGGCATCTTGATTCAAGTTGTGTAATTAATTGCCCAAATGTTTTCAAAACTAAGTGCCTCTCACAGAGTAAGTGAATTCAATAGTCCTAGGAATTTACTAGTACTAGCGTCAGTCTCTCGTCTCTCGTCTCTCCTAATACTCCATTATTCTTCCTCCCCCCCAAACGCTTATATTACCTGTAATTTGTATTTGGAAATAGGGCTAGGCACAGGGCTGGCTGCACGGCAAATGGCGATTAAGGTTGGCAATCCTGGGAGGATGAAATGTCATCATTGCGGTGGTACTAGTGGTGTTACACAGTGGCAGTAGAAGCATCTGAAAAAAAAGAAAATGAAACCTTGTTTGTCCTTACCGTAGCATTAGAACGGTACAATAGAGAATAGCAGGTGACAGTACACTAGAACAGTGCCACAATGTAGCCTAACAAATGGTAAAGTATTGAAAGTATAACTAGTACTTGCGTTGAATTTCTTTGACATTGGCTACTACTACAAGAAATAGTACCGAAGGTGAAGGACACAGCAGCGTAATAATTTGCCACGTCTAGGAGGAGGATGCTCTTGATGACCAATCAAGTTGATGGCGCACATGAAAATCTGCTTTCATTTGCCAATAGTGACTGAGTGTCAAGCTGAGTAAGAATAGAATATATCCTCGGATTCCTTCACCAGCCTGTTGCTATGACCTTATCCTCCCCAGCAAGTGTGTGGAATTATTGTGTCATTTAGTCACACATCAATCAAAACCACACAGCCCGGAGTAGCAGTAAGATTGAGGAATACAAGAAATTAATTCGTGTTGTAAAATCATACCTGCCCCGTGAATCATATCCTCTCTTCTCTATTGTTGTTTTTAACATGAAAAGTTCAGGAATGAAATGTAATGAAATCTAATGAAATTTTATGTAATGTGCCTTTATGAGGAATTTTTATTCTTCGAAATAAAGATTTACTGAACTGAACACAGCCCGGGGGAAGAGGGTTAGGGTTTGGAAAATGGATGGGAATGGGGGATTTTGGGAAAGTTTTGTCGAGAGAAAAAAAAAAGCACAGCATGGACAAACAATAATTGAAGATAAAGAAATCTTTGGTACAAAGCTAACCATGAATCTTTTAAGTGACATAAAGGAAGTGCATGCACTACTGCATGGATGGTTACTGAAAAGTAAGTAGTACTTTCGACGGATCACTGAAATAATATCGATTGCAAAAATATTGAGTTGCAATAATATTGTTGACAAAATATAGAATGTCAAAATATCGAGTTTCTATGTACTAACAGGTAAGTACAAAAATATTGAGTTTTAAATATCGTTTACAAAAATATAGTTGTAAAAAATATCGACTTTAAAAAAAAAATTACATTAATATTAATAATTAATTACTAAAATATATTTAAAAATACTTAAATTAATTTATAATAATTAAATATTTAATGAAAGTCAAAATACATTTTTTTAATCATATTTCTTAAAACATATATATAGAGTAAGAAAATATAATTAAATAATAGCCAATATTATTAACGTACAATAACAAAAGTGTAAAAATTACTATTCCCACTGCAAAGAATGCAAGCATAGGGTAAGCGTTGGATAGTATAGGGGTTAAAATTACTATTCCCACTCCTGTGGGTGCAACAGTAGGGAAAGCATTGGATAGCGTAGGGGTAAAAATTACAATTCCCACTCCAAAGAGTGCAACAGTAGGGAAACCGTTGGATAGCGTAGGGGTTAAAATTACTATTCCCACTCCAGTGAGTGCAACAGTAGGGAAAGCGTTCAATAGCGTAAGGGTAAAAATGACTATTCCCACTCCAAAGAGTGCTACAGTAGGGAAAGCGTTGGATAGCGTAAGGGTAAAAATTACTATTCCCACTCCAAAGAGTGCAACAGTAGGGAAAGCGTTGGATAGCGTAGGGATTAAAATTACTATTCCCACTCCAGTGGGTGCAACAGTAGGGAAAGCGTTGGATAGCGTAGGGGTTAAAATTACTATTCCCACTCCAGTGGGTGCAACAGTAGGGAAAGTGTTGGATAGCGTAGGGGTTAAAATTACTATTCCCACTCCAAAGAGTGCAACAGTAGGGAAAGCGTTGGATAGCGTAGGGGTTAAAATTACTATTCCCACTCCAAAGAGTGCAACAGTAGGGAAAGCGTTGGATAGCGTAGGGGTTAAAATTACTATTCCCACTCCAGTGGGTGCAACAGTAGGGAAAGCGTTGGATAGCGTAGGGGTAAAAATTACTATTCCCACTCCAGTGGGTGCAACAGTAGGGAAGGCGTTGGATAGCGTAGGGGTTAAAATTACTATTCCCACTCCAAAGAGTGCAACAGTAGGGAAAGCGTTGGAAAGCGTAGGGGTTAAAATTACTATTCCCACTCCAGTGGGTGCAACAGTAGGGAAAGCGTTGGATAGCGTAGGGGTTAAAACTACTATTCCCACTCCAGTGGGTGCAACAGTAGGGAAAGCTTTGGATAGGGTAGGGGTAGAAATGACTATTCCCACTCCAGAGAATACAACATTAGGGAAAGTAAATATTTCATATATTATTCAAACTTCTAACAATGAATATCTATTAATAATTAATAAAAAGTAAATAAAAATGTTATCTAATAGAATAAATAATATTATAAATTTACTATTTAACAATAATTATTGTAATTAATCACCTATTAATACAAATTAATTATACATTAACAATGATTTTTTTTACTTAAAAATTATTTCACAATTATTTCCAAATAAATAACGTTCAATTAATTTTATTAATTAATTAATTATTTAAAAATTACTTTGCGCCCTATGCACCTATAAACCCACAACCCGCTACAGAAAATAAATTAGTAAAATTTACATAATTACCAATTAATCAATTAATATAAATAAATTAATAATTATAATTAAATAATAAACTAATATCAATTAATTGACAATTAATATCAATAAATACATTTACATATTCATGTAATTATAATTAATTTACTTCCCACCCTATTCCCCTATAAACCCACAACCCGCTACAGAAATTAAATTAGTAAAATGTACATAATTACCAATTAATCAATTAATATAAATGATTTGAAAATTCTAATTAAATTAATTAACAAATATAAATTAAGTAACAATTAATTACTAATTACTATCAATTAATACATTTACAGATTTAATTAATTATAATTAAATTACTTCCCACCCTATTCCCCTATAAACCCACAACCCGCTACAGAATTACATTACGCAATATTCATAAAAACAAATTTCATTTAATAACATTATTTATAACATAAATACACACTTTTCACACATATTATAACATAAAAATACACTATAAAATATTATATATTATTAAAAAATCGATATTTTTAACTATCTATATTATATATTTCGATATTTTAACTATCTATATTTTTTACAGTCGATATTACTTCACTTACCTTAAAAACGATATTTTTGTTGTCTATATTCTGTCTTGTCGATATTTTGTCCAGTCTATATTAAATACTCGATATTTTGTCCAAACAATATTTTGGACTCGATATTATGTCTGTGCACAACTTTCGACATCTGTGAATGAAAGAATGAAACAGTACAGGGCTGCAGTACTAATTATGCGTTTTCACTTGCCTATCTCTGCACTCAGAGAAACACTTCTTACATAAAATTAGGTTTAAAAAATAGCACAAGTAAAACCTATAGAATGGCTGTAGGGATGAATTTAGAAGCAGAGATCAAAGAAATGCGGAGTCACACTCATAGAAGTTCACAGCAATAAAATTACTTAAAAGATAAGTAGAAAAGAACGGATACTGTATCTGTATGTTGTTGTAGTCGTCCTGTTGAATTTGGTAAGTTGCATGCATCAAACCATTCCTCTTATTAGCGGGACTCCTCCATTCCAGCTGACGCTCCGTCCATCAATGTTGGTGACCAGAAGACACCCTGTCCACTGCCTGCCTGGCGGATGCTGAATTGCGGCTCGCTAATGTGAAGCCTGACTTCATCCTTTTTTTCCCATTGCACAGACTGAAACCCGGCCTGTAATTATTGATGGAAAAACAGGAAGTGATATTAGAACACCACTAACAAATAAATATAAGGTATGTATGCTGTGTAGTGCAAAAAGTCACACTTTGAGTTTCCTAATAGACAGTACAATATTTTTGAAAGTGCGTACTCTGTCTGAGTCTCCTTTTGAAGGATAAATAAGTATGGGCGAATTAATTTAGCGGATCTTTCCCCTCAAGCTAGGTGTACTGTAAACTGTGATTTAGAATAAAATTAGACCTTCCCAGCAGTGCTCCCAGACCCTTACTAAACCCAGTCGCAAAAATGTAGAAGACCCCCAATTAGATCTCAAAAAACGAGGCCTAGTAGAAAAATTGTGACAAAATGTACTTTGAAAGTAAAGTAGGGCCAAATCCCCCCTTACCCACCGTGGATTGTATTCAAACCGCTTGCAAGCAAGCAAAAGTATCCATACCCGGCATCGCTCCAAGACTCGCAAACCCCCCCACAAACAGCCCCCCACCCAAACACATGCAATATAATACTGCTAACCCTAACGAGCCCTAATTTAAGAATAGAGGCAAATGCTTTCTTTAACTAGGCCAAATCCCCCACCATGGATTTTCTTCAAACCACTTGCAACCAAGATTACACATTCCCATGAGTGCTGTAAGACCCCAGAACCCAGTTGCAAAAATCTAGAACACCCCCAAACACATGGAATACTGCTGCTAGTGCTAACCCTAACGAACCCTAAGTTACAAAAAATGCCAAAAGGCTTTTCAGCATGGATTTTGTCCAAACCACTTTTAACCGGTATTAGACCTTCCCAGCAATGCCCCAAGACCCGCCAACCCACCCACAAAAAAGCACAACACCCCCAAACAGCCAAAAAGCAAAAATGGAAAATCTCATACTTACAATATTTTTCGGCCTTCTTTCAATTCTGTCCAAACGTGCTGTGTAGCTAGGCCATAACTCCCGGTTTCCACCATGGATTTCCTGAAAAACAAATGCAATCACATTTAGATTGTGCCAGCAGTGCTCCCAGACCCCAAAACCCACCCACAAACACCAGGAACTCCCCCAAAGAGCACCTCAAAGACAGGCAAGTCAGCAAAAACGCAAAAATAATTTGCCTCTGATTTTGTCCAAACCACTTTATCCGGTATGAGACCTTCCCAGCAATGGCCCCAGAGCCGTCAACCCAGGCGAAAACAAGTAGAAGACCCCCAAACAGCCAAAAAGCAAAAGTTCAAAAATGGGGACTTAGTCATTTTCAGAGCAATTGCCAAAATCACTCCGCGCGCGCTCTGCAGCTAGGCCCTAACTCCCCTTTGCCACCATGGATTTTCTTCAAACCTCTTGCAATCAAAAGTATCCATACCCAGCAGTGCTCCCAGACCCCGAAACCCACCAACAAACACCAGGAAGCCCCCCAAACAGGCCCCCAAAAACAAGATAGTGAGCAAAAAGGCAAAAACGTGTTCAAGTCTGATTTTGTCCAAACCACTTTTATCCGGTATTAGACCTTCCCAGCAAGGCCCCAAGACCCGCCAACCCACCCGCAAAAAAGCACAACACCCCCAAACAGCCAAAAAGCAAAAATGGAAAATCTCATACTTACAATATTTTTCGGCCTTCTTTCAATTCTGTCCAAACGTGCTGTGTAGCTAGGCCATAACTCCCGGTTTCCACCATGGATTTCCTGAAAAACAAATGCAATCACATTTAGACTGTGCCAGCAGTGCTCCCAGACCCCAAAACCCACCCACAAACACCAGGAACTCCCCCAAATAGCACCTCAAAGACAAGCAAGTCAGCAAAAACGCAAAAATAAATTGCCTCTGATTTTGTCCAAACCACTTTATCCGGTATGAGACCTTCCCAGCAATGGCCCCAGAGCCGTCAACCCAGGCGAAAACAAGTAGAAGACCCCCAAACAGCCAAAAAGCAAAAGTTCAAAAATGGGGACTTAGTCATTTTCAGGCCAATTTCCCAAATCACTCCGCGCGCGCTCTGCAGCTAGGCCTTAACTCCCCTTTGCCACCATGGATTTTCTTTGAACCTCTTGCAATCAAAAGTATCCATACCCAGCAGTGCTCCCAGACCCCGAAACCCACCCACAAACAGCAGGAAGCCCCCCAAACAGGCCCCCGAAAACGCTAAATTGAGCGAAATGTCAGAAAAAGCAAAAACTTTTTCCTCAGGGATTTTGTCCAAACCACTTTTATCCGGTATTAGACCTTCCCAGCAATGGCCCCAGAGCCGTCAACCCAGGCGAAAACAAGTAGAAGACCCCCAAACAGCCAAAAAGCAAAAGTACAAAAATGGGGACTTAGTCATTTTCAGAGCAATTGCCAAAATCACTCCGCGCGCGCTCTGCAGCTAGGCCCTAACTCCCCTTTGCCACCATGGATTTTCTTCAAACCTCTTGCAATCAAAAGTATCCATACCCAGCAGTGCTCCCAGACCCCGAAACCCACCAACAAACACCAGGAAGCCCCCCAAACAGGCCCCCGAAAACAAGATAGTGAGCAAAAAGGCAAAAACGTGTTCAAGTCTGATTTTGTCCAAACCACTTTTATCCGGTATTAGACCTTCCCAGCAAGGCCCCAAGACCCGCCAACCCACCCGCAAAAAAGCACAACACCCCCAAACAGCCAAAAAGCAAAAATGGAAAATCTCATACTTACAATATTTTTCGGCCTTCTTTCAATTCTGTCCAAACGTGCTGTGTAGCTAGGCCATAACTCCCGGTTTCCACCATGGATTTCCTGAAAAACAAATGCAATCACATTTAGACTGTGCCAGCAGTGCTCCCAGACCCCAAAACCCACCCACAAACACCAGGAACTCCCCCAAATAGCACCTCAAAGACAAGCAAGTCAGCAAAAACGCAAAAAAATTGCCTCTGATTTTGTCCAAACCACTTTATCCGGTATGAGACCTTCCCAGCAATGGCCCCAGAGCCGTCAACCCAGGCGAAAACAAGTAGAAGACCCCCAAACAGCCAAAAAGCAAAAGTTCAAAAATGGGGACTTAGTCATTTTCAGGCCAATTTCCCAAATCACTCCGCGCGCGCTCTGCAGCTAGGCCTTAACTCCCCTTTGCCACCATGGATTTTCTTTGAACCTCTTGCAATCAAAAGTATCCATACCCAGCAGTGCTCCCAGACCCCGAAACCCACCCACAAACAGCAGGAAGCCCCCCAAACAGGCCCCCGAAAACGCTAAATTGAGCAAAATGTCAGACAAAGCAAAAACTTTTTCCTCAGGGATTTTGTCCAAACCACTTTTATCCGGTATTAGACCTTCCCAGCAATGGCCCCAGAGCCGTCAACCCAGGCGAAAACAAGTAGAAGACCCCCAAACAGCCAAAAAGCAAAAGTACAAAAATGGGGACTTAGTCATTTTCAGAGCAATTGCCAAAATCACTCCGCGCGCGCTCTGCAGCTAGGCCCTAACTCCCCTTTGCCACCATGGATTTTCTTCAAACCTCTTGCAATCAAAAGTATCTATACCCAGCAGTGCTCCCAGACCCCGAAACCCACCCACAAACACCAGGAAGCCCCCCAAACAGGCCCCCGAAAACAAGATAGTGAGCAAAAAGGCAAAAACGTGTTCAAGTCTGATTTTGTCCAAACCACTTTTATCCGGTATTAGACCTTCCCAGCAATGCCCCAAGACCCACCAACCCAGCCGCAAAAAAGCACAACACCCCCAAACAGTCAAAAAGCAAAAATGGAAAATCTCATACTTACAATATTTTTCGGCCTTCTGTCCAAACGCGCTGTGCAGCTAGGTCATGACTCCACTTTTCCACCATGGATGTCCTAGAAAACAAATGCAATAAACATTAGACTGTGCCAGCAGTGCTCCCAGACCCCGAAACCCACCAACAAACACCAGGAAGCCCCCCAAACAGGCCCCCGAAAACATGATAGTGAGCAAAAAGGCAAAAACTTTTTCAAGTCTGATTTTCGCCAAACCACTTTTATCCGGTATTAGACCTTCCCAGCAATGGCCCCAGAGCCGTCAACTCACCCGCAAAGAAGTAGAACACCCCCACAATTGCAGAGTCTTTCTTCATTGGGCGTAATCCAGCCCTCTGCTTTGAGGGAAATAGGAGTCTGGAGGAGGAGGATAGAGGAGCATGTTCTTGTGAACTTGTGAACCTGAGGAATGCCGACTGCGGCACCTTCAAATCAATAAGCAAATAAGTGAAGACAGTTCTGCTGATGGGCTTGTTTTTGTGATCAGGTGATTAAAGTTTTTATTTATAATGACTTTGCAAAACAAAGAAAGACATACACACAGGAATAAAAGTGAATAAGGACGAAAAAGAAAATTATTGGCTCATTTTCAGGGCTCGGTGTCAGGGAAGAAGAGTTCGTCCTCATACTCTTCGAATTCAGGCGGGAGTAGGTCACCTAACAGAGAAGAAATTCCCTCATCTAAGTTGGTGTCCTCCTCGTCTTCTTCCGGCGTGTATTCTCGTACTTTGTAATCTGGTGGTATGAGGTGCGGATTCATCTTGATCATTGTTAACCTCTCCACATTTTTGGGCAAGAGGCGGGTCCTTTTGCAAGTTACAATGCCACCAGCAGCACTGAAAACACGTTCAGAAGACATGCTTGCGAGTGGGCAAGACAAATAACTTATAGCCAGGTTGGAGATCTCTGGCCATAATTCTTTTTTCCCATGCCAATACGCCAATGGGTCATCATGAACATAGACCTCTGTTGAGTCATTCAGATAGTCCTGCACCATCGACTCAAGGTTCTCCACGGTTCCTCCACTTTGCTTACTTTTTGCTGGGACCTTTTGAGAAGCAAACCCAATCTGAGTTAGCCAATGCTCTTCTTCACACAATGTTACTGTTGTGTCTGGTGCAGATGATCCGGTTGCTGGTGTCTTTAACGGCTGAGAGGTCACTTCTGCCACAGCCACAGCCACAGGTGCAGAAGTGGATTCTTTTGACTCGGGATGGCCTGCTGATGCTGATGTACTGCCTTTTCCTTCAATTTCCTGCCGTTCTCTTTCAAACCGAGTGGCTGACACAGCTAGCCAATGTTTGTACTTTGTACCTTCTGCGTCATCAAAAGGAAAGAATACTCTGCCTGCCAGTGCCTTTTTGTACCGTGGATCCAAAATAGTAGCACAAATGTAATGCTGTTCTAAGTGGATCATTTGAAGACGTTAATCGGCAAGTAGGTGCTGTAATAATTTCTCCGCCAAATCAAAAGCTTCTTGCTTTTCTTCATCTTTTTGAAACATAGAAGACACCGCCTTCAGTTGGTGCTCTAGCATGCACAACAATGGGATAGCTTTTCCCAAATTACAGTCCTCCCTGGTGACTGCACGCGTGAAGACCTCAAAAGGACGAAGCATGTCTGTCAGGCTTTTAACTAGCTCCCATTGCTCCGCATCTAGCCTCGGGTCCTTCATAGCTGTACCCAGTGTTAAGAAATACTGATCGACTATCAATAACTGCTCATACAGACGCTCAAGCATGTAGAAGGTTCAGTTCCAACGTGTTGCCACCTCCTGGATGAGTGCTTTCACTGGCAGTCGACGTTCATGTAGCAGGCCCCTCAGATGCTTCCGGGCCTTAAAAGAATGGCTGAAATGTGTGCACATTCTTCGGTAGGTGGTCAGTAACTTGCACACTGGACTTTCTTCACTCAAGAATTTTTTAACAACCAGGTTTATACAGTGCGCCAAACACGGCACTCTGAAATATCTACCCAAATCCATGGCCTTAACTACATTGGCGCCATTATCGGTGGAAACATAACCAATCTTGCGTTTTTTTGGGGACAGCCATTGAAAGACCTTGGTGTTAAACTCCTTCAAAATATTTTCTCCTGTATGACTTGTCTCCATGCCAAACATGGCTAGTGTTGCATGTTTCCGAGCAGCTTTAAAAACGTTGTCCGGGTCAACACCTGCCCTTAGCTTTGCTGTAACTCCTGAAAAAGAGACCAGTGTGCAGTGATGCACATGTAATCAGTGCCCGCGCCACTGGTCCACATGTCTGTTGTCAGATGTATAGTGTGAACAGCACTCTTCTGCAAAGCTGCCCCAATCACCTCCAGCACATCTGCATGTAGTGCTGGAACCGCAACTCTGGCAAAATAGAACCGGCTAGGAACCTTCCATTTAGGGCTGAGCGTTGCCACTAATTCAAGAAAACCAACCCTTTCCACAAAAGAAAAAGGGAGAAGGTCCAGAACTAGCATTTTGGCCAGCTTAGTGTTATACAGACGCGTCAGTGGGTGTTTGCGTTTAAATGGCGCTTCTGAAAACAACATTCTTCTAATAGTGGGCTGGACCATTATTTTATGGGATGATGATGATGACTTCTTCGACCCAGTTACGCTCTGTGATGATGAACTTTTTCGCATTGGTGTCTCACTCTCTCCCACACTATTAGTGTGGCTCACAGGGGGTGTGCTGCTGACAGGGGTACAGGGTGTAAGTGAAGAAATGTTTGACGCTTCTTCCTCCTCGTCATCATCAGATGAAACATCAACGTATACAGTTTGTTGACTTCCAATTCGGGCTTCATTGATCTCCTTTAGGTGCGCATGCCATTGGACAGTGTGCTGTCTCTCAAGATGACCTCTCTGGCCTCCGATACCATAGTTGGTACCAAGCTTACCACGACTAACTGCAAGCTTACAAATGCTACAAATGGCTATGTTTTCCCTTGTTGTGCAAACACTAAAGAAGTCCCAAACTGCGGACTTCAAATATCCGTGGGGCGCGGAGGAGGCGATACTGGTGGTCATGCTGCTAATGCCGAATGAAGTGGAGGATGTGTGTCGCCGAACTTTACTACGTTGTGCACTTGCACCACCACTAATTGAGAGAGACGGAGATGGAGGTCCCTTCTGGAGAGAAAAAAATATGGAAGCGGTAGGTGGTGGTGTACTAGTTAACTCCAATGATGGTGTTCCCATTGCCTCCTCGTCGACAACATCACGCTCAGCAGCTTTTCGGGCTAGGGTCAAAATGTCTGTTTGCTGCATGCCCGCTGAGGCTGGAGAGGCGTTTATGATGACTGCGTCGTCGTGAGAGTCTTCATCAGCAGGAGTAGTATACGCCACTTCTTCAGCGTCATCATCACACCCCATAACAATGAGTCTTTCGGGGACCTTCCTTTTACGCTTAGCTAACTTTGTCAGATCATGGTGTGCCTCACTCTCAGACGGCAGTGGTGGTTCCCAATTGTCATCCATATCATCAGAAGGAAGGGGGCTTGAAGAAGATGTAGACACCATCCTTGATCTTTTCCTTGCTAGGGATGTGGAAGACAATGAATGATCAGGAGGAGTGGCTTCCTCAAATGATAGCTCGGCTTGAATGTCGATTTCCCGATGTGCTCCTACTTCGGGAGAAACAACTATTGTGGGCACTTGTGCCCCTCCATGCACCTCTCCTTGCGCATCTCCTTGCGCTGCCTCTCCTTCCACATGTACTTGGGCTTGTACTTGCACATGTGGTTGTTGTTGCGGCTGTGGTTGTTGAACACTCGTCAGATGAGTTACATGTGGCGGGCGGCACTCCAGTCTCCTTGGTAACTTGCTTCTTCTGCTCCTTACTGGCAACTTTCTTGCTAGAGAAGCTACGGGGAACATTTTTTGGGGCCATCTTCTTCAGATGTCAGAACAGCAGGCCGCAGTTGCACGAGTTGCAGAGTTGTCTTGTCTGTGGCCACATGTGACGTCGCGTGACGTTAAGCTGCACACACACCGCTGCAGGACTTCTTCCTGGCACTGGTGGTTCTCTTGTGCACCTAAAAGCAATGGAAGACAGAGGAACATCAGTTATACACCCCAAAAGTAAAAAAACACATACAAATCAGCACAATCCCATGCCATCCATGCCCTCAATGATGTTTAAATTCAAGACACCCCACAGAAAGTCTAGGCGCATGGACCACTGAGTACCCCTGGGCATAATGGATGAAAGCTAGGCAAAATGGGTGCAGGCCTGAGAACACTGCCTGCCTTCAATATGGCCCCTTGCCCCCCAGCACATGGCCAGGGCCTGCCTGTACCAGCACTCAAAATGGCCCCCGCCCACATGGCCAGTCCCAACAACACCCCCAAAAAGTCGAGAAACACATAAAAAACAGCACTATCCCATGCCATCCATGCCCTCAATTATGTTTACATTAAAGAGACCCGACAGAAAGACTCAGTCCATGCACCACTCACTAACCCTGGGCAAAAGGCCCCAAAAGCAGCCAAATAAATCGAAAAACACACAAAATTCAGCACAATTCCATGCCATCCATGCCCTCAATGATGTTTAAATTCAAGACACCCCACAGAAAGACTAGGCCCATGCACCACTCACTAACCCTGGGCAAAATGGATGAAAGCTAGGCAAAATGGGTGCAGGCCTTAGAACACTGCCTGCATTCAAAATAGCCTCTTGCCCCAGCACATGGCCAGGGCCTGCCTGTACCAGCACTCAAAATGGCCCCCACCCACATGGCCAGTTCCCATCAACACCCCAAAAAATCGAAAAACACACAAACATCAGCACATTCCCATGCCATCCATGCCCTCAATGATGTTTAAATTCAAGACACCCCACAGAAAGACTAGGCCCATGCACCACTCACTACCCCTGGGCAAAAGGCCTCAACAGCAGGCAAAAAAATTGAAAAACACAGAAAAATCAGCACAATCCCATGTCATCCATGCCCTCAATGATGTTTAAATTCAAGACACCCCACAGAAAGACTAGGCCCATGCACCACTCACTACCCCTGGGCATAATGGATGAAAGCTAGGCAAAATGGGTGCAGGACTGAGAACACTGCCTGCATTCAAAATGTCCCCTTGCCCCCATCACATGGCCAGGGTCTGCCTGTACCAGCACTCAAAATGGCCACCACCCACATGGCCAGTCCCCATCAACACCCCAAAAAAATCGAAAAACACACAAAAATCAGCACAATCCCATGCCATCCATGCCCTCAATGATGTTTAAATTCAAGACACCCCACGGAAAGACTAGGCCCATGCACTACTCACTACCCCTGGGCAAAAGGCCCCAACAGCAGCCAAAAAAATCGAAAAACACACAAAAATCAGCACAATCCCATGCCATCCATGCCCTCCATGATGTTTACATTAAAGAGACCCCACAGAAAGACTCAGTCCATGCACCACTCACTACCCCTGGGCAAAAGGCCCCAACAACAGCCCAAAAATCGAAAATTCCAAAATTGTAGTTGCAGCAACTGTAATGCCCCAAACAAACTTACTTGTGAAATTTCTAATCCAAAAGTGATCCAAAGAAAGTCAAAAAGGCCTCAACTCCAAATATCCAGCAGCATCCACAAAAAGTAATCTTTCCAGGTCAAGATCCGAATGAAAATGACCAGCACATGAAGAAAGCACTGGGAGGAGCCTGCTGGAGAGGAACAGGAAGTTGGAGACTGTGGGGTACTTCCTTCCCCCCCTCCAAAATGGACTCCTTGCAAAACAAAGTGCAGGCAAATGTCAATCCGAGGAGTTATTCTGATAAAAATCATCATTTTCAGAAGGTTTATGCTGCGTGCTGGTGGATTTCTTGTGCAGAATTGCAAATTTTGAAATTTCGCGAGTGCGAGATTGTTGCTGCCCGCCGCGTCTACGTGTTCGCAATTGCGAACTCCCGCGATACGTGATCACGGTGTACTCGCGTTGACAAACTCTCGCTGTGCAAGGTGGCAAGCCGCGATGACGTAATTGCGGTCGCCAAACTCCCGCGGGATCCCGCAGCAAGATCCAAAATGGTGCAGCACACGCAAAATATCGAGAAAAACAACTTGGCAAACGCTGAATGACGGTAAGTGAACGCCGCGCGCCGCAATATTGTATCACCAAGCAAAAAAATCCGCTGCGTGCGAATTTGCGGATTTTCGTCAAATTCATGAGAGTTTGCGGATTGCGAATTTACCGAAAATCCGCAAATTCCGCGAGTGGAACGGATTTTACGCCCATGCTTAATGGTTACAAGTGTCTATTCACCATTTTTGATTATATGTATTGCAAGGGGGAATTGAATGGACAATTGAATCCCTCATCCCTACTTTGATTGTTATGATCTTAAGTAAACTACTTATGCTCTTTCCCGAGGCTGGGGACACAAATTGTAAGAACAATACTGGACAGAGAACTGCTGCCCAGGATATCCCTTGCCCAGCCCCCCAGCAACCGCAGGGCACTTACCCAAATTTAGTATTCACTGATTATTGGTTTGGGTGGGGGGTAGCAACCTGCTTGTCCTGGGGTGTGAGTGTTGGGATTGTTATTTCTGGTTAAGTTGTTGGAGATACATGAGTCGTAAAATGCAGTTTGCAGTATCTGTACTGTACCTGGAGGTGTTGGGGGGCAGCGGAACAGTGGGTAAATGCAGGATCTAATACAATTGACCTATATTATGGATGGCGACCACACTAACTTATAATTACCTCTCCTGAAAAATCTGTGGAATGCACACTATGTCAAAGTGCTATAAAGTGCTTTCCTATTTCAATAGGAGTGGTATCCAAATTGCTCTACCACAGAAGATATTCTAAGGAGGGAAAGGCTGGGGAGTCCAAGTGTATTACTTCACGTACTCGGCCTATGCGAGGGGGGTCCTAATATGGATTTGAGGGTGGTCCTCATAGGGATACAAGTGGGAGTACCATTCCAGTGCCTTGGCACCCTGATAGATCTGGAGGGTAGGTACGTAGTGACTTGTGGTTGTCTGGCGGGTCGGACCTCATAATAATAAATGTTAATGCCACAAACATGGTTAACGGCACCTTCTTTGCATGTTTGTCTGGGCCCCTTGCACCACACATGACCAACTCTGCCAGTATGGGGGTAGATTTTTATAATGTGGCGGATACAAAAGTGGATAGATTGCACCCTCACCTGTAAAACTCCCAAACTAATCACACAGCCCAAGCATTTATGGAGTGGCAATGTCACTGGGGAATTCTTGACTTTTGAAGGCAGAAGCATCCACAGGGGCGGGATTACTTCTTCTTCTCTAGTCTCCATGAAGTCCATTCCTTTGCACTCCAGATGTCCATAGGTCTGTATATGTGGTTGAACACCTAGCCCGCACAATCCCGGACCATAATCTCACACTGCTGCATCTCCAATGGACCCATGCTTGCCCTTCCATACCCACATGGAGAATAAAACCTGAGTCTCTAGAGGACCGGACATTCTGAGAATTTATTAGAGATACATTGAATCAATATTTTAACATTAATACTAACACAGCATTGTCTCTCCAAGTGGAATGGAACATGCCTAAAGTAGTTATTCATAGCCATTATATAGCTGATTCTAAGGGAGTCAGGCATACTCCGCTGCAGGATATCCTGATAGGTGAGGATCACCTGAGAGCTATTGAAGAAAGTAGGCCCGGACATCGGAATTACAGCCTTGTCTTCTAGATGCTATGGATACTGTGGCAGCTCAGACAGAATGGTTTTGACGCTTCGACTATCACTTATAGATGGACAGAACACATGCTGAGTATGAACGGACGGGATCCCTTTTGGCCTGGTTGGCTAACCTCACGAAACATTGCTCACCCTTAATGGAGCTGGAGGTGGAGGTGGAGGGAAGGGACAGGAAATATTCCCAGGTGGGGGTTAACTCCCACTTTGCTCAATATTACTTGAACCTTTACAAAAGTATGATAACACACAATAGCATAGTGTTACAGACCTATCTTAGAGACTTGCATCTTTTGCGTCTTACTGTGGACGAAGCAGAGGAGCTGGGTGGTGAGATAATACCACAGAAGATAAAGGGTGCCGTAAAATCCATGGCACGGAATAAGACTTCTGGAACGGATGGATTCCCAGCAGAGTTTTAGCTGCCTACTCTGTGGAATTGATGCCCAGTCTGATGACCCTCTATGCTGCGGCCAAGGACACCAGACACCTTCTGTGAAGCGCTTATTGTCCCCATACTGAAGCCAGTAAAACCAACATCTGATCCCACAGCATACAAACCACTTTTAATGCCGAACATTGACTATACGATTCTTAGTTGAACAACACTGGTGACCAGACCACTTCATTACATGACTAAACTAATATACCCGGACCATGCAGGAATTATACCTGGGCGCAACACTGCCATCTACATCAATAGGCTCCTGGCTATACTAGAAGCCAAGCGGTGTGACCGTGATAGGGCAGCAGTCTATGCTGTTGATATCACGCATAGAATTTTGGAGGACCTTACCGCTCTCTGTGGTGGGCAGTATAACCCTGCTAAGGATGGTGGCCCTACCCCGCCTCTTGTACTTCTTTGGCACGCTCCCACTTTTAATCCCGCAAGCACTATTCAAGGACCTTGAATCCTTGATAACTACCTTCACACGGGGCGCTGGCTGAAGACGCGCAGCAGTGGCTGCAATGCAGCACTCGACGGCAACTGGTGGACTGGGGGTTCCCGACTTTGAAGCGTATTACATAGCCCAGCTGCAATGGTTGGTACGGTGAATGGCGTGCAGACAGGATCCAACCAAGCCCCAAAATCCATTTACGCTGACCCTGACTGATATCATTCATGTGTTCCCTGGAGTGAAGTGCATCTCTCTTGGAGACATGCAGGAGCTGCAGGAGATTACTAAATGCTGGAACCATTGCTTTCAAAAAATGCATAGCAAGGTTCCACACTCTCCTGACATACCCATTGTCATGCTAAGAGAACTACTCCATGATGGATGCTGGGGGGACTAGATTCCTGGATGGAGGCAGGGTGACAAAGATGGGAGACCTATTTAGGTACTCGGAAATGCTCCTGTTAGAAGAATTTCTCGTGGAATTTTGCCTACCACAAAGCCATTTCTTTTTAAACAGAGCACTCAAGACAGGGAACAGTTGGGCGCTGGTACCTCTTAGCCGATATCACTTCAAACCTGTAATTACATGGCCCTCTCTGTTTACACCATAAAGGCGGTATTGTGTTTGTATAAGGCAATATGGGAGGACCTTCAGCAACCGCGCGAACGCCTGCGCATGTGGTGGGAGGAGGTCGTAGGACCCCTATTGAGGTTAAGGCCTGGGACACCATACTGGAGAGAACTCTGAAATCGTCCAGAAATGCATGCTTTAAGCTTATCAATTATTATGTCCTTCACAGGTTGTACTTAACCCCTGGGCGCATCATGAGATACTTTTACTTGGCTGATGGAGCTTGCTCCGATGTGGAGAAATGGGAGCCCAATTTTTTTATATGTCTGGCCATGCCTCCTTGCTTAGGGCTTACTAGGGGGAAATTATGACCACGGTTACTAATGTCATGGCGAGAGATGTTCATGACTCCACAGCCCATTGCCTATTGGGATGGTTTACACACAGCCAAAACCAAGGTCATGAGTAAATTCCAGGATTTGGCGTTTATTCTATCCAAGCGAGAAATCAGAGCAATTGGAAGACACTGGGAGGGCCCTGAATAGCATATGGAGGAGGGAAGTGGAGTAGTGGGCGGGTTGTGAGGGGAGGTTGTTCCTAATAGAAGCCAGGTGCGGGGTGGGTACAGTGGACATGGCCAGAGCCTGGGATACCGTAGTGGCTAACTTCGCACTCCCAAATCTGACACTCCTATACCCTCCCCATCAGGGTCCCCTGTGATTTGTCCACAATGAGACCTTCTTATGAAAGGGCATATCTTTGATACACCAAGGTTACTGAGGGGATCCAGCTCGCTTGTCAACCAGACGGATCCTGCTTGCTCCTAGCACTAACCTCATGGCACTCGGGGAAACGACACATTGACACAATATATGCATGACCCGGTACTGACTCAGAAGGGAGGGAAGGGCAGGACTGTTTCTTACTATGCAAGGATTGAATACAATTTAAATTGCTGATGACTTAAGAACCATATTACAAACATGCTGTTCGTATGTAATTGCACTGAGTGCTTGATAAAAAGCCTCATTAAACTCTGGTTACAAAAAATACATTCACAAAAAGAACTTTTACAGCACAAAAAGGAGTATACCCACATAAGCTTCCATCTTCTTCCTGTTTTTTATACTTATGTAGCATAGTACTAAGACCACGATGAGGGCTCCCTGGGCCACAAACCACAAGCCATACTAGGGGATACCACCGCCACTATGCCCCAAAATGCTTAGAGCTGCACCTCTCCTTGCCACTAAAAACTGGCTACCCGATGCACTTTATCCCACTGAGCCTCACATTCCTAAACACAACCCTCCTGTCTTTACCTCCCCATCAAGAGCCTAGACCCTAGAGTCTGTCCGGCTCTTGACTACTCGCGCAGCAGAGAAGACCCAAAATAAGAGCTCACTTCAATCAATCAATCAGTGACACTTATAAAGCGCGCTACATACCCGTAGGGTCTCAAGGCGCTGGGGGGGGGGGGGAGCCGCTACTGCTCGAACAGCCAGGTCTTCAGCTTCTTCCTGAAGGAGAGGTGGTCTTGGGTCAGGCGCAGGTCGGGAGGGAGGGAGTTCCAGGTCTTGGCGGCCAGGTAGGAGAAGGACCTTCCTCCTGTAGTTGCTCTTCGGATGCGGGGGACGGCGGCGAGGGCGTGGTTGGCAGATCGGAGGTGGCGTTTGGGAGCGTAGAAGTTGACTCGGCTGTTGAGGTAGCTCGGGCCTTGGTCGTGTAGGGCTTTGTGTGCGTGGGTGAGGAGGCGGAAGGTGATTCTTTTGTTGACGGGGAGCCAGTGAAGGTCTCTCAGATGTCCGGAGATGTGGCTGGTTCGTGGGATGTCGAGGATGAGTCTGGCTGAGGCGTTCTGGATCCGCTGGAGTCTCTTCTGGAGCTTGGCGGTGGTACCGGCGTAGAGGGCGTTGCCGTAGTCCAGTCGCGGCTGGTGACGAGGGCCTGGGTGACGGTCTTCCTGGTCTCGGTGGGGATCCACCAGAAGATCTTCCGTAGATCTTCCTTCCCTTATGCAGATCCAGGGACTCCAGTTGTCCGTCCATCAGCAGTAGCAGGAAATCCAATTGATAAAGGGTAGGAGCACGGACCAGGAGAAAGTTCCAAGCAGCCTCTGGAGAGTGCTTGCATGTCACAGAAAGATGGTCGACGGCACTGGACAGAAATGTCATACACACAATGCCACTACTCTTGGAGGGCTGAGGAACCCTTCAAAGTACAAATAATGTCACCGGGTCTAAAGAAAGAAAGTGGTACTATCGTCGATGTATTGGAGAAATTACATCTATGTGTTTGTCAAGTTAAGTGGGCACCTCGTGATCTATAACAGGGTTCCCATCAGTCACCACTCGGAACCGCCCTTCATCATTTGGGATTCCTGTATAGCCATTCACCAGGAACCGGCATAGTGGAGGAGATATTAAACCTCTGTTGTTACCGATGCCGTCCTTGATGGACTGAGTCTCACAGGCTATTTTAAAGCTGGAAACAAAGATGAGAGTGACTGATTGTGCAGTGCATATGGTGAGAGTAAAAGTGAAGAGTGAAACTAAAATTGGGTGAGGGGGCAAACAAATTACTTTATTCCGTGTTTTGCCTACTCCACCAATGTTAAAAAGCAGTGGGGTAAATTAAACAAATATTCACCCAGAAATTTCGGTCAACATGTTTCTGCAACTAAAGGACCAAAGAGTCCAATGCATTCATCAGGACCTATCTATTCTTAAGCTACTGCAATAGTGAGGAAAAAAGTGACTACAAAGGTAAATCTGCGACCTTAATGGAGATAACCTGGATCCTTTGAGTGTCATCTGGTTCCGCAGTTTGTTGTATGTCACTACTGAAAAGACAAACATAACAGACAATAGTGACCACATAAATTTACATGCAGTTAAAATGAATACACATATAACTACATAGCCTTATCCTTTTACAAGGGAATATGATTAGGTTTAGCAGTTTTTCTGACACATAAAGACTTTTACTGATCTTTTATGGCAGGTTACTTCATCTTACCATTATAGACAAAGTAGAAGGCTGCGCCTCGCCTGGCAACGGCTCAGGACTCGAGGGAAGCACCGCTCTAGAGAGGGAAAGGAAGCAGAGAACAGGAAATGTCACTGCTCCTTTGAATAGTCCAATATTAGTGTGAAGGCAACTGTAAGGCTTTGTCAAGTATTTGCAAAAAGAAGAAAAAACGGCCGACCGTTATATCCCTCAGCCATATGCAAAACTATCCAGTTGGTTGTTTTGGTTATTTACTGAGTGCTGTGAAAGACACACTTAGCGTGTCCATGCAACTCGCGCTGCCAGTCTGCTGCAGGCGATATGAGAGTAGATCAGCAGAACATAATGAAGGCGCCAAGACTTAAGCAAACCATGGGGATTAAGCACCCAAAGAGATAAAGTGTCTGTGGGCATGTGTAGCGCTCACCTGTCCGTCGGTACCTCGCCACCTTCCTCTGAGCCGATGGGGAGGTAGCGAGGTACCACGGGCGCATTGTTTAAGAGCGCATCACTGATTGGACACGCGGCGGTCACGTGGTGTCCAAAAGACCAATAGGCGTGCTGCTAATATTTCCGTGTAAGATACGGAGCTATCTGCACTGTGATTCGCTGACGCCCAGTCACGCGGTCCGGCTTTAGAACGAGTGGCTTATTTGGCTAAAACCTTCGTTCCTATGGGAACGGGAAGTAAACAAAAACACGAACTATTCCTAATCAGTTGTCAGGACGAGAAAGGTTATTCTGTGACCGGTAGTCACTGTTAAGAGTGAAAACGAGCCAAGAAAACAGATATCTTAGTGTGGTTTGCTTCATATAGTGATGTTCTTTTGGAACAATGCTAAAGGATCTTGTCCTGTGATAGTATTGGATAGAGACACTTTTCTGTGACGACTTTCCATATGGGGTGTATGTTTGCGAGATTTGTATAGAGAACCTGGCTTGACCATTTGTTCAGGGGGACAAATAATAATATGTGTTTTCTCATAATGAGTCTCTCGCTGGTATACAGATGTAGAGAACACATACACCAATGGTCTTATTAATTAAAGTGAGGACCAAGGGATCTCTTCGTTAAGGCCACCTCTATTCGTGCCCAGCCTGAACACCCATTTTTGTTCTCTCCGTATAAGAAAAGTGGTTCGATCTGTTACATGTGGGGGTATGTATGGCTGTTCAAGAACAGTCCACATAAATGCAGTGGGATCATGACTTCTCTCTATGAAGTGATTAGTCAGTTTGGTGGCTTGCCTTTTTCGTCGGATAGTGCTTTTATGTTCAGAGATTCGAATCTTCACCTTGCGGGTGGTCATTCCGACATATTTTAGCCCGCATGGGCATGTGATCAGATAAATTAAATTGTCACTGTTGCAATTCGTGAATTTATCTTGTCTCCAAGGTTTGTCGGTGCCAATGTCTATCTCCGTTGATTTTGTAGTTTGGGGACAGGCTTGACATGTGCCACACGGATGGTGGCCTCTTACTGGTGGCAAATCCCAGATCGTTCCTAGAGCCCTAGGTGTATTGCCCCGTGGTCTGGTATGGACAATATGATCTTTTAAATTCGGACCTCTCTTGAAGGAGAATAGGGGTTTCTCAATATGGTCCCTCCCAGAATTGAGAATAGACCAGTGATTCCGAATTATCTTTTGGAGGTCGTTTGAGAGAGTTCCAAACGTGGTGACACACGTAAGTCTGTCCAGTGTGGTTTTTTCTGCAGGTGGTTCTAGCAGGGCCAATCTGTTGTTGTTACTGGCACGCTTCATAGATTTTTTGACCAATTTGGGAGGGTATTTGCGGTTTATTAGTTGTTGTTGTAAGGCTTTGGCATGTGTTGTGTAGCCTTCTTTGGTAGAACAGTTTCTTTGAACTCTCAAAAATTGGCCATATGGCAGATTCTCTTTAAGCGATTTCGGGTGGTGACTGTCAAAACAGAGTAAAGAGTTTTTGGCCATTGGTTTTTTGTAGAGCTCAGACTGTAAGCCTGCCGGGGTGGAGAAAATTTTTAGGTCTAAAAAGGCAATGGCTGTCTTACTTGTTTCAACCGTGAAGCGTAGAAAGTTGTTTCTGCTATTGAGCCAATGATGGAAAGTCATAAGATCCTCTTGTGTCCCTCTCCAGATTACCAGTATGTCATCAATATACCGCTTCCATATGATTATGGAAGCGATATACGGATTGGTGTCTTTCAAGATGAACTCCTGTTCAAAATGATGAACATAAAGGTTCGCCAGGCTGGGGGCAAAAACGCTCCCCATGCTGGTACCAGACGTTTGGAGATACACTGTTTCCTCGAATCTAAAGAAATTTCTCTTCATGGCTATGGTGGCACAGTCCATGATGAAGCTTATAGGTGTTATGCTGTTTAGATCCCTTTGCCCCAGGAGAGAAGAGATGACTTCTAATGTCTCATCCTGGGGTATGGACGTATACAGTGACTCCACGTCAAATGAGACAAGATGGTCAGTGTCTACATTGAATTCAATTGCTGGAAGGAGGCGCAGCACATCAGTTGTGTCTCTGAGATAGGTGGGCATCTCCAGGACCATAGGGCGCAAAAAATGGTCCACAAAGGTGGACAGTGGCTCAAGGACAGACCCAATGCCTGATATTATTGGCCGTCCGGGCGGGGGTCTTTGTTCCTTATGCACCTTGGGAAGGCAATAGAAATAGGGCATCACCGGATGTTCCGTGCATAGAAAAGATGCTTCATTCCGAGTTATCCAGCCTTCAGCCAGTGCTTCCTCCACCATTGTTTTAATCTGCCCTTGTATTTCTTGAGTTGGGTCTTGTTCGAGAGGGCAATAGGCGTCTCTGTTGTTCAATTGTCTCAAACACTCTGTGCGGTAGTCGCTGGTGTTCATAACGACTATCGCACCGCCTTTATCAGCTGGTTTGATGGTTAACTCATTGTTGGCAGTCAAAGTTTTGAGAGCTTGTTGTTCAAGCTTTGAAAAATTGTTGTAGGTCTCCTTATTGGTTGAGAACAACCTCTCAATATCTTTCTCAACGGGTTGTTCAAATGCCAGCACTTGCACAGGGACCATCTGAGGTCCTGGATTGAATTTCGATTTGTTCTTCAGACCTGTATTAGTTTCTTCTTGTATTGAATCACCTTGGTTGTTTTTGGAGAAGAGAAAGTGTAGCCGGATTTTCCGGAAGAATTTTGCCATCTCGATGTTTGTTGCAAAGTGGTCGTTCTTTGTTGTAGGTACAAAGCCTAACCCTCTGTTTAAGACTTGTTCTTCAATCGGGGTAATAGAATGGGCACTCAGATTGATGACGAGCCCGCTTCCATGTTCGATTGTACCGTTGTTTTGGTCTTCGTTGTTGCACTCCTCAGGTTCCTCGTTGCTGGTGGTGGACTGAAGTGGACCTGTGGCTGTGCACCTCTTCTTCGTCCTCGAGATCTCCCTCGGCCAAACCCTAAAAAAGGCGGTTGGCCTGCAAACCCATTTCCAAATTGTTGTACAGGGAATGGTCCCATTTGTTGGGGATAAGGACCCATTGGAGGAAACATTGGCCCTCCGAATTGCCAGGGAGCTGGTTGCCACCATGTTTGATTCTGGTGTTGATTACCTCGCCAGTTCTTCTGTGATCGATTGCCTCGGGTCTTTTGTTGAAAATTACCTTGGTTAGATGAATCTGAATCTGTGGAGTTTCCATCCGAGGAGCTGGACCCATACGAGGATCCAGTTTTTCTTCCTCTATTATTTGAGTCGGGAGGTACATATGAGCTACTTGTATAAGGATATACTTTCTCGAAGCTGAATCTCTCAAGATCTTTTTTGAATTTTTCCATTTTTGTGAATATAGTGAACTCTTTGAATTCCTGGTTGTTCTTATTGGACTCATCTTGACCCTGTTTGAAGAGTTTGGATGTTAGAGTAGTTTTAATCTGAGACTCAAGAACCTGTATCTCTATGAGGATGGTGTCTGCTATTCGCTGTGATGTTTGAATGATCAACACCAACCAGTCTCTCGTGCACCTCCATGCTATCAAGGACCAGTTTTTTAGGAATTCTTTATCGGTGAGAAATAGCCTCGGAGTGTTAGTGACTATCAAACCTGATGGTGCGCAGTTTTTCCTTAGGTACTGGGCCATGACTACCCCATGCAAAGACGTGCGAGTTTGAGATTTTTTCAATGCAAGGATTTTACCCCAGTCGTCTGTACTGTTGCTGGGGGCTACGGGTACAGAATCCAATAGGTTTGGATGTTTATCTAAAGCATCCTGTACATCCTCCTCGCCAAAAGCCAGTCCATGATTCTCCGCCATTACGTGAGAGTGGCAGGCGATTCGTGTGTAATTATTTGTTTGGTAAGGAAAGTGTCAGCCAAAGTTACCGAACTGTATTGGACTACCCCTGTCACGAGCGAATCAATCTCTCTTTTCGGGGGATTGAAAGAAACAAAGGATGTGTTTCTTTGAATGGCAGGCCCGCAGCTAAAAAGCTGCTCTAAACATAAACAAAAATAGGGTGGGGAGGGGCCTACAGGGAGTTTAGAGACCTAGCGATGACATGTTCCCTAATAGACTCAAAATACAAATAATGTCACCGGGTCTAAAGAAAGAAAGTGGTACTATCGTCGATGTATTGGAGAAATTACATCTATGTGTTTGTCAAGTTAAGTGGGCACCTCGTGATCTATAACAGGGTTCCCATCAGTCACCACTCGGAACCGCCCTTCATCATTTGGGATTCCTGTATAGCCATTCACCAGGAACCGGCATAGTGGAGGAGATATTAAACCTCTGTTGTTACCGATGCCGTCCTTGATGGACTGAGTCTCACAGGCTATTTTAAAGCTGGAAACAAAGATGAGAGTGACTGATTGTGCAGTGCATATGGTGAGAGTAAAAGTGAAGAGTGAAACTAAAATTGGGTGAGGGGGCAAACAAATTACTTTATTCCGTGTTTTGCCTACTCCACCAATGTTAAAAAGCAGTGGGGTAAATTAAACAAATATTCACCCAGAAATTTCGGTCAACATGTTTCTGCAACTAAAGGACCAAAGAGTCCAATGCATTCATCAGGACCTATCTATTCTTAAGCTACTGCAATAGTGAGGAAAAAAGTGACTACAAAGGTAAATCTGCGACCTTAATGGAGATAACCTGGATCCTTTGAGTGTCATCTGGTTCCGCAGTTTGTTGTATGTCACTACTGAAAAGACAAACATAACAGACAATAGTGACCACATAAATTTACATGCAGTTAAAATGAATACACATATAACTACATAGCCTTATCCTTTTACAAGGGAATATGATTAGGTTTAGCAGTTTTTCTGACACATAAAGACTTTTACTGATCTTTTATGGCAGGTTACTTCATCTTACCATTATAGACAAAGTAGAAGGCTGCGCCTCGCCTGGCAACGGCTCAGGACTCGAGGGAAGCACCGCTCTAGAGAGGGAAAGGAAGCAGAGAACAGGAAATGTCACTGCTCCTTTGAATAGTCCAATATTAGTGTGAAGGCAACTGTAAGGCTTTGTCAAGTATTTGCAAAAAGAAGAAAAAACGGCCGACCGTTATATCCCTCAGCCATATGCAAAACTATCCAGTTGGTTGTTTTGGTTATTTACTGAGTGCTGTGAAAGACACACTTAGCGTGTCCATGCAACTCGCGCTGCCAGTCTGCTGCAGGCGATATGAGAGTAGATCAGCAGAACATAATGAAGGCGCCAAGACTTAAGCAAACCATGGGGATTAAGCACCCAAAGAGATAAAGTGTCTGTGAGCATGTGTAGCGCTCACCTGTCCGTCGGTACCTCGCCGCCTTCCTCTGAGCCGATGGGGAGGTAGCGAGGTACCGCGGGCGCATTGTTTAAGAGCGCATCACTGATTGGACACGCGGCGGTCACGTGGTGTCCAAAAGACCAATAGGCGTGCTGCTAATATTTCCGTGTAAGATACGGAGCTATCTGCACTGTGATTCGCTGACGCCCAGTCACGCGGTCCGGCTTTAGAACGAGTGGCTTATTTGGCTAAAACCTTCGTTCCTATGGGAACGGGAAGTAAACAAAAACACAAACTATTCCTAATCAGTTGTCAGGACGAGAAAGGTTATTCTGTGACCGGTAGTCACTGTTAAGAGTGAAAACGAGCCAAGAAAACAGATATCTTAGTGTGGTTTGCTTCATATAGTGATGTTCTTTTGGAACAATGCTAAAGGATCTTGTCCTGTGATAGTATTGGATAGAGACACTTTTCTGTGACGACTTTCCATATGGGGTGTATGTTTGCGAGATTTGTATAGAGAACCTGGCTTGACCATTTGTTCAGGGGGACAAATAATAATATGTGTTTTCTCATAATGAGTCTCTCGCTGGTATACAGATGTAGAGAACACATACACCAATGGTCTTATTAATTAAAGTGAGGACCAAGGGATCTCATCGTTAAGGCCACCTCTATTCGTGCCCAGCCTGAACACCCATTTTTGTTCTCTCCGTATAAGAAAAGTGGTTCGATCTGTTACATGTGGGGGTATGTATGGCTGTTCAAGAACAGTCCACACTGGACAGACTTACGTGTGTCACCACGTTTGGAACTCTCTCAAACGACCTCCAAAAGATAATTCGGAATCACTGGTCTATTCTCAATTCTGGGAGGGACCATATTGAGAAACCCCTATTCTCCTTCAAGAGAGGTCCGAATTTAAAAGATCATATTGTCCATACCAGACCACGGGGCAATACACCTAGGGCTCTAGGAACGATCTGGGATTTGCCACCAGTAAGAGGCCACCATCCGTGTGGCACATGTCAAGCCTGTCCCCAAACTACAAAATCAACGGAGATAGACATTGGCACCGACAAACCTTGGAGACAAGATAAATTCACGAATTGCAACAGTGACAATTTAATTTATCTGATCACATGCCCATGCGGGCTAAAATATGTCGGAATGACCACCCGCAAGGTGAAGATTCGAATCTCTGAACATAAAAGCACTATCCGACGAAAAAGGCAAGCCACCAAACTGACTAATCACTTCATAGAGAGAAGTCATGATCCCACTGCATTTATGTGGACTGTTCTTGAACAGCCATACATACCCCCACATGTAACAGATCGAACCACTTTTCTTATACGGAGAGAACAAAAATGGGTGTTCAGGCTGGGCACGAATAGAGGTGGCCTTAACGATGAGATCCCTTGGTCCTCACTTTAATTAATAAGACCATTGGTGTATGTGTTCTCTACATCTGTATACCAGCGAGAGACTCATTATGAGAAAACACATATTATTATTTGTCCCCCTGAACAAATGGTCAAGCCAGGTTCTCTATACAAATCTCGCAAACATACACCCCATATGGAAAGTCGTCACAGAAAAGTGTCTCTATCCAATACTATCACAGGACAAGATCCTTTAGCATTGTTCCAAAAGAACATCACTATATGAAGCAAACCACACTAAGATATCTGTTTTCTTGGCTCGTTTTCACTC
Organism: Lissotriton vulgaris; assembly: GCF_964263255.1. NCBI lineage: Eukaryota > Metazoa > Chordata > Amphibia > Caudata > Salamandridae > Lissotriton > Lissotriton vulgaris. The sequence continues at coordinate 297,790,535 of NC_141700.1, read as the reverse complement.
TTAACAGTGACTACCGGTCACAGAATAACCTTTCTCGTCCTGACAACTGATTAGGAATAGTTCGTGTTTTTGTTTACTTCCCGTTCCCATAGGAACGAAGGTTTTAGCCAAATAAGCCACTCGTTCTAAAGCCGGACCGCGTGACTGGGCGTCAGCGAATCACAGTGCAGATAGCTCCGTATCTTACACGGAAATATTAGCAGCACGCCTATTGGTCTTTTGGACACCACGTGACCGCCGCGTGTCCAATCAGTGATGCGCTCTTAAACAATGCGCCCGCGGTACCTCGCTACCTCCCCATCGGCTCAGAGGAAGGCGGCGAGGTACCGACGGACAGGTGAGCGCTACACATGCCCACAGACACTTTATCTCTTTGGGTGCTTAATCCCCATGGTTTGCTTAAGTCTTGGCGCCTTCATTATGTTCTGCTGATCTACTCTCATATCGCCTGCAGCAGACTGGCAGCGCGAGTTGCATGGACACGCTAAGTGTGTCTTTCACAGCACTCAGTAAATAACCAAAACAACCAACTGGATAGTTTTGCATATGGCTGAGGGATATAACGGTCGGCCGTTTTTTCTTCTTTTTGCAAATACTTGACAAAGCCTTACAGTTGCCTTCACACTAATATTGGACTATTCAAAGGAGCAGTGACATTTCCTGTTCTCTGCTTCCTTTCCCTCTCTAGAGCGGTGCTTCCCTCGAGTCCTGAGCCGTTGCCAGGCGAGGCGCAGCCTTCTACTTTGTCTATAATGGTAAGATGAAGTAACCTGCCATAAAAGATCAGTAAAAGTCTTTATGTGTCAGAAAAACTGCTAAACCTAATCATATTCCCTTGTAAAAGGATAAGGCTATGTAGTTATATGTGTATTCATTTTAACTGCATGTAAATTTATGTGGTCACTATTGTCTGTTATGTTTGTCTTTTCAGTAGTGACATACAACAAACTGCGGAACCAGATGACACTCAAAGGATCCAGGTTATCTCCATTAAGGTCGCAGATTTACCTTTGTAGTCACTTTTTTCCTCACTATTGCAGTAGCTTAAGAATAGATAGGTCCTGATGAATGCATTGGACTCTTTGGTCCTTTAGTTGCAGAAACATGTTGACCGAAATTTCTGGGTGAATATTTGTTTAATTTACCCCACTGCTTTTTAACATTGGTGGAGTAGGCAAAACACGGAATAAAGTAATTTGTTTGCCCCCTGACCCAATTTTAGTTTCACTCTTCACTTTTACTCTCACCATATGCACTGCACAATCAGTCACTCTCATCTTTGTTTCCAGCTTTAAAATAGCCTGTGAGACTCAGTCCATCAAGGACGGCATCGGTAACAACAGAGGTTTAATATCTCCTCCACTATGCCGGTTCCTGGTGAATGGCTATACAGGAATCCCAAATGATGAAGGGCGGTTCCGAGTGGTGACTGATGGGAACCCTGTTATAGATCACGAGGTGCCCACTTAACTTGACAAACACATAGATGTAATTTCTCCAATACATCGACGATAGTACCACTTTCTTTCTTTAGACCCGGTGACATTATTTGTATTTTGAGTCTATTAGGGAACATGTCATCGCTAGGTCTCTAAACTCCCTGTAGGCCCCTCCCCACCCTATTTTTGTTTATGTTTAGAGCAGCTTTTTAGCTGCGGGCCTGCCATTCAAAGAAACACATCCTTTGTTTCTTTCAATCCCCCGAAAAGAGAGATTGATTCGCTCGTGACAGGGGTAGTCCAATACAGTTCGGTAACTTTGGCTGACACTTTCCTTACCAAACAAATAATTACACACGAATCGCCTGCCACTCTCACGTAATGGCGGAGAATCATGGACTGGCTTTTGGCGAGGAGGATGTACAGGATGCTTTAGATAAACATCCAAACCTATTGGATTCTGTACCCGTAGCCCCCAGCAACAGTACAGACGACTGGGGTAAAATCCTTGCATTGAAAAAATCTCAAACTCGCACGTCTTTGCATGGGGTAGTCATGGCCCAGTACCTAAGGAAAAACTGCGCACCATCAGGTTTGATAGTCACTAACACTCCGAGGCTATTTCTCACCGATAAAGAATTCCTAAAAAACTGGTCCTTGATAGCATGGAGGTGCACGAGAGACTGGTTGGTGTTGATCATTCAAACATCACAGCGAATAGCAGACACCATCCTCATAGAGATACAGGTTCTTGAGTCTCAGATTAAAACTACTCTAACATCCAAACTCTTCAAACAGGGTCAAGATGAGTCCAATAAGAACAACCAGGAATTCAAAGAGTTCACTATATTCACAAAAATGGAAAAATTCAAAAAAGATCTTGAGAGATTCAGCTTCGAGAAAGTATATCCTTATACAAGTAGCTCATATGTACCTCCCGACTCAAATAATAGAGGAAGAAAAACTGGATCCTCGTATGGGTCCAGCTCCTCGGATGGAAACTCCACAGATTCAGATTCATCTAACCAAGGTAATTTTCAACAAAAGACCCGAGGCAATCGATCACAGAAGAACTGGCGAGGTAATCAACACCAGAATCAAACATGGTGGCAACCAGCTCCCTGGCAATTCGGAGGGCCAATGTTTCCTCCAATGGGTCCTTATCCCCAACAAATGGGACCATTCCCTGTACAACAATTTGGAAATGGGTTTGCAGGCCAACCGCCTTTTTTAGGGTTTGGCCGAGGGAGATCTCGAGGACGAAGAAGAGGTGCACAGCCACAGGTCCACTTCAGTCCACCACCAGCAACGAGGAACCTGAGGAGTGCAACAACGAAGACCAAAACAACGGTACAATCGAACATGGAAGCGGGCTCGTCATCAATCTGAGTGCCCATTCTATTACCCCGATTGAAGAACAAGTCTTAAACAGAGGGTTAGGCTTTGTACCTACAACAAAGAACGACCACTTTGCAACAAACATCGAGATGGCAAAATTCTTCCGGAAAATCCGGCTACACTTTCTCTTCTCCAAAAACAACCAAGGTGATTCAATACAAGAAGAAACTAATACAGGTCTGAAGAACAAATCGAAATTCAATCCAGGACCTCAGATGGTCCCTGTGCAAGTGCTGGCATTTGAACAAGCCGTTGAGAAAGATATTGAGAGGTTGTTCTCAACCAATAAGGAGACCTACAACAATTTTTCAAAGCTTGAACAACAAGCTCTCAAAACTTTGACTGCCAACAATGAGTTAACCATCAAACCAGCTGATAAAGGCGGTGCGATAGTCGTTATGAACACCAGCGACTACCGCACAGAGTGTTTGAGACAATTGAACAACAGAGACGCCTATTGCCCTCTCGAACAAGACCCAACTCAAGAAATACAAGGGCAGATTAAAACAATGGTGGAGGAAGCACTGGCTGAAGGCTGGATAACTCGGAATGAAGCATCTTTTCTATGCACGGAACATCCTATTTCTATTGCCTTCCCAAGGTGCATAAGGAACAAAGACCCCCGCCCGGACGGCCAATAATATCAGGCATTGGGTCTGTCCTTGAGCCACTGTCCACCTTTGTGGACCATTTTTTGCGCCCTATGGTCCTGGAGATGCCCACCTATCTCAGAGACACAACTGATGTGCTGCGCCTCCTTCCAGCAATTGAATTCAATGTAGACACTGACCATCTTGTCTCATTTGACGTGGAGTCACTGTATACGTCCATACCCCAGGATGAGACATTAGAAGTCATCTCTTCTCTCCTGGGGCAAAGGGATCTAAACAGCATAACACCTATAAGCTTCATCATGGACTGTGCCACCATAGCCATGAAGAGAAATTTCTTTAGATTCGAGGAAACAGTGTATCTCCAAACGTCTGGTACCAGCATGGGGAGCGTTTTTGCCCCCAGCCTGGCGAACCTTTATGTTCATCATTTTGAACAGGAGTTCATCTTGAAAGACACCAATCCGTATATCGCTTCCATAATCATATGGAAGCGGTATATTGATGACATACTGGTAATCTGGAGAGGGACACAAGAGGATCTTATGACTTTCCATCATTGGCTCAATAGCAGAAACAACTTTCTACGCTTCACGGTTGAAACAAGTAAGACAGCCATTGCCTTTTTAGACCTAAAAATTTTCTCCACCCCAGCAGGCTTACAGTCTGAGCTCTACAAAAAACCAATGGCCAAAAACTCTTTACTCTGTTTTGACAGTCACCACCCGAAATCGCTTAAAGAGAATCTGCCATATGGCCAATTTTTGAGAGTTCAAAGAAACTGTTCTACCAAAGAAGGCTACACAACACATGCCAAAGCCTTACAACAACAACTAATAAACCGCAAATACCCTCCCAAATTGGTCAAAAAATCTATGAAGCGTGCCAGTAACAACAACAGATTGGCCCTGCTAGAACCACCTGCAGAAAAAACCACACTGGACAGACTTACGTGTGTCACCACGTTTGGAACTCTCTCAAACGACCTCCAAAAGATAATTCGGAATCACTGGTCTATTCTCAATTCTGGGAGGGACCATATTGAGAAACCCCTATTCTCCTTCAAGAGAGGTCCGAATTTAAAAGATCATATTGTCCATACCAGACCACGGGGCAATACACCTAGGGCTCTAGGAACGATCTGGGATTTGCCACCAGTAAGAGGCCACCATCCGTGTGGCACATGTCAAGCCTGTCCCCAAACTACAAAATCAACGGAGATAGACATTGGCACCGACAAACCTTGGAGACAAGATAAATTCACGAATTGCAACAGTGACAATTTAATTTATCTGATCACATGCCCATGCGGGCTAAAATATGTCGGAATGACCACCCGCAAGGTGAAGATTCGAATCTCTGAACATAAAAGCACTATCCGACGAAAAAGGCAAGCCACCAAACTGACTAATCACTTCATAGAGAGAAGTCATGATCCCACTGCATTTATGTGGACTGTTCTTGAACAGCCATACATACCCCCACATGTAACAGATCGAACCACTTTTCTTATACGGAGAGAACAAAAATGGGTGTTCAGGCTGGGCACGAATAGAGGTGGCCTTAACGATGAGATCCCTTGGTCCTCACTTTAATTAATAAGACCATTGGTGTATGTGTTCTCTACATCTGTATACCAGCGAGAGACTCATTATGAGAAAACACATATTATTATTTGTCCCCCTGAACAAATGGTCAAGCCAGGTTCTCTATACAAATCTCGCAAACATACACCCCATATGGAAAGTCGTCACAGAAAAGTGTCTCTATCCAATACTATCACAGGACAAGATCCTTTAGCATTGTTCCAAAAGAACATCACTATATGAAGCAAACCACACTAAGATATCTGTTTTCTTGGCTCGTTTTCACTCTTAACAGTGACTACCGGTCACAGAATAACCTTTCTCGTCCTGACAACTGATTAGGAATAGTTCGTGTTTTTGTTTACTTCCCGTTCCCATAGGAACGAAGGTTTTAGCCAAATAAGCCACTCGTTCTAAAGCCGGACCGCGTGACTGGGCGTCAGCGAATCACAGTGCAGATAGCTCCGTATCTTACACGGAAATATTAGCAGCACGCCTATTGGTCTTTTGGACACCACGTGACCGCCGCGTGTCCAATCAGTGATGCGCTCTTAAGCAATGCGCCTGCGGTACCTCGCTACCTCCCCATCGGCTCAGAGGAAGGCGGCGAGGTACCGATGGACAGGTGAGCGCTACACATGCCCACAGACACTTTATCTCTTTGGGTGCTTAATCCCCATGGTTTGCTTAAGTCTTGGCGCCTTCATTATGTTCTGCTGATCTACTCTCATATCGCCTGCAGCAGACTGGCAGCGCGAGTTGCATGGACACGCTAAGTGTGTCTTTCACAGCACTCAGTAAATAACCAAAACAACCAACTGGATAGTTTTGCATATGGCTGAGGGATATAACGGTCGGCCGTTTTTTCTTCTTTTTGCAAATACTTGACAAAGCCTTACAGTTGCCTTCACACTAATATTGGACTATTCAAAGGAGCAGTGACATTTCCTGTTCTCTGCTTCCTTTCCCTCTCTAGAGCGGTGCTTCCCTCGAGTCCTGAGCCGTTGCCAGGCGAGGCGCAGCCTTCTACTTTGTCTATAATGGTAAGATGAAGTAACCTGCCATAAAAGATCAGTAAAAGTCTTTATGTGTCAGAAAAACTGCTAAACCTAATCATATTCCCTTGTAAAAGGATAAGGCTATGTAGTTATATGTGTATTCATTTTAACTGCATGTAAATTTATGTGGTCACTATTGTCTGTTATGTTTGTCTTTTCAGTAGTGACATACAACAAACTGCGGAACCAGATGACACTCAAAGGATCCAGGTTATCTCCATTAAGGTCGCAGATTTACCTTTGTAGTCACTTTTTTCCTCACTATTGCAGTAGCTTAAGAATAGATAGGTCCTGATGAATGCATTGGACTCTTTGGTCCTTTAGTTGCAGAAACATGTTGACCGAAATTTCTGGGTGAATATTTGTTTAATTTACCCCACTGCTTTTTAACATTGGTGGAGTAGGCAAAACACGGAATAAAGTAATTTGTTTGCCCCCTCACCCAATTTTAGTTTCACTCTTCACTTTTACTCTCACCATATGCACTGCACAATCAGTCACTCTCATCTTTGTTTCCAGCTTTAAAATAGCCTGTGAGACTCAGTCCATCAAGGACGGCATCGGTAACAACAGAGGTTTAATATCTCCTCCACTATGCCGGTTCCTGGTGAATGGCTATACAGGAATCCCAAATGATGAAGGGCGGTTCCGAGTGGTGACTGATGGGAACCCTGTTATAGATCACGAGGTGCCCACTTAACTTGACAAACACATAGATGTAATTTCTCCAATACATCGACGATAGTACCACTTTCTTTCTTTAGACCCGGTGACATTATTTGTATTTTGAGTCTATTAGGGAACATGTCATCGCTAGGTCTCTAAACTCCCTGTAGGCCCCTCCCCACCCTATTTTTGTTTACCCTTCAAAGTACACCAACCAGGAATTTGGAGAAGTCACAAGATGAGCTTGGGATTAAACCTAAGCATATTAATGTTATGTCATAGGTGGTTTTATAGCGCGCTCAATTACTCAGGAGTATCCTGTCGCGTAAAGATGTGAGGTGATCTGACATCTTAAACAGTTCCCTTCCAGCCTGAAACCCTTTCTTAAGGTTAAATGCAACATTGGATGTGCTCTTGGTCACACAGTCAGCTGAGCACTCACTAACACAGTGTGGCATACTCCATCTTCCGGATCTCCTATATAGCTCCTTATTTAATCCAAAATCTAAGCATGCTAGATGGCTGAAGTAGGATGTGCATGGAAGAACCATAGGCTATTTCCCTATTAATTGATGGGAAAGCACTGTGATGAAGCATGCCATACTATGTAGGTGAGGGATCTACCACTTGTATAATCGATAAGCTGAGCACCAGGATACCAGTTTGGTGACAGCTGGGCTCTACAAATGCAATAACTAAAAACAGCACATAAGATGTTGCATAAGACCTTAACATAGGTGTTACCATTCATGCGGACTCTCTCAGATGTCAGGACACCTCTGGAGGTGAGATAAAGCTGGGATAGAACCCGTTTGATCTGGAGTGGAAGGTTCAAAGGACGGTATCAATGTGTGCAGATACAATGGTTCAACACATATGAAGACCAATTAGGACCTTACTCTATACCAACCAAAACTGACTTTACAGTCTGTTTCTGAAGAATTTAGTTATACAGAAGGGCCATTTTGGTAAAGATTGTGCTCTATGTAAATGATAATACTCTACTACATTCCAGCTGTACATCTGTAAGATGTGCTGAAACATTCACCACGGGGCAAACCACAAACCCCCCACTCTCTATATAAATGAGTTTGACTCATTTGCTGCACTTGGAATGTATGTACTACTTTGATATTTTACAGCCACCATGACTGTTATAAATTTGAAGTCAGGGACCAGTATCCACACTATGGTGAATGTTCCAGCACCACTGGTGATGAGGAGTCTGGCACTGTGAATGTTCTGAGTATGAATGACACTTAATGAGATGCCTCAGGCACACTGGAACCTCTGTGTGAGTCAAATGTACACTGCAGTCAAATACATGATCTATATAAAAAAAATTACCATTTATAGTGAAACAACATGTAAAACATTAGTTCATTGAGTTATTATAAAGAAAATTAGAAAAACACAATATTGTTACAAATAAAAACGCAAATATATAAGAGATGACAGCATATGAGAGAAATGGCATATCTACAAACTCTCAAAAACTTAATTTGGTATAAGAGAGGGTGTTATAAATGACTAATGGGAAGTAAAAATGTATTGTCTTAATTGGTAGAATAAGTACGTTTTGACAGCTTTAAGCATCGATGATGACGGTGATAACAGTTTGATGCGAGATTAAGAAAAAAATATCTAATACATTGTGAATGGATTACGATTAGCATCTTTGCTAATGGACAATAACAATAAAAAAAATAGAGTAATGTCTAGCATTTTTTGGATCAGTATCTCTTGCTTTCTGATGAAAAGTCATATATTTTTCTATGGCAGCTAACCACTCTGAAAGAATAGGCGTGCACCTCTACTTTTTAGTTATCCTTTTTCCAGTCTTAAGTAGCTAATGGCAGCAAGCTCATACTGGGGTTTAACTGTAGTCAATCACTGTGTTAAAATGAATGCTGTCTGTAGGATATTACATTTGTATGCATTGGTTGATATCAACAGAAAGAGCAAACTGAGCTCTCTGCCTTTAGCTGCTCACAAATGTGGTGATATATGTATCTGAAGAAATCATGCACCTATTTTAAAGAATGTTACTTTTTTAGACATGTAAAAGCTTTTATATGTTTTGCAGCTATATCAGTGTCACACAATACAGTCATGAGATGTTGGATTAACTAAAACTCTACATCTCGACAAGATAAAAATGAGTCCTCCTCCACTCTCAGAGCACCCATTGCCTTCTAATCACTTATTGAGCTTGATTCACAGAAGTATTACATCCGCACCCGTAGCCTTATTTCTATAAAACGGTGCAGATTTACAACTTTTTGGGATTTCACAAACATTCCAAAACCTATATCTGAAAAGCTGTGCCATGTGCAGGTTTCCAGGCATAGGTCTGAGAATGTCATTTGACTTTTTTAAAAGTCTTATACTCTTCCATGTGTTGTGTTCGTCACAGCAGAGGAGTCCTCACATGGGGAATGGAGCCCTCTGTGCAAATGTACATCAGTTTTTTCTCCACCGGGAAAACATTTTCCGTTTGGGGAGTTCCTTCACAGCCAACAAATGAGGGAGTAATCCATTTGACTTCCCAACCTAGGAGGAGAGTAAAGCGGGTCCCATGTGAGAGTAAATCTCCAACCATTTCCAGGGTGGAGAATGGTATGAAATATGGGGATAACCTCAAATGTGCATGTTTGCTGGCGTCCCTAAATTTCTAAGGTGAACCATGACTTGGAATCTGCTCTTCCTCCCTTTGAGTAGGATTTACATGTCCAGATGTCCCTGCACTCGTTGTGGAAAAATTAACACATGTAACAACAACTTATGCGTGCCAGGGATACCCTTGCAAGGTCTTGGAAGGTGTAAAAAAGGTAAATTTGGTCATAAATGTAAGTACTATTGAAATTACACCTTATTGACTGTATCTTGACCTTTGACCCGTTGCCTTTGGCCTAGGTTTCCACAAAACAAACAGCACACACCAACACACATATGTATTAGCACAGAGAAGGCTGTGTGGTTTTCCATTTTAACAATCTAAAGCATAGTTTGGCTGTCATAATACTAAAGGCCATATTTATCATTTTGTCACACAACGCCTGCAAGACACCTTGCTGTGCTGCACTACATAAAAGGAAAGGGCAGAACGGAATGCACCATATCTATTTAGATATAGTGCATTCTTGCAGTCAGCTCGTGCACTTTTGGCTGTCTAGCACCAACGTGGGCACCCTTGCACCATGATGCAAGTGTGCCTGAGTTGCAGACAGAATTGTTTTGTGCAGGTAGGCACTCCTTCCTACACAAAAACAATCATTTGAGGCTTTTCCCTCTTTCTACATGTCCTGCAGTATGCAGCACAGATAGAAGGAGGAATAAAGGAGGAAATGAAGATATTTCTCCTTGTTTTGCTTTCCCTGGGAAGGTATAGCATTTTGATGCGTTCTCAGGTCTACCACTCATGGTAAATCTGGGAATGTGCCAAAATCCATGGGTTGATGGTATAGCATTTTGATGCATTCCCAGGTCTACCACTCATGGTAAATCTGGGAATGTGCCCAAATCCATGATTTGATGCGCAGGAGCACCCATGCTCCAGCCATGGAACACCTCCCTGGGGCAGAGTACCGCAAGGCAGCACCTTGCGCTGGCTTGCATTTCTCCAGATTTACAAAGCACCACATGGCCACGCAAGATGGTCTTGTTTAGCTTAGTAAATCCCATCTAGGTTTTGTGTCGCCCTTGCATGGTGCAAGGGTGGACCAAACGATTGATAAAAATGCTCTTTAATTTGTTAGACTGTTGTAACTTAAGTGAGAAGATGCATGCCAGACACATTAGATTTGAGATTTTAAGATCCTTTTCCCACAATAGTTAGCAGTTCTTTTCATCAGCCTTAGCATGAAAGATCTATGCAATTTAAAGATGGTAGGTTTAATCAGTGAGACGATTACAACCTGTAGGACAGGTTTCCCGTTGAAATTCGGATATTGTAAGGTATATCTGATATTAGTGATAGCTATACTGCCCACAGAACTCTTCCGTAGGATCGTGTAACCTGACGTGCAGTTTTTGGGACTGAGACCATTTCCTGAGATCTTAGACCTCTTGGATTTCCTCAGTCTAATCAAACACTTTGTTCTTTCTCTGGGTAGGGTGTATCGATGCATAGGGCACTTCCACCGATTCAAACCATTTTACACCGCACACATATGGATTTCTTTAAAGCCATCAAGAAGCTCCATACCTCTTTACCTTTGTTCCTCCTCTCGTCAGTTCTGGCATCCACAACGCTAGACAGGTTGATGGTACTGTTAATGTACAGCAAGGTAGATGTACTTGCTAAGGGACCAAATTCCTGCAGATAAGGAGGGAGCGAAGTGATGAGACTTTCCAACACCCAGACCCAACACATAACGCAAGGGAATGTTAAAATTCATTTTAGGATATGTTGCACAATAATGGAGAGTAGAGCTGGGCATAATTACCATGTTATCCTTTGTGGAAATGCTACAAAATTATGCAAACTGCAATGATGCATTACTGTGCATATTGATGATCTAGCATTTTAGTCAAAATCAACAGGGAATGGATCACTTGTACCTGCAACCAGAGTCCGGGTGTTCCTAACCGTCAGTACTAAAAAAACTGATTCACGTAGACAGGTCGTTTGGCGGTTTATCTTGATTCTCCGCCTGTATCAGATACGTGACAGCATCATCATTGGGTCTCTTTTTGTATGCTTCCTCCACCAGGAGGGAACCGCTAGATTTTACAGTAGTGATCAGTAATGGGTGATGAGTGAAAGTGTTCAAGTGAAGTGAGTTGGTCAAAAAGTGACCCTCATATTACATAAACTGTAACTTTATTCAGTTTGGTGTATGGGGAGAGTTTAAAAACGGTGTTGTGCAGACGGGACCTATTTATGAATCCACTGCACTCAATAGTCCAATGAGATGGTCAACATGTTTCAGCCCCTTTGCGTGCCCCTAAGTGGTCGGGGGCTTTCTTCAGGACCTAAAAATCAATATGGGAAATAGGTGATGTCCTATTCCTCAGGCAAATATTCAGAGTATTGTTTATCTGAATGTGAGGTCAATAGTACCTGGGGTGGGATAAAAACAGAAATAGATGGAGACCAAAAAAGGGGTGATACTGAATTATAGTTTTTAGAAGGTTAAAACAGTTTAAAAATGGTCTCATGATGATGGTCATAGTGTTCAACTTGAACGTGTCATTGGGAAAATAAGCAAATAAGATAAACTGCATTCTTTATACGCTGTACATACTACAAATACAAAACAAAAAGTACCACAATAGACAAGCGGGGAGATAAGCTGTCCCATGGCTGTGTCATTTTAACTTATGTGAGTGCACGCTGTAATAGGTAGTATGTAGAGCATGCACTTAGTAATGTGAGCATGATTTGAAGAGGTATTAATAGGAAATGCTCACGCTCAGTTGTTAAAAATCAGTATCGCATTGTGGGGCTTGTTATTGGCAATGCCAATATACATACACATAGTGTGGCATTGTGCGAAGTTGTAAGGTATTGCATGGCTTTTTTGCCTTTGAAAGTGCGTGTCTGATCGGTGTTAGCAAGGCCTTGAAAGGCTCAATGGCACGTGAGTGGTCAACATGCAAGTTATAGAGTTCTGTATATTAATGAGGCAAGTGGAAATAGCGTGGCGCGCTATGTCAATGTGTGAATTCTGCATTAGCGGCATATAGCATGAGTACAGTGTACTTGCTGGAGAAATAGGTAAGGGTACTGGTATTTGCACAATATGGCATGTGTACTCCAAACGCCAGTTTTATGGCGATCAAATTGTCAATGCAGCGTCATTATTGAGACAAACAGGGGTTTGCACAGTGTGGCATGTGTGTTCCAAGTTCTAAAGGAGGTACAAGTTGCATTCAAGTTTTGAATATGGCGTTTGTATTAAGAAGACATTAAGAACACACACAGCGCAGCACGTGTCATCGAGGCGTGAATCCTGTGTGCATACCTTACGGAGTCCTAATTAGGGTGTCATTGGACGACCGACCGCGCTAGGCCCTGCTGAGAGGTTTAAAAAAGGTTACCAGTTATGGGTGATCAGGGCATGATACTTTACGTGCTCTCTGGTGATGGTGGAGTCTTTCAGCTTTCCATACCTAATTCATCAGGCTGCACGACTTTAACGCTTCTGTCAGGATCCTGGGTGGCTCAAGACTTGTTGCGGGCGGCCATGAAATAACAGAACTTCTAGTTGCTAGTGAGGAAAGACTACCAGAATATCTGAACCACCAGTTGTTAGTGAGAAAAGACTCCTGAAAAGAGACTGCTGGTAAATTTAGATGTAATACTGAAAATTGTTATGTTGGGTCTAAAGTATTGGGTAATAGGTAATGAATCTGTAATAACCTAGTTGTTAGGTCAGTAAGATGAATATTATTACCTTAACCAAATGTGGTAGGTTGGGGGTTGGTCAAAGTTTATTTTATGCTGAGCCAGGGAATATTGTCATTTAATCCTGTTGAGTCTGTCTTCAAGCAGTGTACCCATCTCTGCTCTTTCTCAAAGAGAATTCTTTCTGCATTTTGGGTAGTACCGATTAGTGTTTCAATGACAACCCAGTGTAGGTCGTCAATGAAGTGCTCTTGTTCAATATAGTGTTACTCATTTTGGTCGGTCCACACTTGCACTTTACATTACTCCCATGCTCACAAATCCTCTGCTTTATTTTGCGACAAGTCATTTGAATGTACCTGAGGGTGCAGGGACAAGTAATCATGTAGACAACATGCATTGAGTTACAGTTAGTGTGTTGCCTAATTGTCCATTTAAGTTCTGGTGTTAGTTGGATGCATTTTGTGGTGGTGGTTAATTTGCACACTGAGCAATGTCCACAGGGGTAGTGGCCAGTGACTGGTGCATATTCCATTGTGTGTTGAAGGTTTCATTCGTTTTAGGCTTTTGGGGTCGTGTATGCACAAGGATATCTTTGATATGTCTTTTCTTCTGTTGGCGAATCTTGGTTTTGGCCAGTCTGGTGAGCCTGATGTTACTATGCGCCAGTTTTTATTTATTATATTTTTGACTGCGTTGCTCGCTATGCTGTATGTGGTGACGCAGGTCAATGTGTTCTGTGTAGAGGTTTGGGGTCTTGTTTCGAGGATACTTTCTCTTGGTTGGTTCCTCACCCTCTTTTGACATTTTGCCACTGTTTTGGCTGGGTAGTCCCTTCTTGATAGTTTTGAGCAGAGATCATTGGCTTGCATTTTGTAATCTGTTAGTTCGCTGCAGTTTCTTTTGAGGCAAAGAAACTGGGTGTAAGGTAGATTGTCTCTGAGTGGGCGCAGGTGGAAGCTGTAGTAGGAATGGAGGCTGTTCTTATTAGTTGGTTTGAAGAAAGTCTTGGCTCTGATGATGTTATGCTCCACGTAAATGGTTAGGTCCAGGAAGTCCAGTAGTTTTTTTGTCAGTGGTGTAAGTGAGCTTGAGGAATTGGTCCCATTTATTCAGCCAGTCATGAAAACTGTGTAGACTGTCTTCATTGCCTTCCCAGATCACAATGACGTCATCTATTTAACGCTTCCAGAATTGGATCTTCGACAGGTAGGGGTTGTTGGCATTCTGTATGAATGTTTTCTCGAAGCTGCTCACATAGAGTCCAGACACACTAGAGGCAAATGTGCTTCCCATGGATGTTCTGTGGCATTGTTGGTACATTGTCCCATTGTACTCAACGTAATTTTCTGTAAGAGCGACTTTGCAACATTCCAGGACCAAGTGTCTGGGTGTTTGGTAAGGCCAGTTTTGTTCAAAGAGCACTTTCTCCTATGTCTCCATTGTTTTCTGTTGGACAAGCTAGTATATAGGCTCTCTGCGTCTAATCTGACAAGGAGCATGGTGTTGTTCCAGAAAGTCTCTTCTTTCAGGAGATTGAGTAAGTCATGCGTGTCCTTCAGGTAAGTTGATGTTTTTTGTACCATAGGTCTCGGGTATTGTTCAGCAAATTGGGAAAGGGGTTCGAGGACTGATCCTATCTCTGACGCAATAGGGCGGCCAGGCGGTGGTCTCCTTGTCTTGTGTATTTTAGGTGAGCGAATTAAAGTAGGGTGCATTTGGTGAATTTGTCCTAAAAAGTCTGCCTCATTTTTGGGGATCCACTTTTTGACTTCTGCTTCTTCCACCATCATTTTGATTGTTTGTTGTAGACTAGGAGTAGGGTCAGTTTTGACGATTCTGAGAAATTTTCATCAGAAAGAAGTTCAAGGCATTGTTGGTCATAGCCGTCTTTGCTTAGAAGGACAATCCCTCAGCCCTTGTTGGCAGGTTTGATTGTATGGTCCTTGTGTAGTCTGACTTCCTCTAAGGCTTGTATCTCAGCCCTGGTAGTACTCATGAACAGTTTTTTGGTTTGTTTCCTGATATCTTCCACCTCCTTCATAACAGCCTGTTCGAAAGTTTGGATTTCTATTGGAATTTGATGATTCAGTGGGCAAAAAGTGGATTTGGGTTGTAGTGTTGTGTCGCCATCTGTGGTTCTCTCCTCTTTGCCATTGAAAAAGGCCTTTAGTTTTAGCTTCCTGCAGAATTACGCATCCTCACATTGTATTTTAAAGATGCCAAGTGTCGGCATTGTCACGAAACCTAAACCTTTGTTTAGTACATTCTCTTGTTCTTCAGTCAGGGTTAGGTCCGTCAAATTGATTACAAGTGGGTTGTGCTTGTTCCTGGTTTTTCTTTCGACATGCTTCTGGTTAGGACTTGTCTCTCTTGATCTGTCCAGGTGACTCCTTTTCTTCGTCCCCTTTGGTTGGGTTGGCCTCTCCCTATAAAAGGCGGTTAATACATGTATGGTCCCATAAATGGTCCCTTTGGTGGTGGTCCTGCGGTGCATGGGTTTATCCATCCATAGTAATTCAGTGAAAAGGGTTGGAAAGGGGGTGGCGGTTGGCCTCCATATTGTGGGTTGCGCCATTTGTTAGGTCTGCAGCATTGTTGATGTCTGTTTGTTCCTCTATTTCTCCTTGGTTGTCTTATTTCATCACCACTCCAGTCTGAATTGGCTGTTGAGTTGCCACTGGTATCATTATCTGTTTAGTTTTCAGGTGCTTTGTAGTCATCCTTGCTGTATGGATGCATTTTCTCCATGGAGAACCGCTTGAGTTCTCTGCCCAATTTCTGTATCTTGTTCTAGCTTATGTATTCTTTCGTCTCATTCATTTCATGGTTGATTTCCTCTAGTCTTTTTTTTTAGACAGTTATGTGTACAATATTTTTCAATTTTGCCTCACTCAGTTGTATTTTAATTGTCAGTGCTTCTGTTAATCTAGTCACAGTTTTTATGATCAGAACTAGGTAGTCTCTGGTGCATTTCCAGGAGATGGCTGGCCAATCTTTGCGGAATGCTAGATCTTGAAGGAAGATGGGTGGAGCATTGTGTACCCAGAGGCTTCTGGGTGCTGCATTCGCGTGAAGATATTCAGTCATGATTACGCCATGAATAGCAGTTTGCACTTGTTCTTTCTTAGTTTCTGACAGATCTTAACAGTCATTATTTTATGCAAGAGTTTGACATAGGTTGCTATCTTGTAGTAGTGAGGGCAGGGAAAGAATAGCATTAATCTCATCTGCTAAGTAACTTAGACCTAAGTTCTCATCCATTATTAATCTTTTTAGGGTACCGCCAACCTATTTGGTGGCTTGTATAGAGAAAGGTCTCCAGACTGGATTTCGAAATTCCAAGTCGGAAAATGCTCCCACAGCTGCACGCTGCTAAATGTATTCAAATCAAGGGTGGAGGGAGGTAGAAGGAGCTATGATCCATTCAGCTTCCTTATAGTCAGTCAAAATCAATGGGGAATGGATCACTTGTACCTGCAACCAGGGTCCGAGTGTTCTAACCGTCAGTAGGTAAAAAACCCTCATTCACATAGACAGGTCGTTTGGTGGTTTATCTTGATTCTCCGCGTGTATCAGATACATGACAGCATCATTATTGGGTCTCTTTTTGTATGCTTCCTCCACCTGGAGGGAACCACTGGTTATTGCAGTAGTGATCAGTAATGGGCGATGAGTGAAAGTGCTCAAGTGAAGTGAGTTGGTTAAAAGTGATCCTCACATTACCTAAACTGTAACTTTATTCAGTTCGGTGTATGGGGAGAGTTTTAAAAAAGTGTTGTGCAGAAAGGACCTATTTATGAGTCCACTGCACTCAATAGTCCAATTAGATGGGCAACATGTTTCAGCCCCTTTGGGTGACCCTAAGGGGTTGGGGCCTTTCTTCAGGACCTAAAAATCAATATGGAACATGTTTCAGCCCCTTTGGGAAACAGATGGAGACACCCCTGTTTTACCCAATACTTTAGACCCAAGATAACTATTTTCAAAATTACATTTAAATTTAGCCAGCAGTCTCTTTTCTGGAGTCTTTACTCACTAACAACTGGTGCTCGGATATTCTAGTATTCTTTCTCACTAATAACTGGAAATTCTGTTATTTAATGGCCGCTCGCAACAACTCTCGAGCCAGACAGAAGAGTCAGCACAAGTCATGTAGCCTGCTGAATTAGGTATGGAAAGCTGAAGGACTTCACCAGAGCGCACGTAATGTATTATGCCCTGATCACCGCTAGTTGGTAACCTTTTTTAAACCTCTCAGCAGGGCCCAGCGCTGTCAGTCGCCCGATGAAGCACTAATTAGGACTCCGTAAGGTATGCACAAAGGACTCACACCTCAATGACACGTGCCCCGCTGTGTGTATTCTTGATTGTCTCCTTAATACAAACGCCTTACTCAAAACTTGAACGCGACTTGTACCTCGCTTAGAACTCGCACTCTGAACACACACGCCACACTGTGCGAACCCCTGTTTGTCTCAATAATGATGCTGCATTGACAATTTGAATGCCATAAAACTTGTGGTTGAAGTACACGCGCCACATTGTGCAAATATCAGTACCCTTACCTATTTCTCGAGCAAATAAGCTGTACTCATGCTAGATGCCGCTGATACAGAATTCATGCCTTAATATGGCGTGCCACACTATTCCCACTTGCTTCATTTATATGCAGATCTCTATAACTTGCACGTTGACCACTCACACGCCATTGAGCCTTTCAACTCCGCGCTAACACTGATGAGACACGCACTTTCAAACAATGGTGGCAAAAAAAGCTACGCAATGCCTTATAACTTCGCACAATGTCACGCTGTATGTATGCATCATGGCATTGCCCATAACAAGCCCCACAATGCGATACTGATATTTAACAACTGAGCATAAACATTTCCTAATAATACCTCTTCGAATCATGCTCACATTACTAAGAGCATGCTATACATACTATTCTGTTAATCTAGTCACAGTTTTTATGATCAGAACTAGGTAGTCTCTGGTGCATTTCCAGGAGATGGCTGGCCAATCTTTGCGGAATGCTAGATCTTGAAGGAAGATGGGTGGAGCATTGTGTACCCAGAGGCTTCTGGGTGCTGCATTCGCGTGAAGATATTCAGTCATGATTACGCCATGAATAGCAGTTTGCACTTGTTCTTTCTTAGTTTCTGACAGATCTTAACAGTCATTATTTTATGCAAGAGTTTGACATAGGTTGCTATCTTGTAGTAGTGAGGGCAGGGAAAGAATAGCATTAATCTCATCTGCTAAGTAACTTAGACCTAAGTTCTCATCCATTATTAATCTTTTTAGGGTACCGCCAACCTATTTGGTGGCTTGTATAGAGAAAGGTCTCCAGACTGGATTTCGAAATTCCAAGTCGGAAAATGCTCCCACAGCTGCACGCTGCTAAATGTATTCAAATCAAGGGTGGAGGGAGGTAGAAGGAGCTATGATCCATTCAGCTTCCTTATAGTCAGTCAAAATCAATGGGGAATGGATCACTTGTACCTGCAACCAGGGTCCGAGTGTTCTAACCGTCAGTAGGTAAAAAACCCTCATTCACATAGACAGGTCGTTTGGTGGTTTATCTTGATTCTCCGCGTGTATCAGATACATGACAGCATCATTATTGGGTCTCTTTTTGTATGCTTCCTCCACCTGGAGGGAACCACTGGTTATTGCAGTAGTGATCAGTAATGGGCGATGAGTGAAAGTGCTCAAGTGAAGTGAGTTGGTTAAAAGTGATCCTCACATTACCTAAACTGTAACTTTATTCAGTTCGGTGTATGGGGAGAGTTTTAAAAAAGTGTTGTGCAGAAAGGACCTATTTATGAGTCCACTGCACTCAATAGTCCAATTAGATGGGCAACATGTTTCAGCCCCTTTGGGTGACCCTAAGGGGTTGGGGCCTTTCTTCAGGACCTAAAAATCAATATGGAACATGTTTCAGCCCCTTTGGGAAACAGATGGAGACACCCCTGTTTTACCCAATACTTTAGACCCAAGATAACTATTTTCAAAATTACATTTAAATTTAGCCAGCAGTCTCTTTTCTGGAGTCTTTACTCACTAACAACTGGTGCTCGGATATTCTAGTATTCTTTCTCACTAATAACTGGAAGTTCTGTTATTTAATGGCCGCTCGCAACAACTCTCGAGCCAGACAGAAGAGTCAGCACAAGTCATGTAGCCTGCTGAATTAGGTATGGAAAGCTGAAGGACTTCACCAGAGCGCACGTAATGTATTATGCCCTGATCACCGCTAGTTGGTAACCTTTTTTAAACCTCTCAGCAGGGCCCAGCGCTGTCAGTCGCCCGATGAAGCACTAATTAGGACTCCGTAAGGTATGCACAAAGGACTCACACCTCAATGACACGTGCCCCGCTGTGTGTATTCTTGATTGTCTCCTTAATACAAACGCCTTACTCAAAACTTGAACGCGACTTGTACCTCGCTTAGAACTCGCACTCTGAACACACACGCCACACTGTGCGAACCCCTGTTTGTCTCAATAATGAGGCTGCATTGACAATTTGAATGCCATAAAACTTGTGGTTGAAGTACACGCGCCACATTGTGCAAATATCAGTACCCTTACCTATTTCTCGAGCAAATAAGCTGTACTCATGCTAGATGCCGCTGATACAGAATTCATGCCTTAATATGGCGTGCCACACTATTCCCACTTGCTTCATTTATATGCAGATCTCTATAACTTGCACGTTGACCACTCACACGCCATTGAGCCTTTCAACTCCGCGCTAACACTGATGAGACACGCACTTTCAAACAATGGTGGCAAAAAAAGCTACGCAATGCCTTATAACTTCGCACAATGTCACGCTGTATGTATGCATCATGGCATTGCCCATAACAAGCCCCACAATGCGATACTGATATTTAACAACTGAGCATAAACATTTCCTAATAATACCTCTTCCAATCATGCTCACATTACTAAGAGCATGCTATACATACTAACTATTACAGTCCGCGCTCACATAAGTTAAAATTACACAGCCATAGGACAGCTTATCTCCCCGCTTGTCTATTGTGGTACTGTTTTTTTTTTTTTTAAATGTACAGCATATAAAGAATTGCCATTTTTCTTATTTATTTATTTTCCTAATGACATGTTCAAGTTGAACAATATGACCATCATCATTAGAGCATTTTTAAACTGTTTTTAACCTTCTAAAAACTCACATTCAGTATCACCCCTTTTTTTCTCCATCTGTTTCTCTTTTTTGCCCAATCCAGGTACTATTGACCTCTCATACAGATAAACAATACTCTGAATATTTGCCTTAGGAATAGGACATCACCTATTTCCCATATTGATTTTTAGGTCCTGAAGGAAGCCCCGACCCTTTAGGGACACCCAAAGGAGCTGAAACATGTCGACCATTTAATTGAACTATTATAAATAGGTCCCTTCTGCACAACACCGTTTTTAAACTCTCCCCAAGCACCAAACTGAATAAGTAACAGTTTAGGTAATATGAGGATCACTTTTTAACCAACTCACGTCACTTGAGCACTTTCACTCGTAATCCATTACTGATCACTACTGTAATAACCAGTGGTTCCCTCCAGGTGGAGGAAGCATACAAAAAGAGACCCAATGATGATGCTGTCACATATCTGATACAGGCGGAGAATCAAGATAAACCACCAAACGACCTGTCTACGTGAATGAGGGTTTTTAAGTACGGACGGTTAGAACATCCAGACCCTGGTTGCAGTAACAAGTGATCCATTCGCCATTGATTTTGACTGACTATAAGGAAGCTGAATGGATCATAGCTCCTTCTACCTCCCCCACCATTGATTTGAATGGTAAACAGTCATAATATCTATTCCAAAATATAGAATGGACATAATATCGAAGTAAAAATATAGAATGGACAAAATATCGAATGGACACAATATAGTGGTTAAAAATATCGAATTTAAGGTAAGTAATATCGATTTTCAAAATATAGAAGTCAAAATATCGAAATATACAATATAGGCATTAAATATATCGATTTTTTAATATTATCATTTTTTAAAGTGTTTTGTATGTTAGTATATGTGTGAAAAGTGTATATTAATGTTTGTAATGTATGTTTAATGTATTTTAAGTAATGAGTTTTATGTTATTTAATTTTTGCGTAATTTAATTCTGTAGCGGGTTGTGGGTTTATAGGGGAATAGGGTGGGAAGTAATTTAATTGTAATTAATTAAATATTTTTATTTATTTATTGGTATTCATTTTGAATTTATTGTTATTTTGTAATTGGTAATTAATTTTTATTAATTGCCAATTAATTTGTATTAATTGATTAATTGTTAATTATAATAATATTCTAAATTTATTTTCTGTAGCGGGTTGTGGGTTTATAGGGGAATAGGGTGGGAAGTAATTTAATTGTAATAAAGTAAATATTTTTTTCATTTATTCGTATTGATTTTAAATGTATTGTTAATTAATTTTTAATTGGTAATTAATTTCTATTAATTGGCAATTCATTTTTATTAATTGGTAATTATTTTGTATTCATTAAATATTTGATAATTATGATAATTGTATTAATGTATTTTCTGTAGTGGGATGTGGGTTTATAGGGGAATAGGGTGGGAAGTAATGTAATTGTAATTAATTACATGTTAAAAATACTTTTTGTGTATTGATAAGTAATTTACTGTTAATTTTTAATTGGTATTAATTTGTATTATTAATTAGTTTTTGTTAATTAAAATTAATTCGTTGTTGAATAATTATGAATAGGTTATTAATTTTTAATAACTGATATGTAGTTGTATTTCGAATTAATTATTACATAATATTAAATTGGTTATTAATTTCAATTAATGTTTTATTGGTATTGATATTTAATTTATTTTTAATAATATATTAAATCATTACTTTCCCTACTGTTAAACTCACTGGAGTGGGAATAGAAATGTTCACCCTCCCGCTATCCAACGCTTTCCCTACTGTTGCACTCTCTGGAGTGGGAATAGTATTTTTTACCCCTACGCTATCCAACGCTTTCCCTACTGTTGCACTCTCTGGAGTGGGAATAGTAATTTTTACCCCTACGCTATCCAAAGCTTTCCCTACTGTTGCACTATCTGGAGTGGGAATAGTAATTTTCACACTCCCGCTATCCAACGCTTTCCCTACTGTTGCACTCTCTGGAGTGGGAATAGTCATTTTTACCCCTACGCTATCCAATGCTTTCCCTACTGTTGTACTCTCTGGAGTGGAAATAGTAATTTATACCCTTCCAATATCCAACACTTTCCCTACTGTTGCACTCTCTGGAGTGGGAATAGTAATTCTTACCCCTACGCTATCCAACGCTTTCCCTACTGTTGCACGCTCTGGAGTTGGAATAGTAATTTTTACCCTCCCGCTATCCAACGCTTTCCCTACTGTTGCACTCTCTGGAGTGGGAATAGTAATTTTTACCCTTATGCTATCCAACGCTTTCCCTACTGTTGCACTCTCTGGAGTGGGAATAGTAATTTCTACCCCTATGCTATCCAACGCCTTCCCTACTGTTGCACTCCCTGGAGTGGGAATAGTATTTTTTACCCCTACGCTATCCAACACTTTCCCTACTGTTGCACTCACTGGAGTGGGAATAGTATTTTTTACCCTCCCGCTATCCAACGCTTTCCCTACTGTTGCACTCTCTGGAGTGGGAATAGTAATTTTTACCCTTACGCTATCCAACGCTTTCCCTACTGTTGCACTCACTGGAGTGGGAATATATTTTTTACCCCTACGCTATCCAACGCTTTCCCTACTGTTGCACTCACTGGAGTGGTAATATTAAATGTTACCCTCCTGCAATCCTACGGTAAAATATCGTACATTTTTTATTAATAACTTAAATAATTATATCTTAATTTTAAGGGTATTTGAGTATTTTTAAGTATGTTTTAGTTAATGATATTTATTATTTCATTAATTTTAAATTACTTTTAAGACATTTAAAGAAATTCGATATTTTGACTGACTATATTTTTTTCCAGACTATATTTTGGATTCGATATATTTGTACTTACCTGTTTGTAGATAGGAATTCGATATTTTGGCATTCTATATTTTGGTGACTATATTTTGGTAAGTCTATATTTTGTCATTCTATATTATGTCAGTGATCCGATTTGAATATATCTAGCATTTTACTCAATTTGTAATTGTGAAATGAACCCTCAATGGATAGTTTGAATACAAGGACACATTTTGCACTAAAAAAAATTAAAATTGCATGTGACGTGAACAGCAGTCACTCATGTTCAGATAATTCACATTGCTTCATTGCTCCCACAAAATGTTTTTTACCAAAACGAACCCTCAGTTTCGCCATGTGGTGTAACACCATAATTTCAGGCATTGAGTTTGAGAAGCGTAATGCGAAATGCTGGAAATTATGCTAGACTACACTAGGCTTCATGGACAGATGGCTGAACACAATGGACCACCCATGGAGATGTACGATATGTACTTTTCATCATAAACAGGCACATGTTGTTTTTTACATTGCAACAACAACATGTATAGGAGGCGTTTTAGGGTGTTTTGAGGAAAGCCAGTTTAGACAGGAACCTGTGAAAGAAGCTCATCTCACAACTACATATTTTCTGTAGTTTCAAAATATTGCTAAATACCACTTTCCCAAAAAGAAGCACATAGTGACATTAAATGGCAGGGACAAAGTCGCCCCTTACCCATGGGCCCTTCCTTTCAGGATACCCCTAACTAGGATGCCTAGAGATCTGGCAATGCATTTTGTATCCTCTGAGTGTATATTACGCTTTTTATCTGCCACATTGGAGCTGCCTCTACTGTGTGAAAAAAGTTTATCTTCGCCTTGTAACATCTCTTAATCTAAAACATTAATGATTTTCACAGTTCTTGATCCTAGATTATTATTACCTTCATACGATTTCTTATATTGAGTTGATTTGATCAGCACCACTTGCATTGTGACACTTTTTGTTAACTTTTTTATCATCAATGTTTTGTACACATTACATCCAGCACTGTATATAACTGAGGCTCAAAATCCTAAATCACATATTGTTGCACACAAAATAACTGACCTGAAAGAATGGATGAAAGTGAATATTTGATACTGTACATCTTTTTAATTTTGAGGATCTAAAGGTAGGAAGCTCCTGTTCCAGTTTGAAGTGTATTTAATCAATGTGTGAAAATATATACTATGTATGTGATTCTGCTGTTTTACACATTAGTATCAATTCAAACTGTAAAGTGAACTCACTGTCTTTGGCTCTTCACAGTTATAATGATATAAACCTATAGGCATACACACTCACTTTTTTCTAGAGAGTTCTTTAGTTCAATAGAAACGTAAAGCACTTCAAGACCTCCATCCTTACAAATGTCACACAAAAGAGTTAAGAAGCTGGTGATAACTAATGACATTTATCCCATACAATGCCAGAGAGAATTCCAGTTTAGTAACTTGAAGCATAGATTTGTTCTCATGATTTTGAACTGAAGAACCAGATTTACTACCAGTTCGCTGAACCTTTAAGAATGTTGGCACCGAGTTGATTGCTCTGCTGTTCTTTGGCCTCGGTTGCAATATCTAGACTCTAATCTGAGACACGTATTGTGTGAGATTTGTCTAATATTGCAGTTTGCTGCCAGATACCCGAAACTGCAAGCAATATTCAACTAAAGTGATAGGTCTTCTGTCTACAGATCAGTGGTTAATTTGTAAACAAAGAAGTGTTGGGGCTCTCCTTAGAAAGCAGCTTTCACCGGCCCATTCTGTTAGCCCTGCCTAAACCATAATCAACTGCTAACCGTGAAAGTGAGGAGAGGCTGTGGTGTAATGGCCAGAGTGGCTGACTTCGGAGCTGGGGAACCAGATTTGAGTCTTGGTACCTGCTCAACATCCTGTGATTCTGGGTAAATCAGATAAGTTCTCCATAAATGAATGTGTCCTCAACTGGTGCTAATGAAAAGCACTGGTGTTGAAGATTAAGTGCTGGTGCTGAGCACCGGAAACCACTGACTAAAGCAAGCACTGCTACAGACTGCTTCTATAGCCATTTGTTAGCTGATAGATAGTTATTTTGTCTGAGACCTTAGGCTCAGACCTCTCAGATCCACCCAGGCTTCACTCACACATTGGTCTTGTTTTGGTTTATGGTTATGTTGTACTTTGGCAGTCACATTCTGTGGGACAATGTATCCTAATGGATAGTTGTTGTGTCTGCGACCTTAACACTAGACTTTAGACCTCTCAAATCTCCTTAGTCTACATTCATATACTCTTCCTTAAGATAAGGTTTCTTGCTGAAAAGGACAGTCCTACCTTTTCAACCCATTATACTTTGAACCTATATGGTTTTCTTGAAACTCCTTAAAACGTTCCATACCTCTTTTTGAGTATTTGTCTCCTGGTCTTTTCCTCTGTCCACATCCTCTGATAGGGTGTCAATACTTTCAAAGTCCTGCAAGGTAGATGTACTCTCGCCACGAACCCACACCTGCAAAAAGTGTAAGGAGCAAAATTATCAGACTTGCCAGTGCCTCTGCACCATACAAGGGAACTGTTATATCCATCCAAGCATATGTTGATTGCTGATTGATAGGTGGTTGAAAAAGAATGTCCCACCGCTGGAGATGTGCAATATACACAATTCTCAAATAGGTACATCCTGTTCTTATATGAAGACATTTTGTCACAGTCACAAAATGTAGACTAGGTATAAATAGGGGGTTTTAAAGACAAAGGAAATCAGTTTAATGA
This sequence comes from Lissotriton vulgaris, assembly GCF_964263255.1. Classification (NCBI taxonomy): domain Eukaryota; kingdom Metazoa; phylum Chordata; class Amphibia; order Caudata; family Salamandridae; genus Lissotriton; species Lissotriton vulgaris. The sequence continues at coordinate 297,764,635 of NC_141700.1, read as the reverse complement.
AACAACCACAAAAGAAGAAGACCAACCACATTCAACTAATTCACATAAGTGGAGCCACGCATTGGCTCCAACTTCACAAGATCGCCAAATGCCAGTTTCCAGACCAGGAGATTACAATTACATTTTAAGTCATAGGCAAAGCTGTGTGTAGGCCTTAGCCACCACTTTCCAAGAACCCTTAAATATGATGACCACAGATCTGCTTATTCCTGAATTGTGAAAGTAATGATGGTCAATTAAAAGAATGTTGTCTCTTTTCTGTGTGAGCAGAGCTTGCACACCAATAGTCATGACCACAATATGGCCGTATATCACTGGGCTACACATATTTGTCAATCATCCACCAGAATAGTCCAGGTCTAAGTGCAGATTTTCCACCATTATCACCAATAACCAGCCAGAAGGCCCAAGTATGTGAGTCTGATGGGTCCAGTAATGTGCAAAGTCTGCTCCTCCTTCGAAGCTGTTCCCCCTGAACACAGGGCCTGTGGGCAGCACATGGCTGTTCGCTATAGGATCTGATTTTGCTGCCATGCCATAGTCATGGTACAACAAGTGCTTGAAATGGAAATATAAAAAGTTCAGATTCACATTATGTGAGAGTATCTGTCTGCTTCTAAGAAAGGGCCGTACTTTCCCATTAAAAAGTAATGCACCTTTGCAGGGAGGTGCTGGTACTCTCCCTCACAAACTAAAGAAGTGCAGGTATCAGTATCTGTCCATCTGAAACACTGGTTAAAACAGATGCCTCACGGACACGGAGCACACACATACAAAAAATAAGTAAAACCAAAGGGTGGGGGGAGAACTCTAAATATAATTCAGGAGTTTCTATGGACACTGTACATGTGAATTACAGGTAACGTCACAGGACTGACTAATTTCACAGTCCTGCCAGGATCATTAAAGCAGATGTACCAAGACCATTGTGTGCCAAATGACTGCATGCCACATGTTACCCCTTCAGCTAATCCCTCTTTTCATCCTGTAGCATGTTGCATGCTGGAGTTTTTCAGCCTATTCTGACAATTTAAAAGAGTAGCCAGAAGTTCCAGAATGAAAAATGTTACATGGCTAAATAGCATCCATGACACGGCATGACTTGCCTGATATGCTGTGCACATTTGAAAAAATTTTATTAACACCAAAGGTAATGAGCAAAGTATTCATAAAACCATGGATATCATTCACCGAGTGGTGCATTAGAAATTTGTGTCTTGAACTCTAAAGCGATTTTGAAATAGTATTTAAAATAATGAGGGTGGACAACTGTGATGGAAAAGGCGTGCTCCAAAGAAGCTCACCCTTGATTTTAAAGGACTCACATTTTGCGGCTGCAGCACTCTGATTTGCTGCAGCCTCAGCTACCATAATATATATGTTTAACCTAAGTGATAGTTTTGCTGTCCAGAGACTGCTTATATAGGATTTTTGTCATCTGATGGATAGTTTATGTGTCTGAGATCTACACTTGATACCACATATCACTTGAACTTCCTTATTCTATGCTCCCACATTATGCTTCCTTTGGTTTAGGTTATTTTATGTATTGGTGGTTTAGGTTTTTTATGTATTGGAAAATCCACTTTTTCAAATTATCAAAATTCATACACATGTAGTTTTCGTAAAACTTGAAAAAGGTTATCATACCACTCTCCCACTGTTCCTCTCCTTTTCTGGTCTGATCTCCATAATCTCAGACAAATTATCAGCACTTTCAATGTCTAGCAAAGCGAGCTCACTCTCTAAGGAACCATACACCTGTAAAAAGAAAAGAAGCAAAGCAATGACATACTCCAATGCATATGCACAACAAATCAAACAAAGGTGAATTAAAATACTTCTCAGAATGTTTTGATCCTATTATGCAAAACGCAGAATTCATAAAGAAGTGTATCTTGCTTTATGTCAGGGCTGTGTTAGGAGCACAATATATATAATGGATGCAAACCCAAACAGTCCGGGTGTGTTGCCTTGTGGCTACAGAGGAGGTGAACCATTGTGTCTGCAAGTCCCAGAAGAAATTCTGAACTGCAATTGGGAACTGTATTGTGTCCAACTAGGGGCGGAACTTATCCCTGCTAACCCAAGCAATGGTGGGCGTTTTAAATGGATAAACTCACCTCGGGTGGATCGGTAGTTGTGCCTCTCCCAGGCCATCTACTCTTTGGGAGCCCCAGAAGTGACTGTGTCCTCACCTTTACTGACACCCCATTGCCCACCTACCTCAAAGGCAAAGGGCAAAGTGCGGATGGATCATTGACTGGATTCAGAGAAGATAAGGTCTGCAAGTCCAAGAGGACCTTCAGGACTATTAGCATCAAATGGAATTGGCCATGTGTCTAGCTAGAGACAAGAATTATCGATGTGAAAAGTCCACCTGGCCATCTATAGTGTTGTGCATCATTGATGCAACCCATTCCTTGGGTGCTAAAGGGAGTGACATTGTGGGACATGTTTCTTGCCCAATCTCTGTGCACCTTCCTTGTAAATAAGAGTGTGTGGAATTGTCGCCAGGTGGATTTGAAGGAGATGACCATTGGTGCTATAATCCCGGACAACCTTTTTACTGCCAGCGTCTACCAGATCCTCTCTCTGTTCCCAGCTAGGGGTGGAGTGCATTTATTTAAAAGCCCATCTGAGCTGCACGCAGAATGTCATGCTGCAAACTCGGTCCGGTCAAAGCCTTGGCCAAGGGAAGGCTCATCTCCTCCAATCAAAAACCCCCAAAAACCTGGATTAAGACAGATCAGGTTTGCTTAATTTGGATCTTAGTATGAGTCAAAGGCTTCTTTGGACTTTTTCTGGGCTCTCTCGTGATGATTTCTCCCAATTTTTGATGCTTGATTGTGTTTGATTTAACAAGCAGTTGGTCCTTTCTTGGGTTTTATGGGTTTTGACGTTTTAGGGTTTTTTCTTTTTCTTTTTATTATGCAATTGGGTATTTGAAACACACACTTTCTAGTTGAGACAATTGTATTCACTGTTGGTAAAAGAAGCAAGCTAATTGTCTCTGACCATGCCTTCCATTGCCAAGTAAGCTACAGTTTAAGTAATGCAAAAATACACAAAATGACCACATAAATCCCACTTCCATTAGGCAGCTGAACTCTCTCCATGGGGTATTCAAATCTCTGTTAGAAGGAATATCCACATTCCTCAGAGGAAAAAAAAGTATTTTGTCATGAGGAAAATGCTTTTAGCCTTCCCGCTATCACTAAGACCATAACTGAAACCTAACCTTAAGCAGCACTTTGATGGCAATAACAAATTAGCCAAGCAGACAACACTTTTGTTTGGCAAGGAACTTGCTAACTTAGCTGATAAATGGAGGGTACCAGCCTCCAAGTAAACAAATGTGATTGCAAATGCCTGAAATTTCCTATTTGAATAGATTTTATCCCTTGCAATGGAATATTGTGTCAAAAATATTATTTGCCACAATATCCTGTTCCTAAAATGGAAATGACCAAAATATTCGAAAAAAATTATTGTGGAATGTAATATAGACAAAAACATTGCTTTTCTAAAATATATATATTCAAAAAAACATAGGTTACAGATACGTTATAATTAGGCTCAAGTTTCACTCCTGCAAACCAAGTGAAATTCAGCAGTTAAAATTAGCTGCACTAACTATAACCTTCACCCCCACAATGCAGACAGCAAAGGGGGGGTGGATGATTCCCTTTCATAGTTGCAGGGTGGGTTGGGTGGAGTTTGGGGAGTTCGGGGGGTTCTTGTTGGGTGGCTGTGGCAAATGGTATGTGAATTACACAGTATGGGGTAGTGGGGTTGGGGGTAGCTTTAAGAGTCAGAATAACTGGAAATTGTATTTAGTATACAACATAAGAGAGGGGGAAGGGTGGCCGTCTGAGTTGGTGGTTATGTTACAAGGCCTGATAGTCGGATTAATCAATTACTAGTTTAAAATTAATGTGTTGGAATGTGGCAGGCCTAAATCAGGCGAGGATGTGACAACTAATATGTGAGGAACTAGCAACTTAGGAGCCACAAATTGTAGGGTAACTGGAACTCATTTGGTATTTAAAGATCAGCAAGTATTGAAGCGTTTGGGGTATGAAACACTTATATGCACTTCTCAAACAGTGTCTATACGGGGGTTGCCATAATGAAAGCTAGGAAGCTAGTCGCTAGGATTCTGAGAACTGTTTCTGATAGTAGGGACAGATGGGCTATATATACCACAGCATATAATTAATAGACATACATATACCATTTGTGTGGTGTATGGCCCTAATTTGGACGATCCTGCAGTCTTTAATTATTTAAATTGGGGACCGGTGGATTGGCCTGGAAATTTGATCTGAATGGGGGATTTTATTTGTGTGGTGGACTATCGTATAGAAACTACTAATCGGCAAGCTAGTATTAGGATGGCCAAAACAAGGGCATCTATTATGGAAATAATGAGATCGCATTGCCTAGTTGACGTTTGGAGAACTTTGTTCCCTTTGATACCTGGTTATACTTATACTGCATCTGACAGACAGTATTCTCGCATAAATTTGATTTTGGTGCAAGTACAGGTGTTGGAAGGGTATCTATCGAGATTTGTCCAAAGATTACCACAGACCACAACCCCATTATATTCAATATGCAGCCTAGGTCAGTTGAGGGTAGGAATGGTCGACGACTATTTACATTTCCTAGATACCTGCTTGCTAGTATAGAATATCGCGGACATATGAGGCGCCTTCTTTTAGAAATTATATCAAATAATAAAGGGCACAGCTTCGGTCGCAACTGTCTGGGGTTGCTTGAAAGCACATATACGGGGGTGACGCTTCCGTTTATTTGGAATCAGAATAGGTGTAAACACCAAGAAGAGACCCTATTCCAGCAGGAGTATTTGGATTTGGAAAAAAATCTTTCGCAGTCAATTCTTTTAAATGACCTGCAGGAGCAGTTACTATATCTAAAGCTAATTGACAGACGACAAATGCTCAATGGGGGTTAATGGAGAAGGTGGCTGCCAGTTATTATAAAAATAGGGCATTCCAATACGAGTATAGGGAAAACGTGGGGCGTCTGCTGGCTCACCAGATCTCTGACAGAAGTGCGAACAATACTATACATTAGATTATTGTGGAAAGTGGTGTAGTATACGCAAATTCTCAATCAGTCATGGAATAATTTGCAATTTTTTATCAAAAGGTGTATCGTAGACCTGATAGTAATAATCACCAGGCTGCAGGTAAGTACCTGCAGGAGAGTGGTATGTCCTGACTCGATCCCCAGCAGCAATGTGTCCTGAAGAAAAATGTTAACTTTAAAGGAGGTTGAGGTAGCTATAAATGCTTTACTCTAAGGGAAAGCAGCTGGGGAAGATTCCATACCTTTGGAATTCTATAAAGTTTTTATGGATATTCTTGCACCAGAGGTCTTTGATTTGGTAACTTCTATTAGTAATGGAGATGCTGCTCCACTATCATGGGAACAGACTAATATCGTGGTCTTTCCCAAAGAAGATAAACCTCCTGAGGAACAGAGCTCTTATCAATCTATTTCCCTGATAAACGCGGACGCAATGGTCTTCTCTAAAACCTTAGCTTTGTGTCTTGCTCCAGTCATGCATAATTTGGTTTCAGAACAGCAACATGGTTTCATCCCTGGTAGAGATACTACGGCACATATTAATACTGCAATTGCGGCATTTGATGTGGCTGGCAAAAATAAGGATAACATAGGAATGCTATGCTGGATGCAGAGAAGGCCTTGAATTGAGTTACTTGGGAAGCGCTCTGGCTGATCATAGATATGTGTGGGTTAGTTAATTGTTTTATAACACTAGTACAGATGCTCTATTAGAACCAGGCGCTAAGGCGCTGATGGGAGGCCACTGCTCTTTTTTTTTCAATAGGTCGAGGCACAAGCCAGGGGTGTCTACTTTCTCCTTTGTTGTTTGACCTTTATATTAAACCTTATTTAAGACATGTTATTCTGAACAAGGGCATACAACCTGTCTGGTTAAATAGTATTGATCTTAAAATAATGGGCTACGCTGATGATGCAGCAGTCTTTGCCAGCAATCCAAGGGATGCTGGTAATGTAATATTCAAGGAGGCTGATGAATGTAGTACCTTCTCTGGGTATAAGTTAAATCTCTCTAAGAAGCAGGTCATTCTAAATGTTAAATTACCTAGTTTTACAATATACATGACAGACACTGCTATGTATCTCAGTATACATTTGCGTAGCCATGTGGAGAACATCATCACACTTAGGTATAAACCCCTTTTGAAACTAGACATAGCAAACGGTGACAATGACATAAGCTTCCTTTGGGTATATTAGGTAGATGTAATATCATCAAAATGAACATATTGCCAAAGTTCCTCTATCTATTTTGTTCAATACCGCTACAAGTTCCTGATTCCTTTTTTGAATGTTTGGACGGGGCAGTCAGTAGTTTCATATGAGGCTATAAGAGGCCTAGGCGTGCTATTCGCTTTTTGAAGTTAGCCTATATGCAGGGCGTATTCAAATTACCGGATTATAAATGATTTTTAGGCGCATCATGTTCTGGTCGTATTCAAATTTATTGGTTGGAAGTAAGGCTAGGCAGATTGCATATGGGTATCAATAAGCACTAGGCATGGGCTTTAGATTTTTCTTGCATAGGTTGATGGATCCCAACTACTTCAAGTGGGTGAGTTTAAAAAGGCGGGAAAAATATGGTCACATTGGCATTGGGCCAAACCGACTGTCTCTTTTACTTTATTGTATGATTGTAGTCACATTCTTGGATATGTTAGGTTAATCTACAATGCCAGGTCTTATTTTTTTCTTGCATTCTTGCATTCTTTCGTGTTGTTATATTTTGTATATGTAAGTGGCTGTATTGACTGTTCTGACTCTTGGTAAAATCATATAAAAAATAATTTAAAAAAAGAGAATGGTAGTGTGGATGTTGGAGTGGGTGTATGAAAGATTATATTGGGGTGTATGTGGGTGCATCAGAGATTCTGTGGATGATATCATCAGTGATGTCACTGACCATGCCATGAGTGATGTAATATGTGAGGCCATAAGCAGTGTATTGCTGGGGCACAAGTTATAGTCAGCTCAGCTAACTAGAACTCCTGAATTTCACTGGAACTTAACTATAATGTCTCTGAGACAGTCGTTTACTCACTAACATACACATATACACACTCATCCATCCATACAGTCCTGTACATATGCTGTCTTCAAAACACATACAAACAGTGAGTCAGTCACCAACCCATACAGCCACTTATACACAAAGTGAAACACTGATACATACATTTCAATATTTAAAAGTTACTTGCTAATATATGTATTCACTAAAATACACTTAATAAGGCAGTTACCCAATCAATTCTTTTAAAAACAAACATCCATTTACACACTTATTTAACCATTTATTCTTCCATCGTCCTTTGCAAATACATATATAAAACATATATGTTTTTCAGAAAGACACACATTCACTGGATGGTGTCATCAGTGATGTCATGAGTGATGTCACTGACCATGTAATGAGTGATGTAATATGTGACGTCATCAGCAGTGCATTGCAGGCGCGCAAGTTATAGTGAGTCCAAATAACTATAACCTGCGAATTTCAATGGTTTTATGTCAGTAAAATTTCCAGCTAACTATAACTGGTGTGAAACCTATGGTTTTTTCAGTGAATATATATATATATGTATATTACCTGCTGGCGGTCGCCAGTAGGTATATATAGTTAGGATTTTTTTCCTATGGGATTTCTGAAAATTCTATGTCGAATAACTTTGGCGTTTGTGGACGGAATTGGCTGAAATTTTCAGAAAAATTGCACATTTTGTTTCTGAGCATTTGGGGGGGTTTCGTCAAGGGGGCCGAGAAAAAAGGGGGGTCCCAAAACACGTTTTTCCCATTCATTTTTCCATAGGGCGGTTGGAATCACTTTTAGCTCGAACGGCTGAATGGATTTACACGAAACTTGGCAAAATTGTAGATATAGTTTGCCCGACGTACCTTTGCTATGTCTCAATATATGTGGTCCAGTGGATTTTGAGAAGTTAACGTTTTAAAAAACAGATATATCTGTAACAGCGCTCCGGTTAGCGCCCCGGTTCGCGTACCTGACGCGTAACGGAACTTCGCGAAGTGAAGCTGATTGGCTCTCCGGTGTCTGTCAACATTCTAAACAGTCCGGATCGGCCGCCATCTTGTCTCTCGGTAGGATCGAGAGACAAGAGGTGGAGAAAAACGAAGGGGGAAATTAATGAAAGGGGGCAAGGTAGACCCCTCCTGACCCCCTAGGAATGATGTGGGGGCTATTAAAGGGTCCCGTGGGGTAAAAAATAAAAAAAAAATCGATTTTTCGCGGTAGAAGCGCTACCCAGTACGCGAACCGGGTAGCTTACCGGTAGCGTAACGGGAGTTCGCCATTTTGTGTTTTGGACAAATTTAATAACAAGATGGAGGAATAACAATGTGGGAAATGGGTACGGGGCACGGGAGACGTATCCTGACCCCCTAGGTTTTCTGAGGGTAGCTGAGGAGGCTCATATATGTCGGGGAAAAAAATTAATTTTTCGCGCGGTTAGCTGCCGGTTCGCGAACCGGGTAGCGAACCGGGAAGCGAACATAAGTGAAAATTAGTGAAAAAAGGTACATTCGAAATTTTAAAAGAGTAATTATAGTCAAGGTAGCTCTGAAAAGAGCTTTTGGGTTCTGTGTAAGTTCTAGGCACTTATAAGTAGGTACCAATACACAGTCTTAAATTTTGTATGAAAACTCTGTTTCCCTCATCTGAGAAGTGCACACCATCTCCTCTGTAGATATCTTGCATATAGTAACGCAAGTTATTGTTGTAGATGGCGCCCATTCCATGGTCTCTCATATAAGCTGAAACAGACTTATTTACATGCTTCCTCGCTTTCTCAATTTGTGGTCAAATTTGATTGGACCACCTCCATTTCTGTCTTTGGCATATATTGGAATATACCAAGGCAGTTTGAGGGAAAAGTGCCATTAATTGCTCAAAGGTGTCCTTTAAGAGCATTTCCAGACCTACCCCAGTCAAAGTGCCCAAATCATTTCCTCCACAGTGCACTATTATGAGGTCAGGGTTTGGCAAATGTAAAAAGGTTTTCACCAATGGTATCAATTGGTGACATCTCAATCCTCTTTGGCCAATCCATTTGATTTCCACATTTTGTAAATTGAGGTTGTGTAAATTTCTGTTATCAGCATACCTGTGAGCCCAGTGGATGTAACTATGTCTAACAATCCAGACAGAAAACATGGTGAGAGGAGGTTCTGCTGCAGTCAGATGAAGTGTGGGAATGAAATGGCAGTTGAAACAGTAGGAGTTTGTAAAGAAAAAAACTGTGGAGTTTCAGTGCTAATGATTCAGTAGCAGTGATTGGTGGATTTCCATTGCTGAAAACAGAAAGTTAGGGTGCATGGATGTGTTCTTTGAAACATGTAATTTGAATGGTTATTATGGTTATTATGATTTTAAGAAACATTGCAGTGGATTAGCAGGTGTACTGAGAGTTCAGAGTTCATTTGAAACATTGTTGTGTGAACTTGTAAACATGAGAGGTCTGGCAGGAGGTAGTTGCTATGGAAAAAGGCCAGAAAGGGCAGAGGGGGGAAGGGTGTTGATTTGAAAAAAGTGAGGGAAGAGTTTTGATTGGGTCACATGAGAGATATGTGTGATGAATTTCAGCATTTCAGTGCCTTTGTTGGTTGCAGCCTCTGGAGTGCATACCTTTTGCTCTGCTAAAGAAAAATTGGTGTGTTTCTGAGACTGTTTTGAAATTCAAAAAGCATTTGATAAGGTGAGAAAAAATTCATTTAATTTAGATAGAGAGTAGTATAGTTTATGGAGAAAATAAGGAAGCCAGCTGTACATTTAAAATGTTGTTTTGTGTCAAGTGTTTTCATTATTTTTTCCAAAAAGATTTTGCTTCTTTGACAAATTATAATTATAGATAATATGAAGTATTAGTACTGACAGGGTGTGCTTGTACATAGGAGGTGTGCTGTGTTTTCAAATTATGACCAGAAAATCGTTTTTTAACAAAAAGACATGCTTTTTACATTTATGAGACGGATAACATGGGGTGTGCTTTTTTAAATAAATATTTCACTTCCCAACATGAATATGGGAGAATAATTTGCTTGTTTGTTGGTTTAAAAACTCGTTTCTTGAAGTCATTTAGGTTTCACAATATGTTTGCAAGAGTTACATAGTCAACATGGGGGCATATTTACAAGGCTTATGAGACACATTCACGTCATTTTCCCCATTTTAAAAGTGACTTTAAAGGTGGTGCAAGGTCCTTGTAAATACACCCTCATGAGTGCTTTGCAAATTTAAGTCATTTTCCCCTGGTGCATGTGCCTTGTAAATATGCCCCTATGTGTGCTAGACAATTTTAAGGTACTTCTCCCATGAATCTGGGAGACTAATTTGCTTACATGATGTGTTTAAAAATCGTGCTAAGGTGAGAAAAGATTCCTTTAATTTAGAAAGAGATTAGTATGCTTTTTGGAGAAAATAAGGAAGCCAGCTAGGGTGTGCTTGTACATAGGAGCTGTGCTGTGTTTTGAAATTATGACCAGAAAATCTTTTTTTTTTAAAGAAATACTTTTCACATTTATGAGAAGGACAACAAGGGGTCTGCTTTTTTAAATAAATATTTCATTTCTCAACATGAATATGGGAGAATAATTTGCTTGTTTGATGGTTTAAAAACTCGTTTCTTGAAGTCATTTAGGTTTCACAATATGTACTGCTAGAGTTTCTTAGTCACTATGATAATTATGATATACTTTTAGGACTGTTTAGGGGGCATGGATATGCTGAGGCTTCTGTAATTGTCATTGGAGGAGAATTATGTACATTGCACTGCTGCATACAGTCCTCACCTTCTGCGTACTCTTGGATATGCTAGACTATATCTGCTCAATGAGATACCTAAGCTGAGGAAACACAGGTGATGTGATTGGGAAATGAGCAAAAATATTTGCACGTTTTTCAATTACATCACCTGTGTTTCCTAACATTACTAATCACATTGTGCAGATGAGGTTTAGGCCTGTCCAGGGAGACAGAGGAGGTCTGGCCTTTGTTGAAGTGTGCAGTGGACATGACTCACTTCATCTGTTGGCCTGCACATGTATTATGTCCTCTGTACTCTTCAACAAGCCAAAATTTCATCTGCAACCCTGAGTAGTCCTCACCGCAAACAAACTTTTGTGACTGCAAGACCTGCCTTTTTTCTCCTAGATATTTCTTGGTTTTACCATGGCAGACAGACAATCCAGCATACCTCTGGATAGGCCACACCTTATGGTGGTGCAAGGGCCTTGTAAATACGCCCTCATATGTGCTTGGTAATTTTAAGTCACTTCCCCCCTGGTGCAAGGGTCTTGTAAATACACCCTCATGTGTGCTTGGCCATTTTAAGTCAGTTCCTCCTGGTGCAAGGGCCTTGTAAATACGCCCTCATGTGTGCTTGGCAATTTTAACTCACTTCCCCCTGGTGCATGGGTGTGGTAAATACGCCCTCATGTCTGCTTGGCAATTTTAAGTCACTTCCCCCTGGTGCATGGGTGTGGTAAATACGCCGTCATGTCTGCTTGGCAATTTTAAGTCACTTCCTGCTGGTGCAAGGGCCTTGTAAATACGCCCTCATGTGTGCTTGGCAATTTTAACTCACTTCCCCCTGGTGCATGGGTGTGGTAAATATGCCCTCATGTGTGCTTGGCCATTTCAAGTCACTTCTTCCTGGTGCAATGGCCTTGTAAATACGCTCTCATGTGTGCTTGGCAATTTTAATTCACTTCCCTCTGGTGCATGGGTATGGTAAATACGCCCTCATGTCTGCTTGGCAATTTTAAGTCACTTTCCCCTGGTGCAAGGTCCTTGTAAATACGACCCTATGTCTTCTTGGAATTTTAACTCACTTCCCCCATGGTGCAAGTGCCTTGTAAATATGCCCCCTTTGTCTATGTTGTTAAATTACTGTAGATAGAATTGACAACTAGTGTGTTAATTGTTTGCCTACTGTTATTGGTTTACTGTTTGGTAATAGTGGTTAATATCAATTTTTAAAAAAAATTTCCACAGATTTACCTGAAGATCTTTAGAAAACTTTAAAAATGCCCTCAAGGCAGAGAAAACAAAAAGAAGCAAAGCGACTTACACTCCATCTTGGTAAAGATTTGCAGCAGTCCTCTACTATTAAATCGTATCAAGTCGCCAAAAAAGCTCCCGGTAAGAAAATAAAATCATTTTTAAAAACAATTTGCAGACAAAAAAATACCAGTATTGAACATGTTTTAGTGCATAAGAAGAGAGACAATTTAAAGGAAAAGGAAAGGCCAGTCAAAAAAGTTTCTGCTAGAGCAGGAGATAAGTCTGTGCATGGCAGTAGAAGGGAAAATCAATTCAGGGACATTCGTAGGTGAATGTTCCGCAACAGGATAATTGTCAATTTGTTAAAAAATTTTAAGAAAGGCCAACAGAAAGTGACATTTTATAAGAAAAAGAAAAATGTAGAGAAAATTATTGATCAGGCTTTTGAAATTAAGCGAAAGTTATTTATTTTGGTAATCAATAGAATTAGGAAACTAAACAAGGTAATTTCTGATTTCAAATCAAATAGTAGATGGAAGAGAGTAGTTAATCGAAGTAATTTTTGTAAAGTTTTCTCAGGAGAAGGGATGCATAGTTCAAGTTGTGAGGCATTTTTCAATGAGGAGAGTTACTTTCAGGACAATGATTTGGTGCATGCAGTTGACACCAGTGGTCGAGCATATGAGGTAAAAGATGGTTGTCCGGTTGAAAAAGAAAAACTTGTGTCTGCAGATGCAGAAGAGGTGTTAGGTGATGAGGTTTTAGGAAGACGTCCTAATGGACCAGTCTACACCTGGAAATGTAGTAGCATTTGTAGTGTGCGACAGGATTCCATCAATTTGTTTTGTGATTTTGTACGTACATTTAATAAGAAAAGTTTAAAACAGAAAATGAAGTTGTTGCAAGAATTAGATCCTTGCAGAGTGAGAGAAGTAACAGGTTTGCATGGGCATTCACTGGCTTGTCTTTCCAGAAGAGTATGCCAGAGTGTTTTTCATCATTTCAGGATGCTAGCAGTGCATCATAATAAAGTGAGGAAATTAGTGAGAATGTTGTATTATGCTAAGTGTCCAGCAATTATGCTTAAACAATTGAGCAGTGCTCTTTTGCATGGTTCAGAACAACATGTGAAAAATATTTGTGAAGAAATTGAGTTCTGTTACTTTGCTAGTAAAGAGAACAATGTTGAAATTGACCCAGTAGAAGAAGGTAATGTGGAAGAGAGTGTACAGATTTCTAATATAGATAAGTTTCACAAGGAAATTTCCATCTTTCAGTAGAAATCCAGTGAGAGGCCTAATTTCACTTGTGTATGTTGTCGACGGACTTATTATTAGAATCAGACAAAGTTAGTGGATTTATATGCAAAAAATGAAATGGAAAACAATAGTTAATGGAAGGATTTTGCCACATACTTGATGGTAGAAAATTGTTTTGATTTGTGATCGGGCCAACGTATGTGTACTTATTGTTTTAACAAATTAAACCAAAACCGGATGCCTGCTAGAGCGGTTCATAATAATCTGGAATTGGTTGACATTCCTTCTGAATTGAAGGATTTAAATACTTATGAATCTATTTTGATTCAAAGTGTGCATCCCTTTCAGGCTATTGTACGAATGGAGCCAAAGACAGGGAAATTGCCTCCATCAGATTTACAGAGAGGATTAAAGGGAAGAGTTGTTTATTTGCCTTTAGATTTGAAGAAAAACATTATTACAATTGGAGTAGAGAAAGTGGAAGAGGAACCTCTGGTTATCCTAGTTAATGGGGTTCCGACAAAGAGTAAGAAAATCTGGCAAGATTTAGTGGATGTAAGGAAAGTCAAAAAGGCAACATTGTATTTGATAAAAAACAATGAGTACTACAAGAATGTATGTGTTGCAGAAGAGGAAGTAAGTGAAGAAGAAGACAGCGAATTGTGTGCTGGACAAATTGAGAAAGTAGAAGCCTCTAAAAATGAAGAAATATATGAACATTATAGTGTTCATCCTTTGCATTCCAAGGAAGTCATGGGGAATGCTATTGAGTGGTTTCAAATGAAACAAGCCAAAGGGAGTCCCATTAGTGTTTGGGAGGAAAGTTTGGAAGCTCGGTGTTTTCCACAGTTATTTCCCACAGGTCGAGGAGGACGATATGATGAGCGACCTGATCAAATTTCTGCTTCTGAATACTGGACTTTACGATTGTATGCAGAAGATCCTAGGTTTCGTCAATGCATTCCCTATTTGTTTCATCTATTGTTTGAAAGTGATCTGTCTGGACTGTCTTATGCAGTAAACCACATCCTGAAAAGTGGTCTACAACTGCTAAATATCTCAGCAAGGGACTTTATGGATAAAGTCAATGTGCAAGACAGTATTTTGGATTCTCACCTGATTAATCTGATGGTATGTCAGCGTGGTACTAATGAGTATTGGTACCGTCGTCATGGTGACTTAAAATGTATGCTGAGGAACTTAGGAACTCCCACATGGTTCCTCACTCTCAGCTGTACTGAGTATGGCTGGGAAGACTTACTTGAATTTCTACGAGAGGCAAATAAAAACATTGAAAATATTGAATTCAAGACACCAGGAGAACTGTGCTCTTTGGTTCCAGTGAATGTATGCAGGTACTTCAATCATAGATTTGAAGCTATGATGTCTTTCATCACGAACAAGAAAAATCCACCTCTTGGAGAGGTGTTGGATTTCTTCTGGAGAAAGGAGTATCAAGCACGAGGTGCTCCTCATATACATATGCTGCTATGGATCAAAGATGCACCCAAATTTGGAACTGATCCGGATGACTTAGTGATGAATTTCATAGAACAGTATTCTACATGTGCTGTTCCAAAGACAAAGGAAGACAACAGTCTAAGAGAACTAGTTTTACGGTTTCAAAGCCATCGTTGTGGAAAGTACTGTCTTCGTAAATTCAGAAACAAGAACAAGTACTATACAAAATGTCGTTTTGGATTTCCACGATCAGTGATATCTAAAGGAAGAGTGAACAATTTGATGTCTTCGCTGCGACATAATGTGACGAGGAAATCACCCAAAAATACATACAATTTGAAGAGAAACGAAGAGTCCAAGAACATCAATGACTACAACCCAGTGATTTTGTCCATGTGGAATGCTAACATGGATATACAGTTTGTGGCTGACAACTGTATGGCTGTGGCTCGGTATGTGACGTCTTACATCACAAAAAAAGAAAAGAAAGAACTCAAGGATATGTGGGAGGACATTTCCCATGAAAAGAGCCTCAGTAAGAAGTTGTACAGTTTCAGTCTGAAGATGTTGTCGCATCGAGAAATCGGAGCTTACGAATGTTTTGACTGGTTATCTTCAGCAAGTCTCTATGCCAAATCTAGGAGTATCATTTGGGAAAGTCTTGGTCTTGCTGCAACACGTAATCGAGTTTTCAAACCTGTACGGGAAATTGAGTATTTGGCAGGGAAGGAGCCAAGCAGTACAGATATTTTGAAGACCAACATGTTGGATACTTATTATCCAAATAGAAGCAGTCACCTGGAGAATGTTTGTCTGTATGAGGTTCCACAAAATTACATTTTCAAGAGGAACATCACAGAATATATTGATAAAGGAGTGTATGCTGTAATTGGAAGTGAGGGATGTCTGGTCAAGCAAAAAAAATGTCTATTGGTAAATCATTGAAAATTGGATTGCGAATCTCCAGAAAGAAAAGAGTTTTTCTATTTAGCTCTTTTGCAACTTTTCAAGCCTTGGCGTGCAGAAGAGGAACTGCTTGGATATTTCCTCTGTTACGAATACTCTTTCAATGCAGCCAAGGAGTCCATAGAATGTCCTGTTTTCCCAAAATATCTAGAAATGTTGAATGCAGAAATCGAGCAGGAAGCAACAATAGCAGCCGAGATTGCTAGAGACAGTTCTCAGGACAGTCAGAGTTCTGTTTCATTGAGTCAGGATCCACTAGGAGGACCAGTTATCGAAAATGAAGCTGCCACTGCCATGATTGAAGTGGAAAGAGCCATGGCTCATGCTCAGGAGGATGTGGTTAACTTAGAAGATTTGGAAAGACAACTCAACGTTGAGCAGAGGAAAATATATGACGAAGTTACCAACCAAATTGATCATGGATTAAGTCATGAGAAGAAAGAGTGCTCATGTACGTCGTTGAAGCCTGTCCGACTGTACATGAGTGGAGAAGCAGGAACTGGAAAAAGTTTCCTCATTAAAGCAATTTCATGTTATCTGCAGAAAAGAACTGAGTCATCACTGTCTTGTGTTGTCACCGCTCCAACTGGACTGGCAGCACATAATATTAAAGGTATTACTTTGCATCGGCTACTGATGCTGCCAGTGGAGCATGATAACAAATTACAATACCACAAGTTATCGGGAGATGCTTGTTGTGAAGTATCTAGAGTCCTGAAGAAGATGAAACTTCTTATCATTGACGAAGTAAGCATGGTTTCCAATGTCATGCTTGCCTTTGTGCATTTGAGAATGCAGGAAGTTCTTAAAACAGAGTATGATGTGTTATTTGGTGGCAAACACATTGTTTTCGGTGATCTTCTGCAGCTGGCACCAGTGAAAGGACAACCAGTGTTTAAACTGCTTACGCATGAAGATACCAGGAGGTTCCTAGGGAGCATTGGCAACGTTAACATATGGTTAAACTTCAATTATGCTGAGCTGCGTGAAAATATGCATCAGGCGAAGGATGAAGATTACAAGAATATTCTACAAGATGTTAGAATCGGGAAAGTGACTGAGGGTGGGAAAGAAGCTTTACATGCACGATTACTATCAAATTTGTATCCAGAAGAAGACGTTCTGCCAGAGAATATTTTTCATAAAATTACTGAGAAGAAATCGGGAATATGTTTGATGCCAACTCTTGCAGAATGTTCCATCTTCAACAACAAAATGTTGAATTTAGAAAACCAAGAGATTGTGAAACTGGAAGCTATTGACAGAATAGAGCATATGGGTGCAACAATTGTTTTGTCTGAGAATTTGAAATCTAAATTGGATTCATTAGAGAAGACTATATCTAAAACTGCTGGTTTTGAAAAGACTCTGAATGTGTGCTTAAATTGCCGTATCATTTTGAGAAGGAGTTTACATGTTGAAAGAGGTCTGGAATAAGGAATAATTGGTAATGTTGTTGATTTTGAGAAATACAGAAATAGAGATGGAATTGAATTTTTAAAAATTAAATTTGATGGCATTGAGGAAGTACAGCTAATTGGTCGTTGCACAGCTAGGTTTTTGCTTGTAAAAGACTTATATGTTTGCCTAAGCAATTTCCTGTTTGCTTGGCATATGCTGTGACAATCCATAAATCACAAGGTTTAAGTGTAGACAGTGCTTTGGTGCATATAGGCAGTTCTGTGTTCAAGGAGGGTATGGCTTATGTAGCATTGTCATGAGTCAGAACTTTATCGGGTTTGTACTTGATTGAGTGTGATGTCACAAACATTTGTGCGGATCTAGATTGTGTTATGGAATACAATAGGTTAAGAAGAGAGTATGCTCCACATTTGCCTCAATATCCTTTGTTTGAGAAACGTGTAGTAGGCCGGAATCGTAGAAATGTCACTAATAGTAGGGAGGTTGTAGCAAAAAGACCAAAAGTCGATGAACTCAAAATTGTAAGCAGAAAGAAAATGAATTCTGTTGAAGATGTTGTTGGTTTTCAATTTGAAAATAGTTCTGGTGTGAACTGCTATGCTAATGTAGTGGTTAATGTTGTCTTTTCTCTAGAAACTTTAAAAGAACAGATTGTGATCAATTCGGATCAAAGTTTTTGCTGTTTGTTGAATTCTGTGTTAGAGAAATGTAGCGCTGATAGAACAAGAGTAGAAAGTGTGTCTGAAATTCGAAATCTGTTAGACAAATGTTCAGGTCAAACACAATTCTCTCAAAATATTCAGCAAGATTGTCAGGAGTTTTTAATGTATATGCTTAATGTATTGCAAGATGAAGGTGTAGATGTAGATCATCTGTTTGGCCTTTCTTATCAATGGCAGCATGACTGCGAGTATTGTACGTTATCAAGTACTACTAGTGTAGACTCAGAAAGATTTATATATTTAACTTTGCCAGACACTAAATCAGTATCCTTTAATAAGCTAGTAAAAGCAGCCGATCAAAACATGGAGTGTAGCCAATGTAAGTCTGCAATGCTGTCCACATTATTTATACGAAGATATGGCCAGTATGTCATTTTAATGTACCAACGATGTAGGCCTGATGGAACAAAATTGACACTTTAATTAAAAATTTTGTGGCTTCTCAGTTGTCAATATCAGGAAGGACTTTTCTAACTGCAGCAATTATATATCATGAGGGTCCTTCAACAACATCAGGACATTACACAACTTATTTGAAGTCTGGAAACGGCTGGTCATTCTGCAATGATTCTGTTTTAACTTTCAAAAAAAGATTGCCTTTTCACCTTAAAAATTCTTACCTGGTGTTCTTACAACCAAAATTTTAGGGAAGGAATCTCGGGATTTGTTCAGAGGAATTTCAAGAGGTTCTAATGGCTCCTACACTATATAGCCTTGTGGATAAGTGTAGCACAGAGCGAAAATTGTTTGTTTTAATAAGCTAATTCAAGTAGCAGATCAAAAGAAGGAGTAGAGGTAATGTAAGTCTGCAATGCTGTCCACATTATTTATGGAAACTTATGGGTGAAATGTCATTTCACAATTCCAACTATATAAACCGGATGTAAATAAGTTGTCAAGTCTAATTAAAAATGTTTTGGCTACACAGTCGTCGATTTCAGGAAGAACATTTGTAACTGCAGCTATTAAATGACATGATGGTCCTTTGACAACATCAGGATATTACACAGCTTATTTGAAATGTAAAAAAGGCTGGTCTTTCGGCAATGATTACTATTTGAGTGTGAAGCAATGTTGCCTTTTGACTTGTTTTCAGAAGTGAGAATTTAGGGTAGGTAACTGGATTATAATGATTCTGGGTGTTGCTGTAATTTAGTGTTCTGTTTTAAATTGCTTTGTATGTCTCATTTTTCTTAAAACGATGGAGCTTATCTTTCCGAAAGTGGCGTGCAGAAAATAATAACAGCACAACAGAGTATAAGCTGTTCATAGGACATCCTTTGACGTCATGGAAAGTAAGTTACTTTTGAGGAGTTCTGATTTCTGATGGGTTATATTATATGGGTTTTTTAAACACAATCATTTTGATTGGGTTTTTTTTCCCCGCTGTTATATGATGAATACCTTCAACTCACTGTTTTTAGTGAAATTTGATATATTCTGAGAACAGCAAAAATAAACCATTTAATATGTATAATTAATTCTGTACTTTGAATTGTGATTTTTAATATGTACTCATCTTGTCTCATGCTCACTCATCTTTTACTACTTTCTATCAATTTTTAAATGTTTGTTCTTTCTTTCACAGATTGAAAGTATAAAAATAACAAGTGACTAAGTTAACGACAATTATAAGGTAAGTGTTTTGTACTCTTTCCGTTGCATCTCTATCACATTTAATTTCTTTTAGTTCCACTGCTTCATTTCTTTAACCCTCAGTTTCCTGCCTTTGCTACTTCCCTCATTCCTTTTTCTATTACTTACTTACTCTACTCCTTCCACTCCTTTTCTCAGTCCCTCTTTAAACAGTATCTCTGTGTTACTCCCTCTAGCTGTCTTTCTTTTAACATTATTCTCTGTTTACTTCCCTTATACTTACTCTTCTTTTTTTTAAAAAAAAAAAAATTTTGGTTCGCTTCCGGTTCGCGTACCGGCGCGCGAACCGGGAAGTGAACCAAAAGAAATAGAGGTTGCCAGAGTGCTAAACATTCTAGCAATTTCTTATAAATGGGAGGTAGTTCTGAAAAGAACTTTTTTTTAATTATTTTTGTTGTTTTATATTTTTTTTATTATTTTTCTGAACATTTTTTTACTTTTTTTGTATTTTTTGAACGGTTTTATATTTTTTTGTATTTTTGGGGGGGGGGAAACGAAAATGATTCATTATAAAGGGCTCAACAGGAGCAAAAAAAAAAGATAATTTATTTTCTGGGGCGTTTTGGACATTTGTGATTGTCAATAGCTGTGTTGATTAAATCTATGCTACTCTCCCTGTAGCAAATCAATTGGCCACAAAAAATGCACACATGCTTCACATTCCCAAACTTCAGTTGGATATTTGGGACCGTCTCCCTCGCCTCTGGTCCCGTTAGTGCCTCTTCATTGGATGTACTGGCCACAGGTGGGGGGTTATCCTGCAGGTCACGTACTTGCGCAGCACTATAATTTATAGGGTGCCACCTGTCCATGTGCCGATGCATGGTATAATTGCCATAGCTGTATTTCTTTTCAGTCCCTCTTGACAGATCTTTTTTGCAGATCAGACAGGTAACATTGCGGGCATTTACCTTTTTTTGGCCCCGGGGAAACGTGAAAAATTGCCAGGTGTAGTTTTCTTTCACATGGGACCTCCTCGGCTGTTCAGGTAAAAACTCCCTAGTCCCTTGCTGCTCTTCCTCTTCTTCCTCTTGTTCCTCCTCTTGCTGAAGGATAACCTGAGGAGGTGGTCCTCTCTTCCTAGGAGGTGGTGGTGGTGGTGGGGTCCCACCAGCTGCAGCTACTAATGAAGCCATTTCTTTAGAATCAAAATAGGTCTTCCTCTCAGAAAGTTGAAAGTCAGAGTGAGAAAAAAGGTGGGGCCTTTCATCATTTGGGAAAAAAAAATGTTCTAAACCAATGAAAAGTGTTATTTTTAGGTCATATGACCTAGCCTTACATCATTAGGAAACCAAAAGTAAAATGAACCAATGAAAAGTTTTATGAACAAGTCACATGACCTGTTATCCTTACGTTACGCGTCCCGCTACGCACCCGGAGCGCTGCGCTTCGCGCCTCGGTTTGCGCTCCGGAGCGCTTCCTGGTGCGCTAACGCGGCGTGTCATAAGACGCACTACGCGGCAACGCGATACGTCGCGCTTACGCGACGCGTCACGATGTTGTTTTCTAAGGCGGTAGTTGCGTTAACGGAACGTTTACCGGTTCGTGGAACCAAATTGAGCTAACGGGAAGCTACCCGGTGCGCGGACTGGTAGCGAAACAAAAAAATATATATAAATAAAAAAATTATATTACAAACATATAAAATATATTTTTGCATTAAAATAAGAATACATTTTACAGCTTTTGATATTTGCTATTAAAAAACCGTTGAAATTCACTGAAAAACCCATAGGTTATAGACCATATATAGTTAGGAATTAGCATTTACAAAACCTTAAAAATTCACTGAAAAAACCATAGGTTATAGACCATATATAGTTAGGGATTAGAATTTACAAAACCTTATTTTACTCGCACAAAACCATTGAAATTCGCATATATAGTTAGTTGCACTAACTATATATCGCACAACCGCAATCCACTGCTGATGATGTCACATATTACATCATTCATGACATGGTCAGTGACATCACTGATGACATCACTGATGACATCATCCAGTAACTGTATGTTTCTGTAAAGTTAAAATATGTCTTACATATTGAAGAATGAGTGGATGTATAAGTGTCTGGATGAAGGATTTAGTAGGTGCATGACTGACTGTATGAGAGAGTGATTAAATGTGTCTCACTGAGTGCATGGGTTAGTGACTAAACTGTCTTAATTTGTGCAGCATTATGTCTGTTGTTCTGTAAACTGCTGCATGTGTTAATCAGTAGCTATATGAGTAACTATATGGGTTATTGATTGGTTGCCCAAGTATTTGTATGGGAGACTGAGTATGTGTGTGGGTGGCTGGGAGGTGTATGACTCTGTGCATAGATGTGTGAGCAGTTGATTCTCTAGATGTATGGGTTCAAAAGTGCATGTGGAAACAGCTGTATGGGCAGTTGACTGTGTGCATGAGTGTATTGGTGAGTGAATGGATATCTCAGTGCTACATGTCAAAGTAAGTACATATGTAAAACACAGTACATGTGAGAGTTGACATATATAAATAACTGTGCATAAGAGCCAGTGAATGTGTGAGTGGCTGTATGGATCATTGTGAACTTCAATCAAGGATTGTATAAGAGAGTAAAT
The DNA here is from genome assembly GCF_964263255.1 of Lissotriton vulgaris. Classification (NCBI taxonomy): domain Eukaryota; kingdom Metazoa; phylum Chordata; class Amphibia; order Caudata; family Salamandridae; genus Lissotriton; species Lissotriton vulgaris. The sequence continues at coordinate 297,742,430 of NC_141700.1, read as the reverse complement.
ATGTGTTAGTATATGTTTGAATAAGTAAAGTTTGTATAACTGTATAGTTGAGGAAATGGAGGTGTGATTGATTCTTTGCATGACTGACTAGGTGTGTGAGTAACTCCATGGATGAGTGACAGTCTGTGAGTATCTGTTTACACTGAGTGTATCTAAGGTTATATTAGAGTCTGAAGAGGTTCATCGTATTATCACATGAATGATGTCATCAGTGATGTTGTCAGTGATGTCATTTGAGTTGTCAACAGTGATGTCATCAGTGATGTCACTGACCATGTCATGAATGATGTAATATGTGACATCATCAGCAGTGGATTGCGGGTGCGCGATATATAGTTAGTGCAACTAACTATATATGCGAATTTCAATGGTTTTGTGCGAGTAAAATAAGGTTTTGTAAATGCTAATCCCTAACTATATATGGTCTATAACCTATGGTTTTTTCAGTGAATATATATATATATATATTACCCGTGCTGATATAGGCAGTGGTACCTGTTTACCTCTTATAAGGAAACTATTTCCTATGTATTACTCTGCTGAACTGTTACTCCATATTAGGCCATCTTTAAGTTTTAAGTGGTATACTTTCAGTGTTGGTTCCTGGCACCCTGTTCTTTAAAATAATCAACTTCACCTAGGAAAAGACTGATTTATTCTTTTGTGTGTGTTTGTAAACTGCTAAATACGTTTAGCTTGTTTTATTAAATGAAGTTGCAGGTTAAATTAATCGCTTTATTAATGTAAACTCATTGCGCTAATAAAGTTGCTTAATTGACCTCGAACTATTCTTGTTATGCACACTGAGCAGCAGGAAAGCGCCATATCTATAGAGATATGACTCTCTCCTACCGTATCCCTAGCGCCGACGCTGATTTCAGCTGCTATGCGCCAAGCAAACACCTTAGCACTGTAGTGCTAAGGTGCGTGCCTCAGACTAGCATATGGTTTGTACAGGAGGGGTATCCTTCCTGTACAAAATACTATGCCTAGACAAGTTCAAACACTTTTCCCATTTTGTATGTATGCTGCACAGTGCAGCACACATGCAAAGTAGGAAAAGAAAGGAGAAATGAATAAATTTCTCCTCTTAATGCCTCATTTCAGATGTCGTTAAGTTTGGGCGCTAAACCCTATCTACAATTGTTTGTAGATAGGGTTTTGAATCAAAAGGCATGGGTGGTTGGATGGGAACGCCCATGTAGTATCCATGTAACGACCCCCCCCCATGGCGCTAAGTAACTGAAAGCAATGGTTCGGGCTGCTTTGTGATACATGTAGGGTACTTTCCAACGTGAAACAAGTTTTGCGCTGGAAAGTAAATTTGCAAAAAAAACACACTTTTGTGACGTAACACAAAATGTTTGAAAATCTACCCCTTTTTGTCTGCTCTTTGGTGTTGTTCCGTTCCGTGGTGGGGGGGGTGGTGCTTCAGATGGTTAAAATATCAGAATTATTTTAAAGGAAGGCTTTAGGCTTCCTTTATTTAAAATGCGCTCACATCTACTTTAGTTGCGAAGTGAGTAGAGAGCGGCAAAAAGTTTAACAGCTTGAAAGGGTTTCTTATCTCAGAACTAGAGTGCACAGTACATAGTTTTTATCAGCCACAATTTGTTCACTGTCACTTTATACCTTAGTTACAAATTGAAGAGATGTTAGCTACTTTTGAAAATGTATGTGTGGAAGTAACCTTTTGGCTGTGTTCCTTTTGTTATTATAATCACAGTGAAAAATAATATGCTTTATATGGAAATAAAAGGAATTATAATTCCTTTATTATCTAGCGTGTCGGAATAGTGTTTTTTGCATCCACAACTTGTTTTCAAACTCACTCTTGGCTGTTTTCAGAGAGAAAAATGTACTTTTTGGTTTATCTGTATTCAAGTTTTGTTACCTTCTTAACTAGGGTTTGAAGTTAGCCTAGCTTTCCTTTGTTTTGCATGAATTATTCACAAACCAGATCACAAGCGGGCGCTTCAAACACTTAATAAATGTAGACGAGCAAATTACTTACCTTCAGTAATGCTTTTTCTGGTGGATACAGTATCTGCCTGTGGATTCCTCACCTTGTGAATATCCCCCTGCGTCAGCAACATTCGGAAATTCTTTTGTAGCTCTTCACGCCGACGTGGCCAACGTCACAGAAGCACGGCATCGTGCGCGGCTCCGTTGACGTCACTGACTCCATATTAGGACTCCGTCGGCGTGATGACATCAGTTCCGCCCTTTTTTCCGTGCCCTCGAGGCACACGGACGGACCGTCAACAGTAGATATATACACAATGTACACAGTGCCAAATAACCAAGATAACACACACAGTGTGCAGTCAATACTTAAAAGCAATTATACCAATACATTTCCTTTGACAGTAAAATATATACATTAAAACAATGTCACTAATGCAGGTATAGAAGACTGGACAATGGGGAGGCGGGTGGGTCAGTGAGGAATCCACAGGCAGATACTGTATCCATCAGAAAAAGCGTTACCGAAGGTAAGTAACTTGTTCTTCTGATGGATACATCTGCCAGTGGATTCCTCACCTTGAGAATAGATTCCTACAGCAGTCCCACTCCCGGAGGAGGGTGTCCACCCTTCTATACCAAGAAGTCCTTAAGGACGGAACAAGCAAAGTGTCCGTCCCTCCTCACCTCTGCATCCAAACAATAATGCTTTGCAAAAGTGTGGAGGGAGGCCCAAGTTGCCACCCTGCAAATGGCCTCTTCTGGCACCAACAAAACCCACGAAGAGCTGGTCATCAACTCTGAACTCTCTGGTTCTGTCCAGGTAGAAGCTCACCGCCCTCTTAGGGTCCAAATGGTGAAGTCTCTCCTCCTCCTTGGAAGGGTGAGGGGGAAGATAGAAGGTAGGGAGGGTAATGGACTGCCCTAGATGGAAGGGAGTTACCGCCTCAGGCAGAAAAGCAGCTCTGGTCCTGAGTACCATTCTTTCACCATGAATGGTCAAGAATGGGGGTTTTGAACTCAGAGCTTGAAGCTCACTTACCCTCCTTGCCGAGGTAATCGCAATCAGAAAGACCATTTTAAAAGATAAAAGCCTCAAGGGGCACCTGTGCAAAGGCTCAAATGGAGAACCCATTAAGAAAGCAAGCACAAGATTCAAGTCCCTTTGTGACACAATAAATGGAGTAGGAGGAAATTTATTTGAAAGGCCCTTTAAAAATCCTAAGACAATAGGAGACTTACATAAGGACGGCTGATCCGGCAGACAGAGAAATGCTGACAAAGCCGATAGATCACCTTTCACTGTAGCTACAGCAAACCCTTGCTGAGCAAAAGAAAGTGCAAATCGAAGAATGTCAGACAATCGAGCCTTCAAAGGGTCAATGGATTTCTCCCCACATCAAGAGACAAATTTGGACCACCTATAAGAGTAGATAGACTTGGTGGAATGATACCTGGCTGATCAGATGACATCCACCACGTCATGTGGGAGAGGAAAAGAATTCAGGTTGTCCCGTTCAATCTCCAGGCACAAAGGTGTAAGGTCTGGAGGTGGGGGTGTAGAACCTGTCCCTCCAACTGAGAGAGGAGGTCTGCCCTGAGAGGGAGACAGAGCGGCGTGCACGAGGAGAGGTGGAAAAGATCTGTGTACCACACCCTTCTTGGCTAATCCGGGGCGATCAATATGACTTGGGCCCGGTCTTGGCTTAGCTTCCTCAGAACCCGAGGAATCAAGGGTATGGGAGGAAACGCGTGAAGGAGTTTTAAGTCCCAACTCAACTGAAACGCGTCCCCCAAAGCTCCCTGCATCGGATACTGGAGACTGCAGAACGACGGGCAGTGAGCATTCTCGTAAGTGGCAAACAGGTCCACCTAAGGAGTTCCCCATGTCTGAAAGACATGACGAACCACCTCCGGATGAAGCCTCCACTCGTGGTCGGCCAAGAACTGCCGACTGAGACTGTCTGCACACACGCTCAGAACTCCAACCAGATGGTTTGCCATCAGACAAATCTGATGGTCCTGAAAGAAGGACCGGAGTCGAAGAGCCTCTCTGCAGAGACATTGTGACCCCACTCCTCCATGCTTGTTGACATACGACATCGCGGTAGACTTGTCCGTCAGGACCTGAACCGCCTGACCGCGAAGGAAAGGGAGGAAGGCCTTAAGTGCCAAACGTATCGCCCGTAACTCTTGATGGTTGATGTGAAACAACCTTTCCTCTGGAGACCAAAGACCCTTGATCTCCAGATCCCCCAGATGAGCACCCCACCCTAGGGTGGATGCATCAGTTATCACCGTGGCCACCAATGGAGGTAAGTGGAACAGCTTCCCTTGAGTCAGATTGCTTTCCACGCTCCACCAAGACAGATCCGCCGCAGCTTCTCTGGAGATCCTGATTGACTCCCTGAGATCTCAGTTGTGTTGATACCACTGCCTGCGGAGGCACCACTGGAGTGCCCTCATGTGCCAGCGTGCATGATTGACCAGCAGAATCCAGGAAGCCATCAGACCGAGCAGACGAAGGAGCTTCAGGACCGCTCCATTGTAAAATAAAGGAATTGTATCCTGTATGTTGCGAATCCTTTGCGGAGGAGGGAATGCCCGACACACAGTAGTATCCAGTACCGCACCTAGGAACAGGTTGAGCTGGGAGGGCACCAGGTGAGATTTGGGCACATTTATCGAAAAGCCCAATCTGTACAACAACTGAGTTGTGACTTGCAGATGATGGAGCACCTTCTCCGGAGATTCTGCTTTGATCAGTCAATCGTCCAGATAAGGGAATACTGGTATCCCTGACCTTCTGAAATGTGCTGCCACCATAGCCATCACCTTGGTGAAGACTCGAGGTGCAGTAGTAGGACCAAACAGAAGGACCGCAAACTGGTAATGTTGTGATACCACTGTGATACTTCCTGTGTGACTTCAGGATGGGAATATGAAAATACGCATCCTGCAAGTCCATCAACACCATGTAGTCGTCTTCCAGCAGCGCTTGAAGAACCTGCGCAACGGTGAGCATCTTGAACTTTTCCTGTTTCAGAAAGAGATTCAAGACCGTGAGGTCCAGGATTGGACGAAGTCTGCCATCCTTCTTGGGTATCAGAAAATACCAGGAGTAGCATCACTGACCCCTTTCCTGCTCCGGAACCACCTCTATCGCACCTTTTCTCATTAAAGCCAGGACTTCCTCCTGCAGGAGAAGCAGGTGGTCCTTTGGGGTCCTTTGTGCAAAATCCTTGGCAAGGAGGATAATTTGGGGGAAACTCCCGAAAGGGAAGAGCATACCCATTCTCCACGAGATTGAGAACCCAAAGGTCTGATGTGACCGATTCCCAATCCCGTAGAAAATGAGTAAGCCGACCCCCTACAGGACCAACATGATCCAGAATGGCGGATCTAGGGCTGCTTTGCTGTGGTTGGAGGGGGGTGGGAAGAGGAAGAGGAGGAGGAGGAGGAGGAGGAGGAGGAGGAATATTGACGACCTCTAGGGCGGCCTCTGTTTCTACCTCTGTACGATTTGTACAGAGAATTCTGCTGCTGTTGCTGCTGCTGTGGTTTCTTGTAAGAGCGAAAGGAAGATCTCCCAAATCCTCTGTATCTCTTACCCGATGTTCCTCTGGTCTGAAGTGAGGTTTTGTAATTCTCGAGTCTGACTCCATTTTGTTCTGTGCCATCATTTTGTGTTGCCCTCACGTAGGCCTGTGAAGGTAGCCTGGCGAACAAAGTGGCCTGGTCTTCTTAGTTCATGTATACATTAACTAGATTTCTTTTTGACTCTGAAATGAACTATAAGAAACTGACCTCTTCACCTGAAACTGACCTCGCAAAGCCAATTTCCCTGATCGATCTTAGTCTGAGATTGCCAATCAATGTTCAGGACATCGTTAACTTTTAGTTTCCTTGCACATGCCTTATCTTGTTCAGCATCTGTTACTGTTTCTTTTTTATGTTTCTTCATTACATGGGTTATGCTTTCAATTATAGATTTGTCCGGCTTGTGGAGATTGAATTTGGGATATTCCTAATAATTAACTTTTGGGTTGGGATACTATAAATTGAGTTTTTGTTGTGGATACTTTGTTTGAAAATGTACCTTATTGGCTAGAATTTTGTGCAGTGGGTGTACATTTATAATGTGAATATTGGGTATAAAAGGAGACGTCTCGCCTTAGTAAAATGAGCAGTCTCCTGAGAATTTACAAACAAAACAGGTGATGGACAGAATGTGGATCAATGTCACACATTCACCCCAGTCCAAAGATCTGGGCCCAAATCCATCGTTTTTTTGCACTCCACACCACCCTGGGTTAGACAATGGCGATATGCAAATGAGCTCTGACCCTGTGCCCCATGGGAACAGTCCAGTCTGAACTACAAAAGCCATGTCCTTCCCAGAACGGAATCAAGCATCCGAGGACAGGTCTCCTGAGAATTTACACTGTGATGTATTTCTAGGATCACTATTACTAGCTGCAGCTAATAAACTTGGTCTCTGATGCCATTCAGAAGTATTCCGTGTCTCTGTATACCAAGACAGGTGAACTCGAAGATCTTAGGCGTGCCCCTGACGCCGCTGGGTTAAACCCCGGTTCTTCAGAAGACCCAAAGACCTAGCCGTCGCCTTACCATCCTTGAACCTTTCCAAGGCAGCATCCGCCTTTTTTCCAAACAGGACGGAACCATCAAATGGAAGGTCTATTAAAGTAGCCTGTACATCAGGAGAAAATTCAGAAGACTTCAACCAAGCAGCCCTCCTGGGGGCAACAGATGATCCCATGACCCTTGCCACAGAGTCAGCTGTATCCAAACCGCTCTGGATCACCTGGCGAGTAGCAGCCTGAGCATCCGGAAGAACCTCACTGAAGTTCTGCCTGTCCTCCTCCGGTATCTTTGGTACCAACTGTTTTGCAGAGTCCATCAAACCGTGTATATAGCATCCTAAAAGGCACGTAGCATTAGTGGACTTGAGAGTCACGCTAGCCGAAGAGAATACCTTCTTAGCTGATTGGTCCAGCTTCTTAGACTCCTTGTCACCAGGTACCTGTGGAAAAGCACCAGTTGATGTCTTGGAACAGGTTGCCTGAATAACTAAACTCTCTGGAGACGGATGTGTTGATAAGAAGTCAGGATCTCCAGGAGCCACCCTATATCTCCTAGCAACAGCCCTTGATACAGTAGGTGAAGAAAAGGTCTTTTTCCACACTCATTAAAAGGCAGCATCGGTTCCACCACTGAAGAAGGAGAAAGCAGAACCTCAGTCAAAATGTTCGACTTAAACTCCGCAGTAGGCAGATTCAAATTCAAAAGTTCAGCTGCCTTTCTAATAACCAAGTGATATAGCACTACATCCTTCAAAGGGACGTTAGGAGCTGAGGAAAGCTCCCAACCACTAGCTTCCTTAAGATCATCAAATAAGTTATCTGAGTCTTGCAGCTCTACTTCTTCCACCTCCTCCGCTCTAAATCTCTGCTCCTACAAAAGCCTTTGAGCCTCACGTCTAGACCTCATCCTCGGGGTCGGCGTCGACGGAGCCACAACCGACTCCGACGGAGCCGGTGCCAGCGTCGAACTCGGAGCCGGTGGATCAGTCCGGAGCGCACAAGGTCGGACCGGAGCCGGTGAAGATGGAACCGGCATCGATTACTTCAGAGCCAGAAATTGCCAAGCTGGACCGACGTCGGCATAAAAGGCATAAATGGCGCCGGTGCATATGCCTGAGGGATGCCAGATTAAAGGCCATCGGACCCATGGGACCAGCCGGTGCTCCAGAGGGGTACATGGCTCTCGAGAAGACACCATACATTGTTTTTAATTATGCGTAGGGTCCTGTCCCGGGCCTGGAAATGGAGGGTATTGACCCACAGGCTGCTCCTGTTGAGGTGCAGGAACTGTGTCAGCCAGACCCTCTGGCAATGGAGCCTCTTCCTCCTCTTGAGGTGGAGAGTGTGTTGGCGCCAGAGAAGGATTCGATGCCGGAGCCGGAGAATGCTCGGAGACTCCACAGGCGAAGGCTCACCTTCAGGGACCTGATCAACAGGTGATGGAGAAACATAATCCTTCCGATGTCTAGGACCTGGAGACTTCGACTTCAGGGCCGACTCCCTCTCAGAATGACTTCAAGACCTGTGCTTCCTCTGCTTATACTTCTTCTTGGATCGAGAAGCATGCCTCGAAGACGACCTCGAAGGTGACCTCAAGCGGGACCTTGAACGCGACTTCGAGCGGGACTTCGAACTCTTCCTATCTTTCTTGCCTTTCATGTTCGCCACAAGAAGCCTAGCCTTTCTTTCTCGCAGTGCCTTAGGGTTCATCTTCTTACAGCATGGACACCCTTGGACATCATGGTCAGAAGAAAGGCACCATACGCAATCTTCGTGCAGATCCACTATGGACATCATCTTCCAGCACTCTCCGCACGGCTTGAATCCAGTTTTCTTTGAAGACATCTCAACAGGAAACAAAGAAACAAGAAAGCACTCAAAACAATCAACAGTAACAGAGTTACCCACGAGCTACTGAGGATCCCTAGAAAAACCGTTAGCGTAGACGACGCGGAACAAAGGGAACTGTTGTCATCACGCCGACTGAGTCCTATTATGGAGTCAGTGATGTCAGCGGAGCCGCGCGCGATGTTGTGCTTCTGTGACGTCGTCAACGTCAGTGTGAAGAGATACAAAAGAATTTCCGAATGTTGCTGCCAAAGGGGGATATTCACAAGGTGAGGAATCCACTGGCAGATGTATCCATCAGAAATGTTATTACTGTGCAATTTAATGGAATGACGGCGAAGAATATACTGCAAGGCTACACACTTATAAGGTTTAAAAAGGCTAGTGGCCTTGACTATGTGTCAACCATGCTGTGCTCAGTGCACCCCATTTGTCAAACATGCTGAGCTAGCTTTACTCCGTGTATTAACACGTTATACTCACTGCTCTACAACATAACTTTAACACTTTGGCAGAGCTAAAAGCTCCAGCTAAACACTTAAAAGTGAGACACTCCCTATACTGACTGCTCACACATGCTAAGCACAGTTACTTTCCCATGCCTTTTCAAGGTTTCCATCCCTCAAACCCATGCTCTTCTCTTCTCTAGGGTGTCTTCTGCGTACACAGGTTCTCCTTCTTTAGGCGTCTGTGGCCTGCTATCCCCTTTTTTCTATCTTTCTCACACACTCTTTCTGCTCCTCTGTCTCGAATTCATTCACCAATAGTGCAAAAACTACCTATCCCTCTCTATCTTCATTTCTATTCTGTGCAACTCCCACCCTTGTCTATTCACCACACCACAAAATTCCACCCCACACAATTCCACATCTAACAATTCTAATAAAACTCACATAATTCCACTACACACTACATACATCCACTACACTCCAAACCAAAACACATAAATAAAAGATATTGTCATTTATAAAGGCAATAGCACTAACTCTCGCAAATGTGAGACCTATTGCATTGTAAATGTTTGTCATTAGTTGTTCCTTTGTAATTTCCAGTGTCTACACTCTCTGATACTCTGTCAATATTGTCAATGTCCATTGAGGTAAGTGTCCTCTCGACAGGACCATTCACCTCCAAAAAGCATAAGGAGCAAAGTGATGAGACTTGCTAGTACCTATGCCCAATGCATCCCACAAGGAAAATGTAATATCCATCAGAGGATATGTTGCTTGCTAATGGATAGGTGGTTAAAAGAATAGACGACCCATGGAGATGTGCCATACAAACAATCCCCAAATAAGTACATCATTTTCTTATATTAAGATAATGTGTCACAATCACAAAATGTAGACTTGGTATAAAAAGGGGTTTTGAAAGAAACATCAACTCAATTTTTTGAAATAAACACAAAGGAAGCCAGAAGACCAATCAATAGTCATGCAACTAATTCACACGAGTGGAGGTACGTATTGGCTCCAACTTTCCAAGATCCCAAATTTCACTTTCCTGAACAGGAGCATACAATAATATTTTATTTTATAAGCAAACTTGAGTGTAGCTCATGTCTCCACATTTCAGGGACTCCTAATATCTGTGACCACAGACCTGCTTATGCCTGCTTTGTAAACTTACTGAGGGTGAATTAAAGGTTTTGAGTTGCCCCGTGGGCATTCCCTCTTTGGTGTGATTGAAATGTGCACTGCATCAATAATTGAAAATACTCCCTTCATTTTAATGTTTCTCTTAATCAGGAATGTTATCTAAGCCACCCATGCTGCTAAAACTCTTGATCCCAGATTTGCATTACCCTCGTGTAACCTGCTTTTAACAGGTTATTTACAATCACCTTCATTGTAACACGTTTTATTGCTGCTAAAATGTAATTTATTTCAACCAATTTTTCTCCACATTACATCCAGGAATACATTTTAAAAAAGGCTTCTCTTCTATAACAGTACGAAGGTGTTTCGAGTTTGTGGATAATAGCTATGATCCCAGGTCAAACATTGGTTTCTGTAAACTAACTACTGTGAAAAAAATACGTGCACATTAGTTTTTATGGATTTATATATTTCCAGTCATAAGAACTGAAAACTACATGGTCCTGTTGAATTTTGTTTTGCAATGAATCAATATATAAAAAAGGTCTGCTATATCTCAATATTTAATTCTAATACACAATGAATTATATCAGTTCAAAATTAGGAGTGGGCAGACTTTGCGGAGTTTTACTGTGCGGAATTCCATGAAGTTCTGTAAAAACGCAGCAAGATTCCGCTGAGTTGTGCAAGCGGCGGAATTTCGGCACGCCACACTGCTTGCACTGATTGTAGAGACTGCTTCAATTCTCTTCACAAGTAAAACACTTCAAACCCTTTATTCCACAATAGTGTGCCAGAATTTAGAGGCCGATTTACTTATCCTTATTGCAACCAAGGGCATTACAAAGGCTTATTTTTTATTTACAAGGCCATGCAAGCTTTGATTTGCATGGCTTTGTAGAGACATTTAACACAATGCACCAGCTTGCACATCATTGCATTACATTTTTTAGTGGTAGGTATTTCATACGTGGAGCATAGGACTTCTCATGCATCCGCCCATGGATTTCTCGCAATTCCACATATGATAAGGTTTATAAGCCTGGAATTGCCTACAATTGGTATGCCTACCAAAGAGAGGTGTAACAAGGATAAAAAGCAATTTTCTCCCCTCGTTATTTCCTCTTTCTATGTCTGATGCATTCTGCATCAAACATAGAACGAGGAAAATGCCTCTTTGGAATGTTTTTGTGCAGAAAGGTGTGCCTTCCTGCACAATAACAATCCTGCTTGTAATGCAGGCGCCCTTGCGCTAGGGTGGAAGGGCACCTGCATTGATGCTAGGCAGCCTCAAGTGCACCAGTTCAGGGAGACAACTGAAGAGCTCTTTACATCTCTCTCCTAATCAAGCTTGCCTTGCTGCACTGCGTTGCAGGATTTCTTAATACATCCGCCCTATAGCTATTAGTCCTTTGGGTATAACTAAGATCAAAAAACTCACAGAAGGCTGACTAGTTTTCCAAGTTAGTAATCTAAATCTAAAGCACAGCACAGCATTGTCTAAGGCAAGGATTCTGTTTACTGCAGATGCCTGAGTCCATATGATCACTGTCACTTAGTAGATTGCTCTTCTGGCATTGGCATCGGCCCACATTTTCTATATCACTTCAGTGATAGTTCTACTCTAAGACACTAATTCTGTGAAGATCTGTGTAACCGGATCAGGTTTGCAGTCAAATACCTGACACTGTATGATATTGGTAACCTGAACGACAGTTTTGCTGTCCACTATCAGCTTCTGTAGGACATATCCTACCTGATCCATAGTTAATGTAATGTAATGTATGTGGTCTTGTAAAGCGCACTGCTGACCTGAGGCGTCGTGGTGCTGTAGACCGCTGGGGAACCCGTCCTGGCTTTCCCTGTGAGATGGTCCCTACTGGGTATCTCCAAGGTGAAACCAGGCATCCCCGGCGAATGTGGGGGGCCGTTGTAGAGATGAGGCATGCTAATGCCCAGAGTTGCCGAGTGTGATCCCTGGGTCCTCCGTCTGAGACTTGAGTCCTCTCAGATTGCCCTGGTCTGCACTCACATATTTGTTTATTTAGTTAATGATAATGTGTGCAATGGCAGTTACCTCTTTTTATTTCATCATACTCCGTTTTCATATAGTTTTCTATAAACTAGTCAAAAGTAACCATACCTCTTCCCCATTGTACGTCCCCTCTTCAGGACCGATGTCTAGAATCTCGCACAGGATGTTGCTGCTGTAAAGGTCCAGCAAAGTAAGTTCGCTCTCTATGGGGGCACAAACCTGCAGAAAAATTTGAAATAGAGTGATGAGGTTCCCCTATACCCATGATCAGCAAATCACACATGGAAGTTTAAAATCCATCACAGGATGTCCTGCTGCCTCCTGGATTGTCAGCTGAAAAAAAAGGCATCATGTACAGAGATTTTGATAAGAACAGTTGACAATGTGGGGCATATTGGTTTTACAATAGGGCAATCCTCTGCAAGCACTAAACCTCATGGTTTGGAACAGGCAAATGAAGGAGAGGAGAGAAGTACATTTTATGTATAAAATGGTGGTGTCGAAGAACAGTCAAACTAGGTTAAGGAAATCACTTTGAAGGAAACCCAGCCCACAATAATGCACCTTTCTCTAAAAAATAGAGCAATGTATTAGCTTCAATTTCAAACGTTCACAGGCTGCCTCTTCAACACACCACAGTGCAGTGATATTTAAGTCATGATCAATGTCATTCCTCCTCCTTACATTTACCAAGGTAGGAAGACCAGAAGCTTCATGCTGCCTGTCCACAGAATGTCCTGAGTGTGAAAGAAGCTTTATAAGACAACCTATGCACTCTGGATCTTCTGTGTGAGTGTGTTACATGTACAGTAATGTTCAATATGTCATTTGTTGAATCACTCACCATTACCTCTGCATGTCTCTTTTATAAAGAAACAATCAGACAGATTCATCAATGTCCCGTTTTGGGAGTCCTTAATAGCGATTATTAAGGAATCGCTATTAATGGCTCGCAAAACGGGATTCATGTAGAAATCGGAATATTATTTGCGATTTCTACAGCTTCCCTATTTGCGATTAGCAAATTGCTAATCGCACATAAGGAATGACTCCCCATGCATTCCTATGGGACTAGAGGCCCATAGGAATGAATGGGGAGACTTTCCTTATTTGCGATTAGCAATTTGCTAATCGCAAATAAGGATGCGATTTCAAGGGTGCCAGGGGTGTCCAAAGGACACCCTGTAGCACCCCTGAAATGTAAATGTAGACTGTTGTTGCGCACACACATGTCCAAAGGACATGTGTGTGTGTAACATACAACTTTGAAAAATGCACTAAAGTGCATTTTTCAAACTTTTCGCTATTTACCACGAAGTCAGACTTCACTGTAAATAGCGGCCAAAAATAGCGATTTCACAATTCAAAAATGGTTCATGAATTGCATTTAAGGAATCTCAAATAGAGATTCCTTAAATGCAATTCCTCGCAATTTAGCGATTTCGCAATTTGCGATTTTTGCATTTGGGATGATGAATCCCAAATGCAAAAATTGCACTCGCGAGCCGATTTTACAATGATGAATCTGGCTGTAATAAATCTCATGTGCGCTAAAGCTGAAATCTCTCGAATCCATGTGAATATGTCACTCGTGAAAGCAATTTTTTTTCTAATGGACAACACCTTAATTTTCTTTTGTAGTATTTTTTTCTATGGATGTTTGTGTCAGTATTGTTTGCACTGAAACACATTTTCTTGCTTATAGAAGCTTTCTCAAGGATGTTTTTTTCCGTGCTGTATCCAGCACTAAATGTCAACAAAGGCTGCTAGTGTTTTTTTATCAGAATAAACAAGCCTTGAGCGGGTAGACACTACACATTATGCTCACTCACATTATGTTTCTATAGAAAAACTTTGAAAGACCAGGCACTTGTGTGTATTTTGTTGTATGCCTTTTTCAGTTATGGACATCTCAGTGAAGCATAATAATATTACAGTTTGATTTGTAATCAACCAATGTGTAAAACAAGTGTTGTTTGCATTAATTTACTCTTTTATGCATTGAAGGATAATCAATCCATCAATCAGGGGTTTGTAAATCACAGCTACTAACCTGTGAGGGTCTCAAGGTGCTGGGAGGGGCAGGGGGTGGCACCGTTAGGTTCTGGGGTCATCTGAAGAGCCAGGTCTGAAGTCCTTTCTGAACTGCAGCAGTGTAGGGCTTTGCCGGAGGTGGAGAGGGAGGTCATTCCAGGTCTTGGCTGCGAGGTAGCAGAAGGACTTTCCACCCTTTCTGATCTTGAAGATGTGTGGGATGGTGGCTAGAGAGAACTGGGCTTATCTGAGGTTTCTTTTGTGTGCGTGGAAGTAGAGCAGGTTGTTTAGGTATGCTGGTCCGATGTTGTGGAAGGCCTTGCATGCGTGCGCGAGGAGCTTGAGGTTATTCTTCTTTCAATGGGGAGCCAGTGGAGATCATGGAGGTGTTGATGACAGTTCAAAATGAACTGCCTTTGTGATGTATATCGAAGGGCTGCTGTGTTCGCCTATTCTTAGAGAGGGGTTTGATTTGAAAAAAAAGGAAAAACCTTCAAAAGCTTCTCAATTATAATAGTATCTCATGATAGTCTTGAAACCTTGCTTTACATTAAAGACAATCTACACCACAGAAGATCATGTAGCATTGTAGAGTAGTAACCTGAGCCATAGGTTTACTGCCACACTCCTAATCCTGTATGCTGAGTAAACTGAAGGATAGTTTTATGGCCAGATATCTGAATCTGTAAGAACCCTATAGCCCATCCTCTAAGTGTGCCGTTGTCACCTTGGTCTGCAAGATCTCTGCTCCGAGGGTCCTTGCCAATGAGATCTGTGCAACCTGGAGGATATGTTTAATGTCATATGCAGGATTCTGTAAGAAATCTCTGCTATCCGCATAATGCTTCTATAGGATCTTTGTAACCTGATGGATAGTTGTTGTGTCTGAAACCTTGGCCCTAGATCTTAGAACACTCGAGTCTCCTCTGTCTACTCTCATATATTGTTCTTTCTTTGGATAAGGTTTCTCTGTGCATAAGACAATCCTACCTGCCGACTAATTTATACTGCACACACAGATGATTTTCCTTTAAACTTGCTAGGAGTTTCCATACCTCTGTCACACTGTTTGTCCCCTGTTCATGCATGGAATCCAGATCGTCTGATAGGCTGTCAGTACTGTCAGAGTCCAGCAAAGTAACTGTACCCACCATGGTATCACACACCTGCAAAATGAGTAGAAGCAAGTAATGAGATTTGTGTGCACCCATCCCTAATGAACCACACAAGGGTACATTTAATATCCACCAAAAGATATGTCCCACTAATGCATGGATAGTTGAAAAATTAATTGATCGCTCTTTGGAGATGTTTGGACACCCTACATTTAGCAATACATGTCAAAAAAAGGCTATGTGTATATCAATACCACGGAGCTTTGAGCAGGTAGACCATTCCCCTGATTTCTTTTCACACTCCCAACACCCTAAAAAATAGCTGGAAGTGTATATTAGTTTACATTTTTCTAATCATGAACAGTTAAAAGCAGCAAGAGCCATTTGCATTTTCAACTAGTTTCAATCATTGTGTTAAATTGTATGCTAAGTGTGTTTCATTCAGATAAATAAATCAAGCCTTAAAACGATGTATTGGGGTATTATTGAAAATTACCTGATATTGAATTGTAAGGGGTCACTTTCAATTGATTTTATGAATTTTAAACAATCTGTTCATTTTGAGCCCACATTGGATGAAATTGAACCCCTTCTAGCGAGAAAACTATATTTACAGTTTTGGTATGGATGTCTTCCTCTAAACCACTTTAGAAGAAATTGGAGTAGAGAAGGGGAGCGTGGTGAAGAAGAGTGTTGTCCCTGTTGTTTAGGGACTGCTGAGACTCCTGATCATGTTTTATTTTTTTGCCTCCTTTACTCCCGATTTCGACTTAAATGGATAGCTCCCCTTTGTAGAAATTTGGGAGTAAGGAGATATACGGAGGCATATGTAATAATGAATACCAACACGACACGCATGATTGTTTTTTGCATAGCAAGTTTCTAATGGCATGAAGGCTAAGGCGTGCCAAGTTTTCTTCTGAAAGTGACAATGCAATGGTACCTAAGATGTAACACACAATTTTTTATTTTTTAACATTTTAAATTTCTTTTTAAAAGAAGTTGCAACATATGCAATTGGTTTTTCTGTTTTAAAGAATATTCATGAAGTTTGTTTTTATAAACAATAATGCAATTGTATAATTATGCTGCTTCTATGCAACTTCCCTCTTGCACAAATACTAGCGCACTTTGATTTGTTAATAACATCAAGATTGTAGACAGATTGTGATTGTTTATTTAGGGTGATATATTTTATTTGTATTGTGTTTTTGTTATTGTCTTTTTTATGGTGTACTTTTATGATCCGCAGAGATCGAAATAAAGTCTTTGAATCGAATTGAGTGTTACATTACTCTCTTACACATCGAAATATATGAGTGCAAACTGAGCTCGCTGCCTTTGGCTAGTTACAATAGTAATAGCGTAAACCTATAGAAAGACACATTCACCTAGTTATAGAGATTGCTTCAATTGAATAGCCATTGAAAAGAGAAAGCCTTCATAGCTTTCCCTACAAAAAAGTGTCCAACAGTACAGGTTTAACCATTCAACTATAACTAAGAATATCTAACTCCCAGGAAGCTGATTAGTTTACTTGCTGTTGGCAAGATGGCGGCAGGTCACTCGGCCGAGTAAGCTGGTTGAAACGCTCTCTCCCAGTCAACTCGCTGATCTATGATGTACTATGGCTCCTGAAGACTGAAATTAGACGGGATTTCAGCAAACCTATTCTACAAACTTCAGCAACTTTATTTTAAAAATAAAAGGGAAGAATCGCTATGCTGTGGTGGCGCCTTGTGTCTAGGAATCGACTTACCATTTGGATTCTCTCCCCTCGATGCACTTCTCCATCTGCTGTTCTGGCTGCGGCTCCGCGTCTCAGCTTTTTCGTTCTTCACGCCCAAGTATGCGCCTAACGTTTAGGGGGAGAATCCTGTCTCCATCACCGCAGGATGCTCCTCGACAACCCGGGGGGCTGGCTTTTCAAAATTAGCCTGCGTGGTGGAGCAGTTCCCAGCAGTGCAGGTATCGGGGCGGGAACGTGTAAGGATGCGGGGGGCAGCCGACAGGCTCCTGTAGAGACGATGGCCCCAGTGACTGTGAAATCCAGACAGACCCTCCCGGCTATGTTCAAACCACAGGCTAACAAGAATAAGACGCCACAGCAACCCATTAAGAACAAACGAGGACAGCCTGCATTTGTATCTCCAAAGCTCTCGGCAGCCTCTATCACTGGTAGGGTAGGAGGGTTTCAGGGGGGTGGGGTCAGGGTGGTCAAGGGTTGGGAGGTGGTCTGGGGGAGTGGGGGGTAGGGGCTGGCTTTCTAAGATAACAAAATGCTTGAATTTACAGTAAAATCGTGGCACTTTTGCTGACACTGGTATCATTAGGGCATGTTCATTTCTAGAAGGGTGGATTAAAATTGTTCTGTATGTGCTTGTTGGGTTAGGCTCTCTTATGAAAGCAAAGGGTGCAGGGTAAATTTTGCCTAGGCTCTTGGAATATATGTGGGTTGAACGATGGTAAGAAAAGGTCCCCGTTCTCGAGAATTGTTCAGGCTTTACGAATAGATGTACTATGCTTGCAAGAAGCGCATGTCCCCTGGAGCAATCGCAATTATTTGAGAATTCCAGGGTTTGATTGAATCGGATGTTCCCACCAGACCTCTATGATTAGAGGGGTGGCAATTTTATTGAGACTGGGGACCTGGTCATGTAGGGAAACTAGTCAAGATAGCGCAGGGAGATGGGTAATCACCGAGTTGACAATCAACGGCAGACCTTTAACCATCTGCACATCTGACTGCTCAAATTTAGACGACCCGGCAGTCTTACATTATTTGAATGTAGAGTTGGCATTATGGCCTTATCCTATTTGTTTCTGTGGGGATATGAATATTAATCTGTCTGCTGATTTTAATTTAGCTGGGGCCAAAGCTACGTAGGCAAGAAGCCTAGAGTCTTTAGGGCGCTCCAAGCTTTGGTTCAAGAGCACTGTCTGACTGACCTCTGGTTTCGCCATAATAAAAATCAAGATGGCTTTACACATTACTTTGCCCCCCATAATAAAATGGCCCGGCTTGACTATTCTTTTGTCGGATCAGCTTGTTGAGCTCACTTCTATTTCAGCCCCCCCAAGAATTTTGTCAGACCATAATCCCCTGATTGTTGAATGTCCTTTTTTTCACGGGCCTAGTGTCCCAAGGGTCTGGACATTTGAAAGAAAACTATTATTAGAACAGTCTTACTTAGATCACACGAGGAACTGGTTATCTGAATTTTTAAATATTAATAGGGGGACTGCCCCTGGTACCACTGTCTGGAATACACTTACGGCTGCTGTCCGGGGGGAAACGAAGAGTTTTTCGGCTTTCCACGGAGGACAATCCAAGAACAAACCAGAAGGCGCATCGAGGAGCTGAGGGTTGCAGAGGTCCAATTAATAGGTGCTATCAAGGAGGGTCGGGACACAGCTCAAAGTCAGCTACTGGTTGCCAAAACCAGGGCTGGCCTGCTGGAGTTCTTTGGTCAGGACCTTGCTGCGAAGTTCTTACAGTTTCGTACAATGATGTTCGAGTTTGGTGAAAAATCTGGCAGGGTCTTGGCCAAACGACTCCAGGAGAGGAGTTTGGCCAATTGCATTACTAAGATCCAAGATTCTCAAGGCCACGTTCACGACACACCGGAGGGGGTCATGGCTGTCTTTCAGCAGTTCTATTGCACATTTTATGCAGAGGGAAATATTGGTTTAGACATAGAGTCCGAAGCTGGGGTTTTCCTTCAGGACATCAACACCCTTCATGTTACGACCCAACAGAATGAAGTCCTTTCTTCCCCCACAGAATGGGAAGAGGTTGAGCTAGCAGTTAATTCATTAGACAACGATAAAGCTGCAGGCCCAGACGCTATCCCTTTGGAATTTTATGTGCTCCGCTCGGAGATCTGGGTGGATCTTCTCTCAGCTCTAAGAGAGGCACAGGACGGCTGCATACCGGACTCATGGCGCCAAACTACTATCGTTCTCTTCAAGAAGAAAGATAAACCAGAGCTTGACCCTTCCTCATTTCGCCCTATATCTCTTATAAATACAGACAGTAAAATTTATTCCAAAATTGTGTCCACCAGATTAGCCTCGGTGATCTCTCCATTGGTTTCATTACGTCAGCATGGCATTATCCTGGGTAGGGATAGGGCCGACCATGTCTGACGGGTATTCACACTTCTAGATTGGGCTCGGGTTACTGAATCTCCCCTTGGAGCGATCCTGTTGGATGCCGAGAAGGCGTTCAACAGGGGCGCTTGGGGGTTTTTATGGGCAGTTCTCAGTTAGAAGGGTTTTAGTCTTGAGTTTATCCAGGCAGTCCAATCGCTTTATACTGCTCCAGTGGCCACTCTATGTGTCTCCGGCTTAGTGTCAACTTCATTTAGCATTAGCAGGGGCACTAGGCAGGGTTGCCCCTGCTCGCCCCTGTTTTTTACCCTGTACATTGACCCCTTTTTAAGTAAAATCGAGTGCCCCTTAAATATTCTGCCGGTTAGGGTCAATGCTACAGAATACAAGATGCTGGCTTTCGCTGACGATATTTTAGTCTTGACCAGGGATGTCGCATCTGCTTTTCCTGCCCTAAAGAACTTAGCAGAACAGTATGGTCAGCTCTCTGGCTACAAGCTTAAAGTCACCAAAACCCAGGTTCTTCAAACTGCACCATGGGCCCTTCTCGAGCCCTAGTGGTTCAAGCTGCAAAATATCTAGGGGTTAAAATCACTTCCCTAGTTAGCAATATTCCATACTTGAATATTTTGCCAGTTATTGATTCAGTCAACTCTACCTTAGTAAGATTGGACAACCTACATCTCTCTTTGCATGGTAGGTGTAACGTCCTTAAAATGCTGGTTTTACCTAAGTTTTTATACCAATTCGGAACCATTCCACTGGAGTTCTCACAACTAAGCCTGGCCAGAGCAGAAAGGACCTGTAATAGATTTCTTTGGAGGTATCATCGCCCTCGTAGGGCATTGAAGTGGATGTGCCTCCCAAGAGATCGGGGGGTTGCTCAGTCCCGAACCTTTTGCTCTATTGCTGGTCCGCACTGCTCCAACATCTTGGTCTGCCACTGCTTGGGGACAGGGCGATGGTGCTGTCGTTTTGTAGACCTTCTATTTATGAAATAGGGCTAGGAGAGGATGCTAAGGGGATCTTATTGCAGATTCTCGAACCCAGTCATTATAAGAAGACTAAGTTCAAGGTCATTGGGGCAATGTTCTCAGTTTGGCGCAAGATCCAGCTTAAATGATCGATTCCCAATATTAATTCTAACACACCTCTCACCGCTGCTAGACTCTTGCTGACAATTTTTCAAGACCAGACCACTTTTACGTGGATGTCGCTACGGTTAGGAGCTCTGAGTGATTTAGGCTTTGATGGGAAAATGGCCTCTTTTAAATTTTTAAAGGTTAAGTTCCATCTTAATACACATGATTTTTTCAAATATATGCAGATCCGAAGTTATGTTGATAAAATGAAGGGCCAAGTTACTACTTTGTTAGATAGGATCACACTGATTGAATTGATCCTGAGGAGGTCAAGAATCGGTGTAGTGTATAAGCACTTACTTTCTGGTCTGCCGGATGATCTTTCTCTACAGAACGCCAAGTGGGAGGCTAAGCTGGGTATGACAGGGGTGGACATTATTCAGGCTCTCGAACTGGCTAGTAGCGTGTTAGTATCTGGAAGTTTATGTTCTCAAAGCTACATGGATTTACTCGATCTGTATTATACGCCGGCCAAAATTTCTAAATGGGGGGCAGTGAAGGCCATTGCTGTTTGAGATGCAGTCTCTTAGCTGCCAATGATGTACATATGTTCTTTGGCTGTACAAAATTGGGGCTCTTTCTTCTGGATGTAGAGCGATTTATAAATTCTAGGCCCAGTATTCCGGTTGTGCTTTCACCAGAGGTGGTGATATTTGGCCCGCTAGACAGATTTTCCCAAGCGGGTTCACTCCCTACCCCTCTATCCATACTGTGGTGTTGGTGTTGCCCCTCTGTCTTTCTCGCCCCGTTATGTCTGATCATACACCCACGTATTCTGAAGATTATATTCAAAAACTTATGACAGGACCCTCACTTTTTACAGACACTACAGATGTCACAAACCCTACAAAGAGCACATTAGGGGAACAGCTAGAAAAGAGCAAAAAGAAATTAGTTAGACTGGAATTAAGGATAAAATTGCTCACTGAATATTTACGTGCGAAAATTATTCCACTGGGCCTACAGATGCGTAATATTCCTGGAGTTTTTACAGATAACCCCAAATATACCACGGGGTTTAGCCATATCAGTACCACTTGTTCCAGGCACTGGATGGTGCTTGGAATCGAAATTGCTACTGAGGAACATAAAAAGGTGGTCAAAGAAATTCAAGAGTTAGAGAAACAAATTAAAGAGCAAGTACCTCCCGCTGATATTAAAAAACTTCATGAGGAGGTCCAAAATACTGTTGATGAATTGGACAGAATTGAATCAAATAAAAAAGCCACTAAAGTAAAAAAGGATAGAAAACAATTCTCACTTGAGCGTGCTTATCCATATCTTTCAAAGGACTTTTACTCTAATAGATCTTACGGTGGTCCTCAAACCCAACGCCCCTGGGGGCGTTTCAATAGAAAAAGAAATATTGTGGGCTTCTCTGATAGCTCTGCTGAATCTTCTGATAATTCAGATAATAGTGAAGGAGCTAATACTCCCCGCGGAACTCCTTTTTTAGAGCGAGGCCAAACAAAACAACCCAAACAGGGAAGAGGCAAACAACCACAACGATGGCCGAATCCACTGGGAGAACGGTTCACTCGCAGACAGCACTACCAATCGTGAATATTGATCCCCATGACATTGTGAACAATACTGACACACCTAACACGGCCGTACTGCCTATCTTTAATTTAACTAAACATCCTTTGACGCCTTATGAGCTATCAATTCTCAATAAAGGGCTTTCATTTGTCCCAACTGTTAGACCTAACTTCCTAGAAACACAAACTGAACTTTTGAGATGTTTTAGGAAGATTAGACTTCACAGCTTTTTCCATCTGAATCCTTCTTATCCTCCATTTGCTAACACTCCGTTCAGGCCCCCTTCCACGTTTTCACCTACTGGAAGTATGATACCTGGGGAAATTATTACTTTTGAGAAACTTGTATTGAAGGACTTTGAAAAAATTGAGAACAGCAGACTATTTATTCCATACAATATCTCCTTGGCTGGAAAACAAGCATTGGCAGACCTTAAGAAAAATCATTTGGTCATTATTAAGCCAGCCGATAAGGGCGGAGGTATTGTGATTCAAGAAAAAGATAAATACCAAAATGAGAATTTGCGCCAACTAAATAATAATGCACATTACTGTAAACTCCTGTCTAATCCTGCCAGAGAGATTCAGAACTTTTTTTATTTTTTATTTATTTTTGCGAAATAAAAATTCAGGACTTAATATCTAAGGTTACCACTGAGGCTCTTGATTCTGGATATCTCTCCAAAAAGGAGTATGACTTCTTGAACACTAAATCACCTAGGACGCCAGTGTTGTATGCACTGCAGAAAGTCCACAAAAATATTGACAATCCACCGGGCAGGCCCATAGTCTCTGGCTGTGGGTCTGTCCTTGAGCCTTTGGGTCATTATGTTGACCATTTTATCAAAGATTTTGTGCCAAAAACACAGTGCTATATAAGGGATAGCATGGGTATGATTAACTTGATAGAGGACTATCCCTTTGATTCCACTTCTGAGATGCTTTCACCGTAGATGTGGAATCACTTTATGCAAATATTCTCCAAAGAGATTCACTGTTGGTCATTCAACAAGTTCTGGATACCAGACCTCGACCGCATGCAGTGCCGACCTTATTTATTTTGCAGTTGCTTGAGATTTGCCTCACTAAAAATTTCTTTGTATTTGATGATCAGTTTTATGGACAAGTGAGAGGTACATCCATGGGAGCAGTTTTTGCACCAAGCTTAGCTATTCTCTATATGGACCACTTGGAATGCCACTGTATCTTGTCACCTGTAAATCCCTTCCATAGTGGTATTTCATTGTGGAGGAGATATATAGATGATATTTTTCTGATATGGCATGAATCTAATGATCTCCTCTTACAATTTCAACATTGGCTTAATAACAATTCTAATTGCCTACAATTCACCTTGACTACTAACAAGCAGGAAATCCCGTTTCTTGATCTAAACATTATCCATAGCGATGGGAGATTAGTCACAAGCCTCTACCGCAAACCCTCGGAATGGAATACCCTTTTAAGTTATCAGAGTCACCACCCCCGTGCTTTGCGTGACTCACTTCCATTTTCACAGTTCCTTCGTCTCCGACGGAATTGTTTTTATAAGGAAGATTATTTCAGGGAAGCCAATATTTTGACCAACAAGTTAACAGCGAGAGGTTACCCTAAAAAGTTGATTTGGCGTTCTCTCAAAAGTGCTTGGTATTGTCCCAGAGAAACACTCCTTGAACCCAAAGAAAAAAAGACACAAAATCGTATTGTATGTGTCACTACATTTTTACCCATTTCCAATGCTTTCAAAAAAAAGCAAATCTTGAACAGCCCCTATTTGCCTTTAAAAAGTCTAAAAACATTAAAGAGCACTTAGTAAGAGCAGTATTACCCACAGCTAACACGAGAAACACTCTTGATGATCTATTGGAGCTACCGCGAGTAGTTGGGCATGTAAAATGTGGTTCATGCAGTGTCTGTGCTAGTACAATTGAAGGAAAAGACTTCTTGTTTGAACAGATTATTTTTCACAGGCAACATCTTACAAACTGTAACAGTTCTAATGTAATTTATGCTATCTTTTGACCGTGTGAACTAATATACATAGGACAAACTAGTCAAAAAGCCAGACTCCGAATTGGATAACACAAGAGTAGAATTTGGTGCAGGACTCCTAACGCACCGCTTGTGGACCATTTTGTTGAAAAAAACCACAGCGAAACTGAATTGAAATGGACAATTATTGATGCAATAAAAAGTCCTCCAAGAGGAGGTGATTTGAGCACCCTGTTGAATAAAGAGGAACTTAAATGGATCCTGAGAACTAAAAGTATCCATACTGGTTTGAATCGACTGGAGGACTGGACTTCTCTGGTATAAAGACAATTGGTTGCCCTTGTGGGATGTTCCACTTCGCTACATTGCTCTGGATTTTTTATGCGCTGTTTCAAGATCTGAATTCTTTGAATTAACATGAATTTCCAACTGTGGCCTCATATAATATTAGTACGCACTTCATCCTGTGAATCTGGATCCAAATGAGCTAAACCAACCAAGAACAACAGGAGAGAAAGGGTTTGAATGTTCACTCTCACACCCCTTTTCCTACTATTAATAAACAACAGAAGAGTGACAAATCAGTAAAGGACAGCCTCGTGGTAAAACACGAAGTGTCTAGAAAAGAAAAGAGAAAACTCAGATGGGAGGGACGACACCAAAGAAGTTTTTAAGAACCCTCACTCACCAACCTAGTGGTGACATGCTTCATCACTGGGTTCCCACTGGAAAGACCTAGTGTCTTTCCAGTGTGCTTCAACGTCTGTTTACAGCGGAGCTGGTTTTGTGTGTGTTGAAGGTGTATTGTGAAGCCAAATCAAGCTAAGTGAGTGCAAAAGGATGAAAAAAGGATAAAAAGTGCAAGTACGTGCCTTTCAAATATGTTATTACTAGTCCGATTTGCACTGGTTAAAAACAAGTGTGAATGGACCCATAGGTGTGGCCTCAGTTATGGTAGACCCCTAGTCCATAAAAGTGAATTTGGTCGACATGTTTCTGCTTATGGCGAGCCCGAGTCGCTCAGCTTTCTTCAGGACCTTAAAAATGTGATCCTCCGGTGGTGTACACGCCCTAAGGTGCACCCTGCCGTGAGGAATTTGTGTGAAAAAAGGAAATATTGTCTTTTTTCCAAAAAAGTATGTTGATACTTACGGCTGTGAAGCCGTTATCGACCCACGCAGCAATTTTGTTGGAGTCGTGTACCTGTGGAGAAGGAAAAAGTTTTATAATTAGAGAGCAATATCCAAAAAAATACAGTGTTACACCTAATTAATATTGGTGTGTCCCGTCACCCAATAGGAAAAACACCTATATAGTGAACTAGTCATAATAAGTGTTTTATAACCTTGGTCGCATTAGTTTAGTAGGTTTAGGGTATCATTCCAGCCTCTAAATAGTTGTATGCGCCACTGTGTCCCAAATTTTATATGACATCATTATTCTATTTTGAGAATTACATAAATGGGTCTAAATCTAATACGTCCTCAAGACTCATGAGACGACATTTTCAGCCCAACACTTCAAAAAAAATTTTGACAGTGAGTGAAATAAGAGTTAACAACAACTACAATTTATAAAGCTGCACTAATCTTATCTTGCGCAAAAAATTTAATATTTGCACATTCAATGGTTTAAAAAGGTATCAGAACCACATGCACAACTGAACAAATGGAAGAACAAAGGACCCTCTTAAAATTCACAGGAGGTACAGTAATACAAAACCTCATGGGCACATAACGCGGTGGGGGGTTATCTTCACGCTGCCAAACTGTGCAAAACGAAAACACAAACCGAGATACTCCGTTTATATATCGGTTCGAAAATCTCGTAGGATCATGATGGCATTTTTAACTATGGGCGTGAGAGGCTTCCTCGGTCACTTACTTTCATGCCAGCGACTCCCCTCTCTGTACCTGATCAAACACCACCGCGGCCCGGACTGAACGCCGAGCTGCCGGTGTTCTCGGTAATAGTTCTTCCTGGTTGTACCACGTGACTCAGAAGGTCACGTGGTCTATCCCAACAGAGTGCTAGAATTTTAAAGGGAACGTGTGCAATTACCAAGTATTATAAAATATTCAATTACCCTTCACACGCAATGAAGCTATGCCTAGGACAGCTGTATTAACCGCATGCGCGCTAGCGGAATTCCGCTAGCGCGCTGGGTTTTTCAAAATCGCACTTTGCGTGACGAGCTGGGCTCGTCATCAGTGTGCGAGCGGGCTACACCATGACGAGCCCAGCTCGTCATGAGTGTCGAAGGGGTTAATCATTATACACACGTTATTCAAGGGGGCCAAGTGTGCAATTACCAAGTATTAAAAAATATTCAATTACCCTTCACACGCAATGAAGCTATGCCTAGGGCAGCTGTATTAATCATTATACACACATTATTCAAGGGGGCCAAGTGTGCTGGGGTCAGATGGTAGGGATCCCCTATGAGCTTCAGAAAGTACTGGACAAGGTATGACCAGTGTCTCAGACAGAACATTGTAAACCAAATCCAAACTGAGGATTTCTGTATTGTTTGTCAGTATTTTAAGTATATTTATCAGAGCCTACAGATCGCTATGCAAGCTGCAGGATCATTATTGATGAATTACGCTATAATGATGAATAGGTTTTTTACTTAATTCTGGGTGTATTTTAACAGTGCCCGGAGGTCGCTACGAGCGTTCCAGGATCCATGTTGCTGAGTTTTAGCCGAAGTATAGCTATACGGTCCCTCTATATAAAGTTGTTTTTGTAATTCTGATGGAATTAGTATGGTAAATTCCAAACTCTATGTTTCATATTAGTGTTACTTAAGGGGCCCGTGCAGTAATCTTTAGGGGGGCATATCAGCGTCGTAAGACCAGTCCCCAAGGAATATCATCATTTAGGCCTGAGCGATGGCTGGATAAACGGTGGATCCACCGTTGCTCCTTTTCAAAAAGCATCTTCTCATCACCCAAGACTTGTTCCACAATAGTCCACCGCATGTCGTTCGGTCTGTGATTCTTTTCTATAAAATGGGCAGTCAGCTTGGTGGTGCTCCGTTTGCATCGAATATTGCTGCGATGCTCACAGATTCTGAGCTTCACACGTCTTGTGGTCATACCAACATAATTTAAGCCGCATGTACAGATGATCAGATATACGACATTGCTGGTATTGCAGTTGGTATGGCTTTGTTGTTCCCATTGCTTGCCTGGTTCCAAATTCAAATATTTGGTGTGGGTGGTTAGATGGCAGATGCTACAATCGCCGCATGGAAAGTGCCCCGTTACTGGTGGTAATCTCCAGGAGGATAGTATAGTGGATTCCTGTTTGTTCTGTGTCTTCTTGGGACGAGTATGGACTAAAGAGTCCTTTAAACTGGTAGATCTTTTGTAAGAGAAGAGGGGTTTTTCCCAGTTAAGTTGGTTACTCGTCACAATCCTCCAATTCTTTTGGATGCTGAGACTCACTACATTTGACAAGCTATTGTACGTGGTTACACATGTTAGAGGGATTTCCTCGGTGTTCTTTGGGTATGTCTCCAACAGGGCATCCCTGTTCTGATTGGTCGCCCTCTTCCGGCTTTTTTGTAGTATTTTCTTCGGGTAACCTCTGTCTAATAACTTCCCCGTCAGATCATCTGCTTGTTTTTTGTAGGTGTTCAGCTCACTACAATTGCGCCTCAGGCGAAGATACTGTCCATAGGGGAGATTCTCCCTTAGAGGACGAGGGTGAAAACTGCTGAACAGCAAGAGATTATTCTTGGTTGTTGGTTTGTAGTAAGTTTGGGTCTTG
The DNA here is from genome assembly GCF_964263255.1 of Lissotriton vulgaris. Lineage (NCBI taxonomy): Eukaryota > Metazoa > Chordata > Amphibia > Caudata > Salamandridae > Lissotriton > Lissotriton vulgaris. The sequence continues at coordinate 297,714,663 of NC_141700.1, read as the reverse complement.
AGAAGATGTTCATTCTTGTTGATCGTAATGTCTAAGAAAGTGACACTTTCTCTGGCGTATTCAGATGTAAACCTCAAATGTTGATCACAGGTATTCAGCCAAACGAGAAAGGGTTGTAAGGAGGCTTCATCTCCTTGCCATAGCATCAAAATATCATCGATGTAGCGTTGCCATAGAACGATGTTGGTAGAGAATGGATTGGTGGGGGTCAAGATGTGTTTTTTCTCAAAACTGTACACATACAGTCCTGCCACCGAAGGGGCAAATGTGCTGCCCATAGATGTCCCGGTTGTTTGAAGGAATATTTGATTTTCGTATTCGAAGTAATTCCTTTTCAGGGCAAGGGTAGCACAATCCACCACAATCCACCACAAAACCCCTTGGAACAGTGAAGTCCCAGGGGGCCTGGTCAAGAGCGTCTGCCACTACCTTGATGGTATCATCCTGTGGTATACAGGTATAAAGGCTCTCGATGTCCATGGTGACTAGAAGTATGGGTTCATCAGGTATCTTGATGTAAGTCTCAGTGGATTGGATTAAAGGCTTCAGGAAGAAATCGCAATATTGCGATAGGGGTTCCAATAGTGAACCAATCCCCGAAACAATCGGGCGTCCAGGTGGAGGTTGGACCTTCTTGTGTGTTAATAAGCTGCAGGATAAACAAGCCTATGACACCGAATGCAAACGGTTATTGAGTAATGCAAATAACTATGCTATTCTGAATGAAGACCCAACTGATAATCTTCGGGATGAGATCCTAGAACTAGTCTCACAAGCTGAATTTGATGGTTGGATTTCAAAACAAGAAGCTGACTTTTTAACATCATCCCCTGGCAGAGTACCCTATTTCTATACTCTGCCGCAAACACACAAGAACGTCCAACCTCCACCTGGACGCCCGATTGTTTCGGGGATTGGTTCACTATTGGAACCCCTATCGCAATATTGCGATTTCTTCCTGAAGCCTTTAATCCAATCCACCGAGACTTACATCAAGGATACCAAAAGCCTGTTAGCCTTGCTTAAGACCGTTGAGATACCTGATGAAACCATACTTCTAGTCACCATGGACATCAAGAGCCTTTATACCTGTATACCACAGGATGATACCATCAAGGTAGTGGCAGACACTCTTGACCAGGCCCCCTGGGACTTCACTGTTCCAAGGGGTTTTGTGGTGGATTGTGCTACCCTTGCCCTGAAAAGGAATTACTTCGAATACGAAAATCAAATATTCCTTCAAACAACCGGGACATCTATGGGCAGCACATTTGCCCCTTCGGTGGCAGGACTGTATGTGTACAGTTTTGAGAAAAAACACATCTTGACCCCCACCAATCCATTCTCCACCAACATCGTTCTATGGCAACGCTACATCGATGATATTTTGATGCTATGGCAAGGAGATGAAGCCTCCTTACAACCCTTTCTCGTTTGGCTGAATACCTGTGATCAACATTTGAGGTTTACATCTGAATACGCCAGAGAAAGTGTCACTTTCTTAGACATTACGATCAACAAGAATGAACATCTTCTCAAGACCCAAACTTACTACAAACCAACAACCAAGAATAATCTCTTGCTGTTCAGCAGTTTTCACCCTCGTCCTCTAAGGGAGAATCTCCCCTATGGACAGTATCGTCGCCTGAGGCGCAATTGTAGTGAGCTGAACACCTACAAAAAACAAGCAGATGATCTGACGGGGAAGTTATTAGACAGAGATTACCCGAAGAAAATACTTCAAAAAAGCCGGAAGAGGGCGACCAATCAGAACAGGGATGCCCTGTTGGAGACATACCCAAAGAACACCGAGGAAATCCCTCTAACATGTGTAACCACGTACAATAGCTTGTCAAATGTAGTGAGTCGCAGCATCCAAAGGAATTGGAGGATCGTGACGAGTAACCAACTTAACTGGGAAAAACCCCTCTTCTCTTACAAAAGATCTACCAGTTTAAAGGACTCTTTAGTCCATACTCGTCCCAAGAAGACACAGAACAAACAGGAATCCACTATACTATCCTCCTAGAGATTACCACCAGTAACGGGGCACTTTCCATGCAGCGATTGTAGCATCTGCCATCTAACCACCCACACCAAATATTTGAATTGGAACCAGGCAAGCAATGGGAACAACGAAGCCATACCAACTGCAATACCAGCAATGTCGTATATCTGATCATCTGTACATGCGGCTTAAATTATGTTGGTATGACCACAAGACGTGTGAAGCTCAGAATCTGTGAGCATCGCAGCAATATTCGATGCAAACGGAGCACCACCAAGCTGACTGCCCATTTTATAGAAAAGAATCACACACCGAACGACATGCGGTGGACTATTGTGGAACGAGTCTTGGGTGATGAGAAGATGCTTTTTGAAAAGGAGCAACGGTGGATCCACCGTTTATCCAGCCATTGCTCAGGCCTCAATGATGATATTCCTTGGGGACTGGTCTTACGACGCTGATATGCTCCCCTAAAGATTACTGCACAGGCCCCTTAAGTAACACTAATATGAAACATAGAGTTTGGAATTTACCATACTAATTCCACCAGAATTACAAAAACAACTTTATATAGAGGGACCGTATAGCTATAGTTCGGCTAAAACTCAGCAACATGGATCCTGGAACGCTCGTAGCGACCTCCGGGCTCTGTTGAAATACACCCAGAATTAAGTAAAAAAACCTATTCATCATTATAGCGTAATTCATCAATAATGATCCTGCAGCTTGCATAGCGATCTGTAGGCTCTGATAAATATACTTAAAATACTGACCAAACAATACAGAAATCCTTAGTTTGGATTTGGTTTACAATGTTCTGTCTGAGACACTGGTCATACCTTGTCCAGTACTTTCTGAAGCTCATAGGGGATCCCTACCATCTGACCCCAGCACACTTGGCCCCCTTGAATAACGTGTGTATAATGATTAATACAGCTGCCCTAGGCATAGCTTCATTGCGTGTGAAGGGTAATTGAATATTTTTTAATACTTGGTAATTGCACACTTGGCCCCCTTGAATAACGTGTGTATAATGATTAATACAGCTGTCCTAGGCATAGCTTCATTGCGTGTGAAGGGTAATTGAATATTTTATAATACTTGGTAATTGCACACGTTCCCTTTAAAATTCTAGCACTCTGTTGGGATAGACCACGTGACCTTCTGAGTCACGTGGTATAACCAGGAAGAACTATTACCGAGAACACCGGCAGCTCGGCGTTCAGTCCGGGCCGCGGTGGTGTTTGATCAGGTACAGAGAGGGGAGTCGCTGGCATGAAAGTAAGTGACCGAGGAAGCCTCTCACGCCCATAGTTAAAAATGCCATCATGATCCTACGAGATTTTCGAACCGATATATAAACGGAGTATCTCGGTTTGTGTTTTCGTTTTGCACAGTTTGGCAGCGTGAAGATAACCCCCCACCGCGTTATGTGCCCATGAGGTTTTGTATTACTGTACCTCCTGTGAGTTTTAAGAGGGTTCTTTGTTCTTCCATTTGTTCAGTTGTGCATGTGGTTCTGATACCTTTTTAAACCATGGAATGTGCAAATATTCCATTTTTTGCGCAAGATAAGATTAGTGCAGCTTTATAAATTGTAGTTGTTGTTAACTCTTATTTCACTCACTGTCCAAAAATTTTTGAAGTGTTGGGCTGAAAATATCGTCTCATGAGTCTTGAGGACGTATTAGATTTAGACCCATTTATGTAATTCTCAAAATAGAATAATGATGTCATCTAAAATTTGGGACACAGTGGCGCATACAACTATTTAGAGGCTGGAATGATACCCTACACCTACTAAACTAATGCGACCAAGGTTATAAAACACTTATTATGACTAGTTCACTATATAGGTGTTTTCCCTATTGGGTGACGGGACACACCAATATTAATTAGGTGTAACACTGTATTTTTTGGGATATTGCTCTCTAATTATAAAAAAAATTCCTTTCCCACAGGTACACGACTCCAGCAAAATTGCTGCGTGGGTCGATAACGGCTTCACAGCCGTATGTATCAACATACTTTTTTGGAAAAAAGACAATATTTCCTTTTTTCACACAAATTCCTCACGGCAGGGTGCACCTTAGGGTGTGTACACCACCGGAGGATCACATTTTTAAGGTCCTGAAGAAAGCTGAGCGACTCGGGCTCGCCATAAGCAGAAACATGTCGACCAAATTCACTTTTATGGACTAGGGGTCTACCATAACTGAGGCCACACCTATGGGTCCATTCACACTTGTTTTTAACCAGTGCAAATCGGACTAGTAATAAAATATTTGAAAGTCACGTACTTGCACTTTTTATCCTTTTTTCATCCTTTTGCACTCACTTAGCTTGATTTGGCTTCACAATACACCTTCAACACACACAAAACCAGCTCCGCTGTAAACAGGCGTTGAAGCACACTGGAAAGACACTAGGTCTTTCCAGTGGGAACCCAGTGATGAAGCATGTCACCACTAGGTTGGTGAGTGAGGGTTCTTAAAAACTTCTTTGGTGTCGTCCCTCCCATCTGAGTTTTCTCTTTTCTTTTCTAGACACTTCGTGTTTTACCACGAGGCTGTCCTTTACTGATTTGTCCAAATGAGCTAAGCCATTTCTGTGCCCATATTACCAACTGGTATAGCAGCTGCATATATATGGTTGAGAATTTATGAACTCATTCTAACATCACAAAGTTCTATATTCTCTTTTTTGAAATATGTACTTATTTTCTGAAATATGTACTTTTTGGATGAAAATTTCTAAAGTTATATTCATGCGATTTCTGTTTTCCTATACTATTTCTACAATCTCTTTTCTTTCTGATTCCGAGATTAACCACTCAAAAATGGCCGCCGTTTCTTTCTTTTATATATGCGGAATTGAGTTAAGCATTTACATTTTTTGCAAATCTGCTAATAGACTATAATGGTTGTTGTCTGTTTTAGAAGGGACTTAAGGATTTGGTAACCCCACATAGCCTCGCAAGCCCACATATCCTCGTAACTGGTATGCCCTTGACTTTGCCATTAGAATTGCCTATTACAAGATGGCCGCCGTCGCTTCTGCACAGCCATCACGTGCCTATCAGTTACATGACCTCGGCACTTTGTTTCCTGTTGCTTGATTAAATAGCCAGCGCTTTCTGTCAGCTTCTGCGGAACGAGTATTCACTCATCCGACTTGACAGACCCCCATCGTGGTGGAGCCTGTTCTCCTTGCCGGTAAGCCCCATGATTACCATACTGGTTTTGAAGCTCTCGGCCTTACGTAAATTGATTGTTGCAACCGGGCCTCTTAGCAATCCTTATCATTACCTCCCCAGGGTATCCGAGCATCACCAAGACCGGCAATAGACCTTTTTTTGGGTAAACGCCCTACTTGTAAATCATTTCTTAGGCTACTCCCGTTTCTGAGTAGATTGCGTATTGATATCTTCCCTAATTGGTCTTCAGGACCTGTTCTCCATCTGCAAAAATTAAAACGGTAAGCCTGACTACGAAACGCTATTACCGTTTCAAGCAATAGTAAGATTGGGAAATAATTTCCTCTTTTTCCCATAATAGGTCCCTATATGCTTCAGTTATTTTAAAATTTGACGACCCTGTCAATTCGCTTGACATCGAGGTATGTCCCTCGTACTTTGTGTTCCAACTATACTGCACAATGACGGCCATCCTAGTTTAGTATTTCTCTCACGGGTGCTCTGCTCTTTAAACTATCGGTTATACAGTGGTAACATCTTCTCATCACGCTGAACAAATTCTCTAGCGTCTTTTCTGAGTGTGGCACTAACTTTGAAACTACAAGGCTTCACGGGATTTTTATGCAAATTTTTGTAACTGCTTGGGTTGTGTGGTTGCTCCAATATGCTCCAACTCCTTTTTGGAGCTAAGTCAGACATCTTCAAAGGTATAACTATCAATATTTCTAATCTATGTCATTTTGTCCCCCCCCCCCCCCTTTTTCTTCCTTTTTCAAATTCTGAATGTTATGTGGATGTAAATGTAATTTTGGTCTGTTTATTTGTTGGACAATAATTATTATTTAAGGCATGTATTTATAAGGCCTGATGATGATCCCATACTAACAGGGATCGAAACGTCGTCGACAATATACACTTGATGGTTTTTATATATTGTATTGAAAAGATCACGCAAAGTGTATTTTTACCATCGTCTGTCACAAAATTGAAGTATTCACAGACTGCCCTTTCTCCCTTTTGCCTTACATGTATGTCATATGTGATAGCAGGACACAGGCTGTGTCCCGCTTGGTAATTGCTTTCCATCTTTTGTCATATATATAAATATTTATACTATTAAATTCTGTCGGGCTGGACAGCAAAAATATAGATTCCAATTTTGGTCTATATACATTTTGATTGTCTTATTCTCGCTAATGTTTGGGACCACTGTCTTTTGAAACGCCAGACAGATCGAGGCATACCTCTGCCCTCCTGATCATTGCTATGTCCCTAGTCCTGCTCTGTATTACCTCAGAATCCATTAGTCCAGATGCTCCTACTTATTTTAGTTGAAGAGCGAGGATCCTGGCCCTTCATACTCTAGAGTCAGCAGTCTTTCAGAGATGGGGAAGAAGGAGGCAAGAGATGGGCCAGAAGATCTGGGCCCCTTCGGTGGAGTGGCTTAGGGACTAGCAAGGAATTATATCTCCTTAGGATACTTAATTATTTACTCCCGGTATTTTGTTGGCCTGCTATGCCGTCTGTTCCCTTGATCTTAGCTTCTGTTCATTATTGTCCCCTCTGCCATTTCTTCCCTTATTGTTTACGATCATAAATGTATTTATTCCCCCTTCTTCTGATGTTTCTACCATTTTTTTGTGCCTTGTCTGCTATGTATAATGTTTTGCCACGGTTCATTATGTTCTTGTATAATGCCTATGTTTTGTCAAGCTTGAATACAAAAAAAAAGAAGCTGATTAGTTTTCCAGCTTAGTAATTTGCAGGATAGCTTTTAGAAATGGGACTTCTGGTTGGCTGAGGCATGCACCCAGGCTAGGCAGGAACCATCACTCTCACTAGGGTAAGCTAGATACACACTAAAAGATAATCTGTTCTCACACTCTGGTAGCTTGGCACAGAGTAGTCAGGCGTGTCTGAAGCGACAATGTGTAAAGTGTTTGTGCAACACACACAGTAACACAATGAATACAGCACAAAAAGACTCCACTTGGGTTTATAAAAATGTATTATTATATTGTAAACAAAACAAGAACAAAATGACAGAAATCCAATGTATAGAGGTTGAGGCACTACATTTTAAAGGATCATTTTTACATAATGTTTGCTATACACACACATACACAGTAACACAATGAATACACCACAATAAGATGCCACACAGGTTTATAAAATTAGATTATTATATAATAAACAAAACAAGACCAAAACGGCAAAAATCGAATGTATATAAGTTGAGATACTGAATTTTAATGGAATAAATGCAGTAAAAGCATTTAGAAGTAAGTTGTGCCAAAAGGCTACTTTAGGGTATGTGGACCGGGGTAAAGTCAAAGTTGGGACCAACCTCGTGGAAACACAAGCCGGCTGAGGGCCCCTGTGAACAAAGTACCTTTCCTTGGCGCAAGCTATAAAATACGTCGATATTCTCCATGCAGTGACGGCAATGCGTCCGTTCTGAGTCATGCAGTTGGGTCAATGCCTCAAAGTCGAGCCTCACTGTCGGGACCTCGGATCATCGCTGCATCGTCGAACCCACAGTCTGGACCCTCGATCGCCGCTGCGTCATCATCGAACCTCACAATCAGGGCCTGTGTCGTTGTTGAGCTGTGCAGGGTTCTCTGGATCTGCAATGCATCAGCGTCGAAGGGCACTACATCGGTTCCAATTGGCACAGTGGTGATGATGCATCAATTTTGTAGGAAAACAGACGAAGAAACCACTTCTTAGGCCCAGAACGTGGATGGACCTCAGGTAACAGCATGGCTCACAGAGGGCAGAGTCCAGCAGCACCAACAGAATAACAGGAAGTCTTTTGTGTCCCTGAGACTTCAGAAAACAGGAGGCAAGCCAACACGCCCTTAGAGATCACTTGGAAAAAAGTCAGATTCCAGCTCTCCTTCAGCAGAGTCACAGAGCAGCAGGCAGCTGGGCAACAAGCCGACAAGCAGGCTTTCCAGATCAGCATACCAGTTGAGTAATTTAAGTATCACAGAAGGTCTTCTGTCAGAGCTTCCGTTCCAAGTCCATTAATGTCCTATTTGATGGGGTCAGAGACCCAGTATTTATACCAAAATTGGTTTTTGATGTGGGGCATGACTTCAAAGCAGCTCACCAAAGTGCACACGTATCCGTTTTACAACCCAGCCCGGTCTGCCAGGCTATCTGTGGGGGTAATCAGTCCATTGTGTGGGGACAGGAAACTACCTATGCAAGTGAAGTGTAAGCCCCTCCCTTCCATCCTGCCCAGTCAAGGCCATCAGAATTCATATGTATGTAGATGGGCTCAGGCACACTTATTCTTCATGCACTGTGGCTGTCTAGAGGGAATGCACAAAGAGTAGGTATCAACCATCCTGGACGTGTTTTGGAGACAGCCTGCAAAGCACATATATTTCTAAGCACAGAGAAATGTCTACTCTCTAAATGTGGCACTTCTAAAACAGTAATGTTAAATCCAATGTCACCATTTCAAACATATGAAACAATAAAAAGCACTCCTCCCAGATCAAGAATAACAGCTTAACAGATTATTAAGGAATTCCCAATGCTAACCTATGAGAAGAGTAGGTCTCACATTAGTGAAAAACAAAATAGGCTGTTTCTCACTACCAGAACATGCAAAGGTACATGTCCTCCTACCACTTATTTACACAGCACCCTGCCCTTAGAGCAACCTAGCGCCTACCTTAGGGTTGACTTATGTGTAATTGAAAGGGGAGTTTCAAGCTTGGCAAGTAGTTTTAAATGCCAAGGCAATGTGGCCTGCACACACAGGCCATGCAGTTGCAGGCCTGAGACAAGTTTGAAAGGATACTTCTGCGGGTGGCACAATCAGAGCTGCAGACCCATTAATAGAATTTAATGTTTAGGCCCTGAGTAAATGGTATACCACTTTACAAGGGACTCACAAGTAAATCAGATAAGCCAAATAAAACCCATTATACTAGGTTTAGGGGAGAGAGCACATGCAATTTAGCACTGGTCAGCAGTGGTAAACTGCACAGAGTTCTAAAGCCAACACAAAGAGGGCCAGAAAAAGAGGAAAAGGAAGGCAAAAGGTTTGGGGTACCCTTCAGAGAGGGCCATTTTCCAACAATAGTTTTGCTTTCATATTACTATCTCCTGCTAGGCCTATGTAAATTTGCGGAAGGTATGTTTATTGGCAGATGCCTGATCCTGTAAGTGCATTGTCATTCAATAGATTGCTGTACTCTCACTGGACCCAGATCTCAAGATCTAGGTCATTTTCACATAGTCCTACTGTAAGCGGCTTTTTCTGTGAGATATGAGTAACCGTAATGTTTGCTGCCAGATACCCAAGATTGTAAGATATGCAGAACCGGAAAGAGCTTTGCTGTCCCTAGACAACACCTGTAGGACATTTTGGCCCATACTTATGAAGCCTTTGCGTTGTACTTGCGTCATTAAAGCCAAGACAAAAGCTTCAATATTATGTATAATGCCACACAAGGCCTAAATTGCGTGGTGTTGCTGCTTCTGAGACGTTTCATGGGTGAAGCATGGGTATTCCCATGCCTCCACCCATGGATTTAAAAAGACTTGTAAACCTGGGAATGTGTCAAAATGCTACGCTTTACCAAGTAATGTGTAACAAATATCTTAATTTCTCCTTGTTATTTCATGATTTCCTCTGCATTCTTCAATATACATAAAAAGAGTAAAATGCCTCTAAGTATTGCTTTTGTCTAGGAAAGTGAGCCTTCCTGCAAAAAAACAGGAAGGTGCCCTTTTCTGCACAAAAAACAATCCTGGCCATAATGCAGGCACACTTGCACTGTGGGCAAGGGTGCCTACTTTGGTGCTAGGCAGCACACAGTGCACCAGTGCTAGGAGGCAGCGGAAATTATCCATATCTTATTAGATATGGTGCAGTTCTATTGTCTCCTTTTCAGGTAACGCATCATAGCAACTTTGCTTGCTACCCTGCACTGCCTGGCAATTTTGTAAATCTGCCCCTTGATACCTGGGTCTAAGGCCTTCCCCTGAGGTATGAGACCTCTCATATCTCCTTAGTTTACACTCACACACTTTTGTTGGTTAAGGTTTCTTTGTGCAATGGCATGTCCCCTTTTAAACAAATAGTTCTCCCTATCTGTTGGACTTGGCCCAGCTTGCAGGGTCATCCCGAACTATTCACCTTTCCCCCCAGCCTTTTTACTGTTGTGGAATGAGTGGTTGTAGGACGTTCAACACTTTGGCGCTGGTTAGCAGTACCAAGTGTGTGTGCTTTCTGCCTTACATAGGCTTATATTAGGATCCCTCCCCCTTTAGGGGACATCTCCCCCATGGTAGGAAATGTATATGCCATGTGTGTTGTGAGTAGAAAATAATAAATGCTGTGTAATGGTGTACACACCTTTATTTCCACCATTGAAGTAACTTCACTTTTAAACTGGACGCCATTGCTGTGTGCTTTGTGCCGCCTGCCTGCGGTGGGTTGACGGTCTAGTGTTCGAAGTGACAGGTTGCCCTACACCTCCCCCACAGTGGCAGTTGGGACTGGAACTGCCAGGAGCATTCTAGAAGGTTCTAGCCCTTTCCGATAGGTGGGATGAGGGAGTATATATAGGGGGGCTGTGCCTCCATGTGCTCAGACTGAGCGTGGACTTGATCGAGAGGAGACACTCTGCCAGGAGGTACCAACGCAAGGGCCTATGTGCTGGCCCCTTGTGCCCATATGTACCCCTCTACTGTCTACAGGGCTAGGGAGAAACTCTGCTGGAGTGGAGACTGCTGCGCTAGCAGGATTGCCATCGTAATGGAGGATGACCCCTCCTAGGAACTGCTGCTTCAGGTCTGGTGAGCTGCCCTACTGCCTGCTGATATCACCCTGCAATAACTGTCTCCAGGCTCCTAGCACCCCTTGAGCGCTATATCTCCAGTGACTATACTTGCCTGACTCCCTAACGCCTTGTGAGGCCCTAGCACCTTGTGAGGGCTACAACTTTAGTTGGGGGGACCTAGCGCCTGGGAAGCGTTCCAACTTTATTCCAGCAGTGACTGTGCCCAGAAGTAGGTGATGAGTGTGGGCACCATTTCCTACATTGCCAGGAGAGAGGAGCGCTACATGTAAAGTGCCAGGGAAAGAGGAGCGCTGCAACTTTATTTTTGTTGGACTTAGAGCTGCACCTTTATTTCTACACAAGGAGAGCGCTTTCTGTGTACTGCCCATAAGAAGGTGCGTGGGACCTGCAGTGTGTGCTGCCAGGGAGAGGGGTTTCACTTAAAAGTACGTTGGGAGCCTACCCCTTGTTTGGGCGCTTATTTGAAACAGCGGGAGCCCATCCCACATTTCTGTCGTGCTTTCCTGCCTTTATGAACACTGTGGCATGCTTGAGTTGAGTGGGTGTCCACCCTGCATTGTGGTACCGGAGGAGCGGGTGCCCACCCCGTGTGCCACGGGGAGAGCGACTGATTTAAAAATACCGCGGGAGCCCACCCGCTTATTACTTTGAATTGGGCGGGTGCCCACCCCGCATGTGTGCGCACGGTTGGTGGCCTGAAGACGCGGGAGCCCACCCCGCTTGGAACTGCAGCGGCTGCCTATCCGCGTTCCAGCCTAATTAGAAACCCAGCGGGTGCCCACCCCGCGGGTTTATTGCCAATGTAAGCGGGAGCCTACCCCGCGCTTTAAAACTGCCCGGAAATCACGCCGCGGTCCCGGGGAGAAAAGGCGCCGACGACGAGACACGGAAACCTTGACGGCTGCTTGGAGGGGAGCGGATAGGAGGACGGGAGCCTACCCCGCCTCCACAAGTAGACCCAGAAGTCCAGGGCCCCACAAGAGGTGGTCCGGGTGAAGGGAGCCCTGTGGTGGTGAGCAGAAGAGTCTGGAGACTGTCGGCTCCAGGTTGAAGTCCCGGTCCTCAGGAGAGGGACCTGGGTGAAGAGCGGAGTTGTTGCCATCAAAGCAGAGACCGAGGAGAGCGCTACCCCAAGGTGAGGAGTTGTTGGTGAGCGAGGCACTGGGAATGCCCGCGCTGACCTATGGACACAGCTGCACCCCATGAGAGCACGGGCAGCTGCCACGGTGGGCATTCTGTTTGTCGAGTCCCAGTGGGGCTCTTCAAGCACTGTGAGTGCTGCACTAGGTTCCACAGCTGCAACATAGTGGCACCTTGGTCTACAGGAGTCCCGGAGGGATGGGGCTCATTTGGACACATGGGTGGGACCCGTGTTGACTTAAGTCTCCACAAGTGCCCCACCGGATAGTGGGTAGTTGCAACGTTGTGAGCAACACTACTTCATGACTCCGGAGTCCCAGAAGGGTCTCCAACCTTGCCAGCAGAACCTAATCTTATACAGTCGAGAACTGTCTTGGGTGCCCCAGTACTACCCACGTGAGAGACAGTACTTCCGGGTATTGGTGGCAATTGTTGTATTGATTGTGCATGTACAAGGTTCACCCTTCTAACCGTAGGCCTAATGTATTTCCATGCTAGAGTATTCCTGCAATGATGGTTTCACCGGAAGCCTGATCTAATGTGTTTTCCTCCCTACGTTTGGTCCTTGACCTCATGTGATTATACCAAGTGGGATTATACTACTGTGAATGCACAATATGTTTTCATGCAAGAATGTTTTTACCCTATGCCTGGCCTGAGATAGGCCTCGGTTTAAGTCAAGGGGGTATGCTTTATGCTTTGCGTACTAAGGTGGGCCCTATAATGCTGGTGAACTTTATGCATGCTTATTGCTATGATGTTTATCAGACCTGATGTTTTCACTCCAGGCCTCCTGCAAACGTGACTCATGCTAAGGAATGGTACGCCGAATGTGTGTTCATGCTTTTAGGCTACTAAGGATACCTCTAGGTTCACAGGTCTATGCCCCCTCTGATTTATGGCCATGTTATGATGTTTGATGTTTATGCCTAATGCTAATGTGCTGAGCTGTATTCAGTTATTCACCAGTAGGCAGGGGCTGCTTTACGTTAATTACTGATGCTTACATTTTTTTTCTCACTGGACTTGTGATGATTCTGGCAGCGTCCCGATTGGCCCTGCCTTGTTAATAGTCCCCTGGATACTGCTACCCGGTGCCAGTTGGCAAAGTGTTAGAACTGTGATTGCCTTATGACATGTTCTGCATAATGCATATGCTGTTTTTTCACCTAATTTGGTGTGGAGTCTCTTTCGTAGTGAGTCCGGTGTGTCGCCTGTGAGTGTGCTGCGCAGATGCTTTACACAATACCCTGGAGTTTAGCCTACCCGCTCCGCACCATGCTACCCTGTTTCTAACACTATCCATATGTTTTTCTTGAAACTTGTTGACATGAAGTACCATACCTCTTTCCCATTGTTCCTCAGTGTCTCAGGGCTGATGTCCAGACCCTTGTACAGGATATCAGCACAGTCAAGGTACGTTCACTCTCTAAGGTACCACGCACCAGCAAATAAGGCTGAAACAAAGTGATGGGGCTTATAGGTGCCCAATCCCAACATATTACACCAGAGGGATTTCAAACCCATTGCAGGATATGTTGCTTCTTAATGAACTAGCTGATGAAAGATGATACAACGTCCATAGGGAAGAGCATGAGACACCATTCACAGAGAGGTGCATATAGATGTTTACGCTAAGGCAATATGTTACAAGCACAAAAAGCACGTTTACCCTGGATGAGTTACTTATGGGGTGGAAAATACAAATAAAGGACAAGAAAGAGTGCATTGTTTATATACATCTTGGGCGTTCAGGAAGAGTGACACCAGTTCAGGTAAACACCCTTGAAAGAAGCCAAACAAGCAGAAATGCAACTAATTCACAAAAGTGGAGAGACCCATTTCCTCCAATTTCATTTGATTCAGTCCTCACGAAACAGGAGTGCACAGTGATGTTTTACGAATAGTTAAAGTCACCTTTATCCCAGGGCTTCATCTTTCAAAGACCCCATTGAAGGGGGGTTCAACTCTTCTACTGCCCTCCTCTGTGGTTGCTAGGAGTGTGAATGAAGTTTTTTGAAATTCCCCATTCACGCTACCTCTACATGATTGGCAGAGGCACAGCTCTTCAATGCATTACCCAATTAAAACATGACCTTCACTTTACCGGGTCGCCTCTGTGAAAAGACAATATCTAACATTCCTAAGAGTCTGAAAGATTATAATTTCAAGATTAAGATGACCCTCGCACAGGCTCCTCTATCGGTACGTTTGGAACTGTATCACTTGCATTGTGAGGCATTTTGTAGCATTTATGTCTTTTCAACAGTGTTATGTCCGAACTACATGCAGCACTAAATGCCAAATGGCTACTATTTTATTAATGTGCATTGAACAGTAAGATATTTCTCACCTTCTAAAATCGCATTATTTACATAGGATCTAGCCACTCTGGAAGCGCATATTTATTATTTTTTAATTTTCTAATAATGACTATCTAAAGGAAACAAGATGCATTTTTAAATGTAATTGATCAAAGTATACAACAGTATTCCACCTGCATCATTTTGCTCCTAAAGCAGTGATTAATAAGAATTCTAAGTGAAAACGGAGATCACTGCTTTTAACGGTTCACAACAAAATGCTGTAACAAATAGCCGTAAACATTCACCTATTGGTAGAGAAAGCTTCAATTCTACAAAAATATAAAAGCTTACAAAAGCTTCCAGTCTTAATAGTGTCTCACAATGATTGTGAGAAGTTCGGGTTTTACTAACAACATCTAGCTCACAGTAGGATGAATAGTCCCAATGGATTACAGGGCTCTCAATGACCGCAGCCTTCAACATCTATGTGACTTTAGAGATAGCTCTGCTCTGAGAGCCTTATCCTGTGAAATCTGTGTCCCCTGAAGCACAGGGCTGCTGTCAGGTACATGTGTCTGTATTACCTCAGTAATCCAAGTGATAACTGTGCTGTCCACAGACAGATTATGTTGGGGATTTGCTACCTGAGGGGTGATTGTTGTACCTAAAGCTTCACAGGAGACCTTAGAGCCCTTCAATTACATTAACTCACACATTATTCTTTCTTCTGTTAAGGTTCTTTTGGGCATTGGCAGTCCCACCCTTTCAGCAGAGTATACCTCCGGCATGTATACTTGTCTTTACATTTATCAAGCATTAACATACTTCTTTCGCACCGTTGGTCCCCTCATTAGGTCTAATGTCCAGAATTTCAGAGGTTGTCAGTATTTCAATGTCTAGCAAAGGAAGTTCATGCTCCAAGGGACCACACACTTGCCGAAAGAATTGTAACAAAGTGATGTGGTTTACCAGCACGTTTGCCCAAAAGATCCATCACAGGATGTTTTGCTTTCCAATGGAAGAAATCAGTGTGATTTGTGACCATACAATATGTTTTTAGAGTGAAAAACTTAGGTGGGTGAAGGAGGGGATGGAGGGAAGGCTGTAATAGACCGCTAGACCTTTGCTGGACAGAGCACTCCTCATTGGATTCTGGATTTTTCAGGATGGGAAAGAGAAGTTTCAGGGCTGATGTGATCACCTCCCTACTGCGGTGGCGAAAGGTGGATGTATAGGGGTGTTGGTTAGGTGGTAAAAGGATTATGGTGTGTGGGGCACTTATAAAAAAAGAGTAATATGTTCTCATGTTTCAATGAAGGATTTGTTTTTGCATTAAGCTAGAGTATTGTATAAACAATTGTTACAATGTAAGTTAACAGCATTTCTTGGAGAAAGAAAACTGCCCAAGTCCCAATGGTATTAGAAATGCCCTTGCACAATATAAAAAAAAATATCTTCTAAATAGCATCCCCGGCACTTAGACAGGTTGTTTATATTTAGTCATATATATTTAGAGATACCAAACACAATTTTTCACTTTTCACTGGTTCACAAATTACAGAAAATTGATTCATATTTCAAGTTTTAATGATCCCCTGAACATATATCTAATCAGTTACAATTTTCACAATGTGGTGTTAAAAAATTCTTTCCAAATCCAATTAGTGTAGAAATGTTCGTTGATACACAACAGACGACACGTGTTTCATCGCAAAGGTGACTTTTTCAATGTTTCAAGTTTTATAACTTCAAAATTGTGCCAAATGTTGTAAGAGACTTGTAATGCTCAGACCAATCATTCGTTTAGAGAGCCTCCCGATGCCAGTCGTAACTGATATTCACAACAGAGAGATGGGAGAGAAGTGGTCTTCAAGCTCTAATACTTTTAAATTTGTTCACGTGATGAAGATATTGGTGAAAAAATGAATATATATAGGCAGACTCTCTGCCTGCAAATGATTCATCAAACACGTTTTCAAGTGACACGTTGTCCAATAAGTAGCAAGTCGAGGATTTTGTCATTAATGGACCATTCTAAGTCCCTGTATTATCCTTGTTGCGTCCACGCGTAATAGTCGGATCTTCTAAGTTGTTTACAATTTATGCACCGGTCCACATCTTGTAGTTACTATCTCTCCATCACAGCTACTGTGTATTGTATTATGTGTATTTGTAGAGCGCCCGATCACCTGGGAGGGTATCCTGGCGCTATTGTAGGGGCAGTTTGGGCCAAGCCTAGACCTGTCCTGTTTGAGGAGCCATGTCTTCAGCTTTTTGAGGAATTTAAGGATTGAGGAGGCAGTTCTGATGTGCAGGGACAGGTGGTTCCAGGCTTCAGGACTGATATAGGAGAAGGAGCATCTGCAGAATCTGGATCTGCATATGTGGATGATGTGTGTGAGTAGGAGTCTGGCAGAGCACAGGTGTTTAGTAGGTTTGTGGAAGGAGGGAGGGATTGTTGAGGCTTGTGGGCCCATGTTATATAAAGCTTTAAATGGATGCACAAGGAGTTTGACAAATGCTCATTTGTAGATGGGGAGCCAGTCAAGCTCTTTGCGGTGCGGAGTGAAGTTTGTGCGGGACGGGAGGTTGAGAATGAGCCTAGCCTCTAGTTCCGCATGGTATGGAGTTGTCTAATCTGTTGAGTGTTGTTTCTGGCAAATAGGGTCTTTCCATAGTTCAGTATGCTGGAGATAATGGCTTAGAGAGATGGTTCTCCAAGAGTTGGTGGGGGAGCCATTTGAAGATTTATTTAATATTATTTATTTAAGAGTTTTATATATCGCTGGCCAGACTCGGAGATATCGGAGCGCTTTACAACATTTATAGGGAAGAAATCGAACACATAGTATGGCAGTCGTACACACAGTAAAATATTAGTAAACAATGAGTCACGATGAGTTCAGTTCAAGGAGGGGGAACAGAGGAGCACGTCGAGAGGTAGGTGGTGTGGAAACCTTCATTATCCACATTGCTAAATGCTGCGGTCTGCATGATTCTCTGTTGGGGGCAGTTCACCATTCGGGAGAATACGGTAGTAGAAGAGGTCTTTGAGCTGACTTTTGAATTTTAAGAAGGAGGGGATGGTCCTGATATGGACTGGAATGGAGTTCCAGATTTTGGGAGCGTTTCCAGAGAAGGAGCGTGATAGGGTTTTTTGTTTGCTAGTCTTTGGGGATGAGAAGTAGAGTGTTAGTACTCTTGAGGGTTCTAGTCTGGCCGGCCTTATTGAGGTTGGTGGCCAGGTAGGCAGGTTTCTCAGTGTGCAGAGCTTTGTGGGTGAGACAGGCATTTCTGAAGTTGGCACGCATTTCGATTGGGAGCCATTTCAGCTCTCTGAGAGCAGGGGAGATGTGTTCATATTTCTTTACTTCGGTGACCATCCTGGATGCTGCATTAAGAGTTGATCTGAGGGGAGCAAGGTGGGCTTTTGCTGTGCCTGTGAGGGTTGCGTTCCCGTAGTCCAACCTGGACAACACCAGGGACTGAGTTGCCTGTTTGAGGTCGTTGGTAGGGATGAAGGGTTTTATTTGGTAGAGAAGTTTTAGGTTGAGGAAGGCGCTCTTTGCAGTGTTCTTGATATGTTTGATCTTGTCTAATTTTGGGTCCAGATGATTTCCAGTGATTTAACTGAGCCAGCAGTTGAGAGCATCAACAAATTTAAGCCATTCTGTGATTTGGGAGTCTGCTCTTTATTTGATGATTTTAGTCTTATCTTGGTTGAGTTTCAGGTGGCTGGGGGATAGCCAGTGTTGAACTTCTTTTAGTGTGTCATTTAGTCTCTGAATGTCACAGATGGAGGACGTTTCTAGTTAGATAGATCTGAGTATCATCCACATAGAGGTGGAAGGGAATATTGGCTTTTTTGAGATGTTGAATAGTTGTGGGGAGAGGACTGACCCTTGAAGGACGCCCCTGTTAATGGGGAGTAGGTCAGACATGGAGTTTTTGATTTGTATACGTTGGTTGTAGTTCTGCAGAATGGAGATACACCATTGCAAGACCCCCATTTCAGCTCCGACCCTTTCTTGAAGTACCTTGATGAGTAGTTTGTGGTCGAGATCTTCTAGTGCATGGAAGCAGGAGGCGAAGACTGCTTCTACTTGGTCGGTCATGGTTAGCTGGTTGTAGATGACTATCCCAAGGTTCTTGGCATAGGTTGTGAGGGGGAGTTAGTTCTAGTTCTGCAGGCTACCAGATGGAAACACACAGTGAAAGGTGGCTGGCATAGATCACAAATTCCATCTTGTTAGAGTTTAGTGTGAGGCAGTTGGTTTTCATCCATCCAGTGACTTCTATAATGCAGAGAGAGGAGTTGGTTCAGATGTTCAGCATGTTCTTGGAGTATGAACAGGGTGTCTTTGGCATATAGTAATACATTAATTACATGGGTGTGGATAATGCTGGCAAGAGGGGCCATGAAGATGTTGAACAGTTGGAATGGGACACCCAGATAGCCAAGGCAGCACTTAAGTTAACTAAAGTGGTGGGGGGATCCAGAAACTCCATAGAAGGTCTGAGTTGAAGCCCACTGCTCCTGTTATTGAAATCTGTAACATGTAGGCTAGATCGGCCGCTCCCTATGGGGCCGAAATGTGGGGGCAGCAAAAATCCACCAACCTTGCGAATGTAGAACATGCATTTTTGAGGAATCTACTGGGTCTTCCAATGAGCACCTCTCTTGTACCCCTTCACATGGATCTAGGGCTACTCCCTATTGAGAAGGTAATGGCACTACGCACATTAATGACCTGGAGAATACTATGGTCTGTGCCTAAACTTGTCTGCTATAAGAATGAATTCTGGGAAATCTGGGATGTTTTTAAAAGTAAGAAAATCTCGTGGTTATTCCAATTAAGGCTACTTGTATCAAGATTGGCCTACCAGAACTTTGGAAAATACCCGATGTAGCCTGCCCAGTGTTAGCTAAGGCCGATCTGGCTTCCCAGTTCAGGGACCACAATTTAGCAACCCTCCATGCGAGTTCTGAAAGGGGGAGATTGACTATTGAGTTTCTCCAAGTTAAAGTAGAGAATAAACAGGACGGATTTTTAGAGCAAGAAAACTATATATGCAATTTAGGTTGGGTACTCTTCCATTAAGGGCGTTCACTTGCAAATGGGACAGCAACAAGAGCACTGATTGCCCAGCTTGTGAATATCACTTGGAAAATGAAACTCACGTCCTTTTTTTCTGCCCAGCGTATCTAGTTGCACGTAAAAGATGGGTGATACCTATTTGTAGAAATCTAGGTTTCCGCCAGTGTGCCCAGGCATCCAGGGTCCTTAAGTATGACACGCACCCTCCTATCATCTTTGCTGTATCGCGTTTTTTTAATGGTATGGGGAAAAGACGTAGGAAATTCATTGATGCAGCAATCGTGCGCTAGGAAATATTCTGTTTTAAACTGTAATGAAATACTTCGATAAAGAACTAAAATGTTTAATCAGGTTTTTAGCCACTGGTTGGGGTTATAGTTTTAAAGCTCTAATTATGTGTATTTTTATGATGTGTTTGAATTTGAATTTGTAATGGTATTTATTATTTTAATTGTTGCTAGGTTCGTATTTTATCATGTACTTTTATGGTCCATTGAGACCGAAATCAAGTTATTGAAGAAGAGAGATATTCCCTCTACTTGAAGGCATGCCTTGGTAGCTCCTCTATTTCAAGTTTATACCTTTATCATTATTGCCACTGCCTTTTAAAATTCAGAAAAAAAGAGTTTAACCCACAAAAGTCACTTTTCATTGTTTCTGAAGAATTGCTAGACCGCTCTTAATTTAGGTTCAGGGACTCGCATAATACCGAACATGCCCTTCTATCTGTCTCTAATCTAAAGTAATTCTTTGTGAAACTTCAAGCATCCTTTAGGCTCTGGGGGCAGTTTTTGAAACCATTTCTCTCACTATTACTACAGTGCCTAAGCACTCCTGAAATTCTAAAACAAGCTTTAACATTGCTTTCATCTATCTAGTCAGTCTCAGTCAGGTCATCTGGCCTCTTTTTGTTCCTCTCCATGAGCCACATAGTAAGGTTGTAAGAAATTTGGTTATTGGTTGAGGGAATGGAAGCTCCACTCAGGCAACCACCACAATCCTTGTCAGGGTGAGCCACAAAAGTCACTAAATTAACTTGTGCGTAATCTTCTTGTAGCTAGGTTAAAAAAAAGTAGTCAAGTGTAACTGAGAGTCAATGTGTAGAGTAATCATGCAACACACAAACAATAATCAAGTGAAAACACAACACAAGAAATATCTCAAACCAATTTAGAAAAATTGAGTACATTTTAATGACAAAATCCAATCAGTAGTCCCAGCGATATGTAACTTAAAAGTTTTAGTTAAAAATAGCGCTTAGCTTAGCTGTGATCACACTGGACAGGGAGAAAGTCACAAATTCAAGTTCACCACGATGGAGTGTGGGACAGATACAGAGGCCAGGTTCGTCCCACTGAGAATTGTAGTACCTTATGTCCTTGATGCAAGGCTTTGCATTGCGCTGTGTTGGTTCCAATGAGGAGCAGCGAGGACTGTGATATAAAGTCCTGTGTGGAGTTGCATCACGCTGCATCGGTTCAGATTTGGCTGCTGATCAGAAGCTGTTATGCGAGGTCCAGCACTGAGTTGTGTTACACCGCATCGGTGCTGATGTGGCACCAATCAGGGATTCCAAGGGGCAGCAATATGAAGTCTGGCGCAGAGTTACATCATGCTGCATAGGTTCTGATGAAAATCACAATTAAACAGGGAGGAGTGCACTCTGATGTCAGCCAACGGTCCGGGGTCTGCAAAGGCACCTCTTAAAGATCTGGAACTCGGTCCAGCAGAGGCCAGCAGTGGCCAAGCAGGTCCAGTTGCTGGTCCAGGCAGGTCCAGTGCTGCAGCTTAGCAGGACAGTTGGAGGGAGGCATCTGGTGCTTACTGTGTCTCTGTAGCTCAGACAGCAGGTCAGTCAACTGACCCTTGAAGTTGCTCAGGTTAGCCTGAGATGAAGGGAGCAGGGCCAGTCTTCCTTCTCAGAGAGGAAGGCGGTCCTCAAACAATAGGTCAGTCCTCTGGTAGCAGCAGGTCAGTGCCCTGTTTGCAGGGCAGTCCATATGTAATGTCCACAATCCAGGTGTATACTGATGAGTGGCTTCTGTGGTCTATTATTTATACCTGGTGCCAGCCTTTGTGTGGGGGAATTCAATATACTACCCTGGTTCTGCAACATACATTCCTTTTTGCTGTCAAGTTTCCAAGAAGTATGAGGTGACCATAGGCTAGTGTTGGGTTTATTTGTGCGTGCTAGAGGCAAGCCCTCTGAAGTGCAAGTGGGGCAGGGCACAACTTTGCTCCCAGCCATACTGGCCAGATGGCCCATCCTGCCAACGTCTAGATCCCTTTGTGTCACTGTCTGGGATTAATATGCACACAGTTAGAACAGAACCACCCACAGTCATGTAACCCAGGACACTGACTGAAGGCAAAAATTGTTATGACAAGAAAATGCCAATTTTCTAAACGTGGAACTTTCAGAATTGTGACCTAAAATTTAACTTTACCATTAATGATGATTTTAACATACAATGTATTTGAATGTAAACAGTATATTTCTACGTGCTACCAATCTAAAGTTATAACTTATTAAATGTAATAAGGTAACCCAGTATTAGTTAATGGGAGAGATAAAGAGCAACTTTAGGAGATTTTCACCACCAGGATATGTAAAACTGAAACCCACTTGGCTTACTTTTTAAATTCCATGCACCCTGCATATGAGCTTTACCACGAAACCATTACAACGCCTTATGGTTACATAGTGGTTTTAACAACGCAAGTCATTACATCGACTTTCACTGGAGGGCGCTCTAGACTAAGGAATAGTGTGAATTACTATTCCAACACCTTACCTACTGTACGTAGACTGCAGTTGGAATAGTAATTCACACTATTCCTAAGTCTAGCGCCCTCCAGCGCAAGTCGTTACTTCGACTTGCGTTGTCAAAACCGCAATGTAACATACCGCATTGTGATGGTACGCGTTGTATCATCATACATCCGCTTTAACAGCTTACCTTAGGGGTGACCTGTAAGTAGTAAAAAGGAAGGTTTATGCCTCACAATTGTTTTTGCCAGGTTCAATTGGCAGTTTAAAACTGCACTACAGGCTGCTGTGGCAGACCTAAGACTTGTTACTTTAGGAGGTGGCACAATGAGTGCTGCAGGCCCACTAGC
This sequence comes from Lissotriton vulgaris, assembly GCF_964263255.1. Taxonomy (NCBI): domain Eukaryota; kingdom Metazoa; phylum Chordata; class Amphibia; order Caudata; family Salamandridae; genus Lissotriton; species Lissotriton vulgaris. The sequence goes on along the minus strand of NC_141700.1, from coordinate 297,691,966 downwards.
TGCATTTTATTTACAGGCTCTGGGTATGGAATATGCTACTTACCAGTATGCATCTGTTCTTGGCATAGAGGGCTGCAGAGTGGTACATTATGAATAGATCGCCATCTGGTGTTGGGCTCGGATGATTGCACTTTGTTTTTCTCTTGGAGAGTCTTTTGTATCTTGGTGACTCCTCCCTTGGTTGGTAGTGCGCATGGGCATCGGCTCCATCCTTAGATTGTTTTGCCATAGTAGGGTTAGATGGAGTAGTATAGTAGAATACAGATAAGAATGCCCATGTAAGTGTATCTAAATAAGATAATGTTGGAACAGACACAGGTTTCCGGGGAGGCTGGGAGGGCATGTACCACTCTGCAGCCCTCTATGCCAAGAACAGATGCATACTGGTAAGTAGCATATTCCGTTCGAGGCATATGGGCTGCAGATGGTACATTATGAATAGACTATACAGCAGTTCTCTCCCTAGCGGTGGTTGCCCGTGTCTGTTGCAACTGTTTGAAACAAGGTTTTTAATACTGCTTGTCCCACTCTAGCTTGTTGTGTTGTGTGCACATCTACACAATAGTGTTTTGTGAAGGTGTGCGGTGTAACCCAGGTAGCTGCTTTGCATATGTCATCTAGTGGAATGTTTCCCAAAAATGCCATAGATGCTCCTAGTTTACGTGTAGAGTGAGCTCTAGGAGGAACAGTTAATGTTCTCTTTGCCTTTAAGTAGCATATTTGAATGCATTTTACAATCCATCTGGCAATGCCCGCTTTGGAGATGGGGTTGCCTTTATGTGTAGGAGAAAACGCCACAAATAGCTGTTTTGTCTTTCTGAAAGTTTGTGTCCTTTCTATGTAGTACAATATGGCCCTTCTAACATCCAATGTATGTAGGGCTCTTTCTGCTACCGTTTGTGGTTTTGGAAAGAAAACCGGTAATTCCACTGACTGATTGATGTGGAATGCTGAAATTACCTTTGGTAAGAATTTTGGGTTTGTTCTAAGAACCACTTTGTTTTGGTGTAACTGCATAAATGGTTCTTGAATCGTAAAAGCCTGCAGTTCACTTACTCTTCTAAGTGACGTGATAGCTATGAGGAATGCCACCTTCCATGTGAGGAATTGTATTTCACACCTATGCATAGGTTCAAATGGTGGCCCCATTAGTCTGGTAAGTACTATGTTGAGATTCCAGACTGGGGAAGGTGGTCTTCTTGGTGGAATGACTCTTTTGAGTCCTTCCATGAAAGCTTTAATTGCTGGTACTTTAAACAGTGAAAGATGTTGCCTGTTTTGTAGGTACGCCGCTATGGCTGCAAGGTGAACTCTGATAGAGGTATATGCTAAGTTACATTGCTGCAAGTGTAGTAAATAGCAAATGATTTGTTTAGTGGATGCGTCCAGAGGGTTGATGTGCTTACTGTTACAGTGTATAGCAAACCTTTTCCATTTTGCTGCATAGCATGCTCTGGTGGTAGGACGTCTTGCTTGTTTAATGATTTCCATGCATTCTGGAGGTAAATCTAAATATCCAAACTCCAAGACCTCAGGAGCCAGATCGCTAGGTTCAGTTGTTTGGGATCTGGGTGCATTATTTCTCCATGGTTCTGTGTAAGATGCATGGGTAATAATTTTAGCTTTTGATGTGGTACTTGTGAGAGTTGTAGCAGCGTGGTGAACCAAGGCTGTCTTGCCCACGTGGGTGCCACTAGTATCATTGTCATTGAGTGTTGCTGCAGTTTCCGAACCAGTAACGGAATTAGTGGTAGAGGAGGGAACGCGTAAGCAAATTTGTTGGACCAATTTATCCATAGTGCATTGCCCTGGGACCGTTGGTGTGGGTACCTGGATGCGAAGTTTTTGCATTTTGCGTTCTGATGATTGGCAAACAGATCTATCTCTGGTTGCCCCCATTTTTGGAAGAATGGCTGCAGTATTTGGTCATGCAGCTCCCATTCGTGTACCTGTTCTGACTGTCTGCTTAGGACGTCTGCTATCTGATTTTGAACTCCTGGTAGGTGTTCCGCTAACAGGTAGATCTTTTGAGGAATGGCCCATCTCCATATGTCCTGTGCTAGTTTGGATAGTTGGAGAGAGTGTGTCCCCCCCTGTTTTTGAATATAATACATTGCAGTCATGTTGTCTGTTCTGATCAGGACTGCTTTGCCTGTTATCTGTATTTGGAAAGCTTTTAGTGCTAGAAATACTGCTAATAATTCTAGGTAGTTGATGTGCAGTTTCTTTTGCTGCACACTCCACTTCTCCTGCACTGTGTATTTGTCCATATGCGCTCCCCATCCGGAGAGCGATGCGTCCGCTGTTATTATCACTTGTGGAATTGGCTCTAGGAACGACCGTCCCTTGGAAATGTTTTCTGTGTTCCACCACTTCAGAGAGCGATACGTCCGGTCGTTTACCAACACCAGATCTGTAATCTGACCTTGAGCCTGATTCCACTGTGTCGCTAGACACTCCTGTAGTGGACGCATTTGTAACCTGGCATGTGGTATTAGCAGTATGCAGGAGGACATCATGCCTAATAGTTGCATAAACACTCGTGCTGGTAGTGAGTGTTGTGGTTGAAATCTTTGTATTAACCCGACCATTGTCTGTATCCTGATTGGGTTGGGGTATGCTATTGCCTTTTCTGTGTCTATCGTAGCCCCCAGGTATTGCTGAATCTGGTTTGGTTGCAGGTGTGATTTCTTGTAGTTCACCGTAAACCCTAGGTGGTGCAGCAATTGAATTGTCTTCTGTGTGTTGTGAAGACATTCCTCTTTTGACTTGGCCTTTATTAGCCAGTCGTCCAAGTATGGGAAGACATGTATTTGTTGTCTTCTTAGGTGTGCTGCCACCACAGCTAGGCATTTTGTGAACACCCTCGGTGCCGTTGTGACACCGAACGGAAGGACTTTGAACTGATAGTGTTGTCCTTCTAAAAACAAACCTTAGGTATTTTCTGTGGGCTTTGTGAATTGGGATATGAAAGTAAGCGTCTTTTAGATCCAGTGTAGAAAGAAAGTCCCCTTTCTTCAGTAAAGGGAGTACTTGTTGGAGCGTGACCATGTGGAAATGCTCCGAATTTATGTAAGCATTGAGAGGTCTGAGGTCTAATATTGGTCTTAGGGACCCGTCTTTTTTGGGGATTAGGAAGTATAGAGAGTATACTCCTGTTCCCTGTTGATCTTTTGGGACCTTCTCTATTGCATGCTTTTGTAGAAGTGCTAGTACTTCTTCTCTTAATAATGTCAGATGATCTTGACTCATTGGACGCTGTTTGGGGGGGATGTTTGGTGGGGTAGCTGTGAGTTCCAGGCAATAACCATGTTGGATAATTTGTCTCACCCACTTGTCTGATGTGATGTTTTCCCAGACAGGTAGGAACTGTGCTAGACGTCCCCCGACCGGTGTTATGTGGTCTGGGGGGAGTTCTATGAAGTCACTGTTTTGGGGTTGAGGCGTTGCGGTTGTTATTATTTCCGCGGCCTCTACCCTTGTTGTTGTTACCTCTGTAACTTCCTCTTGAATTTCCTCTGGGTGATGTTGGTGTGAAAGAGGTGGATTGCTGATTTGTTCCTGTATTCTTTGAGCCCCCTCTATAGGTGGATCTACGAAAGGAACCTCTTTGTGTTGGCTGTTGCAATGCTCCCATTGACTTAGCCGTTTCTGTATCTTTTTTCATTTTCTCTAAGGTCTCATCTGTGCTTGAACCAAACAGTGTCTTTTGATCAAATGGTTTGTTCAGTAGTGCCGTTTGTACTTCCTGTTTGAATCCTGAGATTCTAAGCCATGCATGTCTCCTCAACATTACACTGGTGTTTATGGATCTTGCTGCAGTGTCTGCTGCGTCTAGGGCGCACTTAATGGAAGTATTAGTTATTATTTTACCTTCCTGTATTAACTGATCTGCCTTTTTCTGATGTTCCTTGGGGAGATGTGTGATGAGTTTTTCTAATTCATCATAATGTGCCCTGTCATAACGTGCGAGTAATGCTTGTGTATTGGCTATACGCCAGCTATTTGCCGCCTGTGATGCTACTCTTTTGCCTGATGCATCTATTAATTTTGACTCTTTATCAGGTGGAGGAGCCTCTCCTGTAGATAATGAGTTTGCTCTTTTACGAGCGTTTGAGACCACCAGCGAGTCCAGGGGTACATGTCCTTTAATAAAGATTGGATCCTTTGGAGCCGTCTTATATTTTTTATCAATTCTTGGGTTTAACACCCTAGCCCTCACTGGGTCTTTGAATATTTCTTCTGTGTGACTGAGAAGACCCTTCAACATAGGAAGAGTACCTGATGTTCTTTGTGCATTAGGTAGCGTCTCTAACAGGAAATCCTCTATTTGGGGTTCTGTATGTATATCTACCTTATGATATTTTGCTGCCCTATTAATGAGCTGCGCAAACCCTGTGTTATCATCAGGTGGTGAAGGCTTTGAGGGATATAACTCTGGGTCGTTGTCTTCATCTGACCCTACGTCATAATTTTCCCATGGGTCCTCCTCATCTGGGATGGTTTCGTCATCCCCTTGAGGTTCTCCCTCCCCTAGATCACTGTCTACATCAGACTGAGGTGTAGATGGTCTTGGTGTGGAAGGTGTAGGAATATTTGGCATAGTGTGAGGAATAGGAGAAGAGGGTGTGACTTTATGTCTAGGAGAAGTAGGAGGAGTTGTATTTGTCCCCAGTGTTCTCTTTTTTGAAGGAAGAGATTTATCTTCTGTCTGTTCATTCTTTCTCTTCTTCGTCACAACTTTGCCAGTTTGCGGATCGATAAACAAGATCTTTTGTTTGGGATCTGTCTGTTGCTCCTGAATCGGTACCGAAGGCCCTGGTTCCGAAAGGTGCTTATGTTTTCGATCGTCAGTGTTCGGTGCTTTCTGCACCGAGTGTCTACTCGATTCCGACTTCCTGGGTATCGAGTGAATCTTGGACGATGAACCATGTTTATGTTTCGACATGGAATGTTTTGGTACCGAGCTTTCCCTTGTATGTAGCCTCGGTGTCGAAGTCGATGTCGCCCTTTTCTCGGATCCGACATGGTGGGAGTCCGAGTGTTTCGGTTTCAGTTTCGGTTTCGTTGCCGGGCCCGAGGGCGGGGCGTCGGAAACTTTTTTCTGCGGTTTGACCGGGCTCGAAGGCGGGGTCGTTACCGCACGGGGTCGGTTTTTCGGTAAGGGGACGTCGTCACTCACGGTTTGTTGCTCGTTGAGTTCTTCAACCTCCGACTGGTCCCCTTCCGACCCCGACTGATCCTCTTCTTCTTCCATTAGCTCGTCTCCGAACAGCTCCGGGATCGCCTCCGACTGCATTCTTGAAACCTCGTGTCTTCGAGCTCGACGATTTCTAATCGTTAGCTTGGAGGAGAATGCTGCGCAGACTTCGCAGTCCCTGGATTCGTGTTCAGGCGATAGACAGGGGTTGCACACCTCGTGTAGGTCCTTGTGTGGGAACTTAGCACCACACGTTGGACATTTCTTGAATGGAGTCCTTTCCATGGACTCCGGGCTTGACTGCGTCGAGAAAGTTCTCCTGTTCGTCGACGTAGGTCTAAGTTTTTTCTTCGATTTTGAATTTGCAACGCGTCGGAATGGAAATGAAACGCGTTCGATAACAATACCGTCGAATTGGAAAGGGAATACGCGCCGATTAATCACTTTTCTCTGAAGTTGATCTGGAGCGTCTCGATCCTCATCCGAACCCGATGGCGGAAAAAAACAATCTAAGGATGGAGCCGATGCCCATGCGCACTACCAACCAAGGGAGGAGTCACCAAGATACAAAAGACTCTCCAAGAGAAAAACAAAGTGCAATCATCCGAGCCCAACACCAGATGGCGATCTATTCATAATGTACCATCTGCAGCCCATATGCCTCGAACACCCATTTACAAGGGACTTGCAAATAAATTTAAAGTGCCAATTAGGTGCAGGCTAATTGTACCATATTTTAGGGTGAAACAACAACCATTTAACAGAAAATGAAATACAGTCATTCTGGATACAAAAATCACTTCCATAAACAGGTTCAATGATCAGAGTTTTCAATTTTATTATTACAATTTGAACAATAATTTGAATAACCACAGCCGAAAAGACGCTCTCCATAATCGAAGGAGCTATTTTTTACACATTGCTCTCATGCTAGATCAGTGTAATTCATCTCTGTACAGGCATTGATTCCCACTTGGGGTTAACTCTTGAATTGTATTGAAAACGTGTATTAATAGAAGCAGCACTAGTAAGGGTTTTTAGAATTATTACTATACTAGCCTCTTACACCAAAATATACGTTATACTCACTCAATTTTAGAAATTGTTTGTATCGTTATATGGGTGTATATTTGAATTTCTACCAAATCCGCCGCAATCTTGGGATATAACAATGCACTACTGTTGCAGGTATATCTGCCCTTATATTTTTCAATTCTTCACACGTTCATGGGACTGCAATCACACTCTTACCAGTCACCTTTACGCTATGGATTATTGATTGGTGTGTTACTAATAATCGTTTGTTGCCAGGTCACAAGATAGAATGTTGCCCTTGTCTCACGGTTCATGCATGATTGTTTTTTGGTCCTTTGCTTCCACTACTTCAAGAAAAACGTTTGCAGTACACATCTCTCTAGGTGCATGGCCCTAATATACATATCTTAAAACTAAAAATTATTTTTCATTCTATTAATTCTCATTTCCATCCCTTCCTTTTCCCTACTTTTTTGTTTTAGATGCTTCATCTTCATATGATACACATGCACAGGCACTAATTGTGTTGAAAAAGCCTGTTGTTTGCTTAATTATGAACAGGCACTAATTGAGTTGAAAAAGCTTGTTTGCTTACTTACGGATTGTTGAAAAATCAGGTGCTTCATGTAATATATCAATTGATACCATGCCAGGAAACTGATCCTCAGTCCTGATGATGATCCCATATTTTTACAGGATCAAAACATTGTCGAAATACACTCTGACCCGTCACACTATGCTTTGTAGTATTTTTGTTTTGGGTGCAGTAGGGTTTTGCTTTTAATAAGAAGTGAACCAAATGTGTTATATTAATGTTGATCACTGTGTGCTTGCCTATTTATGTCTATATGTTTTTTGTTGTGAGTTTTTAACACCTGTTTTTCTGTTCATTATTGTTTTTTTTTGCTCATTGTTTGTTTCGGTTTATTATTTTTTTGCTCTCTTGATCTTTGATTTTTGAAATTATTCCGGCTGGAGTAATGCACATTTTTGTTCAAATTGTAGTAATATAATTGAAAACTGTGATCATTGAATCTATTTATGGAACTGATTCTTGTATCCAGACTGACTGTATTTCATTTTTTGTTAAGGGGCCGTTGTCTCTAGAATTACTCAAGTACACTTGCTGCCTTACGATCTTTGGTTTTCCCTTGTGTACATATACTATATTTTAGGGTGAGAGCACAAGCGCTTCAGCACTGGTTAGCAGTCCTAAAGCCAACAACAACTAATTTAGCAAAGCAGGAGGGGTACAGGCAAAATGTTTGGGGGTGACCCTTCACAGAGGGGCAGCTCCAACAAGAGTGTTTATCACAGACCTTTTTTTTAGCCCTACATTTTCCAAATGTGTGTATTTCAAACCTTGCTGGTTTTATTCAAAGCTTTGAATTTCTATTGTTAACTTTTGCAGATGATACTCAGATATCAGCTCATTTAAGGAAGACTGTCAGATTATAGCAGACAACTTTTGATCTAGCATGTTAGTGCTAGCAAGATGGATGACTAGCAATTCCTTGAAGTTAAGTAGCAATAAAAACGGATGTGCTAATCTTTGGTGAGCCTCCCTCCATCTCGTCTTATAGTTGGTAGCTATAAGAACTGTTCCATATACTAGCACCCTCAGTATCTGCAAAACATGTAGGTGTGACTTTTGATAGCGCTCTCTCCTTTGCTCCTCAGATGAACAAATTAGGCTTTACATGTTCTCACTATCTACACTTGATGCATAAAGGTTTATCTTTGCTTCCCATGGAACAGCATAAAACAGTAATACAGGCAGTGGTGCTACCCTGCCTGCATTACTGTACCTCACTTAATCTTGGACTAACAAATAAGCTTCGTAACAGAGTTTACTTTATACAGAATAGCACAGCCAAGCTTTTGTTAGGCGTTTAAGCAAATTGTTCCATTTCTCACCATAATCTATACTTACTCACAATAAAGAACTGGCTTGTTTTTAATGCATTGTGTGTTGTTCATAAGCCTTTATCTGCCTTTTCCTTTACTACCATTAGGCCTTGCATTCTGCCTGACTGCCCAAATTGCACTATACGTTCTGCTTGGTACTCATACCAAGAGTGAAAAGATTTTGAATCGGAGGCCGCTCCATGCATCTTACTGCAGAGTGCCTACCACCTAGCATCATACTAGAATCTAACCACATTCCATTTCACAAACAAAGTTGTGGCTATTTTGCTGAGCTTCCGAAATAAACTAAACTAGTTTACTCTTCACTACCCTAATGTTTGCTTTATTGCTACTTTAATTATGGGGATTCTCTAGTTTAGTGGTTGTCACACTTTAAAGATCGTACCATTCATTATTTCATTTTCTCTTTTACAGGTGATTAAAGAACCAGCTGCCTAAAGAATATTAATCAGGTAGGTGACATTCTTAGACCCCTCCACCCCCTCCCACACCCACTGAGAATGATGTGGTAAGTTTTTTAATTTTTTTAGAGATTTATATATTGCATGAACTAGACCCGAGACTTCAGGTATCAGAGTGCTTTACTTGAGCACCAGTTTTGTTACAGAGGAACACATACATTTTTTGTTAGGCACGTGGAGATTAAGTAATTTGCCCAGAATCACAGGATGATGAGCTTCCATGCCAAGACCCGAACCCGGTTCCCCAGGTCCGAGGTCGACCGCTCTAGCCATAAGGCTACATCCTCTCCCCAAGGTTGAGACTAGACTAACTAACAGGGAGAACTTTGCTTCTGCAGGGACACGGAAATTCTGTGGAAGGATTTAGTGCACAAGGAAGTCCATAAAGGTCTGGAAATAGAAGGATAGGACTGAAGCTGGAGACTGGAACAGGTTGTAACAGACTGGGATAGAGACTGTTGACCTGAAGTGGGTAATACCTGTAAAGGCAAAACCAGGCGGACAAGACATATAGGGGCACATGCATCAACAGATTTTGCATTCGCAAATGGTGCGAATCGCAAAATTCGGCCGTTTGCAAATGCAATATCTGAAAATGTGATGCATCATTTTTTTGTTCATTTTGGAATCGCAATTACTTTTGCGATTCCTTAAAGAATCGCAAAACCAAATGCGATTCCTTAAAAACTCGCAATCCTGTTTGCGATTCCTTAAAAATTCGCAAATCTAAGGAATCCTTAAAAATTAGCGAAAAACGGAATGCATCAATTTTCGCACATGTCAGTAATTCTAAGAAAACACATTTAGGAAGTGTAAAAATAGGAAGAGGTGAGAGCAGGTGGTATTTTTTTTTTTTTTACACTACACATGTGGAAATGATTAGCAACATATAAAAGGGACTTCAGAATGACTCTGGATCTCTTCCAGGATGGCAGCAGCAATTTTCCTAGCACGTAGATGGCGGATGGATGAGAGCAGCAGGGAGGAGGAGAAGAGAACTCAGTGAAAGGGTTTTTAGGTTGCGCATTACTTTGCTTGGGCAGACACAGGCTGACATATATGATAAGTATAGACTTAATGCAGACACCATTATTGATCTAATTGCAGAGTTGGACCCCATACTGCAAAGGCAAACGCGTAGAACTCAAGCTATACCCACCCATGTGCAGGTTTTATGTTGTCTACACCTTTTAGCCTCTGGCTCCTTCCAAGGTGTAATAGCAGTTGCAGGGGGTATTTCACAGAGTGCATTGTCAAGATTTTTCAATGACTTCCTGAATGCAATGCTCCATAGGATAAATCACCACATACTTTTTCCCTCAACGCATCAGGAGTTGCTGCAGACCAAGTTAGACTTTTATAACGTGGCACACTTCCCACATGTCATAGGATGTATTGATGGAACACATGTCCCCATTTGTCCCCCAGCTGCTAATGAGTACATTTTTAGAAATAGGAAAAATTACCACTCTCTAAACATACAAGCAATCTGTGATTCCAAAGGAATCATCACTGACTTAGTTGCCAGCTACCCAGGTAGTGCCCACGATTCATACATTTTCAAACATAGTGCCATTCATGATCGCCTACTTTCTGGAGAATTTGGAGATGGATATTTATTAGGTAAACTGATTTTGTTTACTGCCAATTGTAATGTTTCTGACATCCATTGCAATGTGTGTTTATTTACATAAATCATCTTTCAACTTAGGAGATAGTGCATATGGAGTGAGGTCTTACATTCTCACCCCATACCTGACTCCAAGTACCCGCAAAGAACAACTGTACAACAATGCCCATATCTCAACCCGCAGCATAATAGAGAGGACGTTTGGGGTCATGAAGTCCAGGTTCCGCATACTGCATAAGACTGGTGGAGCCTTGCAATATCGGCCAGATGTGTGTTGCGAAATAGTCAAGTCAAGTCAAGTCAGAGAATTTATATAGCGCGCTACATACCCAGAGGGTCTCAAGGCGCTAAGGAAGGGGAGGAGGATTACTTGTCAAATATCCACGTTTTAAGTTGCTTTCTGAAAGCTAGGTGGTTCTGGGTAAGGCGAAGGTAATTGGGGAGTGAGTTCCATGTTTTAGCAGCCAGGTATGAGAAGGATCTGCCTCCCATGGTGGTCTTGTTGATGCGAGGTACAGTGGCGAGGGCTTGGCTGGAAGAACGTAGTTGGCGGGAGGGGGTGTAGAAGGACAGTCTTGAGTTGAGGCATTCTGGTCCGATGTCGTAGAGTGATTTGTGTGCGTGGGTTAGCAGTCGGAAAGTGATTCTCTTATTGACGGGTAGCCAGTGGAGGTCTTTCAGGTGACCAGAGATGTGTTTGTTGCGTGGGATGTCTAATATGATTCTGGCTGAGGCGTTTTGGATTCGTTGGAGTTTCTTTTGGAGTTTAGCGGTAGTGCCTGCATAGAGGGTGTTTCCGTAGTCCAGTCGGCTCGTGACCAGAGCATGGGTGACTGTTTTCCTGGTTTCGGTGGGGATCCAGCGGAATGTTTTTTTGAGCATGCGAAGAATGTTGAAGCAGGATGAGGATACGGTGCTGACTTGTCTGTTCATTGAGAGTGAAGAATCCAGGATAACGCCTAGGTTCCGTGCGTGGTCTGTCGGGATGGGTGCTTTTCCAAGGGCTTCCGGCCACCAAGAGTCGTCCCATGCAGAGGAGGATGTACCTAGGATGAGGACTTCTGTTTTATCTGAGTTCAGTTTCAGACGGCTGTGTTTCATCCATTCAGCAACTTCTTTCATTCCTTCGTGTAGGTTAGTTTTGGCGGTGCTGGGGTCCTTGGTGAGAGAAAGGATCAGTTGAGTGTCATCCGCGTAAGAGATGATGTTGAGGTTGTGTTGGCGGGCGATGGTCGCGAGGGGGCTCATGTATACGTTGAAGAGGGTGGGGCTGAGAGAGGATCCTTGTGGTACGCCACAGATGACTTCGGTGGCCTCGGACTTGAATGGTGGAAGGCGGACTCTCTGGGTTCTTCCGGTGAGGAACGAGGTGATCCATTCAAGTGCTTTTCCTTGTATTCCGATGTTGCTGAGGCGTTGTAAAAGGGTGCTGTGGCAGACTGTGTCGAATGCTGCAGAGAGGTCGAGGAGGATGAGGGCGACTGTGTCTCCATTGTCCAGTAGAGTTCGAATGTCGTCTGTTGCTGCGATGAGGGCGGTCTCAGTGCTGTGTTTTGCTCGGAAGCCAGATTGTGAGGAGTCGAGGGATTTGTTGGCTTCGAGGAAAGCGGCGAGCTGGTTGTTGACAGCTTTCTCAATTACTTTGGCCGGGAATGGAAGGAGCGAAATGGGGCGGTAATTTTTGAGTTCGGTGGGGTCCACTGTGGGTTTTTTCAGAAGGGCGGTGAGTTCAGCGTGTTTCCAGTATTCCGGAAAGGTGGCGGAGTTGAAGGAGCAGTTGATGACGTCTCGGAGGTGCGGTGCTATGACGGAGTCTGCTTTGTTGAAGATGTGGTGAGGGCATGGGTCTGTGGGGGATCCTGAGTGGATGGAGTTCATCAGGCGGATGGTGTCCTCAGTGGAGATTGGGTTCCAGTTGTTAAGGGTGTTCGCGGGGGGAGAGTGTTCAGCATGTGGTTGGGTGGGTTGGACTCCGGGTTGGTTGTCGAAGCTGTTGTGGATGTCTGCAATCTTGTTGTGGAAGAATGAGGCTAGGGAGTCGCAGAGGGCTTGAGAGGGGGTGATGTCGTTGGAGTTGGCCGAGGGATTGGAAAACTCCTTGACGATGTTGAAAAGTTCCTTGCTGTTGTGGGCGTTGTTGTCAAGTCGATCCTCGAATGCTGTTTTCTTGGCCTTTCGGATTAGTTGGTGGTGAGTGCGGGTGGCGTTTTTGAAGGCGTTCTTGGTGCTGGTGGTTGGGTCTTTTTTCCAAGCTTTTTCAAGGGAGCGGCAGAGTTTCTTGGACTTCTTAAGATCATCGTTGAACCATGAGGCCTTCTTGTTGCCAGGTTTGCTTTGACGTTTTTTCAGTGGTGCTAAGGTGTCGGCGGTGTTGGATAACCATAGGGTGAAGTTGGCGGCGGCTAGGTTTGGGTCCGAGGAGTGGGCTGGGGTGTTTAGAAGGAGCGATGAGGAGATCTGGTCGGTGGTGATTTTGTTCCAGTTTCTTTGCAGAGTTGGTTGGAGGTGGTTGGTGGGTTTGGGCTTGTTGTAGGTGAAGTGAACGCAGCTGTGGTCAGTCCAGAGGAGATCCGTAGTGTGGCTGAAGGAGACATGATTGCTGGAGGTGAAGATGGGGTCGAGTGTGTGACCTGCGATGTGGGTGGGGAAGTGACAAGTTGTTTAAGTCCGAGGTTGGCGAGGTTGTCCAGGAGGGTGGTGGTGTTGCGGTCGTTGATCTTTTCAAGGTGAAAGTTGAGGTCTCCCAGAAGGATGTATTCTTTGGAGGGGAGCGCGTGTGGAGTGATGAAGTCCGTGATGTCTTCACTGAATTTTGCGCGGGGTCCTGGTGGTCTGTAGAGGAGGGTGCCTCTGAGTGTGGTTTTGGGGTCGATGTGGATCTGGAAGTGAAGGTGTTCGGAGTTGGCGAGGTTGGCGTCAGAGCTGGTTGAGATGCGGATTGATTTCTTATGGACGATAGCGATTCCTCCTCCTGTGTGGCTGGTACGGTCTTTGCGAGTGATCTTATAGTCTTCAGGGATGGCAATGGTGATGTCTGGTGCGGAGGAAGCGTTCATCCATGTTTCCGTTAGGAAGGCGATGTCTGGAGAAATGGTGTCTAGTAGATTCCATAGGTCAATGGTGTGTCTGTGGACCGAGCGGGTGTTGAGAAGGATGCATTGTAGGTGGTTGGGGTCGGGAGTCAGTGGTGTGGGCGTAGCGGAGATGTTGTCGGTGCCGCTGAATTTGCAGGAGTAGCAGGAGAAAGGTCCATGGGTTTGTCCAGGAGCGGTTTGGACGCAGTTGGGGGCGCGACCGGGGTTAAGGGCTAGGAGCGTGGTAGCATCGTAGGTAATGCGGGAGGGCTGGGCAGTGCGAGGGGCAGGGGGTCTGGCGCTGGGCGCGGTCCAGGCGCGGACGGGCGTAGACGGGCTTACCTTTGGCGCACCTTCGGCGCGGATTGGGCGCGGTCGCTGCGCGTGAACGCTGCGCGCTGATGCATTAGTCATATATGGATGGTGGAGGGGGCGGAGCGTGGGAGGGGGAGGTGGGCGGCGGGAGCGAAGGGGGAGGGACGGGCTGCAGGCACAACAAAATGGAAGGGGAGATAAACAACAGGACCGGGAAGTGCGAGCTGGCGCTGGGACACGGGCACAGTAACAGATTGAATAAAGTGAGAGCAATGCACACCTTTCTTAAATGCTATAAGCAAATCTGGCTAAACTATGCGTAAGATCACAGTTCACATGTACAACACACTACAAGCAGAGTAATGCTGAGCGCTACGCAGATAGAGCTAGTGCAGATCCAATTAGTTAAATAACAATGATGCCAGAGGTTTGGGAGCAGCGCTACGATACCACAAGCAGCGCTATGAATCCAGGAGGGAGGGTGGAGCGGCCGCCTCACACGGAGTCAGGCAAGTCACAAAGGTTCAACAGCTGAGACGTCCCTGGTATCTCGTGGGTGGGAGGGGGAGGTGGGAGGCGGGAGCGAAGGGGGAGGGACGGGCTGCAGGCACAACAAAATGGAAGGGGAGATAAACAACAGGACCGGGAAGTGCGAGCTGGCGCTGGGAAACGGGCACAGTAACAGATTGAATAAAGTGAGAGCAATGCACACCTTTCTTAAATGCTATAAGCAAATCTGGCTAAACTATGCGCAAGATCACAGTTCACATGTACAACACACTACAAGCAGAGTAATGCTGAGCGCTATGCAGATAGAGCTAGTGCAGATCCAATTAGTTAAATAACAATGATGCCAGAGGTTTGGGAGCAGCGCTACGATACCACAAGCAGAGCTATGAATCCAGGAGGGAGGGTGGAGCGGCCGCCTTACACGGTGTTGCACAACCTGGCAACTAGGAGAGGCCTTGAACTAGATGTAGATGATCTGCTACCAAATAATTTCAACCAGCCACAACAACCACATGCAAGAGTTCATGGACCGGACGCAGCGGAAGGGAGAAGAAGAAGTGCCGAAATTACACAACATTATTTTTAAATAAAGGTAGGAAATACTTTTTTTTGCTTTCAAGAATAAACTTTTTATTATACCATGTTTCACACAATAGTATTTAGAAAAAACAATTCAAAGCATGACTTCTGAAAAAGGAAAAAAACAAGATATTGGCCTAATGTAATCCTTAGTCCATATCATTGTACAGAGAAAATGTAATATATGAAATGCAACAATAAAAAGTAATCACTTCTTCCTTCCACGCAAACCTAAAGCTTGATTTTTAACCGAATCAGAAACCCTGACAGGGCAAATATTAATTTCTTTTCCTCTTTTGCTACGGCGTTCACACACCTCATTGGTGTGTGCATCAACACTGGTTCCTGCAGATTCATTGATAACATTGCCTTCATGAGCAGTATTCTGGTTGTCATCAGGTGGCAGCACATTAACCCCACTTTTCATATTTTTAAATCCTTCACATAGATCTGAACAACACTTTTTAATTTCCTTTTGCATGCGCATTGTGTGTTTGATGAGACGTGCATTGCTGCTGGTCATCCTATTCAGAGCCCGGGCATAAGTGTGCATACTTGCCACAGTTCTCAAATGTCTATTACAATTGGCAATGTTTTGACTTTGAAAGACATCAGATATTGTCACTAAAGCATTTGCTACACGCTCAAAATTCAGATTTGAGGCAGTATGCGCCCCTTCAATGACCTTTGATAATGTTTTCAGTGTCTTATTTATTCCACTGAGGTCTTCAACCATATGACTCATTTTTCCCTTTATTACTCTCAGATCTTTACCCTGAAGACGCTGCACTTTCAATAATTTGAGCTCAACTGTACTTGCATGGACATCATCCACTGTGGAGTCTCTTTGATTGGAAGAGTGAGGCCTTCTTCTGTAGAATTGTTGGATTCTTCTACGACCAGTAAACTGTTTTGTTGAAGTGGCAGGCTTCTCTGAATCATCAACCACCATTTCTGTGACATTTGCATCTTCCTCAGACTCTAATTCCTGTACTTTACGCACTGATTTTCTATTTTTTTTAACGTGCACAGAGGGTGAAGAACTCACAGTATTATTGTCTGATTGGCTATGTATATCCATGCTGATATCATCAAAAACGTTTGCTTCATTTTCCTTTTGTAAATCTAAAATTGAAAAAATGATGCATGATATCAATGTAATGTCTTCTCTGATAATAGATTATAAATTAAGACAACATGTGTTCCAGATGAAGGACGCCTTTTAAATCTTCATTTACCATGTCTTTGAAAATTAATTGTTAAGCAAACTGACTATGTTCATATTGCATTCATGAATAATAATTTTGACTTAAAAACTACAACTCCCATGATGCATTGCACAGTTCAATGAAATTGCCTTTTACACTAGTGCCATGCAAGTGAGGATGTAACTTAAGATTATAATTATGTTACAGCATCAAATACATGTCTAAATACATCCTGCAACCCTATTTCATTAAATTTTGCATTTGTTTACAAATTTCTCTTACCTTGAGAAGTGCCAGCATGCTCAGAGGTGTCTATGTTTGTCACTCCTACTACAGCTTCTGTTACAAGTGTCCCCTCAACCAAATCCTCAAGGGGAGTTGTGGGTTTGTTGTTAGGGGAGCCTCCACCAGTCTTCTTGCAACTCTTCATTCTTGTCGCAATACTTTCTTTAGCGCGTGAGCGTAAATCGTACCAACGCTTTTGGAGGTTGGTGATGTCCCGGTGGGCAACCCCCACTGCATTCACTTTAGCCTGTATGGCTAGCCAAAGTTTTCTTTTCACAGTCTCAGGGATCTTTAAAGACAGCTTCCCAAACAGCTGGTCGTGGCGCGAAGTCACCTCCTCAATTAGTATCTCAAGTTCTTGCTCACTGAACTTAATTTTGCGTTTTCTGACTTGTAAATCCTGACTGGCAGTTTCTGTCTCCATTTCTTCAACAGCAGCACTCCAAAACACTCCTCCACTGCAGACAAACAGAGCTGAATGCACCAACTGCCTGTTTTCTGTTTGAATCAGCTTCGCAGGTGTGTGCAATCAGGCTCCTGGCTTCCTGGGTGTGTCCTGGCTGTGATGCATGAAAATGCGATTTTTTTGCGAATTCGCAATGTGCGAAATCGCATATTGCGAATTTGCAATAAAATCGCAAAAATATATGCGATTCGCAAATGTATGCGATTTTTACCGAATCGGTAAAAAATTGCTAAAATAATCATGCATTCCATTTTGCGATTCGTAATTTGCGATTCTCTAATTTTCGCAAATTACGAATCGCAAATCTACACAATGATGCATGTGCCCCATACTGTACAACAGAAAATAGGAAGGGAATCCAAAGTTACAATGCAGAAGAAAAATCGATAAATCATCCGAAATTATACTTTGCTTGCTCTTTTTGAAGTGATGTCTCTCTGGAGGGAAAATATCTTCAAAATGGGCAAGGAGAAGCCTCACTCTCACAGAGTCTTGGAAGGCACCCAACACCACTTAAAGAAGAAGAGGCTCAGAGTCTCACCAACACTCTCGAAAACAATAATCAAGATCTTTACTCAAAGACAAGAGATAACATAAGTGAATGGTGGAGGAAACAATGAATACAGTAACTTGGCTCAGGGAAACACAGGAAAAGGGCTGGTCTAGAAGTTTGCAGATCAAGGCACACTGAAGTAGAGGATAAAGTATTCCACACACATGCAAGGACAGGTGCAAAACTTAGCACACAGAGTTCGGAACGCTGCAAACCAAGACAAATAATTCTGCAAGAAACAATAGCAGGGCTGGAAGTATGCAGATATCACTAGAAACATTTGCATACAATAGGGACAGGAAAGATTTATCTACAAGGAACAGAAACAGATAAGCCAAAGAACCAAACAGGAAATGCAGAACATATAATGAAGAAAATCAATACACCCAGAGTCAAGGGGCAAGTCTGAAATCAGAGTAAACAAATACCGCATGTGTACGAAGGGAGTCTCAACAGTGAAGACTGTTGTGAGCGGTTGCACACTGAGCTCATGGGGCCAAAAATGCTGGTAGCTCAGGGGAGGAGCAGAGATGGTGAAAATCAGGTGCGAGTCATCAACCGGGTGCAGAGAATCAACAAATCATTAATGAAGGGTAGAGTGTACATAAACAGCAGTAACAAGGAGGGAAACAGGAAACCCAAAAACAGAGTGTAGATTGGACCGGAGAGTGACCTAAATTGAGGGAACATGACTTAATGAGCCAGTGAATTTGTAGTAGCCAGGAACAGTGATACTAAGGAAAACTTCACCTATTGTACATGAGCGGGTAAGGTTCGGCAACAAAATGAACTACATGTACCATAAAGCCCCAGGAGGATAATTTGGAAACCAGGGTTGGATTACACTGTGAAGCAAGGTGTGCAATGTGCTGGAGAATGTTCTGACATGGTCAGGTTAAAAGAAGTATACCACAGTGCCTCTTTGAGTAACCTCAACTAGCCGGATGACAGAATCTTTACATGGAGCATGCAGGTGTCGCCTAGGCCACTGTCTGTTTCCCGGCAATGTCACCTTCCCCATTGAAAATAATTTACCAAACCAACGGGGCTGAGTAACTTGTCAATGGTGTTAGATTTTAAATAAGGTTTGCATATCACAAATAAATGTGGAGACATGTTTCATGCCACTTCTAATAGAGATTCAGATGGGGTCACATCAGTACTTTGTGAGTTGGAAAGTAACTTTTGTACATTTTGAAATACTCTTTTGCAGTGACAAAGCTTGTGAGTTAGCAAATCGCAGGCTTGGGAAACACAAAATTGTTGTATGTATACATTGTGCACATAGTGCCTATTAGACATGTTTTGCAGTACAAATTAAGCAGCCAAACAAGGTCTAAACAAAACACTGGTTCCTTCTTCTAACAATAAGTTGCATTACTTATTACACAACAATGTACTGTTTTAGTATGTTGCATGCTAATTAAAGTATCTCTAGCTGAACAGGTTTAATCTTCATAATTAACACCAATAATCCTGTATTTACATAAAATCAGCCTAAAGTAATCATTCTTGTAACATAATATAGTGCTTAGTAGCTTAGTATACAACCTAATATATTCACTTACTCTAGCTATCAGTAATGCTACTGTTACTGTAAACCTAATAAAGGGAAAAAATGCACACGAGCCAAATAAAGGAAATACAAATGTTTATGCTTTCACTGATTCGTAAACAAACAAAAAAAAAGAAAATCCAACCAAACAAATCCGTTAGAATAAAGAAAATAAGAGTATGTTTGTTTTAAATGTAATCTTAAACAACACCATGCTGCACTTTGCAAAAACTGAAGAAATAGAATTACTAACGCCAAAGCAACTCCACATTTAAAAAACTGAAAAATACTCCTCAATAACAATGCAGCCCTCAAACAAGGAAAAGAGCATCGAAAACACAGGATAGCATAAAAACTAGAAATTTGTACACAAGCTTCAAAATAGGGAGAGACATTTCAACACAAGAAATTCACAAATTAAGGAATTATTTGAAAACCTTTTCAAGAAAGAATCCTAACTAATTCCATGAAAGATGTAAAAGGATCCATACATTCAGTATGATGTATAAGGAAAACAAATTAATAATAATTTAAAACATTGTTCATACAGCATGTACTGTAAGAAATTCCATTACAAATAGTAACACAATCCATTGCCTTAGAGTTTAGATACCCAAACCAAATAAATAAAAACATTAAATGAGAATAACCTTACATTATCAGATAGAAAATGGAACACAGTGACAATACGGAATTATGGGCCAGACAAACTAACCTCCTGGTTGCAAAAATTGGTCTCAAATTTCACATTGACATTTTGTAACCAGAATGTTATAGTGTAAACTAACCTATGTAGTAATAGGTGAATTCTCAAATCAAGGAATGATGAGCCAGATGTACAAAGCATTTTTGCGATCAGAAATGACCCGATTCACAGAATCGAGTCTTTGCGACCGCAAAAATACTTTTTAAATGTACTAAAGCACAAATTGTGTTAGCAATTCAGTATTTTGAAGGGGCATGCTTAGGGTGTCCCTTCCAAATACCAAATCGGTATAGTAAGTATTACTGTTTTGCGACCAGATTCTGGTCGTAAAACAGTAATACTTTACCACCAGTTTAAAACCGGTGGTACTGCACTTGCAAAAGGAAACTGGTCCCCTGGGCACCCTTCCTCTTTGAGAATGTTAAAACATATTTTAAGAGCAGGAAGTGGTCCCAGGGACCACTGCCTACTCTTAAAATAAATAAATAAACAACAAAGTTTCATTTTTTTCTTTTTAAACAATCCCATTTTCCTTTAAGGAAAATGGACTGCATTTGAAAAAAAGAGTTTGCTTTATTAAAAAGCAATTACAGACATGGTGATCTGCTGAACTCAGCATGCATTTTTTTTATTAACAAAAAAACACAGTTGATGGACAGAATGTAGAACAATGTCATACATTCACCCCAGTACAAGGATCTGGGCCCAAATGCACTCCACGCCACCCTGGGTTAGACACTGGCTATATGCAAATCAGCTCTGACCCTGTGCCTCATGGGAACAGTCCAGTCCGAACTACCAAGCCATGTATTTCCCAGACCGGAATCAAGCATCCAAGGACCGGTTTCTGGCTATCAGCCTTCATCAGCCTGGATAGCTTGACTACAGTGGTGTGGAGAGCCCCGGACTCACGTCTGAGTATACCCAGCACACTCGGGGTGAAAATTGCAAAAAACACAGTTGATGGACAGAATGTAGAACAATGTCATACATTCACCCCGGTACAAGGATCTGGGCCTAAATCCATCGTTTTTTTGCACTCCCACACCACCCTGGATTAGACACTGGCTATATGCAAATCAGCTCTGACCCTGTGCCTCATGGGAACAGTCCAGTCCGGAATACCAAGCCATGTCTTTCCCAGACCGGAATCAAGCATCCAAGGACCGGTTTCTGGCTATCAGCCTTCATCAGCCTGGATAGCTTGACTCCAGTGGTGTGGAGAGCCTGGGACTCACGTCTGAGTATACCCAGCACACTCGGGGTGAAAATTGCAAAAAACACAGTTGATGGACAGAATGTAGAACAATGTCATACATTCACCCCAGTACAAGTATCTGGGCCTAAATCCATCTTTTTTTGCACTCCACACCACCCTGGGTTAGACACTGGCTATTTGCAAATCAGTTCTGACCCTGTGCCTCATGGGAACAGTCCAGTCCGACCTACCAAGCCATGTCTTTCCCAGACCGGAATCAAGCATCCAAGGACCGGTTTCTGGCTATCAGCCTTCATCAGCCTGGATAGCTTGACTCCAGTGGTGTGGAGAGCCTGGGACTCACGTCTGAGTATACCAAGCACAATCGGGGTGAAAATTGCAAAAAACACAGTTGATGGACAGAATGTAGAACAATGTCATACATTCACCCCAGTACAAGGATCTGGGCCTAAATCCATCGTTTTTTGCACTCCACACCACCCTGGGTTAGACACTGGCTATATGCAAATCAGCTCTGACCCTGTGCCTCATGGGAACAGTCCAGTCCAAACTACCAAGCCATGTCTTTCCCAGACCGGAATCAAGCATCCAAGGACCGGTTTCTGGCTATCAGCCTTCATCAGCCTGGATAGCTTGACTCCAGTGGTGTGGAGAGCCTGGGACTCACGTCTGAGTATACCAAGCACAATTGGGGTGAAAATTGCAAAAAACACAGTTGATGGACAGAATGTAGAACAATGTCATACATTCACCCCAGTACAAGGATCTGGGCCTAAATCCATCGTTTTTTGCACTCCACACCACCCTGGGTTAGACACTGGCTATATGCAAATCAGCTCTGACCCTGTGCCTCATGGGAACAGTCCAGTCCGAACTACCAAGCCATGTCTTTCCCAGACCGGAATCAAGCATCCAAGGACCGGTTTCCGGCTATCAGCCTTCATCAGCCTGGATAGCTTGACTCCAGTGGTGTGGAGAGCCTGGGACTCACGTCTGAGTATACCCAGCACACTCGGGGTGAAAATTGCAAAAAACACAGTTGATGGACAGAATATAGAACAATGTCATAATTCACCCCAGTACAAGGATCTGGGCCTAAATCCATCGTTTTTTTGCACTCCACGCCACCCTGGGTTAGACACTGGCTATATGCAAATCAGCTCTGACCCTGTGCCTCATGGGAACAGTCCAGTCCGAACTACCAAGCCATGTCTTTCCCAGACCGGAATCAAGCATCCAAGGACCGGTTTCTGGCTATCAGCCTTCATCAGCCTGGATAGCTTGACTCCAGTGGTGTGGAGAGCCTGGGACTCACGTCTGAGTATACCCAGCACACTCGGGGTGAAAATTGCAAAAAACACAGTTGATGGACAGAATGTAGAATAATGTCATACATTCACCCCAGTACAAGGATCTGGGCCTAAATCCATCGTTTTTTTGCACTCCACACCTCCCTGGGTTAGACACTGGCTATATGCAAATCAGCTCTGACCCTGTGCCTCATGGGAACAGTCCAGTCCGAACTACCAAGCCATGTCTTTCCCAGACCGGAATCAAGCATCCAAGGACCGGTTTCTGGCTATCAGCCTTCATCAGCCTGGATAGCTTGACTCCAGTGGTGTGGAGAGCCAGGGACTTACGTCTGAGTATACCCAGCACACTCGGGTTGAAAATTGCAAAAAACACAGTTGATGGACAGAATGTAGAACAATGTCATACATTCACCCCAGTACAAGGATCAGGACCTAAATCCATCGTTTTTTTGCACTCCACACCACCCTGGGTTAGACACTGGCTATATGCAAATCAGCTCTGACCCTGTGCCTCATGGGAACAGTCCAGTCCGAACTACCAAGCCATGTCTTTCCCAGACCGGAATCAAGCATCCAAGGACCGGTTTCTGGCTATCAGCCTTCATCAGCCTGGATAGCTTGACTCCAGTGGTGTGGAGAGCCTGGGACTCACGTCTGAGTATACCCAGCACACTCGGGGTGAAAATTGCAAAAAACACAGTTGATGGGCAGAATGTAGACCAATGTCATACATTCACCCCAGTACAAGGATCTGGGCCTAAATCCATTGTTTTTTTGCACTCCACACCACCCTGGGTTAGACACTGGCTATATGCAAATCAGCTCTGACCCTGTGCCTCATGGGAACAGTCCAGTCCGAACTACCAAGCCATGTCTTTCCCAGACCGGAATCAAGCATCCAAGGACGGGTTTCTGGCTATCAGCCTTCATCAGCCTGGATAGCTTGACTCAAGTGGTCCATCATCCCCCTTTTGTATCGCTTTGTTCACCCTAAGTTGGCAGGGTATGCTCAGACGTGAGTCCCTTGCTCACTTGGCCACTGGATTCAAGATAGCCTGGCTGATGAGGATTATGAATCCGAAACCGGTCCCAGGATGCTTGTTTCCAGTCCAGGGAAGACATGGCTTGGCAGTTCGGGCTGGACTGTTCCCATGAGGCACAGGGTCAGACTGATTTGCACATGGCTATGTCTGATCTGGGGTGGCTGAGTGAGCTAAAGAATGGTGATAGATTAAACCCAGATCAGTTGACTGGGGTAGAGTGTTTGATTTGTTAAAACGCTCCATCCATCATCCCCCTTTTGTATCGCTTTTTTTAATAAAAACAACGGGATTGACCCTGTGTCCCTCAGAACAAGTAAATCTTTTGTGCTTAAGTTTAAAGCTATTCCAGGGATTTATACACCTTTCCCTTCCTCTTTTTAGATGAAAGGACGGTTTCGCCACTTGTTTCCATGTGACTCATATGCACTTGGACGTTAGGGTGAGTACTCTTGACTACACCCAACTTTAGTTGAACCAACCATCCCCCCAAAAAAACCCTCCTGATTATTCCTTTAGTTTCACTCACTTTGTAGACTGTTGTGCCTTGTATTTCTGTCTTGAGAAAGACCCGCTGTGACCGTATACAATGGCACCTCAAGGGTCGAAACGTCGACATCTATCCACAGGCCTCATAAATTTAGAACTCCAACGAAGAAAATATAGGGTTCTAAAAAAACTATATCAGCGGATGGCCTTTATGAAATAAGACTCTGTACATACTTGTATAGTTTTTCTATGTTTAGAGTTTACTTCAACTGGATATATTTTGTTTATGTCACTTGCTCACTATTCACTATTGTCACTATTTTTTGCACTATATTTGATATATTGACAGTTATTGTATAGAATGTATAGAAATGACTTCTTGACTCAGAGAATTGTATAAAGATGATACAAAGTAATACGTAGGTTCTCCTTTTCATTTATTGCAAGGACCTGCCTTGATTTCTTCTTTTTCAGAGGGGGTTTGTTCGTTGGTTCTTTTTGGAGAATTGTATAAAAGGATTGTTTGGATAAATCACTGTTGTTTATACCCGACAGCACTCAGCATGCCAGCATCCCTGAGATTGCTGCGATTCCTAATGGGTCGCAAATTGCTCCCTACCTCCTTAATTTTCATAAGGTAGGTCGATTTCCGACCCACTAGGAATTTCTACATCTAAGATGTATGTTTTCTTAAAACAACAAAGCCCCTGCACTATACAAAATTAGAACATTCTTGGTAATGTTGGTGTCATTAGAGATGATTAGTTGTGTACATCAACACTTTCGGAGTGACTTTTTGAGAATTACAATCCTCCAATTAGAAATATAAAAGTTCAAGAAAGACGTTCTGTTCTTGGTGTGAGGTGTCAGTTTATTTTTCCTTTAATTAGGCCAACACGTGTTTCATCGCAGGGAACACACTGCGAATCTTCAGGGCCGGATAAAAACATAAAAAGTGCATTTGCAACAGGTTCTTGTCTTGTAAGCAGTATTCTAGTGACTTATCGTGTATACCCAAGTGAAAAAGGTAGGCATGCCATAGGTGACTCTGTGTCACTGTGACTCAAGTTCAATGGCTGAGTGACTTAGTGAGCTATGAAGTGTACGTGTGGTTGGGTGAATCTGTAGTGACTATTTAAAATATTTTTTATTAATTTTCTTAGTGCAATTGTCCATTAAAAAAGGGAATTTGAAGTAAACATAAAATAAGTCTATGTACTGACCGGAAGAAAAATAATGTGACAAAGTGAAGAGAGTGTTGCTGTGTCAGAGAGGGCGGTATCCCCAGGTGACTCACGTGATATTTCCATATAGCTAGGTAGCATAGTAGTTGTGAATATTTATTTACACTTGTAATCTCATGCTCTAGCTAAATACAACAATGCTTATTCCCGTTAGTATTCCTAAACATCCTTTCGCTCAGATCACTGCAATTATTTTATTCAAGAAATCTATCATAGTTTCCAACTGATTATAATCTTCCAGTTTCCTGGGGTATGTGATGCTTTGTCAGGTGTTTACAGTGTAAAGAAAGACAGTCAGTGGCTAGACTTGGTAGGATGGTTGCAGAGAGATTATGTGAGTGGTTATTCTAGAAACGACATCTTAATAGAAAGTGCAGATCGCAAATCCGTTAAACTACTAGGTGAAATTGCGATACTGGAACAAGAGATCAAGGATCTCAATTTACCAGAACCCACAATTAAAAACTATACCATCTTAGACGAGGTCTTATTGAAACACCAGGAAGAAATCAAAACTAGGAAAGCGAGGCAAATTAAAAGAGACGATGCAGACTACCGTCATGGTAGAATTTTTACCTATGATCGCAAATATGATGCAATGATTCAGCCTAATAATTCCAAAAAATCCGGAAACAATGCATCTGCCCCGAGTTCTGTCTCATCTAGCAATACATCTTTGAATACTGCAGGCACAAGCGAGCCAGAACTAGAATTAGGTGAGAGTCTAGATGCCAACAGTCTCCCTTTTTTAGTAGAAATGGAACGAATCCGCAAAGGGAACAGGACTCAACCCCAAAGGGTGGCGCAAAACCAAAACCCACAGAGGCAGTAGGGGAGGTAAACGAAGATTACCGCAAAAAACTAAGATCAGGAACGACAAGGAAATAGATAGCGAGAATAAAGAGGTTCAAGTAATCAACCTTTCCTCTTTTCCACTAACTCCAGACATGAACAATCTTCTCTCCAAATGCCTTAACTTTAATCCTTACTCCACTGGGGACATCTGCCAAACCAAGATTGATCTCTTTAAATTTGTCCGCAGCCTAAAAATGAAAAAGCATTTTGCAGGTAAAATTTCTAGTAACAGAAATGTGCCAAATATTCCTGATTCTGTGTTGAATGATGAACTAACAATAAAAGATATACAAGCTACTCATTTACTGTTGTCTATCACCGAACTGGAAGATAGCCCTGTAGAAATGGGGCAACTCTTGGAAGAACTTAATATAGATACAGAGCTTGGGATTGTTAGTGGTCTCAAATGCAAATCTACTTGGACACCTACATTACCTGGTGGTAACAATATTGATTATTCGTGAAGCAGACAAGGGAGGCAATATCGTGGTTATGAACACAGATGACTACAACAACAAAATATCGAATCAATTAGCAGATCCAACTTGCTACGAACCACTTGCACATAACCCTATGGGTCCACTGACTATGACCATCAACGACCATCTACGCAAATGGAAAGAGGATGGTCTCCTGAATGATGACAAATATCTTTACCTCAAGGTACTTAAACCTACATACCCATGGCTTTACACCCTCCCAAAAATCCACAAGGATCTCCCCTTTCCACCAGGCAGACCTATTGTCTCTGGAATAGGGGGCCCTACTGAAAGACTGGCAGAATATGTGGACGTGTTTCTAGGTCCACTAGTCAAAAATCTTCCATCCTATATACAAGACTCCAAGCATATACTGAGCCTGTTGAGTGACCTAGAATGGCAACCAAACACCACCCTATTAACCATGGATGTTGTAGCACTCTACACCAGTATCAATCCAATACTAGGTGTAGAAGCAATTACCCGTGTTCTTTCCAACAGACCAGCATCCCTTTGGGCACACACCCAAATGCTAATCTCTATGATGAACTTGATCCTCAACAATAACTTTTTCATTTTTCAGAAGCAATGGTACCAACAGAAACGTGGAGTAGCCATGGGCTCAAAATTCTCTCCTTCTTTCGCCAATCTTTTCATGGGTGCATTCGAAGCAGAGCACATTTGGGGCACCCAAGGCAGCACATATACCGACTCCATCTTATTTTGGGGTCGGTATATAGATGACTGTATTTTACTATGGACAGGGACAGATGAGCTACTACAGCAATTTGCCAACCACCTTAACCACAACAACTGGGAATTAAGCTTTACCATGAAGTCCAGCAAATCTAACATAGAATTTCTAGACCTAGAACTCTATGTGAAAGACAACAAACTAGAAAGCAAACTCTACAGAAAACCCACATCCTGCAATGCTATACTTCGTGCTGATAGCTTTCATCCCTTTCACCAGATCAGGGCAATACCTTTCGGAGAATTCCTCCGAGCCAGACGGAATTGCAGTGATGATACAGATCTTGAAAACACTATAAAAGATATGGAATCAAGATTTGCGAAACAGGGTTATCCAAAGGCTACCCTATCTACAGCTAAAAAGAGACTTGATAAAATCAAAAGACTTGATATTTTGAAAATGACCAACTCCAAGAAGGGGAAAGACTCTACAGTTAGAATGATCACTGAGTACAATGGTCTACACCATTTAATCAGAAACAGCATCACCAAACATTGGGGTCTGCTAAAAGATGATCCAGTACTTAAAGAATTGATTCCAGTAACTCCTCAAATCATTTTTCGCAAAGGGAGAACATTGAGAAATAGACTAAGCCCCACTGTTCCACGAATAGATCTGACCCCTGACTGGTTGACAAAACGCAGTAACGGGTTTTTCAAATGTGGCTTCTGCACTATGTGTAAATGGGCTAAACATAAAACCAAGCAATTCCATGGACCCAATGAAGAGAACTATGACATTAGAGTCAACATCAACTGCACCACGAAATATGTGGTATACATAATTGAATGCCAATGTGGTAAAAAATACGTCGGAAGTACCATCAGGATGTTGAAAGACAGAATATCGGAACACATGAGGGCCATCCAAAAACAGGATCCCAAATATCCAGTAGCCCTTCATGTAGCTAAATGCCAGGCCAACACAGAGGATTTTCGTGTCTCGTTTTACGGAATTGAAACAGTACCCGTCCATGTAAGAGGCGGCAACCGCGAACTGTCATTAAGACGAAAAGAAGCCACCTGGATTATGCGTCTCCGCAGCATCGAATATGGGCTCAATTATGACCCTGAACTACAATTTTTCCTAGTATAATAAGCCCTGAAACAATCACTGTCTATGTGTTCTCTCCTTGTTAGAACTGCACAAATAGCTGATATTTCTAGCTGTAACAATCCAAAAACATCATAACGAAAACATTTTGTTTCCAATCACATACTGGATAAATACTAAGATAGCTCTGTTTATATAATGTAGTGACATATTGTTGTCTGCATAAACCATTTTGTTATCATTTTTGTTCATAACCCAAGAATATTAACACACACAAATGTCATGTATTAATTAAACTTATGGCTCCATAACGACTAATTAAGACCATTAAGCAGGATACACACTTCCATCTTTGTCATGAAGTATGACAATATAATTTTGGAACGGACTCATCCCAATCACAACCTTGTCCCATGTGATTACCTTTTATATACTCTCACTATCTCTGCCAGACATGGGTGATGGACACGCACTTTTGGCTTAAGTAATCTTTAACCCCATTTCAGTGTGGATGTACTCCCTGACCCCCACACCAGCTCTCATGATTTTAAATAATCCACCCACGCAACAGATTTTCTTACGTTACTATAGGCTATAAAATTACAATGTGCTCAGATTATAATCTAAATCATGAGCTTTTTCCTAACAAACGGGACTTTTAACAAATCTACCCTCTCTCTTCACTTTGAATATGGAAGGGGTTAAGTATTTCTTCTTCTCGTTGCCATTCCTTGTCACTACAAGGTAGCAACTAACGTTCTATCTTTTTGTGTAATCAAAAACGGAACACCGGTATTTATTCGGAGTGACTTCCTGTCACGTGACCGTTTTTGGCAAACGGCGCCGGGAACCTCAAGAGGGAGCATAACACAAACAAGGTAAGCGAGCTCTCTCCCGCAAAATAGGACCTTAGACCTAACGTTCTCCCAATAAGCCAGTACGTTTCCAAATACATTCCCCATGTCTTCTTTTTCATTTAGGTGTACCCGCCTTTGTGAAACCAGAGCATTACTACTTTATATATATTTTTTCAACTCCTCCCGGTTACAGCTCCTACTACTAACGAGCAAGGTAGGATTTGCTTACTCTTGTTTGAATCCTTTGCCAATAACATAACAGTTTAGTAGGAACTAACAACACATGTTCCTATCCAGATTCAACCATTACGTGGACAGCGTTTTCCGAAATCTTTGACTACCCAAAAACAAATAAATTGAAGCACCGCCCTAAACGGGTATAACCAACACGAATTTGCCCGTGTCCACATGAGGGTGAGTGCGTGTATAGTTTTTGAGGTATGTTCATTCTCGTGTAGCTATTTTTGGAGCCATCTATAATTTCCACAATATAATCACTATAGCCCGAGTTCGTAAAAAATAGTGTTAACAATTTTAAAAAAAAATAAAAAAAATAATATAGTCAACCAACATTCTCCTCCTTTGTCGTTTCTAGAATAACCATTCACATAATCTCTCTGCAACCATCCTACCAAGTCTAGCCACTGACTGTCTTTCTTTACACTGTAAACGCCTGACAAAGCATCACATACCCCAGGAAACTGGAAGATTATAATCAGTTGGAAACTATGATAGATTTCTTGAATAAAATAATTGCAGTGATCTGAGCGAAAGGATGTTTAGGAATACTAACGGGAATAAGCATTGTTGTATTTAGCTAGAGCATGAGATTACAAGTGTATATAAATATTCACAACTACTATGCTACCTAGCTATATGTAAATATCACGTGAGTCACCTGGGGATACCGCCCTCTCTGACACAGCAACACTCTCTTCACTTTGTCACATTATTTTTCTTCCGGTCAGTACATAGACTTAATTTATGTTTACTTCAAATTCCCTTTTTTTTAATGGACAATTGCACTAAGAAAATTAATAGAAAATATTTAAAAAAGTCACTACAGATTCACCCAACCACACGGACACTTCATAGCTCACTAAGTCACTCAGCCATTGAACTTGAGTCACAGTGACACAGAGTCACCTATGGCATGCCTACCTTTTTCACTTGGGTATGCACGATAAGTCACTAGAATACTGCTTACAAGACAAGAACCTGTTGCAAATGCACTTTTTATGTTTTTATCCAGCCCTGAAGATTCGCAGTGTGTTCCCTGCGATGAAACACGTGTTGGCCTAATTAAAGGAACAATAAAATGACACCTCACACCAAGAACAGAACGTCTTTCTTGAACTTTTATATTTCTAATTGGAGGATTGTAATTCTCAAGAAGTCACTCCGAAAGTGTTGATGTACACAACTAATCATCTCTAATGACACCAACATTACCAAGAATGTTCTAATTTTGTATAGTGCAGGGGCTTTGTTGTTTTTTGCTATTTGTGTGGATCATCTTGGTCCAACCTTGAGCGGTTGTGAGGGATTACCGCTCGCCCTATTGCCTTTACCATCTACTTCATATCACTATTTACTTTGCGGCCACTCAGGTTGTGCGCCTAATTACTCTGGTAACTTAAAAACCTCCTAGCTGCATACTATGTATGTTTTCTTACATCAGGGATTGCAATTCCCGAAATGCAATGCAGTAAGAATCGCAATTAGGAAATCGCAATTTTAGATTATTGTTCATGTGTTCCAATATTTAGGTGGGAATTTGTGACCCACTGCAATTGACTACAAAAACAGCGATGGTGGCTTACCTGTGACAACAGGCCACCTTCTCTGTGATTGCATTCTAAAATGAAAACTGTTTTCCTTATAGGAACTGGGGGTGTTTTAAAAAATTGTTTTCCATTTTGGGAAACTTCTGTGAGAGCAGACGGTGGTCATTTGGATCACTGCCCTCTCCTCTGAAGCAGCCACCATGCATAATAAATATAACAACATGGGAGAGGAGGGAAGAAGTGGATTTGTTCCCCCTTTGCATATTTATTTGAACAAAAAGAATCCACATATAGATGTTATTAGAGTGGTCCCTACAATGGTAGGGAGCACACAGTGTTCTTTAAAAAACCCTCACACACCAAAAAGACCCTTGGTGTCATGCATCATCATTGGGGTCTTCGCACCCCTCTACGGGCTGTGGCTTGCTGCTAACCGACGACTACGTGGGAGCACTTTTATTATTTACAACACCTCATGTGTGACGCACACATGACGTGTTGTACATTAACATACATAATACATCACAATCACCCTTCTAACAGTACCAGCATGGAGGCCCATTAAAGTTTTTCTAGACCTCACGTGCCAGTTGCCTTTTTAACTTCACTTTTTCCCCCTTCGGAACCCACCACTCACTTATACAGATAAAAAAAACACACGCACCACACATAGCCAAAATAATAAAAGGTGTGCGAAGACCCCAATGATGAAGCATGACACCAAGGGTCCTTTTGGTGTGTGAGGGGTATTTAAAGAACACTGTGTGCTCCCCACCATTGTAGCAGCCACCATGCAGCCACCACGATTCCCAAAGAGAAAGGGGACCAAAAGGGACCCCTTCCCCTTTGCAAATCAACTACCACCCCAAATTTGGAATGAGGCACTGATCAATGGCTTGAGACTGAAATCCAACTACAAACCATTGTTACATACTATAAACACTAAGTGCGCATGGAAACCATATATTTGTCCTTTCCAAATTGAGAATCTGTGTGGGTCAGGAGCACAATTTTGCAATTTGGAAAAATCAAAAGAGGCATTTTGTACTTGCATGCCCCTGGGTTTAGCCCATCACACGGTTTGTGACCACAAAAGGCTTTCAGACATTCAGCCCTATAATTCTGAAATGAAACTCACAACCAAAGCAAAAGTTTGCTTTTCAGTTCTCAATAAAAAAGAGCAGTTGAAGTTCTAAAAAACACTATTATGCAATTAGAAAAGGGGAAGAAATTGTTAGAAGGGACAAACAACAAGCAGGTGATGAAGAAAGGCTCTGATTGAAGGACAACAGTATTGCACCAGATATGTAGCTCAATTTGCAAAAACTGGAAAACATTCTTTTTACTACTAACACATTTTAGAAAAGCTTTCAGTACTACCAAAATAAAAAACGTACAAATATTATAAAAAACTGATCAATATATAGTCCGGCATATAAGAAGAATAAAAGGATGCTCCCTTGCTTGATTAAGCAACGATGCCATACTATGATGAAACACGCACAATAGTGTGTCAGATGTACTATGCAAAAAAACAAGTTCTATATCTGTGAAGATTGAGAAATTATTTATGAAAAAGAACAAAAAAGATGTGCAAGAAAACAAATAAGTAGAAACAACCACTTATTTAGAGGAAAAGAACAGTAGCAGAAAAATAAAATATCACACAAAGTACTATACTATTTATCCAGGAAGTAATATCACTGAAGCCAATTGAAACATTCCAAATAACAATATTTACTTTCAGCTTCTTATTTTTCATGAGATATTTGCTTTCCATCCATTACAAGTACAAAAAATAAAATTGCTGAACAAATGAGCCTTGATTCAAATAACAAGTACTATCAGATGGCTACAGATTCGTCATCATTAAGAAAATACAGTTGAAGAAACTATGAGACAATCTGTAAATTTTGTTATTCAAATTTTTAAAAAAACTGTTCCCATAATATCAAGAAAGCTGTTTAGTAACACATTGTGCACAAAAGTATCACGATACTGATTGCATGCTCTTTTCAAACTGTGATGTTATTACAAATAGACATAAAATACTGATTAAGGAATAAAAGCACAACATCACAATGTTTCTATCCACCCCAGGATGCTGATGATAATACAGAAAGTTTAGGAATGGCATTGGCAAGTACTGATGATAAAGTGTTCACATTAACACATGGGGCTCCAACAGACTATAACAAACAACACTTACAGTGAACTCAAAAGTGGCACATAGTCTCTTTTTCAAAAATTAAAATAGTGCTGTCTTCTAGAACACCAAATTGTGAACACAACCCTTGAAGGCAGTTTGAAAAAGTCAAGAAAGAAAATATGGTAAACATTTATGATTAGTATACAATAGAAATCCATAAACAAAAGTTAAAAAACACCCACTTAATTTTTTTTTTTGGGGGGGGACATTAGCACCAGATTATGTTCCAGTGATGGTCAAATTAGTAGGCTTCAATGCAGGCCTTTGCCATTAACAGTTTTAGAATATCATCCATCTCACATGTACTCAAAAGACACAAGACTTCAATAAACCATAACTTGTATGTTTCTTCAACTGTGCATGTTAGAGGTATTGGTTTTGTGTCATGCAGTTGCACACACTTTAAAATATAGGACACTCTACAACAGTATGAAAAACTGAATTATCAGAAAAATAGGTAATGTTTTAGCAAACATTGGAGGAAAAGAAACACTGGTATCGAAAGCAGTATGAAGTTTTTTGCATTATTTAGTACCTTGAACTTTGTATGTGACATTAATTTGTACAGAATAAGTGTGAGATGAATTACCTGCATTTATATGTTAGGCAAATGCTAATATGTCATAAAACAAAAACCAATGTACTCACACAGTTATGCCCCTTAGAACCATAAATGTTTACTTTTTATTAAATAAATATCACGCCAAGTTGAAGTTTATCTGCACTAAAACAAAATATCAACCACTTGGATAAGTCAGACTTTTTTGTGTAGAGAATGTCAGGCATGAGGAGCACCCCATATTCACAAAATATTATGGTTTAATGATGTACCAAATTTAGAATCTGATTAATCAACTTTACATGAATATCAAAAAAAGGTTAAATAAATATTGCCTGAAAAAATACTGCAATTTCAATTACACAGAAATGCCTCAGGCTACAAGAAGAAGTAAATAAACAATAATTGATTATGCTAAATGTAAATATGATTTCCACAGCTAGTGTTAGAAAAGGAACAAATAAACAGTTTAATATTTGCACTAAAACACTGTATCAAAGAAACCTCAACAAAAAGCATGCAATCACAAGGCAAAATCCAAATTCCTTCATACAGCACCATTCTGACCTCCAAGATTTCTGGGACAAAAAAGTCTAAAGTGTACTCTTCATAATGCTTGCAAAAAGACAATGTGGGGCCTACAATACAATTGTGAGTCTTACAGGAAGCCCTTCACATGGACATACCATTAATATTTTATGGATAAGTCTCAGTCCAGCCTCAACATGAAAAAGAGTACTTCAGCATTTTATAGGTATTGCTTTATTTAGCAAATGTAGATCAATATTTAAAAAAATAACCTAATTGATAGATTGTACAGAAAACACTCGACTACTTTGGAAAATGCATCAATACGAATTTGCTCAACAATTTACTCACAAGCGAAATGTGACTCCTCACAGTTGAAAAAAAATGAAACATAGGAAGTGGGAGGTAATTATGGTAAATTAGTAGAACTACAAGGGTAATAGACACCATGGTGGGGGTGAGTTATCCCACCAGGTCAGAGAGGCCTTTACCTCTGAACCAGATGAAAGACCATCCACAGTATTTAGAGACCCCTGCATGCTTGGAGGGCATTGCTAAAAGCATGTCTGCCAAACCGCCCTCCATGTTATTTTCACTCAGTATGCATTCTTTTTTCTTTTTCAGAGACAAACCTCCGTTTGTTTCTGCCAACAACGAAAGTCAACGCCCTTGATGCTGTAAACATGGTAAACTCAGATAGAAGAAATATGCATGGGAAGGACAGTCCTAAACTTTGATATTCTTCTAAAGCATGAAAAACAGCATTCATGTGTTGGATGTGCTACGTCATTTGATCGACCACCAGCACACACAATGTAAAACAATGCTTGTTTTGCAACAAATCACAATTTACATTAGTGGATAACTGGAATGGATAAAAATCCTCTTATTAAATTATTGACCATTTTGATGAATCATGTTGTTGCCTCAGTGCTATCTTGTATAGTAACAGCCTTTGTAGGCCTATCCGCATTTAACTAAAATGTTTTATTTTTCCTCCCTTATTAGTGTTACCAGTGAAACATGATAACATATTGGAATATCAAACAGGCAAGAAGTCAATCAGACTTTAACCCCTTAGCTGCTGAGGCTTTTCTTCCCCACCCCACCCCTCAGTTCTTAGCCCTTATTTGAAGTTTGAGGCAGTTCAAGCATAGGTCTTTATAACTCTTTTCCTACATGTTTCCAGGTCAACTTTTTATTTCCCCCCTGACGTATTTGGTTCTCTAAATGTATCCAGGCTTTGTAGATTCCCCAGGACGGTAAATTACCAAAATATTGCAATATTCTGGTTTTTGTTTGAAAATGGAAAAAAGTGCTGTGCAAGAAAACATGTTTTTTTCCTAAATATGGCACCAACACAATTCTACTGTGCTGAGATCACCAACTGAGATCACCAACTGTCCAGCTCTCATGAGCAAGATTTGTAAAAAAATATTTTTTACAGTTTTTTCATTTTTGCATTTTTCTTGCAGTTTTAAACTACTAGACGTTTGTTGTGAAAATAGGTGTAAAGCCCATGGGAAAAACCGGAAACCTATACATTTCGGAAAACAGAATCTTGAATTTAGCAAGTAGTCATTTGTGTAGATTGCTCAGATTCCCATCCCCTGCAGAGTTGGTAGGCTCAAGCCCTCTCTCAGCAGGCTGGCTGATTTCGGGCCCTTTCTGGTCATGGGTCACAGATTATTACTCCTAGACAAGACCCTAGGTGATATCCCATTCCCTCCCAGAAGCTGGCTTTCATGTAGACACAAGCTCTGGTTGCACATCACTCCTCTGAGTACTTTGCAGACAAGGATACTTGGTCAAATGTAACTTAAAACTGGGACCACAAGTGGGTCAGAGCCTGCCATTGATATAGGAACAGCAGAGAGGGTATCACATTCTCTGCACTTTCATAACCGGTTTGGAGTGGTTCTTCTTTCATGTGTCTTCTCCAGGTTGTTCTCCAGACACAACCTTTGAGTCTCCAACCAAGGGTGCCAACAACAAGGAGGCGAGAGCTCTCTGCACTGGTTATCAACAGCTATGCTGAACAGTGATCAAGAAGGAGACAAAAGGAAGGCATCACCTAGAGGACTCTTCTCACCAAGAGGATCAGAAAATGTAGTCCCACATTTTACCACAACCATCTAACAAATGGCTATGCTAAAGACAAACTAATCAGCAGCCCCTCTAAGGCCAAATAAACTAACTGATTTTCTGAAAGAGCTTTGTATCCTCTTTCCCCAATTCACTATCTACTTCTCCTCCCTTCAGCTTCTGCAAAGTCAGCAATGCACTTCCATTGTCTAAAAAAAAACAATCTCATCTACATCTTGTGCACAGTAATATGCCAGGGGCTTCTTACATCTCTAATTCACTCATTTATCACATCTCATCTGGTCAAATTCCTGGTAGGGGGCCCTCTCCCCCTACTCATAGGACATTCCTATCTTGGTTAAGGTCATTATGTGCCAAGTGCGGTTCCATTTTTCTACAATCTTTGATCTCTGAAAGCTTCCTATGTGCTGAGGCTGGTCACTCATATCCCCACACACTTCAAACTAACATGGTTCCCATCTATCACGTTAGGAAGTACCATACCTCTTTTTCTTTGGATTCATCCTCACTGCTGAAGTCAAAACTGTCAAACAGCTCCTCAAGACTGTCAGTGTTTGGCATTGAAGGAATACTTGACTCTGGACGCCACGCCTGCAGATAGAAAAGTAAATGCTTCTCACTGTGTGTACCTGCCCTGCAATACGCTTGCAAAGATCCATATAAAATCCACAAACTGTTTTTATGCTTTAGAAGTGTCTGCTTCAGGGAGAAAAGCACAGTGTGTGAAGGTGCCAATAAGCACAGTTAAATAAAATGCTGGTTTTGCACTAGGCCACGTATACAAGTGCAAAACATGCAGCATATGTAAAACAAGTGCAATGCAAATGAAAGCAAGGAATGGGCAAACAAAGGAGTGGTGATGAAGCAAGGTTTCGTAAATAAGCAACTTGCTCGGAAAAAATTATCTCATATAACCTCGTAATAAATTATTAATAATGTTTGTAATACTAATTTTACACAACATTTTTACACTTATTTGAAAAGGGGGAAGCTTGCCTATGTGTTTTACTAACAAGTAACCCGAGTGCAACTAAAGATGGCTGCTAATGCAGGAAAATGCATTGAGCATGTGTCAACTGCATGACGTCTTAACTCTTGGAGGGAAAGCTTTGCTTCTGAGTAATGACAGTTAAAATGGCTGCTCAAGAATTCACATGCTAAGCATCTGCTCTGCTGAAACGAAATCGCGTTATATACTAAGTGCTAATGCATAAATAGTCTTTATAATTAACTGGGATTGCAGTAGAGATGAGTGGTATACAGTGAAATCATTTTATTTGAATCTAACATCTTGTCTTTTTTACTTATCTGTTAGTTCATATCTGGGCCTTAAAGGGAGCTAAGGGCTGACAGGCATGTGACACCCTTCCGCATGCGAGGTAGAGACATCTCCGGAGTCATGAGCTCAAATTTGGAACCCGATCAAGGACACCCTATCCACATGTCCTGGGAATCAGCTGAACATCCTGAAGACTCAATGGACAACTGTACAAACTGTATACATTGTTGATAATGCATTATGAACATGGGTGGGAAATAAAGCTTGGGAGAAACAATTTATTGGGCGGGAACATTGCTAATGCGTGTGGTGTGTTTGTATGTAGCGTCCTGAGGCTAAAAGCCGGGACCAGTAAGGAGATATAATTGCTCATTGTTTTGGTGATTTTAAAAATGTCATCGCCGCTTTTAAAACTGTTTACTGATTTTAACGAGTTAACAGATATTCTCCTTTATTACTCACCGCGCCACCCAATTGTCACGGGGCTACAGCGGTGCACTTTGCCGTGCTGTGGACCGCTGCAGAGTTGAAGTGGCTACCCTGAATCGGAATCACTCCCAGACCACCCCCACTGCTGCCGAGTAGGTGCTGCCGAGGGGCCCGCCATCTTGGGTGAGGAGCAGGAACAGGGCAAGCAGACTAGTGCGCGGCCCCTCCTGCCCTCCCCACTACAAAAAGCCCATTTCTTCACACCCTCATTGATTGCTAATGCATGTGGTGTGTTTGTATGTAGCGTCCTGAGGCAGAAAGCCGGGACCAGTAAGGAGATACAATTGCTCATTGTTTTGGTGATTTTAAAAATTTCATCGCCGCTTTTAAAACTGTTTACTGATTTAAACGAGTTAACAGATATTCTCCTTTATTACTCACCGCGCCACCCAATTGTCACGGGGCTACAGCGGTGCGCTTTGCCGTGCTGTGGACCGCTGCAGAGTTGAAGTGGCTACCCTGAATCGGAATCACTCCCAGACCACCCACACTGCTGCCGAGCAGGTGCTGCTGAGGGGCCCGCCATCTTGGGTGAGGAGCAGGAACAGGGCGAGCAGACTAGTACTCGGCCCCTCCCGTCCTCCCGCCCTCGCCACTACAAAATGGCCGTTACCCCGAAAGCGCAGCGGACGGGCGCAGCGGGCGCGCCAAAGGCAAGCCCGTCTATGCCCGTCCGCGACAGGCCGGGACCAGGGGCCACAACCCCTGCCCTACTGACCAGCCAAACTTCAACTATGTCTACAAATGTCACTACTTATTCGAGCAGTGAGCTTAGGAAGTTGAATATATTAGGTGCAATGCGCAGAGCGTCATGTGTTCAATTGGGACCCCTGAATACTATGGGGCCAGTCGGTTGCCAGAACTGTAAATGGGAGAGTGATCTCCGGCACTGCCCCACTAATACTAGCACCCCTGACCTGGTTTTGAGATGTATTTATCTCAACGCAAGATCCCTTCCGAAGCATGCAATCGAAATCTGGGATACTCTGAACACTGATAAACCAGACCTAGCTTTCATTACTGAGACGTGGCTTGACAACCACAGCACCCCGGATATTGCCACGGCCCTCCCTGATAACTATAAAATCCTTAACATGAACAGGGAGAAAAAAAAGGGAGGTGGGGTAGCACTGCTGTATAAAGACTCCCTCACTTGCAGACAAGAGGTGATTACTCAGGCTAGCAGTCACGAAGCTATGGCATTCTCAGTGTCCATTAACACCAATATTTTACTCGGTGGGGTCTTTATCTATAACCCACCAGGCTGCACGTCTGATTTTAATACTCAACTCCTTGCGCAAGTCATGCCAGTCTGTCTTCACAACAAAAATATTCTGCTCCTAGGGGACTTTAACATTCACTATGATGATAGTAATGACCCCCTTGCCATACAGTTAGTAGAGAATATGGAAATCCTACAGCTATCCCAGAGAATCGAACAGCCAACACACAAGGCCGGACATATCCTAGACTTGGTGTTTTCCAATATAAATCCAATCTTCATCAAAGAGATAAAGTCAATGGCATGGACGGATCCCTCACTGATTATGTTCAACATCCACCTACCTGTTAAAAATACCAGACTTTCAAATCCAGTAGCGACCCAAAGAAGGAGTTGGGCACACTTTATGTAGAAACTTTTCAGCAACACTTCACCTATTCCAATGTAGGAAAAACTAACATTAACAAAGAAACAGATATGCTTCAGGACCACATCACGAAGGCACTGGAGCATTGCTCAGTGCTTCGCTCTAATACCAAACCCAGACGTACCACGTCAGAAAAATGGTATGGGCCAGAAATAAAGTCACTAAAAAGAAAATGCACACTGCTTGAACACAACTGGAGACTAACAAGAACTCAAGACACCAGAAGGGCATATAAGAAGGAACTCACACAATATACTAAAGCCATTAGGAAAGCAAAGAAGGAATACTTCTCTCGCAGAATAACAGAAAATAAAGACTCGTCTAAAGAACTCTACAAAATAGTCAAAGAACTATGCAGTCCTACCAGCCTCTCATCAAATCTGACTCCCTCACAAGTAGGCTGCAATAAAATTCTGTGAGAAAATTGACACGATTTATTCTTCATTTTCCAACTTCAATTCGGATGGCTCAGAGGACCTTGAGTCGCCCCTCCCCCTGGTCTGTTGTTCCAGTTTTGGCCCATTCTCGGAAGAAGAAGTGGGCAAAGTCATGCTTGAAATTAAATCAGGCTCCCCTCTGGACCCTTGTCCCCACCATATCTTTTTGCAACTCACCCCAATAATCTGCCCAGCAGTGACTCAATTGCTGAACCACTCGCTAGAAACAGCGGAATTCCCAATCAGCTGGAAGAACGCCACAGTTACCCCTCTCCTAAAAAAAACAGGTTTAGACATCAATAATCCAGCCAATTACAGACCCATATCTCAACTACCTTATTTATCTAAAGTACTTGAAAAACTGGTTAATAGGCAACTGGCCAGTTTTCTTGAAACAAATAACTTATTAGATATCTCACAAACAGGTTTCAGGGCCAACAACAGCACAGAAACTACACTCCTGTCTGTGCTGGACAACATCAGAATGCATGTGGATCAGGGAAAAACAGTTTCCTTGATACTATTGGATCTCTCGGCGGCTTTTGATACCGTACCACACAAACTGCTATTAAGAACTTTGGCAGCAAAAGGCATCCGAGACAAAGCACTGGGGTGGTTGCAATCCTTCCTATCAGACAGAACGCAATCTGTGCGCATGGGCAATTTCTCATCCCCGCACCGGAACTTCAAATACGGGGTCCCACAGGGGGCTTCATTAAGCCCAACGTTGTTCAACGTATTTGTGTCTTCCTTGGCAGCAATAGGCAGAAAGTGGGGTGTCGAAATCTGCTCGTATGCAGACGACACCCAACTAACTGTAGTCCTTGACGAGAGGAATGACCCCAAGGAGAGGCTACTAAACTGTCTTTCAGAACTGTCTGACTGGATGCACAACCATTGTCTCAAATTGAATGCAGACAAATCAGAAATATTGCTGTTTGGTGGACACACTCAATTGTGGAATGACAGCTGGTGGCCTGAATCCCTGGGCACTCCACTGACTCTGACACTAACAGCAGGAAATCTAGGAATAATGATGGACACTACCCTGTCTATGAAATCTCACGTATCCTCTATATGCGGCAAATGATTTGCTGTATTAAAGATGCTTAAAAGAGTCTTCCCTTGGATTCCCATAGAGTGGAGAAGGTTCCTGGTTCAGTCACTACTAATGAGCAGGCTGGACTACGGAAACTCCCTGTTCGTAGGCATGGCAGAATATCTCTTCACCAAATTACAAATAGTGCAGAATGCAGTGGCTAAGGCCGTTTGCAAGAAAATAAAGTTTGACTCATCCAAGAGCTGCCTAAATGAACTTCATTGGTTGCCAATGAAGCAGAGAGCAACTTTCAAAATGATGTGTATAACACATAGAGCACTGCACAATACAGGTCCACTTTTTCTTAGAAACAGGATTCAGTTCTATGCTCCAACCCGAAATCCTCGCTCTCAATTCACGGCAAGAGCAAGAACTACTCGGGTGAAGAGAGCTAGGATGGGAGAGCGTGCCTTCTCCCACGTAGCCGCAATCAAATGGAACGAACTGCCCGCGGCTCTCAGACTCATTGACTGCCACCTGGCATTTAGGAAACATCTCAAAACCTTCCTCTTCCCTAAACCGGACTAAACTAGCTCAACCTATGCGAATTTCCTCCACGAATCATAGCTGCTATAGTGCCCTGATATCCTACTCTGGATGATTGTTAGCCCTTTATAAGTAATAAAATACAAATACAAACATAAGACAATGGTCTTAAGAAGAGTATTAAACTTAGCATGGTGTGAGGATCATCCCCTCGGCTTATCCAATTAGAATTATTAGTTTCATAAGGTTTAAAATTTAGGGGTGGAACATGCACTAAAAAGGTATAATTGGAGTAGTTAGTTAGATTAGTTAGCTCAATTGCTGCCAGAACGCTGAAAGATAGAGATAGAGATTGCTGATTGAAAATACCTGAAGAAGTAGACTTAGAATTTTCAAACAAATAGAATTAGAAAGAAGATCGCAGAAGATTTGAGGAGGCAATAGACTTAGAAAGAAGAGCACAGAAGAATCAAGGAGGAAATTAGTATCTCAGGGAGGTGAAGCGCAGGCGTGGAATCCTGAAGAGGCTATCTGTCCTGTCCTGAACCGATCACCTGAATTTTCTAAGGGGTCCATATTCTTGGCCAGAGGGGTCCAATCTTGCACCATCCTAGGTAAATATAACTGTGTATTGTGTCAATGTGCCTTTTCTCTCTATTCTCTCATCTAGAGGTACTTGTCATTAAAATGTATAATTTATTTAGATAAATCAAATCTTACCTCTTAAGATTGATGGAGTTAACACTGTAATTTGTCTTTGATTTACTAAAGAAAAATTCAGATAAACCTTTCAATCTTATATGAGTCTGCGGCTATTATTGAACAGAACAGGTAAACGCTGCAATGTCATAATTACCAAAAATATTCAACGAATAGATCCAATTGTAAAGAAAAGGGCTTAGTATTAAATAGGCTCAAGGCTGGAAGGTAA
This sequence comes from Lissotriton vulgaris, assembly GCF_964263255.1. Classification (NCBI taxonomy): domain Eukaryota; kingdom Metazoa; phylum Chordata; class Amphibia; order Caudata; family Salamandridae; genus Lissotriton; species Lissotriton vulgaris. Next base: position 297,649,598 of record NC_141700.1, on the reverse strand, counting down.
ATGGACATATAGATTTAGCCCTAAAGTTGATCCCCAGCAGGGTTTCATCGACCAGATTGTGAGTGTGTGTGATTTATGGGCCCAAATTAATATTTCGTGATAATTGTCTGCAGGTTGGTGTCCCGCTGGATCAGTTTGCTGGTACCAGAAGTATGGTTATTATTGATTAATTGGTGATTATTGGTTATAGATTTATAGAATTAAGATAGAGTTACAGATTTATGTACTAACAAACCTGTTTGTATATTGTTTTTTGTTGTCTGGAAATTTCCGGGAAGTATATAGCGGGTGATGAATGGAAATCACACTGCAGTGAGGTTTCTTGTCAGTTCTAGAAATTAAGTTGTGAATAAGTGAGAGTAAATGTTAGCAAGGAGTCTTTGGTTTATGAGGATCGACAGAGTAGCAAATGTTTTATGTTGTTATTAATGAAAAAATGTTGGGCGAAAAACGTAAAAGAAAGTAAGTTTTGTATTACCTTGTAAAGGGAGGGTCAGCTGCTGGAGTTGAGCTGACGTCACAGAGTGCCGCGCTGGGATTGGTTGAAGCAGCAGGTAGGTGACAAAGACAGGGAATTGTAAAGGAGGGGTCAGCTGTCGCATTGACCTCATCAGGTGCCGCGCTGGGATTGGTCGAAACAGCGGGCGTGTGATTTACGGAAGATTTTAAAGGAGATGTCAGTTGTGAGGAGTGAATACTGACATCACATTAGAGACGTGCTAGTATTGGTTAACCGAATTTGACAAACTAGAGCTTGATTGGATTAAAGAATAAAAGCTGCAATAAGATTGGAGAACCCTGAGTCTAAAGAAAAAATTAATTGGTTAATAAATTAGAAGCAGTAATAATAATAGACAATGGAGTTTATATGTGGAAATACGATCCAACTTTAATAGGGAATTGCCCAGATAGAAGATATTTAGGTTTTGCTAGACAAGAATACATAAGAGGATATAATCCTAAAATGTACGGAGAGAAAAGAAAAATTTAGTTCATGCAGAGAATTCAAGAAAGATTAACCCATAAAAACTAGAGAACGGATTCTTATCCCACCGACAAAAACTCCTGCCTCATTTCCATCATCATTTATGATGATGGAAAGAGGTTATCATACCTGTGTATGATAAGAACTTTGGATTGAATATACAAAAGGTGACGGAATATTAGCTTTCCCAGAAAATGGTACATTTAATGGGAGAATTCTTCAGTCAAAAATGACTGAGTTAGAGCCCAGACCGAGATTAACTCAGTATGAAGCTTTGGAAGAATGGGAAATGGAGGCTTTTGATCGAGACAGATCGAGAAGAACTAGGGGTTATAGACGGTCCTATCCCAAAGGAATGAATGATACACATGAAAATCAGATGAAACAATGGAGACAAGCAATGGTTTCAGAAGGACTGTATCCTGTATTAATGTCAGAGGAGCAGTCCGGAGGCAAGTGTTCAAGGAAGACTAAAAATATAACAGGTTGTGGAGAATCAGAAGATGAGGTTATGGAAGATATTTTAACAAAGAATCCTCCACCATATCAGGAAGAACCCAAAAGAAATATACAGAGTGCTCCTGCCTTAGAGATCACATTAGTTCCCCACATTTTGTATGATTAAGTAAATGAAAGAATATAATAGGAAAAAGAAAGAGAAGCGATAAATAGAAATAAAGATGACCTAATTCAGAAAATAAACCCATTGAGTGTACACCCTGAAGCATTAACCATACCAGTGACTATAGGTCCTGTTGTCCCACTATATGGGGATAAAAGAAGCTGTACAAACCTACCAGTTATAGCCACTCCTGTAATCGAACCAAGGAAAGAGAACATAATAATTGAGGATCAAGCTAGTGAATGTAAATCAGTAATATCACTGATGGATCTACCAATAAGAGAACAGATAAATGAAACCCCAAGAAGAGTTATACCTAGCTAGTCATAAAATATACGAATGGAAACCTCCACAGGAACTAAAAATGCTAAAATTGTGTCACCAGAAGAATTAGAAAGGTGGGCACAGGGCATGGACTAAGCAGTTCCACAACCAAAGATTTTGGACATTTATAAATTAAATGTAGAACTAGAATAAATTATAGCTGGAAATGTGAGAATAGACAGACTAAATAAGTACTGTGAAGAAGAGTTATTAATCATATGTCGAAGTATAACCAGAAATGTAAAAATATTTCATGAGAAATTAACAGAGCTTGCATCAGAGATGAGAATTGAAATATGGAAATTCAAAGTACTGCAGAAACCTTACGGAGAAGAATTTACTGACAACGATTTATAAAATATGAATGTGTCAGGAAGGAAATTACAGATTAAAGAACTAATGACAATTTTACAAAAATGGGGAGAACTAGACAGGTGGAAAACAAGGTGGACTAAGAAAAAGGAGGAAGCTCAGGTAAACAAAACGACATCAGAATATTTATTAAGAGAACCTAAATAGACAGAAAGAATATATCCCATGAGAGAAGCACCAGGGGGAGGATATGTACATGTTCAATGGACTAGGCAAGATATTCTATCCTTTACAAATGATTTCCCAAAATTAAGAGAGAAACCAGTTGAATGGTACAGACAGGTTGAAAGGTTTGTGAAAGGTTCTAAAGTTTTATTGAAAGATTTGGATGGTCTGTTTGACATAGTGGTACCTGCTCATTTATGGACAAAATGTAAAATTGCAGTTGATAGGCCTAGTGATGAATACCCAAGAAATCAGAAAAAAAAATATATATAACCAGGTGATTACTTCATTGAAAGAGAAAATTCCCCCAAATGAGACAGATTGGATACAAATAGACAGAACTAAACAAGAAATAAATTAGACTGCACATGTTTACTATAAGCATCTGTTACAGGTATTCAAGCAGGATCACTGACATAATATAGACTGACAAAATATAGACTTACCAAAATATAGTCACCAAAATATAGAATGCCAAAATATCGAATTCCTATCTACAAACAGGTAAGTACAAAAATATCGAATCCAAAATATAGTCTGTAAAAAATATAGTCAGTCAAAATATCGAATTTTTTTAAATGTCTTAAAAGTAATTTAAAATTAATGAAATAATAAATATAATTAACTAAAACATACTTAAAATTAATTTAAGTTATTAATAAAAAATTTACAACATTTTACCGTAGGATAGCAGGAGGGTAACATTTAATATTACCACTCCAGTGAGTGCAACAGTAGGGAAAGCGTTGGATAGCGTAGGGGTAAAAAATACTATTCCCACTCCAGTGAGTGCAACAGTAGGGAAAGCGTTGGATAGCGCAGGGGTAAAAAATACTATTCCCATTCCAGAGTGCAACAGTAGGGAAAGCGTTGGATACCGTAGGGGTAAAAATTACTATTACCACTCCAGTGAGTGCAACAGTAGGGAAAGCATTGGATAGCGTAAGGGTAAAAATTACTATTCCCACTCCAGAGAGTGCAACAGTAGGGAAAGCGTTGGATAGCGGGAGGTTAAAAAATACTATTTCCACTCCAGTGAGTGCAACAGTAGGGAAAGCGTTGGATAGCGTAGGGGTAAAAAATACTATTCCTACTCCAGAGAGTGCAACAGTAGGGAAAGCGTTGGATAGCGTAGGGGTAAGAATTACTATTCCCACTCCAGTGAGTTTAACAGTAGGGAAAGTAATGATTTAATGTATTATTAAAAATGCATTAAATATCAATACCAATAAAACATTAATTGAAATTAATAACCAATTTAATATTATGTAATAATTAATTAGAAATACAACTACATATTAGTTATTAAAAATTAATAACCTATTCATAATTATTTAACAACTAATTAATTTTCAATAACAAAAACTAATTAATAATAAAAATTAATACCAATTAAAAATTAACAGTAAATTATTTATCAATACACAAAAAGTATTTTTAATATGTAATTAATTACAATTACATTACTTCCCACCCTATTCCCCTATAAACCCACATCCCACTACAGAAAATACATTAATACAATTATCATGATTAACAAATATTTAATTAATACAAAATAATTACCAATTAATAAAAATTAATTGCCAATTAATAGAAATTAATTACCAATTAAAAATTAATTAACAATAAATTTAAAATCAATACCAATAAATGAAAAAAAATATTTACTTAATTACAATTAAATTACTCCCATCCTATTCCCCTATAAACCCACAACCCGCTACAGAAAATAAATTTAGAAAATTAACATAATTAACAAATAATCAATTAATACAAAATAATTGGCAATTAATAAAAATTAATTACCAATTCAAAAATAACAATAAATTCAAAATGAATACCAATAAATAAATAAACATATTTAATTAATTACAATTAAATTACTTCCCACCGTATTCCCCTATAAACCCACAACCCGCTACAGAATTAAATTACGCAAAAATTAAATAACATAATATTCATTACTTAAAATACATTAAACATACATTACAAAAATTAATATACACTTTTCACACATATACTAACATACAAAACACTTTAAAAAATTGATATTATTAAAAAATCGATATAATTAATGCCTATATTGTATACTTCTATATTTAGAAAATCGATATTACTTACCTTAAATTCGATATTTTTAACCACTATATTGTGTCCATTCGATATTTTGTCCATTCTATATTTTTACTTCGATATTATGTCCATTCTATATTTTGGAGTCAATATTATGACTGTTTACCATTCAAGCAGTATAGTGGTTTCAAGAATATTGGTGACAAAGGTATGAGACATTTTTTAAATCGATTTGTATCCGGATTAAGACCAGAGATTTGTCAGATGATCCAAACACACATGTTGTGTTGGCAAGGGAAAACCATAGATGAATTCTTAAAGTTTGCAAAATACTGTGGAGATGAGATAGATAATAGACAAAAATAATTAGAAGAAAAGGGAATGTGGGCACAAGTAAAATTGGCAGAACAGAAAGAACTCAAATTAAATAATCAGAATAATAAACAAAATAGAGGATCAGGACAGAATGAAAATAATGGGGGAAAACCAAGAGTGAAAATGAATAGAGAAGAAGCAAAGAAAAAGTTTCCTTGTCATGGGTGCAGAAAAATGGGGCATTAGAAAAACAAGTGTAAAAATATTCAAACTAATAATGGCCCAAATCAAAATTTAAATCCCCAGATGCAGAATGAGGTGATATTGAGTAAAGCACAACTGGTTGTAAATCCGCAGAGTCAGTTACCACCTGCCTCTATGCAAAATTTGGTGAACAGAGCAAAGTACAGTGTGGACGCCGGATTTCAAGGAGAAAGTGGTAAGTTAAATTCAATAACTTCACAATTTCTTTTACAGTACGGTAGTTCATCGGAGGATGAGTTATGACGGTGCTGGAGGAGGGGGGAAGAGGAATGCGTACTTGGCACATCCTTACTGGTAGATCAGTCAGGTCCATATATTGATCGAAAAGTAGAAGGAAAAGATATTACCTTTTTATTGGACACTGGTGCTACCTGTTCTACTGTGAGCACAGCAGACATCCCAAACCCACCCCTCTCAGGTGAAGCCATACAAGTAGTTAGAGTTTCTAATAGACAGATTACAACTTCAGTCACAGACCCTATGGAGGTGTGTATTGGTAGCTTTTAAGAAATGCACAAATTTGTTGCCTGTGACTCCACTCCTGTAAATTTGTTAGGCAGAGATTTACCATGTAAGACGAACTGTACAATATATTGTACACCGGATGGTGTGACAATTCAGACCCCTGATGAAGATAGTATTTACAAATTAATGCTATCAAAACAGGGTACGGTGGTAGATGAAATGTATTCAGTGATGACAAAGGATGACCTACCTAATGAATTAAAGCTGACAGTAAACCCAAAAGTGTGGGATTTCACTGAAAAAGAAGTAGGGTTGATCGCAGGTGTAGACCCAGTAAAAATGACTGTAAAAGAAGGTGCTATTTTTCCAAATACTAGACAGTATAAAATGAGCCCAGAAATTAAATCAGGTGTCATAGCAGAAATAGAATGAATGATTCAGTAAGGCATTTTGAAAGAAATAATGAGCAGTCCGGGAGGGCGCCAAGCAAGATGTCTGCACTTGTGTGAGGCTCTTGCAGTTCGGGCTATCGTCCGGCTGATATCCTTGTCATCTTGGGCGACAAGTTCTCTGAAAGCACAAAATCGGCTGACAAAATTGAGCTGCGCTACCCTGCAGACAAAGCTGACGACATTCCAGCCTGTGAAGTCTTATAATCCAGGTCCTGGCTTCCTCGACCGTGCTGCATGAAATTGCGGCTGCGCAGGTCGCATGAGCTGTACCAAGCAGATTTGGAGCGACTTACTGGACCTGGCTACCTGTGTTTGTTGTGCTGCTGGGATCGCCTCGACGGAACAGCCAGCTGGGTCCCCCAGGAAGGACTGAGGGCACTGCTCCCTCTTCTACCCCAACGCCTGGTTGGCGCTTCGGCATGAGGATCGCCGTCCGGACCCCCGCGGGGGCGGGCGTCTGACTGCCCTGCCAACCAACGGAGAGACTAGCGTAGCGGAGGAGAGGCGGTGAGTGCTTCGCAGGCATCGGGACTGACTGACCCCATGAGCGGCGGCTGCCGTGACACGCAACCGGTGCCCCTGCACGCCTGCACTGACAACCAACGGGAGACCTGGTGGAGCGGAGGAGAGGCGGTGAGTGATTGGCGGGCCCCAGGGCTCATTGACCCGTGAGCGGCGGCTGCCCCGCTGCTGCCGTGACTGGCCTGGCGGGATGCGGTCGGCCCAGAGAATCCCGCTCTGATTTCCAGATACTTTGACACCAGCTCTCCACTCCTTCGCGCTGAGGTACTGACGCAGAGAAAGTAAGGATCACCGTGTGCGCCTGCCTGGGCCTGCTGCATGCCCTGTCTCACTGTCGGGGGGCTGAGGCATACTTTGCAGATTCCGGGAGAACTGACGCCTGCATTCTGGGGCCCAGCCATACAACCCTTCCCACGCATCATACGCTGAAGTGTGTGCCCGGCACCCATTACAGCAGCTTGTGCAGGATACATACATTCCAGCTGTCTGTATCAGTACAATTAGGGTGAAAGTAGCTTGACCATAACAAATTAGTACTGGTTGGAACCAATAGGAGTGCTGCTAATTGAACGTGGGCATTTCACAGTGGTACCTCAGCCAACGATACTAGGGAATAGGAGAAGAATCTCCCTTTAAAACGTGAGAAGGATAACTCTTTCATAGGGGTGCCTGAGGAACACACAAAGAGGAAGGCGAGTGGCCCGAGACAACCCCGCTCTTGACCAGCGGCACCGACTGCGGCTTTTATCACTATCCCATACACTCTTTGCCGCTCATATGGGCTCTCCGCAGTAGCTCCCTAGCTTGGCCCCTTTGGGAAGAACCTACTTCCCAGACGTCATGGGGAAACCGGATGGGCGTCAAAAGATCAACTTTGAAGCATGGAAGAACACTCGCTCCCAGATGGTCCCCAAAGATGACCCTACTGAGTCACCGGCGCCCTCTACTTCAGACCTGAAGGACCTGCTAGTAGTTATGCATTCCAGCCTGACTTCCATAGAATCCAAAATGGACTCCATAAATGCAAGACTAGATGGCGTCACGCATAGAGTGGGCAAACATGAAGACCGACTGAAGGAGGTGGAGAGGCTTGTTTCGGACTTGGAAGGGGAATGGCCAGAGAAAATTTATCTTGGAACATCAGGAGGATGAAGAAAAGATAGCTGCCATAATGCAACTGCAATCTGGAAAAGCGCCGGGCCGGACAGCCTCCCGGTCGAATTCTATAAAACATTCCATCACTTACTCATCCCGGTGTTAAGGCACGTCTATGAAGAGGCTCGCAAAACTGGGATACTTCCCCCCTCTATGCGAGAGGCGCACACCATCTCCCTGCCTAAACCAGGGAAATCGCCCTTATACTGCGACTCGTACAGACATCTCTCCTTAATAAACGTTGATGCAAAAATCTGAGCGAAATTAATAGCCAACCGTATCAGTCCCCTCATGACTGCGCTAGTGCTCCCCGACCATTCGAGCTTCGTGCCCACCAGAGGCACCTCTCACCATCTGTGCACATTGTTCGCGATGCTGCAGGACATCGACCCCGTCATGAACACTGCAGCTATATTTCTGGATGCCACTAAGGCGTTCGATACCCTGGAGTGGGATTACCTCGCCTTTGTCCTACAACGTATGGGATTTACCGCCCACTTCCTGGCCTGGATTAACCTGATATACTCAGGATTATAAGATAAAGTTCTGATCAACAGGGTTCAATCATCCCCCTTCGCGATAACAAGAGGTACCCGTCAGGGGTGCCCCCTCTCACCCCTCCTTTTTGCTCTACCAATCGAGCCCTTGGCAGCCAAGGTCCGACAACATTACCAGAACTATGCCTTAATTTACCCAGAGAGACAGATTCTAATCTCTTTATATGCAGACGATCTGACGTTGTATTTGCAAGACCCCGTCGTTAGCCTTAACCCAAATCTCCGATTACTCATCCTATTCGGACGACTTTCTAGGGTCAGCATGAACTGAGGGAAATCCCAGATATTCCCCCTTACAGATTTCACCAGATGGTTTGAGCCGGAATACCCACTTGCATGGTGTGCAGATACAATCACATACCTGGGCATCAGAATCTCCCGTTTCCGAGAGGAGCTGATGCAGGCCAATTATGGAAGCGCACTTGACCAACTGACAGATAAGATAACAACATGGCTTGTGTTCCCCTTATCCTTGGCTGCCAGAGGGTCTCTGATCAAAATGGTACTATTGCCCAAATTGCTTTACTTTTTCACTAACATCCCTCATGCTGCAAGCCGGCATTTTTTAAAAAGTATTAAAACCCAGCTAATCCTTTTGGTGTGGGGTGGTAAGCTGCCCAGGCTGACATGGGATGTCCTCACACGTCCCTTTGACGCTGGCGGTTTCGAGGTCCCTGTTCTGGAACTCTACTTCATCTGTGCCCAGGCTCACTTTGCAGCCTACTGGATGCACCCCCCTCACATGCCTCATTTGGTGATAGAAGATGGGTACATGGCTCCCACACCTTACACAGCTTACCTAAGCACCCCCGCAGTCCCTAGACACCTAGCCTCTACCACTGTACAATGCACCACCAGCGATTGGCGCGATCTGGCGCATAGACTCCAATGGCCCGTACTCTACTCACCGCTAGCGTCGCTACAGGGGAGACACTACCTACCAGTCACACAGGAAGGGGGGTTGCCGCCACATGCTGCGTAAACTATCCTGCCTTACCTTGGGTAAACTATACACGCATGGGAAATTCCACACTAGTGAGGAATTCTTCGGTGCTACTTCCTCTACTCCCTTGGAGCGCTTCTATTATGTGAGACTCAGACAGGAAATGCGATACCTCACACAATGCTTCACACTTGAACTCCCCGTAATGCTCCCCTTTCACACTCTCTTACAGGAGACCTCCCCTGAGCATGTAGTGTCACTGCTTTATAAATGAAAGCAACAAGGACCCCCTGGGTAGTGAAGATTTGTAGACTCCTAGGGCAGGGTAGCAACAGGTGCGAGAAAAATTCCTAGGACATCTAGGTGTATGAGTGTACAATTAGGTCAGACCAGTTATCAAGAGGGAATAATCGAAAAAAAGGGGGACGTTGTCAAGATTATATAAAAAGTAAATTTTTATTCAATATAATTAAAAATCATATTAGGAGTGACCAAGGGGTCAAACAATATGATGGGTATTAAAATTCTCTTGTCACAGTTACATACAATTACAGTAAAAAATTACATCAAACTCATATTATACAAGGTAAAAGAATAAACAGACAAGGGCATAGGAATAATCACAGAAATAATGAAACAAGTTTAAAAACTTATCGATTATTCCCTCTTGATAACTGGTCTGACCTAATTGTACACTCATACACCTAGATGTCCTAGGAATTTTTCTCGCACCTGTGTCACTGCTTTATTGCACCACTCAAAGGGAATGGGAAAGAGACCCTGCCCCATCCAGGGGTAAGTAAGAGGAGGAACTGGGACATCCCCTCACTGACTAGCAGTGGTCATTCTGCTGCCACCAGACTGGCAAAATCTCCACCAATAGCAGACTACGCCTCCTACATTATAGATATCTGCATCGACTGTACTATACACCAGCTCGCTTACACCGCTTGCATCAGGGAGATAATGACTGCTGTGATAGATGCAGAGCGGGGGGTGCTGGGTTTGGGCACTTGGCCTGGGACTGTCCTTCTGTCCATGAATACTGGAGGGAAGTTCTTAACGCCATAGGTGGCATGACGGATAAACACGAGCCTGATGACCCCCTCACCGCTCTCCTGGGTTACACAGAAAAGCTTCCCACCAAAATATGGAGATACGCCTCCCTGGCTCTCCTCTTGGTGAAACAACGCATTGCCTGCTGATGGGGAAGAAGCCGGGGGCCCCCAAGTTCAAAGACTGGCTAAACGACCTTATATATTGCCAGGAACAGTTACACATCCATGCTGATCTTATTCCACCCTCCTCCCGCCCACGAGATATTTGGACTCCTCTTCAAACATACCTCTTGAAACGCTCGGACACCGAGGACTTGGTCCCTGGCCCTTGCCCTTGCCCTGAAGAGGATGATACACACGATGGGGAAGGACATAGCACGGCAGAGGATTCCCCCAGGGATCGGAGCGATCTGATTAATCTGATATGTGGTGTGTTTTTGCTTGCACACGATGGGTGAATAGAATTAGGTGAAGAATAATGACTGAAAGAGTAGTTGGCAGCGGTTGATCATAATGGGCGACCGTTGGCGTGATTAAAGTGGCTATTTGATCTTAATATTAAGTTGTACCTGTTTGAGACGTGAGTTGCTAGCAAATAATAATGTATGCCCCCCTGATGCGGCCGGCCTGATGAGGTTGTAGGCGGCTGGCTGTGTTCCGTCCCTCACCACCTTCGGTGAAAACAATCAAATTGCAATGCCAGCCCGCTGGGATGTAGGCACTTTGCTGTGTCAGTTCTAAATGAAGTCAATAAAGGTCTTTAAAAAAAAAGAAATAATGAGCAGTCCTTGTAATTCACCCATAATTGGCAGTAAGAAACCTAACGGGAAATATTGCATAGTGCAGGACCTGTGAAAAATAAACAAAATAGTGGTGCCTTGTTGTCCTGTAGTGCCAAACCCAGCAGTAATTCTGTATCAAATACCATGGAATGCAGGATGGTTCACAGTTATTGATTTGTGACATGCATTTTTCTCCATTCCGTTACACCCAGACAGTCAATATCTCTTTTCATTTTAATTTGAAAATCGTATCTATGTGTGGAATCAACTTCCTCAAGGGTACACAGAAAGCCCTTCAGTCTTTAATCAGATTTTGAAAAAGTGTCTAGAAACATTACTGATGCCCAAAAGTTCAGTTTTAGTCCAATATATAGATGATTTATTAGTCGCCTCAAAAACACGAGAAGACTCTGTCCTAGGTTCTATTGCAATGTTAAACCATTTGGCCGATGAAGGGCATAAGGTGTCACCAGAAAAACTACAATTTTGTCAAAACCGAGGTAAATATTTGGGACATCAATTAGAAAGAGGAGTGAGGAAAGTGACACCTGAAAGGATTAGAATAATAAAACAGATGCAGTTACCTCGGACCCAGGAAGAAATCAGAATTATCCTGTAGAGTGTGATAGCGAAAGCAAGGGAGCTTTTGTAAAATTAAGAAATTGTCTGTGTGAAGCCCCTGCTCTTGGAATGCCAGATTACACGAAAGAGTTTGTATTATTCTGTTGAAAACGAGATAATTGTGCACGATCAGTGCTAACCCAGAGACATGTTTTGATGCGACGTCCAGTGGCATATTGTTCTGCTACTTTGGACCCTGTAGCTTCTGCATTACCTGGTTGTTTGAAAGCAGTGGCTGCTGTGTACACAAGTCTTGAACAAAGTGAATCTATTGTAACGGGACATCCTGTGAAAGTATATGCCTCTCATTCAGTGGAAATTCTTTTGACCAGAACAAGATCTCAGTATCTTACCCCAAGTAGAATGACAAAATATCAAAGAATTATTTTGGGAGCAGAAAATGTAACAGTAATCAGGTGTACGGATCTGAATCCAGCAACCTTATTACCTCATGTGTATGGAGAAGAAGTGAGGGATGCCGTTCAACATGACTGCCTGGATGTTACTGAATATTGTACCAAACCTCGCCCAGACATACAGGAAGAGCCCCATAACAATTGTGGAAATGAACTATTTGTAGATGGCTCGTGCATGAGGCACGAGGAAGGAGGACTGAGTGCTGCTTATGCTGTTTGTACATTCTCTGGAATAGTCAAAGCATCATATTTACCTGGAGTCAAGTCTGCACAAATAGCCAAATTGATTGGTATAATTAAATTATGTACAATTGGGAAAAATTGGAGAGTATCCATTTACACTGATAGTCAGTATGGTTATGAGGTTGTGCATGACTTTGGATGCAAAGGAATTTCATGACTTCCTCAGGAACCCCTATCAAAAATGGACAATATGTAAAAGAGCTTTTAGAAGCAATACAATTGACAAAAAGAAATGACTGTGGTCAAATGTGCTGCACATCAGTCAGGGAATGACTATGTGACTGCTGGTAATCGTTATGCTGACCAAATTGCTCAGTATTGTGCCAAAACTAAATTGCAATAAACAAGAAAATTTAAACTACAGGAATCAGATGCCAACTTATGCTTATCTCAGCCATAGAAACTTGGGATGAAGTGAGACATTTACCGGATGAGGTAGCAGTAAGTGAAAAAGAAGAGTTGATTAAAACAGGATGTCAAAGGAGGGAAGAAGATAGTGTTTGGATGTATCCAGATGGCAGGCCAGTCATGCCAGACTGTTTACTCTCACAAGCAAGAATGTACCATGGAGATACCCACATAGGTAGAGATGCTATCATCAGACTTTTTAAACAGGACTGGTTCAATCCGCAGTTTAGGGCTATCGCAGAGAGCCTGTGCCAGAGGTGCTTAATTTGTCAACAGAATAACCCAGGTAGGAAGACAGTGGTCAGCTGGGGAAGAATTGGAAAGGCAGAAGGACCATTTGTAAGGCTCCAGGTTGATTTCATTCAGTTCAAGACTGAAGTACATCCTTGTCATAGTGTGTTTGTTCTCACCAGGAGAAATAACAGCTTAATAGTTGCCAAATTATTATTGAGAGAACTCATACCACGTTTTGGTTTTCAAGTAATTATGGAATCAGATAGAGGATCTCACTTTAATAATGAAATAATTCAACTGATATGTGAAGCATTCAAGGTTGAACACAAATTGCACTGTGCTTACGGCCCAAGGGCTTCTGGGGTGGTGGAACAACTGCATGGCAAAATAAAATCAAGATTGGCAAAGGTGTGCGCATCTACATCACTGTGTTGGCCAGCTGCATTGCCTCTTGTTCTGATGGGACTCAGAAACAATCCTGACAGAAACACAGGGTTAAGTCCTCATGCAGTACTCTTGGGAAAAACAATGAGATTAGCCTTCGTAATTGGACACAGACTGTTAAGCATAACTGATGTTCTGGTATTGGACTATTGTAAAAGATTGGCTGACCTAGTGTGTTCTGTCTCTCACTAGTTGGAGAGGATGCAGAGGCCAGGCAGCCAGATCAAGCACATGATCTAAACCCTGAAGACTGGGTGGTGATAAAGAATCACACCTGAGAGACGTGTCTGGCACCCAGGTGGAGTACCTCAAAACATGTTATACTGGTCACAACAACGGCAGGTGAAATGTGCAGGATTGCCTGACTGAATATAAGCCCGCCATACCAAAAGAATACCAGCCCCTGATGAGGAAACCCTTTGACAGGAAATTGGAGTTGAGGGTGCAGAAGGTTATACTGCTGAAGAGCCTAGAATAACATACTCTGAAGTAGCTGATCGAGAACAACCAAGCACTAGTCAGGAGGACTGGGTACCAGAAATTAACAAACCTGTTATAGAAATAAGAACCAGAAGCAAAACAAAATTAGAGAAGCTAGAAACTAGTAAGGACCAGACAGGTATGGAAGATCAAGCTCCAGAAACAGAATTCGAGGTTGTTGAAGACCTTGAGCACGAACAGATAGGGAATGAAAAATACACTCAGATGAGCATGGATTTTCACAAATCTGAGGAGGGACCGATAGGTGTAGAAGAACAAGTTTAGGCAGAAAACAAGTCAAGTACATTAAGACCTGAGCAGGACCAGTTACAAATAGAGAAACAAGTTCAGGAAGAGGAATAGACTAAATAAGACTTAGAACAGGAACAGATAGACAATGCGGAACATGTTCAGGTGAATGGTAGCACTTCAAGAAGTCCTGAACTCGGTCAACTAGAGAGGGATTCAGAAGACGAAGAAAATCAAGTTGTGCCACAATATAATATAAATAACAGAATAAAAATTGTCAAACAAATAGAATTAGAAAGGAGATCGCGGAAGAATCGAGGAGGCAATTGAATTAGAAAGAAGAGCGAGGAAGAATCGAGGAGGAAATTAGTATCAGAGAGGGGTGAGACGCAGGAGTCGAATCCAGAAGAGGCTACCTGTCCTGAACCTATAATCTGAATTTTTTAAGAGGTCCGTTTTCTTGGCCAGAGGGGTCCGATCTTGCAGCATCCTAGGTAAATATAACTCTGTGTATTGTGTCAATGTGCCTTTTCTCTCTATCCTCTCTTCCTGAGGTACTTGTCATTGAAATGTATAATTTATTTACATAAATTGAATCTTACCTCTTCAGAATGATGGAGTTAACACTGTAATTTGTCTTTGATATACTAAAGTAAATTCAGATAAAACCTTTAAATCTTATACGAGTCTGTGGCTATTAATGAACAGAACGGGTAGTGGGAAGATATTTTCAAGCAGTAGCTTCTCGACTACCGAATGTACTCCTTCTCCCTCTGAGACAGATCCCGTACCTCCTAACTTTTAGGTGGAATCTGAAAACATGGCTATTCCAGCTCTAGGCCTATCCGATTCTACGGCGAGGGCGGGTTTTCGGTTTGCGATTGTGCGGTCTTTTTCTCTCAGCGCCGGGACATTCTTGGGAGTAACTGCGCGTTCTATAAATACCAGATAACATTACATAACATAAACGCTGCAATGTCAAAATTACCAAACATAATCAACTAATGGATCCAATTGTATAGAAAAGAGCTTAGTATTAAATAGGCTCAAGGCTGAGAGGTAAACGGACATATAGATTTAGTCGTAAAATTGATCCCCAGCAGGGTTTCATTGACCAGATTGTGAGTGTGTGTGAATTATGGGCCCGAATGAGTATTTAGTGAAAATTGTCTGCAGGTTGGTGTCCCGCTGGATCAGTGGAACATGGACATTTATCTATTTCAAGGGTCAGAGTGAGTGGGAATGATGTTTCTGGAACTGTAAATTTGAATATACTCATTTCTATTGTTTTACTATGGCTGCTTAGAGATTAAGTTGATGACAGCCAGGGCCTGAGGGCATAGCCTGGAAAATGTGAGTGTGCAAGTCAGGGGGAACCCGGGAGAAGGCGGGTAGGATCACATCACTGAATAAACATGAGGAGCAGTGCACACCATTAAACACCATGTTCATATTGCCTCTGCATAGCTATGTTCTGCTCTTGACATCTAGCCAGCATTCTCCAGTTTCTCCTCTAGACCTTTACTGTGTAGATAGACTAAACTAAAGACTTGTTTGGTTCCTACAGGCATGGATAATAGAGGCAGCTTTTCAGCTGATAGCCTCTATGTGCTAAACCATCTTTTAAATTTGAGCTGCAAATGCTCAGGGAATCCTTTCATGGGGTGTGAGAAGTTGTAAAATCTACTGAATTGCAATTTTGCAATTTGTTTTACAATTCATGAGCCCAGCACAGTGCAAAGCTTGTGAAGTTTGAAATTACCTCCCCCATCCCACACATATACCGCCCTCATATACACATTTTTCACTTGAGCACACTCAATCCTTCACACATGCATCCTTAAACAGAGCCTTTTACACAGAGACATCCTACTTTCAGAAACCTTGCCCTCGCACATAAATCACCCTCACAAAGACAGCCCTTTTCAAAGGCATCTTACATATGCATCTTACATAGGCCAAGCTCCTTACAGACGCCAATAAAACCTTCCTCAGAAACACCACGCCTCTGTTACTTTCTCTATGTGCTTAAGGAATTCTCACCATTCTATTCCAATCTTGGCCTGATTTATATCATGGTGGTATGGATACTCTGTCACAACGGGGTATCCATATCGCCAAGACTGTGATACACCCACCCAATGTAAATGCAGGCGGACCTTTCGTTTAATCACAGCAGAGACTACTCCGTCTCTTCCATGGTTAAAACCCTCTGACAGCCTGACAGAGTAAGGGCTATCAGAGGTTGACCTCTAACTCCACCCAACTAATTTAGATGGGTGGAATTAGAGGTCAGTGTTCACTTCCTATCACCACCAGGAAAATCCTGTTGGTAAGGGGCAGTGAAAACTGCAAATAAAATCCCATCGCCAGAGGAAAGGACTCCCAGGGTGAGGGGAGAATTGTCTTTTTCTTTAAACATTTTATTTTAAACTTCTCGCTCCATAATTTACTTTTTGAAAAGAAAATAGAAAATAGTTCACTCTATGGCTCCATCATGCTTGATGGAGCAGAGTGTCAAACTGCAAAAAGCATTGATATGAACTGCTGTGAAGGCAGTTTCCTGGCAATGAATAAGAAATTACTGTTGACTTGGTGGTCATTTCATATTTTGGCGAGCGGAGGTGTAGCCCTGACTGCCAAACATCCATCCAGTAAAATATAAAATGGCACCCCTGTCTGTCATCACATCGCATTATGTCTGGTCAAGCTCCCTGTAGAGAGCACCCTCGCCCTAATCTTGACTCACAGGAAGTTCCTTTCTCGGTTAAAGTCATGGTGCGTCAAGGGCAGTTTTACCTCTCCAGTCTCTTTAATCTTTGATCCTTGCAAGCTTCCTACATGCTGGGGCTGCACTGGTCACTGATAATCTCACACACTTCACACTAACATGGTTTCCATATATCAGGTTGTTAACACCATACCTCTTTTTCTTTGCATTCCTCATCACTGCTGAAGTCAAAACTTTCAAACAGCTCTTCGAAACTGTCACTGTTCTGTATTGAATGAGGACTTGACTCTGGACAACACACCTGCAGGAAGAGAAGTAAACACTAAAGGCTCACTGTGTACAATGTTCTGCATTCAGCTTGCAAATGTCCATATATAATTCATAAATCAATTTCTTTCTTTAGAAGTGTTTGCTGTAGAGAGAAAACCACAGTACCTGAAGGTGCCAAAAAGCAAGGCTCTAAAAAAGATGGTTTTGCATTAGTCCATGTACACAACTGCAAAACGTGAGGTATGTCTAAAACGTGGGAAATGTAACTGAATGCGGGGAATGGGCAAATGAAGGAGGGGAACAATGAGATTTAATCAATTTCAGGGGTTTGAGTGAGCAGTAATGATGTTTCTGGACAGTACATATGAATATACCTATGTATCTGTTATGTACAGGGGCTGCTTGTGGGATAGGATGATGACAGCCAGGGTCAAAGTGCATAGACTGGACAATGTGAAGATGCAAGTCAAGGGGTGACCTGTGAGGAGGTGGGTATGATAATAGCACTGTTAGAAATGGGGGTCTCTAGTTGGCAATGGTTTGCACCTTTGTCCAAGTAGGGACCCTTCTTCGTAGTCAGGATAAGGGAGTTACACTCCGAAAATAACCCCTGCTCAACCACATGGTAGCTTGGCACGAGCAGTCAGGCTTATCTCAGAGGCAGTGTGTAAAGCATTTGCACATAACCAACAGTAATACAGTAAAAACACTACAAAAGTAAGCAACACCAGTTTAGAAAAAGATCCAATGTTTGTATATATCCAAAACAAGACCGAAACGATAAGAATCCAACATACAGTGCTTAAAAAGTTATACTTTGCAAGATATCCTCAAAATTGAAGAGATATCTCAAAAACACAGTTCATACGAGTCGGTAGCTCGATCCGGGGCTACTGCGACGCTGAAAACAACGGAGTCCAACAGTTTCAGCCGACTGCATCGGTAGAGGCCTGTTGACAGACGCTGAGAGTGAGAGTTGAGCAGCACGAGGAGGACGCCGCGCTGTACCTCGCTGCTTTGCCTGCTTTCACCCACCTCTGCCCATCCCCTACCCTGCTGTGCCCTGCCGCCTGCCGAGCCCTTAAAAAAGCTCTGCTGTGCTCTGCCAAGGTGCCCCCTCTCCAACAACGGTGCTTTCGGCGTGTGGTAGGCTGGTGTGCTAGCAGAGAGTCCTGTTGATGGATTGACGACATCTGGATTCTACGCATCGCCTGGATTTTTGAATCCCGGCAGAATCCGCTTGTGAAATGTGGATTTAAAGCTGCCTGTCAAACGCGGCTACCGCCGCTGGAATTGAACGTAGCAGAAGGTATACACCTGTTACAACGCATTTGTTACAAAGCACTACTGTTACAACGCGACTTTTACAACGCATACCATTACAACGCATGGCGCTGGGGGCGCTCTAGGATAGGGAATAAGTATAATTTACTATCCAACACCTTCCCTAGGGTCCACGGGGACTGGAGTTAGAATAGTAAATTATACTTACCACTATCCAGCACCTCAAAGCGCTATGCGTTGTAATGGTATGCGTTGTAATGGTCGCGTTGTAACGGTAGGTAGTTGTAATGGTATGCGTTGTAACATGGTACATCCGTAGCAGAAGCCTGTTCCTGCCCCGAGGTGCGGAGCGCGGGGGGCGTGAATGCAGGAGGCTGACTGAGTTTGCAGTCTCCTTAGTGGGCACTAAAAAACAAACAAACAAACAAACAAAAAAACAGGAGCGGCCCGGTAGCGGCGGGAGCCGCTGCGAGGCTTTCTGCGAGGTTCTGCTCTGCAAGGCTCTTTGCAGGCTTTACTGCAACCAGACGGCTAGGGGCACAGGAGCTCCTGGAAAAACTTTGTGGCAGCTCTGAAGGCAGTGGGGGATTGCAGGGAGGCAGTGACTCCAGCGAGGCTACATAGCAAAAGGAGCATTCTAGAAGCAGCATCTACAGTCCTTACTCGTCTCCAGTCCATGTTTTGCTGCTGGCGGCCAGTGCCAGTGCCAGTGCCAGTGGTCAGTTGAGCTGCGCGAGTAAGAAGTAAGGGGCTTGACCGTTCCCCCCCTAGCTCTCCAGCGTCTCACCGCGAATGCGACCGCAACAGAAGCTATAGGAGCTACAGGAGCGGTGGCCCAGTGAAAGAGAGGAGAGTGGAGAATGCTGATCGCCTAAACGTTTAACGCCACTCGGTCTCTACCAGCCTCCACTGCTTAACCCTGACGGCTGGTGCTCCAGGATCCTGCAGTTCTTTGGTTGCTTGTTAGTTCAAAAGGTACATTAATATCTTTACATCTTTAGATTCAAGTGACCTAATCTGTGGGGGAGAGGAGTACACAAGCTGGGGAGGTGGAGTAAGCTGATACGGGGACTGTAAAGACCAGTAATTCTTCATTCCCTCATTCCTTCTGCCCCAACTTGGAGAATTAGTGATGAATTGGAAAAGTTGGAGGAGAACAAAAGTGCCGCTCGAAGCTTGTGGATTGTGGAAGCTGTTTGTTTGTCTCCTGATTTCGGGACATTGACACGAGGGGCATTGAACTACCGGCGCTAACGGGACTGCGAGGGCCAGGCTGCCTAGCGGCGAGTCATCAGCCGCACCTGGCCCCTCTTCCCGCCCGCCTCTCTCCAGTTCTTAGCGCCTCGCGGCCCCCGCTTCGTGGGAGCCGCTCGAGGCTTGTGGATTGTGGAAGCTGTTTGTCCTATTTAGCCTCACCCACTCACGCGCACGCGGGGCGCGCGCAGGAGTGCGCCGGGCAGAGCCCGGGCAAGGGGCGGGCCGTCTGTGGCCGTCGGGGGCTGCAGGAGGCTGGGCTGGGCCCATCCCCTAACGTTTACTCCTTGGTATTCATTCGCCATTTACTTGTTATTTGGTGGGAGTTTGGGGGGTGGGATATCGGTGCTTCTATTCTTGTTTAAATCATACTAGCAATTTGGCTGTGGCACTCTCTTTCTGATTGAGAACACGATCCATAGATCTGAGCACACGGTTTAGGGAGCTGTCTTCTGCTTAGTATAAACGGAAAGGATGGCTACAGAGGTACCTAACTCACTACCCGCCGCTGTTGGGGTTTTTATACTGGGTCCCTTGGATAAGTATTTTGCAAGGGCAACCAAAGAAATAGATAAAGAACTGCTGTTAGCAGAGAAACGTGCGGAGCGCCGCTTCTCAATTGATTTACTTAAAAAGACACCATTACTTTCCCCCCCCCGAAGGCATCTACGCAGTCACTACCTGACAATTTAAGTAACTCGAACGAAGATGCTGAGCTATTTAGTACCGATAATATTCCCCTCATTTTTCAAGAGCACAACTCCTCACCTATATCTATTGATATTACTAATGATGGTACTGTAAATGGCCCATCGGCTACTCCTAGTTGTTTAATAGACTTAAACTCTCCGGTAGTCATGGACCTTGTTTCTCAATCACACTTAACCTCCCCTAATCCACTACCTAATGCTGACATCCCGACAGAGACACTTCCATCAGTTACTGTCAGCAGGAGTAAAGTCAATTCTAAGAAACCTCTGAGGGTACACTTTTCTCCACCAAGGAAAAGAAGGAGAAAGGGTGGGGTTAAAAAAGGAGAAATCAGTTCACGTGTCACTCCCCCTCCGGCTGACTCTACTGATAAACCATCTGGTCAACCGGAGAGGGATGCTTTAGAAGGGCCTCAAATATCATCAATTTCAGGGGAACAAATTTCGTTGACCAAAGAGACTATGGAGATGTTTGAACATCTCCTAAAATCTCTTTTGCTCCCACTTACGGAAAGAATCAAAAGGTTGGGGGAAAAAATGGATTGCATCATGGCAGCCTCCAACCTTACCGTAAATCCCAATACCAGTAATCTTAAGGCACTTTCTACAGTAAATAACCAGTTAACCTCTAATAAGGCGAATGCAAAGATCCCCCAGAAAGAAAACTCTGTATTGAAAAATAAAACAAACCCGTCCACCCCAACAGTTGCACAGGCTATACATAAAGAGAAGGTAATGCCGGCTTCCAAAAAAACGCTCCCTCCCACAAAGATTCCAAGTACGAAGCCTGTGACAACAATAAGGCAGAGAGCAAACTCTAGGAATACAGTGGACTTGCCACCAGAGTCAGCCAATTTTGTGATAGTTCTTACTGGAGTCCCAACCGTTCCAAACGGAAACATCGAACATAACGCTAATCTTAAAAACAAAGTTATTTTCTGGTTGGGAAAAAATAGGCCCCTTCCCCCACACCTAAACGGAGACATAATCTCCGTTAGATGATGTGAGTGGGTGGGCCCCAGACCTAAAGACATCGAGGGGGATGTCGTGATAGTTAACTTTAGGGATCACAGAGTGGTCACGCACATTAGTGATTGGTTTCCAGGAAGAACGGAGGGAGGTGTTTCTACTCGTAATCTAAGTTATTTTTACCCTGAAGCTCTGTTAATTCCCCCCAACCAACCACCAAATCGTCAACACTTTAACCCCTTAAATGTAGTACATTGTGCTCCATATCCTTTAAATTTGGGACACCATCTTTTACATCCTTCTTTTTCTGCTAATTATACAACTAACTTTTCCCCTTTTCTTGGACGTAAATTTCACCCCAGATATTTTCCTCCGAATACCAATTTTGGCCGCCCTGTTAATCCTAACAAGTTCTGGAACATCCCCTTACAGAACCTGTATGAACCAATCTCTGGGTTCGACTCCAATGAATGACTGGATAAGACAACTTTCGATAAAGTGGATACCCGCGATTGCTTGAGTGTTTCTCCTACATCAGATGAAGCCAACAAAACTGCCCCTTCTATTGTCACTTCTCCATTAATAAGTAGTCCCGCCGAGTCAAATATTAATATGTGGGAGAAAACCTATGTTCCTTTAGTGGAGAAAAGTGGAATTAGTAATGATGTCAATCTTTGTTCACGGAATTTGCACGATATGGATACAACTCCCACTTCCAGTGACACAAAGGTTGAGTGGGGTGGGGCGGAGGGTTCATTGCACGATGCCTCACCAATGATGTTTAATTGTATCCATTTGGATAGTGGAAAGTGCTTAATTTTTCCTACTAATTCTACGGCAAGTGACATGGAGGGTATCGGTAGAAATGAATAACTTGTTGACACTGTATCCCTTCCTGAAAAATGTATTCCTGGTGGTCAGATCAATGTAGAGGCCCTTTCTAATATCTCCACTCCTACCCCTGCTTATATTGTATATTCCATACTTAGTTGGAATGTGGCCGGCCTTGCAAGTAAAATTGCATCACAACCATGGTTGGATATGGTGAACACCCACTCAATCCTCTGTTTTCAAGAAACCTGGGCTTTAAACACTGTGCATTTACTAGGGTACCAGACCTTCCATGCTCCGGCCTTGGCGACAAACCATGGCAGAAGCAAGGGCGGTTTGGTAACATATCTTAGTATTAATAGTGGACTAACTGTGCTGACACACATCCCAAAAGATTCCTACCAGATAGTTATGATTGGATGGGGTAACTCCCTTAATCTTATCCTAATACATTTTTATAATAATTTAGCTCCTGAAGCTTTAAACCAAGCTTTAAATGATCTAACTCAGGCAGTTGTCACTTTGAAAGAACGTACCAACAAGGAATGTATGATTGCCTGGTTGGGTGATTTTAATTGCAATCCCTGCCAGTATGGGCCAAAGGAACTCTGTGGCCTAGATTGTATAATGGATGAAACCCCGAATCATTTTAGTCATTCAAAACTAGGGGATAGTTTAAATAGTTTTCTTTTCTTTTTTAACTTAGATTTTGTAAACGAATTATGCTCACCGTCACTACCTTTTCAAACTACCTTCCACGGAAGAGACTCAAGTTCTGTGATTGACTTTACCCTTTTTTCTAAATCACATGCCACTTTGCTCTCCTCATGGAAAACATTGGATGAGGTGTATGGAGACCATTACGCTCTAAGGTTTAACATAGGAAAACATATAGAGAGGTCACAAACGAATACAAATACTATTAACTATCAACCGGTTATTTCCATGGGACGGACAAATGGCTATACTATTAAATGGGATAAAGTCATCCCTGAAACACTTTTTAGAAATTTATTATCTGAGAGAAGTACGGAGATTAACATATGCCTATCTCCATTAGAAGACCCGCAAAAAATATTAGACTCGTTTAACAAAATTTAGCAAACCCTTAAATCCCTATTGACACGGCAACCTAAACCTGGAATTAATAACAAGAGAGGTTGGTTTGATAAATATTGTACCGCTGCCTTAAAAAATCTGAAAAAGGCGTTACATACCACCCCGCGATCTACAGAGGCTATTAGACAGGCAAGATGTAATTATCGCAGGGCTATTAAGAACAAAGAAAAAGCCTTGAAACAAAAGGCCTGGGAAACTCTAATCTCTGCCTCAAGAAATAAAGATGCCACAGCTTTTTGGAAGGCAGTAAATGCCCCCTTTTGGCGAGGCAACCAACCGGAAATGATAGATCTTGCCATTGACGGGGATACCTGGGTCGCTCACTTTAAAAATTTGTACGAGGGACAGGAGCTTCAATTTATTGCTCCTGAGGGTGGCATTATACTTCCTCCTATCTCCGAATCTCACATGAATAATCTTCCGTTGGATCTTGTTTTCTCATGTGAAGAGGTGAGTCTGGCTATTAGAGAAAGCCCGGCCAGTAAGGCACCGGGTCCAGACTGCATACCAGTAGATGTTTTTAAAGCTATTCTAGATTTCTGGGCCCCACTGTTAGCTTTAGTGAAGAACTGTGCTAATACCCATGGCCTAATACAAACTTGGTCAGAAGCTATAGTAGTCCCCATTTTTAAAAAAGGGGACAGGCACGATCCGTCCTGCTACCGTCCAATTTCATTGATTGATGCTCTAATGAAAGTAGCGGGGCGAATTATCTTAAAACGTATGCAAAATTGGATTGAAGAATCGAATATCCTCTCGATTTTTCAGTATGGTTTTCGTCAAGGCATGGGGACGGTTGAGCAGATCCTCAATTTACATCTTTTAACTTCTAAATACACCATAGCAAAAAAAGGGAACCTTTTTATTACTTTTATAGATTTAAGTTCAGCATTTGATTCCGTTGAACACAAACAACTATGGGCTGCCCTTAAAAGTCTCGATCTGGATCCTTCCATTTTCAATTTTATTAAAGAATTATATAAAGATGCTGGAGCGAGGGTTCGCTTTGGACAACAGGGAGAGTGCTAATCAAGATTTTCGATTAGGAGGGGGGTAAGACAGGAGTGCATTTTGGCACCCCTGCTCTTTTCACTCTATATCGATGAAATTGGTGATCACCTCAACAGCTTTCCTTATGACTACCCTGTTGTGCAGGGCTCCCCTGTCCCCATCCTCTTATATGCGGATGATGCCGCAATTTTATCGCAGACCAGACTGGGCCTTCAGAGGGCAGTCTCTAAGTTCACTCTTTTTATGAGGGAGAAAGGATTGAAGGTCAACATTAGTAAAACTTACTCTATGTCTTGTCGACAGGGAATAAAGAAAAGACCCTGCCCTGTCTTCATAGATAATTTAAAAAATAGAGATTACAGACCAATTCTCGTACTTGGGGATTTGTTTTCATCGTAAATCCACCTGGAAACAAGCTATTTTAGCGAGAAAATTAGCTTTCTCCAAGGCCATTGGTGCCTTGCAGAATTTTGCAATTAAAATTGGTGGAAGACCTTTCAAAGAGTTGATTGTCATTTATAAAGCCAAATGTGTGTCTACGGCGATTTATGGTTCAGGGGTGTGGGGAATTGATTCGGCACTTTGTATACAACAGACAGAGAATCGTTTTCTCCGGTACCTCCTAGGGGTACCAAAATCCACCCCAAACTATTTTATACACATAGAACTCGGCCTTGCATACATCTCGGACATTATTATGACGGAACCCATCCTTCTATGGCATAAACTCTGGCTGACCACTGAAACTGCCTTTAATCGCAACATCATATCCGACTGTTTACAATTGGATGGCGTTAAGCGTGTTAAGTGGCTATCGACAGTTGAAAATATGATGAGTGACATTGGGCATCCAGAGTTTTTCAAGAACCCCTCTACCATGGAATCAATATGAAGGAAAGGGCTACGCAAAATGGTTATGGACCATCTAGAGAATAAAAGATGGAAGACGGAGAAACTAAAAAAGTCTGTCCTAGCCTATCAAAATATAACTCCCGAGCGGGGTCCACAATTATATCTTAATAGTGATATTAATAGCTACGCTAGAATGCTTTTATCCAGATTCAGAATGGGTTCCTTCTTTCGACTGATCACATTTCCATCTTGTAATGATTGGTTGAGACAAATCCTGCCCTGTCCTTTTGATGATGTGGCCCTCCAATCAAATTTGCACTGCACTTTATTCTGCAAATGTTATCATGTTCCTAGAAAAATCCTGTTAAGACCAATTGTTAAAGAGTGGGGGATCCGTTCTTGCCGAGAGGCATTTCTTAAACTACAAAGAATGGAAACACCGAAAATTATTTTTACTCTAATTGAATTTTTGAAACTATTGGTGAAATTTAGAAATTCAATGAATTGACTGTATATATCTTTTTATATATAAATGTTTTAACCCATAGGGCTCTCTGAACTGCATAATCTCAAATAATCTTTTAAAGTATTTATTGTACTTTTTGTGTATGAATATGATTATTATCTCCCATTTTCTCATCCATAATTGTAATGATACTGGCTTTTTGTGATATATAGTGAAATCTGTATGGTGATTTCGATGTATTTTTAAATGTATGCTTTTATGATATGTAATTTCATATTGAAATAAAGCTTTATTTGAATTTGAATCTGAATTCGGTAGAGGCCAGTGAAAGTGTGGACAGACTCATGAACCGTAGCTTTCTCATTGTGGCTTGCACGTTGGTGTGAGCCGGCCATGGCAACCATTGCTGTTGCATTGCAAAATGAAAGCGGTGCAGGGTGCGGTGCCCTCACAATGCGGTGCAAGGAGCAGCCCTGTGAAGGTTGTCCAGATGACATTGGTGAGACCAGGGCTTACGATGCAGGGCGAGGCGGTGCTCGATGCGTTGCTGGTAGGTTGCAGTGCAAGCGACAGATCTGGTTAGTGGGAGCTGGCGTCGGTCGGCCCAGACTGCCGTGAGGGATGAGGCTGTGTGTTGTGAAACTTACAAGTGGTAACCCCAGCCACGTTGCCGTCAAGGGTGTCGAAGTCAGCAGCAACGACGGCGTCAGTGAGAACAGGATGGCGAAGTGAAGCAAGGCAGTACAGAGTGTGGTGCCCACAGGTCATGGTGCAAGCAGTGGCTAGGTGGCGGCGGCAGTGGTCCTCAGCGGCGGTGAGACCAGGGTTGTGGTGTGAGATGCAGAGGGTGCCTTCTGCAGTCCCGTCAGGACACAGACCTGGCGACGGAGTCGGTGATGGAGTCGGTTGCGTTTTTCTTCTTCGTGACAACTGAAACAGCGGTTCCAGAAGCAGTACCCAGAGGTTGGTGAAGTTGTTGCAGTCCCTGAGACTTCAGAACAGGAAGCAAGCTCTACTTCAAGCCCTTGGAAACACTCAGAACAAGTAAAGAATGTTAAGTCTAGTCCTTTCACTGCCAATGGCGGAAGCAGCAACTGCAGGCCAACCCAACAAAGCAACAACAACAAAGCAAAGGGGCAGTACTCCACCTGGCAGGTCTTCCAGCTCCTCTTCTTGGCAGGTTCCTTGATTCCAGTGACTTCTAAAGTTCTGGGGTCTGGGCCCCAATATTTATACTTACAATTCCTTTGTTCTCTCAGGCAGTGAGTGTCTGTGCTTAGTCCAAACCAGTTCTGTCCTCTCTGGCCTAGCTTCCTGGCAGGAGACGGAGACAGCATTGTTCAAGTCAGACCAGACCCATTAAGGTGCAAGGAAATCTCCTCCCACTACTCTAAATGCAACCCAGGTATTTTCTGTCTAGCCCTGACTCATACAAGAAAGGCAGAACACAACTCGACCCCCCCCCCCAAGTGGATGTCTGAAGAGAATACACATCCCCGGCCCCTGTCACTCCAAAGCCAGAAAGTCACTCCACAAACCCAGCAGAGGGACACAGGATGGCTAAGCAAGAAAATACCTACTTTCTAAAAGTGGTATTTTCAAACACAGAACTTGAAAATCATCTTCACTAAAAGATGTGAATTTACACTCTGAGTCAAGACATACTAAACTCCATTTCCCTATCTGGTCCCAATGGGAAGTTATGCTTTTAAGACGTTATAAGTAAAACTTCCATTCTTTCCTATGGGACAGACAGCCTTGCAGTGGTGAAAAACGAAATTCACTTTAATTCACCACCAGGACATGTCAAACACACCAGTACATGCCCTACCTTTAACATACACAGCACCCTGTCCACAGGGGTACCTTGGGCCTACCTTAGGGGGTGAGGTTTGTGTAAGAAAAGGGGAAATTAGGGCCTGGCAAGTGAATGCATTTGCCAGGTCGACATGGTAGTTACAAACTGCATGCAGACCCTGCAGTGGCAGGTCTGAAATACCTTTTCAGGGCTACTCATGTGGGTGGCAAAATCAGTGCTGCAGGCCCACTAGTAGCATTTGATTTACCGGCCCTGGCACACTCAGTGCACTTTCCTATGGGCTTATCAATATATCAAATATGCCAATCATGGAAACACCAATCCATAATAACAATTTACAATAGGAGCACTTGCACTTTAACACTGAACAGCAGTGAGAAAGAGCGCAGAGACACTAAACCAGCAAAAACAGAGTCAAATTTGGGAGGTCAGAAAGCACAAAGACAGGAGAAACACACCAAAAGATGCCAGGTCTAGCAAGCATTGTATAAACAGTAGGAGCAGTGCACACCATTAAACAGCCTGGGCCAGATTTACCATAGAAAAGCAACACTAAAGTCCAATTTACCAAGCAATGCAAGGCCACCTTGCATGGCCTTGCAGTGGTTGGTAAATCTGGAGCAACGCAAGGCAGTGCCAGTTGCTGCATTGTTACTCTGCCCCAGGGAGGTGTTCCATGGGTGTAGGGTGGATGTTCCCATACATCCACTCATGGATTTTGGTGCATGCCCAGATTTACCATTAGTGGTATGCATAAAAATGCTACGCCTTCCCAGGGGAGGTGTAACAAGGAGAAATATGCCTATTTTTCCTTCTTTTTTCCTCCTGCTACGTTTGGTGTATTCTGCAGCCCAGATAGAAAGAGGAAAACGTTTCAGAGGATTGTTTGAGTGAAGGAAGGTGCCCCCTTCTGCACAAAACAATCCTGCCTGCAATGCAGGCACCCTTGCAACATGCTGCAAAGGTGACTGCTTTGGCACAAGGCAGCCCATTTTGCACCTGCACAAGGAAAGGACAGGAATGAGCCACATAATGTTATATATGGCACATTCCTGTCCTCTCCCTTTCACACAGCGCAGCGCAGTGAGGTGTCTTGCTCTGTTACATTGCGTTAAAGTTTGATAAATCTGGCCTCCTGTTGAAGTATGTGAAGACTGGTTGGCTAAGAAGGAAAAAATCTGAAGAGCAGTGTAGGTTTAACTTTGTTTTTATTGGCATTCTGCAATAATACAACATGCATTTCCAAAAATAGTTCCATTACCTCCGCAATGCGTCCCCTTTTGTACCAGATGTCTATAATGTGGTGGGCTAAATGTGAGTAGCGCCCTCTGTATCCCCGAAGGGGCTCACTATGGTGTCCTTAAAGTCTCTATGCGCGCAGAAGTCTGATACCAACACTTTTATACAGCAATGCCGATTAAAAACACAGGAAAGATTATGAAAAGGTGACAACAGTACCAGAATACCCCCCCTTCTCCTCCCCCCTCCCTTGAACTGGTGTGCTTGAGGTCTAGCTGATCAAATCGCCATGGGCTGCGCAGGCCAAGGTGTAGTTCAATCTGGTTGAGATGGTGTATCCGGGCCTGTGAGACGAAGGAGGCAGAGGTATTTCGGACAAGTGATCTCATTCATTTCAGATGGCAGCAATGAAATTAACGGTTGCCAGGTGTCATCAAAGCTTGTCATAGAGTTGGTGATGAAGAACCGGGGTTTAACCCAGCGGCATCAGGGGCACGCCTAAGATCTTCGAGTTCACCTGTCTTGGTATACAGAGACACGGAATACTTCTGGATGGCATCAGAGACCAAGTTTATTAGCTGCAGCTAGTAACAGTGATCCTAGAAATACATCACGGTGTAAATTCTCAGGAGACTGCTCATTTTACTAAGGCGAGACGTCTCCTTTTATACTCAATATTCACATTATAAATGTACACCCACTGCACAAAATTCTAGCCAATAAGGTACATTTTCAAACAAAGTATCACATAACAAAAACTCAATTTACAGTATCCCAACCCAAAAGTTAATTTCTAGGAATGTCCCAAATTCAATCTCCACAAGCCGGACAAACCGAAAATTGAAAGCATAGCCCATGTAATGAAGAAACATAAAAAAGAAACAGTAACAGATGCTGAACAAGATAAGGCATGTGTAAGGAAACTAAAAGTTAACAATGTCCTGAACATTAATTGGCAATCTCAGACAAAGATCGATCAGGGAAATTGGCTTTGCAAGGTCAGTTTCAGGTGAAGAGGTCAGTTTCTTATAGTTCATTTCAGAGTCAAAAAGAAACATAGTTAATGTATACATAAACTAAGAAGGCCAGGCCACTTTGTTCACCAGGCTACCTTCACAGGCCTACGTGAGGGCAACACAAAATGGTGGCACAGAACAAAATGGAGTCAGACTCGAGAATTACAAAACCTCAGACCCTCCTTTTGCCATTACGTAGGCAATAACCTAAGACTCATGTGAATCTGAATCTAGGTCTATGTCGATATTTATTAGGTCATCAAGGTGTTGCTGTAGCATCATCTTATTATTCTCTACTTCTCTCGGGACAGGTCTCCGAACACACATAGTAGCACAAAGACTACAAATAGCGGGACCACACTGGATGCAAAGACAACAAGAGAAAAGGATGATTAAAACCATACCAAGGAATGTCAGAGTCTTCCATCCCCATTTGGACAGCAGTCCCCAAAACCATCCCGTCATTGACCAGTCTCCTTCGTCTACATGGATAGACTCAGAGATTTTATACAACCTAGAGATGGCTTGGTACACTGTAGGGGCATTATCTCATTATCTGGTATGTAAACACAGCAACTGGATCCATTCAATTTACATACTCCTCCTCGATCTGCAAGTATGATGTCTAATACCAAACGGTTCTGCAAAGTCATAAGGCGGTCTGCTTGTAGCTCAGCTGTAACATTACTAAGAGCACCTGCTGTCTCATTAATAGTAGCTTCAACAACGCGGACAAGCTGTCGAATATGCCTTCTATTGATCATAGGACCCCAAAAGGGCAGGAAGTCCTTGAAGAAATCTCCTACTTCGTGTGCTGCAGTATCTTCCTGATTGAAGACACCTCTACCATATCTCGTTCTATGATAGTCTGAAGCAGTAGTGTTTGTAGGGGGAAGCATAAAAACCACATAACACGTTCCTGAAAAATCAGGTGGCAACCATGTGTAGGCTCTGTCATGACAAACAAAATATCTGCCTGTAGCTGTTAAAAACGGTGGAGAAGTCTGAGGTGAATAGACATAGGTTTGAGCACACACACTCTTACCTAGCTGAGCTTTCGGATTTCGGCCATTACCTTGCAAACAAATATGGCCTCCGTGGGGTACAATCCAAATAGGGGGAGACCTTTTTCGTCTCTCCTTCTCTGTCAAGCTGGTACTATATCCAGTCACGTTCCAACCAACGTAAGCCTGCACCTCATCCTTAGGGATAGCATTATATGCATCAATATCTTGGATCATAGCTACTATTTCCCTTATCAATGCACTATTGCTCGAGTTATCTTTAAGGGAACGTAAGGGGCGTACCTCATTTGCATAGATAAACATGGTCTGAAAAGCCCACACAGACCCATTAAAAGAAAAAGGCAAAACCAAATATAGCATACCTTTATCTGCCGTATGAGGCATAAGACCACAAACCCAACAATTAGTGGTATTTACTACTAACTGATGATGATGCTACAACTGTATGAACAAGTTGTTGACAAATTCTGATCTCCTTGTCTGTTCATGTTCAGGCAACGTATAAAACTGGTGCAAAGAAACAGTAGTGAAAGAAAGCATAGGTTGGGAGGTGGGTGCAGATGTCTGTTGTGTAGCATAGACAGTCCAACCCACACAAGCTAATGTGATACTTAAAAACATCAAAAAGCACAATATTATAAAACATTTGCTATGTATCAATGTACAAAATCTTGTCTTAAGATCTATTCTCTCAACATCTCTTTCAGTTACAACAGACTCCGTCCTCTAACGTGCTGCTCGCTGCAATTTTTCTTCTTCACTTAAGTGTGCGTCCAGGCATCCTAGACGTCCCTAGAACCGCAGACCTTTCGTCAATACGCGGGCCACCCCTTAAGTCTTATACCGCGACCCTGCAGCTGAACCCGGATGGTGGTTCGAAAAAGAAAAAGAAAAATAGTCTCTTGTCTGAAAGAGTGTAATTCGCAAAACAAATCAGATTTTATTTGTCCTTTTTAGGCCTTAAGTTGTAGCGTTCTTTACCAGGCACAGTTTGATCCTGAAAGAGTGTCTCTGGGTGCGTAGTATCAAGTCTCAAACACGGCGGCAAAGCTTCTTGCAAGACTTCATCATCCGCACGTTCTGACTGAGTCCATTCCAGATGTGCATCGCTAAAAGGTACAAATCTCGGAACCCTTTCACTCTTGGAATCGGCAACACCTTCCCGGACCCACTTATCGTACAGTAAGGGCAAAGGTATCTTCTTGCAATGGGTACCATGTACCCAGTTTTTCTTGCCGAACACCTTAATAGTAGTCCGAGTTGATAACAGGACTTGGTATGGACCCGTCCATCTTGGTTCCAAGTTCTTTGACCTCTGGAAATTCCTTGTTAGAATACAGTCACCAGGTTGAATCATGTGGCCTGCGTCTACAGAAACTGAAGGCAAAGTGTCATGGACCTGTTGGTGAAGAACACGCAATTGAGCAGTCAAATCATGTAAGTAGTCAACCAACATAGGGTACTCAATATCACTGTACTTCTTAGGCCTTGGCACACCCCAGACATTCGCCGGACGTCCAAAAACAATCTCGTATTGGCTAAGTCCCACGCGAGAATGTACTGTCGTTCTCATGGACAAAAGTGCCAATGGTAAGGCATTGGGCCATTTAAGACCACAGCTCGCTTGCAACTTGGCCAACTTCAGCTTCAGAGTGCCATTATAGCACTCGACCAGGCCTGCTGACTGGGGGTGATTTGCAGCGTGAAATTTCTGTTTGATGCCCAGACCCGCACATACTTTCTTCATAATCTGACCCACAAATTCACTTCCATTATCACTCCATACCATCCTTGGCAAGCTATATCTGGGAAATAATTCTTTGAGCAAAACCTTGGCTGTAGACAAGGCAGTATTATCCTTTAGGGGGTAGGCCTCTATCCATCTGGAAAAGGCACAAACAGCCACAAGGACATACGTCAAGTTATTGCATTTTTCCATATGAATGTAGTCTATCTGCAGCACCTCGAACGGATACGTTGGAGGAGCAAAATGACCCGCTGGAGTTGGG
The DNA here is from genome assembly GCF_964263255.1 of Lissotriton vulgaris. Lineage (NCBI taxonomy): Eukaryota > Metazoa > Chordata > Amphibia > Caudata > Salamandridae > Lissotriton > Lissotriton vulgaris. The sequence goes on along the minus strand of NC_141700.1, from coordinate 297,616,841 downwards.
GTTCCCTTTCCAGGATTATGCATCAAGCAAATCATGCAGTGTTTAACCAAATTCTCAGCACACCTAGGAATTCCACCACTCTGCCATACCGGAGCCAACAACTTACATATCCCTTTTGAACTAATGCGAGCCAACCCACGAGCCATAGTAACCACCGGAAGCACATATGCATTCGGCAACAACCATCGCTGGTGATCTGACAACTCAACCCAACAGCCTGTTGAATCTAACATTCCCGTACCTTCTCTCCACATACTCAATTCTTTCTCAGTAGCTTCTGCCTGAATCATCTTCACACTTTCTGTTGTATCTTCACACATTCCTCCTTCCACAACCCATCTGGCAGGACCTGCAACATACCTCCGACTCGTCACATCTTTCGCCGTTTCTCTCGCTACTTCATCTGCAAACGCATTCCCTCGACCCACATCATCCGTAACCTTCTTATGCGCACTATACTTCACTATCGCAATTTGGGTCGACAAAGTAAGCGATTCAAGAAGTTCACTCACTAATTGTCCATGCTGAATTTTCGTACCATGGGAAGTAAGAAATCCTCTCTCTTTCCACAAGCGACCAAAACTGTGAGCCACGCCAAATGCGTATTGGCTATCAGTATAAACATTCACTCTCTTTCCTTTTGACAACACACACGCTCTAGTCAATGCTATCAACTCCGCTGCTTGCGCTGAATTCTGTGCAATACGTGCTGTTTCAACAATCGTGTGCAAAGTTGTGACAGCATATGCTGCAGTCGTCTCTCCATTCGGAAGCTTAAAGCATGAACCATCTACCCATAGAGTACCATCAGGATTCGAAAGAGGAGAATCTTTCAGATCAGCTTGAAGTATTTCGGGGTTCCCAAGGCCTACACGCTCCAGAGATTACCCACTTACACAAGAACTGTTGGCACGGAAACTGTAAAATGCAAAGAACAAGTTTATTAGGACCCCATGGGGTGGTGGTACACTCAAACAGCACCCTTCGGTAATGCAAGAGGTATCACACCGAACACCGGTGTGACCCCGTTTATATACAATTTTGGGGCAATAAAAGATAGGCGGCATAAGTTAAGACACAGTTTTAGAGACATATATGGTCATGTTTTGGAATACTGCCAGCTCATTGGAGAGTTTCAAACCCACTGGTCAGTTAGCGGCACATTCCTGAAGGTTTACGGGTCAGTGAGAACTGCGCATGTGTGGCTTGACCAGTACTAAAAATAGCCTGTTGCTGGGCAGATGAGAGTGGTCAGTGGAACGGACAAAGGACTAAAGGGCACGTCGGCCACGAGGCCGCTCATGGTCTAAGATGGCCGCTGCAACATTCAAAATGGCGTTTATCGTATATAGCCAAGTTAAGAAGCGAAACGTGTAGGTTCAGCTAATCGCTAATCCGATCGGGCCAATTACGACAGACGACCCTTTTAGCGTTTAGCTGAATCTACCTCATAATGAACATAGTCTGGATGTTCGTCCTCGATGTCTATTAACATAATTTTTGTCACCTCTGTGTGTAGCATCATTTTATCCTGAGCAAGAGCTCGTCTCGATGGTGAACAAGCTGATAGACACATTGAACATAAGGCAGGGCCACATTGGATACACAAGCATATAAAGAACATTGCTCCCACAAGTATACAAAGAATTGTCAACAGTTTCCAGCCCCAAGTTGCAATCATGGACCAGAACCATCCAGAAAGTGTCCAAGTTCCATTGTCCGGGTGTATTTCGGCAGCGATTTTATGCAGCTTGGAAATCGCATCATACACAGATGGAGAATTATCAGGGACATAGACACAACAGCTGCTTCCGATGATTCTACATGCCCCCCCACGATCAGCCAAAACAACATCCAGCACCATCCGGTTTTGGAGGGTGACAATTCTAGAAATCTGCAGTTCTTCGGTAATATTCCCCAGGGCAACAGCAGTGTCATTCGCAACAGCCTCGACAACGCGAGTCAGCCGTCTGATTTTCCGGCTGTTCAATGCAGCCCCCACAAAGGAGAATAGTCCCAGATTGAAATCCACATATTGTTGTAAAGCAGTGTCCGTTTGATCAATATCCTCTAGAGCAACAGTTCGCTTAACTCTATTCAGAACAAAATCGTGATACAGAGTATAGTCGTTGTGGTACATCGGAGGGGCAATGAATACAGGAGGTAGCACAAACGATACATAACATGTGCCCAACCACCCCACTGGAAGCTGATGGTACCCCTTCGTTCCACAGATGAAGTAGGTGTTTCGAGATGCAACAAATGAAATGCCATTCGGGCTATCAAACGTGAGAGTAATATTACATTCGCTTTTCCCCACCGCAATCGTGCCCTTGTTTCGGATACATAAATCGGCCTTTGTGGCAATGACATTTATGACATGAGCACTGGATACATTCACATTTCGCTGATTGCTATATATTCGTGGAGCAGATACATTATCAGGCCTATACTCTTCCCACTCAAAGCGTGTACCCTCAGCCCGGGGAAACCCATCCTTATCATGGGAACATACTTTATTCAAACGGAAAAGCACCCCCCCTTTGGTTGGCCATCTCAAAGTAAAGAGGAGGGTGTACCAGGCATTGCATGACCCATTGTGCGAAAACGGGAGTGGAATAAGTGGGGTGCCCCCTCTCTTCTGGTGCCCAGGCAACATTCCACACACCCAGCAGTTAGAGGTATTGGTCATATTATGCGTGTGGTGAAGAATCTGAATGAAGCTGTTATTTAAGTACGTTTGGCAATGTAAAATGGAAATGTTCAGACGGTGCCGGGGTAGTCGGCAGCAAGTGTTCTCGTACAGGCACCACAAGTTCAACTACCCAAGCTATAACAGCTATCACCACAATCGTGAAAACAAAAAGAAAGGCACCCAGTATTTTCTTATCACGCGATGCCGTTGATGCCATAGTTCAAGGAAGTCTGTGCAAAGTCTCGAACGACACAAATTGTTCACAGTTTTTCACAAATAATCTCTGATACACGTACGTGTATACCCTAAAAAAAAGAAAAAAAATACGGTGCTGAACTCCGAGGTAGCCGTTGTTTTCTTCTCCGGGCCAAGACGGGTGTCGCTACTCTGGCAGAACTGATCCCCCCCCCTTGGAATTCCCGGTTTCCGTTTCACAAACCTGGAGCGGTTACCAACCAGTCTAAAAAGGAACAAAAATCTTCTTTATCGCGGTCGTAGATTGTAGCGCTCTCTTCCAGTAGCAGATTGGTCCGGGAAGACTCCCTCCACTTCGGCCGACGTCACAGCTGGGCTCTTTTCTTTCTCCAAGATCTCTTTGTAATCAGTCAGCACAGCAGGAGTCACCAGGTCCGGAGAGACACGGCGACAATGGGTCGAATGCACCCACCGCTTTCTGTTCGTCACTCGTACTGCGGTGCGGGTCGCCAAGAGGACCTGCTCGGGGCCCTTCCACCTGGGCTCCAAACTGCTTGCTCTCTCAAACGAGCGGATCATCACATGATCCCCAGGACGAAGATTGTGGCCTTCTCCAGTGGAGTTATCAGGGAGCGCTTCTCGAACCTGTTGATGAATAGAGAGCAAATCATTTGTTAATCGTGCCAAATAATCATTCATCATAACACAAGGCACATCATGTATTAATCGCGGCTTGGGCACCCCCCAGATATTCATGGGGCGGCCAAACACCACCTCATAGGGCGTAAGGCCTGTTCGTGAGTGGGGTACTGATCTAAGAGAGAGCAGTGCTAGCGGCAATGCATCTGGCCACTTCAACGATGTAGACGCCACGATTTTGGCCAGCTTAAGCTTCAAGGTGGCATTGTACCGCTCGACCAAACCTGCTGACTGAGGGTGGAATACAGCGTGGAACTTTTGCTGAATCCCTAACCCCTTCAGTACATATTCCACAATCTTCCCAACAAAATGGGGCCCATTATCGCTCCACAAAAATTTGCAAACTCCAAAGCGAGGAAAGAATTCCTTAAGCAACACCTTAGCTGTTGTCAAAGCCGTATTGTCTTTCGTGGGGTAGGCCTCAACCCATTTGCTAAAAGCACACACCACCACTAAGACGTACTTCAAGTTATTGCAGCGCTCGAGCTGGATGTAATCCATTTGAAGCACTTCAAACGGTGCAGAAGGTGGAACGAACCCTCCTTTCGGAGTATAGGCCCCCTTTCCAGGATTGTGTTGCAAACATACCAGGCAGGTCTGCACTACTCTCTTTGCGGTGTTCGCAATCTCGGGATGTTCCCAAACTCGTGTTAAAAGCCGAGTTATTGCAAGAGCTCCGACGTGGGCCAGTCCATGAGTCATCTGGACCATCGCCTGTAAGTAAGCCACAGGCAATTTCCACTTCTCCATGTCTTTGCTTCTCCAACAACCTTCGTCATCTAGCACCCCATCTGCTGCCCAAGCCGCAAACTCAGATTCTGTAGCTGATTTTTGAATATCCCGTATCTCTGCTCTAGCATCACTCCATCTCTCGGCCTGTGATTGTACCACGTACATAGGGGAGCTAGTTCGGGACATGGCCGTCTGCCTTGCTATGTTGTCTGCAAAGGCGTTTCCTTGACCCACTTTATCCGTGATCTTTTTATGGGCACTGCACTTCACTATTGCTACTTTCTTGGGGCAAAGCAACGCGTTTAGGAGATCACGCACTAACTCTCCGTGCATAATGTGCTCTCCGTGTGATGTCAGAAACCCGCGTTCCCTCCAGAGAAGTCCGAAGTCATGGGCCACTCCAAAGGCGTACCGGCTGTCTGTGTATATGTTCACACATAGGCCAGCACTCAATTCGCAGGCTCTTGTTAAGGCTATCAGCTCTGCTGCCTGAGCCGATTTTTGTGGTATTCTAGATGTTTCTACCACTGTCTTAAGCGTCGTTATTGCGTAGGCTGCGGAAGTCGTACCATCTGGCAGCCTCAAACACGATCCATCAACCCACAGTTCCCCATCCACATCAGGAAGTGGCACATCCTGTAAGTCAACACGACCCTTTGTCTGTTCCTCAGTCAGGAAAACACAGTCATGATGTTTTTCTTCCTGACTTTCCTCGGCCGGATAGGGCAATAAAGTCGCGGGGTTCAAAGTAGCGCATCTTTTCAATGTTATGTGAGGCGCTAAAAGCGTCAGCTCATATCCTGTAAGTCGTGCACTCGTAAGATATTGGGTCTTTGTTTGGTTTAACAGGGCATCTACTGCGTGGGGAACTAACACCAATAGTTTGTGTGATAACACTATGCCCTCACTCTGTCGTATGGCTACTGCTGTTGCCGCTACCGCCCGAAAACACCCAGGCAACCCTCGTGCTACAGGATCCAAAATGGCAGAGAAGTATGCACATGGTCTCTGCTTATCCCCGTGTAACTGCACTAACACTGACAATGCGCACCCATCATTCTCGTGCACGTACAGTGTGAAAAGTTTCGTGTAATCTGGTGTTCCTAGCACAGGTGCAGAACAAAGAGCCTGTCTCAACTGCTCAAAGGCTTTCTGACATTCGTCTGTCCACTCAAGAGGCATCGGTGTAGTTTTGGACAACAATGCTAGCAAAGGTTTTATGATATGTGAAAAACCCATGATCCATTGTCTACAAAAAGATGTCAACCCTATGAAGGCACGCACATCTCTCTGCGTGCGGGGGACTGGTGTGTCTAAAATTGCCTGAATTCGATCAGATGTTAATGCCCGCCCCTCCTTAGACAACAGATGACCGAGGTAGGTCACCTGGGGTCTACAGTATTGAAGCTTTTTCTTGGAAACCTTGTGATTGTTGTGTGCCAAAAAGGAAAGCAACGCAAGCGTACTCTGTTCACATTGTGCATAGGAGTCGACGGCGAGCAGAAGGTCATCCACATACTGGATGAGTGCCACGCCAGACTGCAATGTAAAGGAATCTAGTTGACGTTTCAAAGCCTGGCTGTAGATGCTAGGGCTCTCAGTATAACCTTGGGGAACACGACAAAATCTATACGATTTATTATTGAGCGTAAAACCAAACAGATATCTGCTATCTGGGTGAACAGGGATGGAAAAGAACGCATTCTTTAAGTCAATAACACTAAAGGTGGTGGCTGTCGGTGGAACCAAGGTAAGCAAGGTCGTAATATCAGACACCACCGGGTATTGGGGAATGACAATTTTATTTATTTCACGCAAATCAATAATAAATCGATAGATCTTGCCATCTGAGTCTCTTTTAAGAATCGGTAGAATAGGGCTGTTACAAACATTATAAGGGACCTCCTCCACCCCCCCTGCGGAAATCAAATCCTGAACAATATGCGTCAGTGCAATTTCACCTTCCTTCGAGATCTTATACTGTGGCACTCGTGGTAGGGGGGCCCCCTCCTTAACAGTAATGTGTATTGGTGGAATGCGCATCTCTCCCACATCCGTATCTGATGTCGCCCACAACGTGTGCGGCAGAGAGGCCAGAGCAGGAATATCTAAAATGACACAAAATCTGTCAGGGTCGGGGCAATCGTCAGGGTCAGGGTAGTTGTCATTCAGAATAACCCGCACTCCTTCTGGAGCGCAGCGTATTGTTGCTCGAAAATATTTAAGCAAGTCAATGCCCAAGATATTATCCGGGGTATGGGGCGATAACAAAAATTGGCCAAAACTAAAATATTTGTCAATGCATAGTGCAAGGGGCCTGGACAATGGGCTGGGGGAGGGTGTGCCATCAAACCCTACACACGTAATCATTTCGCCAGACAGGGGAGCCCTCGGAACCAAGTTTTTCGACAGAGCGCTACGAGTAGCTCCTGTGTCGACTAGAAACTGATCAGTAGAACCCAAAATACCCGCTGTTACATATGGACCTTGCTGATCTACTGGCACTTCAACTGATTCCTTACCCCATCCTACGCAATCCTATGCATGCACATAATCCTGATGTTCCACGTTCTCTCCTTCTGAAATCTGATATTGATTCCGTCTATCAAACGTATTTCGTTCGTCCTGGCCACGGCCCCTCTCCTCAGCCTGTCTACGATCACCTCCACCACCTCTTGTTCCAGTATAACCTCCTCTTGACCTTCCACTACCTCGACCACGCTGACTACGCTGTTCACGAAGTACCGGACAATCGTCGGCCCAATGCCCAAACTCCTTACAATAAGCACACTGATCCTCCGCAATGTCCGTACGACCATATGATGCGTTACCTCCACCTCGTCTACCTCTCTCATTCCCTCTACCCTGTGTTCCCCGAACCTGCGCCAACATCACCTTCGTTTTCAATTCCTTCGTCTTTTTCTCTACACTTTCTTTAGCCTCCACTTCCTGCCGCTCATAATACTGAGCCATAGTTAACAAGGACGCAGGGGTCGCCGTGGCCCAGGAACTCTCACTCGACTTCAATCGCTTTGCAATCTCTGGTAGGAGATTAGCCACATACTTATCTACAAACAAATGCCGACCCGTATCGTCAGTTAAAGATTGACCACTGTAATCATGAAATGCCTCCTCGAAGCGGGTAAAGAAATCTGAGACCGTTTCATCGGGTTTCTGTTTGCACGACGTTAACATGGTCCAATCTATCTTTTTGGCGGGAACAAGCGTTTTCAATTTATGCAAAATAGCTGCCGGAAGATCTAGAATTAGCTGACAAGGCTTACATGCTGGTTCTCTATCTAAATCTGCAGCATTTATCTCTTTCCATGTCCCCCCCAAAATCGTTTCGTCATTATTTTTACGAATTTGCCTCCACATATCAGGTGGTAAAATTAGCCCAAAAAACAAATCTATATCTACAAGAGTCATCACACAAGACGATATAGCTCCTTCCACCCCCTCATAAAATGCCGCTGGGTTCTTTCGGAGATCAGGTAAAGAATTTTTCAGTGCCATGACATCTGCCCTATTCCATGGCGTATATACCCAATTATACACAAAATACCCTTTCGCATCCTTCGACAACTTATCATCATCCGTACCTTCCCCTTTTGGTGGAACATACAAAGGCGCGGCTTCACGCATAGGCATAACATGCAACGCAGAGCTCTTATCTGAACCACGGAGAGAACACTCCTTAACCGCCCCGTCATTTCCCGGCTCGGACTCTTTTTGCCTCCGTTTCCGTTCCTGCCTCAAATGGGTTGTCTCGTCTCGCAGCTTGATCAATTGCTTGAACAGGTCGTCAACATCTGAAAGATCAAAGTCACCTTTAGCTAAATTTTCACGGTACACCGACAACACTTTTGGCTCTAACGTATCAGAAAGATCTCGATATGCGCTTACAACCTCATCAGCCAAGGAAGACAAAAAATACATCACTTCAAGATCCGTCCACCCTGCTTTCTCTGATATCAATTGATCCTGAGTAACACTATGCTTATTCACTTTGCGAGCCCAACTACGTAAATGAGCGGACCTCTCCGCAGTAAACCTGAGAGCCGATACACCCTTCTTGCCCGACTTATCCCGTCCGTCATCGTCAGAGTCCACAGCTGGAGCCGTCGGCGTAACATACGGAGGCGGTGACCGATCTAACAAAGAAAAATCATCAACTTCATTATTAAGGACAGGATAAAGTGGTCGGCGAATAGGAAACTGACCAGCAGTTTGCAAATTACGTTCCCGTTCCTCCCTTTCTTTCTTCTCCTGAGCCTCCTTTTCCTCAAGCTGTAAAGCCTTATCCCGAGCAGCCTTGCGCTGCTCTTTGTCCGCCAAGGCAACCTCACGCTTCATTCGTTCACGCGCCGCTTTCTCCCACATTCGCACACAATCAAACATGTTTTGTCTAGACCTGCGCTGAAACATACATTGCTCCACAAATTGGATTTTACTCAAATCGTATGACCCGTGTAGGGGCCATTGCAATTCGGGATCGGCCTTAGTGTACTTATGCCACAATTTACTGTACATAATAGGGGGGAGGCCGAACTTGATATACATTTCCCTATTTGGAGTCCCCTCTGGGGGAGCCGGCTGTGATTCCGCTAACCTGATTGAGGCACCTTCTCCAAAACAACACATTCCTCGGAGTGTGCTAAAAACAGGCATGTTCGAAAAAGTATCACGAAAGCGTGATACCAAGAAAAAAATGGCACTTACAATTCTCCACACGATCGTGCCGCTCAAGGGAAAAAACAAAGTTAGAGAAACATCTCTACATGCCTGCCTATGTGAAGTGCACTACACATATAAGTTCAAAGATCACAAATTCACAATGTTAGCTAACTCAAATCAAAGTTCATAGAATTCGGCAAGCGTCCTCACCGGTCACAAAGCACAGATTTTTCAGTAAGCGTCCGAAGACTACCTTACCGAACACAATTCGTAGAACTTCAGTAAGCGTCCGAAGACTACCTTACCGAACACAATTCTTACCAAATACTCAACTGTCCAGGTTCCAACTGCCAAGGTCTTGTAAGCCAAATCAGCCAAACGGCACTCTCTCAGTGATGCGGGCACTTCGGAAACTCAGTCGGAGACCGGCGCCACCTGGAAGGTCAGATCGGAAGGAAAGGAAAAAACACCATGGCAGCCAAGACTCGGGTCACTCGTGGCAGCGCGCGCCCATGGCGGATTTCCAAGCCTTCGTCACGACCTCTCCTTCGGGCATCCGAGTCGCCGATGAGTCCCTTCGTGGTCGCCAATTGAAGTATTTCGGGGTTCCCAAGGCCTACACGCTCCAGAGATTACCCACTTACACAAGAACTGTTGGCACGGAAACTGTAAAATGCAAAGAACAAGTTTATTAGGACCCCATGGGGTGGTGGTACACTCAAACAGCACCCTTCGGTAATGCAAGAGGTATCACACCGAACACCGGTGTGACCCCGTTTATATACAATTTTGGGGCAATAAAAGATAGGCGGCATAAGTTAAGACACAGTTTTAGAGACATATATGGTCATGTTTTGGAATACTGCCAGCTCATTGGAGAGTTTCAAACCCACTGGTCAGTTAGCGGCACATTCCTGAAGGTTTACGGGTCAGTGAGAACTGCGCATGTGTGGCTTGACCAGTACTAAAAATAGCCTGTTGCTGGGCAGATGAGAGTGGTCAGTGGAACGGACAAAGGACTAAAGGGCACGTCGGCCACGAGGCCGCTCATGGTCTAAGATGGCCGCTGCAACATTCAAAATGGCGTTTATCGTATATAGCCAAGTTAAGAAGCGAAACGTGTAGGTTCAGCTAATCGCTAATCCGATCGGGCCAATTACGACAAGCTCTACCCTTCGTTTCCTCCTCTGTCCGGAGAAAACAATCATGCTGTTCCTGAGCATCTGTCTCTACAAAAATCGGCAACAATGTAGCTGGATTCAATGTGTTGCACCGCTTGATGTGCACATGGCTAGCCAAAGCGTCAACTCATAACCTGACAAACGCGCACTGGTAAGATGTTGAGTCTTCGTTCTATTTAATAGGGTATCCACTGCATGTGGGAACATCACAATCAATGTATTATCCAATACCAAACCAGAAACAGCCCCTGCTGCTGTAGCTCTTAGACAACTAGGCCACGCCCTTGCTACAGGATCTAAAGTAGCTGAAAAATACGCACATGGACGCTGCGTGTCTCCAAATTGTTGCGTCAACACTGACAACGCACAATCTTCTTTCTCGTGTACATATAGTGTAAAAGGTTTACTGTAGTCGGGGGTACCCAACACCGGAGCAGAACACAATGCATCACGCAATTCAGAAAAACTCTTCTGACATTCGTCAGACCAAGGAAGAGGGTGTGGTGTGTCCTTAAGAGTAAGTGCCAACAAAGGTTTCGCTAGCAAAGAAAAATTCGGAATCCACTGTCTACAATACAAGGTGATACCTAAGAAGGCACGCACCTCTCTCTGTGTGCATGGCACAGTCATTTGGGCAATCGCTTGAATACGCTCTGGGGTCAATCGTTGCCTCCTAAAGAGAAGCCAAAAATATCCCTACTTTCCTCAGCAATCAGAATAAAGCGTTCTTCAGGTCAATAACAGAAAACCAAGCAGCTGAGGCAGGGATCACAGTCAATAAAGCAGTAATGTCCGGGACAACAGGAAACTGTGGCACAACGATCTTATTGACCTCTCGGAGGTCGATCACAAACCGATACACAGGTGGCTGAGAGGAGTCAGTACTCTTAAGGACAGGCAGAACAGGACTGTTACACACATTACCTCTTGTTTCTTCAACCACACCTTTCTCAACCAAATCATAGATAATCGCTAAAAGAGCTCTTTCGCCATCACTGGAAATTTTGTACTGAGGAATGCGAGGTAACTTAGCATTCGACTTAAGTTAACAACGTAGGGTGGAATCTGCAAGAAACCAACATCATTGGGACCTGTAGCCCAAAGTGTATCAGGGAGAGAATGCAGTTCCAGTGGAAGGCGATCCTTAGACTAATACATCGTGGAAATCACTTTCTTACCCAACGTAAGATGTACTCCCGAAGGAGAACAATATAATGTTGATGCAATCTTTTCAACAAGTCCAAACCCAACAGATTCTCGCCACAGCCAGTCGTTAGAATAAGGGGAGCCTCCAATTCACACGGACCAATAGAAAGGGGCAAAGGACAAGAAACTGGGTTACGAACTGGGGCGCCAGAAAATCCTACTGAAACATTGGTCAAGCCAGACAAAGGTGTGCCAGGGAGTTTAGAGTGCATGATAGAACTCCTTGCTGCACCAGTGTCCAAAAGAAAAGGTTCTGCCACACCTGATGTAATCACTTCAATATAAGGTCCACTCTGGTCTGCTGGAACTGACACTACTCCCTCCCTTTGTCCATGGCTGTCCTAACTATCATTAAAACCAGCACTCTCACTTCCAACATAATAATCATCAGTGTAGTACTGAGCGGACTGGACGGTCGGAACATTCTGTTGGTCAAAATAATTCATAGAATTCTGAGGGGAAAAGAAACGTTCATTCTGGGGAAACGTACCACGTCCCCTACCCCTAGGTACTTGTTGGAAACCACCACGACCTCTCAGACCAGACATACCATTCACACGCTGTAGCAAAATCGGGCAACTATTCTTGAAGTGACCTTCTTCTTTACAATAAGCACACTGATTAGGGCCTAGCGGGAGTCGCGAAGCAAAAGACTCAGGCTTCTGCAACAGTTTCTGAAACTGTGGGGGTTGCTGAAACTGGGAAGGTTGCTGAAACTGACGCTGATTAGGGCGAGGCGGATAAGGCTGCTGCAGAAGAACTTTCGTTTTTAATTCTCTAGTCTTCTTCTCTACTTTATCCTTCTCATCTTTATCTCTATTCTCATAGTATTGTGCAGTAGCCAAATTCTGGGCCGAAGAAGAAACAGCCCATAAACTCTCAGAGTCCTTTAACTTATTAGAACGTTCAGGAAGTAAATTAAAAACAAACTTATCTACAAGCAACCTCTGACCACCTTCAGTACTCATGTCCTGACCACTATGATCAATAAATGTTTCCTCAAACCTTGTGAAGAAATCAGACACACTCTCGTCTTTCTTTTGTTTGCATGCTGCTAACTTGTCCCAATTCACCCGCAGAGGAGGCATCATAGTTTTCATTAAATTAATAATCCTACCAGGTAGTTCTGCAACTAAGGGTTCAGGTTTGGCACCTCCTACCTGCCGGCCATCTGCAGCAGTACTATTAACCCACATATCTCCTAACTCTGGCGCGTGATCCTCGTGACGGATCTTCGCCTACAAGGGTTGAGGAACTACATTACCCATCAACATATCTATGTCAGCTAAATTCATAACACATGCATCAACTGTCTGAGACAACTCCTTGTAATAACCAGCAGGATTTTTATGGGGGTCAGGCAAGGTCTGCTTAAAAGCCAGGACCTCAGCTCTCTTCCAAGGGACATGCACCCACACTCGCTGAAAATGCAGCCGCAATACCATGAGCGGCATCAGCCACAACTGCCTCTCTCCATACAGGGGGAACCTCTCTCATAGGATACTGCTTCACTTTTCTTCTAACAGAAGGGTCAGGTTCGAACAATGACCGAGGTGGAAGTCTAGACCTAAAAGTGAGTAGTGTCTCTACCGCTTCCTCAACATCGGAACCCACTATCGTCCCTTTAGCAAATTCAGACTGAACATTAAGCAATTTCAGTGGAATTGAACCCAACTCATTATCTTCCCACTCCTGGCGAAGGAAGGTACACATGACATCAAAAACATACCTTTGTTTTGGTGCCTCCCACTGTAGGAAGATATCCATAACCACTTGTGGACTGCACTTGGAGGTATTCGAAACTCATCTACGAGCAAGGCGATCTAACACTGCCCGCTCTTCGGGACCAGGGAGCTGACTACGTCTCTGCTTACGTTCAGAAACAGGGATCATATTCAGTGAGCAAAAGAAAGGAGATAAAAGACTAGTGACAGTCTCAGTCATTCGTTGCCAAGCAGAAGGAGAAGAAGTTGACATGAGGACAGGGGACAAAGTGTTTTGAGGCGACAGAGACGTTGGGACAGAAATAAGAGAAGTCGAAGATAAAGGGGTGTAAGGCAAAGGAGTTTGAGGCGAGGCTGGTGGCAAGGCTGGCGGCCCTGGAGGGGGCTGCGCCGGGGGAGGAAGAACCACCTGTGAAGCAACGGGTGGCTGAACAACAACAGGGGGTTGAACGACAACAAGGGGTGCAACAACTGGAGGTAACGGAGGTGCAGTAGCACCCTGCACATGGGTGGTAATCTCAGTAAATGTGACATCAAAGGATCCTTTTCAGGGTCTTCTGTCACATTTGAAAGGGGGGGGGCAAGGCCGGGTAACATTTGTCAATGGCCATGCAATGTTGTCTATCTGACACTTCAATCCCACGATCTTCTTCATCTTCCTTAAACTGCCTAGCAGCTTGCATTACCGATATATTCCTTTCCTTCCTATCTCTCTTAGCTTGCTTAATTTCTCGCTGTTTGGCTTCCTTACGCCAAAGGTGGAAAGAGTCAAACATCGCTGGCCGGGCTTTCTTCTTAAATAGCGCAACTTCTAGGTTATCTAAAACATCTCATTCAAAACTACCATGTTGGGGCCATCGTAAAACACCATCTTTCCTTGTATAACGGACCCACACTTCATTAAAGGTATTGGGACCTACACCATGCTTTGAATAGAGCTCATAAGTTGGAGTTCCAACCGGAGGTATCAGACACGAGTCCTCCAATCGAGAATCCCTATTACAACTACAACAAAACCATTTCCTAAATTTGCTAAAACCAGGCATCTTTTAGCTCACTAGTCTTGCTTCAAACTTCAAATGGTTATCAAAAATTATACACTCGCAAATATACAAACCCCTCGGCTTCGACTATTGCAATGGCCGAATCAAAACCAAAAAACAAAACAAAGTTGTGGGAGCGACCCCACTTATACTTAACCAAAATGTCTGTCACGCCACCAGAAGACCGTCTAACATCTCGCCTTACAAATCATCACAAGAGGGTCCAAGACAGGGCGACAGTCAGGGCAGCAGTCCTTCGCAGCCGTCGGAAAGGGGAAGCCTCGCAGAAAAAACCTTAAGTCCACGTTGACATGCAGGGGTCGATGAAGTGGCGGCCGTCCTCCAGAATTTCCTCACGGGGCTCCTCACAATCTTCGGGCTTGGACCAGTACCGCTGAAGTCGCCCGACGTTGGGCACCAGTTGAAGAACCGGGGTTTAACCCAGCGGCGTCAGGGGCACGCCTAAGATCTTCGAGTTCACCTGTCCTGGTATACAGAGACACGGAATACTTCTGGATGGCATCAGAGACCAAGTTTATTAGCTGCAGCTAGTAACAGTGATCCTAGAAATACATCACGGTGTAAATTCTCAGGAGACTGCTCATTTTACTAAGGCGAGACGTCTCCTTTTATACCCAATATTCACATTATAAATGTACACCCACTGCACAAAATTCTAGCCAATAAGGTACATTTTCAAACAAAGTATCACATAACAAAAACTCAATTTACAGTATACCAACCCAAAAGTTAATTATTAGGAATGTCCCAGATTCAGTCTCCACAAGCCGGACAAACCTATAATTGAAAGCATAACCCACGTAATGAAGAAACATAAAAAAGAAACAGTAACAGATGCTGAACAAGATAAGGCGTGTGCAAGGAAAATAAAAGTGAATGATGTCCTGAACATTGATTGGCAATGTCAGACAAAGATCGATCAGGGAAATTGGCTTTGCAAGGTCAGTTTCAGGTGAAGAGGTCAGTTTCTTATAGTTCATTTCAGAGTCAAAAAGAAAACTAGTTAATTTATGCATGAACTAGGAAGGCCAGGCCACTTTGTTCGCCAGGCTACCTTTACCAGCTTACGTGAGGGCAACACAAAATGGTGGCACAGAAAAACATGGAGTCAGACTCGAGAATTACAAAACCTCAGTGAGAGAGGCCTGTATTCATAATCTATGTAACCACCCTAAATATGTCTGCTTCACCTTTGTTCTCGAATGCAGTAAGATGTGTTGGAGTGCCGCCCCCAATGTCTGTCCCTTTTGTTTTCCCCTCTGACATCTTAATAGATATGTCAAGGGGTTGGGTAATCCCAGCACTACATAGTCAGGGAACCTTGGGATCTGAGTTTCAAATTGTCGGTCGACATCATCTAGGATCGCTGTCCAATAGTCCGCTAACTCGTTGCACTCCCACAACAGGTGTACTAGCGTGCCGTCTTCCCCACAACCGCGACAATCAGAATTCCCCCTATTAAGGTAGACCGGAGTCAAGTACCAATACATAGTCATCTTGACTGCAGCCTCTCTGCTGGCAGTGTTTCACGCAGTGTGATTAGGATGATAATAGATATCTGTCCATTCCTTTGTTGTGAGATCCCTTCACAGATCCCTCGCCCAACGTCTTTGCCTGGCAGTGGGTTCCTTGGGGCCCCGAGGGCGTAGCATGTCATACAATTCAGAGATCATTTTCTTGTCCGTGTCCTTTGCATAAAGCAATAAATAAAGCAAGGAAAAATAAACCCCGTCTCCCCACTCCCATGCCCCCGCCCCTCATTTCACACTAGATCTCAGTTCATCCCTCCCAAATCAGGAGCCATCTTGAACCGCAGTATCCTTGAGGACTGTCTCTAGCGCTGCCTATCTCTCCTGTGCCTGAGTTGAGGGGTCGGGCCCCCGCGTAGTATCAAAGAGACATCTCCTTCTGACTTTCTGCCAGCGCTCTTGTGACAGCTGTTGACTTGAATTGGTCTTATCTTCAGGGCTTTGAAATGGCAGGCCGTGTAGTTTGCAGGCCTCCTGTACAGATCTAAGCTGTTGTAATTTGCCGTCCCATTTAAAAATTAGCAGGAAGGGATGACCCCAGGAGTATGCCACACCCTTGACTAGCAGATGGGAGGTCATTGCTCGAAAGTCCCTTTGTTTCTGTAAGGTGATGGCTGCTAAATCTTGGTAGAGAGCAATGTGTTGGCCCTGGTATTTAATTTTTTGTTGAGTTCTGGCTTCCCAGAGGATGCGTTCCTTGAGGGGGTAGTCTGGCAAAAAGGCTAAGATGTTCGGTAGGGGCGAGGGCCCTCCGCCACAACCCCACTATATGGGCCCTATCAATGCGGATCTCCAGTTCTGGTGGGGCCTCGAGGATCTCCCGAAACATGTCTTGTAAATATTGGACTATATCAGTTCCTTCTGCATTCGTTGGAACCGCCGGTACGTGAATGTTGTTCCGCCGAGAGCGGTTTTCAAGATCCTTCGAGCGGGCCTGGAGATCAATTTGTTGGTCCTTCAAGCAGATCACCTCCTGTTGGAGTTGTGTTATCTCATCCTCTCTTGCCTGATCTTGGTCTTTGATCGCGGCCACTCGATCTTCCAGCTTGTCTACGTCTCACCGGATCTCTTTCACCTCACCCACCACTTCACTTTTCTGGGTGTGGAAGTCATCTCGGAGGGTTTTGAACAATGTCTCTAAGAAAGCTTGTGTGATCAGGGCCTCCTTCTCATCCGTTTTGGGACTCCCTTGTGGAGGTTTGATGAGCATGTCTTTTAATGATGTCTTTCTTCGCCTGCTGTACGGTCATGCCTGCAATGTGGGGTCCTCGGGAATGTACGTACCACCCTTGGAGTAGGTCTTTGTGTGCCTCCGTCTGCCCCTGTACCTTGGGCGTGAGTGTATTATCGTCAGGCCCTTAAGAATTGCTTTTCTGAGTTGGAAGATCTCTCTCCTGGGGGTCCACTGTGCAGTATGCAGTCCCACTTTCTGAGATGCAAACGTTGGGCAGATTTAGCTCTGAACAGGCCTGTGCCACAGCACGTAGCTACCTGTCTCGGGAGTTGGGTCCTCCAGCGTGGGAAGAGTCAGATGGCCCCTATGAGCTCTGAATGATGTAAAATGGCGCTCCCGCGCTGGTGCTGCTGTGTGGTATATTGCGTGTGTGGATTGCTCGCCTCGATGGGCGACTGGCTCCCCCCCTGTACTTGTCAGGATGACTTTCCAAGCCCCCGGAGACTCATGGGCGCCAGTCGGTGGACCTGGATGATGCCCCTCTGCTCCCGGTGAGTGAGCCTTTCCCTTGTCTCCTGTGTCTCAGTCACCCTGTTGTTGAGCCTGCTGCCTATCCGCAAGTTATGCCTTGTTGCCTTATTGCCCCCGCTCACGGGTCGACTCGCCTGGGAACCCCGGGCCCATTCGCTTCCCGGATCTCTCTCCACTTCTCGGGCGCAATAATGCCAGCCGCCTCTGCTGTCTGCTGGTTTTCTGGTCTGTCCACTAATATTCCTTATTGCAGATTCACCTAGCTCGATCCCTTTTAGATGCCTGTCTGTGCATGGCGGGTCGCCACGCTGCCCTGTCTGCCTCCCTCTGCAATCCTTGTCCCCCGTAAGGCCTTGTTGTGTGTTGATTTAGATTCCCTATAGATTTCCCGATTTATGCCCTTATATAGGTACAATTCACATTGCCCTTATTTAGGCATAGAAATCCAGCCCTTATATAGGCATTGCTCATGCTTACCAAATACAGGCATGGCCACCTATATCCATTCCTCTACGTCACAACGAGTTTTTGGAAAACCAGACTCTTAAGCCATCAGGACTTCCCCTTGCTTGGATATTGATTTCTCCAAGAACTCATTTATTATGCATGAACATCTATTCCTTAGGGGTTCATTCATGATGTTCTTATTCCCGACTTTTACGTCAATACTGACAATCCTAAACACCTTCAAAGTATAAATATACCTTCACTTGCCATGACAAACGATAGTTCGGTCCATGGTTCAACTGCCTACTTACACAACGCGGCTCACCACGGCAAGTTCGGAAGGAAGTCAAGTCCCTAACTGATGCACTGACCAGACGCTGCCATCCTCCTCTTAGAGAATCCAGCTCCAGTGTTTCTGACTCCGCTTGCGGGGTGTTAGAGATTGAGACCTGGGAAAGAGATTCCAACCTCTCTCATTCTAAGGTATGTAGCAGACTAAAACCTAGAGGGACTCTTGGCAACTACAGCTAAACTAGACTATAACTATACAGCACCTACTTCTTCCCTCGTACTGCACTTAGGTTAGGTACACTGGGGTAGGATTATTTTATAAGCACCAGATGATTTTTTTAGCCTGTGTTATTTATGTATGTATTTTTATGAATATATGTCATATCTACAAACCATGCTATTACAGTATTATTTTATATTACTGCAAATGCTGTACATATTGTACTTTGCATTCTGTCTTATAATTGTAGCAGTTCATATCTCCTGCTTGAGAAATAAGACTGTTCAATAAACCCTTTTTTTTGAAACGCCCATCTATCTATTTCTGTGCAATTCTGTAGAAACAAAGCATGCACGATTGACTGAGTGAAACGGTTATCTATTGTTTCCACGATTCTAAGATTGTTCCGATTCTAAGGGAAACGAAGTTGTCATGTTTATGTGGTTGTCAGAAACTAATCCCTTCTTGTTCATTCAAGAAGTTTCTAGTGACCTCTGAGTTAACTGGCGCACATAAGTAATTCAGTTGTAATGTACTCAATAGAGACATACTGACCTCAGTCCTATGTCAAAACTATAGTGTATATTATTCCAATGTGCAGAGCCTATCAGGGATATAGGAACTACTATACAGCCTCTCTGAGGGATCTGGCCTCTGCCGTGCCCACCCAACAGCTATTGGGGCACATCCGCCGCGAGGGCGAGGCAGCAGAGTGTCCAGTCCAAGGTGCCAGTTGCTTCCAAGGCCGGTGCTCCCTTAAGGCCGTGTTCGTGCGACTGTTAGATAGTGTGGGACCCCGGGCCCTTTGCGTCAGAACGTCTTGCAGCCTACCAGGCTTCACTATCTCTTCCTGTCCAACCGTCGCCTCTGGATTCCCCCCTACAGGTTCCTGCAGCGCAGTGCCTACGGCCGCACTCTATCAGGGTGGACTTCGCAGCTCAGCAGGGCCTTGCTCACAGGGGGTTCCACCCCCCATGCCTGGCTATTCTATGTTGAGCCCCCCGGTGGCGGAAGGTATGGTGTGGGTTACCGATTCTGGGGTTGCTGCTACAGGCCCGCAACATCTCCTCTTGGGAGCCAGCCGATAAATCTTTCCGATAACCCCCTGCGCCGCTGATCTTCCCCACCGGCCAGCACAGTGCCCATCTTACAGCATCAGTGATTACTTGCAGTTCTCCGGTTCAGCCCAGGTTTCGACAAGCAGCGTAATCCCGTTGATTCAGTGATAGACGGGAGGATAGCCCGCTCTCTGCGTTGTGTCAGCGCTGAGGGCGCCAGTCGATGAGTCTGGCCAAGGCCCCTCGCTGGCGGACCGCCGCTTCCCCGCACCGACCCAGCTACTTGTGGCGTAGGCCTTGTTCGGCCTGTTAGGCTCCTTTCCACCGGCCGGCTCTCGTCCTCCGCTTCTGGTGCCTCGTCACTGGGGCCCGCCCTCGCCGACCAGCCCACCTTCCTTTGCTGTATCCCAGCCTCCGACGGGCTCTGAACTGTCACATCTTCGCCCGTGATGCTCCCAGTGCGTCTCAGCTGCCTTTGTTAGAGCAAGTGGATCCGGGCACCATTTCCGACATACTGCATCATAGCTCGCTGTGTAGAGGTTAGTTAAGCTCTCTGGCCCCCAGCCACATTGAGCACAGTTTCAAAGCTGCTATTGGGCTGGGGGTTGATGTCTCCTGCGTTTCCATGCTTTCGGGAGGCGAAAAATTCAATTCAGGGCAGATTTGGGCACCTGAAAGCGGGGAGACGAAGCAAAGCATTTCATATCTGCTCACTATCTGGGCCACGTTCCGTAATTCTACCCTGTAGAGCAGTTTAAAGCATTTTGCTCAAGTTACTTGTGAATTAGCATTAGTGAATGGGGTTCTATTACGCCATGATGTTCTTGTTCAACATGTGGATTTAAGGGCCATATTACTAAAAGTGGCTCATGAGGGTCATCTTAGTGTTTCTGCTACCATTTGCAATCCTAAACAGTTTTATTGGTGGGTGGCCATCCAAAGATTCTCAAGTCAAAAATTGGGTGTCTACCTATTTAACATATTTGGTTTGGGATAAGCACTAGAAGACCTTTAAGACTCCCTACACTTGGGTCTGTTGCCAGAAGGTGGATGGGTTAAACTGGCACTTGATTTTGATGGGCCTTTTGATTTGTTGCCAATTAGCAAAAAGTATATGTTAGTCCTTGTTGATTTCTTTTCGAAGTGGGTTTATTTTGAATTCATCCTTCTCCAAATATATCTTCTGTATTATTTTTTTATAGAGGATTTCCAACACTGCAGGGCCAACCAGGCAATTAAATACTGATAATTGTACAAATTTAAAATCCTTTACAATGAAGAGTTTCATAGAATGTTTTCAGATCAAGCATTTCCAGGTTGCCTCTTCTAAAGGTTTAGTTGAGTGCATGAATAGATTTGTAGAAAAATGGGTACAGTCAGCTTTGTAGTCAGGTGTTGCCATAGAGGTGTCCTTGAGGAAAAGGATATGGAATTATTTGATGAATCCTCACAGTACCTCTGGTGACTCCCCATTCAAGTAATTAGACATATGAATTCCTAGATTTACCTTACGCCCTTCTTGGTTTAAAGATCTTAAAAGTGGTTCTTCTAATCTGGAGTTCAGATTTTATATTGGAGACAGAGTTAAAAGCAAACACTTTGTCATGAAATCTAATTTTGTGAAAACAAATGTCACAGAGAGTTTGGCTATGGAAATTGGGGATTGTGTGCTCATTAAGAAAGCCAACAGGTTCAGAAAAGCAGACTCCAGTTTTATGTTGTCTGTCTGAGTGAGCAAAGTTTCCAAAGGAGCAGTGTTGTTGGAGTGGAAGAGTTGGTGGAGAAGGCGGAGTGTTGTAAAGCTAAAAAAGTATGTGTGTGAAAAGATCAAAAGATTCTCATACTGATAGTTGTTGAAGGATTGTTGAAGAGAGTGGTCCTGCTTGTTCTATTAGGGATGTGTTGTAAAGATCCCACTAGGCAGCTGATTTGTGTGATTTTTCTAATGGTTCTGAAGAAGTGGTTTGAGATACCTTTTCTCTTTCTAATTCGGTTCCAGTTTCAAGTGGGGCCTCAATGGGTAATGTAACCATTGATTTCTGGAATGCAATTGTCCCTCAGGTAAATGTTGCTGGACCCACTCACAATGTGTATGCTCCTGTAAAGTTTAAAGATTATTACATGCTTTGAACTTATTACATGCTTTGAACTTTATCGGTTTATAATGAATATTTAGTTGTTTTCACATTTGGTATGACTGCTGTTTATTGCATTTTGTTATTGTCATTTTGGGACATTTGTTTTGTTTTGTTTTGGAAGGTGAAAGGTGATGTAATAAACTTGAACTAACTCTTGCAGTCTGTTCTCATGCTTTATGTTGCTGTTTTGTCTCATGCTGTATTTTGATGCACAATCTGGATTCCAAGTTCTGCTTCCTGCCTTGCCTGTGTTCAGTGTGACTGTTGCTCAGTTACTCACAGACGCCGGCAGAGCAGAATGTGCATTTGTGGCCTCCATTAATTGCTGCTTAATAAACTTACCAGGATCATTGTTTTCCTTTGTGTGTTTGCATTTTTACACTGACCTCATTATAACTACACAGTAGTGACCGCCACTTTGTAATATTTATATAATGTCAATGGAAAAATCAAAGGGTAAACTGAAGTTATAGTTAGGTGTTGAAACAAAACAGAAACTAAACTTTCAACATCAAAATAAAACACTGAGATTTACCAGTTATAGTTTACAGAGCTAACACAGGAGATGATGGACGGAGTGCTTAAACTTTTCAGACACTCACCCCCAGTCACAGATCTGGGTTGAATCTATCATCGTTCTTTAGCTCATTTTGCCACCCCAGTTCAGACACAGCTATATGCAAATCAGTCTTGACCTTGTCCCTCATGGGAACAGTCCAGCCCGTACTGCCATTATCTCCTTGTGTTTGCCTCTGGTCCTGAAGAAGCACAAAGGATCTCCCCCTGAGACTACGACACTGCACGAAAGATGTCGACCCTTCCCCTGTCCAAAACAGACTCCACACTTGTCTAGCTACTGAGGGCAATTATAACCCTCAAGCAGGACACAACCTTCTGTTTTTTTCATGATGACAGAGGGACTTTTTCCATTAAACTGTACTACCCCGACTACCCTCTGGCCGTCTTTTAACATTTACACTTTACACCACTTTATATTCAGACCCACACACACCCATAGGGCTAGATCACTCAAAAGATCTCTGGCAAAGTGACCCTTCGAGGGACCTGTAGGGCATTGCAGGGCCGGCCCGATGAGGAGCATCACTCCATGATGTAGCATGACATCCTTAGGGGTGTGTGAGGGCATCAAGTAAAGGACACACTGTCCCCTAGCATTGTCTTTAATGAATGACACTCCTCTATCTCTTTTCCTCACTCTTTCTGAGGATCTGTGACTCTCCTCTATGAATATACAATTTTTTGGGAGCATGAGACACTGAACCTATATCTAGCCCCTAGTCCCCCCTCCCCCATTTTTTGTGATTTAGTACGGCTGTTCAACCGAGGGACACCTCTATTCTTTTATTCTGTCTACCCTCTCCCCCTCTAACTTGGATGAGCATCTCAGACTTAGCTACGGTGAGAACATAGTCTCCGAAATATTAGGCACACCATCCCCTTGGGGCAGATGGTACAGCCTCCACCAGTACACCCCAAGGAGACTGGAACTATATATCCTCACTCAAAAAACAACAAGTCAAGATAGCCATGCATGGGGCTATCATGACTGAATATTTATGGGCCAACGTAGCTTTCAATGGACTTCTTGTAACAGCAACCCCCGGATTTTCCTAGAAGATCTGATCTTCAGGAAAGAATGGAGCCAAATCGCATGGATATGTACGCGAGATTGGCTCACCCTTATCATTAGCACTGCCAAACGCCTGTCTGATACTTTGACACAAAAATTGCCGCCCCACTTGTTCCGTTAGCCCTTGGTTATAGGCAACACATCAACTTTGGTTGGATATGTTAGGTATTTTATTTACCTTTGTTTTCAAATCTTTTTATGAAACAAATCATAACTTCTCATGACAGAGAAGGAACACTGCACGTATAACACATAAGTACATCAACTAGAATACAACATTTATCAAATGAAAGAAATCACAAAGTGAAACATACAAAACAACTGTACCAGTTTCAGACTGTTCAAAAAAGGCAAGTCAAATTTACAAGCCTCAATAACCATCAATGAACGAAATCTTAAGAACAGTATTAGACAGAATCACATTAACAAGGAGATATCACAGTGCACAAATGATATGAGTCTAAAGCTCTCAATGATCATGAATTTCATCTCCTTTCATGCCGCTCTCAATGATCATGAATTTCATCTCCTTTCATGCCGACGTGTTTCGAACTCCAAACAGTAGTTATGGGTTCTCTTCAGGGCCTTGTCACTTTCTGTCTGTATGTATATAAGAGAAAGGTAACAGTGTGTAAGTGTGACTGGCTATGGCCTCATTGTTTTATACTGCTAGTGGTATCCCACATTCAAATACCATAGTACCTTATTTGTAGCTGTAGTTATCCTATGGGTGTTTGTGCATCTTTGGAACTGCCGTCTAAAGGAAATTAAAATCAAATTGTCATTTTCAAGTAGCGTTCAACGCTAGCTCTGCGGTATCCTCGTACCAAAACACTGCTGAACGTACCTTTCAATATTTTTTGGTCCGTGTGTGGGCCATCCCTATGGTGCGGTGAAGTTTTTGAACCTAGGGGGAAGGCGGGGATAGGGTTACTATCATTGTGCTTATAACGTAATCTCACTGGGTATAGTAGATTGTGGAAACAATCCTACCTTGATCGCGTACACCGCGGGCTTAGGGAGCCGCTGGCTCCATTATCAGCTGGTAGCGCTCGGGTTCTGTTTAAACGGATCCCGTGTTTAGTCCCGTAGTATCCTTTCGAGTCGCGCACTGTTAAAAGACAGGGGAATGAGTTTGTGTCCCTGTAGCGGGAAGCATTTGTATCTAAAACCCTCTATTCAGCTCACCTCGTTTGCCGCGACTTGCTCTCACTCGGACTCCGTTCGCTATGGAAGGCGGCGGCCCGGTTGCCTAGTGACTAAAAGCAATTCCAGGACCGTGGGTGTTCTGGGATATGTAGTTGGTTGGGAATGCGCTAAGCCCAGCAGACTACGAGAGCATTATTGTGATGTCCCCAATGTTCTACCCTTCAGTCAAGGGGGCCATAACACCCCCCGTGGAGCCCCACGCAATTATGGCATTATAACCTAGACACTTCGGAGAGCGAGTTTAATCCGTTTTGTGTGCTGTTGAATTTTAGAATGAGGTATGCCTCTTTCCTAAGAAGTGTTTCTTCAATGTCAATTGGACCTTTATTGCCAATCGGCGCTATTGTCCAGAGTACAGTCCACTTGAAGTCCATTTCACTGTGGTTTAAATCCAGGAAATGTTGGACCATAGGAGCGCTTACAACTTTCCTCTTAATTCTTGATCTGTGTTGAGTAACCCGGCTGTTAACCTGTTGGGTAGTTTTTCCTATATAGATCTTCTGGCAGGCGCAAATGATCGCGTAGACCACATTTCGTGTTTTACAATTAGAAAAACTGGCATGTTTACATTTGACTCCCCTATGGTCAAACTCGGACCCTTCAATTGTGGAGTCACATGATATGCAATTTCCACACTTGTGGTGTCCTTCAATTGGCTTAAGGCCCCATATTGATAGTAAATCGCTTTTGGGCTTTGGAGTTGACACGTCTGCTCTGATGACGTCCTGGCCAATACTTTTGTTTTTCTTATATGCGAACAACGGTCGCGGAAAGGGGCATTCAAGTCCTTCAAGTAGGTGCCAGTTTCTCAGGACCATTTGTCTTACTTTATGTGTGTCTGGTCCAAACGTTGTCACACAGACCAGCCGGTCCATATCTTGTTTAACCGTTCTCTCAAGTAAGCACTCCCGGGGGGTATACTGTGCCCTTTTCTTAGAATTATTTAGTAACTTGAAAATGACAATTTGATTTTAATTTCCTTTAGACGGCAGTTCCAAAGATGCACAAACACCCATAGGATAACTACAGCTACAAATAAGGTACTATGGTATTTGAATGTGGGATACCACTAGCAGTATAAAACAATGAGGCCATAGCCAGTCACACTTACACACTGTTACCTTTCTCTTATATACATACAGACAGAAAGTGACAAGGCCCTGAAGAGAACCCATAACTACTGTTTGGAGTTCGAAACGCGTCGGCATGAAAGGAGATGAAATTCATGATCATTGAGAGCGGCATGAAAGGAGATGAAATTCATGATCATTGAGAGCTTTAGACTCATATCATTTGTGCACTGTGATATCTCCTTGTTAATGTGATTCTGTCTAATACTGTTCTTAAGATTTCGTTCATTGATGGTTATTGAGGCTTGTAAATTTGACTTGCCTTTTTTGAACAGTCTGAAACTGGTACAGTTGTTTTGTATGTTTCACTTTGTGATTTCTTTCATTTGATAAATGTTGTATTCTAGTTGATGTACTTATGTGTTATACGTGCAGTGTTCCTTCTCTGTCATGAGAAGTTATGATTTTTTTCATAAAAAGATTTGAAAACAAAGGTAAATAAAATACCTAACATATCCAACCAAAGTTGATGTGTTGCCTATAACCAAGGGCTAACGGAACAAGTGGGGCGGCAATGTTTGTGTCAAAGTATTTACAAGGTCCAGCCTTCCCCATTTTCTAAGGACCTAACTCCTTTCTCCTTAAAAATTGAGAGCGGGTGCATACTCGCGAGAGTAGAATACGGGCATTACAAGTCACGCCCTAACTACCCATCATAATAATTGTGGGGGGATCTTGAGGTCCTCCCAAGGTGATGGCAGAGAAAGACACTTTATCCTTCTCTGAAGCACATATTCAGAACCTATGTGCCTCATCTGCTTTTGACAATATTACCTTGAGCACCTCCGCCCAACAACAGAACGAGTCAGATAAACTTATCAGACTTAAGAAAAAACATATCCGAACCGAACTTCACGGACATTTTCTCCTGAAACACCTCAGGGGTGGGACCATCCCATGGGGCCTTCAGGTTAAAAACGTCCCTGTTATATTTACGGAGGACAGTGAATATAAAAAAGGTTTTAGCTGCATCAACAGTAAGTGTAGCCGGGACCTGATGGTCCATACCATCGAAACGGCTCAAAGACTATGTGCGAAGGAATTAGAAGAAATCGAGGTTCTTACTAAAAGTCTTCAGGAAAGCCCAGCGGTTTCTGATGCCAAAGCACTGCTCGAAAAAATTGAGAAAGATATTCAAACCTTTAGAGACATAACTATAAACTCTAAATCTGCACAATACGAGAGGGATTCAAAAGCGTTTACACTAGAGAGGGCCTACCCATTCCTCAAGGAGGATTATTACACTCAAACAGAGTCACGTGGAGCCCTATACAATTTCCAGGGTCGATCAAGAAATCGCTATAAAACATTCTCTGATACATCATCCTCCTCAAATTCATCAGGTCCTGAGGAGAGAGGGAATAATCCAAACAAGAAAGGGCCTTTTTTAGACAAGGCCCACAGGCAAAAACTCGGTTCAAACCACAATGGGAAATGCGCACCCGCAGAAACTTTTACAAGTCCTAGAACCCACACCATCGACAATAGTGAACCTTTCCACCAAAGTACTTACTAGAGATGAGGAAGCTGTCCTTAACCTTGGTCTGAAATTTGTCCCCAGTCAGCGAACAGACTTCACCAGACTTAAACTAGACACCATTGCCTTTTGTAGGAAGATCCGTCTGCGAGCCTTTTTTGCAAATAAACCACCAAGTACGGACACAGAGGTAACAGGCTTGAGGAACAAATCCACTTTTGTTCCCTACCAAAATATCCCGAAGCAGGTGGTGGCGTTTGAACAGGTCATGCTTTCAGCAATCAACAAACTAGAAAAGAATAAGAAATATACTAAACCAAACATCACCAAAGGCCAACGCATAGCCATTAAAAACTTGAAATGTAACCCGTCGGTCATCATCAAACCCGCGGATAAGGGCGGAGCGGTGGTGATCTGGTCCAAGGATAAATATCTCAAGGAAGGTGCGACACAGGTTAACAATTCTGAATGGTACAGAGAACTCCCAGAGGACCCGGTTCGGGCCATCCAGGGACAAATCTGTGAAATAATAAAATGTGGTGTTGAAGATGGATTTGTGGGACAAAAAGAAAGTGAGTTCTTGATAAAGAAATTTCCTAGAACGCCGATTTGATACTTTTTACCCAAAATCCACAAGAACCCGGAGGAGCCCCCAGGACGACCAATTGTCTCCGGGTGCGAGTCTTGCTTGGAACCCCTCTCGAAATACATTGATTTCTTTTTGAAGCCCTTTGTCGGTGGTGTAAAATCGTATCTGAAGGATACCACCGACTTTTTACTAAAAGTTGAGGGAACACAATTTGACCCAATGACGGAATTTATGGTGACAATGGACGTGACGTCCTTGTACACCCAAATTCCTCAAGATGAAGCACTAGAAGTGCTAGAATTATACCTTGAGAAAAGAGACAGGCCCCACCAGGTCCCCACCTCGTTTATCCTGAAATTAGCTGAACTAACGCTCAAAAAGAACTACTTCAGGTTCAATGACCAATTTTTTATGCAGATCAAAGGTACGGCCATGGGCTGTCCGTATGCGCCGGAGATGGCCATACTTTACATGGCGGAGTATGAGAATAGATTTATCTACTCCAACAACCCCTTCAGCAAACACATTAAACAATGGTTGAGGTACATCGACGACGTGTGGCTCCTGTGGCAGGGGAGCCGCGCAGAGTTGGTGGACTTCCACCTTTGGATTAATGGCAGACATCGTGATATTAAGTTTTCACTGGAGTCCAGCAATGAGAAGATGACATTCTTAGACCTTGAGATAAGTTGCACGGATGGGCTTTTGAAGTCTTCTCTTTTTCGAAAGAAGACGGACAAAAATACTATCCTCCACCACCGAAGTGCACATCCAAGAAGCTTGAGAGACAATCTGCCCTACGGGCAGTTGCTTCGGATACGAAGAAACTGCTCGGAGGTGACAGAATATGAAAAACATGCAACTCGTTTCTGCAACGAGATGAAGAATCGGGGTTACCCTAAGAGATTACTAAATAATTCTAAGAAAAGGGCACAGTATACCCCCCGGGAGTGCTTACTTGAGAGAACGGTTAAACAAGATATGGACCGGCTAGTCTGTGTGACAACGTTTGGACCAGACACACATAAAGTAAGACAAATGGTCCTGAGAAACTGGCACCTACTTGAAGGACGTGAATGCCCCTTTCCGCGACCGTTGTTCGCATATAAGAAAAACAAAAGTATTGGCCAGGACGTCATCAGAGCAGACGTGTCAACTCCAAAGCCCAAAAGCGATTTACTATCAATATGGGGCCTTAAGCCAATTGAAGGACACCACAAGTGTGGAAATTGCATATCATGTGACTCCACAATTGAAGGGTCCGAGTTTGACCATAGGGGAGTCAAATGTAAACATGCCAGTTTTTCTAATTGTAAAACACGAAATGTGGTCTACGCGATCATTTGCGCCTGCCAGAAGATCTATATAGGAAAAACTACCCAACAGGTTAACAGCCGAGTTACTCAACACGGATCAAGAATTAAGAGGAAAGTTGTAAGCGCTCCTATGGTCCAACATTTCCTGGATTTAAACCACAGTGAAATGGACTTCAAGTGGACTGTACTCTGGACAATAGCGCCGATTGGCAATAAAGGTCCAATTGACATTGAAGAAACACTTCTTAGGAAAGAGGCATACCTCATTCTAAAATTCAACAGCACACAAAACGGATTAAACTCGCTCTCCGAAGTGTCTAGGTTATAATGCCATAATTGCGTGGGGCTCCACGGGGGGTGTTATGGCCCCCTTGACTGAAGGGTAGAACATTGGGGACATCACAATAATGCTCTCGTAGTCTGCTGGGCTTAGCGCATTCCCAACCAACTACATATCCCAGAACACCCACGGTCCTGGAATTGCTTTTAGTCACTAGGCAACCGGGCCGCCGCCTTCCATAGCGAACGGAGTCCGAGTGAGAGCAAGTCGCGGCAAACGAGGTGAGCTGAATAGAGGGTTTTAGATACAAATGCTTCCCGCTACAGGGACACAAACTCATTCCCCTGTCTTTTAACAGTGCGCGACTCGAAAGGATACTACGGGACTAAACACGGGATCCGTTTAAACAGAACCCGAGCGCTACCAGCTGATAATGGAGCCAGCGGCTCCCTAAGCCCGCGGTGTACGCGATCAAGGTAGGATTGTTTCCACAATCTACTATACCCAGTGAGATTACGTTATAAGCACAATGATAGTAACCCTATCCCCGCCTTCCCCCTAGGTTCAAAAACTTCACCGCACCATAGGGATGGCCCACACACGGACCAAAAAATATTGAAAGGTACGTTCAGCAGTGTTTTGGTACGAGGATACCGCAGAGCTAGCGTTGAACGCTACTTGAAAATGACAATTTGATTTTAATTTCCTTTAGACGGCAGTTCCAAAGATGCACAAACACCCATAGGATAACTACAGCTACAAATAAGGTACTATGGTATTTGAATGTGGGATACCACTAGCAGTATAAAACAATGAGGCCATAGCCAGTCACACTTACACACTGTTACCTTTCTCTTATATACATACAGACAGAAAGTGACAAGGCCCTGAAGAGAACCCATAACTACTGTTTGGAGTTCGAAACGCGTCGGCATGAAAGGAGATGAAATTCATGATCATTGAGAGCGGCATGAAAGGAGATGAAATCCATGATCATTGAGAGCTTTAGACTCATATCATTTGTGCACTGTGATATCTCCTTGTTAATGTGATTCTGTCTAATACTGTTCTTAAAATTTCGTTCATTGATGGTTATTGAGGCTTGTAAATTTGACTTGCCTTTTTTGAACAGTCTGAAACTGGTACAGTTGTTTTGTATGTTTCACTTTGTGATTTCTTTCATTTGATAAATGTTGTATTCTAGTTGATGTACTTATGTGTTATACGTGCAGTGCTCCTTCTCTGTCATGAGAAGTTATGATTTTTTTCATAAAAAGATTTGAAAACAAAGGTAAATAAAATACCTAACATATCCAACCAAAGTTGATGTGTTGCCTATAACCAAGGGCTAACGGAACAAGTGGGGCGGCAATTTTTGTGTCAAAGTATTTACAAGGTCCAGCCTTCCCCATTTTCTAAGGACCTAACTCCTTTCTCCTTAAAAAAAAAAAACGCCTGTCTGAGGCACTCATCATAACAGTCAACATAGCCGAGAATGCTCTTAAGACCAGCATCAGCATCTAAGCATTCGTCTCAACTCTCAGAAAGCAACACAGAAAGAAATGAGCATAAGGACTATCTCATGCAGAAAAAAGATCAACAAACTTCAAAATGATATTAGGAACTTCGAGAAAGAAAAGATCTACCCCAACACCAAATAGGACTACCTGACATCAACCAACAACACCTCTTCGGGTGACAACACCTCCACTGCCACTAGGTCTAGCAGGTCAAACAGTACGTCCAGCAATGGAAGCTGGAGAAGCAACCAGGGAGGACAAGGACTTCTACCCACACCATCAATGTTTGGCTACCATTAACCAGGATACCCAGAGGCACCATCACTGTGGTATCCCGGCTTCCATGTACCACCACCTCCGTCTCAACAATTCTACCAACCACCAGCAACCCCCACCTTTTTGGAACAGAGGCAGGGGCAGAGGAAGAGGAAGAAGGAGAAATGACCAGAAACAGGTCCAATGGATGGACCCTGGAAATCAACGGCAACCCAGGAGCCAGACAACGAAGAAAAACTAGTCGTCAACATGTTCAGAAGACAACTGACTACCGACAAGATAGCGGTACTACGGAGGGTACTAGGCTTTATCACGACTCCAAAGGTACAGAGCAGGAATATCGCCGCAAAAATATCGCCTAACATAAATATCGCCGCAAAAATATCTACAGGAAGAAATATCGATGACAAAAATATCGTCTGACCAAAATATCGACAGACAGGTAAGTAATATCGTTAACATTAATATAGTTGTAATAAATATCGTTTACAAAAACATAGTTTACAATAATATCGTTTTTTAAATAATTATAAGTAATGTAGTGTTTTTAATGATTATTTTTAGTCAAAGTACTATTTTTAGTAGTATATTATTATTTAATAATGTATTTTCAGTTGAATTTAGTATTAATAGTTCCGTAGCGGGTTGTGGGTTTATAGGGGAGTAGGGTGGGAAGTAATTTAAATATAATGAAATAATACATTACTTAATGTTTTAAATGAATATAAATAGTGTAATAAATAATAGTTAATTAATTTCAATTAGTTAATTGAATAATAATTATGTAATTAATTATGTTAATTTTTTAATTATTTTTAGGTGTGTGTACAGGATTTTTTTAGTGAAAATGTTTTTGGGTAAAGGGGTATTTTTAGGGTTCAGGGTCAGTTTTCAGTTTTTGGGTAAAGGGGTATTTTTAGGGTTCAGGGTCAGTTTTCAGTTTTTGGGTAAAGGGGTATTTTTAGGGTTCAGGGTCAGTTTTCAGTTTTTGGGTAAAGGGGTATTTTTAGGGTTCAGGGTCAGTTTTCAGTTTTTGGGTAAAGGGGTATTTTTAGGGTTCAGGGTCAGTTTTCAGTTTTTGGGTAAAGGGGTATTTTTAGCGTTCAGGGTCAGTTTTCAGTTTTTGGGTATTGGGGTATTTTTAGGGGTCAGGGTCAGTTTTCAGTTTTTGGGTAAAGGGGTATTTTTTGGGTTCAGGGTCAGTTTTCAGTTTTTGGGTAAAGGGGTATTTTTAGGGTTCAGGGTCAGTTTTTAGTTTTTGGGTAAAGGGGTATTTTTAGGGTTCAGGGTCAGTTTTTAGTTTTTGGGTAAAGGGGTATTTTTTGGGTTCAGGGTCAGTTTTCAGTTTTTGGGTAAAGGGGTTTTTAAATATAATGAAATAATAGATTAATTAATGTTTTGAATAAATATAAATAGTGTAATAAATAATAGTTAATTAATTTTAATTAGTTAATTGAATAATAATTATGTCATTAATTATGTAAATTTTTTAATTAATTTTAGGTGTGTGTACAGGATTTTTTTAGTGAAAATGTGTTTGGGTAAAGGGGTATTTTTAGGGTTCAGGGTCAGTTTTGGGTTTTTGGGTAAAGGGGTATTTTAATTATATATATGTATTATTGTTGTTATATAAAGTAATGTGTAAAATTAATTTATATGTCCACATTTATTAAGTTTATAATTAAAAAGTGTAGTAAATTTGTTTGAAATAGTTAAAAAATAAAAGTAATGTAATGTATTTTGTTAATAGTACTTATATTTATTTATTATTTAATGTAATTTTAATTATTTTAAAAAGTCGATATTTTTTACATCTATATTAATTACAACGATATTTTGGAGTCGATATTTATGTACTTACCTGTTTAAGTATAGGGTGTCGATATTTTTGTAAACGATATTTTTGCAACGATATTTATGTCAGCTATATTTTTGTTATCGATATTTTAACACCCTACCGACTCCAAAAGAAGATCATTTTAAACTCACTGGAGAACTCCACATTTTTTTCAGAAAATTTAATTGCCCTAGTTTTTTAATAATCGTGAGAATGCAACTACATCACTCTCTGGACTTAGGAACCCATCCAGGTTCACACCTAACGCGGTCATGACTCCCAGTAAGATCCTCACCTTCGAGAAGGCCATTCTTAAGGCTATAAACCACCTCACATCCACAACTCCTTTTGACAACCTACCGGCAAGAGAAAGAAGAGACATCATGGATCTTAACAACGACCCCCACATTGGCACAAATCCAGCTGACAAAGGCAGGGCCATTGTCCTTCTCAATGCTGACGACTATGACACTGAATGCCACAGGTAACTAGCTGACACAAAATACTACAAGAAACTGGACTCAGACCCCATTGAATCCCTGACCAAGAGAATAAGTATCACTGACAATGAAGCGTACACCAATGGCTGAATCTCTAGGAACAAAACAGATTTCTTGGTAAAAACAACACCCACTACCCCTTACTTCTACATCCTACCAAAGATTCATAAAAACATACAATCACCACCGGATAGACCCATTGTGTCTGGCATTAACTCCCTGCTAAAACCCCTAAGCCAATACTGTGACCATTTTTTACAACTCTTGGCCCGGAGCACCCCATCATTCCTCAAGGACACAAAATTAAATGAAAGAAACATTTATAGAGCGCATAGCTACCCTAAGGCATCCCAGCCCTGTTTGCAGGTGCAGACCAAGACAACACCTTTACTGAACAGTGAATTTGAAAAGCCCCGTTTTAAATAATTTCCGAAAAGACAGACGGTTGGATTCCTGATGTATGTGGGGTGGAAGGGTATTCCCCAAACTAGCCACATTATAGGAGAAAGAGCAGCCGCCGCTTCTTGCTCTCTTTATTTTTGGCACTGTGGCGAGGGACATGTTCGCTGAGCTGAGGCTTCTGTTAGGGTAGTAAAGAATGATCATAGATTGTATTACCCATAAGTCTTTCTGGGGGAAGGGACCAGCAATCAATCAGAGTGCTTCGAATTTGATTCTCTCTAATATTGGCAGCCAGTGTACAGTTTTCAATGCAGGTGTGGTCGTTTGCCGATAAGGGAAATCTAGGAGCAAACGGGCTGCACAATTTTGAATGCTCTGTATTCTGGTTGTTGTAGCATTAGGAGCTCCTAGACAGAGCACATTTCTATAGCCCATGCATGAGAGAATCAAAGCCTGGATCATTATCCTTCTTGCCAGGAACGGGAGGAGAGGAAGAACTTTCTGAAGCATCCTCATGATGCAGTAGCATGTTGCAGACAGTTTCGCTGTTTGGTACCCAAGAGTCAGGGAGCAATCCAGCCACATGCCAAGACTTTCAATCTGATTCTTTGGTGGTGGGACAGGACCAAAACAATTTGGCCACAGTAACCCTGGATTAGAAGTTGGGGAGTTTCCTAGGAGCATGAGCTCCGTCTTGCCTCCGTTCAATTATAAGCAAGAGAGCTACATCCATTTGTCAACCTACTCTAAGCAAGGGCCTAAGCTTGCAGATTAATTTTCTGGGCGGTTTAAGGCCTTGACAAGTTGTGTATCATCGATGTATGCTACAATTTTTATGCCAAATGGCTAGACTAGCTCAGCCAGCGGCCACATGTATACGTTAAATAACGTGGGGCTCAGGGAGGATCCCTGTGGCACACCGCAGCTGAGGGCCATACACTTAGACACAACTTCTCCTTCGAAGACCTGAAAGGATCTCTCTTCTAAGAAGGATTATAGCCAAGTAATAACACCCCCTAACACTCCCAGTTTTGTGAGTCTGAGGGTCAAGATATTATGGTTGACGGTATTAAATGGGGCGCTGAGATCCAGGAGAATGATATCCGCTATGCCACCCTGACCAAGATCCTCCTGCATTCTTCAACCACTGCTAGGAGTGCTGTCTCCATCCCATGTACAAGCCGGGAACCATCTGTGAAGAGTGAAGCAAGTTATTTGATTCTAGAAACCCTGATAGCACTGAGTTAACATGCCTCGCAAGGATTTTGCTGATCACTGGAAGGAGGTAAATAGGCTGATAATTCCTCAGGGTCCCTGGGTCCAGATTGTTTTTTTTTAACGCCTTTTCCATGGCATATTACCATGGTGGAGAAACCACTTTCGAGATGGAGGTGTTGATCAATTCTCGGATCACTGGGAGAATTGTACCAGACACTAATTTCAGAACATATGTGGGGGGGGGCAGATTTAACCTGGGCCAGGATGGATTCTACAGAGTTAAGATCAGATAAAGGGATATGATTCAGCGTTGCTTGAGTACCCGAGGGGTGCATCTCCATGTAATACAATTCCTTGTGAGTGGTTGCGCAAGGAAATGTAAGACATATATTGTGAATTTTCTTGCAGAAGAATTCTGCCAGGTTATTGCAATGGGTGAGTGCAGCATCTGTGGTAGCTTTTTGGTGCGGGGTGGAGTTCTGGACTTTTTGGTTCCGTCCAGAGGTGTCAGGGTACAACACCCAAAGACCCCGGAGTCCCACCTGCCTTGGTGCACAAATGAACAGAAACACGGGCTTCTCGATGGTGGCGTCAAAGACCAAAGGTTTATTACTGCAGGGACACAGAAGTCACAGAATCTACACACGGGCAGAATCTAGGAGACTGTTCGATTTGTACAAAGTGGGTTGCTCCTTATATACCAAAAATTGTGCTCTAGGCAAATATTTCACATGTCGGTACATTCCCAAACCTTTTGTGTCTCTAAACAATAAATATTTGGCGTTACACAGGAACTGTCGATAATATCTGATACCAAACATCACGAAGAGGGGTTCCCACCAGTCCATCACAATCCCTTGTCAATATTGCATTCAAGACCCGGACCGCCTCATCGTAAAGTTCGTTACCTCCCCCTAATAAAGGCCCAGAAGGAAAGGAGCAGAGCCAGGTGCAGAAGATAGAAAAGCGGGATAAGAGATGTTTGTGGGTTGTAAATGGGCAAGGCTACCGGCTTCGGCCGCCTAATCATGATCAGATACAATGGACAGGAAAACCAGTTCAGGTGGGCTGGCCTCGGGCAGAGGAGGCAGCCTTTGTCGAGTCATGCAGCTTCAGCGTGATCTGGTTTAAGGTGCACGTGTCATGTAAGAGGTGAATCTCCGGCTAAGGCTACGTGTCTTTAATCAAAGTGAAGTGAATGAAATGATCAGAGGCTATTGCATATGTGAGGGCAAGGAACCACAAAATGGCGGCCACGATCTAAGATGGATGCCGTGTGTATATCAGAAATGTGTCAGTGGAAGGAGTGCTCTTGCTCGTAGCGTAGCGAAAACACTAGGATATACTAAATGGATCATTTGCGGTTCGCTGATACTAATTTTATGTATTTCCGACAAACTTGAAAACACGGGTTCAAGTCGTCACGGAACCGTCACGGAACCTCAGACCCTCCTTTTGCCCTTACATAGGCAATTACTCAATCTATGTCAGAATCTAGTTCTATGCTCATCAGGTCAGTGACATGTTGTTGTATCATCATCCTTTCTCGTGTCTTTTCTCCAAATGCAGGTGGTTTCCTAAAACAGGTTGTAGCACAAAGACTACACAGAGCAGGACCACACTGGATAATCAGACAACATGAGAATAGTAATACTAAGATGACACCAATGACCATTAGAACCTTCCATCCCCACGCCGAGATCAGAGTCCAAACCCACTCCATAAAGGACCAGTTTCCCTCATCTACATGTATGGAGTCCGAAATCTTGTGCAACTTAGAGATCGCCTCGTAAACTGTTGGAGCATTATTAGGAATAAAGACACAGCAGCTCGATTGGATCATTCTGCATACCCCACCTCGATCTGCAAGTATAACATCTAGAACCATACGGTTCTGCAATGTCATGAGCCTATCCGCCTGAAGCTCAGCTGTCAGATTGCTAAGGGCACCAGCAGTTTCGGTAATAGTAGATTCAACTACCCGTGTTAGCTGACGTATGTTTCTACTATTGGCCATAGGCCCCCAGAACGGAAGGAAGCCTTTGAAGAAGTCTCCAGCTTCCTGACCAGCGGTATCTTCTTTACTGAAAACACCTCTAGCTACTCTTATTCTGTGGTAATCCGGTGAAGCAGTGTATGTCGGAGGCAACAATCGAGCAATATAACATGAACCTGAAAAGTCGGCAGGCAACCATGTATAAGCTCTGTCTCGACAAATGAAATAGGTACCCCTAGCAGTAAGAAAGGCAGGGGAAGAGTTAGCCGGAAACACATAAGTCTCTACGCACTCACTCCTCCCTAGCTGAGCTCTCGGATTTCTCCCATTACCTTGCAAACAGACCTGACCTCGGTGAGGTACGACCCAGATTGGAGTTGAGCTTTTACGCTTGCTTTCTCCTAAACTAAGGCGATACTCTGAAGTATTCCAACTTAAATATACTCGCAATTCGTCTCTAGGGTAAGATGGAGTATTATTGACGTCTTTGACCATGTCAATAATTCCCTGGACTAAAGCTTTGTTGGCAGAGTTATATTTAGTGGAGCGTGGTGGACGTGGAGGATAGGTCTCAAGAGCATAAGCAAAGATGGTTTGAAGGGCCTGAAATGATCCATTATAGCTGTAAGGCAAAACCAAATAGGGAATACCTTTATCCATAGTGTGGGGTATCAAGCCACACACCCAACAGTCTGTCGTGTTAACTACCAGTTGGTGTTGGTGCAAGAGCTGTACAAAAGTATTATTAATGAATTCTGAGCGTCGAGCTTGCTCATGTTCCGGAAACGAGTGAAAAGAGTGTATAGAAGAAACAGTAGAAATAGCAGGATCAAGGGGAGGTACTGTAGATACTGGCACAAAAATCAAATTTATGCTAAAGACAATTCCACCCACCAGTGTTGCTAAAACAATCAAAAATGTAATGGCACATTGCATCAAGAAACATTTGCTATGAAGAATTCTATTTAGTCTGTTTCTGCGAACGTAAATCACATTTTCTCGTTGCAGCGCAGGAAGTTCCATCTTCTACAATCCGCTCGCGACCACTGATGATGTGTACGTAGATGAAAATGCCTCTGTCAGCCCTGGGAGTTCCCAGTACTAACAGAAAGATCGACCTTGTGTCAGACCCCTGCAAATTCAAACTAGGCACACAGCCACGACCCTACGGCTACCCAGACGGCAAGGCAATTTATTAAAAACAATAAACAATAGCAAACTTCCTGGCTGAAAAGCAAAAAAGTCCAATGTATATAAATATCAAAATCACAATATGCAGTTGCCTGCTTTATAAGTTCGTTTTATGGCTTCTAAGGTTGTATCTTTTCCTTGCTGGTACTGTTTGATCGGAAAATAGTGTATCACTAGCAGCTGTTGCAGAGTTTAAGTTCGCAGATAGCAAAGTTTCTTTTGATGCTGGAGACAAATGTTCAATGTTCAAAGTAGTCTTTTCAAGAGGAGAGTCACGTTTCAAAGTGTCAGAAATCAAATCGGCATCGCTGAAAGGGACAAATTTCGGAGTTATTTCAGATTCGGAGGCACCAATTCCCTTCTTCACCCAGTCGTCGTAGGGCAGCGGCAGTGGAACACGCTTTACGTGAGAAGCGTGGATCCAGTGCTTGCGACCAGCAACACGTACAGCTGTCCTCGTCGCCAGCAGGACCTGGAAGGGGCCGATGTAGCGAGGCTGAAGATTCTTTGTCCTCGCAAAATTTCTGACCACCACGTGGTCGCCGGGTTTCAGCTGATGCCCTGGACTCTCCGGAGGTTTTGGCAAAGCATCAAAGACCTGTTGATGAATAAGACTTAATTTAGCAGTCAAGTCATAAAGATAGTCTATCAACATAGGATATTCAATGGAGCAGAATTGTTTAGGCCTTGGCACACCCCAGACATTTGCCGGGCGGCCAAATACAATCTCATATGGAGAAAGCCCTATTCTAGAATGCACTGTTGCTCTCGTTGATAACAAGGCCAAAGGAAGTGCGTCTGGCCAAGCCAAACCTGTGGATGCTTGAATTTTGGCTATTTTAAGCTTGAGGGTGCCATTGTAACCCTCGACTAAACCAGCAGACTGGGGATGGTTCGCACTATGAAATTTTTGTTTCAATCCTAGACCAGCACACACACTCTGCATAACTTTCCCTATAAACTCACTTCCGTTATCTGACCATACAATCCGTGGCATTCCAAACCTAGGGAAAAATTCTTTGAGAAGAATTTTGGCAGTTGATAAAGCA
Source organism: Lissotriton vulgaris (assembly GCF_964263255.1). Lineage (NCBI taxonomy): Eukaryota > Metazoa > Chordata > Amphibia > Caudata > Salamandridae > Lissotriton > Lissotriton vulgaris. The sequence goes on along the minus strand of NC_141700.1, from coordinate 297,577,639 downwards.
GTGTTGTCCTTTAGTGGGTATGCTTCTATCCACCTGGAAAAAGCACAAACTACCACCAGGACGTATTTTAAATTGTTGCAGCGTTCCATGTGAATGAAGTCTAACTGTATTACTTCAAAGGGACAGGAAGGAGGAGCAAAATGACCAGCTGGAGTTGGAGTTCCCTTGCCAGGATTATGCATCAAGCACACCATACAATTTTTCACCACTCTCTCTGCACACTTACTGATTCCCTCATTCTTCCAAACCGGAGCTAACATCTTACATATCCCTTTAGAACTTATGTGCGCCACTCCATGCGCCATCGTCACTACTGCAAGCACATACGCATCAGGCAACATCCAACGCTGCTGTTCTGTCAAATCGATCCAACATCCATTCGAGTCCAATTTGCCCGTACTTTCTCTCCATACGCGTTTCTCTTCCTCAGTCGCTTCTTTCTGAATCTCTTTCACACTTTCCATTGTGTCCTCACACATTCCAGACTCAGCAATCCATCTTGCAGACGTAGCAACATACATTCTACTCATCATGTCTCTAGCTGTCTGTTTAGCGGTTTCATCAGCAAAGGCATTTCCCCGACCAACATCATCCGTGATTGCTTTATGAGCACTGCACTTCACAATCGCAACTTCAGTCGGTAAGGTTAGAGATTCTAACAAGTCGTTAACTAGCTGACCATGTTGAATCTTAGTCCCATGGGACGTAATGAAACCCCTTTCTCTCCACAACCGGCCAAAACTATGGGCCACGCCAAATGCGTACTGACTATCTGTAAACACATTCACTCTCTTTCCCTCAGCTAAAACACACGCTCTCGTAAGAGCTATTAATTCTGCTGCTTGGGCAGAATTCTGACTCACTCTTGCAGTCTCCACAATCGTCTTCAAAGTCGTTACCGCGTAGGCAGCAGTCACATCACCATTCTCCAATTTAAAACATGACCCGTCCACATACAGCGTACCATCTGGGTCGGATAGAGGAGTATCTCTCAAGTCGATACGACCTTTTGTCTCTTCCTCCGTTTTGAAATAACAGTCATGTGGCTCAGAATCACTCGACTCTTGATCAGTCGGCAACAATGTTGCTGGGTTCAATACATTGCATCTTTTGATCTGAATATGACTCGCTAATAACGTCAGCTCGTAACCAGATAATCTCGCACTAGTAAGGTGTTGTGTCTTCGTTCGGTTCATGAGTGTGTCCACTGCATGAGGAACCATGACCACTAGCATATTGTTCATCACCAAACCAGCAGATTGTCGAATGGAAGCTGCAGCTGCCGCTGTAGCCCTCAAACAACTAGGCAATGCTCTAGCTACCGGATCTAATGTTGATGAGAAATACGCACAAGGGCGTTGTTTATCACCAAACTTCTGTGTCAAGACACTCAACGCGCAACCTTCTCTTTCGTGAACGTAGAGCGTGAATGGCTTACTGTAATCAGGTGTGCCCAATACAGGAGCTGAACACAAAGCTTTTCGTAATTCAGCAAAACTCTTTTGACATTCATCAGACCATGGCACCGGACTCGGAACATTTTTCCCAGTCAAAGCTACCAACGGTTTTGCTAAAAGTGAAAAATTTGGGATCCATTGCCTACAGTAAGAGGTAATACCTAGAAAGGCACGTACTTCCCTCTGTGTGCGTGGAACACTCATCTGCGTAATTGCTTTTATTCTTTCTGGGGTCAACTTCCTTCCCTCCTTTGACAAGAGATGACCTAAGTAGGTTACTTCTTGGCAGCAATATTGCATTTTGGAAGGTGACACCTTATGATTCAAATTAGACAAATGATGCAATAGTGAAATTGTAGCTGCCTTGCAAGTTTCCTTGTCATCGGCAGCCACCAAAAGATCGTCTACGTACTGTACTAGGGCAGAACCTGGAGGAAGGACAAAAGAATCTAACTGGCTTTTTAAAGCTTGACTGTAAATAGATGGACTCTCACAGTAGCCTTGTGGAGCGCGTTTAAATCTGAAACTGCGACCTCCTAAACAGAAGCCAAAAATATCTCTGCTTTCCTCGGCTATCGGAATGCTGAAAAAGGCATTCTTCAAGTCGATGACTGAGAACCAATTGGCTGTAGCAGGAATCAATGTTAGCAAGGCAGTAATGTCTGGCACTACAGGAAACTGCGGAATTACAATCTTATTAACTTCTCTAAGGTCTATGACAAACCTATAGACTGGAGGCTTTGTAGGATCTGTTCGTTTCAAAATCGGCAATACAGGACTATTACAAACATTTCCTCGCGTTTCTTCAACCACACCTTTTTTAATCAAATCTTGCACAATCAATAAGAGTGCACGCTCACCTTCATTCGATATTTTATATTGAGGAATTCTTGGAAATTTCACATTCGCTTTCAAAGTTACTACATACGGTGGAATCTCTAGTAGACCTACATCATTGGGACCAGTCGCCCAAAGAGAATCAGGGAGTGAACGTAGCTCCGGCGGGAGTTTGTCCATTGACAAGTACATCGGAGAGGTGAGTCTTTTACCCAAAGTAAGCTGTACTCCTTCCGGAGAACAGTACAATGTCGCATATAGTCGTTTTAACAAATCTAAACCAAGCAGATTTTCATTACAACCTGTCGTCAAAATTAAGGGTGCTTTCAATTGACACGGTCCAACAGAAATAGACAAAGGACCAGATATCGGGTTGTACACAGGGGCGCCTGAAAAACCTACGGAAACATTTGTTGAGCCAGACAAAGGTGCGCCAGGGAGTTTCGCATGCATGATAGAACTTTTTGCGGCACCAGTATCCAACAGAAACGGTTCGACTACACCTGATGTTGCTACTGCGACATAAGGCCCACTCTGATCCACTGGAACTGATACTACTCCCTCTCTCTGTCCATGGCTGTCCTAGTACCCATTTTGTTGAAATCCCTCTTCAACTTCACAATAATCCTCAACAAGATATTGCTGAGATCTATTCTGTTGAGCTGACTGTACATTTTGTTGATCAAAGTGATTAGAAGGACGATCATTCGTTTGTGGAGGCATAGCACCTCGTCCTCGTCCTCTAGAATTCTGTGCAAAACCACCACGACCTCTCTGAGCTGCTGCCGCATTATTTTGCGCTAAAATCTGACAATCATTTTTATAGTGACCCTCTTTCTTACAGTACGCACACTGATTCCACTGATATTGAGGCCTTGATGTACTATAATCTGTCCTTTGATACGAATTCTGTTGCATATTAGTCTGGTTCGTGCGAGGCGGATACGCCTGCTGTAAAAGAACTTTAGTCTTTAAATCTTTCGTTTTCTTCTCTGATTTCTCCTTTTCCTCTTTATCCCTATTTTCATAGTACTGTGCAGTCGCAAGTATTTGCGCTGTCGTAGATACAGCCCACGCACTTTCTGAGTCTTTCAATTTATTGCATAATTCGGGTAACAAATTATGCACAAATTTATCGACAAACAATCTCTGTCCTCCTTCAGTGCTCATATCCTGACCACTATGGTCTACAAAAGTCTCTTCGAACCTCGTGAAGAAGTCGGAGACACTTTCGTCTTTCTTCTGCTTGCATGCGGATAATTTATCCCAATTAACACGCAATGCTGGCATCAGAGTCTTCATTAAATCTATTATTCTACCTGGAAGATTAGCAATTAGGGGTTCGGGTTTCGCACCACCTGTTTGTTGAGCATCTGCTGCAGTGATAGCTGCCCAATCACCACCTAAAGCAGCCTGATGATCCTCTCTACGAATTTTAGCCCACACTGGTTGTGGAACTACATTACCAAACAACATATCAATGTCGGCTAAGTTCATTATACAAGCCTCAACTGTCTGTGTTAATTCCTTGTAATATCCGGCTGGATTCTTACGTGGATCTGGCAAGGCCTGTTTCACTGCTAACACTTCTGCTCGCTTCCACGGAAGATGTATCCATACTCTTTGGAACTGTGCTGGAGCAGCTGCAATTCCCGCATTATCATCACGTTGTACTGCCTCGCGCCAAATTGGAGGAACTTCCCTCATAGGATATTGGCGACTTGGCTTCATTCTACCTTTCTCTAAATCTCTCGGGGAACGAAGAGATGGATCAATCCTAAAACTCAAAATGAGTTCCATCGCTTCCTTTATATTATCGCCCACTATCATTCCAGCAGCAAACTCTTTTTGAATTTTAATTAAATCTTCCAAATCTGATTCGACATCGTCTTCTTCTATCTCTTCACGCAACAACGAGCACATCTCGTCGAAGACGTATCGCTGCGTTGGCTCTCCCCATTGCATAAATGTCTCTAACACATCTTTCGTACTATATCTTCTAACTTTTGTAATCCATCTGAGAGCTGTGGAGTCTAAAACTCCCCGTTCCTCAGTACTTGGAAGCTGACTCCGTCTCTGAACAGAGTCAGGAGTAGGAGTCTTAATCAAGGTTTTATATATAGGAGACAGCATATTAGTAACAGAATCAGTAATTCTTCGACGAACAGAAAGTGGAGTTAGTACACTCGCAGACATAGAGAACGCAGTAGAGGTAGGAATAGATGACGAAACAGTAGGAGTATCGAGGAAAATAGTTTGAGGACCAATAGGTACAGTGGTAGATATAGGAGCGGGCAGTGCGGGAAGAGGAGGAGCTGTAGGAACATTTACATTCACCACAGGAGGTAAAGGAACTTGATTCTGAGGAACAGGAACACCAGGTTGTCCAGCAACCGGCAATTGAACATCCGGTATAAGTGGAGCCGCAGCACCTTGTGCGTACGGTGGAGGCGACCGTAACAGATAAGATAGCAGAGGATCGTTTTCGGAATCCTCCAGTATCTTAGCCATTTTCGATGGCAAGGCAGGATAGCACTTGTCAATCGCTAAGTTACGCTCTCTAATGGCTACATCTATGGCTTTCTCACACTCGTCAGCCTGCAACTGCTTAGTCGCTTGCTCTAGAGTTAACTCTTCTAGTTCTTTTTGCTCTTTTTTCAACCTTTTCATTTCTCTCTGTTTGGATTCTTTCCGCCAATAACGAAAAGAGTCAAACATTGCCGGCCGGGCTTTCTTCCTAAACAATTTCGCTTCTAAATTGTCGAGAATCTCTTGTTCAAAACTACCATGCAGTGGCCAGCTAAGGACACCATCCTTCTTACAATAACGGACCCATATCTCATTATAAGTTATAGGACCCACACCATACTTACAATATAGGTCATATAGGGGAGTCCCAATCGGAGGAACCAGACAGGAATCCTCTAATTGTGAGTCACTGTTGCAACTAAAACAAGACAACATTTTCCGACTTACCATTCTCAGTCTGGAACACAAAACAAACAAACACGGAACAAATTGTGCACTCGAACCAAGAACTTAGGCCTACCAAAAACGAACTGATGTATCGATACCCAAAACTGAACCAAATAGATTATCGTAACCAGAACAACTAGTGATAATCTTACGAAACCAAACCAAACCAAGAACCGATCAAGGATTTTTAACAATCCTCACAAAAGTAACCAGCTAGCTATCACTAAATACTTAACTGAGGCACTGAAGACGTCACCAAGGAGAAACCCGTCACGTTTCGCCGTACTAAGGACTGCACCACTTCGGGTCCAAGACAGGGCGACGGTCAAGGCAACGGCCCACTGCAGCCGTCCTGAACGGGAACCCTCGCGGAAGAGAACTTCAGGGCCACTTTTGCGATATGCCGGGATCGATGAAGTGGGGCGCCTCCCTCAGGAATCTTCACACGAAGCTTCTCGAACTCTTCAGGCTTTTGGACCGGTACCGAATGACGTCGCCCCACGTTGGGCGCCAATTGGAGTTCTGGACTTTTTGGTTCCGTCCAGAGGTGTCAGGGTACAACACCCAAAGACCCCGGAGTCCCACCTGCCTTGGTGCACAAATGAACAGAAACACGGGCTTCTCGATGGTGGCGTCAAAGACCAAAGGTTTATTACTGCAGGGACACAGAAGTCACAGAATCTACACACGGGCAGAATCTAGGAGACTGTTCGATTTGTACAAAGTGGGTTGCTCCTTATATACCAAAAATTGTGCTCTAGGCAAATATTTCACATGTCGGTACATTCCCAAACCTTTTGTGTCTCTAAACAATAAATATTTGGCGTTACACAGGAACTGTCGATAATATCTGATACCAAACATCACGAAGAGGGGTTCCCACCAGTCCATCACAATCCCTTGTCAATATTGCATTCAAGACCCGGACCGCCTCATCGTAAAGTTCGTTACCTCCCCCTAATAAAGGCCCAGAAGGAAAGGAGCAGAGCCAGGTGCAGAAGATAGAAAAGCGGGATAAGAGATGTTTGTGGGTTGTAAATGGGCAAGGCTACCGGCTTCGGCCGCCTAATCATGATCAGATACAATGGACAGGAAAACCAGTTCAGGTGGGCTGGCCTCGGGCAGAGGAGGCAGCCTTTGTCGAGTCATGCAGCTTCAGCGTGATCTGGTTTAAGGTGCACGTGTCATGTAAGAGGTGAATCTCCGGCTAAGGCTACGTGTCTTTAATCAAAGTGAAGTGAATGAAATGATCAGAGGCTATTGCATATGTGAGGGCAAGGAACCACAAAATGGCGGCCACGATCTAAGATGGATGCCGTGTGTATATCAGAAATGTGTCAGTGGAAGGAGTGCTCTTGCTCGTAGCGTAGCGAAAACACTAGGATATACTAAATGGATCATTTGCGGTTCGCTGATACTAATTTTATGTATTTCCGACAAACTTGAAAACACGGGTTCAAGTCGTCACGGAACCGTCACGGAACCTCAGGGGTTTAATGAGGGTTTTAGAAATACGGACGATTTCCCACGATGCGTTGGAGGCAAGAACACATTTTTCGCCATAGTATGCAGCTTGTGCCCTTTTAAGTTCGGCTTGATAAATTTTAATAGCCTCTCTATATTTTGGTTTACTAGGTGCTGCATAGTCCTTTCTCTATTCTATTTCTAATTTTTTACTAGCTTGTTTAAGTTCACTGAGCTTCGGGAGTACCATGGCAAAATCTTAGACCTGACTTTTTGAGGCATGATTGTTTAGGGAGAGCATGATCTAACGAAAGCTCAATCCATTTGTTAAACATATCATTGGCCACAGTCGGGTTTGAATCATTAGAAGGTTTGTGGCATCAGGAGCTCAGATCCACTGTTCGAGGGAAGGTTTGGACCATGGACATTCCTGACTAATTGGTGGCCCATGACAGGAGGATCAAGAAGTGATCGGACCATGGAAGTTGAGTTGGTGCCCCTACTGAGAGTTCCTCATTGTTAGTGAAGATCGGGTCCAAGAGATGGCTTTTAATATGAGTACCTTCCGACACTTTTTCGACTAACTCGGACACAACAGAGTTATTGGGGTAGTCTAAGTGCAGATTGAGATCTCCCAAAACCGTGAAATTGGAGAGATAACTGGTTAAGTTGGCAACATTTTCGCCAAATGCTTTGAGAATTTGTCCCGGTGTTCCGTGGGGGGCGGTAAATCAAGAATCCTGAAAATGTGTAAGTAGGTGAAAAGCTGATTGAGAATGCGAAGTACTCACAGTTAGGTAGCAGGTCGGTTGTAATGCAGCATTTGAACCAATCTTTATACATAAAAGTGATCGCTTCCCCTTTACCACTTTTGCGGTCTGATCTCTGGATGAGGTAGCCAGAAGGAAGAGTTTGTGCGAGAACTGGGTCAGACTCATCAGTAAGCCAGGTTTCGGTTTAGAATAAGGCGTCAGGGAGCTCATCCTCTAGGAGAATGGAAATTTCCATTGCATGTTTTGTCAAAGATCTACAATTTAAAAGGTACATTCTATAAAGTGCATGTTCCTTATTTACAGATTGAGCTTTAAGAGAGGGTGTAAATATAATCAGTATGAACAGGTATTATCATTCTTGGATGGGCATAAAGAATGAAAACAATTTTCAGGTACAATACCTCTGAGGAAATGGAGATACTTAGGGACCTATACGCGTTTACCTGTAGAAAAATGGGCAGGGTCTATGGCCCCTTATGAACTGCTAACCATAGGCTCCGCCCCCTACCTCCAGCCCGGAAGTGCCGCTCCAAATTGTCACCTGCTCCCTCCACACAAACGGGTCATCCCGCGATGGACCAGGGAGCGGGGCGGTAGGAAGCTGCTGGATGGAGGATGTAGTGATAACAGGTGAGACAGAGTGTCGGTGTGAGTGTGCTCAAGGTCGCAAAGAATTAAATTTAAAATATTCAATTTTCAATAAAACAATGTCTAAAAAGCATCTAAAATAGGTTAAAGGTACTGCGCTTCCGCCCAAGAAACTGCAAAGAAACACTCTGCCTCATCTACAATATTTCCAATCAACATGAGATAACCTTCTTTGTCACATTGGATGTGGAGGCACTGTACACAAACATTCCTCAGGATGCCACCATCAGGGTCACTGACGAGCTCCTGCGGTCATCTACGACAGCCTCATCCATACCTGTAGAGTTCATCATGGAGTGTGCTGGTATAGCCCTCAAGAACTAATTCTTCAATATAAAAACCAACTATGTCATCAAAAACATGGAGCATCCATGGACAGCACTTTCGTGCCCAGCCTGTCCTGCCTATATATGGCGAATTCTGAATCCTCACGTGCATACGGACACTAATCCATACCTGATAGAGATTGTGCAATGGAAACGCTACATTGACGATATTCAGATTTTTTGGGCGACGAATTCCACCTTTGGATCAACACCAAGGACCCCTACCTTAAGTTTACCCTTTCCAAAACCAACAAGGAGATCCCTTTCCTGGACCTCCTTATTTCCCTGGATCAAGGAACTCTAAAAACCAAAACATACAAAAAAAATAACTGACTGCAATAGCCTCCTTCCTTTCAACAGTCATCATCCCAAGGCACAGCGCAAGAACTTGCCATACGGACAATTCTTGAGACTAAGAAGGAACTGCAGTAGCACTAGCGACTATGAGGCTCAAGCGGATACTCTCAGTAACACTCTTCATAAGAAAAGCTACCCAAAAAAGGTCATTGTAAATGCAAGGAAGGGAGCCCGAAATAATCCCCTCAAAGCACTCTTGGAAACGATCACGAAAACACAAGAAGACACCATGACATGTGTCACAACATTCACCCCCACATCCAGTCAAGTGACGAACATTATTCTCAAACATTGGAACATTCTCAACACAGGAGAACTCTAATTGGAACTTCCCAGATTTGTCTTCTAAAGAACTCATAATCTCAAAGGCATGCTGGTTCACCCTCGACCCAGACAAGAAGACCAACTACCCAGACTACTTTATGTGACCTTCCCCACGTCCGGGGTTACTACCCGTATGTCAATTGCAATGCATGCGCCACCACCAGCCACACCAAAAACCTCAAGATAGGCAACCTGACCTGGCCCCAACAACACATACCAATTGCAACACAAAGAGTTGTGTTTACCTAACACCATCGGTGAGGTGCAGATTTATCCTGTGCGCTGACAATGATTGATTCCCATTGTTCATGACGAGCTCAGCTTGTCATGAGTGTACGAGATCAATCAATCAATCAATCATAACACTTGTATAGCGCGCTACTCACCCGAAAGGGTCTCAAGGCGCTTGGGGGAGGAGGGGGGGTGCTACTGCTCGAACAGCCAGGTCTTGAGTTGTCTCCTGAAGGCGAGGTGGTCCTGGGTCAGCCGAAGGTGGATGGGGAGGGAGTTCCATGTCTTGGTCGCCAGGTAGGACAAGGATCTGCCTCCTGTGGTGGCTCTTCGGATGCGTGGTACGGCAGTGAGGGCGAGGCTAACGGATCGTAGCTGGCGGGTGGGCGTGTGGAAGGTCAGGCGGTCGTTGAGGTACTTGGGGCCCAGGTTGTGGAGAGACTTGTGTGCGTGGGTGAGGAGCCTGAACGTGATCCTCTTGTTGACGGGGAGCCAGTGCAGGTTCCTCAGGTGGCCGGAGATGAGGCTGCGACGAGGGATGTCTAGGATGAGTCGGGCGGAGGCGTTCTGGATGCGTTGTAGTCTTTTCTGTAGCTTGGCTGTGGTTCCGGTGTAGAGGGTGTTTCCGTAGTCCAGCCAGCTGGTGACGAGGGCCTGAGTGACCGTCTTCCTGGTTTCGATCAGGATCCATCGGAAGATCTTGCGGAGCATGCGGAGGGTGTGAAAGCATGAAGAGGAGACGGCGTTGACTTGTCTGGTCATCGAGAGGGAGGAGTCCAGGATGAAGCCCAGGTTGCGTGCGTGGTCTGTCGGCTTGGGGGCGGTGCCCAGGGCTGGGGGCCACCAGGAGTCGTCCCAGGCGGTGGGTGATGGCCCAAGGATGAGGACTTACGTCTTGTCAGTTCAGTTTCAAGCGGCTGTTCTTCATCCACTCGGCGACGTCTTTCATCCCTTCGTGGAGGCTGGTTCTGGCGGTGTCGGGGTCTCTGGTGAGGGAGAGGATCAGCTGGGTGTCGTTGGCGTAGGAGATGATGTTGAGGTTGTGTTGGCGTGCGATGGCTGCGAGAGGTCTCATGTAGACGTTGAAGAGGGTGGGGCTGAGTGATGATCCTTGCGGGACGCCGCAGATGACTTCGGTGGCCTCAGAACAAAACGGGGGGAGGCGGACTCTCTGTGTTCTTCCAGTGAGGAACGAGATGATCCACTTCAGTGCCTTCCCTTGGATGCCGGTGTTGCTGAGGCGTTGGACTAGGGTGCAGTGGCAGACAGTGTCGAACGCAGCGGAGAGGTCCAGGAGGATGAGTGCCGCTGTTTCCCCGTTGTCGAGAAGGGCTCGGATGTCGTCGGTGGCTGCGATGAGGGCGGTCTTGGTGCTGTGGTTGGCTCTGAAACCGGACTGCGAGGGGTTGAGGGATCCATTGGTCTCGAGGAAGGCGGCAAGCTGTCTGTTGGCGATCATCTCGATGGCTTTGGCAGGAAAAGGGAGGAGCGAGATGGGGCGGAAGTTCTTGAGGTCGGTGGGGTCCGCTGTTGGTTTCTTCAGTAGGGAGCTGAGCTCGGCATGCTTCCAGCTCTCCGGGAAGGTGGCGGTGTCGAAGGAGGTGTTGATGACGTCTCGGATTTGGGGTGCGATGGTGGAGTCGGCCTTGTTGAAGACGTGGTGGGGGCAGGGGTCAGTCGGAGATCCGGAGTGGCAATGGGGTGCGTTGGTTTGACGGTTGGGTGCGAGGATGGTGTGCCGAAGCTGTTGTGGATGTCGGCAATCTTGCGGTGGAAGAACGAGGCAAGGGAGTCGCAGAGATCTTGTGAGGAGGTGATGTCGTTGTTGCCGGTGCTGGGGTTGGAGAGAGGTGTACCTCATGACGAGCTGCTCGTCATGAGCATCGAAGGGGCTAATCAGATGCCCATGCAACCTGTACTCCTTAGGAATGACCACCAGACCAGTAAAAATTTGAATCAATGAACGCAAAAGCAATATACGCAAAATTAGCAATCATTTCATTGAACAATGCCACATCATTGACCAACTCACATGGACTATTTTGGAGGCCAATCCCGCTTTGAACGCCTCCCCTTTGTTCCGAAAAGAGCAACGTTGAGTGTTCCGACTATGTTCTAACATCAATGGATTGAACGATGAGACTCCCTGGATAGAATTACAGAGTTGATCCTCAAATCTGTCCTTTCCAGTGACATCCTTTCCCAACATATACTGTTACCGACCTCCACTATCCAACTGATTATGACTATTAACATTGTATTCTACCATTACCACATTACAACCCCCCCTTTTTGACAGTGAACCCATAAATTATGCATGCTATTATGGCCTACATTCACACAATCAGCTTTACTCTTACCCCAACCACATATGTAATGTGGTAACCTATTGTAAATCCTGACGCTATACGGTATATCGCATTGAAAACAAACTGAGTTTTCACATAGATACACCTTGATTCTGAGACCATTACAAGAAGGCTCAGCTATGTTGGGACTTTTCGCCTTGAATCACACCCATACACACATGACACCGCATCAGAATGCATGTGTGCCCAGCCATGCCCCCCTGCCTGACCGGCCGCTTAGCACAAATACCGAAGGAGCCGCACTGAACACCTCCCAATGCGGCGAGAGGCTGGGTAGGTACAAGCACCTGCACAAACCGACGCAACTATTGTGACTGCATAACCCTCAGCCGAACCTTATGGGACATTAGGCACACATTAAATAGGTAAGCGGCTCTTTCCCACTCAACCTTAGTCAGCATATTGTGTCTTGAAGATTTGCCATCAAAGGGTAACCACTGCGTAATTTCACTCTCGATACTTTCATGATCACCAGATAAAAATGTGGGCACGCTCTCTCTACCTACTATGCGACATTTTGAGAGTAACATGCTGTATTTCTTGTGATGTGTGCCTGGCAATACCAGTATCATTTTACAGCAATAATTGCAACTTAACCAATGTTTTAGTTCGTTCATCACTCACCCATCTATTAACCAGCCCACACTTCTCACCCAGCAACAGAATGATTGGGTGTGATGAGTAGTTGGCTGTTTTGAGCACATATGGTCAACCAATGGGGAACCTTCGCTATACACAGAGGGCCTCATTTATGAGGCCCCTTGCGCCATCGGAACGTCACTTTTTGTGACGTTCCCTGGAGCAGAAGCCTGCATGATATTTATCAGGCAGCACTAAGCCACTTTTTTGGCTTAATGCTGCCTGGTAAATATCAGTCCCTTTATCGCAGTGTTCTGTGTTAAAGGGGCGTGCAATGGGAGTTAATAGGGTCGTTCCCTGCAACATCCATGACCTTTTGACACTGCCCCAGATTTACCAGAAATCGTAAATCTGAGGCAGTGCCAAAAGCTTACGCCTCCCGAGAGGAGTCGTAAGGGAGGCGCAACGGGGAGAAATATCTTTATTTCTCCCCGTTTTTCCTTTTTCTATGTGTGCTGCATTCTGCAGCACACTTAGAAAGAGGAAAAGCCTCTTGTGATTATTTTTGTACAGAAAGGTTTTCCTTCCTGTACAAAAATATTCATCCCCGCAAAGCAGGCACCCTTACACCATGGTGCAAAGGTGCCTGCAGTGGCGCAGGCAGCCCATTGTGCGCCGGCGCCAGGGAAAAGGACAGGAATGCGCTGTATCTTATAGATACCTCACATTCTGCCCTTTTCTTTTGCCGCAGGGAAGCGCAGCAGGAAGGCCTGCTGTGCTTCCCTACTGCAAAACCTCATAAATGAGGCCCAGAGATAATACCCCATGTTGGGTTTCTTTACATTTACTGTATGTGTTTCTCCTTGTTTCTTTGTCGTTCGAGAAAGGATCATTCTACAATTCCAACAAGTGGCACTACTAAATTTCACTAGGCTACTACATCACCCTAGCACTCACTTCACTACCTTCCTGGACCTAAAGAAGCGCGAAGGATCTCTTCCTGAGACGATGACATTGGGCGTGAGATGTCGACGCTACCCCTGTCCAAAAACAGACTCCACACTTGTCCATTATAACCCTCGAGCAGCACACAACCTTCTGTTTTTTTAATGATGACTGTTGGACTTTTTCTATTAAACTGTACTACCCTGACTCCCCTCTAGCCATCTTTTAATATTTTCTCTTTACACCACTTTATATTCAGACCTGCACACACACATATGGCTAGATCACTCAAAAGATCTCCGACAAATTGACCCTTCGGGGGATCCGTAGGGCATTGCAGCGCAGGCCCGACGAGGCGCACTGTCCCATTATGAAGCATGACATCTTTTGGGGTGTGTGAGGGCATCAAGTAAAGAACACACTGTCTCCTACCATTGTCTTTAAAGAACGGCACTCCCCTATCTCTTTTCCTTACTCCTTCTTAGGAACTGTGACTCCACTCAGTGACGATACGATTTTTCGGGAGCACGAGTCACTGGACCTATATCCAGCTCCTTGTACCCCCTCCCCCATTTTTAGAAAGAGGTAAAAACAACCAGAAATTATGGATACTCTAAAGTGCAACAAATCAATTATTTTAATTGATATTGTTCCATTCGTGAACATTGCCTAAATTCGCCACTATCTTTTCACAAGTAGGCAGACTGAACGCAAACACCATCTCCATCCTGGGTACTGTCTTTATCCAGTTAATTTTAATTGCTTTATTGTGTGGATCAAATAAACCGGTAACGTACAGAGAGCATCCAAAAAATTGCAGAATAAACTTCAGTCAGCAACGCAGAGGTCGCATAAAACCATCTCCACCTCTCCTCCATCTCCTGTTGGGAGTACGGGCCTTTATTTCCTAATCAACTATTCCTTGAACGCATCAAGAATTTAATAAAGCTGGTACTCTCTCCCCTCCTTGCATAGCTTTACTCCGTAAAGTCTCAATATGTGGCCCTAAAAACCTTGTTGTCACCTAGGAGAATGCATGCAACCTGTCAGTTACCTCAGGTGTTCCTGGAGCAGGTGCAGCATGTGAGGTAGCCCAAAATAATAAAGGTTCCAACCAATCCAGTAGATCCATCAAACATACCTCAAGCTCCAAATGTCAGGCAGCTAATGAAAACTTAGTGGTTTGAGTTCTGTGCCTTGGGAATGAACAAACTATGGAGGACTCCATCATTAGAAATACATCTAACTCCATTGGTTGCCTTTCTATCACTTATCCCCAATTGCTTCTGGAATGTACACCGTACCCAATAATTATTAAGGCCGTCCCTGTGCTACCACCACAGAAAGGAGAAGACTATATGGCCATGGGAAAGAAGTCAATATTCTGGCTTAAAACGAATTCTAGCTGAACAGAGAACCAAGCTCAGGGAGTAGTGCATGTAAGAAGGGCCCCCTGGCTGGGCATTCATCAAGAGACCCTGCAGGGGCAGTGTAACAATAATCTTTATCTTCATGTTGCTAGAATGACATTTCCAACAAGTAAAATCAGGGCACTCCCATTACGGTATTTTCATAGACCTTATAAATCCCCCAGGTTGATGACTCTGGCATTGTGTACCCACATAGACCGAATCTATTTGGAACACCTAATAGCTCGTCAGACACTTAGCTGTCACCACGTAGCACACCAGACACCTAGTTCCTGTCACTTTGAACCCTCTAGCCACAGTGAACAGATTTGCTCCCCTGTCTAACCTAAATTAACATGATGGACGGCTGGTGCTCATAAGGACGAACACTGTATCCAAGGATGCAGCTCCTGAGGAGCGCCAACAATATGAAGGGGATATACCTGTAAACATCAATAATCTTGAGAATATTATGGCAATAAAATCCTGGAATGTTGCAGGAGTAAAAGACAAATTAGAGAATTTGTATTGGGTAACCACCATAAGCTCCGCATAACTGATATGTTTACAGGAAACTTGGCAAACAGAAAGTTGTCATATTGATGGTTATGTGCCTATACTCCCTCCAGCTACCTCCTTGATTTGTGTGCGAGAAAAGGGGGTCTGGAGACATTTATGTCAACCTTAGCCCCCATCATTAATAGGAAATCATTCACTAGTTCTCCCTACTTTCAGCTGGTCTTTTTTATAAAATTGACCAGAAATACAAGCTAATTTTGATAAATGTTTATAATAAAAATGTTTATACTACAAGAAGCTTGGTTGTCATGAAGTTGGGAAAAGAATTAGAACAATTTGTTAAGAGAAATTGCACTGGTTATGTGTACATATCGGTGGGGGATTTTAACATTAGTAAATGTCAATACACATCCAGTGTGGTTTGGGCTATATAGATTGTTTTGGGAGAGGACAGCCACTCTTTCCTAATGATACACATGGTGAGCCCATAAATTAATTAAGGTATAAGTTAAACCTAGAACTGATCGAGCAGGATAAGTAGGATAATAGAGCCCTGTTGACCACTTCGAATGGTAATGGCCATTGTTGTATAATTTTTTTAAAACCATCTTTTTATTAAACCTATGCCAGTTACAGTGTACAGTTTGATTTCGACTGACATTTGTACACATACATACATAGGTCGACGCATACATTTCTATGATTCCTGTTTCTAGCGATTGTTCCAAATCATACTTTCCCTTCCCCTATGTTAGTTGACAGCCATCATCCCCCCTCATTGACCCGAGTGTTTCCCAAGCCTCCTCCCTCACAGACCCCTATATGCCCTCCATTGATGCCATACTTTCTCCCATTTGCGTGGGCAACCCCTACTCTCATATACTACCTTTTCTGCTGCACTGTACCAATCAAGATCGGTTTTCCATTGACCCACCTTCAGGGGAACTATTGCCCCCCGCGCCCTGCCGATGTTCCTCTTGGCCACCATGGCCGCCACTAGCAGCCAAATTTTCTGAGATCTAGGCCACGTCTCCTCCCAGGTGACACATAGTATACGCCATCTGGCATCCAGGGGGATTTCCAGTCCCAAGACGTCTGACATTACTCGTATTACCTTTCCCCAATATTGTTGTATAACTGGGCATTCCCAAATGATGTGGAAGAAGGTACCTTTTTGGACGCAGCTGCATAAGCATCTATCTGTGTGTTTGCGTAGTAACTTGTGCATACCTTTGCTCGTGGAGTATGATCTATATAGAATCCTTAGCTGTATCAATCTAAATCTTGCCCTAATTGCTACTTCTCTTGGGCTTTGTATGGCCTCCGCCCAATCAACATTTTCCAATAGGCCAATATCAGGCTCCCAGGTTTCGCACAACTTTTTCAGGGGATCAGGTGTATTATTAATGATTTTCCTATATGTGAATGATATCATTTTCTCTGGGATTCGATCTAATAGGATTCTATCCTCCAGTGGGCTATATTCAGCAGTTCGTTCCCCTTCTCTGATATGTCTACAAAGCACATGCCCCAGCTGCATGTACTTATATCTTTCTGAGTCTGCTAATTGATACTCTTTCTGTAGATCTTTAAACAACATTTTAGCCAGACCCCTCCATATGTCTTCCAGATGTACTATATCCAGCAGCTTCCATTTATTAAAATCCTGCAGGTTGCCTACCTCCTCCAGCAAGTCACTGTGCCATAACAGGGTCTGCTCTGTCAACTTATTATTCCACCAAAGGAGCCTATTTGCCTTCTCCCATACTTCTAGGACTGTCTTTGTGTGCGGGGGCATGAACCTTCCAGCCTTTCATCTATACAATGCATTTGGGTATCCTTTCAACCCCATTGCCAAGTAGTCTACCCTGAATGCTGGTTCGTTTCTATCTGTGAAAAACAGTCATTAATTGTTATTAATTGTGATGCCCAATAATATTTTTTGAGGTCTGGTACGGCAAGGCCGCTCTCATACACTCCTTTTTGGAGTTTGACAAGTGCTATTCTAGCCCCACCTCTGTCCCACTGCAGTTTCCGCAATCACTGTCCTCTTCTCTAAAAAATCAGACACCGCATATGGAGTATTTTGGAGAACATATAACATCTGTGGTAATGACATCATCTTGAACAATACCGTTCTCCCCATCAGGGAGATCCACAGAGTCCTCCAATGAGCACATCCCTACGCAGACGCTCCAGCTGTGGCACCAGGTTTCCTTCCATAAAATCTGCTTCCGTCTTAGTGATATTTATACCTAAGTATTTGAAATAGTCCTTAAACTGGAGTTGCATCCCTGCAGGGAGAGCAGACGCCGGCCCATCTGAGAGCATGAACTCCGGGGATTTATCCCAATTAATCTGGTATCCTGAATACCTCTCAATTAGGTGAAAGATTTGCAGTAGCCAGCTAATAGTAAATCAAGGCCTCACTGCTTACAGAGGGACATCATCCGCATACAAAGCTCTTCCACTGTCCACCCCCACAATTCCTGACACTATCGGATTCTCCCCTTACCCACGCCACTAGCGGTTCCAACGCCAGGGCAAATAGCATGGGAGACAGTGGGCATCCCTGTCTCATCCCCTGTGGAGGGTGAAGGACCGGGAGACAGAGCCATTCGCCTGTACTCTAGCCAGCGGGTTCTTATATAGCAACTTGTTCCAGGACTGAAACTGAGGTCCAAATCCGAATCGTTCTAAAACTGCTAGTAGGTAGTGCCATTCGATGCTGTTGAACGCCATCCGTGTGTCCAATGACAGCCGTACTGCTTCCTCCTCCACGGGATTTGGTCAAATGCATCACGCCATTCAAGCACCTTAGATTTCGTCTGGTGCACCGGCGCAGAATAAATCCTGACTGGTCGGGGTGTACGGGTGACGTGATCGACCCCACTAGACGGCTCGCCAGAACTTTAGCCAGATTTTTAACTTCTAAGTTTAATAAGGATATGGGCCTCTATGAACCACATTGATCCGGTGGCTTACCCACCTTGGGTATTACCACAATGGTGGCTATTCATTGGTCTAGCGGTAGACAGCTCCTTTCTCTAGCTTCACCAAACGTTGCCAGGAGATACAGCACCAGTATATTCCTGTGCCCTTAAACAATTAAGTTGGGAGACCATTTGGCCCCGGGGCCTTGCCCGCCTGCAAATCTTGAATGGCACCCACTATCTCCTCTGTTATGTTCTTCTCCATATCTTCCCTATCCTCATCGGACAGTGTGGGGAGAGGAACAGCCTCCAATAATTCCCAACAATCCGTGTCTGTTCTGTTAGAGTAGAAGGCATAGACCCCCTCATAATAATCCACGAAGGCCCTCGCTATCCCAGCGCCAGAGGTGTGCAATACTGCCTGAGGATCATATACTCCAGCCACCAAGGTTCGTTCCCTGTCCCTTTTTTCCAACCATGCAATCATTTAATTTGCTTTATCACCTAAATCATATATCATCCTATGTGTTGCTAAGGCTGCCGACCTAGCGGTGTTGTCCGCAAGTCCTTAATTTCCTGTCTTTTAATGTCAAGGCGGTGCACGAGCGGTAGATCAGCCCGCTCCCCTGCTAATACCCTAGCCTCCAGTGATGTTACCTCTTTCTCGTCAAACTGAATTTGTTTTTTTTTTTTGTGGCCCGAGGAGGTCCTGAATGTGCCCTCTTATTACTGGCTTGAATGCTTCCTATAAGGTGCAAGCCGATTCCACCGATCCCTCATTTTCCTGAAAATAAATTTGAGCCCCTTCCTGTATTTGGCTGGTAAGTTGCTTATCCTTGAACACCCACAGGTTTATTCTGGGTGGCAGTACATTGATCTGAGTCGGGCCGGCACAGTCACCTCTACTGGTGAATGATCTGATATTCCCCGTGGTCCTATATGGGCGCTCCAGAACCATCCCTCACTTCTCCTCTGTGTTAACATATTGTCAATATGAGAGTAAGTACCATGTGCTGCAGAATAGAAGGCGTATTGTTGCTCTTGAGGATTGTGCAAACACCATAAATCTATTAAACCTATGGCCTCTACAAATGATTGGAGTGGCTCCACCTCACGTCTCCTATGTGTCCTAGTTTCCCTATCCCTCTCTGGGTTCATGGTGGAATTCATGTCACCCCCTAATATCCCGAGACCTGACAGTAGGTCCACCAACAGAGCTCCCACCGCTGACAGTGCCCCCATGTGCATAGCTGGTGGTATATAACATAAGACAATGTTTAGAGTCTGTCCTTCCCATGTCCCTGTAAGCACTACATATTGTCCCAACGGGTCATGCCAGATCCTCTTCACCACCAAGAAGAGAGTTGTCTTAATTACTATCCCTACTCCTTGCAATTCTGTTGTGTACCCTGAATTAGCTATTAGCTTGTATCCATATCTATCCAACGCTTTATGTCTGTTGCCCTTCAGGTGTATTTCTTGAATCAATACCAGGTCGGGGGCATGTCTATGCAAATACTGCAAAACAATTGTATGTTTAATTCGATTGCCCAGAACATTCACATTCCAAGAAAGTACTTTAAGGTGGCTATCTTGCTTATCTTCCCCCGGTTCTGCCTTTTTACACTTTGATCCCCCATTTGAGGTATAGCTGCTGTACACATGACCATATAGGGATCATTCCTGTCTCTACGCACCCTAACATCCGCACTAATACTGCAATCTAACATCTAAACCATAGATGATAAACATATCTAAAATGACAACAAAAACACTGCATTTCCCAACTATATGTATTCCCCCCTCCCCACTACACTGCTGGCGGGTTCAACAACACCCCACCACCCCAACTCGCAGAGTGCCTGTTGCTCTTGAACTAGAGAACTAAACTAGGTTGGCAGATGCCGAGCAATCTGTAACCCCGCTCCCGACATACCCCATCCCTCCCTGAGTTCGATACCAAGTCCACCGACATTGCATCAGAACAATGGTAAAATACCTCTTTCTGTGGGTGCAGCCTCAATCACAATGTTCTATCTCCACCTCCTGTTCATTGCATGCTGTTTAATCTTACACCAGTAGATCCCATTGCCACCCATGCTCGGTGTAGTCTTAGGTCATCCCCTCCCTCTTGTGCCTGTCCTATTCCGAACTATGAGTCCCCTCTGCCTCCGATCTTCCTGGCTTCTCTTTCTATGGTCCTTTCTGCCTGTCGTTTTGGGAGTAGAGACCCACTGTGCACCATCCCTTCAGCCACTCCAAGGCCTCCTCTGCTGTGCTAAAATAAAAAAAATTCCCTTCAGCGACCACTCTCAGCTTTACAGGAAACAGCATTAAATACTTTCTTTTCTTTGATTTTTGAAAACCTTTATTGTGGAAAAAAATTGCACTTCAAATTACAGTATATGCAGGTAGAAGGTCCGCAATCACAGAGGAGATCACATCTGTTACATACATTATACATATGCAAGAAACCCATTGCATTACCCAAAAAGAGAAATTCTGAGGTGAAGCAGGGGGAGCAGGGGGGAGCACCTGGGGGAGGCCCCATGCAGATGGAAGAGGGTGCAGGGGGCCTGGAGAGTGTGTGGGCAGGGAGGCAGCACCTCACGAGCCAACTCCGGCGGCCGCTGCGGACGGGGGGTGCCGGCGGTGGAGCACGGGAGAGGCTGCAGAGGGCAAGGCATCTCGGCGCTGGAGATAAGAGACTAGGGGACCCCAAATATCGATCGGGCGGCAAGTGGCTCGCACCAAGTCCCAAAATTCCGACTGGAGTGTCTGACAGCGTGAAGCATCCTTGAGCCAAGCGCTAACCTTGGGCAGAGACCTGCGACCCCAGCGCATGGAGACCCAGCACCTTCCGAGAACGAGAACCATTGCAGTCAGCAGGCTAGTAGCATCTGGGCAGAATTTCACAAAGCCTAGGAGACATAGCAGTGGGTCCGGCACGACAGGCGTAGAGGTAATCTCAGTGATACTGGTGTACACGTCGCGCCAATATCCTGAGACCTTAGGGCACAGCCAAGCGGGGTGGGAGAAATCTGCCGCAGAAGCGGAGCAGCGCAAGAATCTGTCGCTAGGGGAGAGGCCCATTTTATGCAGCTGAGCGGGTGCCGGTATAGTTAAACAGCATTTAATACTTGATCTCCTTGCTGCGCAGTTCTCTTTTGACACCCTCAAATGTTTGCCTTAGCGCTAGACCTGTAAGGTAAAGTCCGGAAAGAAACAAATCACTGCGTTTTCGTGTTGTAGGTCTCCATGTGTGCGTGCTGCCTGCAGGCTAGCGGACCTGTCCCTGAAATTAAGGATATGGACAATAATTGTTCTGGGTGGGGCTCCGGGCTTAAGTTTGGGCATGGGCACCCTAAGTGCGCGTTCTCAATGGCACCCCAGGGTGTCCGACAGACGGTGGCCCTGTTCTATCCCCCTTCTTCATGGCGCTCAGCCACGGATCTCTTGCCTCCACCACGTCTCCCACTTGGCGCCTCCTTGATATAATATATATCATTCACCCCCTCACTGGGTTGTGGATGCTGTGAATCGGCACATCAGTGCTTTCCCCCCTCCACTGGGAACCGTCTGGCACTCTGCTGCTCTGTCTCTATTTGCAGTGGCTTATCCTTCAGGTCCACAATCCCCTGTTTTGCCACTCAGTATTCAATGGGACCACCACTCTGCCTCCGGAGATTGCCCCAGCGGCCTGCCTTCACTTTCTGGGCACACAACTGCCTATACAGCTGCCCAGACCCCAGGGATAGATGTCACCTACGCTGTAGGCTCAACCGTTGCGCTCCTCTCCTTCTGATTCAGGGACCCGCAGTGGCCGCCACTGACTCCTCTGTCGTCTGCACCGTGGGACGCTCTACCGCAGCTCACCACTCTCTCCTCAGAGATGTACTCACATCTGCTGCTGCCCCTTTCCAAGATGTTGCTGTGGACACTGCCAGGCCTTGGCGGCCTGCCGCGATTTCCTCCCTCAGCTACCCTTGTCCTCCGCACCAGTCCCAGGTATCCAGCACCAATCGCCGTGAGGGGGAAATCCTGCTCACTTCTTCGCCTATCTACAAAGGTGGCTCCACCGTTGCCTGCTCCTACCTCACATTGTGGTCACTTTGCAGCCGCTGCCAGCCAAATGGAGACAGTCATGCAGATTCTTGGTGACAGGCCTTACTTCCCTCGGATCCGCGTTTCTGCACAATCCTCGCGTCCCACGGGTGGCGCTTGTCTCAATTTATGCCCCCGCTTTTCCTAAGTGTTTTCGCCGGTACAATGGGTGGATTGACCGGATGAATGTACGGATATTCAGGCTACATCCTGGACCCGGAGCCGGATGACCCTCTAACGAGTCGCCATCTTCCTCGGTCCCTAAGCCACGCCCTCCCATTGTTGTATAATTGATGGCATTCTAATCTGTTAAAGAACTGAACCTGCTTCAATCCCTTAAAACAGAACATTCTAATTTCAGTAATTACTCTATGCTAAAGTTCACCCTTAATATCACTACCAATCAAAGGGAGGGGCATAAATTAGCACAACTCAATGAAATAGTAGTCAGTAATGGAGTAAGGCTGAAATGGGCAGGTATCAGTGGAACTAAACTTCTAGAAACAGTAGTTAAGGAAAACCTTGAGGCCTTCATTACTTGCATAGAATGGGATGTGAAGCTCAACAGGCTATTGGCGGCTTTTCATAATATTACATCAGCTATCGCCGACAAATTAAGAGCCCTGTATAAGGAACTAAGCAAAACTAAAAAGATCAGTGGATGGTTTGACAACTATTGTACCAGGGCAAACCAGAATCTAAGAAACGTTTTACAGGCAAATCAAAGAAATAGATAGAAGGTCAAAGACAGATCAATAAACTAGCTATAGCCATAAGGAAAAAATACCTTCAAGAAGACTCATGGGCTAGCTTTAAACAAGCGGCTGAAAATGGTGATTCCACTGTGTTTTGGAAAATCGTTAACTTTCCATTTCTCAAGGATAAGTTTCTAACCTTTGTAATATTATGTCCATTAATTTGTTAGATGTGTCTAATAAAGCTATTGGATGATAATACCTCCTCTATCTACATTTTTGAATATTGATACTAGAATGTTGTTTCTGGGGATCGTTTTAGTAGACTCAGCATTCGTTTCCATTCTGCTTCGAAGATGATGCGCTCTATGGTTAGTTCCCATTTCCGTCCTATTATAGGTAGTTGATTCTCAACCATTCCTCTCAGGACCCGATAGAGCCTTTAAATAAGGTGCCTTGCCATTCCCAATGTGGTCATGACATGAAGAAGCCTGTGTGTTTTTGGTGCGTGTATTCCCGATCCCCATGAATATTGGAGAGTTTTCTGCATCCCATGGTAGGTCAAGAATTGCCCACTGGGCAAATCGGACTGGGCAATCAGGTCCTCCAAAGAGATCAGTGCTCCCTCCAGATACAGGTCCCCCTCCCTTGATAGCCCCACGTTTTCCCGCTCCCTTAGTTTGTTCGCAGTAAAGAAGTAGGTTTTGGCACCCCCTCTCGGCAGTCTCACTAGCAGGAGGTCAGGTGAGTACATTGTGATTCCTGGTGTTCGCACAAGGCTCCTTCGTCAGCATTTCAAGACCACTGTGACCAGGGCGCCCTGAGGCCGGACCCGCTTCCTAGGGAGCATCATCAGAGCCAGCAGTTTCTCTTTTAGGTCAGTGTTGGGCGGGTAGTCAAGTGACTCCAGCCCAATCCCCTCAAGCCAGTGAGCCAACCACTGCAGCTGGACAGCCAAATAGTATGCCTCAAAACCGGGGGCTCCCAAACTTCCGCTTTCTAGCAATGTCTGGACAATGGCTAAGGACACTGTTTCGGCCCCTGTCCCAGATCAAGATTCTCAGTAGCATGTCCAATTCTTTCACCCCTTGCATGCGGGGCTGATTCCCCCGCTGGGCTGGGGGGAGGGGGGAGGGCACACACGCCCGCGGCTCATGCGAGCTGAGCTCGTCATGATCAACGGTGCTCGTGTGCTCATGACGAGCTGAACTCGTCATCACCACTCACCACACCCGTTCCTGTAGAACACTCGCATAGCAGGGGACTTAGCCCAGCATGCGAGCGTTCCAACGGTCATGACGAGCTCAGCTCGTCATGAGCACACTAGCACCGTAAGCGTCGAAGGTGTTAAACCAGGACTTCGGGATGACCACCGTTAGGTTTGCAATGAAATAAAGGAGGCATGGTAGCATGACAATTTTAGAGAGCGCTATTCTCGACATGGTGGGAAGTTTGAGGGAACACCAGAATGCCACTGTTGATTTGAGTTAGCAAAGTTCTGGGTTTAGGTTACCTTCTAGGAGGTTGTTTTGGTCATGGAATATTTGGATACCTAGGTATCTGAAAAACCATGAGGGTCCACCAGGTGCACACCGGGAGTGTCAGGGGGCAGGGGGGCTGTAGGGACTAGGGGGAAGATATGTGACGGTTTACTTTCAAACCAGTTAAAATAATATTGGCATTCAGAATATCTATTGAATCCGTTATCCCCTCACTCGCCATTCCGCAGATACAGGAGGATGTCATCTGCATAAAGGGATATCTGTACTCCCTCCTGTGCAGTATCAGGCCGAGGCGGACGCACTCTGCCCTGAACTCCACAGCTAGTGGCTCCATAGCCAGCTCGAATAGGAGGGGTGACAGGGGACATCCCTGCCTGGTTCCTCTGTATACCTCATAGGAGTTTGAGATGATGCCACCTGTCTTAACTCTAACTAATATGAGTGTAGAGTAGCTCCACCAACCTTATCCATCCCTCCCCCAGCCCCATGGGTTGCATTACCTTCAGAGGGAAGTCCCAGCGCAAGAAATCAAAAGCTTTTTTGGGGTCCACTGCCATGACCACTGCGTTCGGGTAGTTTGAGAAGCCTGGGTGAAACAGTGCATAGTATAGCTGTCTAAGGCTGTCCGATGTGGATCTAGTGGAGAAAAACCCATTTTGTCCTGTGTGGACTAATACCCGCTTGTGCGGGAGCAGCCTGCTGGCTAATATTTTACTCAGTATTTTAAAGTCCAGGTTTAACAGGGAGAGTGGCCTGAATTCTGTGACCCTAGGGGTGTCCATTTTAGTCTTAGGAATGGGCACTACCAGGGCCTCTCTAGTCGATGTAGGCAAGTGGCCACTGTCCAGAAAGTCAGCATATAGCTTCCTGAGGTGGGGTGCAAGCTGGTTGCTTTATGCCGCATAAAATTCGGCTGGAAGGCTGTCTGGGCCTGTGGTCTCCCTTTTGCCAATTCCTTAAACGCTGCTCTGATTCTGTGTATATTTATGGCGCCCCCCAGGTCTTCCCGGGCCGCAATGTCAATGGCCTGTAGTAGGGGTCCTGTCCAGGTAGTCCTAGATCTGATTCTCCGGAAT
Organism: Lissotriton vulgaris; assembly: GCF_964263255.1. Classification (NCBI taxonomy): domain Eukaryota; kingdom Metazoa; phylum Chordata; class Amphibia; order Caudata; family Salamandridae; genus Lissotriton; species Lissotriton vulgaris. The sequence goes on along the minus strand of NC_141700.1, from coordinate 297,552,115 downwards.
AGCCGGTCGGCGCTCATATAGAGACTTATAATAATGTAGGAAGCATGCATTTATTATTTTAGGGGAATAGGTTGTTAAGCCATCTTTGGTCTGCAGTTTAGTTATAGGGGAGCCCCTAGTCTCCGGTTGAATGAGCCAGGCCATTAGCCTACCTGATTTCCCACCCTCAATGTGTTGTTTCTTCCGATATTCCTTACAATCTAGAAGCCGCAGTCTGTCCAGTGACTTATTGTAGGTGCTCTTGGCTCAGTTTTGTTGCATGTGGGTGTCTGCTGAAGGCCCCAACTTGAGCTCAAGCGCATGGATCTCAGGGTCTTGTTTCTGGAGTTCATTCATGATCTCCGGTCTAGCCCCCACAATTGCCCCCATACAGTATCATCTGATGACCACATTAAAAGAATCCCACTCCACCAGCGAGGAGCTGGCCGTGTCCGGATTGTTGGAAAAATAGTCAGTTATAGCGGTTTGCAAAGATTGTCTAAAGAATGTGTCTTCCAGCATAGTGGCATTGAGGCGGCAAGTCGGAATAGCTGTTGTTTCGGGTGTTAGGGAGAGCGTCAGGAGCAAGGGACTATGGTCAGATAGTGCGCGTCCTAGATATTTTGAGATAGATATTTTCGTGCTAATATGGGAGGAGCAGAGAAACATATCCAGCCTAGTGAGTAGATGGTACAGGGAGGAATAACACGAGTAGTCCCTAACCCGGTCATGGCGCAGTATTTTATCCATGTTCTAAGGGCTTTCGCGTTGGAATTTAACCAGTGCACCATTCAATGGTGGTGTGGATTGGTCCATGGTGATATCTACTACACAGTTATAGTCTCCCCCAACACCACATCTTGTGTAGCCAACTCTGCAAGCGGGTTGGAGAGTGTACGAAGAAAATGTTTGTTGCTCTTGGTTAGGGGCCTAGATGCAGTCCACTGTTATCTCTTTGTCAAATAACTTCCCCTTAATACACGTGCATCTGCCTTCGGACTCGATTAGGGTCTGTACCGCCTCAAAGGGGGTTCTGGGAAGTACCAACACCAGGGCCCCCCTGGAAAAGACAGAGAATGATGTGGCATATATAATTGGCCTCTTCATCTACTCCTGAGTCAATGTCCTTCCACGCGGGTCAGGTGGGTCTCTTGTAGCATGACTACTTGTGCCCCTCTGTGACTAATGTAACTGAGTATATTCATGGCATTTTGCTGGTGAGCCCATGCCCCAACATTCCAGGTAAGGAATTTGATCCCTCTAGGGCCTACGCTTATATCTGTCATGTGAGCCTAGTATTGTGAACTGTTTGCCATAAACTTTTGCGATTATGTCTTGTTGCCTAAGCGCTCATATAAACACCCAACACCCCCACATGAGGGCAGCAGCGCAACCGCTAACCGCCCAACCTTACGAATCAAACAGTACGTGAAGTCAGAACACCGCCTCTGAATCGGTAGGCAAAGCCTTCTGGTTGAGGTGAGTGCAGAATTCGGGTGTGGTAGGAGCGCCTCGTCCCAGCTCCATCACGTGCTTGTGGCCTCAGGCAGCGGTACTTAGTCTCTAATTCATATCGCCAACTTGCAGCACCCCCACTACCGATTCCGATGATGGTCCTGCCTCTCCTGCATGTATTTTTGGGGGTATAGGACATATGTCAATTCAGGGGTTGTCCCAGAGATCCGCCTCCGCTAGGAGATGTCATCTGCTAATCGGGTAGTGAGTTTCTGCAGGGGGGGCAGTTTTGAGGGAGTCCACAGATCCAGCCGATGCATCAGCGGATACAACCAATGTCGCTGAGGTTTTATCTTGAAGCAGGGGCGAAATGATTTGTGCAACTGCCTGCAGTGCAGCCTGTCTGTCTTGGTAGGTTTGCGAGACCGTGGGCTTTTGAATTTGCGTTGCCTTAAGGCTTCGCTTTTGTCCGGTCTGCATGGCTTTAGCCCTGTCTCTGTACATAGCGATCTCTTAGGCATAGACGCACCTTTCTTATACGCCTCCATCCATGTTCTAGGGATTTGCCGAAGTGGAGTGCGAAGTGCCATCGAGCATAATTTTCAGCTTGGCCGGGAATATTAGGGAGTATTGTATTCCTTCATTCCTGAGGGCTTTTTTGGCCTCAAGAAAGGATTCCCGTTAGGCCTGCACCCTAGCCGTAAAATCTGGATATATGGACACCTTGCTGTTTTTTATGACGTACGGGCCATGATTGCGTGAGTGCCGGAGGAGCGTGTTACGGTCTCTAAAATGAAGAAGCCTTTCAATTACCAGTTGGGGGGAGCCCCCCGGGGCAGGAGGTCGGCCCAGCACTCTATGCGCCCTATCAAGTGCGAAGAACTGAGACAAGAGTTCTGGGGCCACCACGGAGAGTAGCCATGTTTCCAGGAATTTCACTATATTAGATCCTTCCACCCACCCCCGAATCCCTATGAGCCTGATATTATTTCTATGGTTGCCGCCTTCTGTGTCCTCCGTCCGCAGTTCAACGATTGCCACTCAGGTGGAGAGATCATCTATCTTGGCAGTGTGTGTTCTTTGCTCCAGCGCGATCTCAGTTAGTGCGGATTCAGTTTCCCGGACTCTGTCCTCCAACTTTCGATGCTCTGCTTGTAAGAGTGACTGACCCACAGAGACCGCCCCAATGTCTTGCTGTAGGCTGTTCTTGGTATTGGCGAGGGTCGCCAGTACCCCATCTAGGTGTGAGTGGAGGGAATCATCCTCGCCAGTATTCTCATTATCTTCTCTCTCCTGCGCTACAGGTGAAGGTTCCCTGGTGGAAGATTGGGTCCCCCCAACTTCTGCATTGGCTTAGGCATCCTATCTTCTGGTAGGTCCTTTTGTGATGGCTGTCACATCTGGGGCATGGCGAGAGGACCTCCCAAGGTCTAAGTGAGGCACCAATGTCTCTCAGCTTCACAGCTGGGTTACTTCTGGGTGGGCTTTTCCCCTCTCCCCGTACAGTGCGCTCAGACGCGCCACCTGCAGTGTTGATCTAGGCTTGACTGAGTGTGGGGGGAGGGTGCCGCTGCTCCTCATTTCGGGCTACTCCGTGGAGTCGGGTGAGGGCTATAGTAGAACCCTAGGCTGCCCAGTCCAGGGCGCCATCTCCAACTCTCCCCAGAACTCTGTTGGTTACTTGGCCACGATCTCAGCGGGCACCCCTGAAAAGTCGTCACCATTCTTTGCCTGTTCCCAGGTATATCTCGAAGGGGCGACGTTTTCCTAGGACGAGTGAAAACTTCTGGTCTGGCCTCATCCCATTACCAGCTCCAAGGAGATCCAGGCACTCCCCGCGCAGACTGTTGCACCTCAGGCCCTCTCTGCCGAGGAAGACCTCTTCTGCTGCCCCCAGACAAGTCAGCCACTGAGACACGGTGTGCCCATGCCCAACAGCAATTATGGTGGCACCGCCACTAATTACAACTCCCTCTCAGCTGTGGGTTGCCACTTCCAGGTGGCCAATCCTGGGCCTTTCGGCTTTCCAGCGCAGTACAGCCGCCATTCGACTGTTGCACAGATCTGCGTTCAAGCTCAGGGTTGTTGCGGTCCCCGCTGCTGTTATCTCGCAGGGCATCTCACACTGGCTCAATCACCACACCATTGCATGATGGTGCCTGGGGGCCTCAGACCATTCCTTGCTGCTCACGGGCTCTCCCTGGGCCCTACCACCTGGATCCACTCTGCAGCCGCAGGCACGGACCAGCGGGAGGCGAAAAGCAGCAAGCCCCTCTCCCCCCTTCCAATCTTCAATCCGAACCCCAATGGCCTTCAATCACTTGTCCCAGCTTTAGGCAGAGTCTAGAGAAATACACCCAGCGCAGGAGGCAGGGCACGGTCTCCGGGCCTCTCTCTTTGCAGTCTCCTCCACTCCCTCAGGCCTCTTTCTCAATCGAGTACTCCCACTGTGTTAGTGCTGCTAGCTCGATCCAATGCTTTTACGCTCCCGGTCTCACCTGCTGCACATCTGAAGCAGGGTACCTTCCTCTTCCATTCCGCTATTGCTCTGAGCGTGCACCTCCTCCCTGGGGGATCGCGGAGCTCACTACACGGCTGAGAATTTCCGGGGCTGCTGCTGGCCGGGATGGTGCTTCCACCCCTCACGTTGAGCATGTTCACGGGCTGGACCGTGCTCTCTTCACTTCCTGGTTTTGCTCTTTGGAGCTGCTCTGAGGCAGTCACGGACCACCGGTGTGCCCCCCATGCTGTAGTGTGGTGTGGGGATCTGTTCCAGCGCATGTGTGTCAATGGATGCCGCAATATTGTCAGGATTTCCTGTGGACCGGAATGGAGCTCTGAGATCACACGTCCACCATGTTTGATGTCTTGGCCACGTCCCTCTTGGACCACCTTTTATATTACCCATAAAGAATTGGCTGTACTTCACATAGAAGATTCTATCCATATTATCACAATAGCCAAATGAGATAGCATCTGAAGTAGGATGGACACTAAGTTTACTAGGCTCATAATTAGGGATTGACTTGAACTCGAACATTATAACAAATTCCCATGGTTGCGGTATGCAAAGAACTTATTTGAGGACATTGACGATAATATGAGCATCACTCCCCCATCAGCGACCTGCAATATAGCAATAAAAGAATTAAGAACCATCTTTATGGGAAAAAAGGAGGCTGATAGACAATTGAGCAAAAGAGTGAAGTCGGACGTGGATAGTTGCTGCCTACAGGGAGTACAAGGGTACCTGATTAATGTGACAAATGCTTAGGACAGATTTTATTTAACCAGACTACGTTTAATGATGCTTCATTACTTAGTCACATTCCCAAAATCAGAGGCATGGTTACAAAAGTTACCTAAGTATCAGTTCAGTTCAAATAATCTTTATTTCGGTCATAGACCATAAAAGATGCAGACATTTAATCAATAAAACAGCATTTAACACATTTCCTCTTCCATTTAAAAACATGCAAGTGGAGATCATAAATAGCAAGATAATGTTTAAAAAGCATTATACAAAAAATTAAAAATATTAAAATGATTAAAAAGGAGGAACAGGCTAGACTGTGCAAAATGAGCATTACAGATATAGCAAACCAGAAAATGGGCTGAGGGTAGCAATTTCATCAGGGAATATTACTCATAAAAGACCAGCGCCTGCGCCACATGGCGAGCAAAAAACTGGAAACTGAAAATACAATTGGCGGAGTAGTCTCATATTTCAAAATTCTAAAGGCCTGGTGATAATGTTTGAACCCCAGGTTCCTACATAGCTGGACTAGCCAGCGCTGTCCTACAAGCTTGTAATGAGGACAGAAAAAGAAAACATGGGGCTCGGTTTCCTCCAATTCTCCACAGGCTGGGCATTCGAGGAGCCTGGATTGGGACCATTCATGTGAGAGAGCCATGAGTGGTAATGTACCATGCCTGAACTGTACATAGAGTTTCCTTGCTGGAATGGGCAAGATCATATCCAGAAAGGGCTCCATTCTATACTCCTCTTTAATTAATTAATTAATTAAGGAACTTTGTAGTTAGAGAGCCCATCGCAGAGTTGCCTAGGGTATCCATCATCTGATGTTTTCAATGGAGTCTCACCAGGTCAGCACGTCACAACTCTGCACAGGCTACTTCAGGGTTGCTCCATAATTCCAATTTGCCCAACCTCTTGCTCTGGTACTTTATATAGGCAAACCACTGCAGTCTTTCTGTCCCAGGCAAACCCATAAATTCTTTTACTTCCATTCTGAAATGATAAAATTCTGGGGGGACGCACAGTCTGCGCCAGTATGTTAGTGGGCGTAGACCAACTTGTTCATCTATTGGTGTTAATCCTAGGTCCATTTTCAAGGGAACCAGGGGAGTACTGGCGGGTAGAGCCAGTAACGATCTTATAAAACAATTTTCTGCCTTAAGAATGGAGTCTGATGAGGAATGGCCCCACAGCACAGCCCCATAGATTATAGCTCCTCTGGCCTGAGCTTTATAAATTTCAAGAATGGAGGCAACTGCTTTGGAGGTGGACTCCCTATGTAATTTTAGTACTCCCCCAGATATCTGTGTCAATCTGAGTTTGGCCTTAGCAATCTGGGGGCCCCAGTCAATACTATCTGTAAGCGTGACACCCAGATATTCAAATATCGTAACCCTCTCCAAAGTAGTGCCATTTAAGGAGGGGTTGGGGCGAGTGGTCTTGGGTGGATTGCAGACCATGTACTTTGTCTTTTGTGTGTTAATTTCAAGCCCCCTGTTCTTACAGAAGGTAAAAAAGCTGTCCAGGGCACGCTGAATACCCATCTGGGATTTTGATAATAAAAGGGTGTCATCGGCAAACATCAATGCCACTACCTGTTCATCTCCTAATTTCGGGGCATCGATATCTTTGACTCCCCTCAGATGGGAGAGAAGCGCATTGATAAAAAGACAAAAGAGGGTGGGGGCGAGACCGCACCCCTGTCTGACTCCTCGGTTTACTGAGAACCTGGATGTTAAGGCGCCACTTTTGCCACTCCTAACTTGTTCAAAGTTAATAAGATGCATCCTTTTGATAGTATCAAGGAGGTACGTAGGGACCCCTATATCCTCCAAAACCACCCATAGGAGTTCCCAGGGGACCAGATCCAATGCTGTCTTTAGGTCAACGAAAATCAAGTAGAGGCTGCCACCCTCTACTTTGACCATTTTCCTGTACAAAAGTTGCTATCTAAGCAATTGGTCCACGGTAGATGTTTTTCCCTTGGTATGGGCTCAGTATCTCATACTCCACCATCCATGCCTGGAGTTGGTCAAGAATGATGCGTGCGAAAAGTTTTTGACTAACGTCAATCAGACTAATCGGACGGTAATTAGGGGGATTAGTGGAGAGCCCTTTTTGAACACTAGGACAATCTCAGCCCCCAACCAGGTTTCTGGTATTGCTGACCCCTGAAGTATGGCATTAAACATCATACAAAGGTATGGAATCCATATTTGTGGTTGGTCCCTAAAAAGATCCCCGGGGATTTTATCGAGGCCCGGTGCCTTGCCCATTGGGAGTCTCTTAATCGCACCATCCATCTCTAGCAGGGTTATTGTTCTCCCTCGCTCAATTTCCATTCTGGGCAGTGCCTGCTCATATGCAGGGGAATTTAGGAAACTGGTGTGTTGTACAGAGTAATTATTCAGTACCTTGGCATTAGCAGATTCGGTCAAGTAGAGCGTCCGGAAGTGTTGAATCCACATCTCGAGTGCAATACTCAGCTCATACGCCACCTGACCATGTCCACATCCAGTTCTCACTATTGCCCAGAATTCCCGCATGTTCCTATTCCCCAGCGCAGATTTTATGCTATCCTATTTAGAGTTATCCCATCTTTGCCTGGCCTCTGTTGTGGCTTGCTTATACTCCTGCCTCTTAATTTTTGTTAGAGTGCTGTTGTGTGCTTTAATTGCCTTAATTAATGCAGACTTTGCCTTCTTACAGTTGGAATCAAACCATGTTTGGGATTTCTGTTTCACCTTATGCTTCGTCACTATTGGATTAAGTATGCCTGCTAGGTCAGCCACCAGACCCTTATGAATTCTATTCATTGTGTCCACCAAATTTTCCTGGCCAGACTCAATAGAGACACTCATTTCCCCCAGATACTTTTGGACAGTAGAGTAAAGGGCACACATTTTATCTGGGGATTGTTTTATCATGGGCCATTTAAGCCTTCTTCTGTCATTAGTGAGTGTAAAATCATTTCCCTCCCTGGTTTTGCTCCCTACAGCGATACCTGTCGCAGGAAGTCTTAGGGTGAGGGCTAGGGCATTATGGTCACTATCGTGGCGTAGAAGGACCTCAAAGTCAACAACCCAGGACCATGACCTTCTTTCTACCATGATATAGTCTATCCTGGAGGACTGGCCAACACAATTAAATGTGGGTTTCCCGTCCCGATCTGAGGGGGCTCAACCATTGCAGGCTCTCAAAGAATAAGCCATTGTTATGGAATTTACCTGGAGAGCCAGTGAAGACCAGGCCCTAGTTGGGGGAATCTGAAGCTCCGGGATTGACCATTGTTCATCTTCCTCTCTGGTGAGTGAGTTACCAATACCGGGTAAAGGCTCATATTGGCAATTGATGTCTCCCGCAATGAACACTCTAGATCCTCCCATTACAGTAGGAATAAGAGTATCCAACAGGGCCAGAGTAATGGATTCAGTCCCCAGCCTAACCGGGCGAGAATAAACATTTATAAAAGTGATCATTAAGTTGGACGGGAACTAAGTGTGACACATTGGAGGTCTGTAGTTGGAGTATTTAGTTGCTTCACTACGCAGCCCAAATGGGAGGCCACCAAACGCAGTAGTCCCCCATAGGGTCTGCCCCAGTCTCCTATGGACACCAAGTTATTATAGGACGGAAAACCCTGCCTAACTGTCTAATAAAGCTATTGGATGATAATACCTCCTCTATCTACATTTTTGAATATTGATACTAGAATGTTGTTTCTGGGGATCGTTTTAGTAGACTCAGCATTCGTTTCCATTCTGCTTCGAAGATGATGCGCTCTATGGTTAGTTCCCATTTCCGTCCTATTATAGGTAGTTGATTCTCAACCATTCCTCTCAGGACCCGATAGAGCCTTTAAATAAGGTGCCTTGCCATTCCCAATGTGGTCATGACATGAAGAAGCCTGTGTGTTTTTGGTGCGTGTATTCCCGATCCCCATGAATATTGGAGAGTTTTCTGCATCCCATGGTAGGTCAAGAATTGCCCACTGGGCAAATCGGACTGGGCAATCAGGTCCTCCAAAGAGATCAGTGCTCCCTCCAGATACAGGTCCCCCTCCCTTGATAGCCCCACGTTTTCCCGCTCCCTTAGTTTGTTCGCAGTAAAGAAGTAGGTTTTGGCACCCCCTCTCGGCAGTCTCACTAGCAGGAGGTCAGGTGAGTACATTGTGATTCCTGGTGTTCGCACAAGGCTCCTTCGTCAGCATTTCAAGACCACTGTGACCAGGGCGCCCTGAGGCCGGACCCGCTTCCTAGGGAGCATCATCAGAGCCAGCAGTTTCTCTTTTAGGTCAGTGTTGGGCGGGTAGTCAAGTGACTCCAGCCCAATCCCCTCAAGCCAGTGAGCCAACCACTGCAGCTGGACAGCCAAATAGTATGCCTCAAAACCTGGGGCTCCCAAACTTCCGCTTTCTAGCAATGTCTGGACAATGGCTAAGGACACTGTTTCGGCCCCTGTCCCAGATCAAGTCTCTCAGTAGCATGTCCAATTCTTTCACCCCTTGCATGCGGGGCTGATTCCCCCGCTGGGCTGGGGGGAGGGGGGAGGGCACACACGCCCGCGGCTCATGCGAGCTGAGCTCGTCATGATCAACGGTGCTCGTGTGCTCATGACGAGCTGAACTCGTCATCACCACTCACCACACCCGTTCCTGTAGAACACTCGCATAGCAGGGGACTTAGCCCAGCATGCGAGCGTTCCAACGGTCATGACGAGCTCAGCTCGTCATGAGCACACTAGCACCGTAAGCGTCGAAGGTGTTAAACCAGGACTTCGGGATGACCACCGTTAGGTTTGCAATGAAATAAAGGAGGCATGGTAGCATGACAATTTTAGAGAGCGCTATTCTCGACATGGTGGGAAGTTTGAGGGAACACCAGAATGCCACTGTTGATTTGAGTTAGCAAAGTTCTGGGTTTAGGTTACCTTCTAGGAGGTTGTTTTGGTCATGGAATATTTGGATACCTAGGTATCTGAAAAACCATGAGGGTCCACCAGGTGCACACCGGGAGTGTCAGGGGGCAGGGGGGCTGTAGGGACTAGGGGGAAGATATGTGACGGTTTACTTTCAAACCAGTTAAAATAATATTGGCATTCAGAATATCTATTGAATCCGTTATCCCCTCACTCGCCATTCCGCAGATACAGGAGGATGTCATCTGCATAAAGGGATATCTGTACTCCCTCCTGTGCAGTATCAGGCCGAGGCGGACGCACTCTGCCCTGAACTCCACAGCTAGTGGCTCCATAGCCAGCTCGAATAGGAGGGGTGACAGGGGACATCCCTGCCTGGTTCCTCTGTATACCTCATAGGAGTTTGAGATGATGCCACCTGTCTTAACTCTAACTAATATGAGTGTAGAGTAGCTCCACCAACCTTATCCATCCCTCCCCCAGCCCCATGGGTTGCATTACCTTCAGAGGGAAGTCCCAGCGCAAGAAATCAAAAGCTTTTTTGGGGTCCACTGCCATGACCACTGCGTTCGGGTAGTTTGAGAAGCCTGGGTGAAACAGTGCATAGTATAGCTGTCTAAGGCTGTCCGATGTGGATCTAGTGGAGAAAAACCCATTTTGTCCTGTGTGGACTAATACCCGCTTGTGCGGGAGCAGCCTGCTGGCTAATATTTTACTCAGTATTTTAAAGTCCAGGTTTAACAGGGAGAGTGGCCTGAATTCTGTGACCCTAGGGGTGTCCATTTTAGTCTTAGGAATGGGCACTACCAGGGCCTCTCTAGTCGATGTAGGCAAGTGGCCACTGTCCAGAAAGTCAGCATATAGCTTCCTGAGGTGGGGTGCAAGCTGGTTGCTTTATGCCGCATAAAATTCGGCTGGAAGGCTGTCTGGGCCTGTGGTCTCCCTTTTGCCAATTCCTTAAACGCTGCTCTGATTCTGTGTATATTTATGGCGCCCCCCAGGTCTTCCCGGGCCGCAATGTCAATGGCCTGTAGTAGGGGTCCTGTCCAGGTAGTCCTAGATCTGATTCTCCGGAATAGCCGGTCGGCGCTCATATAGAGACTTATAATAATGTAGGAAGCATGCATTTATTATTTTAGGGGAATAGGTTGTTAAGCCATCTTTGGTCTGCAGTTTAGTTATAGGGGAGCCCCTAGTCTCCGGTTGAATGAGCCAGGCCATTAGCCTACCTGATTTCCCACCCTCAATGTGTTGTTTCTTCCGATATTCCTTACAATCTAGAAGCCGCAGTCTGTCCAGTGACTTATTGTAGGTGCTCTTGGCTCAGTTTTGTTGCATGTGGGTGTCTGCTGAAGGCCCCAACTTGAGCTCAAGCGCATGGATCTCAGGGTCTTGTTTCTGGAGTTCATTCATGATCTCCGGTCTAGCCCCCACAATTGCCCCCATACAGTATCATCTGATGACCACATTAAAAGAATCCCACTCCACCAGCGAGGAGCTGGCCGTGTCCGGATTGTTGGAAAAATAGTCAGTTATAGCGGTTTGCAAAGATTGTCTAAAGAATGTGTCTTCCAGCATAGTGGCATTGAGGCGGCAAGTCGGAATAGCTGTTGTTTCGGGTGTTAGGGAGAGCGTCAGGAGCAAGGGACTATGGTCAGATAGTGCGCGTCCTAGATATTTTGAGATAGATATTTTCGTGCTAATATGGGAGGAGCAGAGAAACATATCCAGCCTAGTGAGTAGATGGTACAGGGAGGAATAACACGAGTAGTCCCTAACCCGGTCATGGCGCAGTATTTTATCCATGTTCTAAGGGCTTTCGCGTTGGAATTTAACCAGTGCACCATTCAATGGTGGTGTGGATTGGTCCATGGTGATATCTACTACACAGTTATAGTCTCCCCCAACACCACATCTTGTGTAGCCAACTCTGCAAGCGGGTTGGAGAGTGTACGAAGAAAATGTTTGTTGCTCTTGGTTAGGGGCCTAGATGCAGTCCACTGTTATCTCTTTGTCAAATAACTTCCCCTTAATACACGTGCATCTGCCTTCGGACTCGATTAGGGTCTGTACCGCCTCAAAGGGGGTTCTGGGAAGTACCAACACCAGGGCCCCTCTGGAAAAGACAGAGAATGATGTGGCATATATAATTGGCCTCTTCATCTACTCCTGAGTCAATGTCCTTCCACGCGGGTCAGGTGGGTCTCTTGTAGCATGACTACTTGTGCCCCTCTGTGACTAATGTAACTGAGTATATTCATGGCATTTTGCTGGTGAGCCCATGCCCCAACATTCCAGGTAAGGAATTTGATCCCTCTAGGGCCTACGCTTATATCTGTCATGTGAGCCTAGTATTGTGAACTGTTTGCCATAAACTTTTGCGATTATGTCTTGTTACCTAAGCGCTCATATAAACACCCAACACCCCCACATGAGGGCAGCAGCGCAACCGCTAACCGCCCAACCTTACGAATCAAACAGTACGTGAAGTCAGAACACCGCCTCTGAATCGGTAGGCAAAGCCTTCTGGTTGAGGTGAGTGCAGAATTCGGGTGTGGTAGGAGCGCCTCGTCCCAGCTCCATCACGTGCTTGTGGCCTCAGGCAGCGGTACTTAGTCTCTAATTCATATCGCCAACTTGCAGCACCCCCACTACCGATTCCGATGATGGTCCTGCCTCTCCTGCATGTATTTTTGGGGGTATAGGACATATGTCAATTCAGGGGTTGTCCCAGAGATCCGCCTCCGCTAGGAGATGTCATCTGCTAATCGGGTAGTGAGTTTCTGCAGGGGGGGCAGTTTTGAGGGAGTCCACAGATCCAGCCGATGCATCAGCGGATACAACCAATGTCGCTGAGGTTTTATCTTGAAGCAGGGGCGAAATGATTTGTGCAACTGCCTGCAGTGCAGCCTGTCTGTCTTGGTAGGTTTGCGAGACCGTGGGCTTTTGAATTTGCGTTGCCTTAAGGCTTCGCTTTTGTCCGGTCTGCATGGCTTTAGCCCTGTCTCTGTACATAGCGATCTCTTAGGCATAGACGCACCTTTCTTATACGCCTCCATCCATGTTCTAGGGATTTGCCGAAGTGGAGTGCGAAGTGCCATCGAGCATAATTTTCAGCTTGGCCGGGAATATTAGGGAGTATTGTATTCCTTCATTCCTGAGGGCTTTTTTGGCCTCAAGAAAGGATTCCCGTTAGGCCTGCACCCTAGCCGTAAAATCTGGATATATGGACACCTTGCTGTTTTTTATGACGTACGGGCCATGATTGCGTGAGTGCCGGAGGAGCGTGTTACGGTCTCTAAAATGAAGAAGCCTTTCAATTACCAGTTGGGGGGAGCCCCCCGGGGCAGGAGGTCGGCCCAGCACTCTATGCGCCCTATCAAGTGCGAAGAACTGAGACAAGAGTTCTGGGGCCACCACGGAGAGTAGCCATGTTTCCAGGAATTTCACTATATTAGATCCTTCCACCCACCCCCGAATCCCTATGAGCCTGATATTATTTCTATGGTTGCCGCCTTCTGTGTCCTCCGTCCGCAGTTCAACGATTGCCACTCAGGTGGAGAGATCATCTATCTTGGCAGTGTGTGTTCTTTGCTCCAGCGCGATCTCAGTTAGTGCGGATTCAGTTTCCCGGACTCTGTCCGCCAACTTTCGATGCTCTGCTTGTAAGAGTGACTGACCCACAGAGACCGCCCCAATGTCTTGCTGTAGGCTGTTCTTGGTATTGGCGAGGGTCGCCAGTACCCCATCTAGGTGTGAGTGGAGGGAATCATCCTCGCCAGTATTCTCATTATCTTCTCTCTCCTGCGCTACAGGTGAAGGTTCCCTGGTGGAAGATTGGGTCCCCCCAACTTCTGCATTGGCTTAGGCATCCTATCTTCTGGTAGGTCCTTTTGTGATGGCTGTCACATCTGGGGCATGGCGAGAGGACCTCCCAAGGTCTAAGTGAGGCACCAATGTCTCTCAGCTTCACAGCTGGGTTACTTCTGGGTGGGCTTTTCCCCTCTCCCCGTACAGTGCGCTCAGACGCGCCACCTGCAGTGTTGATCTAGGCTTGACTGAGTGTGGGGGGAGGGTGCCGCTGCTCCTCATTTCGGGCTACTCCGTGGAGTCGGGTGAGGGCTATAGTAGAACCCTAGGCTGCCCAGTCCAGGGCGCCATCTCCAACTCTCCCCAGAACTCTGTTGGTTACTTGGCCACGATCTCAGCGGGCACCCCTGAAAAGTCGTCACCATTCTTTGCCTGTTCCCAGGTATATCTCGAAGGGGCGACGTTTTCCTAGGACGAGTGAAAACTTCTGGTCTGGCCTCATCCCATTACCAGCTCCAAGGAGATCCAGGCACTCCCCGCGCAGACTGTTGCACCTCAGGCCCTCTCTGCCGAGGAAGACCTCTTCTGCTGCCCCCAGACAAGTCAGCCACTGAGACACGGTGTGCCCATGCCCAACAGCAATTATGGTGGCACCGCCACTAATTACAACTCCCTCTCAGCTGTGGGTTGCCACTTCCAGGTGGCCAATCCTGGGCCTTTCGGCTTTCCAGCGCAGTACAGCCGCCATTCGACTGTTGCACAGATCTGCGTTCAAGCTCAGGGTTGTTGCGGTCCCCGCTGCTGTTATCTCGCAGGGCATCTCACACTGGCTCAATCACCACACCATTGCATGATGGTGCCTGGGGGCCTCAGACCATTCCTTGCTGCTCACGGGCTCTCCCTGGGCCCTACCACCTGGATCCACTCTGCAGCCGCAGGCACGGACCAGCGGGAGGCGAAAAGCAGCAAGCCCCTCTCCCCCCTTCCAATCTTCAATCCGAACCCCAATGGCCTTCAATCACTTGTCCCAGCTTTAGGCAGAGTCTAGAGAAATACACCCAGCGCAGGAGGCAGGGCACGGTCTCCGGGCCTCTCTCTTTGCAGTCTCCTCCACTCCCTCAGGCCTCTTTCTCAATCGAGTACTCCCACTGTGTTAGTGCTGCTAGCTCGATCCAATGCTTTTACGCTCCCGGTCTCACCTGCTGCAGATCTGAAGCAGGGTACCTTCCTCTTCCATTCCGCTATTGCTCTGAGCGTGCACCTCCTCCCTGGGGGATCGCGGAGCTCACTACACGGCTGAGAATTTCCGGGGCTGCTGCTGGCCGGGATGGTGCTTCCACCCCTCACGTTGAGCATGTTCACGGGCTGGACCGTGCTCTCTTCACTTCCTGGTTTTGCTCTTTGGAGCTGCTCTGAGGCAGTCACGGACCACCGGTGTGCCCCCCATGCTGTAGTGTGGTGTGGGGATCTGTTCCAGCGCATGTGTGTCAATGGATGCCGCAATATTGTCAGGATTTCCTGTGGACCGGAATGGAGCTCTGAGATCACACGTCCACCATGTTTGATGTCTTGGCCACGTCCCTCTTGGACCACCTTTTATATTACCCATAAAGAATTGGCTGTACTTCACATAGAAGATTCTATCCATATTATCACAATAGCCAAATGAGATAGCATCTGAAGTAGGATGGACACTAAGTTTACTAGGCTCATAATTAGGGATTGACTTGAACTCGAACATTATAACAAAATCCCATGGTTGCGGTATGCAAAGAACTTATTTGAGGACATTGACGATAATATGAGCATCACTCCCCCATCAGCGACCTGCAATATAGCAATAAAAGAATTAAGAACCATCTTTATGGGAAAAAAGGAGGCTGATAGACAATTGAGCAAAAGAGTGAAGTCGGACGTGGATAGTTGCTGCCTACAGGGAGTACAAGGGTACCTGATTAATGTGACAAATGCTTAGGACAGATTTTATTTAACCAGACTACGTTTAATGATGCTTCATTACTTAGTCACATTCCCAAAATCAGAGGCATGGTTACAAAAGTTACCTAAGTATCAGTTCAGTTCAAATAATCTTTATTTCGGTCATAGACCATAAAAGATGCAGACATTTAATCAATAAAACAGCATTTAACACATTTCCTCTTCCATTTAAAAACATGCGAGTGGAGATCATAAATAGCAAGATAATGTTTAAAAAGCATTATACAAAAAATTAAAAATATTAAAATGATTAAAAAGGAGGAACAGGCTAGACTGTGCAAAATGAGCATTACAGATATAGCAAACCAGAAAATGGGCTGAGGGTAGCAATTTCATCAGGGAATATTACTCATAAAAGACCAGCGCCTGCGCCACATGGCGAGCAAAAAACTGGAAACTGAAAATACAATTGGCGGAGTAGTCTCAAATTTCAAAATTCTAAAGGCCTGGTGATAATGTTTGAACCCCAGGTTCCTACATAGCTGGACTAGCCAGCGCTGTCCTACAAGCTTGTAATGAGGACAGAAAAAGAAAACATGGGGCTCGGTTTCCTCCAATTCTCCACAGGCTGGGCATTCGAGGAGCCTGGATTGGGACCATTCATGTGAGAGAGCCATGAGTGGTAATGTACCATGCCTGAACTGTACATAGAGTTTCCTTGCTGGAATGGGCAAGATCATATCCAGAAAGGGCTCCATTCTATACTCCTCTTTAATTAATTAATTAATTAAGGAACTTTGTAGTTAGAGAGCCCATCGCAGAGTTGCCTAGGGTATCCATCATCTGATGTTTTCAATGGAGTCTCACCAGGTCAGCACGTCACAACTCTGCACAGGCTACTTCAGGGTTGCTCCATAATTCCAATTTGCCCAACCTCTTGCTCTGGTACTTTATATAGGCAAACCACTGCAGTCTTTCTGTCCCAGGCAAACCCATAAATTCTTTTACTTCCATTCTGAAATGATAAAATTCTGGGGGGACGCACAGTCTGCGCCAGTATGTTAGTGGGCGTAGACCAACTTGTTCATCTATTGGTGTTAATCCTAGGTCCATTTTCAAGGGAACCAGGGGAGTACTGGCGGGTAGAGCCAGTAACGATCTTATAAAACAATTTTCTGCCTTAAGAATGGAGTCTGATGAGGAATGGCCCCACAGCACAGCCCCATAGATTATAGCTCCTCTGGCCTGAGCTTTATAAATTTCAAGAATGGAGGCAACTGCTTTGGAGGTGGACTCCCTATGTAATTTTAGTACTCCCCCAGATATCTGTGTCAATCTGAGTTTGGCCTTAGCAATCTGGGGGCCCCAGTCAATACTATCTGTAAGCGTGACACCCAGATATTCAAATATCGTAACCCTCTCCAAAGTAGTGCCATTTAAGGAGGGGTTGGGGCGAGTGGTCTTGGGTGGATTGCAGACCATGTACTTTGTCTTTTGTGTGTTAATTTCAAGCCCCCTGTTCTTACAGAAGGTAAAAAAGCTGTCCAGGGCACGCTGAATACCCATCTGGGATTTTGATAATAAAAGGGTGTCATCGGCAAACATCAATGCCACTACCTGTTCATCTCCTAATTTCGGGGCATCGATATCTTTGACTCCCCTCAGATGGGAGAGAAGCGCATTGATAAAAAGACAAAAGAGGGTGGGGGCGAGACCGCACCCCTGTCTGACTCCTCGGTTTACTGAGAACCTGGATGTTAAGGCGCCACTTTTGCCACTCCTAACTTGTTCAAAGTTAATAAGATGCATCCTTTTGATAGTATCAAGGAGGTACGTAGGGACCCCTATATCCTCCAAAACCACCCATAGGAGTTCCCAGGGGACCAGATCCAATGCTGTCTTTAGGTCA
Organism: Lissotriton vulgaris; assembly: GCF_964263255.1. Lineage (NCBI taxonomy): Eukaryota > Metazoa > Chordata > Amphibia > Caudata > Salamandridae > Lissotriton > Lissotriton vulgaris. The sequence goes on along the minus strand of NC_141700.1, from coordinate 297,534,848 downwards.
ACGAAAATCAAGTAGAGGCTGCCACCCTCTACTTTGACCATTTTCCTGTACAAAAGTTGCTATCTAAGCAATTGGTCCACGGTAGATGTTTTTCCCTTGGTATGGGCTCAGTATCTCATACTCCACCATCCATGCCTGGAGTTGGTCAAGAATGATGCGTGCGAAAAGTTTTTGACTAACGTCAATCAGACTAATCGGACGGTAATTAGGGGGATTAGTGGAGAGCCCTTTTTGAACACTAGGACAATCTCAGCCCCCAACCAGGTTTCTGGTATTGCTGACCCCTGAAGTATGGCATTAAACATCATACAAAGGTATGGAATCCATATTTGTGGTTGGTCCCTAAAAAGATCCCCGGGGATTTTATCGAGGCCCGGTGCCTTGCCCATTGGGAGTCTCTTAATCGCACCATCCATCTCTAGCAGGGTTATTGTTCTCCCTCGCTCAATTTCCATTCTGGGCAGTACCTGCTCATATGCAGGGGAATTTAGGAAACTGGTGTGTTGTACAGAGTAATTATTCAGTACCTTGGCATTAGCAGATTCGGTCGAGTAGAGCGTCCGGAAGTGTTGAATCCACATCTCGAGTGCAATACTCAGCTCATACGCCACCTGACCATGTCCACATCCAGTTCTCACTATTGCCCAGAATTCCCGCATGTTCCTATTCCCCAGCGCAGATTTTATGCTATCCTATTTAGAGTTATCCCATCTTTGCCTGGCCTCTGTTGTGGCTTGCTTATACTCCTGCCTCTTAATTTTTGTTAGAGTGCTGTTGTGTGCTTTAATTGCCTTAATTAATGCAGACTTTGCCTTCTTACAGTTGGAATCAAACCATGTTTGGGATTTCTGTTTCACCTTATGCTTCGTCACTATTGGATTAAGTATGCCTGCTAGGTCAGCCACCAGACCCTTATGAATTCTATTCATTGTGTCCACCAAATTTTCCTGGCCAGACTCAATAGAGACACTCATTTCCCCCAGATACTTTTGGACAGTAGAGTAAAGGGCACACATTTTATCTGGGGATTGTTTTATCATGGGCCATTTAAGCCTTCTTCTGTCATTAGTGAGTGTAAAATCATTTCCCTCCCTGGTTTTGCTCCCTACAGCGATACCTGTCGCAGGAAGTCTTAGGGTGAGGGCTAGGGCATTATGGTCACTATCGTGGCGTAGAAGGACCTCAAAGTCAACAACCCAGGACCATGACCTTCTTTCTACCATGATATAGTCTATCCTGGAGGACTGGCCAACACAATTAAATGTGGGTTTCCCGTCCCGATCTGAGGGGGCTCAACCATTGCAGGCTCTCAAAGAATAAGCCATTGTTATGGAATTTACCTGGAGAGCCAGTGAAGACCAGGCCCTAGTTGGGGGAATCTGAAGCTCCGGGATTGACCATTGTTCATCTTCCTCTCTGGTGAGTGAGTTACCAATACCGGGTAAAGGCTCATATTGGCAATTGATGTCTCCCGCAATGAACACTCTAGATCCTCCCATTACAGTAGGAATAAGAGTATCCAACAGGGCCAGAGTAATGGATTCAGTCCCCAGCCTAACCGGGCGAGAATAAACATTTATAAAAGTGATCATTAAGTTGGACGGGAACTTAAGTGTGACACATTGGAGGTCTGTAGTTGGAGTATTTAGTTGCTTCACTACGCAGCCCAAATGGGAGGCCACCAAACGCAGTAGTCCCCCATAGGGTCTGCCCCAGTCTCCTATGGACACCAAGTTATTATAGGACGGAAAACCCTGCCTAACTATCTCCTCCCTTGCCGATGTCTCTTGCAGTAGACAGACATCGAACTGATCTATAAATTCCCCCCAATCAGGGCAGGCTATTTTTTTAGTTAAGTCCGCCACATTCCTTGACAGAACTCTTAGATTATTTGCCGGGTTCATCTCCCCCCTCAGGGTGGCAAGGTTTGGCAGGACAGTTAAAGCGGGGAGACCAGTACTAATTTCCCCGACACTAGTTTCCCCACATACATTAATAGTTTTCATCCCAGTGTGTGCCTCAGTTGGTCTATGACCAATCAATCGGATGGAACCGTCATTTTCCAACTCTCTCCCCATTTTATTACAGTTTAGAATAGTCCGGTTTTGGAACTCCAACCCCGTCCTATTACTGGGTGTGCAATGTTGGTAAATCTGTCTTGGATGGGGAAGTATATCGGGGTCCCGTGATCCCACATTATCGTGTTTCAGGACTTCAGGACCCCCCAGTCAATCTACATCCTCCAGTGGCCCAAAGCGATTTGCCACTGGGATATTAAATAAGGATGTATGATGCAGGTAGGTGGTAGTAGAGGTTTTATTGTAATGCATTCGCCACCTACCATGACCCAAGTCAGTTTCACCCCTATTTCCGACGGCGGGATAGAAGAAATCAAGTGTTACCACCCTAATAGCTGTTTTTTGTTCCATAGCATCGAGATTATTTGATACTAATCGATTTACCACCACTGGGTTGTTAAAATTTACAATGACACAGTCCCCTGGTATTGATTTTTTTGTAGGACCTACCCATGCCACCCTCCGTACCATCAGAATCTCGCCAGCCCTGTTATAGGGAAACTGTTTGTGTGTGGCCATCCAGAATAAAATTTTGTTTCTAAGATTTAATTGTGATTCCTTCTGGCCATACTTACGTTCAGGGATTCCAGCCAGTATAATCACATATGGCACTGCCGCTGGAGGTAGGTTAATAGTTGGGAGCGGGGTGCTTGGATTTCTCCTGCCGAGGTATCAACCCCACTGCTACCGACTGCTCCGCTAGACATTGCAGCATTACCAGTTGTGTTTATCTCTATGCATCGATTATGTTTTGGTGCCTCACTCCCTGGGTGGGGTGATATTAAATCTGCCCCTGTGGACTTAGCTGTGTTTGCCCAACTAGTGTTGGTGTAATCTTTTCTGGAGTTTTTGCGGTGGCTGGCAAACTGCTACAATTTAGTTGTTCTCGGGCTGGTGTGGCTGCCGTATGTCACTGAAACACTCAAGTCTCAGGTATATTTTGGGGATTCTGAAGTAGTTTTTGGTGGCAGCAAGATGGTATGCAAATATTAGGCTTCTGTTGTACAAGTACTTGTGTTTTACTCCCAGTGGGTACTAACTTCCGAATGTATTCAAGGATGGAAGCGACCTCTTCCTTTACAATTGTTCTACATTGGGCAATGAGATCTGCTAGGAGGGTTTGGGCCCAAACTGGGTACAGAGGAGTTAGTGTGGGAGGTTGAATGTTACCCCTATGAGATTCACTAATGGTTCTCTTTACCACGCCTATCGCATTCTCCCCCTCTACCTTTTTTCTCTTGGCACCCTTGCAACTCCCCTGCTTCCTTATTCTGGGTTTCTTGATTGCAGTAGGATAACCCTCTACACTGGCTTTTGTACAAGACACAGAGACTGAGGGTGAGTCCGGCAAAAGATTGTTTCCATGTACTAGGGGTTCTGGAGAGTTTATACAGATAGGTACAGGTGACAATGTCAATGGAGGAAAATCAGGGGTAATGGATAGACGTCTTTCAGTGAATTCGATTTCCGAGGTAACTGCCCCAATCGCCTTCTGAAGCATTAGGTCAATAGCTGTGGAGAGATTAGGCGAGGGTCTGTCTGGTTGTGGGCGAGTCCGTTTTAAGGCACATGCACGTTTCTCCTGCGTGTATTTACCTTAATTCAGTGGGTGCCAGACGAAAGAAGGGTGGCCCAGCCCAGCCACCTCCGGGCAGCGACGGACCAAGATGGGCCCACCTTGGCCCAGGCTTCGCCCGGGTCCGTCGGCGCGCGTCCCGCATTGCGTGGCGGCGGGAGGGCTTAAGTGGTGCAAGGGCGTCGCTGTTGTGACGTCCGCAGGTCTGCGCAGAGCTGGGGACTCTGGGGGATGTAGTTTAATCAAGCCGCTCCCATCACGGCGTCATAATGCCTCACTCCCCGGTCCGCGGTCTGGCCCCTCCGCTCCTGACACACACCGGCAAGGAAGAAGAAAGCAGTTTCCCTCACGGCTGAAAAGGCAGCAATACCGCTAAGGTAAGCGCGTCCCGCGTTGCGTGGGGCGGGAGCGCTTAAGTGGTGCAAGGGCGACGCTGTTGTGACGTCGGCAGGTCTACGCCGAGCTGGGGACTCTGGGGGCTGTAGTTTAGTCAAGCCGTTCTCCTCACAGCGTTGTGATGCCTCACTCCCAGGTCTGGCCCCTACGCTCCTGATACACACCGGCAAGGAAGAAGAAGAAAGCCGTTCCCCTCACGGCTAAAAAGGAAGCAAATCCACTAAGGTAAGCGTGTCCCGCGTTGCGTGGGGCAGGAGCGCTTAAGTGGTGCAAGGGCGTCGCTGTTGTGACCTCGGCAGGTCTGCGCCGAGCTGGGGACTCTGGAGGCTGTAGTTTAGTCAAGCCGTTCCCCTCACGGCGTTGTGATACCTCACTCCCCGGTCCGCGGTTTGGCCCCTCCGCTCCTGACACACACCGGCAAGGAAGAAGAAAGCCGTTCCCCTCACGGCTGAAAAGGCAGCAAATCCGCTAAGTATCCCTGTGATGGGAAAGCTAGTCAATTCACTATACATTTCATGTTGTTTTGTAAATTTTACGTTTACATTATATGTATTGTTTCCCTTATTCTTATCGAAGAGACTTATCCATTATCAACATGCTTTTACTTTTTTATGTAATTTGAATGATGATTATACTTGCTGTGCAATCTTGACATACATTAAGTCCACAATCAGGAGGCAGAAGTTAATTACTTATTTAGAACTACTACGCCATGAGGAAGACTAAAATAAGATTTGGACTATTACCCTTTGTGTTTGTACATAAGAGACCTCTGCACAACGGTTTATTCTTTATTTTTGTATATTTGTATCTCCTTTGATTTTTCTTTTGTGACTACTTGCCCTTTAGACAGAGTATCCTTTGATCCCAAGTGTTATAGATCATGCCTCTAATGTACTTTCTGATGCAATTTACTAACTGGCAGATGCATCAAAGTAATGTTTTGCGAGTCCTTAATAGCGAATTTTAAGGAATCGCTATAAAGACTCGCAAAACGGGATGCATCTAGGAATCGCAATGTTATTAGCGATTCCTTATGATTCCTTATTACCGATTCGGTAATAGCTAATCGCTAATAAGGAATTGCTTCCCCATTCATTCCTATGGGCCTAAAGGCCCATAGGAATGAATGGGAAAGCCATTCCTTATTAGCGATTAGCTATTACCGAATCGGTAATGTTCCGCTATTTCAAGGGTGCCAGGGACACCCTGTTGCACCCCTGAAATGGACCTGTGCACAAATGTTACACACACACATGCCCTAAGGGCATGTGTGCGCACAACATGTAACTTTGAAAAATGCACAAAAGTGCATTTTTCAAAGTTTTAGCAAATTAACACGAAGTTCAACTTCATGGTAATTTGCTCCCCCTATTAGCGAAATCGCTATTTTTTGGGGTTTCATGCATTGCATTTAAGGAATCTCATTTTGGGATTCCTTAAATGCAAGAGCAATTTAAGGAATCTCTATTTAGAGATTCCTTAAATTGCGATTTCTGCATTTGGGATGATGCATCCCAAATGCAAAAATACCGGGAGCAAACGGGCAGATTCTGAGAATCTGCCCGTTTGCTCCTGGTATTTTCTTTGATGCATCTGCCTGTAAGTGTTTTAATTTAGTTATTTATGACTATGGTCCCATATGAGAGAGCTGCTAATAATGTATTTTTCGGCTTGGTGTTGTATTGCTTTTATTCTTTTATGGATTCTTTGTTAAATCCGAATAAAGATTAAGCTGATTTGGATTAAATAGCCGTTTCAACATTCAAGAAACATAGCCAGGTTAAAACATATTTTCATACACGATATCAAAGTAAAATAATAACACATACTATTTTAACAGTTTCAATATCTTATCAGTAAAAATGATCTAACCATGGAGTATCGTAATAGCAGAATGTCATCCGAACTCCAAAATTGAGCAGTGTATCCATATGATTCGTAATTAATGATTGAAACGGGGTAACAACATGACATCGACATTTCAGTTGGCGGTACCTTGCACTACCCACTCCATCTTTGCTCCTCCCACGATCTTCTTACATTGTGGCGATACTTCAAGGCAGCCAGATATGATAAGCGCCAGGCCATCTTTGGTTTGGTGTAATTCAAAATCGCGTCTATCGTATTTAGTGTTTTGTTCTGTACTACAAAAGCATGATATTTTTTTTCTCTGCTGCACTCTAGATTAGGATTAACTTCCCTGGACATATGTGCACTCTACATTTATTTCAATTGGGAGCTTGTGACCTAGTACGGGGTCATGGGCTTGCCCTCGTGCAGTAAATGAAAATGGGTCCCGTAGCCAGTTGAGTGTCAAAAACACGGCATTATTGGAGTCCAGAGGACCTTTCTCACCCCCGGGCACGGGCTGCACTACTGATACTGATATTGGGTGAATTTAGAAAACAATGACCCCTCTCGAAGACAAGTAAAGGGGATTGGTTGACGAGGGTGAAGATTTGTGAGATGAAAACTCACCCCACATGGCCAGCTACGTCCATTAAATGAGAAGTGTAAAATGTCACTCTACAAAAATCCTTCGACCATTCAAGCCATTGACTGACCCCCACACCAGCTTTGACTTACCCCTCCTTCCTCCATTCTCGGTTAATGTGGCCCTATGAGATCCATTTGTGAAGTTAGCATCACGTTATCTTGAACACCGGGTCTTTTAAGGCTTTTCGAACAACAATTCTGTCGGCGCTCCAACTGTGCAAGTATTCCGTCACGTACTGACATCACAACGTAGCGCAGTGACGCATCACCATTCTAGATTAGTCGGGCATCAGTCAGAAGGGGACGGGCGAGGGTATCAGCAGTTCTGAATCCATCCAGTATGTAAACCTGCCGGAATTCTGGCTCTGCACGGATACGGCACCTATGATCATCAACGTAGTATATAAACACGGTGACTGAAAGCTGGTACTTCAACAAATGCAGTCGGACACCGGACTAGCAATATTTAACATTCAACACCTTAACATATGTATAGACTGTAGATATTTGCATGGACACACCTCATGTGAAACTGAGATGTTCCTTCTTGCCCTTCAGAGCATTTGAGGGGGTGGTATGATGTGTTTACTTACAAAGTTGGACTTGGACGGAAAGTATGCCTGGGTACCAGAATAAAAGTGGCCCCCATTAGCGAATTAATAAAACCAATTGAGCTAAAAAAAAGCAGCCTATGTTTGCAAATGGGGCAGTTTTGAACTTGTAAAGACACGCTGTATAAGAGCCTTATTATGAGTAAGGTGGTCCATTGGACTGCCGTAGTCGTGGTAGTGGTCCATGGAACACCAGACTGGGGGTCCATCTGCCATATTCTGACTATCACAGTTGGACTGCCACAGAACCACTGCTACCGCTAAGGATCCGTGATCCTTGGCGGTCTTGCAGGGGTGTCAGGCTGGTATTATACTGGCAGGGCCACTGCAGCACCACCAACCATATCACTAGTTTGCTCACTGCCAGAGGTTTCATGGTGGCAAGAGCCATGAAAAGTGTGGCAGCGAGGAAACTAAGGGGGCCCTACAGGGGGTGGTACGATGTGTTTACTTATGTGTTTACATGTATGGCAAAAAAGGGGTGCTTTTTCCTATGTGGTGAAGGGTTCAGAGCCAGGGAATGCAAGGAGGGGGGCACATGATGTGCCCCCCGTATGCATGCACCTCCAGTTCCTGCAGGGCATGGACTTAACAGTCCATGCCCTGCAAGAACATGCAATGGTCCCATTGCCATGCCTAACTAAGGCTCACATATGAGCCATCGCACTGCACTACCGCGGGTCAACCGCGGCAGGACCGCCCAACCTGGATTTCAGTCAGAATCCAGCAGGTGGTCTCTTTATGGGTTTGGCGGTTTTAGAGCGGAACGCTCGCACGGCAGCTCGCTACAAGACCACCAAACTCATTATAAGGACCTACGTGTTTTTCAAGGCATGACAGGCTGCATGGATTTGTGGTAATATCAAGGAGATTAACAAATATCGTTTAGTACAGTATGTTTTCAATATTTACACATTTAAGTCTGGAAAAAGCTGTATGCAGTTCCACATAAATACCTAAAAAATACAACTCAACGTAAACATTGTTTAAAAAAGATAAATGCAATAATGCATACTTTACTTACTAAGTACTAGCACAGTATCTATTCAATTATTTAGGAATGTGTATAAAATATGTAAATAAAGTTCACTGCCTTTTATAAACCCAACCTATATGGGCACCCTACCCCCCTCTGCGCACAGTCTTTGGCAGTGAGTGGTATGCAATTGACCGCAGACCAGGTCCTACGCTCACCCTCCTCGGTAGTGCACGGCTGACTATGTGATGTAAGCTCTTCTAGGGTCATGAATTCAATGACCCAGGAGACACCCTCTTTTTTATTGTTGTTGGGGTGCTGCTGCACTCCCTACAGCCCTCCTCAACAAAACAAAAACGCTTCTAGGAGCACCACTATCAGCTAATAAAATATTTTAAAAAGAGCTCTTGCAGGGCAATGTGGAGAACTCCCCAGCTGGAGCAATGAAAGTAAAATGAGGAGCTCATCTGCTCATTTCACATTCACTGTAATTTTTCATTTTTATTAGGGTAAACAGTGTGTGCCCCCCCCCCTCCCTGAGCTAGTTCATGGCCATTGGGACCCCATCCTGAGGGGCTGATTGCTCCTTTTAATGGGGAGGGGCGGGCTGCCCCCCTCCCCATACAACAAAAGGGCCCGGGGACCATATTTCCTTGTACCAATGTTTATTTTTTTGGGAAGGGGGTATGCAACCCCTCTCCAAGCCAATTAAGGGCCCTAAGGACCTCAAATCCCGTAGCAGATCATTTATTTTTGGGCATGCAGCCCCCTACCCGGATCTATCTAAAGGTCCAGGGGACCCCCTCTACAGGTTCCTTTTCTTGGAGGAATGGATTATGGGACCACTTAAGGGCCGGAGGGACCTCATCCCCCAGGGCCAATTTTTCTTTTTAGTGGAGGGGTGCATGGGGACCCCTCCCCAAGCCTCCAAAGAGCCACAGGGACCCCATCCACCAGGGACAAATTATTTTGTAGGGGGTGGGGCATGGGACCCACCTCCCTGAGCCATCCAGTGGTCCCAAGGACCCCACCCCCTGTGGCCCGATGGTAGCATTTTCCCGGGGACTTCATCACCCAGGAGACTGACGTTCCCTGCCTGCAAGAGCATGGGCAGGAAGAACTTCCATTCCCTGCATGCACCGTTGCAGGCAGGGAGCACAGCTTGGCTCCCGCCCTGTAGAAGCAGGGAAAAGCTGCTTCTGCCAGGCGAAAGCGAACACATGTAGCTGGCTCCTGCCACACCTGAGATGAATGCAGGCAGGAGAGTTAGCAAAGGCTGTGGGGCTCCCACTGCGGCCCCATGTGCAGCAAATGCTGTGTGTGTCCTTGGTGGGTTCTGGGGCAGCCGTGAAATTATTAGAAGTGTTGTGACCCCATGGATGAGGTCGGTAGGGCCTCCTAATGACCTAGGGAGGGGAGCCGCACCTCCTCCCCCCTTAAAATGTAAGGTGGCCTGTGATACAGCTTGTTAATTGCTCAGGGAGAGTTTCCAGAATCCTAAAATGGCTGCTGCCATATCTTTGTTGATGTGTTGGCAGCCTATCAGATCGTAGCTTGAGATTGTCCTATCTTTCCATGTGCAGAGTTCTCTGCAGTCGTAAAGGTACTACAATAGTTGTATGTGAATAGCAAAAAAATAGTAAACTTACACCAAAAGTATAATTTTACCTTTGTGAATAAGGACCTATGTCTAAAATGGTGGTCATCTTAAACAGATCAATCTATGGCAACCGTGCATATAATTTGCCAGCATCACAAGTTTTAACAGATATAAATTCACAGGACATTCATCGTCAATTCAAGTGAAAATTAAATATGACAGAAATACTCCTTTTCTAAAAAGCATAAAGTGGTTAATACTTCAGTCTCATTCTATTTATCAAACAGGTTGTATTACACACAAAACAATACATGTTAATTCCCTTCAGCAAGCAGAGCATACATAAAAAATATACATTAAATATGACAGAATAACTCTTTTTCCAAACCACCTAACATAATGTGTGTTTGTAAAGCACATGGTCACCCAGAAGGGTATCTTTGTGCGCAATCACCAATGTTTATCGTTACCCAGCTCTACTAATTTTTTCATCCTCAGAAGGATGACTGGTAGGAAGGCGGAGTGGACCCGCCGGGATCTGAACCTGTGACCATGAGGTCAAACACAGACCCCGAAAGTGGACTTGCAAATTGAGATTTCCTAAATGCAATGTAAGAAGCATTTTCAGAATACAACTTTGCATGAATGAATCACAAATTACCATCAACTTCTAGTTGATGGTAATTTGCAATTCCTTAGAAAAATGCACAAAAATGTGTTTTTCTAAGCGCCATGTGGCGCATACAACATGCCCTTAGGGCATGTGTGTGCCACATGTGCACACATACCGTTTTGGGGGGTGCATCAGGGGGGCCTTATGGCCCCCTAGCACCCTTGAAATTTCATTCGCAAATTGTGATTACCTATTTGGTGATTGCAAATTGTGAATGCTTTCCCATTCATTCCTATGGGCCTCTAGGCCCATAGAAATGAATGGGAAAGCATTCCCTAATAGCAAATCGCACTTTGCGATTTGCTATCAGAGAATGGTTAGGAATCGCTAATATTTGAGCAAACCCTACATGCATAAGGAATTGCAATTCCTTATTAGCGACTCCTTACAAATCGCTATTAAGGAATCGCAATTCCTTAGCTTGATGCATGTGCCCATAATTGTATTAAAAGAGGTAATGGACAGTTTTGCAATTTCCATAGCTTCCTGCAACGTTTGGATTATGCTGCTGAAGAAGCTGTTGCTGAATCTTTTTGTTGGATCAAAGTATTATTAATTGATCCCTGATATATGTCTCTACTTTTGCGCCAAACTCACAATCAGAAGCAGGTATTCTTAAAATAGATATGTAAGAAGCAACTGACTCATCAATTAATTAATGCTGCGTGTAAAAATGAAACCTTTCTGAGACAATGTGTGGCTCCTCCACAAATCAGTTTTTAAGTCTATCTAGCACCTCCGTGAAACAATCGTAATTACCTGCCCCCGTTCCCTGTGGGGTCAGTAACAGAGGGAAAGGTTCAGAAATATCCTCTGCATCAGTGCACATTAAATTCAACACTAAACCTTTGAGCATTTTAAATGCTTTCCCATTAATCGCTAACAATTAGTTCTTAAAATGTCATAACTATTTTTACCACTTCATACCAGGTTGATTCGGCCCCTTAAAAAATGATGGTGGTGGATTACCACATACAGAATTGGTGGTGAAAATGAAAACAAACAAAAACAAAATAAAACACAAAGTAAACTTACAATTGATAACCGAACATCAATCAAAAATGTATACCAAAGCAGTCAGTGTCTGTATATAAATACAACCTTCCTGCATACCTTCCTGGCCTTCAGCACACGATGAAACTGTTCTTACACACGAGAAGACCTTAAAACAAAATCAACCCACACATGTGCTGTTGTATGGTACTATGCATCTTCCCATGTACTCTGGTCCTTGTTGCTCAGCCAGTCTGAATGTGCCGTGTGGAATGTTGGAGTGCATGGTGATGCAATAGAATGTTTAGGTGCCTGCGAAGTTCAGAGTGTCAGTTGGAGTATGGGCTTAGCAGCAGGGAGGGAGGGAGATCCTAAGATCTAAGCTAAAAACCTATAAATATACATACCTGTAACTAAGATTAATAGATCATCTTATGTAACTTACACTTCGGCTAATGGACTTCATTATTACATTTTGGCAAGGATTCTGAGAACAGAAACTACACGTGAGGATCAACATGAAGTAACTATTCAAGAAACTGCACTGAAGAAACTACTGAAGATATAAATCAAAAGCCTGAAAGAAACAGAACGTCCTGTGCCCCACCAGTGTCCTTTTGTCCGGTATAGCCCAGGGCATGTATCTGTTATTTAAGTGTATTGCAGTTTTCAAGCGAAGCAAAGTGGAGCCGGTGAGGCTGGTAGTAAGATGAACTGCCATCAACACTGACATCAATGGTAGTATTGAGACAAACGGATTTTCATCATATGGAGTTTTTGCCGATTGGTATTGGTATTGAGGCTGGCAGTAATGACGGGATGAATGGTGTTCGCAGCGGGTAATGCTGGCTCATCGGCAGTGTGTGAATTCAACTTCACATGTACTTTGAAGTGGGAGATTTAAATCATGCTAAATGCCCCGGTTACTTACCGGTAATCTTCATTACTCCAAGTCCTTGTCTTCCTCGCCACAGTAATCCCCATTGAGCCTCTGGTTCCCACAGAAACTCCAAGTAAAAGTTATCATTCTAGTCTCCCTCTCCCTCTCCCAACATGGCCTCCGGTGGTGACAGCCAATCCCATAAAGGGACACATAAATAGCAAAATTATCTGAAACCTAAGCCGCATACATGAAGCCACCAAGAGGGCCGGGAGGGAAGGGAAACTATACTGTAACGAGGAAGACAAGGACTCGGAGTAATGAAGATTACCGGTAAGTACCCGGGGCATTACCTCCTCGTCCCTCTTCCTCGCCACAGTAATCACCATTGAGCCGATTTAAAAAGCATATCAGCTTCATGAAAGAAAAACAGCCCACACCAGGAAGGCAGTATAACAACAAGTTTAATAACACTAGGCAGATAAACAAAAGAAATCCCCTCAAGGAACACCAGCAGTCAGCACAGAAGAGGCAAAGGAGATCAAGCCTGAAACCTGAAGACGGTAATGGGTCATGAAGGTATGAGGTGATGACCAAGTGGCAGCCCGGCAAACATCCTCCATGGAAACCCCTTTAAACGCCTCCCAGGAGACCATAACAGACCTGGTGGAACGTCCCTGAATAGGAAGAGAGGGAACCTCGGAAACAGATTCATATGCCAACAAAATAGTCTCCTTGATCCAACGACTGACCGTGAAAAGGGAAGGCTTCAAACCTTGATGGTACAAACCAAAATTGACAAATAAATTGTCCACCTTACAGAAGGAAGACGTGCGGGACAAATAAATCAACAAGGCACGTCGAACATCCAAAAGATGTAAAAGAGCCTCCTCATACGAGGAAGGATCAGGTAAAGAACAGGAAGAACCACCTCCGTAGACCGATAAAAGAAGGAATCAACCTTCGGTACAAACGTAGGATGAGGGCGCAAGACCACACGATCCAACAATACAACCAAAAAAGGAGCAGGCCGGAGGAAAGCCCCCAACTCCCCAATACGCCTGTCAGAAGCAATAGCAACAAGAAATACGAACTTAAGCGTCAAAAATTTTAAATCAACCGTTTCCAAAGGCTCGAAAGGAACTGATTGCAAAGAACGCAAGACCAAAGGAAGGTCCCAAGGAGGAGGATATAGGATAGGACGCGGTCACTGGAAAGACAGATCTAAAAAGCTGCGCCACCAATTGAGCCACTGAAACCAAAGGAAGGACATGAAATGCCCGCATGGCGGCCCATTGAGCACGAATAGTAGAAATGGCCAAACCCAATTCAAAACCCTCATTCAAAAAAATCAAGAATACGAGCCGGTTCCAAAGAATCCACAGACAAATCGTGACGAAGACACCAAGAAGAAAAGTTGTCCCAATGCCAAGCATAGGATTTCAACTTAGAAGGCCTCCGGGACTGCTGAATAACACCAGCAACAGTCACCGAACAACCACCACGGATCAGGGAATCCCTCTCAAGAGCCAGGCCCGCAGACCCAGGGATTGGAACACCGGAAGCGGAAGCAGAGGGCCCAACAGAGGGAAAGGCACGAATGGCAACGCCCACCCCGGTGTCACAGCCAATTCCAATACCAGGGGAAACCATGGGCGACGACTCCACCCCGGAACAATCAGAAGGACAAAGGACCCCTCCCTTTTGATTTTCTGCAAGACAGCTGGAATCAGGGGAACAGGGGGAAAGGCATACAAGAGGCCTCGCAGCCATTGGAATGACAGAGCATCCACCCTCCAAGCATCCCGGCAAGGCATAATTGTGCAAAAGCAGCGGACCTTGGCATTGGACTGGGACACAAAGCGGTCTACAATCAGAGACCCAAACATCTGCCTCAACCTCATGAACATCAAGTGCGTCAGGGACAATGAACCCATGGAGGGAAACACACGGCTCAGACAGTCAGCCACAGTGTTCTCCCGACCAGGCAGATAAATTGCAGACATGGATGCCAGGTGCAACTCCGCCCAAGAACAAATCTAACGACTGAGGCAACCGAGGGAAAGAACTCTGCAACCCCCCTGATGGTTGATATACGACATCACCACCTGATTGTCTGTCCGGACCTGTACATGGTGACCCAACAGAAGATCTGAGAAGGCCAACAGGCCCAACTGAACCGCCTAAGTTCTTTGTAGTTCAACGAACAGTATATCAGAGTGAGACCAAACCCCTTGCGTCGTCGAATCCCCTAGAGTAGCACCCCAGCCCAGCAGCCTGGCATCGGTAGTGAGAATCCAAGACGGAAGAACCAGAAAGGGGCGACCCTGAGACAGATGAACGTCTTCCAACCATCAACCCAGGACCACCCGAATCTCGGTCGGCACAGGGACCAACACACTCACATCTAGAGAACAGGGGACCCAATGCAACAAAATGTGGGACACCACCGGATACATGTGTAGGCGAGCCCAAGGTACCATCAACAAAGATGCTGACATTAGACCCTGCACCCTCAACCACAGGCTCACAGGATGAGAAGGACCCAACAACAGGGATCGAACAGCAGAGATCAGAGTCAAAATCCGAGCAGGGGGCAGGAACACCATCCCCAATTAAGTCCTGAAAAGTGCTCCGATGTAAGTCAAGTCCTGTGTAGGAACCAGGGAGGACTTTGGGACATTCACCAGGAATCCGTGATTTTCCAGGCCATGGCACACCCTCCGGACATGCAACTCCGCCTTAGAAAGAGAAGAAGCAGAAATCAAAATATCGTCCAGATATGGAAAAACACTAATGCCCTCCCCATGTAAATGGCCAACAAGAGGAGCCAGACCTTTAGTAAAAACTCTGGGTCCAAAAGGCAATAGTCCAAAAGGCAATACCTGAAACTGATAATGCCGACCCAGGACGCAAAATTGAGAAACCTCTGAAAGTTGGGGTGTACAGGCACATGGAGATACGCATCCCGTAGGTCTATTGAGGCCAGAAAATCCCCTTGAGAAAAAGAGGAAGGATCACCTGGAGAGAAACCATCTTGAACTTCTGATGAGGAATGAAAGTATTCACCCATTTCAAATCCATCACAGGTCTGAGATCCCCTGTGCGGTTGGACACCAGGAACAAAATAGAATAAACTCCCAACCCCAACTGATCCCCTGGCACGGGAATCACCGCTCTTTTTCGCACTAGGGAATCAATGCCTTCCAAAAGTGCCATCCCTCTTCAGAGCGTCTCTGGGACAAGGAGTGGACCTGAAACAGTCTGGGGGAGTCCGGGTAAATCCAAGATGAAAACCTTCGGAAACCACCTGAAGGACCCATTGATCCGAAAAAGTTTTGTTCCAAGAGTCCCAGAAGAAACTCAGACAACCCCGAACCGTACCCACTCCAGGAGCAACCCAGTCATGACTTCGCAGCGGGAGAGGAGAAGGTAGAAGCTCTGGAGAACCGAGATCTGTCTGAGGAAAGAGCTCCCTGGCCACATCCCTTCTCACGAAAGGGCTGAGACGCAAGGCCCCTCCTTGAAGGACCAAAAGCCTGCTGTGACCCAAAGGCACGGAAGCGACCAGCCCGGTCAGGTGCAAGTAGCTTACAGTCTTCCGTCGTTTTCTTAACCATATCATCCAACAGGGAACCAAACAGCTTCACACCAGTATAGGGAATTTTCATCAACAGACCCTTCTGTGCAGCATTAGCCTTCCACGAGCAGAGCCACAACAGCCGCCCCCAAAGAATCAAATGATACGTCAGAAAGCAGACGAACCTGCTGCTCCATCATAGCCAGCCTAGAAGACACATCTTCCCCCTGGTCCATCAATTCTGCCAACTATTGAAAGTCTTTAAGTAAAGATTGGATGGCGTAAGAAGAATAGGCCGCCGCCCGTATGGAAATATTAGCAGCACCAAAATTGCGCTTCAACGCACTATCAACCTTACGATCCACTGGGTCAGCAGGAGAGGAATCCTCAGAAAGAACGGCCCCATGAGACGACATACTAGCCATCAAGGAATCAACCTTAACTGAAGAAGGAAACTTCACAGAAAAGTTTTGCAAAGGATAACGTTTATTCAAAAAACATGGAAAAGTGCCCTTGGCCACATCCTTCCATTCCGTCTCCAAAACCTTCAAAACAGAAGAATAAGTGGCAAAGATGCAGGCTCAGGACGCTGATACTGCGCAAATAAATCATCCTCCAAATTCACAACAGAATCAGGAAAAACCAAATTCTTGCGAATGTGACTAAGCACCACCTTAAGGTCGGCACCCTGCACAAAACGTCCCTTGGCATCCCCATCCTCCTTTGTTTCCGAATCAAGAGCAGGAGCAGCATCAGCTTTAGGCTTCCAGGAACAGCCACCTTATCCTGCAAAGCAGCAGCCACCGCAGAATTAATCATCTGTTGTAAGACATCCAAAGAACGAAGTGCCCCTCCAGAACCAGAAGCTATATCAATCAATCAATGAATCAATCAATCAGAGTACTTGTAAAGCGCGCTACTTACCCGTGAGGGTCTCAAGGCGCTATGGGGAGGGGGGGTGCTGCTACTGCTCGAAGAGCCAGGTCTTGAGGAGTCTTCTGAAGGCGAGTAAGTCTTGAGTCTGCTGTATGTGAGTAGGGAGGGTGTTCCAGGTCTTGGCGGTGAGGTAGGAGAAGGATCTGCTACCAGAGGTCGTTCGTTGGATGCGGGAGACAGCGGCGAGGGCGAGGCTGGCGGAGCGGAGCTGGCGGGTGGGGGTGTAGAAGCTGAGTTTGCTGTTCAGGTAGGCTGGTTCGGCGTTGTGGGATGCTTTGTGTGCGTGGGTGAGGAGCTTGAAGGTGATCCTCTTGTCAAAGGGGAGCAAGTGTAGGTCTCTCAGGTGGGGGTGATGTGGCTGCGGCGGGGGACGTTGACGATCAGTCGGGCTGAGGCGTTTTGGATGCATTGTAGTCGTCGTAGGTGTTTGGCTGCGATTCATGCATAGAGTGCATTGCCGTAGTCCAGTCTTGTGCTGACGAGGGCCTGTGTCACCGTTCTTCTTGTTTCGGTCGGGATCCACTTGTAGATCCTGCGGAGCATGCAGAGTGTGTTGTAGCAGGAGGAGGAGACGGCGTTGACCTGATTAGACATGGAGAGGGAGGAGTCGAGGATGAATCCTAGGTTGCGTGCATGGTCAGTGGGTGTTGGTGCTGTTCCCAGTGTGGTCAGCCACAAGGAGTCATCCCAGGCTGAGGGGGTGTGTCCCAGGATGAGGACCTCCATCTTGTCCGAGTTCAGCTTCAGACAGCTGCTCCTCATCCAGTCAGCGACGGCCTTCACTCCCTCATGGAGGTTGGTTTTGGGGGTGTGTGGGTCCTTGGTGAGAGAGAGGATGAGCTGGGTGTCGTCGGCGTAGGAGATGATGTTGAGGTTGTGATGGCGGGCCACTTGTGCGAGGGGGGCCATGTAGACGTTGAACAGCGTCGGGCTGAGAGATGAGCCCTGGGGGATGCCGCAGATGATGTCGGTGGCTTCGGTTCGGAAAGGTGGGAGGCGGACGCTCTGGGTTCTGCCGGAGAGGAAGGACGTGGTCCAGTCAAGGGCCTTCTCTTGGATTCCGGCTTCTAAGCTATCCATGGAGCCAGGAGCAGCCACGGCAGACGAACCACCCTCCATGACCATCAATTTCAATTGAACACACACAGGCAGTAGACGGCAAATACAACCGGTACAAAAGGCAACCAACAAACCCTCCCACTGCACGACCATCATACAATTATAAAAGCGGAGGAAGTCCGGCGCGCCCTCCTAATGAAACCGTCAGACCCACCGCCAAAGAAAACATGCAGCGGGGTACAACCAATAAGGTAAGGAAAACGAAGAAGCTCAACAACTCTGTAAACCAATGGGGGAAGAATAACACATCACAACTGCCCAATGTCTGCTGTGCAGGACGCGCGTTACAGAAAAGCAACACAAGTCAGAAAGACCGCTAAAGTAGGTCAAAAACCTGTGTGTCCCCGCAAATGAGGCCGGTTCCCATGCGAATCAAACCCTATGAAAAATTTGAGTCCACTAAAGTAGGACGAGAATAAAGTGGCAAATGAGGGGAACAGAAAAAAAAACAAATAAACATAACCAACACCAACATTCCCTGACATCAAACCCCACAAGGACCCAGAGTCCAGCCAACGCAGGATCCAGCCCCACTTACCCGCAACGCAGGCACACAGCACTCGGAGTAGTGCAGAAACAAAAAAAAACAGATAATTTTGCTGTTTATGTGTCCCTTTATGGGATTGGCTGTCACCACCGGAGGCCATGTTGTGAGAGGGAGAGGGAGACTAGAATGATAACTTTTACTTGGAGTTTCTGTGGGAGCCAGAGGCTCAAAGGTGATTACTGTGGCGAGGAAGACGGACGAGGAGGTAATGGGGTACTCATGAGGACTTGGCCGGTAGCTATAGCGAACCATCGGTCAACAAGAAGTCACAGTGCTGCGTTTGCTTTGGCCTTGCCAGAGTTGCTTGCAGTCGGTGCACCAGGGTTTGAAGTGACCACGAGGATATTCATGGTCATGTAACACGCGCATCTATAGAACTTTAATGGGCCACTCCGTGCTCGAGGTCAGTTGAAGATGTTTGCTGTGAGCGAGACAGAGCACACATGCTCATGCCCTATTCTCCTATGAGGAAATGTGACATACATCAGCTGCCATTTTGAAAGAAGACGTCTTCCGGCAATGACAGTTGCACTAGTTTGGAGAAAGGAGGTATGGCCTAAGGGGTTACGAGTATGACATCCAATGTACTTCAGCTTTCATCTTGGAAGAATTTGTTTCCCGACAGTGACAAGAGCACTAGTACCAGATTGAAGGTGTGGCCAGGAACCATCATTAACTTTCGCCATGCGTAACAGGTGTTATTAGAGCAAGTGTGCAAGCGTCCGATCCAGAGGGAGTGCAGTGTGTCCAAGGTGACACACACACACTTTAAACACCTGTGCCTATCCGGCTTTCCGAAGTTTTTGGCAGTAGGCTCAGGTGAGAGGTCGCTCACTAGGAACTTAAGACAGTGTGTTCTAGAAATTGGGATGTGTTCATCTTTATGCTTGTTCTACCATGTGTTTTGGTTATTGGAGTCAGAATTTGCTGAATAAGCTTCTTGTTGCTTAGGACTCTTTATGTGGTAAGTGTTGCAACCCTATTTGGTGCAGGCGTTGTGTGCAGCATGAGATGTGCATTTTGTGTTTTGTTGCACTGTGATGTTCTCTCTTAAGCAGGAGGAGGTGGGATTTCAGTTTGGGTCAATGGAGAGACAGGGTGTGTTGAGACTGTTCTAGGTGTGTGGCTTGAAATAATTTTTTTATATACATTTGCTGAGTTTTCTGTGCATAGGAATCATTCTGAGTTTTGGTTGTGATGTATTGATTTCCAGTGTAAAAGTGATTAAATCAAGGTGTGTACGTTTTCTGATATATTGATTTCCTTTTTAGAGTGAATTACTATTTGTGCACAAGTTTCTTCCGTGGAGGAATCATCATGGACACCAATAAGATATTTTTGCTTGAGAGATGACTGTGAGGGAGTAAGTCACCCACTGATTGCTGTACATTTGATGCTTTGCTTGTGGGATGACTGTGAGGGGCTTAAGTCACTCACTGCTTACTGTACACTAGGTGCCTTTGCTTGAGGGATGACTGTGAGGGCACAAGTCACCCGTTCTTATGTGTGAGCTTGAGAGTTCTTTCTAATGCAATTGGGTTTGTGAGTGCTTTGATGGTGCTTGTTTTGTTGTTCTGTGGGTTGGTGTGTTGTGCCACTTACTTGCTGTTTTTCTGTGTTGTGCCATGTATCATGATGGTCTGGCCAGCTGGTGTGGTTAGTGTTGGTAACAGGAGCGGCATGTTATTCCCTGTATGCGTCTGTATGAGATGAGGGTGCTTTATGTTCCTTTATGTATATGTGTTGTTCCCAACTTGCATGTGTGTTACATCTTGTATTTATCTTGCATTCACAATATTTTTATATGTTCTGTAAAGGGGGAAGATGTGTTGGATTGTACTGATCCAGCGCTGCTCTCAAATAACCCTCCAAACCACACTTTACTCGTTGGTGGGGCCCATAGAACCGTGAGTTGCTCATTCAAACAATTCACACTGCTCCCAAGATCCGTGAAACCTAGAGGACGAGCTGCTGGACATTGGAGTACCCTAGTTAATCTATAATTTTAAATTCCATACATTATATACATATGCATTCTATGGACATCACCATGGTATTTACATTCATAAAAACAACATTAAGGCACCCCACTATTTTGGTCGATGGACCAGCTAGTAGAAGTTAGATGATGGGAATCAAGACTACATTAATTCACCATTTTATGTAGCTTTATATCTCTTATTAACTCAATTGTTTTGTCATAACTTTAAGTTTAAACTTCTAACCTTTATTCATAAATTTTATTAAAACATTTCTTATTAGTTATTCAAGAAGCGGATAAAATGAATTCAATACATTTTACATTTATTAGTAAAACAGTTTAGAAACAAGAAATTTGAAATTCATATTACCAATTTTCTTTGTCATGAAGGAAGAAAAGAACAGTAATAAACGACACAGGTTCCCAAAATCAGCCTCCCTATCTTCTTCCATATCTACCTCCCATCAGGACTCCGCATTCAATTCTATACCCCGTCAAAAGTTAAAGTCAGGAAAATTTCAGTCTTTTGCCCCCAAAAATCATTCAGTCCGACAGCATGTCATGGTGCGAAAATAAATTCAGGAGCAGCCTTTTTTTCTCTGTTCCGAACAGCCTCTTTTATACCCTTTTTCACTAACTGTCTAACTAAAACTTGAAACTTTAGGGTCCATTCTCATTTCTCATTGGTCCATTCGAGAGGTGGTGAAGATCACCTCATCTCCTCATTGCCCAAAATTTTGCAAAGTCACTTCCATATTTCTCATGTGGTCAAAATTGTTCATTTTTCGATACTCATCATCCTGTCCTTAATGTCGATACTTCACTCAATTTTCCCAGGCTCACAACTCGAGCGTCTCCTTTTGCACCATTCCGCTTTTCCGGGCCACGCTGACCTGGACATCAGTTGCCCAGGCACAGGCCGCTCACACATCACTCGAGCACAGTCACACATGCGTAGAGTCATACTCTTTCGGAGTCTCGCAAAACCTTCATTTTATGCTAGGCCGCTCAGGCCTTATTGGGAACTAACATAGAAAAAAATACAATCAAACGTTAGATTTTGAATTAAAGCCCTTCTCTATATTTCCCACCATTCTAAGTTTTACCCTGTTAATGGTTAGCTAGCAAAAAGCTACGAAAATGCACTGTTTACTCACCAATTTTGTTCGTTTTGCCATAAAAATACTTATAATAAGCATACATGCATAGCTCTGCTTACTTAAAAGCATTATTGCACTATATTAGTATGACGATTTCACATGATTAAGGTATTACGGTTTGCAACACACGCAAATTAGTATCCCACGTGTACTTTTTCTGTGTGTGTTTTTCTTTTTGTTGATTAGTTTAACACTCCACTCGATTAATACATGTTATAGTTATGAGAAATTAATTTCACAACGGGTACACAAAAACCTTTGTCACTCCCTTGCTCCATCAATTCCCCCCTTTGGTGATCTCATCACCACACAACACCAAAAAAAATTGAAAATTTTCAAATAAACATGTTTCTGGTTATTTTAAGCTAGTTGACTTAAACTCTTGTATCTCCATTTTCTATCTATCATGGCACATTTTCTCTTTGAATTCTTCCAATTCTATTTCTCCTTTCTCATGTTCCCTTTCTTTACTTTCTTCAATTTTATTTTTTATAGACTTTTTAATGCTTCTCCTTCTTCTACACTTACAAACTAATCTTAGTATTAATATCACAACTATCATTACAGTCAGTGGAATTAACACTTTCCCTTTTTTATTGATCTACCTGTTTCAAAAAACCATTTCTTTACAGCTGAAAAACTCTTACCAAGTTTCTCAAGAACACCGTCAACCTCCAGTGGAGCAATTTCTTTATGCAGTTCTGTAATATTTGTAATATACCTTTGTGAATATTTTGACTTTTGTCTGGGATATAAGTACAACAGTGCAGTACTTTAAAAATTCCACAGACTCATTTGCCAATATTATGTCAAGAGCAAGCAGATTTTGCATCACCATAACTCTCATAGCAACCATTTCAGTATTTACCATTAAAAACCCTCCAGCTGTATCTGTTGATAAGCGATCTACTATCGATGACAACTTTCGATATGCCCACTGCTGGTATCAATGCTCCAAAAACTTCACCTGTTATTTCGAATACACTTTCCCTTCTCCTACACGTTAAGGGTTTACCAATTTTATGAATTCCATTAGTTCCTCTATCTACATTAAATATTTTAGGAAAGACCAAACCTACATAACAGGATCCATACCAGTGGTCCGGTAATCTATCATAAGCCTTATTACCACATAAAAAATACATTCCAGGAGAAACAGGATAATTTCCACCTTTAAATCCCCATCCCCCTTTTATAATATATGTATCTTCACATTGACTTGCACCCACAAAATAATTGTCATACAAAGTGTTATCTGATCGAATACATCATTTCCCTATTTGTGGTGTATCTATACTAATTGCCACATTCACATTATTTCCCTCAATATTCTCATCCTTAAAAGTCCACATTGTTGATTTTGCTTTATTTGCAGTTGATTTTCTTTTGTATTGGATTCTCCTTTCTTCTACCATGTCTAAGAAAGCTTTCTCCTCATTCCACATTTTACATGTCAAATTGTGTTTGAAAGCATAATCAAAAGTCAATTCTTGTGTCTCTAAAAAATATTCACCAAAAACTCTACCTGGATTAATTTAGTTTAGTTCTGGTAAAATTTTCAACGTTTCAAAAGTGTCATCAGAATTAGAATAATAGTATTCCAATTTACTTGTTTTGTAAAACAAACTAGATAACACACTACAAGTAACCCCATATGTCAAAAGTAGATGATGGTAAGTCACACCCTCTGATACAGATGCAGGCAATTTCATACAAACGTAGCAGTCACTTGCGTCCATAGTTTTCACATATTCAGACAGAAGTTTAGAAATAGTGTTTTTCAAAAAATCACTAATGGAATTTTATCTATGCAAATCAGGATTATATACATATTTCACATCACTCTTTGACTCATAAGCCTTCTCTTTTATACTCTCATTTGTCTTTGCATGCTCAAATTCAGGTCTGAAAGGAATCACAATTGCTAATATTAACCATACTACCATTAATAACCCTGGACATATTAACCACATTCTGCACCATTTTCAAAAAATAGCACATTTTGACTTTTGTACATCATTAGTAGGCATTTTTTAATAAATCAAGCACTCTATCTTATTCACAGTCTTTTATCACCGCTACAGTGTCTTTTTTACCTTCTTTCGCACTTAGGAAAGTGTCTTTAATATCAATTTTCAAGTTTGTTCTTTATGTCTTCCTTTTTGGTTCCCATTTTTTTTCTTCTTTTTTTTTAAACATCTTTTTATTGAAAGAAACAATTCCATCAGAAGACACATCATGGAGCAGCGAAAGTGCAGTAGTTCATACATTATAGAAAATCACATTAATGCAGTCAATGGAGAGTATTACGATGGTACCTCCATTCCAATGCGCCCACCAGCCTATCCCTCCCCTACGGTCCTCCCCCCACCCACTTCACCACCTTCCCTCCTACCCTCCCTTCACCGCCTTCCCCCTTTCGGGGAGTGCAAAAAATATCAGAGTACACGTCCATTGCCTCCCTGGGAGGAAAAGCCTTTTACCTGCCTGGTCGGGGAGGGCCCCACTATTCATCCTCCGGGGTGCCCAGCCACTCTCCTCTGTACCTCCTCCAAGCCTGCCAGATCTTTTCCCATTTACGAGGGCAACCCCGGCTATTGTAGATGAACTTTTCCGCCCTCTGGAACCAATCCATGTCTCGCCCCCATTCCTCTATCGTCGGTACCAGGTCATTACCCCAGAGACGTGCGATATTTCTCTTTGCTACCATACTTGCAAAGGCCAGCTATATCTTATCTCCCTTGGGCCACGTTACCTCTCCTGTGACTCCTAGTACATGCCACCTAGCCTCCAGTGGCACCTCCGCCCCCCACCACTTCCTCCATTATGTCCTTCAGCCTAACCCAGTATGATCGAATTTTAGGGCAGTCCCATAGGATATGGAAGAATATGCCTTCCTCCCCGCACCCTCTCAAGCAGAAGTGTGATGCCGCATATCCCATCTTAAACTGCACCGTGCGCGGGGTGTAAGACCTGTGAAGGATGCAGAGCTGTACTAAGCGGAATCTCGCCCTAATTGCCACCTCTCTGGACACTGCAGGGCCTCACTCCAATCGTCATCCTCTAGCATGCCCAAATCGGATTCCAATTTTTCCCGCAGCGGTCCAAGCGGATCCGGAAGATTGTTAATTTGTTTCTTATATGTGAGTGATATAGCCTTGTCAATCATTGGATCCAGTAGCAGCCTGTCTTCAAGTGGGGCGTATTCAGGTATCTGGTCCCCCTGTGTTAAGTGAGAGTATATAGCGTGTTTGAACTGCTGATAGTGGAGGAATTCGCCATCTCCAATAAGGAATTCAGACTGCAAAGCCGCAAACTCCACTACTTGTCCCCTCTTCCAGACATCTCCCAATAGATCTATGCCCATCAGGCTCCACTGGCGTAGGTCCCGGAGCTGTGCGACGTCCCTAAGGAAGTTACCCTTCCATAAGGGTGTCTGGGCCGTGAGCTTCCTTTCCCAGCCGAGCGATTTTGTTGCCCCTTTCCATATCTGGACCACCAACACGGTCTGGGGGGCAAAGGCGGGGCACGCCGTGCCCCAGAATAACGGGCCACCAAATAGGTGTCTGTGCCCAGAGTCATACGATCCACCCGGTAGGCCGGTTCCTCCTGCGGGGCAAAAACCCATCCGTTAATGTTAGCAAGCTGGGCCGCCCAATAATATAGGCGGATGTCAGGTACTGCCAGTCCCCCCTCATAGGGACCGCGCTGTAATTTACTAAGGGCAATCCGCGGACAACCCCCGCTCCACAGAAGGGAACGCTGCTCCGCCTCGATCGTTTTAAAGATCTGATCTGGGATCGGAAAGGGGGAGCTCTGTAGCACGTACAGCAATTGTGGCAGGGCCATCATTTTAAATAGTACAGTTCTGCCCATAAGGGAGACAGGAAGGGACCGACAGTGTTGCACGTCACTGTGTAGGCGATCAATTTGTGTCTGCACTTTGAGCAGATAAAATTCGGAGGCAGACAGCGTAATCCATATCCCCAGATAACGAAACTCTTTCCACCAAGTCAGGCCCTCGCATCCGACCACTGCGAGCAGCTGAGGTTCCCGCCAGAACAATGCCGAGGGATTTACTCCAGTTAACACGGTACCCAGAGTATTCCCCAAAAGTACGCTGGATATCCATTAGACGCTGTATCGATTCGGCCGGCCTTCGGGTGTACAGAAGTATGTCATCGGCGTAGAGTGAAATATGCTCTTCCCAGCCGCCTCTCATCTGTATCCCCCACACCCCGGGGTCCGTCCTCACCCAGTGCGCCAGGAGCTCCAGTGCCAGGGCATAGAGGGTCGGTGACAGGGGACAGCCCTGCATCGTGCCACGCCCCAATCGGAACTCACGGGACATGGCCCCATTAACTCGGACTCGTGCTATAAGTCCTGTGTACAGCAGTTTCACCCAGGAGCGAAAATTTCCCCTGAAACCCATTTTTTCCAATAAGGCGTAGATATAGCTCCATTCGATACTATCAAAGGCCATATAGGCGTCCAGGGAGAGCAAGGATGCCGGGGCCCCATCGGGCACGGCAACTGTCTGTAGAACCCCGAACAGACGGCGCAGATTGAGTCTCGTGCTTCTGTGAGGCATGAAGCCTGACTGATCCGGATGGACCAGCGATTGGATCACTGCACCCAGGCGAGTGGCAAGGATCTTCCCCAGGACCTTCGTCTCATAGTTAAGGAGGGATATAGGCCTGTATGAGCTACATTTGCCCTGTGGCTTCCCCGTTTTATGGATCACCACGATCGTGGCCGATCGTAGATCCCTTGGGAGTTGTCCCAAGTCCCGCGCCTCACGAAGCATATTGCACACGTGTGGTGCAATGTGGCTAGCCACACAACCGAAGGCTTCCGCCGGAAACCCGTTGGGTCCCGGGGCCTTCCCCATCTGCAGATCCCCCATGGCCTGCTCTACCTCTTTACCCGTGATGTCCGCTTCCAGCACATCTCTGTCCCCCTCCTCTAGTACTGGGAGCTGCAGCGGGGCCAGAAAGGCACGACATTCCTGGTCTTTGCGGGATGTATGTGAGCGGTAGACCTCCTCATAGTAGCATGCAAAGTCCTCCGCTATGGCCCTACTCGTGGTGCTCACCGACCCGTCCGGGTGTTCTATACCTGGTACCCAACTACGCTCTCGATCTTTCTTCTCGAATCAGGCGATCATTTTGTTCGCCTTGTCACCTAGGTCATATACTCTGCATTGAATGGCCAGTGCATGTGCCCGTGCCTGTTCCGTATGGATATCTCAAATTTCTTTACTGAGGAGATGCGCCTTGTGCAGTCTATCCCGGTCCCGGTCTGGGGAGTGTCCCACCTCACCGTCCAGAGCCAAGAGCTCTACCTCCAGGCGTTCCACCTGTGCATATTTATCCTTACGTCTTCGCCCTACCTCCGCCTGTACAAAGTCTCTGGCCACAGTTTTATATGCCTCCCACAGTATCCCCGGGGAGTCAACAGAGCCCTCATTATCACCAAAATATTGACCCACTCTCTCCCTGAACCGCGTCTGAAAATCCTTATCCTTAAAAAGAAAAGAGTCGAGTCTGGGGGGGACGCTCCAATACCGTATGGGACCCAACAACTGGACCCCCACCGGTGTATGATCTGAGATTCCCCGAGCCCGGAGGTGCCCACCTCGAAACTGGTTAATGCACTCTGCTCGCGTGAGGATGTAGTCGATCCTAGAAGAGGACCCGTGGGCCGCAGATAGGTGTGTATATTGTCTAAGGTGTGGGTTATGCGTCCTCCATAAATCAATTAGGCCCATGGCCTGCGCAAAGTCTCTAAGGTGATGTGTCCCCCCCCGCCCGGTGTGGGCGAAGACCTGTCCGAATCTCTGGCCATCACATCGTTCATGTCCCCCCCCAGTACTAAGGTCCCCGGAGGCAATTCCAGCAATAACTTCCCCCTATCCGAGAGGGTGGTCGCGTCAGCTTCGGGGGTATGTATAGTGAGCATAAGTTCAATGGACCACCTTCCCACTGCACTGATAGCGTTGCATAGCGACCCAGGGGATCCGACCAGCGTCTACCCAGAACCAATGGCAGTGAGTTTTTAATAAGTATACTCACACCCCGGGATCCTGTCGTGAAGCCAGAGTGTGCGCGAAGTGTGTAACCGAATCTATCCAGGGCCCTACAGTGGTTTCCCAGCAGATGCGTCTCCTGTAGGAGAACGATATCTATAGCGTGTCGGCGGAGGTATTGTAGAATGACCGTCCGTTTAATTTTATTCTGCAGGCCATTCACATTCCAGGATAGGATGTCTATTTGGTGCGCCTTAGGTGAGTGAGTGTCTGCCATGTCCATCGCCAAAGCTCAATGGGGATACACCATCCCCCCGCCATCCCTCTCCCACCTGCCCCGTGACTGTGTCGATGGAATCAGAACCAGAATAGAATGCAAGAACCAAAAGTAGGTAACAAAACCTAACCCCCCATCCCCTCCTCAACAGCCCCCCACCCTGCTACCCTGCCATTCCGGCCAACCGGGACAGACATCCCCAAATAGCAGAGCGCCTGTAGCCCTTAAAACGGTAACCTTGGGGGTGAGTGGTGCAGCCAGATCCACCCTTCGGGGCTCTCCCTCCCTCTCCCTGGGTACAATACAACAAGTGATTCAACGAACGTCGCAGCCAGAGCCAGAGGCCAAAAGGGGATAAACAACCCCCCGTATCATAGACAGTGCCCCCCCGCCCAGCCGGGAACAAGCATCCATTGCAGGCGTATTAGTCCATGCGATATGTATCTGTACGGGACCCCTGCCCAGAACAGCCCCCCTCCCCCACTCTGTATACCAGCAAAAGGAGCATGCACAATCCCAACAAACACCACAGTATCACCATACATTACATGTCCATATGATCTCGCCAGTCTGAGTTGACATAGTCCGATTCCTCACTCCAGCTCCGGAGACGCTGAGAGGCTGCGAGTCCTTCTCTGCTCCCGCCGAGGCGGGCCCTCCCGGCTCCGCCGCGTCTCCCCTGACATCTCCACGGACGAGGCCAGAGATCCGGGGACCGTGTTCCTCCAGCTAGCCTCAATCAATCAATCAATCAATCAAGAAATTAGTATAGCGCGCTACTCACCCGGAGGGTCTCAAGGCGCTTGGGGGAGAGGGGTCCGCTACTGCTTGAAGAACCATGTCTTAAGTTGCTTCCTGAAGGAGGGGTGGTCTTGGGTAAGACGGAGGTGGATGGGGAGGGAGTTCCAGGTCTTGGCTGCTAGGTAGGAGAAGGATCTTCCTCCCATGGTGGCTCTTCGAATGCGTGGAACGGCGGCGCAGGCGTGGCTGGTCGATCGTAGCTGGCGGGTGGGAGTGTAGAAGGTCAGGCGGTTGTTGAGGTACCTGGGGCCCAGGTCATCGAGGGCTTTGTGTGCATGGGTGAGAAGACGGAACGTGATTCTCTTGCTGACGGGGAGCCAGTGCAGGTCTCTCAGGTGTCCGGAGATGTGGCTGTGTCGGCGGATGTCCAGTAGGAGTCGTGCGGAGGCGTTCTGGATGCGTTAGAGTCTTTTCTGCAGTTTGGCTGTGGTTCCGGTGTAGAGGGTGTTTCCGTAGTCCAGTCGGCTGGTGACGAGTGCCTGGGTGACTGTCTTCCTGGTTTTGGTGGGGATCCAACGGAAGATCTTTCGGAGCATGCGTAGGATGTTGGAACACGATGATCAGACGGCGTTGACTTGTCTGGTCATCGAGAGGGAGGAGTCCAGGATGAAGCCCAGGTTGCGTGCGTGGTCCGTTGGTTTGAGTGCGCTGCCCAGGGCAGGGGGCCACCAAGAGTCGTCCCAGGCAGAGGGTGATGATCCCAGGATGAGGACTTCCGTCTTGTCTGAGTTCAGTTTCAGGCGGCTGTTCTTCATCCACTCGGCTACGTCTTTCATCCCTTCGTGTAGGTTGGTTCTGGCGGTGGCGGGATCGTTGGTGAAGGAGAGGATTAGCTGGGTGTCGTCGGCGTAGGAGATGATGTTGAGGTTGTGTTGGCGTGCGATGGCCGCGAGGGGGCTCATGTAGACGTTGAAGAGGGGTGGGGCTGAGTGATGATCCTTGTGGTACACCGCATATGACTTCCGTGGCCTCGTATCTGAACGGGGGGGGGCGGACTCTCTGGGTTCTTCCGGCGAGGAACGAGATGATCCACTCCAGTGCATTCTCTTGGATTCCGATGTTGCTGAGGCGTTGTACTAGGGTGCGGTGGCAGACAGTATCGAACTCTGTGGATAGGTCCAGGAGGATGAGGGCCGCTGTTTCCCCGTTGTCGAGCAGGGTTCAGATGTCATCAGTGGCTGCGATGAGGGCGGTCTCAGTGCTGTCGTTGGCTCGGAAGTCAGACTGTGAGTGGTCGAGGGATCCGTTCGTCTTGAGGAAGGCGGCAAGCTGTCTGTTGACGGTCTTCTCGATGACTTTGGCAGGAAGCGAGATGGGGCGGTAGTTCTTGAGGTCGGTGGGGTCTGCTGATGGTTTCTTCAGGAGGGCGCTGAGTTCGGCATGCTTCCAGCTCTCCGGGAAGGTGGCGGTGTTGAAGGAGCAGTTGATGATGTCCCGGAGTTGGGGTGCGATGACGGAGTCGGCCTTGTTGAAGACGTGGTGGCAGCATGGGTCGGTTGGCGATCCGGAGTGGATGGTGTTCATCGTGCAGATGGTGTCTTCGGTGCTGACCGGGGACCAGGCGCTGAGGGTGGTGGTGGGGGGCGTTGGTTCTGTGGTTGGGTGCATGATCTGTTCGTCGAAGCTGTTGTGTATGTCTACGATCTTGCTGTGGAAGAACGAGGCGAGTGAGTCACAGAGGTCTTGTGAGGGAGTGATGTTGTTGTTTCCGGCGCTGGGGTTGGAGAGCTCTTTGACGATGATGAAGAGTTACTTGCTGTTGTGTCCATCCGGGCCTCTCCGTCGCCGCCCACGCTCCTTCAGCCAGGCGGCAGCTTCCTCCGGGGTGGTGAAGAAGAAGGATTTCCCCTCAGCCAAAACCTTGAGTCGTGCTGGGAAGAACATCATGTAGCGGAGGCCTCATTCCCGTAGTTTCTTTTTAACTGCGTCAAACGATCTGCGCTCCTGTTGGACCTTGAGCGTAAAGTCCGGGAAGAACTGTATCATGGCGTCCTCCACCCGCACATCGCCATGCTGTTGCGCCGCCTGCAGGATTGCATCCCGGTCCCGGTAGTTTAATACCCGTGAAATGATGGTTCGCGGGGGAGCCCCGGGCGTGGTGGCGGGATCGGTGCCCTGTGTGTCCGTTCTATGACGAAAAACTTGGATAGTCTCTTGGGTTTCAGGGTGTTCAGGATGAGGTCCTCTAGGAACAGTTCCACGCTGGCCCCCTCCATTTCTTCTGAAACGCCTACCACCCTGAGGTTGTTCCTTCGGGCTCTCCCCCTCCTGATCCTCCAGCCGCGCTGCCATCTGCTTATGTTGGTGTGTAAGCTGCTGGACCTGTTGTTGCAGCGACTTGGTGGCTCCCTGTAAGTCCGTAATAGCAGTAGCGTTCTGCGTGGCCGTCTCTTATGTCTTGTTCAGGTCTGCCCGCTGGAGTGTCAATTCAATAGAAATTTCTGTCTATCGTGGACTCCAATGTAGTGCCCAGGGACTGGATGGCCTGCATCATGGAGGAGAGAGATGGCTCACGAATCTCCTCCGACGGCCCGGGGGGACACAGCATCTCCGGTCGGGCCCGGCGTATAGTTATCCATCGTGTTGGACTGAGCCGCCGAGTTTTTCTTGTTCCGCATACTGGTTGGCGGTGTCGGGCGGCTGCTCCCAGGCCCCTCATCCGGCCGCCGCTCAGAAGAGGCCGAGGCAGTTCTAGTACTTCGATCAGCAATATCTAGTCTCTGAGGGTCGTAGGGGCCCCCGCTCGCAGAGCAAGCCCCGCCACCGGTCAGTCCGAGGGTCAGTACGTGAGATCCAGAAAATGCAGCAGGCCCCAGAGAGACGTCCCTATCATGGGACGGGTCACCTTCAGCAGTAAAGCAAGTCGAATGTCCCTGCAGCAGACCACCCCCGCGTGGCCGGCTATACGTAGATGGGTTCCACTCCAGGCGTCCAGCGTCGCGGCCGACCCCTGCCGTCCAGGTCTCCCCTATCCGCCAGGCCCCCCAGTGCCAGTCGGATCTTCCACCTCGTGCCTTTCCAGGCCTCTGGCCTATATTCCACTGGAGCTCAACCACAAGGCCTTATGTACGCGCTGGTGCTGGCCGCCGCTGCCTCGTGTTCGAAGCGCCCTGTTCCCCGGGGCGAGTCGGTCGGAGAGCCACCCCTCAGTCGCCGCTGCTCAAGGTCCCCGGTCTACACAGCCCTCAAAGGAGGGGGGCCCCACTCCACACCTCTGGTCGTCCCCGGCGCACCGAGGCCCACCCCCGCCGCACTCACCGAAATGGGGGGGTCGCTCCGGGCATCCAGGGGGGTCTCGCTGAGAGGCGCGGCTCGTTGAATCTGCCACTGGCCATCTCAAGCGCCCTCAGTGTTTTCCGGCAGCCCAGTCCGCTCGCCGGGGGCCCAGGCCGACCGTCCCTCGGTCCCCCGCCTGTTGCCGCCAAAGCACAGTACTAGTGCAGGGCCGGGAGGCAATACAGACTTTGCGCCACGCTCCCGGGCCCTTCAGGGCCACTCGCTGCCCACGGCCACCGATCTGCCTCTCCGCCCCGCTCCTCTCTCCACTCGAGGCCGGTGCTCTGCAGCTGGGTCTCCGCAGTACAGGTCGCCGCCGGCTCCCAATCGCCGTATCTTCGTGACCCGGTGTCGGACCTGCACCGGGGAGGCAGCAAAATGCGTCGGAAAAAGGGGGCTCCTCAATTCTAGCTCCAGACGTCGTCAATCAAGCGGAGCAATGGCGGATTTTTGGGGTTATCAGGATCGCCACCGGAGTGCCGCAAAACTATGCGGCCATCTTGGTCGCTGCCAAGCCACGCCCCCCTTTGGTTGCCAGTTTTACACAATTCTTTGTCTTTTATCAATCTTTTACTCACTTTGGTAGCTCAAATTTTCTTGACTGCTGTTGATTTCCTCTATTGAAGGCAATGCAACGTACGTCCACTCAGGTGACTTATACTTTTGATTTGGTCTCCTTACTCTTTTTGGCCTTTGCAAAGTCTCTTTACTTTCTTTCAACAATTCCTTTTGACTTGTTATCTCATTTACTTGTTCTTCTTCATTTTTGGTTTTATTGATAAATTTTAAGTTTAGTCCATCATTTCCTTTAGGCCAACTGTCTCCTTTATGTGGTTTCTTACTTGCAGGCTCTATATTTCCACATTCTAATCTCCAAGCTCTTTTCCATGAGCTACCCCTTAATTTTGTTTCATCATCACTGTCATCAGACTCAGTTTCAGACTTTTCATCACTTCCTCTTATTTTGAATTTTATGATGTCTGTTTCAGCCACTGAATCTGTACTTTCTCTTATTAGTTCAGTTACTCTGTTAGGAACTCCTCCATAGCTGGTACTTGGAAGCTCATCCTTTTTGTGAGTCTTTTCCTTCTCACCAGTTTCAAGATTTACGTTCCTTCTTTCAGAGCTTTCAAATTGTCCTTTAAAACTGATCTCGTTACCAGTTTTCTCTTTACTTTGATTGGTGTCCAAACTGGTACTGGGGCTTACCAGATGTTGACTTCCATGTCGATCTTCAGAATCTGGTACTTCAATTATTTCACTTTCTCCTTCAGATGCTGGACTAGTAACTGATATTGCCAGATATCGACGAACAGGTCGAGCTTCAAGATCTGGATCTTAGTCTTGTTCACCTTCAGAATCAGAGTCAGTAATACTTTCTGTCTATTTGGATTGCTGATTTTCGGGTTCAGGGACGCAAATTGTATGACTTGCATGAACTCTTTTCTCCCGCACATTTGACTGCAGTGGTGCTAACTAGGATGACTTGCCTCAGCTTCTCCCAACGAGGAACTAGACAGTTTCTTCTCCTGTGCTCCTTTATCCGAACCCAATCTCTAGGAACTAGATCATGAGCTGGATGTTTATCTGTTGTGCTTGCTATGGTTCCCAAACTCACAACAGTTTTTCTTCTTTGATTCAATTGTTGACAAACCAAACATCGCAGACACAGGCTTTCAGCGATCATCCTGAACTTGGGATTGTACCAAGTCTGTCTGAATAAACGAATCATCGCATCTCTACCAATATGGGCTTGACCATGATACATTCGGGCCATGTTAGAGATCATGCTATCAGGCATTACTTATCTTTCATCTTTGTAAACCCAGATTTCATCCTCTTCTCTTTGTTTACAGCCTGCCTTTAACCATATGTCTTTTTCCTTCTCACTTGCTTCTTCCTGCATTTGTTTTACGTCTTGCCAAGTCTGAACCACAGTTGTTAGCATGACAGGACTTGAAACATGTTCTTCTTCCCTGTCCCGATTGATAGAAGCAACATTTTTTGCACAATATTTAGCAATCGAGTGAACAAAACGGTTGCCTCCAGTGATGTAGTCATCTCCATTTTTGTGAGCCGCACACCTTACAACAGCAATTTTCTCAGGCAACTGAATTGCATCAACCATCATCTTTACAAATTCAGCATTTCTAATGAGGGATCCTGCAGAGGTTAAATATCCTCTTTGGGACCACAGTTGTCCATAATCATGAACAACCCCAAAGCCATATTGTCTGTCAGTGTTAGAAATGGGATCCCTGGCTGGCCAGGGCTTGCGCCAAAGTCAGTCAGAGACCACCACTCCTAAGTCAGGGCAAGGGAGTTACATGCCAAGATAACCCCTGCTCACCCTCTAGGTAACGTGACGCGAGCAGCAAGGCTAAACTTGGAGGCTATGTGAGTTAAGTGTTTGCGCACGCACCCAGCAACAACACCTAAGGCCCACCACAAAGGAAACTCCACACAAGGATATATATAAAAATAGCCTTTGTATTATACCAAAACACATTAGATAAAACACACACTTTACAATGTGCCAACAGGCACAGGCAGAATTTACAGGGGATATGTACAAGACAGGGCCACATGGACCACTGTCAGGAATCAGCAGTTTTAGAACTTAGCACTTGGTAGAATTAGCACTTAGAACATAGAATATAAATCACTGTAGCACAAAATAGAACATAAAGCACACAACCAGTAATCACTGGTAACAGGTAAGTACCACCTACGCAACCCTAACCACCTTAGGAACAGGTCACGCAGGTAACCAGGACCTCACTAGCACCACCTGTACTAGCAAGAACAACCACCTAAGTATCACAATACCTGTAGGGGTATAAGCACATAACACATGATGCATAAAAACATTCAGAGGTGTAGGAAATAACAATTGCGCAGAAATCACCTGAGCGAGTAAATCACAAGTTGCGCAAAACTCACATTAGTCACCACCTGTGACTGTCCCTAGGCCAACTGGCCTTGTTGGGGCTAGGACGCCCTGTGTCCCAGTGTCAGGGGTGCCTAAACGTGGCAGCTGCCCATGAAGTGCTGGGCAGCTGTGAAGACAAGGATGATGGGCCCAACGTTGGAGAATCACAGACTCTGGCGAACTGATTGCCCCCTGAGCCTCTCTGGGCTCTAAGCACAATGTGGCTCTGGACACAGATTGCCCCTAGAAGAAATGATTGGCCCCTTTGAGCCTCGCTGGGCTCTTTGCACAACAAAATTCCCCTTCTGAGCCTCCGTGGCTCTAAAGACAGAAATGCAGCCTCGAAGGCTCGTCAATGCCCAGGGGCGCGCTGAGCCGCTCGGGGCTCGAAAAACAAGGTAGTGTCAAATTTATTTTATTTATTTAATTTATGCGATTTTTAGAGCGCGCAAATACCCAGATGGGTGTCTCGGCGCTATCGTAACAGAACTCTCATTGTGGAGGAAAGTGAATTATGCTGAGAACAACCAGGTCTTGAGTTTTTTTCTGAAATTGAGGAGTGTAGGAGCAGTTTTAATGTGAAGGGGCAACGTATTCCAAAGTTTGGCTGTCGCCCTCTTCCCTGATGTCCCCCCTCTCTTGCTCCGGTCCCCTGGGCGGCGATCTCCTTCTCTTTGACGCCTCCGCCGTGGGAGGCTGACTCCAGTCGGGGTTGCGGGGATTGGCGCTGGTCCCCCTCTTTTCACGGGAGACTAGCCAGGGCCGGGCCGCGCAGGACGCTTCCCTCTGTGGTCCCGCGGAAGCCGGAAGACGGTCAGGCCCCGCCCACATCCCGGGTGAGAGGTGCCTGACTTCCGGCGCCGCCGGGCAGCGGCGAGAATTACTCTGGGTTTGGGCGGCGATGCGGGGTGGCGCCCGCTCATCCCCCTAAATAACAGGCACACCACAAATAAAGCGGGGCAATGCCAGGTGGGCATCGGCCCCAGCAAGCAAAGCGCTCCTAAGCGCTATAGTTACAAATAGAGCGCTTCCTGTGCTAGATGCAAAACAAAGCGCTCCCAGGCGCTTGGAGGAGCAAATAAAGCGCTGCCAGCGCTAGGACGCCAACCCAGCACTTCCAGGCGCTTAGAGGGAAATAAACAGTCCAGCAAGAGTCTTTAGGCAGGCAGGGGGGGTAAGGCTGGGCCCAGAGCCAGCTCACTGGGGCTCCAGGCAGGGAGGCAATCCAAGTGGCGGTCCTCCTGCCCAGCAACAGCAGCAGCCCCCTCAGGATCCTGGAAGAGAACAACTTGCAAGGGGGCACAGACCCTTTTTATACTAATAAATCCTTTGTCTGTGTGTGTAGGGTGGTGGAGAAACCAGTCGCAGCTGGTTTTGGAGCACCCTTGATGGCTCAACCATCCTTTTCATTCACTGGCAGGGCTAGGGTCATCAGTCGCACCACAGGGGGCGGAGCCAGCATTGCGTGGGGAAAACCCAGCTCCATTCAGCAACCAGGTGCAGCCCTCCCCAGCCATCAGCATGCTAATCTCACACTCACCACTGGGCGGACCCATCATGACTCATGGAGCCTGACATCCCAGCCAGCTCCAGCCAATCACACGCCAGACACATTTTACACTAATATGCCAACTCCTAGAAGTGGCACTTCCGCACAAGACACAATCATGCCACATACATCATTGCAAAGCATTCAATCACACGAGTTCGCACATACCAAACTCGAGCATGCACACTTCACGCATCAGGAACTACCAGGCATTCCCTACAGACATTCCCCATGCATTCCTATGGGAGGGCAGGCCAACCTTACTCCACGCAAGTAAGAGTAGGGGAGAGTGCGCACGCACTTTCCACTGGGACACAGTGAAAGTGCGCAGAAACCAAAAATCACTACCTCCAATTCACATTTAAAAAGCAAAAAGTTTAGGGGTGAACCTGCCAGAAGGGCCAAGTCCAACACAACCCCCTTTCAGCCAAAACGCAGGGCAGACCAATCACCACTGTGATGGGCTTCCCTGCTTGTGGCGATAAAACACGGACGCGGACCGGCAACTGCAGGGACACCCTCCTGTTCTTCGCCACCGTGAACCCTTGGGATTCTTTCTAAAACTACTGTAGGGACTAACTGAGCTACCCCACTGGTACTCTCCATCTGTCCTCGGCCAGGACCAGGCCCTAGGCCACCCAGGTGCCACTGGTTCCTGCCTACTCGCAGAGTGGGGGGTAGTAACCCCTGGTACATAGTAGCCACTCTCCACTCTTCCTGTCTGCAAGATAGGGCTAGACTGCCACTGGTTCTCCAGCCTAGGGTCTACAACCTCAGGCAGACCAGGAGTCTCAGGGAAGGTTCTCCTCCCCCTACCTCTTCTCCTAGGGTTCCTCCTCCTCCGGCGAGGGGTACACCTAGCACGCCATTCCAACCCAGGGTTTAACCCCTCAGGTTGCACCGGGGTCAGAGGTGGGCTTTCCCACCCTCTGCACCCCCTTCCAGAGTCCTGCTCCCTCCGAACCGGGGTGGTACCTCTGGAAGAAGAACTGGTCAGGACACTGATTACAGTAGTCCCACCCTTCAGGTCAGGCTGAACCTGAACCTGGCCTCCCAACCTCCGGTCTAAAACCTTTGGTGGAATAATTGCCTGGCACTCCAGGACTTCTGGGGACTCACACACCATCCCCCTGAGTCTGACACATGACCCATCTGTCGTGTGACTGTCTGTCTGGCGCAGATCTCCCGTCGCCTGTCCACCTGACAGTGCGTGAAGATCCCTCAGAACAGAAGTGGCGCCACCCAGGTCCCCCCAAAAAGATGTAGCCCAACTGGCTAGTCCCTGGTCCACTGGTGCATCCACTGGGAAACTCATCCCCCAATCACTCCTCACGTCGGACTTCTGTGCCCTCCCTCCTGGAGTAGCACTGCCGGACACTGGAACCCCTGGAGCTCCAGGTACAGATACTCCAGGTTCCCTAGACACTAGGAGATCCTCCTCAAGTGTACTAACAGGACAGCCTAGGTCCCCAACCTGGTGTTCCCTCAAGAAACCACCCAGGTTCTGAGATAGGGCTTTGGGCCTCTGGGGACTCTCAGCCTCCCACTGACTCCTGCTCCACTGAGCCAGGTAGTCAGCCTCTCCACCCCTCTCACTATCCGGGGTCCTAGCTGGGCTACACTGAGCCTCTTCCACCACGCTGGGCTGGAAAATACCTGTACCACTACTGTTGGACTCACTCTCCAATGACTCTAGAGAACCTCTAGCACCTTCCCAGCGGTCTGCTTCCTCTGCCAGCTCATAAGGATCAAAGCATTCCAACCTCAACAGGTGCTGGCGCAACTCTGGACAACAAATACTGAGGAACTGCTCTTTGAGAACCATATAGATCACTCCAAGCCACTCCTGTTGCGGGTTAACCTCTAACCAATCCATCAGTGCACTACTACAATCATCCACATAATTTCCCCAGACCCGGTGAGACGGCTTCCTCCTACTGTTCCTGAATGTCAACCTATATTCCTCCTCTTGGGAAACAGGTACCATACTCGGGGCACTGGGAGTGGGACTTCCTACACTGAAATTTAAATAGCTGCCACCACTGGACTCAACCCTCCCTGGGGGATCCAGAAAATTAAGACTGCGGTCAGGGGATAACCTATCCTCTAGGGCTATCTTCTCCCTGGCCAAGGCCCTCTCAGCCTCTGCAATCCGCTCCTGCACACCCAGCTGCGCCATCTCTCTGGGATGCTCTAACCTGAGCTTCTCCATAGCCAGCTGGTGCTCCCTCACTTCCCTCCTATCTACCCACTCCTCTGGGGACAGGGACCGGGAAAGGGATGAGGTACTGCCTCTGATACTGGGCCCAGCAAGGGACTCCCTATCTATGGGGTCCTCACTATCTGCTGGTGCCCATTCACTGCCATCCTCATCCTCCTCTTCAGACTCTTCAGGGCTCCCCACAGACCCACCACCCACATGGTGTGAGGCCTGGGCCCTCTCTTTCTCACTGTGCTCACTTTCCCAGTCATCCTTCTGCAATAGGATCTGGTTATCCGTAAGCTTGGCCTGGGTGTCTGACTCCTTCACTGTGATGTCTCTCTCCTCACAAAACCGCACCAACTCATGCATACTGTACCTAAACAGGCCACATAGTTTAAAAGAAGATTCCATCTTGGCAGGATGCTCACAGACACGTGCAACACAGGGGACCTAACAGTCAAAAGCAAGAGTACACAATTAAAAGTCTTCAGCAGCTCCCTATCAAAGAGAACTCACATTCATTTGTCCAGGGCAACACGCCATTCATCCACACACAACCCTCCCCTAGAACTGGTAAGGCAGTTTCTACCACACCTGATTTCTCAACCTGACCACAAGTGACACAGGTACCAAACTCTGGGCCCAGGGCGGGGGAACAAATGTACTGGACACCCTTTGCAAATGATACTCTTATGAAAAGAAATAACAGAACTTTGAAAACAATAATCCCCAAAATGTGATCATCTAAAATGCAGAGTTTTGTAGTGCGGCCAGTTGCCACTGTGGTACAACGCAAACACAAATCCTTATCCTCTCGCTGCCGCCAATGTTAGAAATGGGATCCCTGGACATCGCCTCCAAGTTTAGCCTTGCTGCTCGCGCCACGTTACCTAGAGGGTGAGCAGGGGTTGTCTTGGCGTGTTACTCCCTTGCCCTGACTTGGGAGTGGTGGTCTCTGACTGACTTTGGCGCAAGCCCTGGCCAGCCGGGGATCCCATTTCTAACAGTCAGTCACTATGGTTACTCTAATTTCTTTTCCCAGTTCACATGCTCGAATCAAAGCAATCAATTCCGCTACTTGAGTCGAACAAATTCCTTTCAAACAAGATGCTTCTAGGATATCTGCCTCTGTACATACAGCATATGCAGCACTCAAAACACCTTCATCCGTTCTCAAACATGAACCATCCACAAACACCACATAGTCAGACTCTTCCAATGGTTCATCCTTAATGTCAGGTCTTGGTTTGGTACAGTACTCAAGCACATCCAAACACTTGTGATCAATTTCATCTTTCACTTCCACATCCAAGGTGTCAGGTAACAATGTAGAAGGATTCAAATTTACACATCTTGCCACTATCACATTGTCTGCTCCCAGAATTACCTTCTCATATCTGGTCAATCTGTTGTTTGTTAAAAATTAGGTTTTGGTTCTAGTGAGGAGAATTTCAACTGAGTGTGGTACATATACCTTCACTGAGTATCTCATCACTATACCTTTACTCTGCTCTAAGCTCACGCTTGTAGCAGCAACTGCTTTCAGACATCCTGGCGTGCCTTAGCAACTGGATCCAACACTGCTGAAAAATAGGCAATGGGTCTTCTCATTTTCCCATGTCTGTGAAGTAGAAATGGTAATGCACATCCCTCTCTCTAACTGCAATATAGTTCAAATTATTTCTCATAATCAGGCATACCTAGTGCTGGTGCTTCACACAGACTGGTCTTTAGCAGTTCAAATGCTGCCATTTCTTTCTCATTCAACATTATGGGGTCTTTCACATATCCTCTGGTCAGTCTCTGTATAGGCTTTGCAATCAATGAAAAACCCACTTATCCATTGTCGACTATATCCTGCCATTCCTAGGAACATTCTCACCTGTTTCTGTGTCTTCTGTGATTTAATTCCTTGAATAATTCTGATTGTTTCTATGGTAACTTGTCT
Source organism: Lissotriton vulgaris (assembly GCF_964263255.1). NCBI lineage: Eukaryota > Metazoa > Chordata > Amphibia > Caudata > Salamandridae > Lissotriton > Lissotriton vulgaris. The sequence continues at coordinate 297,494,229 of NC_141700.1, read as the reverse complement.
TGTTCCTTTCCCAATTTTGTGACCTAAATACTGCATTTTTCTTGGCAAAATGTAATTTTGATGGAGACATCTTGTGTCCTCCTCCTGCCAAATGATTTAGCAATGCAATTGTGTCAGAAACACATGCATCTTTGGTTCTTGATGCAACCACTAGGTCATCAATGTATTCAACCAACACAGATTTTCCTCGCATATCTAGACTCTTTAGTGACTTCTTTAGCAACTGATTAAAGATAGAAGGACTGTCAGTATACCCTTGAGGAATTCGGCACCATGCCAAAATACGCTCTCCAAACCGGAATGCAAATATTGGTTGGCTGTCAAGGTGTAATGGAACTGTGAAGAACGCATTACATATACTTCCTCTCTGACCATTTCTTTTAGTTCACTAGGTATCTTCTCTCTGTCAAAGATAGGAAATCTTTAATTTTGTTCTGAATCTATCATTGACATGGTCATTTTATACAACCGGTCTTCATCTGCAGTTTGAAATTCAAAGCCATCTGGTGAACAGTAAATGGCACAGTTCATCTTACAAAGAATGTCCCGCCCAAGCAAATTAACAGGACTACTGTCACAGACCACTAATCGATGTATCTCTCTAAAATTACCAATTTCAACTTCTACTGGTTCAGAAAGGGGTGCTTTAATCTGCCAATACGCTACTCCCACAACTTGGATATACTCACCTGAGAGAGGAAGGTTTTGAATTTCTACTGATCTAACAGTAGAATGGGTAGCACCTGTATCCACTAGGAAAGTAATATTTACACCATTCACCTTTCCATTCACAAAAGGACCAGATTGATCTACCTCCAGAGTTGGGCCAAGCACGCACTCCACTTCCTCTCATAGGCACTGTCAACAACTTTCAGCTGACTCATTTCCATCCGGCCTCAACCAATACTGCGGGATTGCATTCACATGTGGTGATCTTGTTACCTGTTCTCCTCCGTAGAATCCTGTCTCTGCACTGTATTTCTGCAGATTTACACTGTGGTGGGAGTGGTGGTTGTGGCACCTGACTCTGCTGGTTAACTACCTGTTGCTGTGGCGATGACTGTTGATTTACCTCATTCTGCACCTGTGGATTCAATTAAGCATGGGCAAATTTTGCAAATTCGCAGTTCGTGAATTTGCGTATTTGCAAATTCGCAATCCGCAAAATCCGCGAACTTTCGCGAATTTGCGGATTTTTTCATTTTTTTGTGTTCGCAAGGGTTTCTGCCAGATCGCGAGGGTTTTGTACCAGTTCGCAAATGCGAACTTACTTGTCGGGTAGCAACGGTAGCGACTATGTTGTTTCTACGTCTAGTTCATCACAGCACCCTCTGTTTCACCACTGCCACCCTCTGGTTCACCCATGCCACCCTCTGGTACATCACTGCCACCCTCTGGTTCATTACTGTAGATTATGGGGGGAAAAGCACACTTGCCCTGCTTCAACTGACATGAATTAATTTGGGGCTGATTAATGTGTCACTGAATTTGAGCTGGCACCTGCTTCCTTAGCTGTAAGCGCTTCCTGATTAATGATGAGCTTGAACTTTTGCACCTGCTAAGTGCTTTCAGTTTTGCAAAATTCGTTAGCACACCTGCCCTGCCTCAACTGACATGAATGAATTATGGGTTGATAAATGTGTCACTGAATTTAAACTTCCAGTCTGGCACCTGCTTCCTTATGTGTAATTGCTTTCTGTTGCAGTATAATTTTTTTTAACAGGACCGTTGTGGCATACTTGTAGCTATTCTCTGAGCCTGCTGTGAGGGTCAGAGCAGGGTCATAGAATAGTTGCAACTAGGCAACTGAACTCTGGAGGGGGCCCTCAGGAAGCACTACAGGGAATGGTTACTAATGATGAGCTTGAACTTTTGCACCTGCTGAGTGCTTTCAGTTTTGCCAAAATCGTTTTTCTGCACTTTCGCGGGATTCACGGGGCATGAATTTGCGCGAGATCGAGTTCGGAAGCCGCGAATTCTTGTGAATATGCGATTTGTTTTTTGCGCCGTGTTAGTTCGCGTGGTTTTTTGCGTTTTCGCAAGCCGCTGGTAGCGCAACGACGCCAAGTTACCCTAGCGGACGTACATGGGCGCGGCCATCTTGTTTGCGTGACGTATTTCCGTTTCTGGGCGCTATGTGTAATCTCGCAAAGTGTGCGGCTCGCTAGTACAAGTTTGCGTGTGATCGCAGGGGAAATCTCGCGCAAACTTACCCACGCGGTCGTGAACGCGCGTGGCCATCTTGTTTTTCATTCATTGCTATGGTTCTGGGCATGCTTTCTGTATCCTCTCTCAATCTCTGCCATCCTTTGCTTGTTTGAAGTTTTTTTTAATCTATTTTACTTATTATCTATCCCTCTATTATTCTAGCTCTAAATTTTTGTGTTTTCTGCTACTTTTGGTTAATTTTAAACTACTTTTTTAAACTCTTTTGTTTTCTTCTTCCCTATTCTATTTCTTATTTCTTATTTACCTTCCTTTCTGCCCAGACCATGGTAAAGGGAGCCAGGAAGCATCCCAAGAAGGGCAAGGGTCCCGCACCTCGTGCCCGGCTCCCGTAGGGGCGTTTGAGGGGGGAGCTAGTGATGCCACGGGAGATCTTTAGCGCGGAGGAGGTGGCCGCACTAGTCTTCTATGTACAGCGCCGCCTCCCCAGGACCATCATGGTAGGCGGCAAGATCGCAAGCGGCTACGGGCTCCGGGAGCACTGGAAGCGGTGGGAGAAGGTGTGCCGGGCCATGTATTCTCACTCTTGGGTCCGGCGCACCTACAACCAGGCCACCCACCGTTGGACGGATCTCCTGGACCGGGAACGCGACTTGCTTGACCTGCTCGGCATCGAGATCCCCGGGCTTGGTGAGTAGTAGTAGCTATTTCATCACTACTCTGTTTTCTCCTGCTCTGTGTGTTATTATATTGCAAATTTGTGTTTTTTACCAAGAGCAATAATGCTGCCGATTACATTGTAGGTAAATTATATTTCAAAATCTTCTGTGCATTTCAGGTGCACTGCTCTCCTTCTCAGTAGCGTTGCTACTATGCTTATTTGTTTTCGATTTTGTATTCATTTCATTGGCCTGAGAAATTATGTATGAGTGTAGTTTACAGAACTGCGTAATGCTAGACACTAAGGGGCAGATTTGCAATTACCGGCGCATCCGTGCAAAGTAGCAGGGATGCACCAGTAATTGTGTGCCACGCCACCACCACCCATGGTGCGCCGTATTTACAATGCGGCGCACCATGGGCCCAAAACGTCACCGAAGCGTTACGCATCTGTGCCGTAAAGGCGGCGCATTGCTGGAGTTGCGTCGCAACGATGGCGCAGCTCCAGCAATGCTCTGGGGTGCCCTATCTCCCCAATGCTGCGTCAAGCCATACGTCTGCTTCAAGCAGGCGCAGGGTTTGAGTGACGCATCATTGTCCTAAAAGTGAGTGATTGAAATTTTGGAGATTTCCGTCAGCCACTTTTAGGATGCGTTCCTGCGCAGGAACGCCCTCCCTTGCGCCGGAACGCCCCCTGATGGCGCAGGGCTTTACAACGGGATGCATCTCCCATATGCGTCACGTTGTTAATATACGCCGCACCATGGCACCTCTTTTGTTCTTCTGCTGCGTCACAAAAGTCACGCAACAACGGAGCAAATTGTAAATCTGCCCCTACAGACTCAAGTCCAGTCCTTCCTTTGTACACCTGGCAATAAGAAGAAATAGTGGTGGTGGATTGATAGTTTGAGTATTTTAATGACTGGTTAATGTAGTAGGAAACTTTTTAGTGTTGTCACTGATCTGCAATCATGATGGAGTTTGTCTGTCACTTTGCGTGCTGCGGACTGCTGCCTGCCAGTCCTAGGCGAACCTTTTTAGTAGTTTGTTTAGTGAGTTACATAACTTTCCAAGTTGACGGTCCGCAAATCAAGCAATACTAATATCATAGTAGACCACATGAGATAGGTCAATATATTCCGTGGAATAGTTGTCTATTTGCTATTTCACCAAAATATTTTGTTATTGTTCTTTTGAAATGTTTCATTTGGTTGACAACAATCATCCATGTTTTCGGGTCTTTCTTTCTTTCATGTTGTACATCAGCTCCCCCAGGGGCAAGAGGACAGAGAAGGAGGCTGCTGCTGCTGTACCAGGCCAGGATCGGTCAGGCGAGGGCTCCTTTGCTGGCCCCGGTAAGTTTTAATTTTAATATAGAGTTCCCATTTTTTCCTAGCGTTCCTCATTCGATCTTTTCTAAATCGTCTTTGATCTTCTTGTAGACTGTATCTAAATTCTTATCCTGCCTCTACTATGACTCCCTGTGGTATTACTAGATTATTCTTATTAGTCTGTCTGTGTAGCTAACTAAGATTGCACATTTGGCAAAAGGTGCTAAACGAAACTCCCATTCTAGTCAGCAATAGCTCTATGCACTGAGTGCAGTCCACTGGGATAGTCCATAATGTCTTTTCAAGTCTTCTAAATGTTTATGCTTTGACAATTACCAACAATAAAATGTGAATGACCACCAAGAAAGAATAAGATACTACTTTCCTTTTGGTTTGGATAGGAGGACAATCCATACTACTAATTTTGCAGGGACAAATCTGCACAAACAGAACTATGGACACTAAATAGTGCATTGTTTATCAATTATAATAAGGCGCAGGTAGACTTTCCACTACGGGTAAAGACTTTCGGGTAAAGAACAGGAAGAACCACCTCCGTAGACCGATAAAAGAAGGAATCAACCTTCGGTACAAACGTAGGATGAGGGCGCAAGACCACACGATCCAACAATACAACCAAAAAAGGAGCAGGCCGGAGGAAAGCCCCCAACTCCCCAATACGCCTGTCAGAAGCAATAGCAACAAGAAATACGAACTTAAGCGTCAAAAATTTTAAATCAACCGTTTCCAAAGGCTCGAAAGGAACTGATTGCAAAGAACGCAAGACCAAAGGAAGGTCCCAAGGAGGAGGATATAGGATAGGACGCGGTCACTGGAAAGACAGATCTAAAAAGCTGCGCCACCAATTGAGCCACTGAAACCAAAGGAAGGACATGAAATGCCCGCATGGCGGCCCATTGAGCACGAATAGTAGAAATGGCCAAACCCAATTCAAAACCCTCATTCAAAAAAATCAAGAATACGAGCCAGTTCCAAAGAATCCACAGACAAATCGTGACGAAGACACCAAGAAGAAAAGTTGTCCCAATGCCAAGCATAGGATTTCAACTTAGAAGGCCTCCGGGACTGCTGAATAACACCAGCCACAGTCACCGAACAACCACCACGGATCAGGGAATCCCTCTCAAGAGCCAGGCCCACAGACCCAGGGATTGGAACACCGGAAGCGGAAGCAGAGGGCCCAACAGAGGGAAAGGCACGAATGGCAACGCCCACCCCGGTGTCACAGCCAATTCCAATACCAGGGGAAACCATGGGCGACGACTCCACCGCGGAACAATCAGAAGGACAAAGGACCCCTCCCTTTTGATTTTCTGCAAGACAGCTGGAATCAGGGGAACAGGGGGAAAGGCATACAAGAGGCCTCGCAGCCATTGGAATGACAGAGCATCCACCCTCCAAGCATCCCGGCAAGGCATAATTGTGCAAAAGCAGCGGACCTTGGCATTGGACTGGGACACAAAGCGGTCTACAATCAGAGACCCAAACATCTGCCTCAACCTCATGAACATCAAGTGCGTCAGGGACAATGAACCCATGGAGGGAAACACACGGCTCAGACAGTCAGCCACAGTGTTCTCCCGATAAATTGCAGACATGGATGCCAGGTGCAACTCCGCCCAAGAACAAATCTAACGACTGAGGCAACCGAGGGAAAGAACTCTGCAACCCCCCTGATGGTTGATATACGACATCACCACCTGATTGTCCGTCCGGACCTGTACATGGTGACCCAACAGAAGATCTGAGAAGGCCAACAGGCCCAACTGAACCGCCTTCAGTTCTTTGTAGTTCAACGAACAGTATATCACAGAGTGAGACCAAACCCCTTGCGTCGTCGAATCCCCTAGAGTAGCACCCCAGCCCAGCAGCCTGGCATCGGTAGTGAGAATCCAAGACGGAAGAACCAGAAAGGGGCGACCCTGAGACAGATGAACGTCTTCCAACCACCAACCCAGGACCACCCGAATCTCGGTCGGCACAGGGACCAACACACTCATATCTAGAGAACAGGGGACCCAATGCAACAAAATGTGGGACACCACCGGATACATGTGTAGGCGAGCCCAAGGTACCATCAACAAAGATGCTGACATTAGACCCTGCACCCTCAACCACAGGCTCACAGGATGAGAAGGACCCAACAACAGGGATCGAACAGCAGAGATCAGAGTCAAAATCCGAGCAGGGGGCAGGAACACCATCCCCAATTAAGTCCTGAAAAGCGCTCCGATGTAAGTCAAGTCCTGTGTAGGAACCAGGGAGGACTTTGGGACATTCACCAGGAATCCGTGATTTTCCAGGCCATGGCACACCCTCCGGACATGCAACTCCGCCTTGGAAAGAGAAGAAGCAGAAATCAAAATATCGTCCAGATATGGAAAAACACTAATGCCCTCCCCATGTAAATGGCCAACAAGAGGAGCCAGACCTTTAGTAAAAACTCTGGGTCCAAAAGGCAATAGTCCAAAAGGCAATACCTGAAACTGATAATGCCGACCCAGGACGCAAAATTGAGAAACCTCTGAAAGTTGGGGTGTACAGGCACATGGAGATACGCATCCCGTAGGTCTATTGAGGCCAGAAAATCCCCTTGAGAAAAAGAGGAAGGATCACCTGGAGAGAAACCATCTTGAACTTCTGATGAGGAATGAAAGTATTCACCCATTTCAAATCCATCACAGGTCTGAGATCCCCTGTGCGGTTGGACACCAGGAACAGAATAGAATAAACTCCCAACCCCAACTGATCCCCTGGCACGGGAATCACCGCTCTTTTTCGCACTAGGGAATCAATGCCTTCCAAGAGTGCCATCCCTCTTCAGAGCGTCTCTGGGACAAGGAGTGGACCTGAAACAGTCTGGGGGAGTCCGGGTAAATCCAAGATGAAAACCTTCGGAAACCACCTGAAGGACCCATTGATCCGAAAAAGTTTTGTTCCAAGAGTCCCAGAAGAAACTCAGACAACCCCGAACCGTACCCACTCCAGGAGCAACCCAGTCATGACTTCGCAGCGGGAGAGGAGAAGGTAGAAGCTCTGGAGAACCGAGATCTGTCTGAGGAAAGAGCTCCCTGGCCACATCCCTTCTCACGAAAGGGCTGAGACGCAAGGCCCCTCCTTGAAGGACCAAAAGCCTGCTGTGACCCAAAGGCACGGAAGCGACCCGCCTGGTCAGGTGCAAGTAGCTTACAGTCTTCCCTCGTTTTCTTAACCATATCATCCAACAGGGAACCAAACAGCTTCACACCAGTATAGGGAATTTTCATCAACAGACCCTTCTGTGCAGCATTAGCCTTCCACGAGCGGAGCCACAACAGCTGCCCCCAAAGAATCAAATGATACGTCAGAAAGCAGACGAACCTGCTGCTCCATCATAGCCAGCCTAGAAGACACATCTTCCCCCTGGTCCATCAATTCTGCCAACTATTGAAAGTCTTTAAGTAAAGATTGGATGGCGTAAGAAGAATAGGCCGCCGCCCGTATGGAAATATTAGCAGCACCAAAAGTGCGCTTCAACGCACTATCAACCTTACGATCCACTGGGTCAGCAGGAGAGGAATCCTCAGAAAGAACGGCCCCATGAGACGACATACTAGCCATCAAGGAATCAACCTTAACTGAAGAAGGAAACTTCACAGAAAAGTCTTGCAAAGGATAACGTTTATTCAAAAAACATGGAAAAGTGCCCTTGGCCACATCCTTCCATTCCGTCTCCAAAACCTTCAAAACAGAAGAATAAGTGGCAAAGATGCAGGCTCAGGACGCTGATACTGCGCAAATAAATCATCCTCCAAATTCACAACAGAATCAGGAAAAACCAAATTCTTGCGAATGTGACTAAGCACCACCTTAAGGTCGGCACCCTGCACAAAACGTCCCTTGGCATCCCCATCCTCCTTTGTTTCCGAATCAAGAGCAGGAGCAGCATCAGCTTTAGGCTTCCAGGAACAGCCACCTTATCCTGCAAAGCAGCAGCCACCGCAGAATTAATCATCTGTTGTAAGACATCCAAAGAACGAAGTGCCCCTCCAGAACCAGAAGCTATATCAATCAATCAATGAATCAATCAATCAGAGTACTTGTAAAGCGCGCTACTTACCCGTGAGGGTCTCAAGGCACTATGGGGAGGGGGGGTGCTGCTACTGCTCGAAGAGCCAGGTCTTGAGGAGTCTTCTGAAGGCGAGTAAGTCTTGAGTCTGCTGTATGTGAGTAGGGAGGGTGTTCCAGGTCTTGGCGGTGAGGTAGGAGAAGGATCTGCTACCAGAGGTCGTTCGTTGGAAGCGGGGGACAGCGGCGAGGGCGAGGCTGGCGGAGCGGAGCTGGCGGGTGGGGGTGTAGAAGCTGAGTTTGCTGTTCAGGTAGGCTGGTCCGGCGTTGTGGGATGCTTTGTGTGCGTGGGTGAGGAGCTTGAAGGTGATCCTCTTGTCAAAGGGGAGCAAGTGTAGGTCTCTCAGGTGGGGGTGATGTGGCTGCGGCGGGGGACGTTGACCATCAGTCGGGCTGAGGCGTTTTGGATGCATTGTAGTCGTCGTAGGTGTTTGGCTGCGATTCATGCATAGAGTGCATTGCCGTAGTCCAGTCTTGTGCTGACGAGGGCCTGTGTCACCGTTCTTCTTGTTTCGGTCGGGATCCACTTGTAGATCCTGCGGAGCATGCAGAGTGTGTTGTAGCAGGAGGAGGAGACGGCGTTGACCTGATTAGACATGGAGAGGGAGGAGTCGAGGATGAATCCTAGGTTGCGTGCATGGTCAGTGGGTGTTGGTGCTGTTCCCAGTGTGGTCAGCCACAAGGAGTCATCCCAGGCTGAGGGGGTGTGTCCCAGGATGAGGACCTCCATCTTGTCCGAGTTCAGCTTCAGACAGCTGCTCCTCATCCAGTCAGCGACGGCCTTCACTCCCTCATGGAGGTTGGTTTTGGGGGTGTGTGGGTCCTTGGTGAGAGAGAGGATGAGCTGGGTGTCTTCGGCGTAGGAGATGATGTTGAGGTTGTGATGTTGAGGTTGTGATGGTGGGCCACTTGTGCGAGGGGGGCCATGTAGACGTTGAACAGCGTCGGGCTGAGAGATGAGCCCTGGGGGATGCCGCAGATGATGTCGGTGGCTTCGGTTCGGAAAGGTGGGAGGCGGACGCTCTGGGTTCTGCCGGAGAGGAAGGACGTGGTCCAGTCAAGGGCCTTCTCTTGGATTCCGGCTTCTAAGCTATCCATGGAGCCAGGAGCAGCCACGGCAGACGAACCACCCTCCATGACCATCAATTTCAATTGAACACACACAGGCAGTAGACGGCAAATACAACCGGTACAAAAGGCAACCAACAAACCCTCCCACTGCACGACCATCATACAATTATAAAAGCGGAGGAAGTCCGGCGCGCCCTCCTAATGAAACCGCCAGACCCACCGCCAAAGAAAACATGCAGCGGGGTACAACCAATAAGGTAAGGAAAATGAAGAAGCTCAACAACTCTGTAAACCAATGGGGGAAGAATAACACATCACAACTGCCCAATGTCTGCTGTGCAGGACGCGCGTTACAGAAAAGCAACACAAGTCAGAAAGACCGCTAAAGTAGGTCAAAAACCTGTGTGTCCCCGCAAATGAGGCCGGTTCCCATGCGAATCAAACCCTATGAAAAATTTGAGTCCACTAGAGTAGGACGAGAATAAAGTGGCAAATGAGGGGAACAGAAAAAAAACAAATAAACATAACCAACACCAACATTCCCTGACATCAAACCCCACAAGGACCCAGAGTCCAGCCAACGCAGGATCCAGCCCCACTTACCCGCAACGCAGGCACACAGCACTCGGAGTAGTGCAGAAACAAAAAAAAACAGATAATTTTGCTGTTTATGTGTCCCTTTATGGGATTGGCTGTCACCACCGGAGGCCATGTTGTGAGAGGGAGAGGGAGACTAGAATGATAACTTTTACTTGGAGTTTCTGTGGGAGCCAGAGGCTCAAAGGTGATTACTGTGGCGAGGAAGACGGACGAGGAGGTAATGGGGTACTCATGAGGACTTGGCCGGTAGCTATAGCGAACCATCGGTCAACAAGAAGTCACAGTGCTGCGTTTGCTTTGGCCTTGCCAGAGTTGCTTGCAGTCGGTGCACCAGGGTTTGAAGTGACCACGAGGATATTCATGGTCATGTAACACACGCATCTATAGAACTTTAATGGGCCACTCCGTGCTCGAGGTCAGTTGAAGATGTTTGCTGTGAGCGAGACAGAGCACACATGCTCATGCCCTATTCTCCTATGAGGAAATGTGACATACATCAGCTGCCATTTTGAAAGAAGACGTCTTCCGGCAATGACAGTTGCACTAGTTTGGAGAAAGGAGGTATGGCCTAAGGGGTTACGAGTATGACATCAGCTTTCATCTTGGAAGAATTTGTTTCCCGACAGTGACAAGAGCACTAGTACCAGATTGAAGGTGTGGCCAGGAACCATCATTAACTTTCGCCATGCGTAACAGGTGTTATTAGAGCAAGTGTGCAAGCGTCCGATCCAGAGGGAGTGCAGTGTGTCCAAGGTGACACACACACACTTTAAACACCTGTGCCTATCCGGCTTTCTGAAGTTTTTGGTGGTAGCTCAGGTGAGAGGTCGCTCACTAGGAACTTAAGACAGTGTGTTCTAGAAATTGGGATGTGTTCATCTTTATGCATGTTCTACCATGTGTTTTGGTTATTGGAGTCAGAATTTGCTGAATAAGCTTCTTGTTGCTTAGGACTCTTTATGTGGTAAGTGTTGCAACCCTATTTGGTGCAGGCGTTGTGTGCAGCATGAGATGTGCATTTTGTGTTTTGTTGCACTGTGATGTTCTCTCTTAAGCAGGAGGAGCTGGGATTTCAGTTTGGGTCAATGGAGAGACAGGGTGTGTTGAGACTGTTCTAGGTGTGTGGCTTGAAATAATTTTTTTATATACATTTGCTGAGTTTTCTGTGCATAGGAATCATTCTGAGTTTTGGTTGTGATGTATTGATTTCCAGTGTAAAAGTGATTAAATCAAGGTGTGTACGTTTTCTGATATATTGATTTCCTTTTTAGAGTGAATTACTATTTGTGCACAAGTTTCTTCCGTGGAGGAATCATCATGGACACCAATAAGATATTTTTGCTTGAGAGATGACTGTGAGGGAGTAAGTCACCCACTGATTGCTGTACATTTGATGCTTTGCTTGTGGGATGACTGTGAGGGGCTTAAGTCACTCACTGCTTACTGTACACTAGGTGCCTTTGCTTGAGGGATGACTGTGAGGGCACAAGTCACCCGTTCTTATGTGTAAGCTTGAGAGTTCTTTCTAATGCAATTGGGTTTGTGAGTGCTTTGATGGTGCTTGTTTTGTTGTTCTGTGGGTTGGTGTGTTGTGCCACTTACTTGCTGTTTTTCTGTGTTGTGCCATGTATCATGATGGTCTGGCCAGCTGGTGTGGTTAGTGTTGGTAACAGGAGCGGCATGTTATTCCCTGTATGCGTCGTTATGAGATGAGGGTGCTTTATGTTCCTTTATGTATATGTGTTGTTCCCAACTTGCATGTGCGTTACATCTTGTATTTATCTTGCATTCACAATATTTTTATATGTTCTGTAAAGGGGGAAGATGTGTTGGATTGTACTGATCCAGCGCTGCTCTCAAATAACCCTCCAAATCACACTTTACTCGTTGGTGGGGCCCATAGAACCGTGAGTCGCTCATTCAAACAATTCACACTGCTCCCAAGATCCGTGAAACCTAGAGGACGAGCTGCTGGACATCGGAGTACCCTAGTTAATCTATAATTTTAAATTCCATACATTATATACATATGCATTCTATGGACATCACCATGGTATTTACATTCATAAAAACAACATTAAGGCACCCCACTATTTTGGTCGATGGACCAGCTAGTAGAAGTTAGATGATGGGAATCAAGACTACATTAATTCACCATTTTATGTAGCTTTATATCTCTTATTAACTCAATTGTTTTGTCATAGTTTAAACTTCTAACCTTTATTCATAAATTTTATTAAAACATTTCTTATTAGTTATTCAAGAAGCGGCTAAAATGAATTCAATACATTTTACATTTATTAGTAAAACAGTTTAGAAACAAGAAATTTGAAATTCATATTACCAATTTTCTTTGTCATGAAGGAAGAAAAGAACAGTAATAAACGACACAGGTTCCCAAAATCAGCCTCCCTATCTTCTTCCATATCTACCTCCCATCAGGACTCCGCATTCAATTCTATACCCCGTCAAAAGTTAAAGTCAGGAAAATTTCAGTCTTTTGCACCCAAAAATCATTCAGTCCGACAGCATGTCATGGTGCGAAAATAAATTCAGGAGCAGCCTTTTTTTCTCTCTTCCGAACAGCCTCTTTTATACCCTTTTTCACTAACTGTCTAACTAAAACTTGAAACTTTAGGGTCCATTCTCATTTCTCATTGGTCCATTCGAGAGGTGGTGAAGATCACCTCATCTCCTCATTGCCCAAAATTTTGCAAAGTCACTTCCATATTTCTCATGTGGTCAAAATTGTTCATTTTTCGATACTCATCATCCTGTCCTTAATGTCGATACTTCACTCAATTTTCCCAGGCTCACAACTCGAGCGTCTCCTTTTGCACCATTCCGCTTTTCCGGGCCACGCTGACCTGGACATCAGTTGCCCAGGCACAGGCCGCTCACACATCACTCGAGCACAGTCACACATGCGTAGAGTCATACTCTTTCGGAGTCTCGCAAAACCTTCATTTTATGCTAGGCCGCTCAGGCCTTATTGGGAACTAACATAGAAGAAAATACAATCAAACGTTAGATTTTGAATTAAAGCCCTTCTCTATATTTCCCACCATTCTAAGTTTTACCCTGTTAATGGTTAGCTAGCAAAAAGCTACGAAAATGCACTGTTTACTCACCAATTTTGTTCGTTTTGCCATAAAAATACTTATAATAAGCATACATGCATAGCTCTGCTTACTTAAAAGCATTATTGCACTATATTAGTATGACGATTTCACATGATTAAGGTATTACGGTTTGCAACACACGCAAATTAGTATCCCACGTGTACTTTTTCTGTGTGTGTTTTTCTTTTTGTTGATTAGTTTAACACTCCACTCGATTAATACATGTTATAGTTATGAGAAATTAATTTCACAACGGGTACACAAAAACTTTTGCCACTCCCTTGCTCCATCAATTCCCCCCTTTGGTGATCTCATCACCACACAACACCAAAAAAAATTGAAAATTTTCAAATAAACATGTTTCTGGTTATTTTAAGCTAGTTGACTTAAACTCTTGTATCTCCATTTTCTATCTATCATGGCACATTTTCTCTTTGAATTCTTCCAATTCTATTTCTCCTTTCTCATGTTCCCTTTCTTTACTTTCTTCAATTTTATTTTTTATAGACTTTTTAATGCTTCTCCTTCTTCTACACTTACAAACTAATCTTAGTATTAATATCACAACTATCATTACAGTCAGTGGAATTAACACTTTCCCTTTTTTATTGATCTACCTGTTTCAAAAAACCATTTCTTTACAGCTGAAAAACTCTTACCAAGTTTCTCAAGAACACCGTCAACCTCCAGTGGAGCAATTTCTTTATGCAGTTCTGTAATATTTGTAATATACCTTTGTGAATATTTTGACTTTTGTCTGGGATATAAGTACAACAGTGCAGTACTTTAAAAATTCCACAGACTCATTTGCCAATATTATGTCAAGAGCAAGCAGATTTTGCATCACCATAACTCTCATAGCAACCATTTCAGTATTTACCATTAAAAACCCTCCAGCTGTATCTGTTGATAAGCGATCTACTATCGATGACAACTTTCGATATGCCCACTGCTGGTATCAATGCTCCAAAAACTTCACCTATTATTTCGAATACACTTTCCCTTCTCCTACACGTTAAGGGTTTACCAATTTTATGAATTCCATTAGTTCCTCTATCTACATTAAATATTTTAGGAAAGACCAAACCTACATAACAGGATCCATACCAGTGGTCCGGTAATCTATAATAAGCCTTATTACCACATAAAAAATAAATTCCAGGAGAAACAGGATAATTTCCACCTTTAAATCCCCATCCCCCTTTTATAATATATGTATCTTCACATTGACTTGCACCCACAAAATAATTGTCATACAAAGTGTTATCTGTTCGAATATATAATTTCCCTATTTGTGGTGTATCTATACTAATTGCCACATTCACATTATTTCCCTCAATATTCTCATCCTCAAAAGTCCACATTGTTGATTTTGCTTTATTTGCAGTTGATTTTCTTTTGTATTGGATTCTCCTTTCTTCTACCATGTCTAAGAAAGCTTTCTCCTCATTCCACATTTTACATGTCAAATTGTGTTTGAAAGCATAATCAAAAGTCAATTCTTGTGTCTCTAAAAAATATTCACCAAAAACTCTACCTGGATTAATTTAGTTTAGTTCTGGTAAAATTTTCAACGTTTCAAAAGTGTCATCAGAATTAGAATAATAGTATTCCAATTTACTTGTTTTGTAAAACAAACTAGATAACACACTACAAGTAACCCCATATGTCAAAAGTAGATGATGGTAAGTCACACCCTCTGATGCAGATGCAGGCAATTTCATACAAACGTAGCAGTCACTTGCGTCCATAGTTTTCACATATTCAGACAGAAGTTTAGAAATAGTGTTTTTCAAAAAATCACTAATGGAATTTTCTCTATGCAAATCAGGATTATATACATATTTCACATCACTCTTTGACTCATAAGCCTTCTCTTTTATACTCTCATTTGTCTTTGCATGCTCAAATTCAGGTCTGAAAGGAATCACAATTGCTAATATTAACCATACTACCATTAATAACCCTGGACATATTAACCACATTCTGCACCATTTTCAAAAAATAGCACATTTTGACTTTTGTACATCATTAGTAGGCATTTTTTTAATAAATCAAGCACTCTATCTTATTCACAGTCTTTTATCACCGCTACAGTGTCTTTTTTACCTTCTTTCGCACTTAGGAAAGTGTCTTTAATATCAATTTTCAAGTTTGTTCTTTATGTCTTCCTTTTTGGTTCCCATTTTTTTTTCTTCTTTTTTTTTAAACATCTTTTTATTGAAAGAAACAATTCCATAAGAAGACACATCATGGAGCAGCGAAAGTGCAGTAGTTCATACATTATAGAAAATCACATTAATGCAGTCAATGGCGAGTATTACAATGGTTTACCTCCATTCCAATGCGCCCACCAGCCTATCCCTCCCCTACGGTCCTCCCCCCACCCACTTCACCACCTTCCCTCCTACCCTCCCTTCACCTCCTTCCCCCTTTCCGGGAGTGCAAAAAATATCAGAGTACACGTCCATTGCCTCCCTGGGAGGAAAAGCCTTTTACCTGTTGTGGGCAGCGCCTGGTCGGGGAGGGCCCCACTATTCATCCTCCGGGGTGCCCAGCCACTCTCCTCTGTACCTCCTCCAAGCCTGCCAGATCTTTTCCCATTTACGAGGGCAACCCCGGCTATTGTAGATGAACTTTTCCGCCCTCTGGCACCAATCCATGTCTCGCCCCCATTCCTCTATCGTCGGTACCAGGTCATTACCCCAGAGACGTGCGATATTTCTCTTTGCTACCATACTTGCAAAGGCCAGCTATATCTTATCTCCCTTGGGCCACGTTACCTCTCCTGTGACTCCTAGTACATGCCACCTAGCCTCCAGTGGCACCTCCGCCCCCCACCACTTCCTCCATTATGTCCTTCAGCCTAACCCAGTATGATCGAATTTTAGGGCAGTCCCATAGGATATGGAAGAATATGCCTTCCTCCCCGCACCCTCTCAAGCAGAAGTGTGATGCCGCATATCCCATCTTAAACTGCACCGTGCGCGGGGTGTAAGACCTGTGAAGGATGCAGAGCTGTACTAAGCGGAATCGCGCCCTAATTGCCACCTCTCTGAACACTGCAGGGCCTCACTCCAATCGTCATCCTCTAGCATGCCCAAATCGGATTCCAATTTTCCCGCAGCGGTCCAAGCGGATCCGGAAGATTGTTAATTTGTTTCTTATATGTGAGTGATATAGCCTTGTCAATCATTGGATCCAGTAGCAGCCTGTCTTCAAGTGGGGCGTATTCAGGTATCTGGTCCCCCTGTGTTAAGTGAGAGTATATAGCGTGTTTGAACTGCTGATAGTGGAGGAATTCGCCATCTCCAATAAGGAATTCAGACTGCAAAGCCGCAAACTCCACTACTTGTCCCCTCTTCCAGACATCTCCCAATAGATCTATGCCTATCAGGCTCCACTGGCGTAGGTCCCGGAGCTGTGCGACGTCCCTAAGGAAGTTACCCTTCCATAAGGGTGTCTGGGCCGTGAGCTTCCTTTCCCAGCCGAGCGATTTTGTTGCCCCTTTCCATATCTGGACCACCAACACGGTCTGGGGGGCAAAGGCGGGGCACGCCGTGCCCCAGAATAAAGGGCCACCAAATAGGTGTCTGTGCCCAGAGTCATACGATCCACCCGGTAGGCCGGTTCCTCCTGCGGGGCAAAAACCCATCCGTTAATGTTAGCAAGCTGGGCCGCCCAATAATATAGGCGGATGTCAGGTACTGCCAGTCCCCCCTCATAGGGACCGCGCTGTAATTTACTAAGGGCAATCCGCGGACAACCCCCGCTCCACAGAAGGGAACGCTGCTCCGCCTCGATCGTTTTAAAGATCTGATCTGGGATCGGAAAGGGGGAGCTCTGTAGCACGTACAGCAATTGTGGCAGGGCCATCATTTTAAATAGTACAGTTCTGCCCATAAGGGAGACAGGAAGGGACCGACAGTGTTGCACGTCACTGTGTAGGCGATCAATTTGTGTCTGCACTTTGAGCAGATAAAATTCGGAGGCAGACAGCGTAATCCATATCCCCAGATAACGAAACTCTTTCCACCAAGTCAGGCCCTCGCATCCGACCACTGCGAGCAGCTCAGGTTCCCGCCAGAACAATGCCGAGGGATTTACTCCAGTTAACACGGTACCCAGAGTATTCCCCAAAAGTACGCTGGATATCCATTAGACGCTGTATCGATTCGGCCGGCCTTCGGGTGTACAGAAGTATGTCATCGGCGTAGAGTGAAATATGCTCTTCCCAGCCGCCTCTCATCTGTATCCCCCACACCCCGGGGTCCGTCCTCACCCAGTGCGCCAGGAGCTCCAGTGCCAGGGCATAGAGGGTCGGTGACAGGGGACAGCCCTGCATCGTGCCACGCCCCAATCGGAACTCACGGGACATGGCCCCATTAACTCGGACTCGCGCTAGAAGTCCCGTGTACAGCAGTTTCACCCAGGAGCGAAAATTTCCTCCGAAACCCATTTTTTCCAATAAGGCGTAGATATAGCTCCATTCGATACTATCAAAGGCCATATGGGCGTCCAGGGAGAGCAAGGATGCCGGGGCCCCATCGGGCACGGCAACTGTCTGTAGAACCCCGAACAGACGGCGCAGATTGAGTCTCGTGCTTCTGTGAGGCATGAAGCCTGACTGATCCGGATGGACCAGCGATTGGATCACTGCACCCAGGCGAGTGGCAAGGATCTTCCCCAGGACCTTCATCTCATAGTTAAGGAGGGATATAGGCCTGTATGAGCTACATTTGCCCTGTGGCTTCCCCGTTTTATGGATCACCACGATCGTGGCCGATCGTAGATCCCTTGGGAGTTGTCCCAAGTCCCGCGCCTCACGAAGCATATTGCACACGTGTGGTGCAATGTGGCTAGCCACACAACCGAAGGCTTCCGCCGGAAACCCGTTGGGTCCCGGGGCCTTCCCCATCTGCAGATCCCCCATGGCCTGCTCTACCTCTTTACCCGTGATGTCCGCTTCCAGCACATCTCTGTCCCCCTCCTCTAGTACTGGGAGCTGCAGCGGGGCCAGAAAGGCACGACATTCCTGGTCTTTGCGGGATGTATGTGAGCGGTAGACCTCCTCATAGTAGCATGCAAAGTCCTCCGCTATGGCCCTACTCGTGGTGCTCACCGACCCGTCCGGGTGTTCTATACCTGGTACCCAACTACGCTCTCGATCTTTCTTCTCGAATCAGGCGATCATTTTGTTCGCCTTGTCACCTAGGTCATATACTCTGCATTGAATGGCCAGTGCATGTGCCCGTGCCTGTTCCGTATGGATATCTCAAATTTCTTTACTGAGGAGATGCGCCTTGTGCAGTCTATCCCGGTCCCGGTCTGGGGAGTGTCCCACCTCACCATCCAGAGCCAAGAGCTCTACCTCCAGGCGTTCCACCTGTGCATATTTATCCTTACGTCTTCGCCCTACCTCCGCCTGTACAAAGTCTCTGGCCACAGTTTTATATGCCTCCCACAGTATCCCCGGGGAGTCAACAGAGCCCTCATTATCACCAAAATATTGACCCACTCTCTCCCTGAACCGCTCCTGAAAATCCTTATCCTTAAAAAGAAAAGAGTCGAGTCTGGGGGGGACGCTCCAATACCGTATGGGACCCAACAACTGGACCCCCACCGGTGTATGATCTGAGATTCCCCGAGCCCGGAGGTGCCCACTTCGAAACTGGTTAATGCACTCTGCTCACGTGAGGATGTAGTCGATCCTAGAAGAGGACCCGTGGGCCACAGATAGGTGTGTATATTGTCTAAGGTGTGGGTTGTGCGTCCTCCATAAATCAATTAGGCCCATGGCCTGCGCAAAGTCTCTGAGGTGATGTGTCCCCCCCCGCCCGGTGTGGGCGAAGACCTGTCCGAATCTCTGGCCATCACATCGTTCATGTCCCCCCCCAGTACTAAGGTCCCCGGAGGCAATTCCAGCAATAACTTCCCCCTATCCGAGAGGGTGGTCGCGTCAGCTTCTGGGGTATGTATAGTGAGCATAAGTTCAATGGACCACCTTCCCACTGCACTGATAGCGTCGCATAGCGACCCAGGGGATCCGACCAGCGTCTACCCAGAACCAATGGCAGTGAGTTTTTAATAAGTATACCCACACCCCGGGATCCTGTCGTGAAGCCAGAGTGTGCGCGAAGTGTGTAACCGAATCTATCCAGGGCCCTACAGTGGTTTCCCAGCAGATGCGTCTCCTGTAGGAGAACGATATCTATAGCGTGTCGGCGGAGGTATTGTAGAATGACCGTCCGTTTAATTTTATTCTGCAGGCCATTCACATTCCAGGATAGGATGTCTATTTGGTGCGCCTTAGGTGAGTGAGTGTCTGCCATGTCCATCGCCAAAGCTCAATGGGGATACACCATCCCCCCGCCATCCCTCTCCCACCTGCCCCGTGACTGTGTCGATGGAATCAGAACCAGAATAGAATGCAAGAACCAAAAGTAGGTAACAAAACCTAACCCCCCATCCCCTCCTCAACAGCCCCCCACCCTGCTACCCTGCCATTCCGGCCAACCGGGACAGACATCCCCAAATAGCAGAGCGCCTGTAGCCCTTAAAACGGTAACCTTAGGGGTGAGTGGTGCAGCCAGATCCACCCTTCGGGGCTCTCCCTCCCTCTCCCTGGGTACAATACAACAAGTGATTCAACGAACGTCGCAGCCAGAGCCAGAGGCCAAAAGGGGATAAACAACCCCCCGTATCATAGACAGTGCCCCCCCGCCCAGCCGGGAACGAGCATCCATTGCAGGCGTATTAGTCCATGCGATATGTATCTGTACGGGACCCCTGCCCAGAACAGCCCCCTCCCCCACTCTGTATACCAGCAAAAGGAGCATGCACAATCCCAACAAACACCGCAGTGTCACCATACATTACATGTCCATATGATCTCGCCAGTCTGAGTTGACATAGTCCGATTCCTCACTCCAGCTCCGGAGACGCTGAGAGGCTGCGAGTCCTTCTCTGCTCCCGCCGAGGCGGGCCCTCCCGGCTCCGCCGCGTCTCCCCTGACATCTCCACGGACGAGGCCAGAGATCCGGGGACCGTGTTCCTCCAGCTAGCCTCAATCAATCAATCAATCAATCAAGAAATTTGTATAGCGCGCTACTCACCCGGAGGGTCTCAAGGCGCTTGGGGGAGAGGGGTCCGCTACTGCTTGAAGAACTATGTCTTAAGTTGCTTCCTGAAGGAGGGGTGGTCTTGGGTAAGACGGAGGTGGATGGGGAGGGAGTTCCAGGTCTTGGCTGCCAGGTAGTAGAAGGATCTTCCTCCCATGGTGGCTCTTCGAATGCGTGGAACGGCGGCGCAGGCGTGGCTGGTCGATCGTAGCTGGCGGGTGGGAGTGTAGATGGTCAGGCGGTTGTTGAGGTACCTGGGGCCCAGGTCATCGAGGGCTTTGTGTGCATGGGTGAGAAGACGGAACGTGATTCTCTTGCTGACGGGGAGCCAGTGCAGGTCTCTCAGGTGTCCGGAGATGTGGCTGTGTCGGCGGATGTCCAGTATGAGTCGTGCGGAGGCGTTCTGGATGCGTTGGAGTCTTTTCTGCAGTTGGCTGTGGTTCCGGTGTAGAGGGTGTTTCCGTAGTCCAGTCGGCTGGTGACGAGTGCCTGGGTGACTGTCTTCCTGGTTTTGGTGGGGATCCAACGGAAGATCTTTCGGAGCATGCGTAGGATGTTGGAACACGATGATCAGACGGCGTTGACTTGTCTGGTCATCGAGAGGGAGGAGTCCAGGATGAAGCCCAGGTTGCGTGCGTGGTCCGTTGGTTTGAGTGTGCTGCCCAGGGCAGGGGGCCACCAAGAGTCGTCCCAGGCAGAGGGTGATGATCCCAGGATGAGGACTTCCGTCTTGTCTGAGTTCAGTTTCAGGCGGCTGTTCTTCATCCACTCGGCTACGTCTTTCATCCCTTCGTGTAGGTTGGTTCTGGCGGTGGCGGGATCGTTGGTGAGGGAGAGGATCAGCTGGGTGTCGTCGGCGTAGGAGATGATGTTGAGGTTGTGTTGGCGTGCGATGGCCGCGAGGGGGCTCATGTAGACGTTGAAGAGGGGTGGGGCTGAGTGATGATCCTTGTGGTACACCGCATATGACTTCCGTGGCCTCGTATCTGAACGGGGGGGGGCGGACTCTCTGGGTTCTTCCGGCGAGGAACGAGATGATCCACTCCAGTGCATTCTCTTGGATTCCGATGTTGCTGAGGCGTTGTACTAGGGTGCGGTGGCAGACAGTATCGAACTCTGTGGATAGGTCCAGGAGGATGAGGGCCGCTGTTTCCCCATTGTCGAGCAGGGTTCAGATGTCCTATAGTGGCTGCGATGAGGGCGGTCTCGGTGCTGTCGTTGGCTCGGAAGCCAGACTGTGAGTGGTCGAGGGATCCGTTCGTCTTGAGGAAGGCGGCAAGCTGTCTGTTGACGGTCTTCTCGATGACTTTGGCAGGAAGCGAGATGGGGCGGTAGTTCTTGAGGTCGGTGGGGTCTGCTGATGGTTTCTTCAGGAGGGCTCTGAGTTCGGCATGCTTCCAGCTCTCCGGGAAGGTGGCGGTGAAGGAGCAGTTGATGATGTCCCGGAGTTGGGGTGCGATGACGGAGTCGGCCTTGTTGAAGACGTGGTGGCAGCATGGGTCGGTTGGCGATCCGGAGTGGATGGTGTTCATCGTGCAGATGGTGTCTTCGGTGCTGACCGGGGACCAGGCGCTGAGGGTGGTGGTGGGGGGCGTTGGTTCTGTGGTTGGGCGCATGATCTGTTCGTCGAGGCTGTTGTGTATGTCTACGAACCTGCTGTGGAAGAACAAGGCGAGTGAGTCGCAGAGGTCTTGTGAGGGAGTGATGTTGTTTTTTCCGGCGCTGGGGTTGGAGAGCTCTTTGACGATGATGAAGAGTTACTTGCTGTTGTGTCCATCCGGGCCTCTCCGTCGCCGCCCACGCTCCTTCAGCCAGGCAGCAGCTTCCTCCGGGGTGGTGAAGAAGAAGGATTTCCCCTCAGCCAAAACCTTGAGTCGTGCTGGGAAGAACATCATGTAGCGGAGGCCTCATTCCCGTAGTTTCTTTTTAACTGCGTCAAACGATCTGCGCTCCTGTTGGACCTTGAGCGTAAAGTCCGGGAAGAACTGTATCATGGCGTCCTCCACCCGCACATCGCCATGCTGTTGCGCCGCCTGCAGGATTGCATCCCGGTCCCGGTAGTTTAATACCCGTGCAATGATGGTTCGCGGGGGAGCCCCGGGCGTGGTGGCGGGATCGGTGCCCTGTGTGCCCGTTCTATGACGAAAAACTTGGATAGTCTCTTGGGTTTCAGGGTGTTCAGGATGAGGTCCTCTAGGAACAGTTCCACGCTGGCCCCCTCCATTTCTTCTGGAACGCCTACCACCCTGAGGTTGTTCCTTCGGGCTCTCCCCCTCCTGATCCTCCAGCCGCGCTGCCATCTGCTTATGTTGGTGTGTAAGCTGCTGGACCTGTTGTTGCAGCGACTTGGTGGCTCCCTGTAAGTCCGTAATAGCAGTAGCGTTCTGCATGGCCGTCTCTGATGTCTTGTTCAGGTCTGCCCGCTGGAGTGTCAATTCAATAGAAATTTCTGTCTATCGTGGACTCCAATGTAGTGCCCAGGGACTGGATGGCCTGCATGATGGAGGAGAGAGATGGCTCACGAATCTCCTCCGACGGCCCGGGGGGGGCACAGCATCTCCGGTCGGGCCCGGCGTATAGTTATCCATCGTGTTGGACTGAGCCGCCGAGTTTTTCTTGTTCCGCATACTGGTTGGCGGTGTCGGGCGGCCGCTCCCAGGCCCCCCATCTGGCCGCCGCTCAGAAGAGGCCGAGGCAGTTCTAGTACTTCGATCGGCAATATCTAGTCTCTGAGGGTCGTAGGGGCCCCCGCTCGCAGAGCAAGCCCCGCCACCGGTCAGTCCGAGGGTCAGTACGTGAGATCCAGAAAATGCAGCAGGCCCCAGAGAGACGTCCCTATCATGGGACGGGTCACCTTCAGCAGTAAAGCAAGTCGAATGTCCCTGCAGCAGACCACCCCCGCGTGGCCGGCTATACGTAGATGGGTTCCACTCCAGGCGTCCAGCGTCGCGGCCGACCCCTGCCGTCCAGGTCTCCCCTATCCGCCAGGCCCCCCAGTGCCAGTCGGATCTTCCACCTCGTGCCTTTCCAGGCCTCTGGCCTATATTCCACTGTAGCTCAACCACAAGGCCTTATGTACGCGCTGGTGCTGGCCGCCGCTGCCTCGTGTTCGAAGCGCCCTGTTCCCCGGGGCGAGTCGGTCGGAGAGCCACCCCTCAGTCGCCGATGCGCAAGGTCCCCGGTCTACACAGCCCTCAAAGGAGGGGGGCCCCACTCCACACCTCTGGTCGTCCCCGGCGCACCGAGGCCCACCCCCGCCGCACTCACCGAAATGGGGGGGTCGCTCCGGGCATCCAGGGGGGTCTCGCTGAGAGGCGCGGCTCGTTGAATCTGCCACTGGCCATCTCAAGCGCCCTCAGTGTTTTCCGGCAGCCCAGTCCGCTCGCCGGGGGCCCAGGCCGACCGTCCCTCGGTCCCCCGACTGTTGCCGCCAAAGCACAGTACTAGTGCAGGGCCGGGAGGCAATACAGACTTTGCGCCACGCTCCCGGGCCCTTCAGGGCCACTCGCTGCCCACGGCCACCGATCTGCCTCTCCGCCCCGCTCCTCTCTCCACTCGAGGCCGGTGCTCTGCAGCTGGGTCTCCGCAGTACAGGTCGCCGCCGGCTCCCAATCGCCGTATCTTCGTGACCCGGTGTCGGACCTGCACCGGGGAGGCAGCAAAATGCGTCGGAAAAAGGGGGCTCCTCAATTCTAGCTCCAGACGTCGTCAATCAAGCGGAGCAATGGCGGATTTTTGGGGTTATCAGGATCGCCACCGGAGTGCCGCAAAACTATGCGGCCATCTTGGTCGCTGCCAAGCCACGCCCCCCTTTGGTTGCCAGTTTTACACAATTCTTTGTCTTTTATCAATCTTTTACTCACTTTGGTAGCTCAAATTTTCTTGACTGCTGTTGATTTCCTCTATTGAAGGCAATGCAACGTACGTCCACTCAGGTGACTTATACTTTTGATTTGGTCTCCTTACTCTTTTTGGCCTTTGCAAAGTCTCTTTACTTTCTTTCAACAATTCCTTTTGACTTGTTATCTCATTTACTTGTTCTTCTTCATTTTTGGTTTTATTGATAAATTTTAACTTTAGTCCATCATTTCCTTTAGGCCAACTGTCTCCTTTATGTGGTTTCTTACTTGCAGGCTCTATATTTCCACGTTCTAATCTCCAAGCTCTTTTCCATGAGCTACCCCTTAATTTTGTTTCATCATCACTGTCATCAGACTCAGTTTCAGACTTTTCATCACTTCCTCTTATTTTGAATTTTATGATGTCTGTTTCAGCCACTGAATCTGTACTTTCTCTTATTAGTTCAGTTACTCTGTTAGGAACTCCTCCATAGCTGGTACTTGGAAGCTCATCCTTTTTGTGAGTCTTTTCCTTCTCACCAGTTTCAAGATTTACGTTCCTTCTTTCAGAGCTTTCAAATTGTCCTTTAAAACTGATCTCGTTACCAGTTTTCTCTTTACTTTGATTGGTGTCCAAACTGGTACTGGGGCTTACCAGATGTTGACTTCCATGTCGATCTTCAGAATCTGGTACTTCAATTATTTCACTTTCTCCTTCAGATGCTGGACTAGTAACTGATATTGCCAGATATCGACGAACAGGTCGAGCTTCAAGATCTGGATCTTAGTCTTGTTCACCTTCAGAATCAGAGTCAGTAATACTTTCTGTCTATTTGGATTGCTGATTTTCGGGTTCAGGGACGCAAATTGTATGACTTGCATGAACTCTTTTCTCCCGCACATTTGACTGCAGTGGTGCTAACTAGGATGACTTGCCTCAGCTTCTCCCAACGAGGAACTAGACAGTTTCTTCTCCTGTGCTCCTTTATCCGAACCCAATCTCTAGGAACTAGATCATGAGCTGGATGTTTATCTGTTGTGCTTGCTATGGTTCCCAAACTCACAACAGTTTTTCTTCTTTGATTCAATTGTTGACAAACCAAACATCGCAGACACAGGCTTTCAGCGATCATCCTGAACTTGGGATTGTACCAAGTCTGTCTGAATAAACGAATCATCGCATCTCTACCAATATGGGCTTGACCATGATACATTCGGGCCATGTTAGAGATCATGCTATCAGGCATTACTTATCTTTCATCTTTGTAAACCCAGATTTCATCCTCTTCTCTTTGTTTACAGCCTGCCTTTAACCATATGTCTTTTTCCTTCTCACTTGCTTCTTCCTGCATTTGTTTTACGTCTTGCCAAGTCTGAACCACAGTTGTTAGCATGACAGGACTTGAAACATGTTCTTCTTCCCTGTCCCGATTGATAGAAGCAACATTTTTAGCACAATATTTAGCAATCGAGTGAACAAAACGGTTGCCTCCAGTGATGTAGTCATCTCCATTTTTGTGAGCCGCACACCTTACAACAGCAATTTTCTCAGGCAACTGAATTGCATCAACCATCATCTTTACAAATTCAGCATTTCTAATGAGGGATCCTGCAGAGGTTAAATATCCTCTTTGGGACCACAGTTGTCCATAATCATGAACAACCCCAAAGCCATATTGTCTGTCAGTGTTAGAAATGGGATCCCTGGCTGGCCAGGGCTTGCGCCAAAGTCAGTCAGAGACCACCACTCCTAAGTCAGGGCAAGGGAGTTACATGCCAAGATAACCCCTGCTCACCCTCTAGGTAACGTGACGCGAGCAGCAAGGCTAAACTTGGAGGCTATGTGAGTTAAGTGTTTGCGCACGCACCCAGCAACAACACCTAAGGCCCACCACAAAGGAAACTCCACACAAGGTTATATATAAAAATAGCCTTTGTATTATACCAAAACACATTAGATAAAACACACACTTTACAATGTGCCAACAGGCACAGGCAGAATTTACAGGGGATATGTACAAGACAGGGCCACATGGACCACTGTCAGGAATCAGCAGTTTTAGAACTTAGCACTTGGTAGAATTAGCACTTAGAACATAGAATATAAATCACTGTAGCACAAAATAGAACATAAAGCACACAACCAGAAATCACTGGTAACAGGTAAGTACCACCTACGCAACCCTAACCACCTTAGGAACAGGTCACGCAGGTAACCAGGACCTCACTAGCACCACCTGTACTAGCAAGAACAACCACCTAAGTATCACAATACCTGTAGGGGTATAAGCACATAACACATGATGCATAAAAACATTCAGAGGTGTAGGAAATAACAATTGCGCAGAAATCACCTGAGCGAGTAAATCACAAGTTGCGCAAAACTCACATTAGTCACCACCTGTGACTGTCCCTAGGCCAACTGGCCTTGTTGGGGCTAGGACGCCCTGTGTCCCAGTGTCAGGGGTGCCTAAACGTGGCAGCTGCCCATGAAGTGCTGGGCAGCTGTGAAGACAAGGATGATGGGCCCAATGTTGGAGAATCACAGACTCTGGCGAACTGATTGCCCCCTGAGCCTCTCTGGGCTCTAAGCACAATGTGGCTCTGGACACAGATTGCCCCTAGAAGAAATGATTGGCCCCTTTGAGCCTCGCTGGGCTCTTTGCACAACAAAATTCCCCTTCTGAGCCTCCGTGGCTCTAAAGACAGAAATGCAGCCTCGAAGGCTCGTCAATGCCCAGGGGCGCGCTGAGCCGCTCGGGGCTCGAAAAACAAGGTAGTGTCAAATTTATTTTATTTATTTAATTTATGCGATTTTTAGAGCGCGCAAATACCCAGATGGGTGTCTCGGCGCTATCGTAACAGAACTCTCATTGTGGAGGAAAGTGAATTATGCTGAGAACAACCAGGTCTTGAGTTTTTTTCTGAAATTGAGGAGTGTAGGAGCAGTTTTAATGTGAAGGGGCAACGTATTCCAAAGTTTGGCTGTCGCCCTCTTACCTGATGTCCCCCCTCTCTTGCTCCGGTCCCCTGGGCGGCGATCTCCTTCTCTTTGACGCCTCCGCCGTGGGAGGCTGACTCCAGTCGGGGTTGCGGGGATTGGCGCTGGTCCCCCTCTTTTCACGGGAGACTAGCCAGGGCCGGCCCGCGCAGGACGCTTCCCTCTGTGGTCCCGCGGAAGCCGGAAGACGGTCAGGCCCCGCCCACATCCCGGGCGAGAGGTGCCTGACTTCCGGCGCCGCCGGGCAGCGGCGAGAATTACTCCGGGTTTGGGCGGCGATGCGGGGTGGCGCCCGCTCATCCCCCTAAATAACAGGCACACCACGAATAAAGCGGGGCAATGCCAGGTGGGCATCAGCCCCAGCAAGCAAAGCGCTCCTAAGCGCTATAGTTACAAATAGAGAGCTTCCTGTGCTAGATGCAAAACAAAGCGCTCCCAGGCGCTTGGAGGAGCAAATAAAGCGCTGCCAGCGCTAGGACGCCAACCCAGCACTTCCAGGCGCTTAGAGGGAAATAAACAGTCCAGCAAGAGTCTTTAGGCAGGCAGGGGGGGTAAGGCTGGGCCCAGAGCCAGCTCACTGGGGCTCCAGGCAGGGAGGCAATCCAAGTGGCGGTCCTCCTGCCCAGCAACAGCAGCAGCCCCCTCAGGATCCTGGAAGAGAACAACTTGCAAGGGGGCACAGACCCTTTTTATACTAATAAATCCTTTGTCTGTGTGTGTAGGGTGGTGGAGAAACCAGTCGCAGCTGGTTTTGGAGCACCCTTGATGGCTCAACCATCCTTTTCATTCACTGGCAGGGCTAGGGTCATCAGTCGCACCACAGGGGGCGGAGCCAGCATTGCGTGGGGAAAGCCCAGCTCCATTCAGCAACCATGTGCAGCCCTCCCCAGCCATCAGCATGCTAATCTCACACTCACCACTGGGCGGACCCATCATGACTCATGGAGCCTGACATCCCAGCCAGCTCCAGCCAATCACACGCCAGACACATTTTACACTAATATGCCAACTCCTAGAAGTGGCACTTCCGCACAAGACACAATCATGCCACATACATCATTGCAAAGCATTCAATCACACGAGTTCGCACATACCAAACTCGAGCATGCACACCTCACGCATCAGGAACTACCAGGCATTCCCTACAGACATTCCCCATGCATTCCTATGGGAGGGCAGGCCAACCTTACTCCACGCACTCAGAGTGCGCACGCACTTTCCACTGGGACACAGTGAAAGTGCGCAGAAACCAAAAATCACTACCTCCAATTCACATTTAAAAAGCAAAAAGTTTAGGGGTGAACCTGCCAGAAGGGCCAAGTCCAACACAACCCCCTTCCAGCCAAAACGCAGGGCAGACCAATCACCACTGTGATGGGCTTCCCTGCTTGTGGCGATAAAACACGGACGCGGACCGGCAACTGCAGGGACACCCTCCTGTTCTACGCCACCGTGAACCCTTGGGATTCTTTCTAAAACTACTGTAGGGACTAACTGAGCTACCCCACTGGTACTCTCCATCTGTCCTCGGCCAGGACCAGGCCCTAGGCCACCCAGGTGCCACTGGTTCCTGCCTACTCGCAGAGTGGGGGGTAGTAACCCCTGGTACATAGTAGCCACTCTCCACTCTTCCTGTCTGCAAGATAGGGCTAGACTGCCACTGGTTCTCCAGCCTAGGGTCTACAACCTCAGGCAGACCAGGAGTTTCAGGGAAGGTTCTCCTCCCCCTACCTCTTCTCCTAGGGTTCCTCCTCCTCCGGCGAGGGGTACACCTAGCACGCCATTCCAACCCAGGGTTTAACCCCTCAGGTTGCACCGGGGTCAGAGGTGGGCTTTCCCACCCTCTGCACCCCCTTCCAGAGTCCTGCTCCCTCCGAACCGGGGTGGTACCTCTGGAAGAAGAACTGGTCAGGACACTGATTACAGTAGTCCCACCCTTCAGGTCAGGCTGAACCTGAACCTGGCCTCCCAACCTCCGGTCTAAAACCTTTGGTGGAATAATTGCCTGGCACTCCAGGACTTCTGGGGACTCACACACCATCCCCCTGAGTCTGACACATGACCCATCTGTCGTGTGACTGTCTGTCTGGCGCAGATGTCCACCTGACAGTGCGTGAAGATCCCCCAGAACAGAAGTGGCGCCACCCAGGTCCCCCCAAAAAGATGTAGCCCAACTGGCTAGTCCCTGGTCCACTGGTGCATCCACTGGGAAACTCATCCCCCAATCACTCCTCACGTCGGACTTCTGTGCCCTCCCTCCTGGAGTAGCACTGCCGGACACTGGAACCCCTGGAGCTCCAGGTACAGATACTCCAGGTTCCCTAGACACTAGGAGATCCTCCTCAAGTGTACTAACAGGACAGCCTAGGTCCCCAACCTGGTGTTCCCTCAAGAAACCACCCAGGTTCTGAGATAGGGCTTCGGGCCTCTGGGGACTCTCAGCCTCCCACTGACTCCTGCTCCACTGAGCCAGGTAGTCAGCCTCTCCACCCCTCTCACTATCCGGGGTCCTAGCTGGGCTACACTGAGCCTCTTCCACCACGCTGGGCTGGAAGATACCTGTACCACTACTGTTGGACTCACTCTCCAATGACTCTAGAGAACCTCTAGCACCTTCCCAGTGGTCTGCTTCCTCTGCCAGCTCATAAGGATCAAAGCATTCCAACCTCAACAGGTGCTGGCGCAACTCTGGACAACAAATACTGAGGAACTGCTCTTTGAGAACCATATAGATCACTCCAAGCCACTCCTGTTGCGGGTTAACCTCTAACCAATCCATCAGTGCACTACTACAATCATCCACATAATTTCCCCAGACCCGGTGAGACGGCTTCCTCCTACTGTTCCTGAATGTCAACCTATATTCCTCCTCTTGGGAAACAGGTACCATACTCGGGGCACTGGGAGTGGGACTTCCTACACTGAAATTTAAATAGCTGCCACCACTGGACTCAACCCTCCCTGGGGGATCCAGAAAATTAAGACTGCGGTCAGGGGATAACCTATCCTCTAGGGCTATCTTCTCCCTGGCCAAGGCCCTCTCAGCCTCTGCAATCCGCTCCTGCACACCCAGCTGCGCCATCTCTCTGGGATGCTCTAACCTGAGCTTCTCCATAGCCAGCTGGTGCTCCCTCACTTCCCTCCTATCTACCCACTCCTCTGGGGACAGGGACCGGGAAAGGGATGAGGTACTGCCTCTGATACTGGGCCCAGCAAGGGACTCCCTATCTATGGGGTCCTCACTATCTGCTGGTGCCCATTCACTGCCATCCTCATCCTCCTCTTCAGACTCTTCAGGGCTCCCCACAGACCCACCACCCACATGGTGTGAGGCCTGGGCCCTCTCTTTCTCACTGTGCTCACTTTCCCAGTCATCCTTCTGCAATAGGATCTGGTTATCCGTAAGCTTGGCCTGGGTGTCTGACTCCTTCACTGTGATGTCTCTCTCCTCACAAAACCGCAACAACTCATGCATACTGTACCTAAACAGGCCACAGAGTTTAAAAGAAGATTCCATCTTGGCAGGATGCTCACAGACACGTGCAACACAGGGGACCTAACAGTCAAAAGCAAGAGTACACAATTAAAAGTCTTCAGCAGCTCCCTATCAAAGAGAACTCACATTCATTTGTCCAGGGCAACACGCCATTCATCCACACACAACCCTCCCCTAGAACTGGTAAGGCAGTTTCTACCACACCTGATTTCTCAACCTGACCACAAGTGACACAGGTACCAAACTCTGGGCCCAGGGCGGGGGAACAAATGTACTGGACACCCTTTGCAAATGATACTCTTATGAAAAGAAATAACAGAACTTTGAAAACAATAATCCCCAAAATGTGATCATCTAAAATGCAGAGTTTTGTAGTGCGGCCAGTTGCCACTGTGGTACAACGCAAACACAAATCCTTATCCTCTCGCTGCCGCCAATGTTAGAAATGGGATCCCTGGACATCGCCTCCAAGTTTAGCCTTGCTGCTCGCGCCACGTTACCTAGAGGGTGAGCAGGGGTTGTCTTGGCGTGTTACTCCCTTGCCCTGACTTGGGAGTGGTGGTCTCTGACTGACTTTGGCGCAAGCCCTGGCCAGCCGGGGATCCCATTTCTAACAGTCAGTCACTATGGTTACTCTAATTTCTTTTCCCAGTTCACATGCTCGAATCAAAGCAATCAATTCCGCTACTTGAGTCGAACAAATTCCTTTCAAACAAGATGCTTCTAGGATATCTGCCTCTGTACATACAGCATATGCAGCACTCAAAACACCTTCATCCGTTCTCAAACATGAACCATCCACAAACACCACATAGTCAGACTCTTCCAATGGTTCATCCTTAATGTCAGGTCTTGGTTTGGTACAGTACTCAAGCACATCCAAACACTTGTGATCAATTTCATCTTTCACTTCCACATCCAAGGTGTCAGGTAACAATGTAGAAGATTCAAATTTACACATCTTGCCACTATCACATTGTCTGCTCCCAGAATTACCTTCTCATATCTGGTTAATCTGTTGTTTGTTAAAAATTAGGTTTTGGTTCTAGTGAGGAGAATTTCAACTGAGTGTGGTACATATACCTTCACTGAGTATCTCATCACTATACCTTTACTCTGCTCTAAGCTCACGCTTGTAGCAGCAACTGCTTTCAGACATCCTGGCGTGCCTTAGCAACTGGATCCAACACTGCTGAAAAATAGGCAATGGGTCTTCTCATTTTCCCATGTCTGTGAAGTAGAAATGGTAATGCACATCCCTCTCTCTAACTGCAATATAGTTCAAATTATTTCTCATAATCAGGCATACCTAGTGCTGGTGCTTCACACAGACTGGTCTTTAGCAGTTCAAATGCTG